>NC_044031.1:588295490-589679203 GCF_901765095.1 Microcaecilia unicolor | reverse complement strand
TGGGGAAACTCCACTGCGTATTTCTAGGATAAGCAGCATAAAATGTATTGTACTGTTTTGGGATCTTGCCATGTACTTGTAGCCTGGATTGGCCACTATTGGAAACAGGATGCTGAGCTTGATGGACCTTTGGTCTGTCCCAGTATGGCAATACTTATGTTCTTATGTAAAGTTTTAGTGTTAAAATTCCCTCTATACCCAGAGATTCTATATAGCGTGCCTAGAGATCCATGCAATCCTATAACAATGCACACAACTCAATTGGTTTAATAAGCTAACGAGCGCTGCTAACAGCACTTAACAAACAATAATGAGCACTAATTGGCACTGATTAGAATTTAGACACAAAACGCGCTAAGCATATCCTGTAACAATGTGCACCGAATTTCTAATGCACAACAAAAAAAGAATCCCTCCCATACTGACTGCATTTTGTACAGCTAAATCTTAGCATGCTTGGGGTCCTTTTACTAAAGCTTAGTGTAAGCTTAACACACTAATAGACATTAGTGTACACTAAGTGCTAAGATGCCCATTATATACCGATGGGCTTCTTAGAATTTAGCGCATGCTAATTCTGTTAGTGTGTTACTTAGCTTTAGTAAAAGAGCCCCATAAAATTTACCTGGCTATAAAGAGATGGTGCTAGGGACGTTCTTAATACAATGTGAACCAACTCCCAGTCTATCAAATTCTTTAAGCACCCTTTGTTTTATTTATTTATTTATTTATTTATTTATTTATTTTTTTGGACCATCAGAAATAGCATTATTATTTTCATTTGTCACCGCTATTTATTAAGCAGAGCAATGCTGCAATCATCATTGGTCCACTTTTATCTCTTATTTAAATTTACTCATCTTTTTAGTACAACACTTATTCTGAAGACATTTGTCAAACAATCAAAAATGCACTTAGGTTTTTTTTTTCAATGGACTCACTGCCAGCATGTCCAGTGTTTTGTTTCTTTCGTCAGGGTAGTAGTAGTCCGATGACACGTAACAAGCTTTCACACAGAATGCCTCACTGCCATGTTGGCAGTGAGTCTATTGAAAAAAAGCTAAGTGTATTTTTGATTGTTTGGCAAATGTTTGACAAATACCCTCCCTTTCTCAGACAGCCTAAAAATACTTGGAGTCACAATCGACCGCAACCTTACCCTTGAGAGCCAAGTAAACTCCGTAATAAAAAAAAATGTTCTACGCAATGTGAAACTCAAACAATTAAAGCCTTTCTTCCCGAGAGCAATTTTTCGAAACCTAATACAATCAATGGTCCTAAGCCATGTAGATTACTGCAACGGAATCTACGTGGGATGCAAAAAACAACTAAAAAAAAAACTCCTGACTGCCCAAACACAGCAGCCAGGCTAATATTTGGTAAAATACGATTCGAAAGTGCCAAACCCCTCTGAGAAAAACTGCACTGGCTCCCAATCATAGAAAGGATCATCATCAAAATCTGCACCCTGACCCTCAAAATTATCTAAGGCATAGTCCCAGCATACATGGCAGACCTCATAGATCTACCAGCCAGAAACAGAATCGGATTATCACGATCATATCTAAACCTACATTACCCAAATTGCAAAGGACTTAAATACAAAACAACTTACGCATCCTGCTTCTCCTACATAAGCGCACAACTATGGAATGGAGTCCCATTTAAACTTCAGGAAATCATTAAAAAGCAATCTCTTCAAAAAGGCTTACCCCACCGATCCACCGTAAATCACCATACCCAGCAACACTGTATAACCAATGTTCGTATGAGACAATAAACAATTTACATTCCCTTCGACCCTCATGGAGCCTGACACACACCTACCTCATCAGACCACAATATAACCTTGTATCTGTTATCAACCGACTTGGCGAACGCCATTATGGTACTATGTAAGCCACATTGAGCCTGCAAATAGGTGGGAAAATGTGGGGTACAAATGCAACAAATAAAGAAAATAAATAAAAATGTCTTCAGAATAAGAGTTGCACTAAGATGATGAGATGAGCGAGTCTCCAAAATACACACTAATGGAATACTATAAGTTACATATTTGCTTGGTGCACTTAGTTGTAAATGGTCATGCCTAAATGTTGGCACATTACATTAATTTGGGTTTACGCTAGTATTCTGTAATGGCATTTTGGCACTCAGATGCCGTTATAGAATCAGTGGCACCAAGTTATAGGACTGCCCCCATGTCCTTCTATGAAAAATTATGTCAGTACTTCATTCAGTAGGTGGTGGCACCTCCTTCAGCAGCAATAGCTTCAACTACATGGTGGCCCTTGAGGAATTTTGGACTATTCTTACATACAAATTGTTTCTCTTCAGTGATGACATAGGATTTCATAATTGTTTTCTCAACACTGTCTACGAAATAGCCAGTGCAATTCTCTGTTTGCTGTCCTTGTGCTATAAGGAGATAGAGCTAATTCAATTAATTCTCTATGTTTTTTTTAGAGCTATAAAAGATAAAGGTAGTGCGAATAATTTTATGTTTGTATGTTCTTTAGAGCTATAAGAGATAAAGCTAGTGCAATTAATTCTCTGTGTCTGGGTTTTATGTAGAGATACGAGAGAAAGCTAGTGAAATTAAATGTATGTATGTATATATATAAGGTGACAAAGTATTTGCCAGGTGAAACAGCATTTGAAGGAAAGAATTTGGAAAATGGTATTATTTTCCCTTTGAGAAGGTGAGGAAACTATATCTAGGACATCGATCTGAATGAAGCAAATCAGATTACATGATGGGAATCTGGGGTTAGGAATGACAGGAAGCCTGGATAGCCCTGCTGCAGTGTCCTGTGAGGAAAGATGAATACCAGCTCTGGGAATGGGGGTATGGCTAAGGAAAAGAAAAGCAAGCCCAGAAGTCCCAAGATAGAAAAGGGAATTGCCAAGGGTGACTGGTAGAGGTTAAGTACCCACCTCACATAAGACCTAAGAGGTTTATGGAAGTCAACCACAGCAATGCAGATATGAGGGCCTGAATTGTTTTTGTAGGTGCTGGTGCTGCTTCCACACTTAATTTTCAGCATGGAAAAGCATTCTAACGATGCAAGGTGCCAAAACAGGGCAGAAATGGCAGATCTGTACAAAAGAAAATATATATAATGGCTTCTCAGTATTCTTCTGTCGTAGAACTGGTAACCTCAACAAATAGACACAATGTTCACTCAAAAATATTCTAATGGGGGAAAAAGGTCTCATTTATCACTGGGATATGATATCAGTTATCAACACCAAATAGATAGGTGAATCCCACTAGTGACTAATATAATAACTGACCAAAAAAAAGCCTCCTACCTAAATCAGTGCATTATAACTTTATTTATGGGTTTTCAATTATATTGTATCTTTCTTTCCCTTTAATCTATCATTCTTCAAAAAAGATTATTAACACTCAAAAACCATAATGGAATGACTGACAATTGGCACAAAGCTCCCAAATGCAGTATCACTTATCTGGAAGCACACTTACAGTACACACCCATTTATTGAATAGCACCTAAGTGTTTCCACGCAGAGCTGCAAAGTGGGCATGACCAGGGGAGTGGCATGGCAGGTCAGGGGCATTCCCTTAAAATGCATGCAGTGTTATAGAATAGTGTAGATCCACGTCCAACTTGCATGCTGATATTTACACCTGGTTTCAATTGGGGTAAATCATTGTGCCTAAAATTGAGTGCGGATCCTGGCACTCCGCGCTAGTCTATAAAGGGCAGCCTCTATGCCAACCTCAGATGTTATACTCAGGCCCATTAGAACAACATGCAAGTCCCTGGAATAGTCTGCACTGCAGTCAGGTGGACCCTGGACCATACCTCCCCCTACCTATTACCTTATGGAGGAAACTGTGAGCCCTCCAAAACTCATCAGAAACCCACTGTACCAACATATATGTGCCCCCTTCATCCATAAGGGCTATGGTAGTAGTGTTCAGTTGGGGGTAGTGAGTTTTGGGTGGGTTTTGGGGGCTCAGCAGACAAGAAAAGGGAGCAATGGTGAGATGTGTACCTGGGTGCATTTTATGAAGTCCACTGCAGTGCCCCCGAGGGTGCCCTATTACTTTCCTGGGATGTTTGGGGGACTAGTTCGCTAAACATGCTGGCTCTTCCTACATCCTTGATTTTGTGTGTTTTGCACTTGGACAGTTTTTATTTGAAAATGGACCAAAAAAACACAAATCACAAAACTTTGTTGAAAACAGTATTTTCAAAAACAAAAGAGACTTTTTTGTTTTTTTGAAAATGACCTTCTTTCCTATTCAGAATTTGGACATTTGTCCAATCTGACTTAGATATCATATCGAAAATATCCCTCTTTATAAAATTGCATCTAAGGAGGCATCTTCATACCCTCCTAATTTAGGTGCCCTGTTATAAAATCACCCACCAAAATCATCTCAATGTGTGCACTTCTCATCTGTCTTGACATCTTTGGTCCATTCTTTCTCCACACCAATATTAGCAATATAAGGGTCAATATTAAAAGTGATTTAATCGGGCAGATCAGGCTTCTGCCTGGTTAAATCATGATTAGTAGGCCAATCACCAATATTCAAGGGCACTTAACTGGGCAGTGTTGCTGAATAACAGCTCAGATCACATAAATCAAATCCAGCCAGTGGATGGGTGTTTTTTGTTGTGATCAAATTATTTAATTGATCTTCCAAAATTTATAACTAATAATCTTGCCTCTCAGCATTGCCTTGCATGTTTCCCATAAAGGTCACAATCCTTGGTGTCATCTTTGATTCTGGTCTGACATTCAAACTTTATTCTTCTCCTTCACCTATGATTCACTTTTGATTCTGTTGATCACTGTCTACTCCTTGACATACTGTACTTAATTGGATTTCAGGACTCTTGGTTTTCTCCCATCACATTTTTATTGTATTCTCTGGTGGTTCTTTCATCATTGCTCCACTATTAATTTATTTATGAAATTTATGTCCCACATTATCTCAAATAGGATTCAAGTTCAATGTGGCTTTCTATTGTTAGAGGTCGATCTTATCAAGTGAGTTTTCAATAGTTTACGAAATATGAGATAGTCTTCAGTTTGACGGAGTTGTTTGGGCAGAGTTCCATATGGTTCTATTTTGGTATGCAAATCCAGCATTGTGGATAGTTTTATATTTGATTTTATTACATTGAGGGAAGTGTAATACAAGAAAGTCTCTGGATGATTTTTTAGCATTGCGTGCTGATAGGTCTATAAGATTCTGCATGTAAGATGGGGATGAACCATAAATTATTTGGTGGTGAATGCACATAATTTGAAAGTAATGTGTGAACTTATAGGTAGCCAGTATAGTTTGATTAGAGGCAGGGTCGCTTTGGAGTATTGGGTAGCTTTAAGTACGAGATGAACTGCTGTGTTTTGAGCAGTTTGTAATTTTCTGATTAGTGAGGTCTTAAGTCTTACATAGACTGCATTGCAGTAATCAAATTTTGATAGTACCAACGATTGAGTTAATGATTTGAAAATTGTTTTGAAAATAAGGTCTTAACCTTACATAAGTACATAAGTATTGTCATACTGGGATAGACCAAAGGGCCATCAAGCCCAGCATCCTGTTTCCAACAGTGGCCAATCCAGGTCACAAATACCTGGCAAGATCCCCCCAAGAAAGTACAAAACATTTTATGCTGCTTATCCCAGAAATAGTGGATTTTCCCCCAAGTCCAATTTAATAATGGTCTTTGGACTTTTCCTTTAGGAAGCTGTCCAAACATTTTTTAAACTCTGCTAAGCTAACCACCTTTACCACATTTTCTGGCAATGAATTCCAGAGTTTAATTACACGTTGAGTGAAGAAACATTTTACTCTGATTCATTTTAAATTTACTACTTTGTAGCTTCATCGCATACCCCCTAGTCCTAGTATTTTTGGAAAGTGTAAACAGACGCTTCACGTCTACCTGTTCCACTCCACTCATTATTTTATAGATCTCTACATATCTCCCCTTTAGTCTTTCCTCATAGGGAAGTTGTCCCATCCCCTTTATAATTTTTGTCGTACCTTTTCTAATTCCACTATATCTTTTTTGAGATGCGGCAACCAGAATTGAACACAATATTCGAGGTGCGGTCGCACCATGGAGCAATACAAATGTTACCACCCCTCTCTGCTGGACTGTTGTGATGTGCTCCCAGATACCTGATTGTTTTAGTCGTGGCGAATATCCAGATGCATTATAACGTCCTCATTTTTATTTTCCATTCCTTTCCTAATAATACCTAACATTCTATTTGCATTCTTAGCCGCCACAGCACACTGAGCAGAAGGTTTCAATGTATCATCCTTGACGACACCTGGATCCCTTTCTTGGTCGGTGACTCCTAACGTGGAACCTCGCATGACGTAGCTATAATTTGGGTTCCTCTTTCCCACATGCATCACTTTGACTTCCTCACATTAAACGTCATCTGCCATTTAGACGCCCAGTCTCCCAGTCTCATAAGGTCCTCTTGTAATTTTTCACAATCCTCCCGAGATTTAACTACTTTGAATAACTTTGTGTCGTCAGCAAATTTAATTACCTCACTAGTTACCCTCCATCTCTAGGTCATTTATAAATATGTTAAAAAGCAACGGTCCCAGCACAGACCCCTGGGAAACCCCACTAACTACCCTTCTCCATTGAGAATACTGACCATTTAACCCTACTCTCTGTTTTCTAGCATTTAACCAGTTTTTAATCCACAATAGGACAGTACCTCCTATACCATGACTCTCCAATTTCCTCTGGAGTCTTTCATGAGGTACTTTGTCAAACGCCTTCTGATATTCCAGATACACGATATCAACCAGCTCACCTTTATCCACATGTTTATTCACCCCTTCAAAGAAATGTAGTAGATTGGTGAGGCAAGATTTCCCTTCACTAAATCCATGTTGGCTTTGTCTCATTAATCCATGCCTTTGAATATGTTCTGTAATTTTGATCTTTATAATAGTCTCTACCATTTTGCCCAGCACCGACGTAAGACTCACCAGTCTATAATTTCCCGGATCTCCCCTGGAACCTTTTTTAAAAATTGGCGTTATATTGGCCACCTTCCAATCTTCTGGTACTACGCTCAATTTTAAGGATTATTCCCAGGATTTTCAAATTATGCTCCAGTGAATAAGATTTTTTTACCAATAGTAAAGGTAGAATAAGTAATTGGTTGGTGAGGGTTTGTTAGTGTTAAGAATTTGGTTTTCTCTCTGTTAAGTTTCAGTTTGAAATTGTTTGCCAATGATTCCATTAGGTCTAGGCCTGATTTTATATTGGTTAAGATTTCTTCAATATCTTTGTCAAAAGTGACATAGATTGTAACATCATCGGCATACATGAAACAGTTGAAACCATTTGATTCAAGTAGATAACCTAGAGGTGCCATCATTATATTAAACAGGATGGTAGGAGAGAGGAGAGCATTGTGGCACTCAGCAATTAGGGGACCAGGAAGCTGAGATGAGGCCTGATTGTTTTACTATGTAGAATCTAGAGATGAGAAAGCCTTTGAACCATTGAAAAACATTGCCAGATAAGTACTTCAAGGTTCAGTCTTGGGCCTTCTCTTTTCTTTCTACACTTGTTCCTTTAATGCTGCAATCTCATTTCATGACTTCTAGTACAATTTTTACACTGATTTATTTATTTATTACATTTGTACCCCACGCTTTCCCACATGTTGCAGGCTCAATGCGGCTTACATAGTAAATACAATTACAGAGTCTGGAGAAGTATATTACAATTGTAGTAAACGAGTAGTTGTAAGGTTTGAGAAAATGTGAGTTAGATGTAAATGCAAGCAGAGATGGGATAACAAAAGGAAAAGAGATAGGGAAGGTTAAGGAGTAGGAAGGATGGTAAGGAAAGATAGTCTGATGACTCCCAGATTTGTCTTTCTCAAGCAGAAATGTCACTCCATCAGGTAAGGCAATTTTATTTGTGCCTTTTTGCTCCATTGCTAACTTCTAACTGAACTGTTTCACCCTGGCTATACCATTTGCCCAGAAGAGATTTCCTGAGATGAAATATAATCCTTCTCTGGCCATATTCATATCCTGCTTAAAAACTTACACTTTTGAGGTTGTTTACACATTTTGAATTCTAGACTCTATTGTTTGTTTTATATGTTCATTTTTGACTAGCTTGTAAGCTTTGTTGATTAGGGACGATCAAATTTATTAATTTAATTAATTTATTTATTTACAAAACATTATAATCCGCCCTTCCAAAAATCTGGGCGGAGTACAATAAAACAAACATAATCAAATCACATAAAACATCATCAATACACTTAATAAACTGAACCTTAATCTTGAAGCCCAAGCCCCCCACCAACTATGCTTCAGAAAATGCTCTCTAAAACAGCAAAGCCTTTATCTGTTTCTTAAACACCACCAAAGAAGTTGATTGTCGCACATAAAGAGGCAAAGCATTCCACAACTGAGGTCCGACAACAGAAATAATTTGCATAGGAACAGTCTGCAGTCGAATACTGTGGATAGAGGGCACAGTCAACAATTAAATAAGCTGGGTGCCCTCGGTATGAGCCCTAAAGTGACTGACAGATTAGGAACTGGTTGAGTGGGAAGTGACAGAAGGTAGTGGAAAATGGAGCTCATTCTGAGGAAAAGGATGTTACCAGTAGTGTGCCACAAGGTTCAATTCTTGGGCTAGTTCTTTTTAACATTTTGTAAGTGATATTGCTGAATGGCTGCCTTATAAAGTTTTCCTCTTTGTGGATGATACCAAAATCTGCAGTAGGGTAGACACCCCTGATGATGTGGATAACATGAGGAAGGACCTAGTGAAGCTTGAAAAATGATCCAGAGTTTGGCAGCTAAGATTTAATGCTAAAAAATGCAGGGTCATGCATTTGGGCTGCAAAAGCCCAAGGGAACGGTATAGTTTAGGGGTTGAAGAACATTTGTACACGAAATAGGAGTGGGACTTGGGTGTGATTGTATCTGGTGATCTCAAGGTGACTAAATGGGTATAAAAGGCAATGGCAAAAGCTAGAAGGAACCTTGGGTGCATAGGGAGAGGAATGGCCAGTAGGAAAAAGGAAATGTTGATGCCCCTGTATAAGACTCTTGTGAGACCTCATTTAGATTATTGTGTACAGTTCTGGAGACCGCACCTTCAAAAAGATTTGAAAAGGATGGAGTCTGTCCAGAGGGTGGCTACTAGAGTGATCAGTGGTCTTCGTCATAAAGTGTATGGGGACAGACTTAAAGATCTCAATATGTATACTTTGGAAGAAAGACGGGAGAGGGGAGATATGATAGAGACTTTTGAATACCAGTGTGACATAAATTCACAAGAGGCGAGTCTCCAATTGAAAGGAAGCTCTGGAACGAGGAGGCATAGGATGAAGGTGAAAGGGGATAGACTCAGAAGTAACCTGAGGAAATACTTCTTCATGGAAAGGGTGGAGAATTCATGGAATGGACTCTTGGTGGAGGTGGTGGAGATGAAAATAGTATCTGAATTCAAGAAGGCATAGGACAAGTACATAGGATCTCTAATGGAGTGATAGGGAGAGTAGATGGCATGGATGGGCAGACTGGATAGGCCATATGGTCGTTATCTGCCTTCATTTTTCTCTGTTTCTTTTCTGTGTTTCTATATGTGTTTGTGCAGTGCTGTTTATGCCTGGGAGCACTTTTTAAAGATTGCAAACCATAGTAGCAATAATAGTAGTAGTGGTAACAATTCCTCGATGTAACTTATTGCATCTACGTACATTACACATTATTTAGCCAGCCTTAACCAAGTCTGTCCAAAAGGAATATTGCTTTTTGAAGATGCAGTTAAAATAATCTATGTTCATGAGCAGCATCAGTCAAATGTCACCATATTGAAGAACCTTTCTTCTAATCTAAATTTGTTGTGCAAATATTTCCTTTCCCTTTATCATTGAACAGGCAGCTGCTTTATACCTATGCACTGAGTGTTCTGGAAATCCTCCGAGTCCCTTGTAATAGTTCTATTTAAATGCATGGCAAGATTAACTCAACAAGTCTTTCAGTTTAAACAAATTTTCATTTCAATGTCTCATAAAATCATGATATAATATTACTAAGTTTCTAGTATAACCTAATAAAGACCAGTGAGCTTAAGCTGTCATGAAGAACAGATGTTATTAAAGTTAGAGATGCCAATAAAGCAAATTCCAATATACATGCAAGAGATAAAGTGCATGTGAAGGAACTGGTCAACCAAAGCAGGAAGGGCAAAACTGATTCTGATCTATTGTTGGTTTAAATATGAAATGAACACGCTTTTGTGAATGTGGCAAAATCAGCAGTTTAAATTTCAGAAAAGTGGTTCCAATAGATTCAGGGGGCAAGTTATCAAACAGCGTTAGGGCTTTAAGTTGTGTTACAAAATAACAGTGTTATTTTCCCCCTTAATGCGACTTAAAGGGCCCTAATGCCACCTGACTTAAATTACTGCAGTGATATATAAGTCGCTGTTGGTTAAGTAGTAATGAGATGCAAAACTTGGAAATGCATGTTTTGCATCTCATTACTATGCAAATACACTAACACGACTTGCGGTGATACACCACAAGCATTAAGACAAAAAACATGATCGTAAAATTACCCTCTGAGGAAAAATGACCCCTGGAAGTAGAATGCAAGATTACTGCAAGGGGTGCCATTTTGCAGCTAGTACTGGACTGGGCAGGAGCGACTGGACATCACTCCTTCCTGAAGAACCCCCTTGAATTACCACTGTTCTGAAGGTATTCTTTCGGGGGGTGGCAAGGGTTACTTTAGGAGTGGGGGTGAGGTGAGAGGGAATGAGGACTTTTGGACTTTGTGGGGGTGGGTGGGTGGGGCTTGACCCAGGGGAGGAGTTTCAGCCAGGGGTCTGGAAGCCAGAGGTCCCTGATTTGCTGACCCAGGAACATCAGGCTGCGTTTTTGTGACCCAATGCTCCTGGGCCACTGGAATAACACCGCTTGCGAGGGAGCTCTCAAACAGCATTATTCCTTTAAAACAGGATTCAACAGCCTGCGGGACTGAGATACTGCAGGTTGCTAAATCCCGTGGGAAATCATGATGCAGTAAAATGCAATCTTTTATTGCACCTCAATAAGTTCCCCCCTCGATGTTTTAGTTTGAACTTCCACTTAAAGAAACAGTAAATCAGAGTCAACTTTGCTCATGGAGAAAACTGAAAAACAGGATTTTGATAGACTGATTCAGTTTAGAACTGAATGCCAGTTTAATTGAAAATTTCTTTGTGTGTTTTCTATTCTTCTTCGAATGAGTTTATTTCAAAAAAAGGCACAAATCAGAAATGGTATTTGAGGTTAGCTTGTTTGCTGAGACTAAATGCATGGCTCTCTGCTGGAACAGATTTTATAAGAACCACTTTTTGTTAAATGAGTTGCCTTACCTGCCAGATCCATCACTTGATAATTTTTCAGTACCTTTGTAAAAGTTGAAACTTGCAAAGAAACCACTTAAGATGCAATCAATTAATCCTCATTTGTTGTCTTTTTATTCCAGTATTCTCAAATGAGGGATGAAGTATTCAAGTCAAACTTGGTCTGTGCATTTATTGTTCTTGTATTTATCACGGCAATCCAAAGTTTGCTTCCTTCGTCAAGGTAAATACGATTCATTTGTAGTACAGTGAATCTTATACAGTATTATGCTATAATTTTCAGAAAATTACTTGCTATATTAGTTCAACCGTGAGGAATGGATCAATACATGTAAGTTTTCTCATCTATCACTTTTGAGTTTGCTTGTGAAGTATTGTAAAACCTATTAGATATTTTTTCTTAAAGTTGTACAAAAATGTATTTGAATGCACTGTCTTTGAAATTTCAAGCAGATGTTACACAGAGGTGTCATCCTTTTTCTCCAAATATAGCTTTGATTATAAAAATAAAAGAATAAAGAAAAAAGTGTGGTATAACCAATGATGACACTGAAAATAAGTGCAGAAAACCAAACTGACATCATTATCATTCATTCACTTTATTGTGGTAATGAAATCCGTTTTCCTTATAGGATACATTTTCAGCAGAGGATCTAACTGGCAGTCTAAGCACACACTGCCCGATATTCATAGAGATTTAAATGGGCAGGAGAGGATCCTTCCTGGTTAAATTGTATGTGGCTGCCTAACTGAACGGTGCCACTCAGTGGCGTACCAAAGGGGGGGGGCGGTCCGCCCCGGGGTGCACGCTGCCCTGGGTGTACGCCGCTGGGGGGGTGCTGCATGCCTGTTGGCCGAGTCCATTCGTTCCCTCCCTGCTGCTCCCTCTGTGCGGAACAGGTTACTTCCTGTTCCGGGGCAGAGGGAGCAGCAGGGAGGGAATGAGCGGACTCGGCCAACAGGCGTGCGGCACCCCCCCCAGCAGGTAAAAATGCACCCGGGGGAGGGTGTAATTTTGCTGGTGGGGGGGTGTAATTTCGCCAGTGGGGGGGGGGATAATTTCACCGGGGGGGCATTGGCGATCCGTCCCGGGTGTCAGGCAGCCTAGGAACGCCACTGGTGCCACTGAATATCACCCCTGTATTATCCAGTTAATGTCGGGTGGTCCCTAGTTGGATGCTTGGGAAGGCCAGTACCACTGTTCCCTCTAAGCTGAGTGGGAGTCCTCCAACTGCATTGCTACCAGTGGGGTGTGGTGTTTCAATATTGTTTTTTCAATCGCTAGGCACAGGCCAGTTTCCTGGAGTCCTGCAAAGCTTGCCTATCCCTCACTATTGAAAATGTGATAGTGAAACAGGCCCCTCCCCCCCCACACACACACACATACTGGCAGAACTGTAGGCGGAGGACTCCCATTCAGCGTAGAGAGAACAGTGGCCAGTAATTAACTAGTTAGTGGCAGTTACATAAGGTAATAAAGCAAAAAGGCTCCCTAACTTTAACTGAGAAACTAACTAGGCAATAATGTGAAAATTAGCCAGTATCCAGTTAACTTCTAGGTAGTAGCATTGGGCTTTCTGGGTCCCCCCTACTGATCTTGATCCTCCTCTCTTCCCCTGCAGTCAGATCAAAGCCTGGTCCCGATCCTCCTCCCTCCCCCCCCCAAAAAAAAAAAAATTACTCAAGCACTCATGTACCCCAAGACTGCCACTAGGGGTCATGGCTGCAATTTTGAGTCTTGACCCACTACAAAAAGAAGCGAGTGTATATCTCTCCTGCCCGTATGACCTCCAAGACCGATACGGGGCTGTGCTAGTAATCTATAATGGAATATGGATTTCCAGATTCCGTTATGTAATAGGATCTCACCACCTAAAAGGAAGCACCCCCAAATTACCCCCCTCAAATGCATATAAATGACCAGATTACCAACATATATGCCCACATGTGAGCATATATTCCAGCTATGTGCTGTTCTATAAAATAGTGCCTAAATGTGATGGCCGATACTTTGAAGGTGGGAAGACCCCTGAGCAGAGTCTTGGCAGAACATGGGCAGTGTGCACAGTTGCGTGCATAAATTATGAAATACTCTCATTTATATGCATATTTTAGCATGCTGGGCCGTGATCTTTCATAGACAAAAATATCACATGAGCTAGAAACTCTTTAGTTTGTTTCTATAAACTTGCCTAGCAGCGTCACTCTAATTGATTTAAAAATCGCATTAACATTTTTTTTTTAATTGGCAAAAAAGACCTCAGAGTCAAAATTTTATCTCATACCAACTACATAGAGCTAAAGCACATCCACAACCATCATAGGTAAGAAAAAACTCTGCTTAAGCAAAATCATCAAAAAGAGTGTAAGCTGCATCAGCGGCAAACAGGGGAAAAAAAACTATGCACTATTCAAGACAGGTAATCCCTGTTTCGCATTAGCTGCTTTAGGGAAATTAATCCTGTTGCATGACCACAACACAATTCCATAATCTGTTATACCAACTCTGTGATTACACCTTAAAAAAAACCCCTTTATAGAATAGGCTCCATATAGGTGCCTAAAAATTAGTATAATTACTCTAGGAGTACTGTTCTAGGCAAAGTATAGTATAGTTTAAACAGCCAGCATAAACTATCCCTAAGTAGAAGCTTTACTAGTAGATGCTCAATTCTTAAGCAAATCTTCTTTATTGTAGTGCTCAGAATAAACAATGAAAATCCAACTTACACTTCAGTTGCTTGTAAAAGAATTGTGGCCTTCTGCATACAGAGTCTGTATCTAGCCACCTCAGAGGCAAGGAGATGGCCAGATCCTCCACCCAGATGAGAAGAGAAGCTGTAACACTCAAAGGGGAATAAAGGAGAGTAACTCAGAGAAAATAAATGGGGTTTCACTTGGGGAGATGGTGAAAAATCTTGATGGAATTACAGTAGATTAAGGGGGGAAGTAGTGTACCTCATTTTCATTTGTCAAAATTGATTTTGACAGGTGACACGCCCACTTCTGAGTTTTCCGCCCATCAGAAGCGAGGACAGGCCCAAGCCATGCCCACTCCCTGCCCCCTTTGATGACATCACCATCCAGGACATACTTAAGACATGTCCACTTCCCTCCTTCTTGGATGATATCACTGGATATGACGTCTTGACTCTGCTCAAGCTTCACCTCTTTTGCATAGCCATGCCCCATACCCACCTTATTTTCATAACCATCCCAAACCTGCCCCTTTCTGTATAGCCCTGTCCCATACTGTATGTATCAGATCACTTCCTGTTTCCACTACTAGCCATCATCTTGGATAGGGTCATATGGTGAGAAGTGACATTCAAAAAAACTCAATGCTGCCCCCTACAGCCTCAGCAGAATTTAGCTGTGCATGCTCAGCTTAACATTTTTATCTCACAGGAAAGAAAATAGACATTTTGTTTTCTTTTTCTTATAATTTTTTTCTTTCAAAGGGATACCTTGTGCTTACTTTTCGAGCTGTTTTTACTGAATGACAGCCATTTTAGGTTTCAAAACAAAAGAATAGACTGACCTTCCTTCTCTTCTTTGCTTTTAGCTTACATAAGAAACTGTAGGGGTCTGACTCATTAGGCTTTGAGATCCATTCACATGGGTAATGTTTTCCTCATGTGAATGAAAATGTCATAACATGTGGCAAAGCTAGGCATGTCTGGACATGACTACAGGTAGACCGTAAGGAGCCTAAAAAGAACAACATGTGAATGATACATATAAAAAAGATGTTACCACCATTCTAAATACATCACCTCAGCTACTTTCCATCTATCAAGAGGATCAGAAAGACGCAACAGCTAAACATGGAGTCCTACGAAACCCCTAATATACAGAGGACCAGAAGGGGTAAACAGCCCTTGTTGTTAAAGAGAGGGTGATAACTCAGTCTTTACCCACCAGTAATCAACCTGACAATCAGAAAACATTGTTAGTGACCAGAACGTTCAGTGTATGGCTGAAACGGAACAGGAGGGCCCATTGCTGGGCCAGGAAATAACAGTGTCCTTGCTGAATGAACTGCCATGTGGGCAAAAGCTGTTTCACTCTCATCAACATCTTGCTTAAAAAAAAAAGACCTAGATTGTGATTAGAATACAACTGTGACTGAAAATGCTGTGGATTAGGTAGAAGACATGTTTAGAGATGCTGTTGATGATGCAGGAATATATCAAGTGGCTGAGGATATGGAAATCGTGGATCTTCTAAACCAGACAGAGGCATTATCTTTCCCCGGTTCACAGGTATGCATGTAATTTTGTTTTCTTTTTTTGACAAAATATGTTCTGAGGTATACCTTTGTGGATGTTTTTCTTGATCCGCCTTTAACTGACTGTACATATTCTCTTGTAGGTGAACAACGAAGGGTATAGAGATGCTGCGAAGCCACAGCCAGTCAGCGTCACATGTTTGTGTTTCTTGTGCTGCTGTCAGGATGCCAGCAAAAATGCGCAAGATATACAGAGACTTTGCAAATGGGCTTCCAGACCCAAGGATGCCCAAGACATGGGATGGTGGCACCATAGAAGTCTTATTAAGCAAACGAGGATCCATGCTCTTTACTGGGAAAGTGTTTTCAATTCGCTCGTATGAATAGCGGTTTACAGCATTATACATCGCTGCTGGGCTGAGGCTGGGAAAAAGACTGTCAAGGTTCTGCATTGGAAAGGTGGGGACTGAGCCAACACACATTCCTGAGATGGCACCCTGATGTCAGAGCACAGAAACTGCGACAGCTTTGTGAGAGACTGTGCTTGGAACGTTTTCTAGACATCATTCTGATAGTTGAGCATAAAATGGAAATACTGATGGTTTTTAATGAAACTATTAACACTATCATGGACCTCATCAAAAGTGTAAATTCAGTGCCTAATCTTATTGAAAAACTAGATAGTTTGGCCAACAGATTGAAGGATAGGGCTTTTATAAATTATATAAACTGTATTATACGTGAAAGAAAATGTAATTCCTTTTACAAATGCATGTAGTTCTCAATATGATTGTATCTGTTTCAGACTTTGAGGCATGTTTATATCCATTGTATTATACTTGAAAGAAAACTTGATTCCTTTTAGAAAAGTATGTACTTCTAAACTTGTTTGTTCTGTTTCAGACTTTGGGACATGTTGAACAGTGACAACGCATACAAGTGTAGATCACAGCCTGCGCAGGCTACGGTCATTGAATAAAAGCATATATCATAAAAATCATAAAACTAATGAAGCAGCATGTGTGTTCTTCTGAAACTGTGTAAAAAAAACAGGTTCAGGACCTTTTGGTTTTCTCCAGCATCAGCACATCTGGTCACAATTGACCTTTCGGACGGTCGGCCAAAAATATAGGGGATGGGTGTCACAGAGACGGGGGCCTCTCCTCCTTTGCCAATCGTATTTCACATAGGCACGTTTATTCTGAAACACCTCTCAAATGAGTAGACTACTACAGCACCAAGCTTGTGCCAGAAGGAATAGTATGGCTGGAAAGTATAAGGCCTGCATGATCTTTTTTAGTTTTTAAACTAAAAAACCCCACCACAACACAGAAATGGAATCTACAGAGAGCAGCGGCAGTAATAAGATAAGATTTTTTAAAATATTACATTGCCTCTTCGCATCAACTGACATGAATACATAATTTACTAAAGGCCTATGTATTGTACACAGGAAGAACACAATTACAGTGTGTCAGGGGTCTGGGGATAACAATGGAAAACTCGCTGTAATGCACCGCCACACATACAGTTAGAACATGTTTACAGCTGAAAAAGAAAAGATTCAGTCCTCAAAAAGCGACAATGTAAGTATTTTGCAGGTCCTTATACTGTTGTATTAAAACAAGCAAAATATAGATACATATGATGAATGTGATGGTCTCTCGTGTATTTTGACAGCGCAGAATACGAACAGCACCGCAAACCCTGATCATTCCTATTAGTCAAAGAAATGTCTCAATCAGCTTGGAGGTTTACATCAGCAAGAAAGTAAGCATTTCTGTTTTGAAAAAGAACAATTTTTGCTTTATGCTTGATACAGCTGCAGAGTCTCAAAATGGCACTTGTAATCGCTGCCATGTGGATAGGCCATGTGTTCATTTTGTTCATTAGTTTTATGATGTTCTACTTTTTTACCTCCCCCAGATCAAGAAAAAGAGATGGCTGGTGAAACATCAACAGCTAGCACCAAGAAAAGAGGACAGAACACGAACAGCATTGCGACCGCCATCACCCCTACTGATCAAAGCGAGTTGCCCTCCCATGGAAAAAGGGAGAAATAGGTGCGCCGTGATACCAGAGCCAAGGCGGATCTTCGGACATAGACACATCCGGTAGCGATTATGAGGCCGATAATGATTCTGAAATTGGGTCTGTTATAGACAATACGTGTCTGAAAATGGTACAGCAGACCCTGAAAATGTGCCTGTTATAGACAATGTGTCTGAAAATGTTACAACAAACCTGGAACTGTGAGATATATAGAGTTTGTGAACAGGTGAACTAGTCCCTCATCCAGTTTTATTGGTATGAGCTACTCAGACCATTTTTGTTTTGTTAATGTAGACACTACAAGATCATTCAGCAATGTTCAAGATGACAGGGTATCCAACAAGCTTTAGATATCATAAACAGAAGAGCATCACCCAAGGATTACTTACAAATAAGATTTATGCCTGGGGGGTTTATATAATTCATTATATTCTAGAAATCACTGATCGGGAGGGACCAAGGCGGCGCATTTCTTAGAACAGGTCAGTAATTTTCTGCCGAGTTTCAGAGAAATACACATCAATGAGAACATGTATCTCATTGCAATGGTTATCAGAAACAAAGGGGGTGGTGGGAGTTGTAACAAATCTTTACAAAGTGTTCTCGATAGCCACATTATTGGGGAAAAAGAAGAAGGCATTTAGTAGATCTAAACAATGTGGGAAATAACTTCAGGGGGAGTCTCAAGGCACTCACAACCGCTGTCAGGCTAAAAGATGTAGAATTGTTACATGAAGCCAAAAAACTACACGCTGAGCGAGGATGGTCAGAAAACAAAAAAGTTATGTTGAGCAACGTAGTGGTTTCTGAACAACATCTGGGCATAAACATATGAGTCCTACATCGTATAGACAGAAAAGGCTGGTGTCTTTTTAAAACAAGCGATCGTCAGCCATTCCATAAGATCGTATATCTGTTACTACATCGTGATCATTTTTACAGTATCTTAGATATCAAACAGTTCTACGATAAGAAAAATTTCTGTAAACACTGTAAAATGTCTTATAGCTGCAACCACATGTGCAAATCATACTGTAATCCGTGTCTATCCAACACACACGTGGTTCGGGAGGGCTATAGATTGAGGTGCTCTAACTGCCAGTTGTACCATCATTCTAAGGAATGTTTTAAACAGTGTACAAACCTGACATCCAAAAAAGAGATAGAATGTTTGTCTAAAATAATTGCTACACAGAAAAAAAGCACAAATGCAAAATCATAAAATGTTTGCAGTACAGTGATCCTTTACTGAAGGGGGAAAAACATTTATGCTATGTGACAAGTCTGGCTAGGCCTAAAACATCTGAAAGATATCATTAATGACTGTGAATGTATGTAGGAAACAGGGGTGCACATTCCCAACTACATCTTTGCAACGGATCTTAACCGTGAGCATGATTGGGAATTCAAGGGGTGAATTGTCTCTCCAGATTCATAGGTTTTTTTATTGACAAGCAGTTCAAAGACTATACTTTCAAAGCGCACAATTCGAAAGGTTCCGATGTTTATTTCATCATTAGCTGTTGCGGGAAATGATGGATATGAGTTTCTTAGCGCAGGACGGTAAGCTTTTAGAAATGGGACTTGATGCGCTGTGCATTCGCTTTATAGATTCTCTAAATTTTCTGCCCATGAAGCTTAGCAAGCTTCCACAATCCATAGGCTTTGAAGGCAGCAAAGGGTACTTTCCTCACTTATTTAACATTGTGGAAAACCAAAACTATGTGGAGGAAATGCCTGAGAAAAAGTACTGTGGCATTGAGAGCATGATGCCTGATGAGAAAGAAGCATTCACATTCTGGTACAACAAGAAAAAGCATAAGATGTTTGATTTACAAAAAGAACTAGCCTTCTATTGTCTATATTTTACAAAATCCCCAAGTGCAAAGGAGTATAAGTTGTAACACCTCACAAAGACGCTCTTGTGTTTAAGGCTTCATAAGGCAACAAGAACTATGAGCCATCCCGTTAAAGCTCTCATTTGGTGCCCAGATACATCCTTACGGTTTGAATGAATGTATTGAATGGAACAGCATTGCTTGATCTGTTCAATTTATGCGTTTATAAAGCTTTTTCAACATATCATTTTTGGGTATATCTGATTCCGCAGGAAATTGAGTCGGTGTTCCCCTCCATCCTCTTCACCATCTTGAAAGACATTTGATTCCAGTTGCAGTCTGCTTTCTACTCTTTTTGATGCCAGGCTTCCTGAAGAAGGCTTCGAAATGGAGCTCTTTAGAGTCAGCGGTTGGATAGTTTTTTGCTACCTATCATTTGAGCTTCAGATAAGTACTAACTTTTAGTGACTATGACTTTGTTTTTCATTATTGTCATCATTCTTTGGCGTCTCTCTATTTTGTTTGGGGACATCATTGCTATCAAGTATTGGATGTATGTTTAATTTGTTATTATATCGCACTACTCACATTCACATCAACAGTTTACTCAAGGATGTATCGGGGCACTAAATGAGAGCTTTAAAGGGATGGATCATAGTTCTTGTTGCCTAATGAAGTCTTAAACATGAGAGCGTCTTGGATTAAGATAACTCAGAGTACCGTCTCATCACACATATATTTTAAACTTTGTGAGGTGTTACATCTTATATTCCTTTGCACTTGGGGATTTTCTATTGTTTATATTTGTGCATTCCCAATTAGTGGTTTTGTTTTTTAATATATTTTACAAAAATCACGTGTCCCATACAGAGAGGAAATTATAAAAATGACGGAAAGAGCTGTGGAGGTAGACATAGAAGAAATACCGGGGGGGGGGGGGGGGAGGTGACCTTAAAGAATTGTATAGACTTGATCCACTATATATCACACTTGCTTCCGCGTGTATGGCCATGTTCAGGTTCATGTCTTTAAAACTGAAAACCATAGTTCTGCCAGCGGTTGCCGATTATTATCGGCAGACCAAAAGATATTCAATCGTCAGCATCCATTGGCTGACGTATACCAAGGACAAAAAACATATACAAATCAGACATGTTCTAAAGAGGGACGAAATGTGGTGGTGCCTACTTTCTCAATGGTTATGCTGTCGTTAACAGTGAGCGCACTGCCTTTGAATTTAACAGATGCTTTTACCATAGCTGCACGACCTGCTATTATTCTAAAAAACAGATTACCTAAAAGAGAAAGGGTTTAAGGTCATCAGTATTTGGGAAGATGAGTGGATAAATGTGCGGCCTTTCTGAGCAAAGCCACATTACCCGAACCTTTAGTTCCATGAGACACTCTTTTTGAAGGCAGAATGAATGCCGTGTATCAGGTTAAACAGGTTGAGATAATACACTATTATGATTTTACCAGCCTGTATTCTTTTGTCAATAAAACTAAAGAATATCTGATTGGACACGCCAAAATCATCTATGACAATTTTGACCCCCTCTCCGATTATTTCGGGCTTGTGAAAGTCAAGGTGTTCTCCCCACATGGACTCTTTTTCCCCATACTGCCCTTTAAGGTGCACAGTAAACTCATGTTCCTATTGTGTCACACCTGTGCCGTAATAAGTCAGCAGGACAAATGCGCCCACAATGATGGCAAGAGAGCCCTGGTAGGGACATGGTGTACCGTAGAATTGGAAATGGCTATCTCTAAAGGGTACAGGGTAGGGGGAAATCTATGAGGTCTGCCATTTTGAACAGACATCTACACAGTGGCGTTCCTAGGGGGGCTGACACCCGGGGTGGATGCGCCCAGCTCCCCGGGTGCAGTGCCCCCCCTGGGTGCAGCATGACCCCCCCTGGCAAAAGAACCCTCCCCCCCGGGAACACACCGCTGGGGGGGTGCCGCGCGCCTGTCCGCTTCGTTTGTTTCCATGCTCCATCTGCCCTGGAACAGGAAGTAACCTGTTCCGGGGCAGAGGGAGCACAGAATGAACGTGTTGGACAGGCATGCGGCACCCCCCCCCCCCCCCCCCAGTGGCGTGGACCTGGGGCGGACCGCACCCACTGCCCCCCCCCCCCCCTTGGTACGCCACTGCATCTACACAACTTTTTGTATATCACAGATTTGTATCGGCCTGTCATAAAGCATATAGGTACAAACCATCCAGCGGTGAGACTCGTCTGAAGGTAAAAGGTATCACATTCAACAGCGAAAACAGCAAGAAAATACATTTCTGCAGTCTAAAGGAGCTAGTTATGGATTACGATCTAAGGGTGCCACCGAATGAACAAATTAAGGAAGTCTTTTACTTAGGTGAGCTAGCATTTTTAGCACACATTAAAAATAGGCATGCACAAAACGCTAAAGATGCCCATAGGAATACATGGGCGTCTTTAGCATTTTGCGCACACCTATTTTTATTGTGCACTAAAAACGCCAGTGTGCCTTAGTAAAAGACCCCCTAAGATATCCATTCAGCAAAAACACGACAGAAACAAGGCCCAATGGCAGGTTGAATCTCGTGTAGTTAAAAAAATTCAAAGGGTCTTGTATGATCAATAGGTTTTGATTCAAAATTTTAATATGTTGCCTTATGGTTATTGATTACATTTTTACTTCATTTTTTTAAAACATTGTATGCTACCTAAAATGAATACTATTAGGGGCAAAACAATCCCTATATAAAAGTATTTATTCTACCACTTTTTCTTTTATTTTTAATTTGCACACTAAAAGAAGCTTCTAGCTGTGTGAAGTCTGGAAGCCTTATTTGAGCCCACACAGAGGTCTCAAAAACAGGAGGGGGAGTAGGGGGAGGGGAGGGTTTGCCACACAAAGCAGCAACGCTGCCTTGAGAGATGAGTTAGAAAGGCAGTATCCTTCGGAGGGGCCGCAGAAATAATTAGTTTGGCTACAGGCTGTTTTGATCTTACACAGGCAACCCCTATATAAAAAAAGCACTTTTTCTGCTCATACTATCCCTGTGTTTTAAAATTCACAGACCAAGATACCAGTGTGTGTGTGTGCGCTGCGGGGCATGATCTTTCACACAATTCTCTCTTGAAAACAGGAGGGGAGCCAGCTTTTGCAGGCACAGCCCATGGGCTTCTGCCCCGCATGAATGGATCTCAAAGCCTAACGAGTCAGACCCCTACGGTTTCTTATGTAAGCTAAAACCAAAGAGGAGGAGGAAGGTTGGTCTATTGTTTTGAAATTTAAAACGGATATCATTCAGTAAAAACAGCTTTAAAAGTAAGCACAAGGTATACTTTTGAAGGAAAAAATTCTAAGAAAAAGAAAACAAAATGTCTATTTTCTTTCCTGTGAGGAAAAAAGTGAAGTTACAGCTTTAAAATTAAGCACAAGGTATCCTTTTGAAAGAAAAAAACTATTAAAAAAGAAATTAAAAAAATGTCTATTTTCTTTCCTGTGAGAAAAAAAAGGTTAAGCTGAGCATGCACAACTAAATTCCTCCAAGGTTATAGAGGGTGGTGTCAGGGTTTTTTTTAACATCATTTCCCATCACATTACCCCATCCAAGATGGTGGCTAGTAGTGGAAACAGGAAGTGATGTGATGCGATGCATACAGTAGTGGCCGCCATATTGAAAAAGGGGCATGGCTGTGATGTCACTTCCTGCAATATCACTAAATTGGGCAGGGTTTGGGGGCAGGGCTATGCAAAAAAGGAGGGTGTTTGTGATGGAGTTACACTAATAAGGCATGACAAGGGACATGGCTATGCAAAATGGGTGGGGCTTGGGAGGGGTCAAGACATCATATCTGGTAATGTCATCCAAGGGGCAGGAATGGGCATGGCTTGGACAATGATGTCATCAAAGGTGTGGATAGAGGGTGTGGCTTGGGCTGCCCTCACTTCTGATTAGTTGAAAACCCATAAGTGGGAGTGTCACCTGTCAAAACCAATTAATTTTGACAAATGGTGGTGAGGTACACTACTGAGGGGTCAGTCCCTAGAACAGCTGCTGATCACAAAGGCATGCTAGGAAGACTGGGCTGTCTCACACAGCCCGCAAGGGCAGAGAGGGAGGGCTGGCCTTAGCTCAGCACTAACAGCCAATAGGGAAAGTTCACAGAGTCCACAGGATACTGCAAACAATAGAAGGGGTAAGCCCCAGTACACAGTGCTATTACACAACAATGCTACTAAAAACAGATAATGCTCATATTAAATGTACATCACAATATACCCTGCCTCCAGTAATATGGGGTCAGAACAGAGTGTAATGTATAAGGAGGAGTCCATTTTTGGCACTAAGAACATGCATAAATGGTGGTGTTTTGGGCATTTACATATGTAAGTGGCAGGGTCTGTGCAAGAGTATTATACACCCTAGGCAAACCAATCTTTTGCCATCTTCAATTCACTTTTATGCACTTTGGCCCCTCCATCATGATCACCCCAACACTATCCCTCCCAGAATAATCTGGGGAAATTGACTATTTTCAAACTGCCTAGCCTGTCTGCTGGCAAAAGTATCTCCTGTTTCTTTGAGTTTGTGCAACTGTCAGGACCTATTTTGCTTAGACTGCAGGGGCTCCTTAATGCCCCCAGATTCTACTGCCTTAGGCAACTACCTAGTCTGGACTAATGATTAGGCTGGTCCTGGTATGTGGTCACATATGCACTTTAATTGGCTTTTTTCTCTGGGCACACCTTTATAAGCATACATAGAACCAACAGCACATACTTTTACAGTAACCATGCACATAGGCACAGTTTGCGTGGCGTGTGGACAGACCACACCATTATACAGATAGGTTATAAAATCATCTAATTTACACACAGTTATGAACTGACAATTGATGTTAATGAGCAATAATTGGCTACAATTACCGTTAACTAGTGCTAATTTGCACTAATTAGCAGATAATACATAACTGCCCTTAGCTGGTATCCTACAAAATGTGCATTCAAAATCCATAGTGCACAACTGCAAGGAGGCGTGAACCTGGGATGAACATGAGTGGGTCAGAGGCATCCCTAACACTTACCCATATGGTATATATAATACAATCAGTTGTGTGCCTAACAGGGGTGTAGCCAGACTTCGACAGGAGGGGGGTCTAGAGCCCGAGGTGAGGGGGCACATTTTAGCCCCCCCCTCCCGCCGCCGCCACTACCACCACCAACTTTGACCCCCCCCTTGCCAACGACTCTCTTGACCCCCCTCCTGCCGCCAACCCGCCATCGCCTACCTTTGCTGGCGGGAAACCCCAACCCCCAACCCCCAACCCCCGCCAGCCGAGGTCCTTTTCTTCCGGCGCAAGGCTTTGTTCTGTTTCTGAGTCTGACGTCCTGTGGTTGCTGGCTGATCTGCAAGGCTTCGTTCTGTTTCTGTGAGTCTGACGTCCTGCAGGTACAGAAACAGTCCTGCACGTACATAGACTTACAAAAACAGAACGAAGCCTTGAAGATTAGCCATCGTTCTGTTTCTGTGAGTTTCTGTACTTGCAGGACTGTTTCTGTACCTGCAGGACGTCAGACTCACAGAAACAGAACGAAGCCTTGCAGATCTGCAAGGCTTCGTTCTGTTTCTGTGAGTCTGACGTCCTGCAAATACAACGTGCAGGACTTCAGACTCAGAAACAGAACGAAGCCTTGCGCCGGAAGAAGAGGACCTCGGCTGGTGGGGTTTGGGGTCCCCCACCAGCAAAGGTAGGCGATGGCGGGTTGGCGGTGGGAGGGGGGTTCGAGATGGTCATTGGCGGGGGGGTCCAGGGCCAAATCTACGGGGGCCCAGGCCCCTGTGGCCCCACGTAGCTATGCCACTGGTGCCTAAACGCCTACAATTAGATGGGAACATTTACACCAGCTAATGAAATAGTGCAGACTTACGCTAGTATTCTATAATGGCAATTATGTGCATAACTGCCATTTTAGAATTCATGATTAGTGTACATCATCACAGTGCCTAACTTTAGGCAACTTTTTGAGAATTACCCCCCATTGTTTTGAAATCTAGGCATCAGTTCACACTGGCTCTAGAGCTGGTGTAAGTGTCCATGCTTGCAGAGTTGGCATGGTTTATACTATATAGGTACCTACTTTCCAGCTTAAAGTAGACACCTTAGAAAATGACCCTTTTATAGTCTTGATACTTTAATATATGTACTTTTTTCTCCCCTGACCAAGTTGTGCCCCGAGATGTGACTCGGGAGATTAAAGTATTTGCATTGTAAAATTGTGCATGTTCTTTTAGCTGACTGAAAATTCAGTTAGGTCGCATCAACCAGTCTATTCACCTCTGCTTGTTTACACCCACGTAATTCTGAACTTTGCCTTTGAAAATTCATGTCTATAAGAGGTGCGAGCTCTTACACCAGCCACAGAGCTGGTGTAAGTGTTTGCTACTACATGTCAAAGATACATGTGTAAGTGCAACTTATGCATGTGAGAATTCCTCCCCCAGTCAGAGATACATGTGCCAGAACAACTTATGCACTTAAGAGTCCCCCCCCCCCCAGTCAGAGATACATATATAAGTACAACGTATGCATCTGAGAGTCCCCCCCAGGTTCTGCAAGGTGTATGCCCTCTTTGCAAATACATGTCATGTAAGTTATGCTCATACGTACAAAATAGCGCTTAGGTGGAATTTTGGCATTTACGTCCATGTGCACACCTACCCGTATTTTGGGGGTTATGTTGCTGCTAAGTATTAGTCGCAGGAAGGAAAAATTAGGACAAAACTGGAAAAGTTAATACATAAGTCACTGTTGAATATAAGTTGAACATGTGTCTAAAGCAAAATTGAATGCACCACCCCTCTGTCCCCACCCCCCTCACTCTGGAATGAAGTCAAGTGCCTGAAGTTAAGTGATTTTTGAACAGTTTGATATTTTAAATACAAAATTAAAAAATGCACGCATGAAAAGGATATAAACTATATGGAGGTTTTTCTGACCTATGGCTAAGCAGGTTGCCCATTGAGTGCTAATATTGTCTATGCTGAGGCACTGAACACCAAGGGCTTCTGCGGTCTTTTCCTCCTAATTTTAAATTATTATTAAAGAACCACATAAGTATTAGAACAAGATTAGCACAGGCTTTTGTTAGAGATACCCCCCATCACCATCCATTATCAGCCCATCTCTCTTTGCTCCACACTACCACTATCATTCAGCATTGACCCATCCCTCTCCACTCTCCATATCCTAAATTGCCCCATCTGTTTCCATTTCTGCTCCCTCTCCTGCTCATTCACCAACTTCTGTTCCTGTGGGTCTGCACAATGGCAGCAACAGCAATAGCAAGCAGAAGGCAGGAGTGGGGTCTTTCCCATGTGCACTCCGCTGCTGTCTCGTTCGGTCCCAGAAACAGGAAGTTACTAGTCCAATGTAACTTCCTGTTTCTTGGACCAGCTGAGCAAGCGATAGTGCACACAAGGTATTGTCCCTATACTCGCCCCCCCCCCCCGCCTGTTGCCACTGCCGCCACCTTTTCCAGTTCAATATCTTTCCCTCCTCCCCACCCTAGTAAACCAGCAGTGTTCCTGTGGGCTGCCAGCAGCATTAAAAAAGAAGCAACTGCAGTGGCGTTCCTAGGGGGGCAGTGGGGGCGGTCCACCCCGGGTGCACGCCGCTGGGGGGGTGCCACGCGCGCCTGTCCTCCGTTGGTCCATGCTTCTTCTCTGCCCTGGAACAGGTTACTTCCTGTTCCGGGGCAGAGAAGAAGCATGGACCAACGGAGGGCAGGCGCGCACGGCACCCTTCCCCCAGCAGCGTGCACCTGGCGGGGGGGGTTCCTTTGCGGGGGTGTCCTTTCGCCGGGGGGGGGGTCCACGCTGCATTGGGGGGGCGCTGCACCCGGGGGCGGGGCGCATCAGCGATCTGCCCCGGGTGCCAGCCCCCCCAGGAACGCCACTGAGCAACTGGCCTTCAAAGTGTTTCCTCTGCTGTATTCTGTCTGCACGAACAGACGAAGTTGTGTCAGAGGAGGCAAGACAAAGCAGAGGGAACACGTCTGAGGCCAGCTGGAGGCAGGCTGCTTTCATTTTAGATGCTGTCAGTAGCCTTCATAAACACTGCCAAGGGGAGGAGGAAAAGACAAGAGAGATACTGAAATGGGTGGGGGTGGGGCATGCCAGTTTGCATGTAAAACTGGTTTGACAAAGCCATTTGTGCCACCTTATAGCGACATGAATGACTGGACCCCCCTCGGAGGCCTTCCCTGGAAAATCTTGCTCCCTCTCTGTGGTCCTGAACTATTTGAATTCTAATATGCTAAAACAAGATTTTCACTATTTATGTATTAAAATGTCCTGGTTGTCATGTTCTTGCTCTAGGCAATGTACAATAAAAAATGCCAAAAGAAAGCAAGAGTAATCCATAAATAATAAAATCACTACATATATATATATATATATATATATATATATACTAACACTTGAGACTCATGCGAACAACACAACCAAAAAGATGTTCTACTCCATGTGGAAACTGAAAAGAATAAGACCATTCTTTCCAAGATCTGTCTTCCGCAGCCTAGTGCAATCACTCGTACTCAGTCATCTAGACTACTGCAACTCACTATACACAGGCTGCAAAGAACAAACACTGAGGAAACTTCAAACAGCCCAGAATACAGCTGCCAGACTCATCTTCGGAAAACCAAAATACGAAAGTGCAAAACCCTTACGTGAGAAACTACACTGGCTCCCACTCAAGGAACGTATCACTTTTAAAGTATGCACCTTAGTTCACAAAATCATTCACGGTGAAGCCCCTGCTTACATGTCTGACTTAATAGACCTGCCACCCAGAAACGCTAAAAGATCATCCCGAACGTTCCTCAATCTCCACTTCCCAAAGTGCAAAGGCATAAAATACAAAGTACTGCATGCATCAACCTTCTCTTATATGAGCACGCAATTCTGGAATACACTACCACGCAACCTGAAGACGATCTACGAACTAACCGACTTCCGCAAACTATTGAAGACTCATCTCTTTGAGAAAACCTACTGCAAGGATCAAAACACATGAAGTCCACACACACTAATAGAAATGCATCAATACACTCTCTTCTGAGTTCTCTTCCCCCGTCTTTTCACCACACGTAAAACTCTACCCACAGATAAAATTGTAATACCCTTATGTTCTCTTGCTATTGTTCTATCGCCCTATCATTTCCTCATTGTTACATTCCATTGTTCTACTCCCGAACTGATATTTTGACTTTAATTTTGTCTTCCCATAACTCTTCACAATGTAACCCATAATCATACTGTAACAAATTGTATTTCCATCATTCACAATGTATTGTAAGCCACACTGAGCCTGCAAATAGGTGGGAAAATGTGGGATACAAATGTAATAAATAAATATACAGTGGTGGAAATAAGTATTTGATCCCTTGCTGATTTTGTAAGTTTGCCCACTGACAAAGACATGAGCAGCCCATAATTGAAGGGTAGGTTATTGGTAACAGTGAGAGATAGCACATCACAAATTAAATCCGGAAAATCACATTGTGGAAAGTATATGAATTTATTTGCATTCTGCAGAGGGAAATAAGTATTTAATCCCTCTGGCAAACAAGACCTAATACTTGGTGGCAAAACCCTTGTTGGCAAGCACAGCGGTCAGACGTCTTCTGTAGTTGATGATGAGGTTTGCACACATGTCAGGAGGAATTTTGGTCCACTCCTCTTTGCAGATCATCTCTAAATCATTAAGAGTTCTGGGCTGTCGCTTGGCAACTCGCAGCTTCAGCTCCCTCCATAAGTTTTCAATGGGATTAAGGTCTGGTGACTGGCTAGGCCACTCCATGACCCTAATGTGCTTCTTCCTGAGCCACTCCTTTGTTGCCTTGGCTGTATGTTTTGGGTCATTGTCGTGCTGGAAGACCCAGCCACGACCCATTTTTAAGGCCCTGGCGGAGGGAAGGAGGTTGTCACTCAGAATTGTACGGTACATGGCCCCATCCATTCTCCCATTGATGTGGTGAAGTAGTCCTGTGCCCTTAGCAGAGAAACACCCCCAAAACATAACATTTCCACCTCCATGCTTGACAGTGGGGACGGTGTTCTTTGGGTCATAGGCAGCATTTCTCTTCCTCCAAACACGGCGAGTTGAGTTCATGCCAAAGAGCTCAATTTTTGTCTCATCTGACCACAGCACCTTCTCCCAATCACTCTCGGCATCATCCAGGTGTTCACTGGCAAACTTCAGACGGGCCGTCACATGTGCCTTCCGGAGCAGGGGGACCTTGCGGGCACTGCAGGATTGCAATCCGTTATGTCGTAATGTGTTACCAATGGTTTTCGTGGTGACAGTGGTCCCAGCTGCCTTGAGATCATTGACAAGTTCCCCCCTTGTAGTTGTAGGCTGATTTCTAACCTTCCTCATGATCAAGGATACCCCACGAGGTGAGATTTTGCGTGGAGCCCCAGATCTTTGTCGATTGACAGTCATTTTGTACTTCTTCCATTTTCTTACTATGGCACCAACAGTTGTCTCCTTCTCGCCCAGCGTCTTACTGATGGTCTTGTAGCCCATTCCAGCCTTGTGCAGGTGTATGATCTTGTCCCTGACATCCTTAGACAGCTCCTTGCTCTTGGCCATTTTGTAGAGGTTAGAGTCTGACTGATTCACTGAGTCTGTGGACAGGTGTCTTTCATACAGGTGACCATTGCCGACAGCTGTCTGTCATGCAGGTAACGAGTTGATTTGGAGCATCTACCTGGTCTGTAGGGGCCAGATCTCTTACTGGTTGGTGGGGGATCAAATACTTATTTCCCTCTGCAGAATGCAAATAAATTCATATACTTTCCACAATGTGATTTTCCGGATTTAATTTGTGATGTGCTATCTCTCACTGTTACCAATAACCTACCCTTCAATTATGGGCTGCTCATGTCTTTGTCAGTGGGCAAACTTACAAAATCAGCAAGGGATCAAATACTTATTTCCACCACTGTATATACACACACACACACACTTTCAGGTTATTAATACATAAATGTATTGGAAATAAAAGAACAGAACCTCAACCATCTCCATCCTCAAAATCATATCTTCAACCGTTCCTAGCTTCTAAAATCTCACATTATAAAAGATTTATTAGGAATAGGCCAACTGAAATAAAGATATTTTCAGTTGCTGTTGAAACTTAGATTGTGAGGGGTAGTTACTGCTTTGAATTAAGGTAATAACAGGATTTTGCTGTTTAATGTGTGTTAAAAGGTAAAACTCTGTGTTATTTCCTTTAATTCATATTAGTTTACCAGAACTGCATTATAATGAGGTTCAAGGCATGCAAATGCATGCAAAGTATCTCATTAATATACAAATCGAATAAAGTAGCTTGCATTGAATTTTGCAGAAAAATCTGGAGGAGTGCACATGTATTTGTCCACAAAGGAAATTCTGTAACAGAGCACCTTGTGGAAATACCTTAGTAGGGTAGTTATTAATGTGCAGTAAAAAGCAGGCTCTTAACACACCTTGATTTATCTTGGGAGTACCACAGGTTGCTGATGCCTGTGAGAAAAGGATAACACAGCTTGTCAGAGACCTAGCAAGCAGCATTATTCCATTGTCCCTGGGACATTGGGCCGCCAAGCAATAGCCTGATGCTCCTGGGTATATCTTCAAGGAGTCGGCAACTGTATAAAATAGGTAAGACCAGAATAACCCCCTATTTCCAAGCACAAACCCACTTTTGAAACCCCCAGAATAGTGCCCCCAACCAGAGACCCCCACCTGAAGAGCACCCCCTATTGTACAGCCACTGGAAGTCCCCCTGCCCCCCCCCCCCCACACACACACAGACACAGACACATGCACACACATATAGCCTCTACCAAAGCTCCCCGGGCAAAGAAGTCCTGATGCAGAAACATGACCCCTAGTAGTAGTCACATAAGACTACTACTAGGGACACCGGTACCATGTTGCATGATGGCTCCAGTGAGGGCAGGAACCAGGGCCGGCCCTAGGGTTTCTAGCGCCCTCCTGCAGTCTATTAGTCGGCGCCCTTACCCATCCAGAGGCGGGATCACTATGGCTCCGCCCCCACAGTAGACACACCCCTTTTACCAGCCATGGCATCATTGAAAATATTACACCAGTATAGAAGAAAAATAACTTAGCACACAGACCAGGAATTAGGAGAACAGACAGTCTTGCCAACTCTGAAAAACAATGTGTTATCAAAATTTCAGAATCTAACAAACAGATCCCTATTCAGACACTTGGCCTTGCAGTCACACATGTAGAACAGAGATAGCCCCTCTTCAAATTCTTCAAAAATTAACCTGAAATCCTAAGAAGTTGGACTCTGCATGCAGCACAATAGCCTTCCCATTGAGCACAGCTTAGGATCTAGCTAGGACAGACTTAATCAGCATAAACTAACATATTCTACAATCTGAGTTGGACAGACTAACAGGAATTACTGAAGTGAGAGATAGGTGATGGTTAGGAATTGAAAGCAGGCATCTAGCCCTCCTGTCCTGTGAGTTGCTGTGTTGGGGGTGGAAAAGGGTGGGTCAGGTGCAGCACTAAACAGCAGTCTCTGACAAAACAAGGGTCCAGGCTCTGCTGTGCTGTCTCTGTCTGAGCCCTCTCTGGGCAGAGGACAGAGGTTAGCTGAGCTCCCACAAGTTATTTCAGAGCCAGATTCAGTTGGAGCAGTGACATCCTCTGACAAACACAAGGAGGATATTTCTCTGCATGGGAGGGGGGAGGGGACAGGACAGAGAGCTGACAGCTTTGGAGCCAGACTGAGATGAGCAGCAGAGATTAGATACTCAGAAGAGCTTGATTGCTTGCAAAGTGACGCCCTTGAGGGCAGACGTCCTTCTGCAGTGCTTACCCTGCTTACTGGGTTTGACCGGCCCTGAAAGGAACGACTGGAGATTGCTCCTTCCCAGGCCACTAGGGAACAGGGATTTTATTAAGGTAAGCCCAGGGGAGGGCCTTGGGGGAGGGTTCAAGGGTTGGTTATGGTTCCAGTGTTGAGGGGATATTTCCAAGGGGGTCTTTATAATAGGGGGTTCTTTTTAGGGGACACTATTTAGCAGGATTTGATTTGGGGCAGCACTAGATGGTTTGTGCTTGGTGGAGTGTTCTGGCCACAAAAATTTCCTGATGTTGCCAGCCCCCTTTAATAGTATTTACAACCTCAACAATTATTTGTTAATATGCTAAGCATCTTGTCATTCTTGATCATAATTGGAGCACTTCTATAAGCTGGCACCTAGAAGTACGTGCCACATATGTGTGTCAAACATGTTGACAGTTAGACACCTATATTCATTACATAGTATTCAGTGCCTAACTGTGAGGGGAGAATACACATGATCTGAATATGGGTGGGCCATGGGCAAGTCTTCCAGATACATGCATACTTTATAGAATATTATAAATAACATGTGTCACTTGGCACACTTAGACACATCAGCTTGCACCTGTCATTGACATGACGTAACAAGGCAGGCCTAAACATGGGAGCACCAATTCTGACATGCACTAGTATTCTATAATGAAATCTTGGTACCATGATCCTGTTCCAGAATTGGCACTAGGCACATGGCATTAGGATGCCTAAACTGAGGCACTAGTTTACAGAATTGCCCCAAATGTTTACTTTTCCAGATTTTCATCAAGCCAAAGCCAACAAATTAGTGAACAGTACAAAACAAGATTTGAAACCAGCTCTGATGGATTTCTCGCTGTTGACCTCCCCAATTATTTAATTTAAATTTGGAATTTTTCTTTAATTTGAACACCAGATGGTAATTTACTAATAAGAGCTGAAAATGAAGGATACAGGCATATTTGACGGCTGTGGCCAGATAATGTTGTTTTCACTTTTGTTTAAATAGATATGTTGATGATTGCTAATGGAAATTTTCTTTTATATCATTCTCTCTTTTGAGCTATTTTATTTTAGTAAGTTATAACTTAGGTACTTTGTTGTCTATTTCCAATAGTAATTCCTCTTGTTTTCTTTGCATAAATTGCATCTAACATTGTCAATAAATTATACAGGCTAATAAATAATTAAGAAAAATAAATGTGATTTAGAGTATTATCATAATATGAATCTTGGTGTATGTTATTATTACAATCATAAATTATATAGTAGCAAGACCAATTAGATGGTTTTATTAGGTCATAGATTTGCTGATCATCAGGGGGTTCTTGCAATATTAATTTTATCTATTTGTTTACTTATTAATATCTCAGTTTATCGATCATCATGCCACATAGAGGGTAATTCTATAAAGGAGCACCTGTTTTTAGACTCCAAAAATGCACCTATTCAGAGCCTATGCAATAAGAAAAAGTATGCACATGTCTTTTTTCACAGAATACTAGTCTAATAGGTAACAATATGCCTGTATTTTAGGTGCAATCACATACACTAGCCATAGAGATAGGGTAAATGCTTGCACCTAGATTGCTAAAGAGCACACATAACTTAGGGTTCCTTTTACTAAGCCGGCAACTTTTAGCACAGCAGTAAAATGGACATGTTTGGGGTTTTTCTATGGCCACGTGTATAATTTCCCCCATCTTTGAATGCGGACGGATGAAAAGTCACATTGTGAGCTCCAGTCAAGTGGTGATGTTCAGACATAATTTTCCCCTTAAGCAGCATTTCCAGCAAAATAGGGACCCCCTGTCAGGAGTACTGTTAGATGGTGGACATATTTAACATGTGCCTTTTTCTGAATTGATTATATGGCTTTTGGGCATTATGTCCTGCATATATTGTAGACTTGTTTGTGACATTTATAAAAAAAAACAACAACCAAAAAACCTCTCTTTCTTTTATAGCATAAACTGTTTAGGGACAACAGATGAAACAATTATCATTTAGGTTAAATGAAGAGGCATGATATGACATTTTTAGTGGCATTTTTTAATAACCAATGATTATTGCAAGTTGCCTTTGTAAAGGCTGTTGCCGGTGGGGTTAGTCTCGTTTTTAACTGAGGTCTTCTTTCTCCGATTTTTTTTCTGTTAGTTTTGTTTCTCTTGGTCCTCTCTGGTACATTTCTAACAGTAGAATTGCTATTGTGTGTTGATTTCAATTATCACAATATTGACTGATTAAGATGTTTATTTTCAAACCACATAGTTACATGTAACTTTGTAAGCCTATGTGCTTTGAAAATGAGTCTCTAAATGCCGTATCAGGAGTGCTAGGGATGTAAAACACATAATAATTGACTGCTTCTTGAAGCAACTGGTACAGGAACCAACAAGAGGGGGGAGCTATTTTAGATCTAGCCCTTAGTAGAATGCAGGGCTCAGTACAAGAGTTTAACGGTGTTGGCTCTACTGGGAAACAATGATCATAACATGATTGATTTGACTTAATACTGGAGTGCAGTCACTAAGGAAATCTACTATAGCAGCATTTAATTTTCAAAAGGGTGACTATGAAAAAATTAGGAAAATGTTTGTTTTAAAGGTGAAAGGCTCAGCTCCAAAGGTCTGGATTTTAATCGGGCATGGATGTTGTTTTGGAAGGCCCAGACTAAATGTATTCCACGTATTAATAAAGGTAGAAAGAAGAGCAAACAACAGCCATCATGGTTAAAGACAGAAGTGCATGAGGCTATTAGAGCTAAAAGAACATCACAATGTGAAAAAAGATCCGAATAAAGAAAATAAGTCGCAACATAAGCACTGGCAAATGGAGGAGTGGCGTAGTGGTTAGAGCACCAGTCTTGCAATCCAGAGGTGGCTGGTTCAAATCCCACTGCTGCTCCTTGTGGTCTTGGGCAAGTCACTTAACCCTCCATTGCCTCAAGTACAAAATTAGATTGTGAGCCCTCCTGGGACAGAGAAATATCCAGTTTACCTGAATGTAATGCACCTTGAGCTACTACTGAAAAGGTGTGAGCACATCTAAAATAAATAAAGTTAGATGCAAAGCATTGATAAAGAGGGCCAAAAGCGAATACAAATTGCATTGGAGGCAAAACTCATAGTAATAACTTTTTCAGGTATATCAGAAAGCCTCTGAGGGCAATATCAGTAAACCGTCAAGGAAAGCAGGCCATATCTGGGCCCCAGCATTGAATACCTAAGGATAATTCATCTTATGCTGACTGCCGGAGCTTGTATGGGTATGGGACAATATTCATCTGGGGCCCACATAAGACACTTAAGAACACAGGAATAGCCATACTGGTTCGGACCAATGGTCCATCTAGCTCAATATCCTACTTCAGTGGCCAATTCAGGTCACAAGTACCTGACAGAATCCCAAACAGTATCAAGATTCATGCTACTGATCCCTGGAACAAGCAGTGGCTTTCCCCATGTATTTTTTTCCATTGGGGGTGGGGGTTCTGGGGTCCACTGGACACCCAGAGCTGACAGTGACAGCTTGGGTGAAGAGCTGCACCCTGCCGCATGGCTACTGTCCATCTGCTTCCCCTCCTGCCCTAATGCCAGCTCCAAGCTGGCGTAGGATTTTAGGTGGTAGAGCGCCGTTGTTCAGCATGCTGTTTCTTTGATCATGGGGCATCAGAATGAAAGAGCACACCGGCATACATTAGCATGCTACTTGCATTGATCTGCTGCACGCTGTGTTGTTTTGGCACTCTTGGTGGCTGAACATGAAGCACAGGTAAATGCAGGTGCTAGTAGGGCACTAATGGCCTCTAGCGCCCGCATTTACTTCTGATCATCAAATGATGATAGTAACAAACCGAAAATGAAGAAACAATGGTGGGAGAGACTCTAGAGGTAAGAAAACTCTTGTTGGGTGCCACATGTAAACTGAAAATAGATATGCTGGGCAGTGGTTGAGTTTAACGGTTTATTGCATATAATTCAGTGTTGGTGTAACTTACATATTTCCTATGTAGGGCCTGTTTCTGCCAGCCATGGGGTGTTTGACCAGAATGTCTCTGGAAACAACTAAGGAAGTCGACGTATTTTGCCCTGTGTCAGTAGTTTAAAACTGGACAGTGCAGCCCCCGTAGGCCCATAACCTAGCTTGAAACTTTGGCACAGATTCTTGCTAATGTGGAGGAATACCCCCCCCCCCCCCATCTACATCAATGTACCATATCTAATGGTACCATTAAAAAAGGTGGATAAAAACATTCTCAACCCAGTCCTCAGGACACACTCAGCCGGTCAGGTTTTCATGATAGCCATAATGACTATGCATAGTATATATTTACATGCATTACCTTCCTTATATGCAAATCTCTCTCATGAATATTCATTGTGGCTATTCTGAAAACCTGACTGGCTAGATGTGTCCCAAGGACTGGGTTAAGAACCCCTGCTCTAGAACTAACAAAAGTGGCAAATGAATGAATGAAGCTGTGGTGAGCACTGCTATGACTGGTTTGGCTATTTGCCTCTTTTCTTAGTTGTAGAGCAGTGGTGCTCAACCAGTGTGTTGGGACACTCGTGTGTGTCACCAGCAGCTGAGAGGCATATCTCCAAAGATGTGGCAGACAGCAAGCCCTTGATTTCCTTAACAACCAAGTGTGCCTATGTGCTAGGGAGAGCAGAGCAGGGAATCAGGTACATGAAATCCACATAACAGGTCCTTTCTGTTTCACCATTGCCCACAATGCTCACTGCTGCCACCAGCCTCAACTGGAAACGTTGCAAGTCTGCTTTTCCCACCCAGCAGTCACTACCTTTGTTTGCATCACTGTCAGCAATTAATGAATGATATGCAAGGGATTTTTTTTTCCAGCCATGAACTGTAGTGTTCAGTGTGTCACAGATGTGAATGTCTGTCAGGTGTGTTACAATGGAAGAAAGGTTGAGAACCACTGTTATAGAGGGAAGTGTGTCCCAATGGTTAATCATTAGCCCCTGATGCAGTCTAACAAAGGCAAAACGTGGCCACTTCGGGCACTGATTTATCTCTTCTGTTTTTAATGAATTGCTCACTGCTTTCAACATTTGGTGTATTTGGTCTGCTCTTTGCACCACAAAAAAAAAAAAGCACAGGGTTTCTCTGAAGGCATGGCCTTTTGCCCTTTGGCTACATGATTTTTCTATCTCTACAAACACACACAGAAGCCATGGGAAAGGATTATTTTTAAATGTAAGTGGATTAAAATGGGCAATGGAAAGATATGTTGAAAAAACCTACACCTTCAATGACCTTTGCATCTGAGGTGACAAGGCTTGCCCTTTTAAAACTGCCAGCCAGAAGATCATAAAAATCTATGAGCATCTGATTTATGACTGCAAATTGCCTGCTGGTAATTTTAAATGTCTAGCAACACTCCTCTAGGATCATTTCAGGGCTGTTGAAGACTTGTTTTGTATTTTGCCATTTTATTTATGTATCTATATGTTAGGATTTATTAACCGCAATTACAAAGAGATATACCCATGGTGCAGCTTGGCATAAAACTTAGAATTTTGTTAACAGCATAACAATGATCAAACATAAGCATAAATACAACAATTAGGTAAACTTGGGCATGGCAGAATTAATCCTAGAAATAGCAGTAACATGATATAGTACTTATTATGGAGTCCTTTTACTAAGTTGCGGTAAACACCTTACTGTGGGGCATGCTGAGGCATCCCGCAGTAATTTTTACATGTGCATGCGCTACCCACACGCTAAAACATAGATTTTATTTTTTAGTGCATGAGGTCAGAGAGATCATAAAATGTTATCTCAGCTAGGGTAGAAATGGATAAACATGCTGCAGTATGTGCAACCCGTGTCAGTCCTTGTGAGACTAACAAGTTAGTTACTTCTTCCATTAAAGGCCTGGTTGAAGAGCCAAGCTTTCACTTGCTTTCTGCAGTAACGATAGGTGTCTAGAGGGTCATCCTGTTCTTCCAGTACTTGGGGGGCCATTTCCTTTAAGGGCCTTGAAGATCAGACATAGAGTTTTAAATTTAGCCCTGTATTGTACTGGTAACCAGTGAAGTTTTTGCAAAAATGCTGTGATGTGGTCACATCTCTTGCAACCTTCTATCAGTCTTGCTGAATCAATTGGAGCTGGTACAGACCCTTTGAAGTCAGACCAGTGTACAGTGCATTACAGTAATCTGGTCTTGATGTTATCATAGCATGCACAACTGGAATAAGATTTGCATTCTTGATGTAAGGAGAGAGGCAGCATAGTTGTCACAATAGTAGAAGCAGCTATTGAAGGTTGCTTGGATTTGAGATAAATTATTAGGATAAATAGATGAGAGGCTAAATTGAAAGCTAATTATCCAGCTTATAATCGAAAGTAATCGCCGGCTATTTCCCGACACAAATCAGGATATGGCCGGCGATTTCGCAAAAGCAGCGAAAAGCATATATTCGAAAGCTACATTTGTGATAGCTTCGCCGCTTTCCCTTCGCCTCGCCGGTGAAAGTTCAAAGGGGCGTGTTGGCGGCGAAGCGAAGGCGGGACATGGGCAGGCTTGGGCGTGGCTACCAGATGGCCGGCTTTCGCGGATAATGGAAAAATAAAACCCGGCGATAAGCAGTATTTTGCCGGGTTTACTTGGTCCTTTTATTTTCACGACCAAGCCTCAAAAAGGTGCCCCAACTGACCAGATGACCACCGGAGGGAATGGGGGATGACCTCCCCTTACTCCCCCAGTGGTCGCCAACCCCCTCCCACACTAAAATTATTAAAATACAAACCTTTTTTGCCAGCCTGTATGCCAGCCTCAAATGTCATACCCAGCACCCAGACAGCAGTATGCAGGTCCCTGGAACAGTTGTTGTTGGTTGCAGTGGACTGCAGAAAGGCAGAGCCGGGCCCATCCCCCCCCTACCTGTTCCACTTGTGGTGGGTAATGTTGAGCCCTCCCAAACCCCCCAAAACCCACTGTACCCACATGTAGGTGCCCCCCTTCAGCCCTTAGGGCTAGGGTAATGGTGCACACTTGTGGGCAGTGGGTTTGGGGGGGGATTTGGGGGACTCAGCACACAAGGGAAGGGTGCTATGCACCTGGAAGCTAATTTGGTTGTTTATAAAAGATGTTTGAAGTGCCCCCTAGGGTGCCTGGTTGGTGTCCTGGCATGTGAGGGGGACCATTGCACTACAAATGCTGGCTCCTCCCATGGCCAAATGCCTTGGATTTTGCCGGGTTTGAGATCGCCGGCAGTTTTTTCCATTATTGCAGAAAAACAAAAGTGGCGATCTCAAACCCGGCGAAATCCAAGGCATTTCGCCAGCCCACACCGTATTATCGAGAAAAAAAAATGGCTGGCCATCTTTTTTGAAAATACGGTTCCGGCCAGCTGTTGCGCCGCCGCCAAAATAGATCGCCGGCGACCTATTTTGCCGGCGACGTTCGATTATTCCCCTCCACATGTAAGGTTGAATAAGATATAAGGAACTGGTCTTAGTTACAAGGTGTGCTGCAAGCTAGTCCAGATGTGAGTGAGTCAGTTGCCATATGTATTAAAAGCTTAGGAGAAGAGCCAAGCTTTCACCTGCTTTCTGAAGTAGAGGTAGTTTCGAGTTATACGTAGCCTCTCTGGGAGTGAGTTCCGGAATGTGGAGGCTACTCCTGAGAAGGCTCGCTGGCAGGTATCACATCATGCAATTTCTTTTGACAAGGGTACAGACAGTGATGCTCCTTGATAGGACTTTAGAGGCCTCAAAGGCAAGTAGGAGGCTGACTTATTCTTTAGGTACTGTAGCCCATTTTGTCTGAGGACCTAGAGAATCAAAGAAATCTTTAAATTTGGCCCTGGAATGTACTGGTCTCACCACCTGCAGTTTTTTCTCAGTTGTGCTGCCAGATTCTGAATGAACTAGAGCTGGGACATGCCATACAGTGTCAGATGATTTTATACCATCAATTTATTATAGCCACATAACATATTATGTTGGGGAAGGGAGCAATTACATTCCCTACCTCAAGTTTTAATTTAATGTGCCTCACCACTGTATCTTTGGGAAAGCTGTGTCCTGGTTTAAACTATTGTGATAATTATTCACATGCGACCCACTGAATAAAAAATCTGTTTTAAAATAGATAACATGGGAGTCTTTATTTTGTTGCTTTACTAAAATCTCACTGTGTACTAAATTGTTCTTTTATTTTCACAGGATGATGCCAATGATCATTCAGTTTTCTATTCTGATTATGCTGCATGCTGCTCTCGTGCTAATAACCACTGCGGAGGATTATAAATGTTTACCCCTAGTGCTCCGGAAAACTTGCTGCTGGATTAACGAGACTTACCTGGCCAGGAACGTCATCATCTTTGCTTCCATAATGATTAATTTCCTTGGAGCTGTGATAAATATTGTAAGCATCAGAGAAAAAAACAATAATGCTATACACTTGAAATATAACAGTAAATCGAAAATCAAACCAATATGTTTATTTTACTGTAGAAATATGTTTTTTAAAAACTGTATCTATTTATAGATAGATATAGATTGGGTTAATAATCAACCCACAGCGCAAGCCACTTCCCATCGTGGGCTGACTTAACTCCAGATATTTAGTGCTGAGGAATGCACTTTTCTTGGTATTGAGTATCTGAGTATGACTGCCGATCCTGAAGTTAACCAGGCAATGGCTGATATTCAGACCAGTGCATGGTCTGCTTGCTTCATAAAGGGGACCTTTTACCAAACTGAGGTAAAAAGTGGCCTTAACACATGCTTATGCAGGTCATTCCCATGCACAAAGGCCATTTTTACCACATGGGTAAAATGGTCACTTTTGCTTAATGGCCACACGCTAATGTTCCCATTAGCATGTGAGCCCCTACCACCATCCATTATGTAAGTAGGACTCGCGCGCTATTCAGTTAGTGTGCAGCAATGTAACTGTACTAATCAATTAGCACAGGACACGCCTATTCTTCTCCCCCAGACCCTCCCTCAGTGCTAAAAAAGTAAAATGTATTTTTTAATATGTGGGAAGCGCATGCTGATGCCAAAATTACCATGAGATGCCTGAGTGTGCCCCACGGTAAGGCATTTTAAGCTGCTGCAAGCATGTGTTAGTGCTTACTGAAGCTTAGTAAAAGGATCTCAAAGTTAGGACAGCCTTTTTTTTACCTAACTTTTGGGCCCTGTTTACTAAGCTGCGCTAGAGGTGCGTTAGCATTTTTAGCGCATGCTAACTGTATACGCGCCCACAATATTCCTATAAGTGCCTACATAGCGCGAGCTAATTTTTTGCACGTGCTAAAAATGCAAGCACACCTTAGTAAACAGGGCCCTTTATACAGTTACTAAGCTGGTTATGAGACTGAAAATTACTGCTAACCGGCTACGTTTCTGCCCCATCCCCAACTCTGTTCCAGAGTGCCCACAAACTAGCCGGTTTCGGCAAAGGCAGTTAAAGGGGGTATTCAGTGACAATATCTAGATAAGCGCCATTGAATATTCCCGATAGCCCCAAAGAAACAATTTAAATGCCCAGGAGCCTCTTCTGGCCATTTAAATCACTTTCAATATCGATCCCTATATACACGTAGATGTAGATACATCAAGGCCTATATTCTGTATATGGTTTCTGAAAAGTCCACATGAAAAAAAAATTACGCCTAGGCATATTCTCTAAAGTATGCTTACATTTTATAGAATAGACTTAAATTTCTAAGCGGTATATAGAATACACTGAGCAGCTCGCTATATGACTAACTTTTGCTGCGTCCATTTAGGCCACGTTTTATTTGGTGTAAATCCCGATGCCTAAATTAGGTGCAGATCAGGTGTATTCTATAATAATGTGCATAGATTTTAGAAATGTCCATGCTCCGACCATGGCCATGCCCCTTTTTCAACTATGCAACTTTTAATTTAGGTGCACCACGTTATAGAATACACTTAGCGAACTTAGTGCGCATGAACCTCAATTAATGCCAATTAGTGCTGATAATTGCTTGTTACCATCCAATTAACAGCACTGATTAGCTAGTTAACCAATTAAGTTATGCGCATTGTTATAGAATACTAGTAAAAAAGGCCCGTTTCTGACACAAATGAAACGGGCGCTAGCAAGGTTTTCCTCGGAGTGTGTATGTTTGTGAGAGTGTATGTGAGAGTGTCTGTTTGAGAGTCAGAGTGAAAGTGTGATTGTGTGAGAGAGAGCGTGAGTCTGGGTGTGAGTGTGTTTGTGAGAGAGTGTGTGTGTGAGAATGAGAGTGTGTGCAAGTGGGCGAGAGAGAGAGTGTGTGTGAGACACAGATTCTCTGTTTGAGTGAGTGTATGAGACCAAGCGAGTGTGTGAGTGACTGTGTGGCACATAGAGAGTGAATGTGATACAGTGTGAGACAGAGTGTGTGAGAGTGAGAGTCAGAAAGACATTGTATATGAGAGAGAGAGTGTGAGCCGTGCCCTCCCAATCCATGGCCATCTGTCCCCTGCCCCCTCCATTCATCCTTTTCCAGCAATTCCCCTCTGTCCCTGAGCCCTGCCCTCCCAATCCATGGCCATCCATGTTTGTCTGTCACCTGCCCCCTCCATTCATCCCTATCCTGCATTTCCCCTCTCTGCCTGAGGCCTGCTCTGCAATCCATATCCATCCATGCCCATCTGTCCCCTCCATTCATCCCTATCCAGCAATTCCCCTCTCCCTGAGTCCTGCCCTTCCAATCCATGCCCATCCATGCTCATCTGTCACCTGGCCCCTCCATTTTTCCCTATCCAGCATTTCCCCTCTCTGCCTGAGGCCTGCTCTGCAATCCATATCCATCCATGCCCATCTGTCCCCTCCATTCATCCCTATCCAGCAATTCCCCTCTCCCTGAGTCCTGCCCTTCCAATCCATGCCCATCCATGCTCCTCTGTCACCTGGCCCCTCCATTTTTCCCTATCCAGCATTTTCCCTCTCTGCCTGAGGCCTGCTCTGCAATCCATATCCATCCATGCCCATCTGTCCCCTCCATTCATCCCTATCCAGCAATTCCCCTCTCCCTGAGTCCTGCCCTTCCAATCCATGCCCATCCATGCTCATCTGTCACCTGGCCCCTCCATTTTTCCCTATCCAGCATTTCCCCTCTCTGCCTGAGGCCTGCTCTGCAATCCATATCCATCCATGCCCATCTGTCCCCTCCATTCATCCCTATCCAGCAATTCCCCTCTCCCTGAGTCCTGCCCTTGCAATCCATGCCCATCCATGCTCATCTGTCACCTGGCCCCTCCATTTTTCCCTATCCAGCAATTTCCCTCTCTCCCTGAGTCCTGCCCTCCCAATCCATGCCCATCCATGCTCCTCTGTCCCCTGCCGCCTCCATTCATCCTTTTCCAGCAAGTCCCCTCTCGCCCTTCCATGTTCCCCCCCCCCTCGCATCCATGCTACGCTCTCTCCCATGTCCCAGCCTGGCCCGCCCTCTTCTCCCCCCCCCTTCGCATCCATGCCCCCCCACTTCGCATCCTTGCCTCGCATCCATGCCCCCCCCCTTCGCATCCATGCATCCTTTTTTTTTTTTTTATTCTTTTTAACTTTACCTCCGTGGCGGTTCGTGCAGCGAAGCGTCAGGGAAGGAGGCGGCGCTCCCGACGTCTAGCTTTCCCTTCGCTGTGTTCCGCCTTGGCGGAACACAGTGAAGGGAAGGCTAGACGTCGGGAGCGCTGCCTCCTTCCCTGACGTTTCGCTTCCGGATTTGTTTGTTTTGTCGCGAGGGCGGGGCAGAGACGGCAGGCTGAACCCTTCAGCCTCAGCCTGGGAGTGACGTCAGATGGCTTCAAGGCTTCAGGCTTCAAGGCTTCAGGCTTCCGGCTTCAAGTTTCCGGCTTCACAGAACTCAGGCTTCCGGCTTCAAGTTTCCGGCTTCACAGAACGTGGCTTCAGAACGTTGAGGGTGCGTTTTATTATATTAGATGCTTCGGTTTCCACGTGGATTTTCAGGCACCATATATAGAATCCAGGGCAAACGCTTTAAATCCTCAACATATTGCATTTGCTATTTAAGGACAGAGCTTCCAAACTGGCTAATTATCTCGTCCTTCTGAGAATTATCGACTACAAAAGCATTTCCCTTGCTCTGTTCTTTTCATGCTTACTGAGCCATTAGAGTTCAATTACAATAGCTCTTTCTCAGGGGATGCCAGTCCTCATGAGATCTGGCATAGGTAAATGGTGTAACATTCTACTGGAACACTGCATTGTTTGCAATCAATTCAGCAAGGCAAAAATGTCAAAGAAATGCCAGCTACCATTTTCTAGAGCACCCAATGAACGCATTTTTCTATCAACAATGTAAACAGTCTCCTTACAAATTCTGTGTTTGCAGCTTGGGTTTCTGTGTTAACTGCTCCCTATTGATAGTGTAACACTGTTTTTACAATTAGGGGCTCTTTCACTAAAGGTCTGCTGTGTGGCAACCTGGAATTACTGTGGGTGCCGGCAATAGTAGCACCCCCAGCGTGCACCATTTCCACCACTAGCGGGACATATTTAAAAAATATTAATGCAGAGGGTTACCTGGCGGTAATCAGGCAGCATCATGCACTGCCTGGTTAGCGCAGGAGCCCTTACCACCACCTCAGTGGATGGCGGTAAGTGCGCCCTCCTGAAACGGCCATTTCTTTTTCAGCATTTTTACCCGCTGCGGTAAAAGGGGCCCTGGCATGCAGCAGAAACAGCCACTGCCACTAACGCGGGGCACGTTTTACCACGGCTTAGTAAAACGGCTCCATAGTATCCTGCCCATATTGTCAGACCCCTTGTTTATGAGAAAAATAAAGACCTTGAGGCTCATGTGCTACAGGAAAGAAGATTTCACCAAATCAGTTTTGCATGCTAAAATGGGGAAAAAAAAGCGTGTTTGTGATTTCTAATATGTACTATTTCCTATTTTTGCTGAAAAAGCCTGTTTTTGTTCCCCAAATATTTTCTCTTTCACAATTAGTAAAATTTCTTGTATAGTTTTATGGGTGCAAAATTTTATTTTTATCAGTATGTAGGTGCATAGATATCAATGGGGGTCTTTTATTTATTTATTTATTGCATTTGTATCCCACATTTTCCCACCTTTTTGCAGGCTCACTGTGTCTTACAGTATGCCATAGTGGCGATCGCCATTCCGGAATGAGAAATACAAAGTGGTATTGCATTAAGTTCATACATTATAGAGTATCTTGTAGAGTAAATTAGATAATCAGTTCATTTCCGGCGTGAGAGATAAGATGGTGGTAAGTTAACGTTCGTTAGTGACGGAGTGACTGAAGCAGTCAGGAGCAGAGAGTTCAGTTTTGTCTAGTTCTGGAAGAGTTTCATTGTCTGGTATTTAGGATGGGTCATTGTGCTATGCCTTTTTGAACAGGTTGGAATTTTAAAATATGAACTTAATTATAATATATGCATGACCACATTTTCCATTTTCTAATGTGTAAAGTTGCTATCTTGACATTGCCAACATCTGGAATTCAGGGGAGGAAATTAGTGACCATTTTTGGACAGAATTAGGTTATGAAGTCATAAGCACTCACCTGAACTTAACCACTATACTATCTCATATATTTGTTTGAATCACTTATTATTTTATCACATATGAAACATTGTACAAGCCGATGAATAAACAGCAAATGAAAACTACGTCTACAGCAAATCTCTCAGTTAACACTCAACATGTAACAATCCAAGAACTCCCACCTATTAATTTTTGTCAGTATTGAAGTTCCTGTGATCCACAGTTTCCTCATAACTTCTAAATAAATGCAGTTTCACCACAAATTGAAGTGCAAATCACCATTATTTTTCCAATGATTTATAATAAACAATATTAAGAAATGAAAAAGAAATTTAGTTGACCTAGGGTTATATTCTAGAAGGAGTAATGACTTCCAAATAACCAGCATTTTTAATGCACCTACAATTAGTGCGCTGTGTAGGCTCCTATAGGGATATTGTAGGTGCATACACAGTTAACGCACATTAAAGATGCTAACACTCCTATAACGCTGCTTAGTAAACAGGGCCCAAAATGACAAATCAAGATCAACATGCAGGACATCTGTAATATTTGGCTAGACCTCCTTCCAAAATATTCGCAAATTAGGGCATTCATAAATTAAATGAATTAAAGTCCTCACAGAACCCTTACAAGACTAACAAGTATCACTTACTACTTTCTTTTGAAACTGCCCCAGTCTCTGGAATGTCACCATTGTGACCAGCAATTTAGAAAGTGTGAAGGGGCATTTTTGATATGACATCTAAGTCCAATTTTGGACGTTTTGCATAAAACGTCCAAAATCTGAATAGGAAAGAATGTTATTTATTTATTTTTTAAAAAAGGTCTCTTTTGGATGTTTTGTTTTTTGGTCCATTTTCGAGAAAAAAAAATAGGTGCAAAAATGTAGAGATTTTTAGCAGAATGGTCCTCCAGACATCCCAGGAGAGCAATGGGGCCCCCTAGAGGGCACTTCTGTGCACTTCATAAAAATGCTCCGCGGTACACATCTCACCTTTACTCCCTTATCTTGTCCCCTGAGCCCTCCAAAACCCACCCAAAACCCACTGTCCTCCACTGTACACCACTACAATAGCCCTTATGGGTGAAGGGGGCACCTATATGTTGGTACAGTAAGGTTTTGGTGACTTTGGGAGGGGGTCACAGTTTCTACCACAAGTGTAAAAGGTAGAAAGGACAATAGGGACCTGGGTCCTCCACTGTGTACTGCACCAACCACTACTCCAGGGACCTGCATGCTGTTCTAATAGACCTGACTTTAACATCTGCAGCTGTCATAGAGGCTGGTAAGTCATGTTTTTATTCAAGGGGTCAGTGACCACTGGGGGGGTATAGGGGGTCACCCCTGATTCCCTCCAGTGGTCATGTAGGGCACCTTTTTGTGCCTTATTTGTTCTGAAAACAGGTCTAGACCAAAACATCTTGGTTTTAGTCCTGGACATTTTTGTTTTTTTCCATTATGGCCGTAAAATGTCCAAGTGTTAGGCATGCCCTAATCCCACTTTCAAAATGTCCCTGACATGCCTCTTTGTGATTTGAACACTCTTCTGACAGAATTTGTAGAAAAACATCTAAAAATTGGTTTTGAAAATACTGACTTGGACTTTTGTATGAGAAAAACATCCAAATGCTGCTTTATGCCACTTTTTAGATGTTTTTCTCTTTCGAAAATAAGCCCCATAGTCATCTCTGTTAAAGTAAAAAAATAGGGACCAGTGCTGTTCTGTCTTCAGCGCTGTGCCATCGTGGTGTTAGCTAAGTATTGGGGTTGCTGTCTCTTGGTTTTATTGCAAATCTATATAAAAGCAATTAACTTACAAAATTTAATAAAATTTAATAATCTGTAGGATTCAATCCAGTATAGGAGGCAAATGATTAATACACATGAAGTGCTGCAGATGTGGAATAACTTAGCACTATAGGAGATCACATTGCCGATTTGATTTGTGTTATGATACCTCCTATCTCGTTTTCCTTTGTTAAGTTTTGTTGGGGCTTTTTTTGTAATATAGCTTAATGTTTCTTACCACAGTTGTTCAAGTTGGTCACTCCCTTTGTTTTTTTTATTCTTTTATTTTATAGAAGAAGAAAACTGTCAGTGTGGTGTCAACTAGTTAAAATGAATTTGCAGAAACCAAGTATGTTGTATACTGTCTCTATTGTAGCACTTTTCTGAATAAGCATATGAAGGCATGAATGAATTGAGCCAGAAAAGTGAAAATACATTTAGTTTGGTTTCATTGAATTTTCTATACTAGCATAAATACCAAAAATTCTGTAAACAAGAAGGATACAGTATCACAGTATGAATTACAAGGACTCATTCTCTCCCATATATCTCAAAAATCTCCGTCTTACATGTACTTACACTTTTAATTTATTTTGGAGGTTAATTTAGAAGCATCTTCACATATAAATAGGAGTTTTGGCATATGTTGATTGGCTACATGTGCAAATGGTAATTTTTAAGGGGTATAGTGTGAACATGCATAGAGCATGGTTTAGGCAGGCTGAAAATCTACATGAATATTCCCCATTTTACAAGAGGAATATACATGTAGACCTAAAAATTTCCATGTTGGCCTTTACACCTGCCCAAGGCAAGTACTACTGCTAGGGATTCACTGCCACCATTTTGAACTCAGCATTGGAAGAGACACGAATGATTGGGGATCACTTCTACCCCCACTACACACCAAGGAGACCTTTAGTAAGACCTGGGGGAGAGTCAGGTATAGATATGTTTTTTTTTGGGGGGGGGCTGCCTTTACTGGGAGGTTTTGGAGGTATGGCTACTAATGATGCACAGGATGCAGGAGTTTCAAGTATGCATATTAATGATGTCGAGGTTGGGAGTTCAGAAATAGACACTAATGATATTGGGGAGTTCAGAGGGTCTGATTTTGGGGATAGCAATTTCAAAGAGCAGCAAGCATGGAAACCTGTAGAGAGAAGGATGCTGTTTTTCTCCATGTGCGGCTTTTTAAATTGCTGCTTCCACTGTGTGTGCACTCTTGCATGCCATTCTATTATTTTATAGAAGGCTCCATATCTAGCAGAACCTATTATTAAATGTGAGGGGAATTGTAAATGTGCTGAATTGAACATCTCAATTCCCATCTCAATGTTTTATATAAAAATGGACCTTTATGTGGCAGCATCTGAAGAATGTGGCCACCACAATCATTAGCAATAAGCAATGAATGTTCAGGCTGTGATGTGATAATAGCTTCCTTTCGGTTAATAGCTTCTTGGGATCAAGGAGAAATCAGACCCCTTTGAGCGTCATTACCAGCCCCAATCACACTGAATAAAAAGTGCCTTTTTTACATTTCTTGCTCCTTTAGCTAATTTCAAGGGTAGTGAATCAGGCACACATGTAAGTAAAGATGAACAACCATTCTAAATGGTATGGAAGAATTTGGCATTTGTTTGACGGGCCTATACACCAATATCTATTAAAAGGAATAGGACTGAAACATATGCCTTCTTAAGTCCAATAGGACCACAAGTATCAGTAAATATGTCATGCACTAATGGGAGCAGTACTACATGAAACCAAGAGGGAAGATGGGATATCTTGTCTTCCAAATAAGAATTTGCTGTTGATGTTCATTGTACCCTGATGAAGGTTTGTTTTTGAACTGAAAAGTTGGAATTAGATATGTAATTTCTATTCATCTGCTCTTCTCTTAAATCTGGTATACCAGAAACGTTATTCTAACCCATAAAAGGGAAAATCACAGAACTAGGGTTAGGTAGGGGGAGGAGTAGCCTAGTGGTCAGTTCAGCAGACCCTGATCCTGGGGAATTAGTTTTAATTCCCACTGCAGCTTCCTGACCCTGGGCAAGTCACCCAACCCTCCATTGCCCCAGGTACAAATAAGTACCTGCACATAATATGTAACCACTTTGAATGTAGTTTCAAAAAACACAGAAAGGTAGTACATCGCCCATTCCCTTCCCTTTCCTTCCCTTCCCATTCTAATATCTACATCAACTTATGCTCTTCTTTTCTCTGATAATATTGTGTGCTTAAGTCACAGCTTACATCTGACTGCTTTTACCATGGTTTCTGTGGCTAAGATGGGAATTTAAGTTGCTATTTTCTTAAAAGGCAATTTTCAAAAGCCAGTTTGTCTGCCTGAACATTGCCCAACCTTCACACAAGTAAAAGCATTAATGGTTATCAGCAATATACAAACTTCTACCTGTAGAAAAATTTGGCGAGGTCAGAGGTAGAGTTAGGTGTGGGGAAGCAATGATAGGTAGAGTTTTTCATTTTCAAATCTACATGCATTATTTTTGAAAGGAAAAATTACCCCCCAGAAAAAGTAGGTGCAGATCTGTGTGGGTACTTTTTCTAAGAGCAATTTTCAAAGGGAAAATGTGTTCATACATTTCCTTTCAGAACTGTTGCAAAGTCTTTGGGTCAAAGTATCCACGGACTTTGCAATCCAGGCTGTTTTGAAAATTGCTCCCTTATATTGTTTTACTTCTCTTGCAGCATCATCATGACCTTTTTAGTCCTATGGTTAGAGTATCAGCTGGAACAGTTGAGGAAAACCGCTGGACTCCCCTGGTAGCAGCAGCCATGGGGCCTGTGAAAGTCCAGCCACTCTCTATCCCATGACCCAAATGTAGGCTTAGAGACTAAGAAGCAAAGAACTTCTGTTTAGTTTAGTTCATATTTAATTTGTGTAATAAACTAAAGTTAATTTCTTATATACCAATTGTTCTTTAATGCTGTATATGACAAAATTAGTAGAAACTGTCAGTGTCTCCAATTTATGTGTGGTTTGAACATGGGTTGTGAGTGATACAAATGATCCAAGATGGCTACCACATGCTAGGTTGTTGCAGCATCTTTTTTATCTTTTCTATTTTCTGCAATGGAAAAACGCAAGGGTGGATATAAACAGTGTTCTTCTCAGTCCTCAACTACTGCTGCCCTTGTTGTGGAACCAACTGATCATTTTGTGAGCCATGCAGAAGAGTTTAGAACTGGTCTGGTGCAGTCCCCACTGGAGTCTGCCTCTGCAGGTGAGGGCAGGAGTTCTCCTTTGGGTTTGAAGGGCCCCTAAGCCCGGATACCCATATTCAGCCCCCACAGCTGAAAGAAATTAGTTAATGTGCCCAAGTTTTCAGCACCCACTACAAGAAATGTGGGCTGCTAGAGAGCAGGTAAAAGGTCTTCTCAGGTGGTACCATCATGGGAAAACTATTCAGGGTGAAGAGAGTATGGCAGAACCAAGATGGAGGTAACCTGAAGCAGAGGCCTGCAAGTGCTGGAGGTGTGCTCAAGGTAGAGGGATCCAAAGCAATTATGTTTGTTTAGGAAGTGCCTGGTGCCCATGCAAATGTATAGTAAGCTTCCAGTTCATTAAAAATGTGTTTTGGGATCCTTCTCACCTGACCATGTTGTGGGCCAGACATCATGGGATAGTTGGGGTTAATTAATGTGTGTGTTTTTGTGGTAGCTTCATATGCTTTCTCATAGTTTCAATTGGATGATTTATTTCTTATTTGTTCCTCTGTTTTGAAATTGGATCTCTCATTGTTGCTAATATTATGATGTTATCTTTATATTGTTGGTTACCTTCTTATTTGCTTTTTCCTGGCTTAGTGTACAAGGGTATTCTGCTTAGTTATATGATTAAAAGTTATAAATAAATTTAAAAAAAGAAAATTCCTGGCTCACTGTACTAAACTGTAAGCCACATTGAACCGACAACCTAATTGGAAAATGTAGGGTACAAATGCAAAACTAAATAAATAAAAATAAACCTACAGAAATGACTTTGGATTCTTTTTTTTTTTATAAATGTTTTTATTATTCCATGGATTCATATACAGGCATCAAAAGCAACATTAATACAAACAACAAAGCATGTACTGACAACTCTGCCAACAATCTACTGAATTCCATGTTTTATTTTATTTCCCCCCCCCCCCGTTTCTTCCCCTCCCCCAGCAGAGACCCCTCCCCCCTCCCCCTCCCCCCTCCCCCTCCCCCCTGTCCTTTATCACTTAAACAGCACACAGACTTAATCGATTCTGCTCTTCTTATGTAGGCATCATGAACAAGGCACATGTTCTTCCCCACAGATCACGATATTGACGAGCACCCAGAGAGGTCACAAACTTATATCTCATAGCCACCCAATGAGCCATCTCAAGCATACTATGTTTCCACACTGCAAGTGCCGGGGGCTCTCTCTGCACCCACTGTTTCAGCACACACCTTTTAAGCAAAATCAAGGCTAACAAAACAAATTTACATTGTGAAACTCTCAGCTCCTGCTCCTTAAGAGCCTGCCCACAACCCATTAATGTAATTGAGTATTGCCACTCCACTGAGCGCTGTAATATCTCTTCCAAGATTGTCAGCGCCCCAGACCATAATTCCTGCAGTGTAGGACATTCCATGAAAGAGTGCAAAAAGGTGCCCACTGCCCCCCCCACACTTGTCACATGTGTCACTATCCCACATTCCCAGGGCTTTCCCCCTAACTTTAGTGATATGCACTCTGTACAGGATTCTATACTGTGTGTCTTGTAAAGACGCATTCGGTGTGAGCCCCCGCAGATCTCGGAAGACTGTGCTCAATCTCTCCACCGACACCTCTTCCACAGTATCCTCACTCCACGCTGCAGCTAGTGATTTTAAGTGGGGGGATTGCATTTGCTCCCTAATCAACTGACACCAGCCAGTCAACCTATTATGAAGCGGAGTCATCTGCATAAAGGTGTGATCAAGTTTTGTAAATCGCACTATCGTCTTGCTCTGACGCTCCACACTCAGTATGTAATCTCGTGCCTGGAGGTATGCAAAGAAGTGAGAGCCAGGAATCTGTAATTCGTCACACACTTTGGCGAATGTAGGAAAGACATCTTCCCCCTCCCCCCGAAATTGACCTATAAACCGACAGCCTTTATCCCTCCATTTACAGAAGACTGACCTTCCCATTCCCGCTGGGAAAGCCATATTCCCCACCAATGGTAGGAATGGGCTAACCCCCACTTTATTTCCCGCCTGTCCTCTCCACCATCTCCAGGCCAATTGAAGGGCTGCTACGTAAGGATTATCCACTTTCTTTCTTGCCCCCTGTACTGCCCAGGATTCTAAAACTGTAAAAGGGTCATTTGGCCTGCACCAGCTCTCCCAAAAGCCCCGTGGGGCAAAAAAACCCTTCTCCGTAATCAATTCGTGTATCCACCGCATCAGTGCTGCTACATTATAAACCCGTAGGTCTGGGAGTCGGAGTCCCCCCTGCCCATTATTCCTAGTCAACTTGGTAAACGCTATCCGCGAGCATTTAGCATGCCAGATAAAAGTACCTACAATACTTTTATAGGAATGCTCCTCCGAAGCCCCGACCCATAAGGGGAGCATTTTTAATGGGTAAAGTATCTTGGGCAACAAGACCATTTTAACCAACGCTATGCGCCCTAAAAAATTCACAGGTAGCTCTTTCCATTTTTGGCATATGTTTTTTATCTCTCCTAGTCGGTCTAACACATTTTTTTTGTATACCCATGCCAAGTTCACACTGATGTGGATCCCCAAATATTTAATACCCTCTGTAGCCCAACGTAATGGGAAGGAATGTAAGGTTCTACTAATACACGGGTCATTTACCGGTAGGGCCTCGGACTTGTCAAAGTTTATACTAAGACCCGAAAAAGCCCCAAATGCTCGGATATAAAACATAACCAGTGGCAGGGTACGAGTTGCCTCATCCAACAAAAGCAGCATATCGTCTGCAAATAAATTGATGATATATTCCTCCCCACCCACCTTTAATCCTTTCAGCGTGGTGTCCTGCCGTAGTTTTGCTGCCAAGGGTTCCAGAGTTAGAAGAAATAGCAGCGGTGAGAGGGGGCAACCCTGCCTAGTCCCTCCCCCCAAAGTAAATGTATCAGACAGGGACTCATTGACAAGGAGCTGCGCCGTTGGGTGACAGTATAACGCTCGAACCCATCCCAGAAAATCTCCCTGAATACCAAAGCGGTCAAGGATCCAAAACAAGTAAGGCCAAACAACCTTATCGAAAGCCTTTTCTGCATCAAGGCTTGCCACTATAGCGTCTCCCTTTCTGCCAGCACCTTCCATTAATATTCGGCTCACCTTCAAGATGTTAGCATACCTCCCTTTAACAAAACCCACCTGGTCCGGATGGACCAGGTCTGGAACCACCTTTCCCAGTCTGTCCGCCAACACCGCTGCCAGGATCTTTATGTCTTGATTTAATAACGATATGGGCCTGTAGGAACCCACCAATTCCTCATCTTTCCCCGGTTTAGGGATCAACACAATATGCACGTGATTTAATACCGCCCCCAATGCACCCTTTTCCTTGCTGTCTTCACACATAGCTATAAAGGGTGCAACCATGACGTCCTGCAATATTTTGTAATACTCCACCCCTAGGCCATCTGGGCCTGGCGCTTTGGCCAACTTAAGGCGCTTAATCACTTGTTGCACTTCCTTACCCTGAATAGGTGCATTTAACCCCCTCCTCTGTTCCTCAGAAATTCTGGGCAGCCCTAACCCTTCAAAGAATTCCAAGCATTTATCTTCTGAGAAATCCCCTGCTTGGTATAACGCTGAGTAATACTCAACAAACTCTTTTTTAATATCAGCTAACTGAGTTCTGACTTCACCCTCCCTATTCCTTATTTTAGTTATAAATCTTTTTGCCGTTCTTTGCTTCACTAGGGATGCTAGTAATTTACCTGTCTTATTGCCCCACCGGTGTAATTTGTATTTGTATAATTTTATGTTATATAGTGCACTTTCCTCCAGCACTTTTTGCACCTCTTTCCTCCGTTCCATATATGCCTTCCTAGTGGAGTCAGAGGCACGCCCAATGAGCGCTCGTCGCGCTTCTTTCAGTTGCGAGGTAAGTATTCGGATTCTCTCCCCTCGTTTTTTATTCATTGAGGCCACATACGAGATAATCTTTCCTCGTAGTACTGCCTTTGAGGCCTCCCAGAATACTCTTGGGGTCACATCCTGCACATCATAGGATAGGAAGCAGAGAGTAGGATTGCGTGGCCAGTATTCTCAGTGGAGGAGGGTAGTTAGTGGGGTCCCGCAGGGGTCTGTGCTGGGTCCGTTGCTTTTTAATGTATTTATAAATGACCTAGAGATGGGAATAACTAGTGAGGTAATTAAATTCGCCGATGACACAAAATTATTCAGGGTCGTCAAGTCGCAGGAGGAATGTGAACGATTACAGGAGGACCTTGCGAGACTGGGAGAATGGGCGTGCAAGTGGCAGATGAAGTTCAATGTTGACAAGTGCAAAGTGATGCATGTGGGTAAGAGGAACCCGAATTATAGCTACGTCTTGCAAGGTTCCGCGTTAGGAGTTACGGATCAAGAAAGGGATCTGGGTGTCGTCGTCGATGATACGCTGAAACCTTCTGCTCAGTGTGCTGCTGCGGCTAGGAAAGCGAATAGAATGTTGGGTGTTATTAGGAAGGGTATGGAGTCCAGGTGTGCGGATGTTATAATGCCGTTGTATCGCTCCATGGTGCGACCGCACCTGGAGTATTGTGTTCAGTACTGGTCTCCGTATCTCAAAAAAGATATAGTAGAATTAGAAAAGGTACAGCGAAGGGCGACGAAAATGATAGTGGGGATGGGACGACTTTCCTACGAAGAGAGGCTGAGAAGGCTAGGGCTTTTCAGCTTGGAGAAGAGACGGCTGAGGGGAGATATGATAGAAGTGTATAAAATAATGAGTGGAATGGATCGGGTGGATGTGAAGCGACTGTTCACGCTATCCAAAAATACTAGGACTAGAGGGCATGAGTTGAAGCTACAGTGTGGTAAATTTAAAACGAATCGGAGAAAATTTTTCTTCACCCAACGTGTAATTAGACTCTGGAATTCGTTGCCGGAGAACGTGGTACGGGCGGTTAGCTTGACGGAGTTTAAAAAGGGGTTAGATAGATTCCTAAAGGACAAGTCCATAGACCGCTATTAAATGGACTTGGAAAAATTCCGCATTTTTAGGTATAACTTGTCTGGAATGTTTTTACGTTTGGGGAGTGTGCCAGGTGCCCTTGACCTGGATTGGCCACTGTCGGTGACAGGATGCTGGGCTAGATGGACCTTTGGTCTTTCCCAGTATGGCACTACTTATGTACTTATGTACTTACAACATAATCTATCCAGCTCTTTCTCAGATAGGTCAGCCCCCTCCCGTCCTCCCCCTTGCCACTCCAGCCACACCGGCGAGTGGTCAGATACCTCTGGCTCCCCGATTCCCGATTGACACACCCCCAGGACTACCGAGTAAGGCACGAGCAAGTAGTCAAGACGAGAGTGCGTCCCATGAGGGTGCGAGAAAATGTATAATCAGCCTCATCTAGATGTTGGTGTCGCCATATATCCACTAAATCTAACTCTTTCATCAAAAAATTGACTCCTCTATCGTCTTGATCTTTGCCTGCCCTTCTGGGGGGTTTACAATCTATAGAAGGGTCACTGACGACATTAAAATCCCCCCCTATTACTAAGTGATATTGATCAAATGTTACCAATTTGGCGGCCAGCAAGGTGAAAAAACTGTGTGAGTATACATTGGGTGCGTACACACTACACAACCCCACCCGTTTGCCCTGCAGTTCTCCTGCTACTATGAGAAATCTCCCGTCTGGGTCTTGGTACATTCTATGTAAGTCAAAGGAAATAGATTTCTTAAACAGTATGGCTACCCCTCGTTGTCTCCCATTGTAAGAGGCGAAAAATACATCTCCTACCCAGTCCCTTTTTAATTTTAAATGTTCCATTTTACTTAGGTGGGTCTCTTGCAACAGAGCTATATCAGCCTTCTGCCTCTTGAGTGCCTGCAGTATTTTCGTACGCTTAACTGGGGAGTGCACTCCATCCACATTTAAAGTCACAATCCTTAAATTAACCATTCAACTGCCACTCATCGTCTCCCCCTGCTTGTATTTCCTTTGCAGAACCCAAGAGCCTCCCAGCTAAGCCCTCGGGCCATTCGTTCACACTTGTCTCTTTCCATTCTGTGCCTTGTCTACCTACCAGTTTTTCAAATCTCCACCCCTTGGTGATCATTCCAGTGCTGTTCAGTAGATTAACCGCTAAGTCCCTCAATTCCCCCTTTCCCTGCTCCCTTCCCCTAATCCACCCTTCCCTCTCCCCCTTCCAGGTCCCCATCTTAATACTCTCCCCCCCCCCCCCCCCAGAACCCTTTCCCCTCGCTCACCCATTCCACCACACACACACCTTTCTGACACACCACCAACTCTTCCCGGCTACTCCGCCCCCTTCCTCTTCCCTCCCTTTCCCCTGACTCCCCAACTTATGTCCCGATTAATAGCGATAACCTTAACACATAACAATAAACGACATAACCTGTCATCAATACATACTACCAGAAAGATTTCAACAGGGAGCTCCCACACTTTTAAAGTCTGGTAATCCAGACTTATTATTGCAGAGAGTCAATCCAGAAACTTCTCATATCCGCAGGGCCCGCAAGTATAGTGGCCATGACCTTCACCACCATGATGTCCTGCCCAGCTACTTTCATCATAGTCACCATCTCTGGTCATCAAGACTCACTCGTGCATGGTGGCTCCCTTTTCTTCAAAATGTCTCCTGACGCATGTTTCAGTGTCCTACAGCCATCCTCAGCTAGCTGTGACCCTAAAATCCTTGCAGTTCAGCAGCTCCACCTCATTTTAAGTTGGTCACAAAGGTTTCCAATGCTTCTGACTTAGTGAAAAACAAAGTCTTATTCTCGTGCAGCACACGTACTTTAGCCGGGTACAATAGGGAGAAGCGAACTCCCTTCTCATACAGTCTCTTACACTGGCGACCCATAATCCTCCGCTGATCAGCCACCGCCGCCGAATAGTCCTGAAAAAGCAGGATTTTTTTACCATTGTACTCCAAGTCAGGTTTTCGCAGGTAGGCCTGCAAAATAGCTTCTTTATCCATATAATTCAGTAACTTCGCCAGGACTTGTCTCGGTCTGCTATCAGCCGGCCGCTCTGCTCCCACTCTGTGTATACGTTCCACTTGTGGCGGTTTCCCGCCAAATTCCAGCGCTAAGTGTTCCGGGAGCCATTGTTCTAGAAATTTCCTGAGCTCCGATACTTTGACCGCTTCAGGCAGGCCCACAATCAGTAAGTTATTGCGCCTACTGCGGTTTTCTAAGTCATCTGCCTTTCTCTCCAGTTGCTCACACTTGCATTCCAGCGTTGCAATTCTCCCGATCGCGCCCGCAGCCTCATCTTCACATTGTGACACTCGGTCCTCAACTTGTTGCAAACGGGCGCTCTGGCGCTCCACCGCTTCACCGCTTCACGGATATTGTCCACTGATGTCTGCAATTTAGACAGCTTTTCCTCTAGGACCACTGACAGTTGCTGCGCCAATTCTTTAATTAGTTCGGGCGGAATCGGCCCCATTATCGGAGTCTCTGTAGCCGCCGCCATCTTGTTTTCCTCGCAGCCGATGCTTTTCTTCCCCCGCGGGGTCTTCGCTGGCATACCCTGCTTCTCTTTCTCTTATAAGCACTCGTGAGCGTCTCAATTTGCTGCACTTACGATCCTGTGCACGGATGTCTCGCTGAGGAGTCACTTCGGGAGGGATTAGCGGGTTATTTTGCCGATTTATTTGAAGGCGGGCTGGAGCCGGTGCTTCGGGCGTCCGCTCAGCTCCGCGTCATCACGTGACCCCCCCCACGTCATCACGTGACCCCCCGACTTTGGATTCTATATGGCTTTCTTCAATGATAAATAATTTAGTTCATTGTATTAATATGTCTCAGATTTATCTTTAAGGTTGAGAATGTTGAAAATATATCACCTAAACAATTATTTAAGACATTTATTGGACACTCTTCAATTGACTTCAGATTTGTTACTGCTGGTTATACAGGCCTGTTACTTGCCTCGATACCTCGAATATTGTGTTCAATTCTGGTCGCCACATCTCAAAAAAGATATAGTGGAATTAGAAAAGATGCAGAGAAGGGCGACGAAAATGATAAAGGGGATGGGACAACTTCCCTATGAGGAAAGGCTAAAGCGGCTAGGGCTCTTCAACTTGGAGAAAAGGCAGCTGAGGGGAGATATGATAGAGGTCTATAAAATAATGAGTGGAGTTGAACGTGTAGATGTGAAGCGTCTGTTTACGCTTTCCAAAAATACTAGGACTAGGGGGCATGCGATGAAGCCACCATGTAGTAAATTTAAAATGAATCAGAGAAACTTTTTCTTCACTCAACGTGTAATTAAACTCTGGAATTCGTTGTCAGAGAGTGTGGTAAAGGTGGTTAGCTTAGCGGAGTTTGAAAAAGGTTTGGATGGCTTCCTAAAGGAAAAGTCCATAGACCGTTATTGAATGGACTTGGGGAAAATTCACTATTTCTGGGTAAAGCAGTATAAAATGTTTTGTACTTTTTTGGGGATCTTGCCAGGTATTTGTGACCTGGATTGGCCACTGATGGAAACAGGATGCTGAGCTTGATGGACCTTTGGTCTTTCCCAGTATGGTAATACTTATGTATTTATGTACTTATGCACCCAAAAGTGTGTGGGGGAGGGGCACGTGAATAATGAATATCTTACTTTGGATTCATTGGAAGCTAGAGAAGTTGATAGATCACCTGGTGGTTTGCATGGGAGATCCTGGGCAACAATGGTTGTAACGTTGGCTATGAGTACTAATAGGGATTTTTTGCTTAAATATTATTTCAGATCTAAAGAAAAAATGTTTTATGTGTCTTAAATTTTTGTTGTTTCCAGAGGTGTTTCGAGAGACTCAGAGAAGACATAGACAGTTCTTGCTGCTTCGTTCTGACTTTATGCAGCTGGGAGCCTCTTTGTATCTGAAATTTCCCTGTAAATGCATGGTATACTATCAGCCTATGAAGTTTATATTTTGGGAGCCCTCACATTTCACTTCACTTTTGGTTGCTAGGTAGATTTCTGTATCAGTGCTTCAGGAGGTGGTCTCTGGAGGAGTTCTGTAGAGTTTTTTTCTTAAAGTAACTTAGTATAATGCTATTTTCCTTTCATTATTCTATATGAAGTGTATTTTTTATGTTTCCATTTTGAATTTGATCCTCATAATCATGGACTTTAGCTGATAATTCTGATTTTACATAAATATGGTGGGATGATATCCTCTTTTCTTTTTTCTTTTCCTTCATTTCTTCTTTTTCAGCTTTCTGGTGCGAGGGTTTATAGGGTGTTAGAAGACTAAAGAAAAAAGGAGGGTTTCCTAAAGAAAAAGTCTGATGGACCAATGTGAGGATCTTAAATGGAAGGCAATAGGCAATTAGAAGCCAGCAATTTTTTTTTTTTAAAGAACATTCACTCTATCAAATTTCCTCATGCTATAAAGAAGTTTAAAGGAAGTGATTTGGAGTAGCTGAAGTTGTCTAATTTGTGTATTAAATAGGAGTAGTAGACAATAGTCTAGAATCTAACAAACTACCCATGTATCTAAGTTCTCTGCTTTCCTGCTGCATATCCATTAAGGATCAGGCTATTGTAGTGGCCGCCTACACAGGAAATGCTTTTGACCCAAAACATGGTAATGCATTATGGGGCCCTCTCTTCCAGGCTAGTTCAACTATTAGTGAAGGTAAGGGCTGACTTCTGAGATTGTGGGGGCGTGGATTACGATGATAAGATCTTAAGGGGAATGAAGGTTACACAGTGAAGATATATTTCTACTCTCAACTCTTCCTCAACAAAGGATACTTGGCCTATCCAGTTTAATATCATACCTACTTCCATGGCCCAAAACAAATGTTGTCTTCATGGGTGCTACGCATATTCTATAAACTGTGCCTAACTTTAGGTGAGGTTTATTGAATAGCACTAAGTGCATTTTTTTCCGCACTGATCTTTTTAGATATACAGAATCTAGTCCTATATGCAGTCTATAAAAGGTGCTAAGTATTAGGCACCAAACATCTGAGCACTAAGCTAGTATTTTCTAACTGCAAATGTACGTGCCAGATCCATTATAAAAAAACTAGCATATGTTGTTGATGGTGTGCCTACATTTAGGCATGAACACATTTATTTTATTTATTTATTTATTTGTTACATTTATATCCCACATTTTCCCACCTATTTGTAGGCTCAATGTGGCTTACATAGTACCAGTGAGGTGTTACAGACTCCGCTGTAAACAAATACAAAGTGATGTTGTGGTAAGATAAAGTTCATGTGGCACAGCCACACTAAGGAATCGTACAACTAAGGAATCATACAACTACTCTATGGCAAGTAGAGGAGTGGCCTAGTGGTTAGAGTACTGGTCTTGACATCCAGAGGTGCCTGCTTCAAATCCCACTGCTACTTCTTGTGATCTCGGGCAAGTCACGTAGGGGCCCTTTTACTAAGCTGCCACAGAGATGGGCAAATGAGGTTGATCTTGATTAAATGTAGGTTTCTCTTGAACCTAATGCAGTTAGTTACTCTGCTACTATAGCTTAACAAACTTTGGGAGTCTTTTACTAAAGCTTAGCTCGAGTTATCTGCAACAGGGCCCATAGGAATACATTAGGCCCCGCTGCAGATACCTCAAACTAAGCTTTAGTAAAAGACCCCCTTTGGTTGGCTATGTTCCAAGAGAACTTTAAAGAGACTCCACCTAGCATGCTGAGCAAGTTTCCTAATGTGTTTTTTCCAATATCAGGAGGCTGTACTAGATTCAGTAGAGGCAAGCACCTCAGTCAAGAGTACATTCTCTTAAATTACTTTATTTATACTTCATAAAAGTCCAACAGAATCAAGTAATGAGCTTGACAGAAAATACCCATGAAATATATTTTTTCCTGACAGTTTCTTTCTGCTCCATTGAGCTTATAACCCCATCAAAATCACCTTCTAACTGGCTTTAGTACTGTGAATCTACATTCACAGCTAGCCAAGTTTTCCCCTTTCTCCCCCTTGCTGTTCAGCCATTGCAGCAGCAGACTTTGACCAGAGGCTATAATCCAGGACTGGAACTCCGCTAATGTGGTCCCTACGTTGGGCCCCCAAATGTCACTGTTGAGCAATGACTAGGACTCTTTCCCTCCAGGGCCTGTGAAGATTGCCTCTGCAACATCCCCACCTCCAGGAAGTAGAAGACAGGCCATGGAATAGCACTTAGATCCCCAACATGCAATATATCGCAATACCACCGAGTAACAGTCCAGAACTATTTTTCCTGAATTTTGCCAACCATCCTGTCTGCTGGTGGTTGGTTTCATACTTTAGGAGCTAATCTTATCATGCTAACTCAACTAATATAAGTTAAAAGCATACATGCCGGATAGAAGTTCAAACGTTAATGAATATGATTTATCATATCACCCTCTATGGGACTTCTCACAAAAGCTTATAAAGTTCTTGAGATATATTGGTCCCATGGCCTTCTTGATCATTCAACCTCAGAAATCAGTTCCACAATATACAAAGGCCTTTTTTCCATGAAAGTCAAGCATGCCAAACTCCAAAATTTAAATCATATTTTCAGAATGATCTCTAATATTACAACATGAAGTTGAAGAAAGTGTTTATAGTCAAACTATCATTCAATTTGGTCATTAGCTCGTAACTGCACAGAGGACATACACATGGGGGCAGATGGGTAGGAAATAGACATGGCTTCCATTTATGTGTGTAACTTACAGAATTAGGTTCCCAGGGGCCCTTTTACTAAGCAGTAGTAGGGCTAATGTGTGGGTAGCTTGCGCCAAATTGGCACTACCGCAGGGGTAGCATGGGCACCCTGCAGTAGTTTCAAAATTGGCATGCGTCAGTGGCGTAGGAAGGGGGGGCGGTGGGGCGGTCTTCCCCGGGTGCTTGCCGCTGGGGGGTGTCGGCGCCTCACTGTTTCCTTGCTCTTTCTGCCCCGGAACAGGTTACTTCCTGTTCCGGGGCAGAGAGAGCAAGGAAACAGCGAGGTGCCGACACCCCCCAGTGGCGTGCACTCGGCGGATTGGCTCTCCCGCCCGCCCCTCACCGCCTTCCAGCAGGTATGTTCTCGGGGGGAGGGGGTTGCGCTCCGGAGGGTGTGTTGCACTGCACGCGGGGGGGGTGCGCAGCGGCGACCCGCCCTGGGTGTCAGCTGCCCTCACGACGCCACTGGCATGCGCTGTTTCCCATGCTAGAAAATAATTTTCTATTTTCTACTGTAGGGCATATTCCCAGCGGTAATCGGCAGTGCAGCCACATTGGTGTGTGCTGGAATTCGTTGCCGGAGAATGTGGTAAAGGCAGTTAGCTTAGCAGAGTTTTAAAAAGGTTTGGACGACTTCCTAAAGGAAAAGTCCATCAACCATTATTAAATTAGACTTGGGGAAAATCCACTATTTCTGGGATAAGCGGTATAAAATATTTAGTACTTTTTGGGGATCTTGCCAGGTATTTGTGAACTGGATTGGCCACTGTTAGAAACAGGCTGCTGGGCTTGATGGACCTTTGGTCTGTCCCAGTATGGCAATACTTATGTACTTATATGCCTGATTACCTCACGAGTAGCGCATGAGCCCTTACTGCTAGGTCAGTAGGTGGCGGTAAGGGCTCAGACAGTAAATAGCCATGTGCTACTTTTAATTTTAGCGTACCTCCATTTACTGTTCATTAAAAAAAATGCCTTTTTTCACAGCCGCTGCTAAAAATGGCCCTGTGCAGATGCCCACACTACCACAAGCCACTTTTTACAATGGCTCAGAACCCTCAGTTGACTTGGCATGTGTGAGCATCTAATTTTGTATATGTAAATGCTGGTTTACACCTGTATTCTATAATGGCATCTATGTGCACAAATGCTTTTATAGAATTAGCATCCAGCACACACCATCGGGATGCCTAACACATGCGCCCCCAGGTATAGAATTGCCCCTTATGCTTCAATGCAGTGAATCAGTATTCAAGTGATCAATTATCATGGATAACATTTCATTACAAAAAGAGTATGGTACAATTATTAAAGAAAAATGAACTATCAGTTCACAGCTGATTAGAATAATGTAATGAGAACATTGCCCTCACCTGCTGTTGGAAATGATTTCATTCTGTTTCCCAGAATGACAGGGGATTCAGATTATCTGTTGGCAGGGTGAAACATTTAGCTACATTAATCTTAAACTGATGAATCTTTGTGACAAGGGACCTCTAAAATTAATTTATCAGGAACATGAAATGATCATGGTGGTTCTGTCCCTATTACAGCTCAATATCTAATTTCAGAAAGTGGTTGTCTCACACAAACATTTCAGTCGAGATTTATACTATATCAGTCATTGTACAAAGTTTTTAAGTATTCAGTTGCTCATCAGAATACTGTAAGCAATGCATGCCAAAATGTTTTCATACTTTGCTGTGAATCCAAGTTCAGGTTTTCTTTGGGTGTGCAGGTCAGTTTGGATTTTACCTGTCTAAACGGTGGCATTTAGATGTATAAATGATGGATGCATGTAAACAGAAATTTTAGAAGGTGCTATTTACAGTATAGAATTGCATATTATGGTTATGTTTCAGGTAATACAGCATACAAGCGTAAAACATAAACAAGAAAAAGCAACACTGAGCCTTCAAGAAAGAGACAATGGCTATCCTTTATTGTGAAAAAGACCTGACACGGGCCATGTTTTGGTGCACAAGCGCCTGCCTCAGGGGTCAGACTGTGTCTTCACAATATATGAGCGGGAATATTCAGACAATCTAAGTAAATTGCCGGACGCTGTCTGTAAAAATCCCTAAGGCAGGCGCTTGTGCGCCGAAACACGGCCCGTGTCAGGTCTTTTTTTAAAATGACCTTCTTTCCTATTTAGGTTTTGGACATTTTGTATAAAACGTCTAAATTGGACTCAGATGTCATATAGAAAATGCCCCTCCACGTAACTTTGTAAGTCTAAGTGCTTTGAAAATATGCCTCCAAATAGCAATGTAAAACACAGTTAAAACATTGAGGTGAACTTAAAGGTAGACAAGAAAATATAGTAATAGTAATAATATAGTACAGTGTCAGAAATGTGCATGTTAAAACAGCACAGTAGAACATTCATATAACAGAAATATGATAAATGTCAACAGAATATGAATGATAACATAATAGGCAGCATACAAGAACATTTATATAACATAGATATGATACACACAAAGCATAATACAATTTTAATAGGCAGCAGAAGGGACAAGTTGAGTCTTATAATAGACAGACATGATAGGTAAAAAAAAAAAGGTGTGGGATAAATGAGTGGGTGACTAGACTGAAGGCAAATTATATGTATTCCATGTATTTACAAAGGTGGAAAGAAGAGCATATGGCAGCCAACATGGTTAAAAGCTGAATTGAAAGAGGCCATTAGAGTTACAAGAACATCCTTTAAAGAACAGAAAAAGGACCCGAATGAAGAAAATAACAAGCAACATACGTGCTGACAACTTAGGTACAAAGCATTGGTAAAGAAGGCTAAGAGAAAATATGAAAAGAAACTTGCCGCAGAGGCAAAATCTCACAGTGACAACTTTTTCCGGTACATCAGAAGCAGAAAGCCTGTGAGGGAATCCGTGGGCCCGTTAGTTCATTAAGGAACAAAAAGGATACTCAGGGAGGACAAGGACATAGTGGAGAGACTGAATGAATTCTGTGCTTCGATCTTTATAAAAGAAGATGTAAGAGGTCTAACTGTACCAGAAATTATTTTCAAGGGTGATGATGTGGAGGAGCTGAAAGAAATCTTGGAAAAACTGGAAGATGAACTGAGACAAATTAAAGAGTAGTAAAACACCTGGAATGGATGGCATGCACCATAGGGTACTGAAAGAACTCAAACATGAAACTGCTGATCTACTGATCTGTGTCATTAAAATTGTCCATAGTACCTGAAGATTGGAGAGTGGCCAATATAACACTGATTTTTTTAAAAGAATTCAAGTGGTTATCTGGGAAATTTCAGTGCCAGGAAAAATAGTGGAAACTATTATAAAGAATGAAATTACAGAACACATAGACAAATGTGGCTTAATGGGGCAGAGTCAGCATGGATTCAGTTAAGGGAAGTCTTGCATCACTACTTTGCTTCATTTCTTTAAAGGCATGAATAAACATGTGGATAAAGGTGAGCCGGTTGATATGTGTATCTAGATTTTCAGAAAGCTTTTGACAAAGGTCCTCATGAGAGACTCCTGAGAAAATTAAAGAGTCATGGGATAGGAGGCAATGTTCTGTTGTGGATTAGGAATTGGTTATTGGACAGAAAACAGAGGGTAGGGTTAAATGGCCATTTTTCTCAATGGAGGAGGGTGAACAGTGGAGTGTCACAGAGATCTGTACTGTGACTGGTGCTAGTAAACATATTTATAAATGATCTGGGAATGAGAATGACCAGTGAGGTGATTAAATTTGCAGATGACACAAAACTATTCAAAGTTGTTAAAGCACATGCAATCTGTGAAAAATTGCAGGAAGACCTTAGCAGATTAAATTCAATGTGGACAAATACAAAGTGATGCACATTGGGAAGAATAGTCCAAATCTTAGTCACCTGATGCTAGGGTCCATCTTGGGAATCAGTACCCAAGAAAAAGATCTAGGTGTCAATGTAGATAATACGCTGAAATCTTCTGCCCAGTGTGCTGCAGTGGCTAAAAAAGTAAATAAGATGCTTGAAATTATTAGGAAAGGAATGGTAAATAAGACTAAGAATACTATAATGCTTCGGTATCGCTCCATGGTGCAACCTCAAATTGAGTATTGCATTCAATTCTGGTTGCTGTATCTCAAAAAAGAGATAGTGGAATTAGAAAATGTTTGAAGAAGAGAAACCAAAGTGATAAAGGGGATGGAACTCCTTTCATTTGGGGAAAGACTAAAGATGTTAGGGCTCTTCAGCTTAGAAAAGAAGTGGCTGAGGGGAAATATGACTGAGGTCTTCAAAATCCTGAGTTGTGTAGAAGGGAAAAAGCAAATCAGTTTATGTACTAGGGGGACACTCAATGAAATTACATGGAAATAGTTTTAAAACAAATAAAAGGAAATATTTTTTCACTCAGCAAACTGTTAAAGTCTGGAATTCATTGCCAAAGGATGTGGTAAGAGCGGTTAATGTATCTAGGTTTAAAGGTTTGGACAAGTTCCTGGAGGAAAAGTCCATAGTCTGCGATTGAGATAGACATGGGGAAGCCACTGCTTGCCCTGGGATTGGTAGCATAGAATATTGCTACTATTTGGGTTTCTGCCAGGTACTTGTGACCTAGATTGTGCATTGTTGGAAGCAGGATACTAGGCTGGATGAACCATTGGTCTGACCCAGTACTGCTATTCTTATGTTCTTATATTTCCAGTTGAAGGTATTTAGAGCTGGTCTCAGATGTGGAGTTTATGGATAATCAGTTGCCATAGCCATTAAATCCTTGGGGAAAGAGCCAGGTTCTCACCTGCTTCCTGAAATAGAGGTAGGTTTGAGTAAGGTGAGTTCTAGAGTGGGGAGGGGGAGGGGGGCTACTCCTAAGAGGATTCATTGGTGAATGTCACATCCTGTGGTTTTCTTAGATGAACATATAGTTACAGATGTTCCTTGAGGGGGCCTTAGAGACTGCAAAAGTGTATAATGGGCTAACTCATTCTTAGGTACTCTGGCCCATATTGTCTGAGGTCCTTGAAGATCAGAGATAGTTTTAAGTTTGGCCTTGTACAGTATGGATAGCCAGTGCTGTTTCTACAGGAAAGGAATGATGTAGTCATGCCACTTGCAACCCTTTATATAAGTGCATAAGTATTGCCATACTGGGACAGACCGAAGGTCCATCAAGCCACGCATCCTGTTTCCAACAGTGGCCAATCTAGGTCACAAGTTCCTGGCAAGATCCCAAAACAGTACAATACAATTTATGCTACTTATCCTAGAAATAAGCAGTAGATTTTCCCCAAGTCATTTTAATAATGGCTTATGGACTTTTAGGAAGTTATCCAAACCTTTTTTAAACCCTGCTAAGCTAACTGCTTTTACTACATTCTTTGACAATGAATTCCAGAGTTTAATTTCATATTGAGTGAAGAAATATTTTCTCTGATTTGTTTTAAATGTGCTACTTTGTAGCTTCATTGTGTGTCCCCTAGTCCTAGTATTTTTGGAAGAATAAACAAGAGATCCATTCCATTCCACTTATTATTTCATAAACCTCTATCATATCTCCCCTCAGCCATCTCTTCTCTTTATCAGACATGCTGCAGCATTTGACATGGAATGCACAGCTGTGATGCCAGAGGAATGGTGCCAGTCCTTGTGCACTGGCTCCAACAATGCTGTTACTGCACTGGAGAGGAAATGAACAGGCAGGAGGATGTCCCAGAGGCATAATAAACTCCTCTTTTATTTTGAAAACACAGAAAAATGCAATTGAATATGCAGAGAAACTAAATTATACTTAGCTGCTCTTCAAAGATTCTTCCAGCAACCAAGTTGCTTCTGTTTCAATGATGTTTCCTTTCTCTGAGGTGCAGTAGCAAAGATATGCAAATTGAAAGTCACAGATTAATCTAATTCTCAAGAACATGACCAAAGCTTTAGAAATGTAAAGAAAAGTCAACTAGTGCAGCTTGGTATGAAAACAAGGTCATTTTAGAAGGGTTGCGTATATAAATACTGTAGCAGCATAGAGTTAAAGGGGGTAGGGGGTCAGGGTGTACATATATTTTTGAACTATGTGCATGCTTATACCCACATAAAAATTGGTCGCTTTTCAAACAAAAAACATTTCAGTATTTAAAAGACTCTGGAACTCATTTTCAAAAGAGAAAAACACCCAAAAAGTGGCATAAATCTGCATTTGAACATTTTTCTCACAAAAACGTCCAAATAGGTATTTTCAAAACCAATTTTTAGGCGTTTTTCTATGAAGTCTGTCAGAAGTGCATTCAAATCACAAGGAAACGTGTCAGGGGCATGCTAAGGGCGGGATCTGGGCGTTCCTAACACTTGGACAGCCATATGTTTGGAACTTACATCATATGAGCGACAGAGTTGCAAGTTCAGATAAGTCTGCTCCTGTCTGTTTCTCAATTCCCAGTGTTTGTTAGAGTTTATAAGGTTGAAAGACATTAACTTCACTCAATATATAAAGGAGTTCACCTTTTTTCCTCCATCAGGTGGACTCTGGCGACGTAAGATGTTTGTAGAGAACACTACTACTATTTTAATGCTTAGGTTTTGATTTCACACTTCAATTTTGGGGTCATGCACCATATTAATCACACTTTAAATTGAGAGTTCTGTTTGGAGAGTATTCTATGATGTATAGAGCTTTCAAGTGAGCCACTTTTCGCAGCCTGACTCACTGAAGTATTCCTCGGCTGTAGGTACAGTCTATACTGAACTCTCCATTGAACTCTTATAAAATTATTAATTATTTAATTATTATATATTTGAACATTTGCTGTGGAGTTCTCTATTCACACCCGTTTTGTTTTTGTTTTGCCAGATTTTCACATTTTTGGGATTGACTCTTTTGTTGGTTTATAATGAATAAGGCACAAAAAGGTTGCCTAAATGACCAGATGACCACTGGAGGGAATCAGGGCTGAATTCCCCTTACTCTCCCCATGGTTACTAACCTCCTCCCATCCCCCCAAAATGTGATTAAAAACATTACTTACCAGCCTCTATGCCAGTCTCAGATGTTATACTCAAGTCCATCAGAGCAGCATGCAGGTCCCTGGAGTAGTCTAGTGTTGGGTGCAGTGCACTGCGGACAGGTGAGCCAGGCCCATACATCCCCCTACCTGTTACACTTGTGGAGGAAACTGTGAGTCCTCCAAAACTCACCAGAAATCCACCGTACCCACATATAAGTGTCCCCTTCACTCCTAAGGGCTATGGGTGTACAGTTGGGAGTAGTGGGTTTTGGGGGAACCCAGTAGACGATAAGGGAGCAATGGTGAGATGTGTACCTGGGTGCTTTTTATGAAGTCCACTGCAGTGCCCCCAAGGGTGCCCTATTGCTTTCCTGGGATGTCTGGGGGACTAGTCTACTAAAAATGCTGGCTCCTCCTACATCCCAATGGCTTGATTTTGTGCGTTTTGCACTTGGACGTTTTTTGTTTGAAAATGGATCAAAAAACAAACATCTAAATCATAAAACCTTGTTCAAAATAGTATTTAAAAAATAGACTTTTTGTTTTTTTGAAAATGACCTTCTTTCCTATTCAGATTTTGGACATTTTTTTGCAAATGTCCAAAGTTGGATTGAGACGTCATATCAAAGATGCCCCTCTCTGTCACTCAGGGAAATGGCTTTGAAAATCACCTTCCCTATTGCCACATGAAGCAATAAATACATATCTGCAATTGGATTTACTCAAGATTTTACTGCCACTGAAAAGCAAATCCTATCTTCTAATGCCTAATTATTTCTGATGTATTTGCATTGAACAAGCAGATGTAAATATGTCATACTAACTTTTTTGCATTGTTCAATATACTACAGCAACCTGTCTTACTGGCTTTGTTTTTTATTTTCATCCACAGCTATGGTGTGATTTTGATAAGTCAGTTACCTTAAAGAACCAGACCTTCAATTCATCTGTCTTATTCACCGATATCTGCTTCTATCCAGAGGTACAGCATTTTTTAAGCCTCTTCTTGTAAACCTCATGTCAGTGCTCATAGAAATGAACCAGATTTTTATTGAACAATCAGGTGAATAAAAGATAAAAGGCCTATTTACTAAGCCATGTTAGCTGTCAGAGCAGCAATTAACATACATTAACTGTTAGGTGCATAGTTATCATTGTGGGCTACTGGTTAGCCACCTAATTCTATATATGGTGCCTTGAGTTACGTGTGCAAATCAGCACGCATAGCTGATTTGTGCATTTAACTTAATTGAATAACGAGCTAATCAGTGCTAGATGGTAACAAGCAATTAGCACTAATTGGCAATAATTAGAATTTACGTGTACTATTCGCTAAGCATATTCTATAATGTGGTCTGTGTAAATGCTATCATGTGGCTCCCAAAAAGGGACGTGGCTATGGGAGGAGCATGGCTGGGTCATTGGCGTTCCAAATATTTATGCGCAGTGTTATAGAATAACCCGCTCTATGTTTAAAATTAGACATGGGCATTTACACTAGGTTTTTATTGGCATAATTGGCTGCACCTAAATTCTAGAAACGCGGATGGATTTAGGCATATTCTTAAACCGTGCCTAAGTGTGCTTTCCTTCGGCACCAATTGTTTAGGCAACATATATAGAATCTGGTCCTAGGTGTATTATTTTATCCCTAACTCATGCTATTTTAGCACGTCCTATTTTTTGCAATGAGACATAGTTATTAATAACTGGGGTTAATAGTAAAATAACACATCTTAACAGTCACCCACATTAATAACTTCCCCCCCTTCTTAAAGAAAGAAAAAAGAAATGTCTCTAGAATCTGAAATCACTGCCATATATAATAAAAGTGAGCCAAGTACAGGACAGTCAAGCCATTGTGACATCACTGATGAGGTTGGCTCTTAAGCATTGGTGGAATGAGGCATTTTGACATCACAATACCAGCTCTGGATACCAGAAACTCTTCACACTAAGGGGGAAGTTATCCAGATGTGTTATTTTATCACTAACTCATGCTGTTTTGGCACAGGTTCCATTTTATGCAGTAAGACCTAGTTACTAGTAACTGTGGTTAATAGAGGAATAACCTGTCTTAATGGTGGCCCACATTGATAACTTCCCCCCTTCATGCAAGTGCTGTGCTAAAAACACAGGGCAATTTGTTGTGTTATCCACCTAACATGGAAAGAAGCAGTGAAAGGTAGGAACTGCACCTTTCAGTTAACATGGAAATAGCTATTTTGTGTTAACTGTTAACATGGCAAATTATGCATTATTATGTACTGAGCTGATATTCATTCCATGGTGGTCAGTATTGTAGAAATGCTGACTGTCACGGGCACAGTAAGTACTCGATGTTCGGTGTCTAGCCATATCTGGCTACCAGCACTAGCTATCCAGGTCTTTGGCGGTTCAAGGAAGTTATCCAGTTACTATGGATATTCAGCACTGGTACCCAGTTAGAACAGCTTTTTATGTGGTCCTCCTTGTGCAGATGGTTATTGGGGCACTGGCACTGAACATTGAGAGTACCTTGATAATTTCTAGGACCACCCAGACTCTGCCTGGAGAGTGTTGCATCGGTATGTGCTACTATTCAGTGCCACTCTCCTGTTAAGGGCTGCTGAATGGTAGCTGGGGATTGGTCAGCACTATTTAACTGGGCAGGAGCCTCTTCTGCCTGATTAAGGGGAGGAAGTTATCAATATGGGCTGCCGTCAATGTGGATTATTTTACCATTAACTCATGCTATTTTTTGGCACAGGTCCCATTTTATGCAGCAAGACTTAGGGGTCCTTTTACTAAGTGACCTGCGGTAATGTAGGCACATGTTTTGGATGCACGCAGATCCATTTTTCAGCGCACCTGTAAAAAATGCCTTCGTTTTGGGGGCCAAAAATGAACGTGCGGCAAAAAGAAAATTGGCAGACATCCATTTTGGGTCTGAGACCTTACTGCCACCCATTCACTTAGCAATAAGGTCTCACACGTTAACCGGCGAGTGTAGTGGATGCACATAAAAAATGAAATTACCGCCCAAGCCACAGGGTAGCTGGGCAGTAATTCCAAATTAACATGCGTTAGGCGCGTGTAGGTGCCTACACGGTGTAGTAAAAGGGCCCCCTAGTTACTAAAAACCTGGGTTAACAGTAAAATGACACATCTTAATGGTAGCCTACATTGATAACTTCCCCCTTAAATACAGCTGAATATCAACCTCTATGATTTTATGGAAATTGCTCTGATCATTTTTAGGAGGATGAGCTAAATATTGAAATAAATGAAATAAATGGCATGAAATAAAGTTGCAGAGACTTTGCAATTACCATACATTAAACTGTGTTAATTACTGTATGGTAACTACTAAATACTGTACACTGCCTTGAGTGAATTATTTCAAAAAGGCGGTAAATAAATCCTAATAATGAATACATAAATAAATAAATAAATAAATAAATAGGGCCCTAATGTAGTTGTTCTCAACCCAAGCCTTGGGACACAGCTAATCAGACACATTTTCAGGACGTCCACAATGAATATGGACGGGATAGACTTGCACATACTACTTCCAGTATATGCAAATCTATCTCATACATATTGGGCTCAATTATATAAATGCTGCCCAAATTTGAACATCGATAAAAAAAATTAGCGATAAGTGCTATTTTATAAACGGCGCTTGTTTATAGAATAGCGGTTATTTTGAGTGTGAGGATGTACATCAAATAAAACCTGGGTGTAATTTCTCATGCCTAAATTAGGCAGGATCTCCCTTATTCTATAGAACTGTGTGCAAAAATTATAATTAATGCCAATTAGGACTGATAATTGATCATTAGCTCCCAATTATTAATGCTAATTAGCATGTTTATCAATTAAATTATACATAGAATTGCGTGTGTGCCCATGTTTCCGTGCGTAATTTTGAGCACCATATATATAATTACGGTGATTGTGAATATTCTGAAAATGAAAGTGGCTGGTGTGATCCGAGGGCTAGCAAGAGAAACTACCCTAGTGCTTTCTCTCAAAGAAGGAATTGTCTTTGAACACCTAAAAATCATTGTACAAAAGGAGAAAAAGTTGAAAGAGCCACACATTTTTGGCAAAGAAATAGGCCAATCCGATTAGGAGGGGTCGGACACAACTGGGCTGAAGGCCAACGAGGGGTACGATTGGGGGGGAGGGAAGTGTTGCAAGGAAAGAGGAAAGGTGGGAGATAGGAGGTAAGGAAAGGGTTAAGGGGAGGGAGGGGGAGGAGGGAGAGGGTGATAAAGTAGAGCTGCTGACGTAAGGAGGGGTCACTGCGAGGAGCAGCAGCAGGGTTAACAGAGCTGAAGAGCACGGATGTATTATTGGCATAATGGAGACAATTCTATAATAGGGCACCTAGAATTAAGCATCTGGAGGATGCACAGTAGGAGCCTATTCTATAAAGGAAAATAGGTTTCTGCTTTGTTTCGTGGAGGGGCATTTTCGATATGACATCTAAGTCCGAATTGAGATGTTTTGCCGAAAATGTCTCAAAGAAACGTAGAGCTCACAGCCATAATTCAGCCAGAAAAACGTCTAATTTTCTGGTTTGATTATGGTTTTCAGATAGTCATTTTTATGTTTGACACGTCCATCTGTAGGAGGGCCCTTGAGACAAGAATTCTATAACTGCGGTTCATTTTCCTTTAATCCTTTCAGACCTGTTGATGGTCACATGATATGCGTCTGTGATGACATCCAGACCCATCTCTCAGGTTTCAAAGACTATGCATGTAACCAGCAGGTTATAGTGTACTAATTATTCCCGAAGATCACCTGGGCCTGACAAATATTCTGTAAAACACTAGACATTGCTATCTGTTTTAGGAGATTGTGCTATGCTGCTGGTTAATTTTAGCCTGGCATTGACTCATAGCTTCTTGCAATGTAAGTTAGCTCCATTATTCCCTCCTTGTAGCATGTCATAGAAACAGGCAAGCAGCATTGTGTTTCATTATCCTGCTCCTTAGGGAGGATGTCTATTGCAGAATAAGACTCACTGAAATACAGTCAGAACGAGGCACAAAGAATACTCTTGCCAGATACTGGAGAATAGGTAATGTGTTAATCTATGCAGGGATCTATAAATATTTCATACAGTTTGTAATTAAAGGTCAGTTCATTAGTTCTTTGGTTCACCATACAAAATTATTTCTACTGCTCTTTTAAACTGTATGAGGTATCAGAACACACAAACTGGTGGCATCTTATAGATTAACAGATAAAGAGAGCAATTTACTAAGCTGCAGTACAGTAACACATTTTCATGCTGTGTTGCTGCAAGAAAGTTCCCTTGCATTACTGTGGCCAAGAAAACTGTGCATTCTCAGCCATGGCAACATGTTATGCGATCTGGTCTCTACAAATTTAAAGGTGCATGTAACCCCGTGGTCCATTCCCCCCCCCCCCCCACCCTCAGCTTAATTGTTATACATTCTAAAAATACCCCCAGACCTTCATTATTCTCCCCATACTCAATCCCCCTACTGCCTTAGAAACCCCAAACCAACTCAATAGTCAGATCAGGCTACCTTGATCATATCCAGAATCCCAACTGGACAGTTGCCCTTTCCTCTACCTCAGAAAGAAGCTGCAGTTGTTTGGGAGCAAGAGAAATGCCCTATTACTCTTGGCCTGCAGGCACCAAAATTCAAAGTAATGTCCACAGATCCACAGCTTGCCTTTATCCTATACATGAAAGGCAAAAGTGAGCCATAGGACAGCGGTTGCCATTTTACATTTTACCACCTGTGAAGCAGAAGCAATTAGGCATCATTCCTGCCCCAGAAGACCTACTGCTTCTCTCTTTGAAGAGGAGGGAAGGAGTAGATTCGGGATACTTAGGAATAGAGTGTTCTAATTTATGTACATAGATTATAAATTCTTTTGATCTATGGGCTGGATTCAGTAAACGGCGCTCAATAATTTGTCACTGGAAGAAATTGGCGCCAAGTGCGATTCTGTAACAATAGAATAGTGTGCAGCTAGGTGCAAGTGCAAATTTTAATGAATGCCAATTAATATCGATCATTGGTGTTAGCACCCAATTATTGATAGTTAAAGGCTCATTACTCAATTAATTTTCACGCATATCTTGGGAACACACCCAAATTTGGGGGTGCAATTCTGGGCTAAATATATAGAATCCAGGGGTATGTGTGTTATTTTGCAATCTAGGTGCAAACATTTACATCAGCTCTATGGCTGGTGTAAATGTCCATGCCTACAAAGTAGGTACACATAATTTTTATGTTTATGTTTATTACAAATTTTGTATCACACCAAATCTGAAACCAGGCCAAGGCAGCTCACACTAAAATCAAATTAAAAATGGAAAAATTGCAAAGGAATGCCATTTAAAACAGGAAAGATAAACAATCAAACCACAGTCACACAAGAAAATGACCACCACTCTATCCCCTAGCTATTGAGGCAGAGCAGAACCATTAGTCTCTGGGGAACCCAGATTCAATTGAAAACCAAAAGCTCTAAAATAAGTGGGCAAACCATTCCAAAGGGAGGGAGAAAGAAAACAGTAGACTGAAGCATAGGTTGTTTCATAGTGAGCATATCTAGTGATAGGAGAACCAATCGGTGAGAGTCAAGAGATCGAAAAGCACGTGGAGTGTACGGAATGGTAAGAGAGGAGAGATAATGATGGGGCACCTAAGTGTAGCACCTAAGTGTAATGCCTTATGCGTTAGACAGAGGACTTTAAACTGGCATCTAAAATGGGCAGGCAATCAGTGTAAGTGAGAAAGAAGTTAAGTAACATGATCATATCGTTTGGCATTGCATATGAAGCGGGCGGCAGAATTTTGAAGTTTTTGTAAATGACGAAGGAGGTAATTCAAAATGCCACAGTAAATGGAATCACAGTAGTCAATGTAGGTGATGACAAATGCCTGAATGAGAGTGTGAAGCAAAGAGAAATCAAGAAATCGCTTAACAGATCGAATTCAGCAAAGTCAAAAGAAACCCTTTTTGACAGCTTGGGAAACCTGGTGATCAAATGCCAATTTGGAATCAAATATTACCCCTTGGTAATGGAAAGATGAGACAGGAACAGTGTGAACATTGAAGAGATTAATTGCAATAGATTGAGGGGAAAGGAAACCTGTGATCCAACAGGCTGTAATCTTGGAAGGATTGAGTACCATTTTGTGTTGTCAAGCCAATCCGCAAGCAAGTGGAGACATGACTGTAACGGAGCTAAATCAGGAGCGAATGGAGACAATGGGAAAATCAGAAGAATATCATTGACATAAATTAAAATTTTAATGTTGCAATTCTGAATGAGAAGAGCTAAAGAACTTAAAAAAATATATTAAATAGTAGAGGAGAGAGAACTGAACATTGGGGAACACCACAGTTCAGTGGTCTAGCAGATGAACAGGAAGAGACAGAGAAACACTTATCATAGAGGAATGAAAATAACCACCAGAGAGCAGTACCAGAGATTCCCAGGGTTTGAAGGTGAGCTAACAGAAGAGAATGATCCACCAGGTCAAAAGCTGTAGAGAGATCCAAAGAAACCAGAAGAACAACAGAACCTGAATCAAGATAATAATGAAGCTCACTATTTAAAGCTGTAATAGTGGTTTTGGTGCTATGTAAAGCTCGAAACCCTGTCTGGCAAGGATGCAAGACAAAATGCTGGTCAGAGAATTGAACTAATTAGTCAAAAACAACATTTTCTTTAATTATAGACACTATGGAGAGATTCGAAAGGGGCCGGTAATGTTCTGTCCTAGATGGATCGGATGAAGTCTTCTTCAGAATGGGCTTAATAATAGCTTTCTTCCAGGAGTCATGGACAAAGCCAGATGAGAGATTCAAGGTGACCAAATGTAAAATTAATGGAAGAAGATCATATCTAGAAGTTTTATCCACAAGAAGGAAAAGGATCGAGAGGTGAGGTAGTGAGATGCATACCTGAAGGTAAAACAGAGAATTGAATGAGGGACAGAATTAAAAAAGTGGACCAGGGGGAGAAACCAGTCAACCATTAAGTGAAGAGGAATCACTAGGATATATTGGGATAATAGCGGGCAATAATAGAGAAGATATTGAAGATATGAGTGAAGAGACCTTATTCACAAAATACCGAGCTAGTGAATCAGCATCCAGAAGAGATCTGGAAGATGGAGGTCGCTGCAAGTATTTCAACATCTTCAAACTGAGACCCTAACAGGCACCTGTTACACCATTGCTTCTTCAGGGGATCTTCCAAAGATCACTCGCAATGCTTGCTCTTGCATTCGCAGCAGAGTGGGGATGCAAGAGCAAACATTGCAAATGACTTTTGAAAGATCCCCCAAAGAATCAGTGGTGAAATGGGTGCCTGTTGGGGGTCTCAGTTTAAAGATGTGTCATTTTTATTGCAATACTTGCTGCAATAGAGCTGCTGTTATTTCAAGCAACAAATGTCAACTACTTTGAACAGTTACTACTAATGTCAAGTAAATGCACAGTTGAAAGTTCTGCACTCAAAAAAGAAAGAAAAAAATTGTATTAAAAAAAAAGACTGGCTGAGGAAGGAGGTTTTCTGAATATCCAGAGACTAAGTTGTCAGCAGCCAAAAAAAAAGCTGACCACCGCCGGCTGAACATCTACCTCTACAGGTCCACCCATGCTCTACCAGTGTACACTCCCCTTGCATTTACACGCTATGCCACATATGTTGCACCCTTACAGAATAGCGCTTAAGCATCCTGCTAGCAATTATATGCATAAGTGCACACTTACCTCTGAACATGCTAGTATGGTGTCACTTTATGTGCACAACGGGTACGTACAAGTTGACATCCTGTTATAGAATTACTCTTTAGGAGGGAATTCAGTAAATGGCACCCACAGTTAAGCGTGTGAAATGACCTTTATAGAATAGCTTAGCGTGCATTTTGGTGCCTAATTTTGGGCATGAGCATTTATGCCTTCCAAATGGTGGAGTAAATGCTGGTGCCCAATTTAGATGTGTAAATGGCAGTATTCTGTAACATTGCACCTAACTTCTGGAAATTTCCTTGAGCTGCCTGTGCCCCTCCCTTGGCCATGCCCCCTATAGAGTCACATGCTATAAAACAGGGCATAGGGCAGATGCACAGGTAACTCCAAATTGCTGCCAATTAACACCAATTATGGATTGCTAGTGCCTAATTAGCTAATTAATTTGAACACGGATCTGCAATTGGTGCCCAAATTTGCACACCCAGCTTTGGGTGACCTATATAGAATCTGGAGCTTAGTGCCTTAATTGGTTCTCTTTGGACTTGCAAAATCCATCACTTGCTTGTGTAAGTAGCAAAACAGCCCTTTATTTTTTTTGTTATTTATTTATTTATTGGGATTTATTCACCGCCTTTATGAAGAGATTAACCCAAGGCGATGTACAGCAGAAACAGTTTAACATAAAACTTACAATTTTGTTAACAACATAACAGTAGTAAAATAACCAAGAATAAACATAAATACAATAAATGCGGTAAACTTGAAAACAGTAAATTGGAACTTAATAATAGAACTACAGTGAAACAGTATCAAAAATATACACATTTAGCAGCACTGGAATTCAAATATCAGAGATATAATACAATGTTAGTATAATACCAATGATCCACCTAATAAGCATGCATTAGAACATTCAACTAATATAGATATGATGCAATTAGTGCTATTCATACATGCAAAACCCCAAGCCATGTTGTTTTTCTGAATGTATTCTTTTGTAAAATGGCTTCTGCTGATGTGTGTGCTGCCCAAATATGCACTGCTATATGCATTTTATAAAAGACTTCATATTTAGTAAGCTGATGTGCCTTCATCAAATATTAGCATAAGTGGAAGAGATTGTGCCTACACTGCAAGATTGGCCATTTACGCCAACCACATATGTCTTCTCTCTCTCTCTCTCTCTCTCTCTCTCTCTCTCTCTCTCTCTCTCTCTCTCTCTCTCTCTGAATTATATGAATATGTTATCCATATGCTTGGAGATAAGGTAGGGATGGTCCGGAGTGATCCAAAAGTTATGCAAAGTTCAGCCACTCTCAAGATTAACTTAGCCATTTCAGTTAAGCCAGACCTAACTCAAATGGATACATGGTGATGCTGGCTAGCGCATAAATATATATCTAGCAATGCTAATAAAATGGATAGCGCCACTGACTGTAGAAATAAAGCACTGGTGTTTTACTTTATGCAGCAGCTGCCTCTGACTTTCAGACTCTTTATCCTTAATTCATGATTAAGCTAGTGCAGAATTAGAAAAGGTAAAGAAAAGAGTGATCCAAATGATAAAGGAGATTGAATGACTTCCTATGAGGAAAGGAATATAGGTACACTATCCTGATAAACTAAGTACATTTAGGGATGGCATTATCAAAATAAACAAACAAATGGATATAAATATACATGTAGGAGGATGTTTTCTAAATTTCACTAAGTAGCTAGTGCAGCTGTCAGCATGCGGTACCCATTTGCATGGACCCCCTGGAATGGCTACCACATGGTAAAACAAGTCAGCGCAGAAAATATTCTTTGTGCAGTTAGAGGCAAGTTCTGGCACGACATGGATGGTGATCTGGTATGGACAGCACCAAAAGCTAGAACAAGGGTGCATCCCACACTCTAGCTGTTATGACTGCTGATAGTATGGTTGAACTTAACGCCACCTCAAGAGGTAGCATTAAGTGTAACAACCCTGCCTGGCATTAGGTGACCTGTGCTATCTGCCAGAGCATGTAATACAGCCCCATGCAGTACATGCCTGACCTGTAGGGTAAATGAAGGACAGATGATTACCCCAGTCCCTGTATCACCATACAGATGACATTTTTGTGTAAACACCCCATTTACATTTTATGTCTAGCATTTATGGAAAAATAATGTATGGCTCCATATAACATATTTTAGACAGGGGCGTAGCCAGACAACAGATTTTAGGTGGGCCTAAGCAAGAAATGGGTGAGCAACAAGTGTTCTCCCCCCTCCCCACTACAACCAGAAAAATATCTCAGCTGGTGGGAAAACGCTTCTTTTCACCTTGGCAGTCTGCAGCAGGCATGCACTGAAAACTGAGCATGTGCAGGTGCCGGAATCGTGGAGAGTAGCGTTTTCATTACCATCAGGGGGGAGTCTTCTGCTGGCAGAGCTTGGGATCCCTACCAGCTACCACTAAACATGTGCTACTGTTGGGTGGGCCTGAGCCCTAAGTGGGTGGGCCCGCCCACCTGTGGCTAAGCCACTGTTTTAGAAGAAAATATTATGGCATGATCCAAAGTGCAATGGAATGTGCCAGCAAAATCTAAATATTCTAACTGTATGGTAGTGACATATTACTTCCTGGGGACAAAGCAGGGCAGCATGAGGTAGCTGGGACTAACCTTTCTGTCATGTTCAGCACTAAATTTTAGGGGTAGTTCTGCTATGAGACGTCGAGGGGCATAATCGAATGTGAACGCCTATCTCCATGGGCGTCTATGTCCGAAAACGGGTACGTGAAGAGGAGAGACAGACGGTATTTTCGAAAAAAATGGACGTCTTTTTTTTTTGTTTCGAAAATACGGTTTGTACGGACCCAATGCCATGGATTTGTTCATTTCTGAGCTGGGCGTTTTGTTTTTTTAGCAATAATGGAAACTAAAACCGGCCAGCTCAAAAACGTCCCAATCCAAGCCATTTGGTCGTGGGAGGGGCCACGATTCATAGTACACTGGCCCCCCCTGACATGCCAGGACACTGGGCATCCTAGAGGTCAGTGCAGGGGCCTTCAGAAACAGCTCCCACATGCATAGCTCCCTTACCATGGGTGCTGAGCCCCCAACCCCCTCCCCCAAACCCACTACCCACAAATGTACAACACTACCATAGCTCTTAGGGGTGAAGGGGGCACCTACATGTGGGTACAGTGGGTTTTGGAGGCCTCCCATTTACCAGCACAAGTGTTACAGGTAGGGGGGATGGGCCTGGGTCCGCCTGCCTGAAGTGCACTGCGGTACCCACTAAAAGTGCTCCAGGCCTCTAGGACTTGTTGCTGCTGTAGAACCTTGGCACACCAGTTGACACCTGAAGACTAATGTCTCCGAAAACGTCCTTTATTGGAATAAGCACGTTTATTCACAGTTAACTGCAGATCAGAGGTTGTGCCCCACTGGCAAAGAGTCTCCCTGGTACTGAGATTAGCAGTAGGTCAGAGCTGGCAGAATGCTGTACAATGCCCACTTTCAGTAACGTGAGTAACACATGAAAGGGAGCTAAAACTGGCTTACAAAAATGGCCACTACTTCATGGACTACCAGAAACAAAACAGGGCACACTGACCCAGTAAGCAGAGGGAAAAGCACCATGGGAGTAGAGCCTACCACTACCAACATCGTGAGCATTTAACACAAGCTAGTGGAATCACGGAGCCCAATACCCTACACCCACCACAATGCATTGCTGATGTGACTCTGCAGTGCGCATAACAGAAAAGGTGTCACACTCACCCGAGAGCCACATCAGAACCAGAGAAAGGCTGTCAGAGGACAGAACATATTCTGCTGTCACGGAGGTGGGTACGGCATTTGAGGCTGGCATACAGGCTGGGAAAAAAAGTTTGTAAAGTGGGGGGTTTTTTGGTGGGAGGGGGTTAGTGACCACTGGGGGAGTCCGGGGAGGTCATCCCCGATTCCCTCCAGTGGTCATCTGGTCAGTTGGGGCACTTTTTTGGGACTTGGACCTGAAAAAAAAAAAGGGTCCAAATAAAGCGGACCAAATTCTAGTCAAAAACGCCCTTCTTGTTTCGATTATCAGCTAAAGACGCCTATCTCTCCTCGGCCGATAACCACGCCCCAGTCCCGCCTTCACCACGCCTCCGACACACCCCCATCCACTTTGTTCGTTCCTGCGATGGAGTACAGTTGAAGACAACCAAAATCGGCTTTCGATTATACCGATTTGTTCGCCCACGGGAGAAAGACACCTAAGCTCCTTTGAGCAGGGACCTTCCTTCTTTGTTAAACTGTACAGCACTGCATAACCCTAGTAGCGCTTTAGAAATGTTAAGTAGTAGTATCTCCCGATTTGGGTCGAAATATGGGCGTCTTTCTCTTTCGAAAATAAGCTAGACAGTATCACTGGAAAATATTTCTTACAAAAAAGCTTGACAGGCACTAATGGCCAATTGGAAAGGGGTCAATTGTTCTCAAGAGCTCTTCCCAGGGCATCTACACAGTCATTGTTTTATAAATACAAATGCTGATGTGTCTTTATAAAATACTAGCTTCCGTGGTTTTGAATGTAGATTTGACCACTTACATCTGCTAAAGAGCTGGTGCATGCAAGTAGTATAGCCAGACACCCAATTGTGGGTGGGCCTGAGCCCAAATTGGGTGGGCATGAGAACCCTACCTCCCACCCTGCAGGTGATCTGGCATCTCTCAACTTCCCCCCTCCCCACGTGTACCTTTTAAACATTTCAGTACTTCACCAGCAGTGAGCAGCAACTCATAAATACTGCTGTGCTGGCCCCAGAACTTTCCCTCTGATTCAAATTCTGTTTCCACATAGGTGGGACCATGTAAAAGAGAAGGCTTTGGGGTTGGTGCAGTAGCATATGTGAGACGCTATTGCTGCCAGCAAAGAACTGAATTGTTTAAAAGTTATTTGGGGAGGGGTGGAATTAAGAGACACCAGCTCATCTGTGGGGGAGGGAGGGAGAGATGACAGGAGTCGTCAGCTGTTGGGGCTTGGGGATCCCTGCCAGCCACATCACAGATGCGTGGCTGCTGACTGGGCGTATGCCTATCCAGGCCCACTCATAGATATGCCACAAGTATGTGAATAGATTAAGATATTTCACAATCTATGACTGTAGTGCTAACTGCCTCATGCTCAGCCCAAACTCCACCCCATGCATGCCCACTGGCAAAGGACAAACCATCATGTCTTGGAGTGTACTTGTAGACCAGTCAGTATGAAAAGTTGTTTACATATGTATATGGCCATATGTGGACAGGAATGACTTTTTTGTGTCTGTGGGTAAAAATGCCTGACTCATCTGGTGGTACAGTGGATACCCTGTCATGTGCAGCTCTGCAGAAGAACTCTCCATGTGACTTCCAAGTCTTACCACTGCTCTTTTTTGTTCAGTATTTTGTCTTCACTGGAGTGCTCGCAATGGTTACCTGCGCTGTCTTTCTGCGCCTCAACTCGGTCCTGAAGTTGGCTGTGCTGCTCATTATGATTGCGATCTATTCACTTCTCACTGAGACCATTTACACTTCTCTCTTCCTTCGGTATGACAACTTTCATCATAATGGAAAGTAAGTGCCAAGAATGTATCTCTGAAAAAATGTGCAGTTCGTTCTTTTTTTATTAACTACAACCAGAGTAATAATCTGAAAATATTTAAGATGCAGTTACATGGTGCTTTGTGAATTATGTTGAATATGTAAGATCTTTTGAAGTACAGAAATTATGCATATTATTTATTTGAATGAATTCCTTTAAAAGGTGGTAAATAAATGCTAATATATAAATACATAAATTTGTTTAAAAGATTCTTAATGCACAATATTCACAGTTCCAGTTGGGGTACAATCAACATACTGTATATGCTGTAAAGTTCTGCCCATGCATCTTCAGTGGAGTAGACTGTTATTCCTGTTTGATGAATTTTGTACCTCTTTGTCTGCGGGTTTCTCCAGATTTAGAATGTCAGCACTCAAAAGTCTTTTTCTTGATCCTTAAACTTCAAGTTATTTTTACAACCATCAACCATTTCATGAAACTCCTGAGGCAGGCACATTTGCCAAAACATGGTGCCGTGCCAAGTCTTTTTAATGAAATAAATTTGTGCTTGTTATATCCTTATTTCCCACATATTTTTTCTGGAAGTGTCCTGTTGACTACACTACTCCTTCTGTTCTGCCTACTTTTTGTAGTGTTTAGTGGAGGAGTGTTTAGTGTGGAGTAGAGGAGTGGCCTAGTGTTTAGAGCACCAGTCTTGGCATCCAGAAGTGGCCAGCTGAAATCCCACTGCTGCTCCTTGTGATCTTGGGCAAGTCACTTACGGGTCCTTTTACTAAGGTGCACTGAAAAATGGGCTGCGCTAATGTAAGCATGTGTTTTGGGCGCACGCAGATCCATTTTCAGCACACCTGTAAAAAAGACCCTTTTTAAATTTTTGCCCAAAATGGACGTACGGCAAAATAAAAATTGGCGCACGTCCATCTTGGGTCTGAGACCTTACCGCCACCCATTGAGATAGCGGTAAGATCTCATGCGGCAACCGTACGGTAATCATCTATGTGCATAGAATGATGATTACCACCCGGTTTCCGCCGCGCGCAAGAAAATAAAAATTATTTTCCAGCACATTTAGCAGATGTGCATAAAATACAAAATTTCTGCCTGGGCCACGCAGTAGCCAGGCAGTAACTCCAAATTCATGTACATTGGGCATGCGTAGGTGCCTACACAGCTTAGTAAAAGGGCCCCTAATTCTACATTGCCTCAGATACAAAATTTGATTTTGAACCCTTCAGGGATAGGGATATACCCAGTGTACCTGAATGTAACTCATTTTGAGCTACTACTGAAAAAGGTGTGAGCAAAATACAAATAAAATAATCATTCCTCCACTCTAGTGGTTGATCTTCATGTAGAATGCTATGGGCCAGATCTCTATTATCAGGATTGAGGCTAGAATGGCCTTCAGCAACTCTAGTATTTGGGAAGTAAGACTGGTGCTGGGTTGACTTCTATAGTTTGTACCCCAAAATTGGCAGGGAGAGACAGAGATGTGGAGGGGCATTTTCGAATGGGGACAACCATCTCTAAGGGCGCCCATGTGTAAGGATGGTGCCGCAAAGGGGCGGGAAAAAGGTGCTCCAACTGACCAGATGACCACCGCAGGGAATCGGGAATGACCTCCCCTTACTCCCCCAGTGGTCACCAACCCACTCCCACCCCCCAAAAAATTAAAAAACATTCTTTTGCCAGCCCCTATTCCAGCCTCAAATGTCATACCCAGCTCCATCACAGCACTATGCAGGGCCCTGGAGCAGTTTTTAGTGGGTGCAGTGCACTTCAGGCAGGTGGACTCAGGCCCATCCCCTCCCCTACCTGTTACACTTCTGGTGGTAAATGGGAGCCCTCCAACCCCCCCCAAAACCCACTGTACCCACATGTAGGTGCCCCCTTCATCCCTAAGGGCTATGGTAGTGGTGTACAGTTGTGGGGAGTGGGTTTTGGGGGGGATTTGGGGGGCTCAGCATACAAGGTAAGGGAGGTATGCACCTGGGAGCAATTTTTTAAGTCCACTGCAGTGCCACCTAGGGTGCCCGGTTGGTGTCCTGGCATGTGAGGGGGACCAGTGTACTACAAATGCTGGCTTCTCCCAAGACCAAATGCCTTGGATTTGGCTGGGTTTGAGATGTCCGCCATTAGTTTCCATTATCGCTGAAAACCAATGCCGACCATCTCTAAAGCCATCCCAAATGTTGAGATTTGGCCGGCTCCGACCATATTATCGAAACAAAAGATGGCCGGCCATCTTGTTCCAATAATATGGTTGGGACGCCGCTTCACGGGGCCGACCTTGAAGATGGCCGCCCTTATAGATGGCCGGCCCCATTCAATTATGCCCCTCCATGTTACCATGTATATGTACCTATATAGGGGGCCCTTTTACTGAGGTGCCCTTTTACTAAGCAGTGGTAAGCCCACCGTAGGCTTACCGCACGCCAAACAGGAACTACCGCTGGGCTACTGCAGCAGTAGTTCCCACCCCCAGTGCATGCTATTTCCAGGGCTACAAAAATATTTACTATTTTTATAGCGACAGTGTTTACCCGGCAGTAATCGGGCACTGCCGCATGCTGTCTGGTTACCACCGGGTTAGCGCAGGAACCCTTACCGCCACCTCAATGGGTGGCAGTAAGTGCTGCCCCCTGAAATGGCTGCACAGCCATTTATTTTTTTTAAAGATAGCCTTTTATCTGCTGCAGTAAAAGGGAGCCTCATCACATCAAAGACATACGCTGATGCTAGCACAGCCCCCCCCCCCCCCTTTTACCACAACTTAGTAAAAGGGCCCCTAAGTTATGTTAGGCGCTAACCTTACACAGCTTAAAATGGCATACTGTAGAATGTGCTCAGGTGTCCTGCAGTAACTGCCAAATGTGCCCACACCAGTGCCGTAGCGAGGGCTAATGGCACCTGGGGCAGGTCGCCGCTGCACACCCCCCCCCCCCCCCCGGTGCAGCACGGCGTGACCCCCCCTTCGGCGCACCCCCCCTTTCGGTGCCCCCCCATTTGGCGCACCCCCCCCCCCGGACCGCATTCTTACCTGCGGGAGGGCCGATCCATGCACTCGGAGCTGCGTCGGCCCCGCTGGTTCCCTGCTCTCTCTGCCCCAGAACAGGAAGTAACCTGTTCCGGGGCAGAGAGAGCAGGGAACCAGCGGGGCTGGCACCCCCCGAGCGCGTGCACCCGGGGCGGACCGCCCCTCCCACCCCCCCTTCCTACGCCACTGGCCCACACTAACCACACATGAAAAAATATTTTTGAGGAGGCATGTAAGGTGGCGGAGAGTGGGCATTCCTCTGCTAACTAGTTAGTGCTGCCACATTATTACACACTAATAGCCCAAACATGGTCCATGAGCCCTTACTGCCTACAAAATGGGTGGCGGTATGTGCACATCCAGCCATTTTTCAAAATGGCTGAGCACTAATGATCCTGTCCACAAAACCTAATCTGTTAAAAGATGTATAATATCTTTGTTAATAGTGGGAACTGAGTGTGTTACCAATATGGAGAAAAAGACCTCGGCAGAGTTGTCAATTAACAAAGGAACCCCTTTGATATATTGCCCACATCGTAGGTCATAAAAAAAACTTCATATATTGTTCATATCAATCAATGTTCATTTAAATTCTCATAGTCATATCCAACTTGTTTATGAGTTTATCAGTTCATGAAAACAATATCAAGTCCATATTGAAAAAATGAAAAACACTTCACTTGCAAATCAATAGAAACTCCCAGTTCCCTAGTTCTCCTGAAGGTGTCTTCTGATGGTTAGGGAAAAATCCTTAAGGCCCTGTTTACTAAGCTGCACTGTATGCGTGCCAGCATTTTTAGCATGCGCTAAAAATTAGCGTATGCTAAGGCTAGAGACACACATATTATTCCTATGGTGTCTCTAGCATTAGTGTTTGCTAAAAATGCTAGCACACTTTACTAAACAGGGCCCCAAGTGTCTTTTACATAGTAGTCATTAATACAAAAAAAAGGCCATTTTTTACAGCTACAGTAAAAATGTCCTTAGTGTGCAGGAAAGATCAGCATAAGGGCCACGAAAGTCTCTATAACTGCTTGGGTTTCTAGAAGTTTGTTTCTTTTTTTTTTCCTTTCTTGAGATTGCAGTAGCAACTATCTCAGGCACGTAGTCTAGATAAATGGAGGTGTATACATTTCGACTGTTTTGTTACTGATGGCCGAGAACTTTTTAAATTAGAATTCACTGTAACACACAGAACCTTTATCATGATTTGTTTCAGTGCATATTTCTCCCTTCAGAGGACAATTAGTGTGTGGTATATTGTAAGCTAAATTAAACTTCAGCTGGCTATTTTCCTAATGTGTCTACCCTTTTGTACTAAAAGTGTGCTCTCCACTATATTTACAGCCCACTCAGTTTTGCATCACCGTCTTTTGTTCCACATCTAAATAACTTATAAAACAGATTAAAATGTGCTAGGCCAAGCACTGAATCTTGTGGTACTGCACTATTTATACCACATAATTCAGAAAACCTGATTCTGAGTTATATTCTCTACAAGCAGTTTGATAAGAAGTTCTTTATCCATCTAAAAATTCAACCTCCAAGTTCAATTTTTCAAATTGTATGAGAAAAATCTTTCCCACAACACTTATAAAATACCTTTTATGAAGTCCATCTATTACCTATGAACTATAAAATAGACTTTAGCTATAAAGGTGCAAGAGAAAACTGATGGCTCAATATTCAAAGCTATGTACTGATACCCAGAACAGTAGTGCTGACTGGGGCTGTGCCTGGATTTTTAGTGGGATTATCTGGATAATGCCACTGAAAATCTCTACAGACTGTCCTAGTACTATCTGGATCCAGAGGGGGGTCAGGAGTTATCCAGAGACTGGCTATATTCAGCGCCAGTATTCGGGTATTATTATTATGATGATGATGATTTATGACTCACCTATCATTATATTTCTAAGTGAATTACAGTAAATCATTCTTAAAATCAGATATAATATGTAACATAAAATACAAAACACAAAAGATCACATAATTCATATACTAAACTAAAACACAATAAAATTCTATAAAACAAATTAATAGTCTAAAAATTCCCCAAAGGCCTTCTCAAATAACCATGTTTAAACCTACATAAGTACATAAGTGTTGCCATACTGGGACAGACTAAAGGTCCATGACGCCCAGTATCTTGTTTCCAACAGTGGCCAATCCAGGCCACAAGTACCTGGCAAGATCCCACAACAGTACAATACATTTTATGCTGCTTATCCCAGAAATAAGCAGTGGATTTTCCCCAAGTCCATTTTAATAATGGTTTATGGAATTTTCTTTTAGGAAGCTATCCAAACCTTTTTTAAACCCTGCAAAGCTAACTGCTTTTACCAAATTCAAATCTAATTTTGCATGAGTATTTTTATTCCAGTTAACCAAGTTAAGGAGCTAGGTCAGGGGTTCTCAACCCAGTACTCAGGACACATCTAGTCAGTCAAGTTTTCAGGATACCCACAATGAATATACATGAGATAAATTTGCATGCCCTACCTCCATTGTATGCAAATCTATCTCATGCACTTTCATTGTGGGCATCCTGAAAATTTGACTGGCTAAGCAAGTCCCAATGACTGGGCTGAGAACTAGGTAGATAACAATGAAAAAGAAATTGGGCTATAGTCCCAAGAAAAACATAGGTCGTGCTAAAATACAGGTCCTTTGTTACTTTGCGTATGATCTATTTTTGTCTTGTGACAGATTTTTATGCACAAGGAGTTAGATGGAATTGTTAAACAGATTTCCTGAGATGAACATAGAGATTTGACTGAGGAATAAAAAGAGATTGACATACTACGATAATCATGTGCCAGGCCATGAACAATTTCAAAAATGAACGATAAAAACTTGAACTTAATTCTAGATTTTATAAATAGCCAGAGTAGCACTGTCTGTGGACCAGTTTAATAGTGGCATTATGCATAATCTAAAGTCTATGTAATTGACAATTAGGAAAGCTTAACAGAACAATATTGCAATAATCCAGCTGAGTCAGGATAATGGCCTGAATGTCTAATTGCACTTGGGATGGACCCAGAAAAGGTTTAATCCTACGTAATAATTTTAAATTGGCAAATGTTTTACTAATAACTCCATTTATACGCTTTTCCATATTTAAGTTTGAAATCTACTGTCATGCTTTAAATCTTGTTGGCATGTCAGCTTCCCGACCCATAATATGTTGGTTTTATTTGAGTTATTTTTAATCTGTTGACTACATTATGGATATTTTCAAACAGCAGGTTCATGAAAGTAAAGGTTTCTACCAAAGAACTTCCAGTTGAGAGCAAGATAGAGATACCTGCTTAAGAGTAATAAGAAATCTCAAAGGGACATAATGCTTTTTCCAGACCACTCAAATATACATTGAATAAAATAAATGAAAAGGGAGAGCCCTGTGGTACACCCTGAGACATATTTCAAGAGTTTGAGAATGTTTTGTTCCAAGAAACCCATAAGGTTTTGTCTTTTTAAAAATCCTGTGAACCAATTCACTACCTTATTTGAGATCCTAATTCATTTAGGAACCTGTTTACTAAGATGCACTAGTGTTTTTAGTGTGCTCTAAAAATTAGTGTGCGCTAAATGCTAGAAACACCCGTATATTCCTACGGGTGTCTCTAGCATTGAGTGCATGCTAAAAACACTAGCGCACCTCTGGCACAGCTTAGTAAACAGGGCCCTTAATCTTTGAAAGCAGCACCTCATGACTGACTAAATCAAATGCTGCTGACAAGTCCTACTGTATGACCAAAGTATGTCTACCTTTATCTGATGTATTTCTTAAGTTTGTTAGGAAAGCCAGCAGTATCGTTTCAGTACTGTAGTTGCATCAAAACACTGAATGCCTTGGATCTAATAGTCAATGTTGTAAGAGGTAGACTTGAAGTTGCATCCCCACAGCTGCTTCTACAACCTTTATAAGAAAGGGTAGATTAGCCACTGGTCTATAATTGGAAGAGGGAAAAGGTTCTAATGTGGAACCCAGTGGACTCAGCAAAATTTGCCTCAGTTGAGTCAGAAAATTACCCTCCTGTAGTAGTTGGTTTATTAATTAGGTGATTATGATCAGACAAGTAGAAGGGTTTTGTTTTGTTTTTTATTAGCCTAGCAGGGCATGGTTCTAATGGCAAATTTCCTAACCAATTTTAATATCCTTTGTTCTGTTAATGTGGGAAACATGTTCCAGATACTGTCAGCTGGACATCCTAGTTGCCCATCTGGGGCATTATCCTGATCAATCATGACAGATTCATTTGAGATTTTGGTCTCCTTATTTAGATTATTCTGAATCTTGGTAATTTTATTTTGGAAATAAAATGCAAAATCATCTTGGGTGAGCTCAGTTTGGAGATTGTATTAACAGAGTTGTCAAATTTATGTACAATTTTAAACATTTCTTTTGAGGAATTTCTGTTTTCAATTATTTTAGTGAAGTACATCCTTTTCTGTTATATGAATAAATCTGTTGTCATCATACATTTTTCAGCTCATCCACTGGAGTAAAGTTCAATGTTCTTTCTAATTCCCTTCATTCTTGTTTTTTGATCCATAATTCATTGATGAACCAATAATCTTAGATCTAGCCTGTGGTAACAGTCTAAACGGAGCTACCTTGTCTAGGGCTATCTGAACAGATGTGTTCCATTGGTCTAAGAGAGAATTATAGAAGGCTATTAAATTAGAGAATTGTTCTTCCACTTGTAAACATAATAGGAATAATAATGGGAGTATCAGTCTTGATCCTGGACAGAACCATTGTTCGCTTCTTAGTATGGGGTCTTTCCAACTTCAAGTACATCATAAATTCTTGAATATAGAGATCAGACCAAAGAGATTTAGATGATGTCCAGTTATCTATCAAAACTTCTTTCCTCTCTATTGGTGATATTATGGCATCCAGTGTATGTCCTATATCATGAGTGCTCTGATCATTGACAATCTTAAGGTTCAGTTTCTCTAAGAATTATATAAAAGAAATAACATTGTTTGTCAGCATAATCTTCCAAGTGTAAATTAAGATCTCCTATTTTTAAGACTGTCTGAAAAGAAGGACAGAAATAGAGAGTAAAGTTCATCTATACAGTCACCCTAATTTCTAGGAGGTCTGTAAACCAGAAGTAGGCCAACTAGATAACCCTAAGGAGGCACTTTCACACTAAGTAAAATTACTTCCAGCTTCTACTGTATGCAGATGTAGAATATTGTTTTGTTCTTTCTAATGACAGAAAGCATGGCACATCCTGGGGGCATAATAAATTTTCAATTACTTTATCATTATTCTTTATCCAAGTTTCAGTTAAGAATAAAAGACAGTAATTTATTGTCTCCCACAAAAATCCCTGATTAAATCTGCCTTAGTCACTGCCAATCTGATATTGGTATAACAAAATTTTAACTCTCCTTGCTTTTTTCCTGACAAGTCCTTTCCTGAAGAGCAGTGGAGTTGGAGTCAGAGTCACGGAGAATTAAAAGAAGGGTTAAAAGAGAATACTTCTAAGCAGTCTATAATATCTGCCCTTGCTCCTATGATCATAGAAGTAAAGAGATTTAATCAGTGTAGCCAAAACATTCTTATATGAGCATTTCATAGATGATAATATTAATAAATGTAACCCGGGTATCACTGCACCACCATTTTGGCATGCGTTAGGCGCATGTAGAAGCTTACGCAGCTTAGTAAAAGTGCCCCTATGTATTTTATGCTCATTTTTCTACACTGTTCTATAGAATACAGTAATGCATGGCCAGATCTCAGTGAGGATATCTTGTTTCCTGATATGTTACTACTACTACTATTTAGCATTTCTATAGCGCTACAAGGCGTACGCAGCGCTGCACAAACATAGAGAAAGACAGTCCCTGCTCAAAGAGCTTACAATCTTAACTGTTGTAATCTGCCATGGGATGCATGGTGTTATAAAGATGGAATATATTGAAATTAAATGGAAGCAAAGTTAAACTCTCCTTTCATTAGGGCCCATGGAATCAACATCTTTACATGTAGAAGTTTATATTGTAGATACACACATGGATTATTCTGTTTTGAGCATGTTTCAGGAACAAGTGGTCTTATAAGTTAAAATAATAAAAATAAATATTTTGTTTCACGCAGGTCTCTTTTATTTAATCATAATGGTTTTCTTATATTTTTCTTTTACGATGATTTATACTGTGCCACAACTGAGCACTTCTTTCTGGTGGAAAATAAAAGGAGCTCAATGCCTTTATGGTTATGTTCCACTAATAAGTTGAATGATTAACTGGCTTTCTTGAAAGGATTACATAGCCTTTGGATGCATGAGTAGGAACAAAAGCACACACTTATTTATGCAGTATCACAATTCCTCATGTACAGCCACAAAACAACCATTTTGGGTAGATAGTGTTCACCAGTGGCGCTGCAGAGAGTCATGACCCATGTGTCTCCCATGTTAGTTTATTAACGTGAGCCCAGTAGAGGTGCAGTGGGAAGGAAGGAGCAAGACTGTGCTGCAGGGCCATGGTGGATGGGAGGGAAGAGGGAGTGGGCAGTGAAGGTGCAGTTCAGACTGGGGAGGCAGATGAGCCTAACAACAACAAAGTAATAGCTAACTAACTGCTATTCTGGGCAGGTATAAAGGGCGGGAACTAGGGTTTCCAGGTGATGTCAAACCCTAGCTTGCATCTGATTGGGCCTGATCTTCCGCTCCCAGCTCTGCTGTTTTGGGGACCGGAAGTTCGGGCCCAATCAGCTGGAAGCTGCATCTGACACCGCTTGGAAAGCCTGTAAAGGGGGAGCAGCAGAGGAATGGAAAATACTTTTTTTTTAAACTACTTTCCAAATTTGTACTTTGATACTAGGTACAGAAGTAACTCATTATAAGTAAAAAGTATTTAAAAAAAATGTAACTCATTACAAGTAAAAGTGCTGCCAATTGTTCTTAAGTACTGTAACAAAGTACAAGTTACTACCCATCTCTGGGCTAAGGAACAGGTTGTTTTGAGTTAGTCGTCACTGGACCAAACTTGCTTTCTTTGTGCCATCACCATCCAATTGGATAGGCAGTGCCATAAAAGATAGAGGATAAAGGGGGTGGGGGGGTATTTTTTGACATGTATATCCCATATTATCCCAAGCAAACTCGGGTTTAATGTGGCTTACATTAGAATAGTGAGGCAAAATAATAGAATTCGGTAATATCATGGAAGCAAGTAGATGGATGTGTCTGAAACATTTTACAAAGTTGAGATTAGCATATATACCCAACTGAGCATTTAAAAGTCTGTCCTATAATGATGCACGCATGTTCAGAAATCATAGTCATTAAGTATGGACAGTTATTTATACATTATCACATGCACATGAAGAATGGGTTGCATAGCATAAAAAATGTTATATGATGCAGTATACTGACAAAGGCATCTGAAGATCCAGAAGAGGAGGAGTGGCCTAGTGATTAGGGTGGTGGACTTTGGTCCTGAGGAACTGAGTTCATTTCCCAGCACAGGCAGCTCCTTGTGACTCTGGGCAAGTCACTTAACCCTCAATTGCCTGCCACATTGAGCCTGCCATGAGTGGGGAAAGCATGGGGTACAAATCTAACATAAATATATATATGCACACACACAAAATGTGAAAAGAAATGAAAAAGTTTCATATCAAATGTGTTCTGTTTTGAGGTTAAAGCAATTAGTTTGCTGAGATTTTTTCGTTGGTATCATTATTAATCCCTGCTCATTGAGATTTTGTCCTGTTTGTTGGATTTATCAGCATCTAAAATTAGGCACATAGCCCCAATTGTGCGTATAACCAAAATCCACACCCACGCTCCACCCCAAACTGTCCATGACCCCCATTGCCTTGCTCCTCGGGACACATGTAAAATTTAGGCATGTATCATACATCTAAATTTACACACACACATCTTAATTGATTCCAATTAGTGCCACTAATTTTGGTGATAATTGGCTCATTATTCAATTAAGATGTGTGTGCAATCTGGGTGCGTGCATCTCGAGGCGCGTTTTATAGAATTATGGAGTTTGTGTGTGTTTGGATTTCTGTTTGGAGTGTACCTCCTATAAGATTATGTTGGTGATCTATCTCCCTGTCATTGCCATCACCTTCTTCCCATAGGAGCCGACCCTGTGGGTGCTTGAGCATCCCCAGTATTGAGAAAATTCCTTGTATGTGTCCAGGGAGGGGTTATTTCCATTGGTTTTAGCACCCCCAATAATTTTGAAAAGTTGGCTCCTATGTTCTTCCCCGTCCTGTTTACTGAGCTCTTGTGACAAAGTCAAGCACCCTCAGACTTAGCTGACTATTGAAATCTAGTACAACTGTTGTTTTCTTACTGACCTAAATAAATGGGAGATTAACTCTTGAGAACTTGTCACAGGTATATTAAACTGGTCCAAAGAAAAAATGATTACCTACAGCCTGTTCACTGACCCTCATTTCAACATGTGTAAATTGAATTAACCTGACAACCACAATCCTGTACACTAATAACTTTCTGATGTACTCATATTTGATGTTATTACTGACATTCTGTTAGTATTTGTTACATTTTCTACCCTGCACTTTCCCACTCATGGCAGGCTCAATGCAGCAGGCAATGGAGGGTTAAATGACTTGCCCAGAGTCACAAGGAACTGCCTGTGCTGGGAATTGAACTCAGTTCCTCAGGACCAAAGTCCACCACCTTAACCAGTAGGCCACTCCTCCATTCTGTTAGTGTCCAACCTTCTGAAAATATTAGGAAAGTAGTTTTATTATTAAATCAGTCAAGATAAAAACGAGGTACATGATTTCCTATTCCCATTACTTGCACTTTTTTTTTTGTTACTAGAATTGATCAGAGCAACACATGCTTGGGAATTATTGTCCTGTTTATTTATTTATTTATTTGTTGCATTTGTATCCCACATTTTCCCACCTATTTGCAGGCTCAATGTGGCTTACATAATACGGTGATGGTGATTGCCAATTCTGGTATGAGAAATACAGAGTGGTAATTGCATTAAGGATCAATAAGTGATAGGGTACATATTTAAAGTGTTTTTGATACATCAATTGAAGTAGGTGCCCATGAGAAATTTTTTAAAAAGGTGGGGTTTATATGAAGAGTTAGGGTTACTCTAAACCTGACTTTGGGACACTTGGAGCCTAGGGGAAAAGGATGTGTTTTTGCTCTATCCACAATTAGTTTTGATTAATTAAGGTAGTGATTGTTGCCTACTAGCCAACTGGACAGGCTTGCAAAGGTGAAAGCAATATATATGGCAAATGTGTCAGTTAGACTCCCTTTAGATTAATTAGCGGCCTTTTTCTACCTCTCATATGCAATTAAATATGGTTTGCACATTGATAACAGGAAAAATACTGCATATTTTCAAACTTTCATCGGGTTTGGAAATTCTGGGGTGTTATAAAAAAACAACCAAGTCACTATTCATACCTGGCCCCAAGAATTTATCTGATATGCCAGCTGCAGCATTTTTAAGAAACACATATATGCAGCAACCTAGCTGGCATTTTTCCTGTCTTAATTTAATCCACTTAATTTTAGAGAAAAGAGGCAATTACACTGATTATGTATGTAAATGTTTGGAATAATGGCATTTATGTGTATTTATGCCCACATATGCATGTAACTGCCAAAATTTCACCTAAATGCTATTAGCTTACATAACAGTGGAGTGGAGGATCAACCTAATGGTTAGAGCACCAGTCTTCCAAACAAAGCAAAAGAAAGCACTATAGGACCTTTCAGGAGTGGGACAATCAGAGGTTCTTTATTAGAAGGACCCGACACGGGCCGTGTTTTGGCAATAACTCGCCTGTGTCAGGGGTCACAGGGTATCTTAGCAAAACAATGTAGATCTGCCACTTAAGAACGTAGATTTGGGATTTTGTAGTGGGATCGCATTAACTTGATTATTACGTGGCAGATCTACATTGTTTTGCTGAAATAATCTGTGACCTTTGATGCAGGTGAGTTGTCTCTGAAAAACGGTCCATGCTAAGTCCTTTTAATAAAGAACCTCTGATTGTCCCACTCATAGGCGGTCGGTGGCCCAACTGTTTGGGGAGGCTAAAGGGGGTGGGGTTGGGGCGGAGTTGGGGGGCAGAGCTTAAACCCATAATTGTCACCCAGCATCAAGCACCCCTTCCTCCCACCCACCTAGTACCAGGCACCCCTCCCACCCAGCATCAGGCAGGCAAGCAGGCAGGCACCCCTCCCTCCCTCCCTCCCACCCACCCACCCAGCATCAAGTGCCAGGCACCCCACCCAGCATCAGGCCTGCCTGCCTGCCTTCCTTCCTTCCTTCCTTCCTTCCTTCCTTCCTTCCTCCCACCCAGCAGCATCAGGCCTTCCTCCTTCCCACCCACCCAGCATCAGGCCTTCCTCCTTCCCTCCCTCCCACCGAGCACCAGGTCCTCAAAGGCGGGACCAGCGCTTGAGAGACAGAACGAAGGGAAGCTGAAGGCGCGCCGAGCCAGCACGCATTTCACTGGTCCTGACGTGCTGTGTCGCTGCCGACGCCGCCTTCCCATAACCCTGAGCCGGTATCAAGTTTTAAATTTCAGAGGGGGGGCGGGAGGCAGGCGGCGAAGGTCACAACTGGGCTGGGGAGGCTTAGCCTCCCCAAGCCTCTTATACGGGGCGCCTATGGTCCCATTCCTGAAAGGCCCTATAGTGCTTTCTTTTGCTTTGTTTAGAGCACCAGTCCTGACATCCAGAGATGCCTGGTTCAGATCTCACTGATGCTCCTTGTGATCTTGGACAAGTCACTTAACCCTCCATTGCCTCAGGTACAAACTTAGATTGTGAGCTCTGCAGGGATAGGGAAATACCCAGTGTACCTGAATGTAACTCACCTTGAGCTACTACTGAAAATGGTGTGAGCAAAATCCAAATAAATAAAATAAATAAATAACATGTAGTTGCAAGAGGAATGTACATATGGGTGAAGCTTGGGCCAATCATGGGCAGGGCTAAAACGTATGCATATGGGGTGAATTTATATATAGTGCCAAAAAAGCGCTATTGGTACATGCCCAAATTTGCACATGCAATTTTGAGCACCATATATAGAATTAGGGGTTTAGTGGCCACTACTAAATGCATAAGTTCATTTGAATATCTGATCCATCAATGTTAGCATATCTATTTATTGTGTACATGAGACTTCTTGATGATTTTCTTCAGAATAAATCAATTTGCCTTAAAAGTGACGTAATAGACTGATTTTGGCATGCAAGTCAACATTGCTTTATTGGGTTTCCTTTCCTTCATCTGGCATTTTATCGCCGTTCCATTCAACTGTGTATTCTAGACAGAACAATTTACAGTAATGTGTAAATACAGTTTTTTACAGAGGGAAGATATACATTGCTATATTTTTCACAGCACTAAGATGTGTAGCAAAGCCATAGGGAATTGTCTTTGTCTGCCATTTCTAAAAAGGTTATAACTCAATCTATTTGTTTACACTTGTTCTAATGAAACTTAACTATGTTTAGCAAGATTTCACTTTTGTTAGATTTCATGATTCCAAGGCACACATTAGATTTTAGTTTTCCCTCCTGACTACAGTTAATTATTAAAGATCATTTATCTGCTTTGGATCATTATTTAGATGATTTTTGTTTGTTTTGGGGGGCAGGCGGGGACGGGTGAGTGCGAGCATTTGGTGTCTGCTTATCGTAGCGTTGCTCAAGCATTTGGTATACCCCTGGCTGAGGGCAATTCAGAGGGTCTGACAACTTCTTTGTTTTTTTCTGGGGGGGGGGGGGGCATTCAGCTTGATTTGGTGGCTATGGAGTTTCGCTTTCCCCCAGATAAAGTGCAAGCATTACGGGATTACATTGAAGTGGTATTCAAGCGCAAAACATTGTGAGTGAGAGAGATACAATCTTTGGTGGGCTGTATTAATTTTGTAGCTCACGTGATTCCTATAGGGAGAATTTTTTTGTCAGCACCTGGCATTGTTAATTAAAAGGATTCTCAAACAGTACTATTGTGTGCAGATACCTCATGGAATACTAGAAGATTTGGTGATGTGGTTAGCTTTCTTGCAGGAGTTCAATGGGATATGGAAATGTCAGTCATCTCTAGTGTGGATTTGCAGCTTTTTACTGATGCTGCTGGCAGTTCTGGATTAAGGGTGTATTTTCATGGGCAGTGGTGCACGGCCCCATGGCCACAGTGGTGGAAGGAGTTGGGCTGGTGCACTAATGTGGCATTTTTGTAGCTTTTCCCGGTTTGGTTAGCCTTGTTGCTTTGGGGTGTGTTGCTGGCTAACCACAGGGTGATTCTGTATTCCGATAATATGATAGTGGTACAAGCTGTAAATAAGCAGTCTGTTCATTGTCTGCTTATGGTAGAGTTGTGTTGGAAGGTGGTGTTGGGTTGTTTGCATAACAATATTTCATTGCATGCTAAACATTTTCCAAGATGGGATAATGGGATTGCTGAGTCTCTTTCTCGGTTTCAGTGGTCCTGTTTCCGGTCTTTGTTTCCCAATGCAAATGAGTTGCCAGTGGACATGCCCATGGAGTTATGGACCACATTTCATCTGTCTTCAAAGAATTGTTGAAAAAATATTTGGCTGCTAACACGTGGAAGTCTTATGTGTCGGATTGGCAGCGTTTTCAAATATTTTCTGCAGGACATAATTGGGATGGGCTTTTCCCAATTTTGGAAGATTGGGTCCTGCGGTTTGTTCTGGTGACTTGCAGCATGGGCTTTCTTGGGGGCTCGGTGTCTCAGTCTTTAGCTGCTGTAGCTTTTGTTTCCAAAATTCGTGGGTTTTGTGACCCTGCTAGATACTTTTTGCTTAAGAAACTGCTTATGGGCTATGTGCGGAGTGGGTACATTGGCAGACATTTGGTGCGGTTGCCCATTTCACATGAACTCCTTATCTCTTTAGTAGGGGCTCTAGGGGGAGTGCATAATTCTTTGTTTGACGTAGCTCTTTTTTGGCATTCTCCATCATGTTTTTCAGAGCTTTTAGACTTGAAGAGCTGGTGTCTCTGTCCAAGACAGATGTGGGGACATCTAGAGTGTTGTTACAAAATGTTCTTTTGGGGCCCAGGGTTTTGGCACTATTCTTGCCTCATTCTAAGAGTGATCAGCTTGGTAAGGGGGCGTGAGTGAGATTGCAGTGTGTCCCTGGGCTGTTGACATGTCCTGTGTCCTGGGCGGCACGATATGTATCACTGCGGCCTCAGGGCGTGTTGTTCTGGCTGGTGCATGCAGATGGGACACCATTAACTTCCTATAAATTTGGGGCAGTGCTACAGCACTCATTGAGTTTCTTAGGGTCTTGGATCTCACTAGTTCAGCACTTATTCTTTTAGGATTAGGACTGAGTCTGTGGTGACTGTGAATGAGGGGTTGGTAGGGTTGATTCAGCAGGTGGGGTGTTGATCATCACAGTGCTTTAAGATTTATGTGTGAGATCTTGTGCCTTAATTTCTCTGTTTTGTTTTAATTTCTTCAATTCAGCCCTCTCCAGTTGAATTCTGTGTGTGGCTGTGCGGCCATTCTTTCATATTTTGGGCTAAAAAGTGTGCTTCTGAGTCCCATTGGAGGATGAATTTGGGACTTGCTACAATGAGTGTGTCCATTAAGTGGTTGGGTCTGTGGGAGGTACAGTGGGACCAGCTGCTGTCAACTTTGATGGATGTGCAGCGTCATTCCTATCCTGATTTCATCTTAGTGCATCTTGGGGAGAATGATTTGTGCACCGTAAAAGGTGTTAACCTCATTCAAAGAATGAAGCAAGATTTATTATCCATTCTGTGTCATTTTCCCAGTGCTCGGCTGGTATGGTCATAAATCATTCCTTGCAAGGTGTGGCAGGGAGAACAAGAGCTTCTTGCTATTGAGAACTTGCAGAAACGTGTTAATGCCAAAGTGTCAAAATTCTTGGCCTCTATTGGTGGGAGGTGCTCACTCATGAGCTTTTAACAGTTGACTATCCTGGTTTGTACTGATCTGATGATGTTCCCTTGTCTCATATTATGATTTGGATACCTTTTTGAGCACCATTCAGGATTTGTTGCATTCTGCTGTAGCTGTTCCTCGGCCACAGATTTGAGGGTGAGCAGTGATAAGCTGTAGCTATCACTGCTTTGGCGGGGTGGCCAAGGAGGAGGGATGGGGGAGGTACTGAAAGGGAGAGTTGCAAGAATCGACATGTAAGTTTGGGCCAGGGAAAAACGTTCAAGTGCGATACCGCCTTGAGCTGAGGTGGGACTTGGTGACACCGCAAGTCTCGCTTAAAATTATATGAGTAATGAACTTTGTAGTAGTGGGCTGAGGCTGGGTCGATACTGACTAGTCTTGAAAAGTGGGGCTTGGGGGTTATGGCTACTCTGATGGGCGGGGTGGAGAATAAGGCTAAATTGTTGTTACATTAATGAATTAATGTATTGTTAGATGAAGAAGTCTAATCAAGCTGCAGCCAATATGTTCCAAAATTGATTTGCATTGGAATGAAATAATTTCTTTTAATGAAATATGTTGGGGTTTCTGAGTAGAGCCGGTGGATGCTGTGCGAATGCCAAGCTTAGTTCTAATTATTGTCAATTAGTGCTCAGTAGCTTGTTAAGTGCTGTTAACAACGCTGATTGGCTTGTTAACTACTACTACTACTACTACTTATCACTTGAACATGAAGAGACAGTCCCTGCTCGACAGAGCTTACAATCTAATTAGGACAGACAAACAGGACAAACAAGAGATAAGGGAATATTAAAGTCAGGATGATAAAATAAGGGTTCTGAACAACTGAACAAGAGTTAGGAGTTAAAAGCAGCATCAAAAAGGTGGGCTTTTAGCTTAAGCCAATTATGTGCATTGTTATAGAATACACTTGAATTTCAGCGTGGAATGCTAAGCGTGCTATATAGAATCCAGGGGGTAACTGCAAATATTCAGCAGAGATAACTGGTTTTGCAAGGTTCCACATTAGGAGTCACTGACCAGGAAAAGGATCTATGTGTTATCGTTGATGATACTTTAAATCCCTCTGCTCAGTGTGCTGTGGCGGCTAAGAAAGCAAATAGAATATTAGGTATTATTAGGAAAGGAATGGAAAGCAAAAATGAGAACGTTATAATGCCTTTGTATCACTCCATGGTGCAAACACACCAAGAATACTGTGTGCAGTTCTGGTCACCGCATTTCAAAAAAGATGTAGTAGAATTAGAAAAGGTACAGAGAAGGGCGACAAAAATGATAAGGGGGATGGGACTACTTGCCTGTGAGGAAAGGTTAAAGCAGCTAGGACTCTTCAGCTTGGAGAAGAGACGGCTGAGGGGAGATGTGATAGATGTCTGTAAAATAATGAGTGGAATGGAATGGGTGGATGTGAATCATTTGTTTAATCTTTCAAAAAATGCTAGGACTAGGGGGCATGCAATGAAGCTATTAAGTAGTAAATTTATAACAAATTGGAGAAAACATTTCTTCACTCAACTTGTAACTAAACTCTGGAATTCAAATGTGGTAAAAGCGGTTAGCTTAGCAGGGTTTAAAAAAGGTTTAGCTAACTTCCTAAAAGAAAAGCCCATAAGCCATTATTAAGATGGACTTGGGAAAATCCACTGCTTTTTTGTAGGATAAGCAGCATAAAATCTATTTTACTGTTTTGGGATCTTGCCAGGTACTTGTAACCTGGATTGGCCACTTTTGGAAACAGGGTACTGGGCTTGATGAACCTTTGGTCCGTCCCAGTATGGCAACACTTATGTTCTTATGTCCTCCACGTGGAAGTGGTGCTGCTTCCATGTGTAATTACCCTATTTTATAAACCTGTACGTGTAAGCATCACCAATTAAGTATTGATGCCACAATTTTGGTTTAATTTTTGAAGCAAAAATGACTCCCCTTAATCCTTGGCTGAAATGAGCACTTTTTAAAAATCTGTGCATGGCTTTCAGTTGATGTAAAACCCAGCAGGGATATTTTCCCCATAGATATATATTCCCCTTTGTTAAATGGGGAATACCCATAAAGATTTTTGCCCTACCCCCATCACCACTTGCACCATGCCCCTGCCACACTGCACTGGAATCTCTGTGTGGTGAGGATCCCCACCTGTAAACAGTTACTTTTTAAAAAATCACCATTGAGACGTATATGCGATTTCCATGTTAAAATACAGATTTTCTTTTAAATAAAGAGCTTAAGGTTATAATCAATGCCTTTTTGATGAAGGATCTCTGCCTACTGTTCGGAAATGGAAATGGAGGCATCATTCACTTAAGAGACTAATGTGCTAGTTGGTTACTTGCCAGTGTCAAATTTAATAATTTGAGAGCAAGATATTAGAAAATGTGGTGCACAATCAACCTTGCATTTCCTGTACATTTTGTTAGTGGCCATTAAAAACTGATTTAATGCATGTTAACTCATGAATTAATGTGTACTGATTACCATGTGTTAGAAAGTTCTAACATGGATTAAATATTTTTAATGCAAATATGATAGACAACCAAAAAATATGTCTGAAAATCAGGAAAAAAAGACCACAGGCAAACAAAAATTGTGACTTCAGAGACAAATGTAATTGAAGGGATTCCAATAGGGCTGTCATCCTCAGTCTCTCTGTAGCTTTTGATGTATCCATTTTTAGATTCCTGCCTTGACGATTATTATACCTTTGACCATGTCTCACAATCTCCTTATGCTCATTCCTCAATCTCTTCCTCTCCATCCTTCCTACTCCTTACCCCTCTCAATCTCTTCTCCTTTTGCTTATCCTATCTTTGTTTACCTCTCCATGGTCAATTTACATATCCTCAAAACCCCGCTACTACTATGTTTACTACAACTTGTAACATTTTCCTTCAAGACTTTGTAATTCTATTTACTATGTAAGCCGCATTGAACCTACTATGTGTGGGAAAGCATGGGATACAAATGTAATTAATAATAATAGATTTCTGGGGTAATTTCATAAAGTCATTTTTGCATATAGGGGGAAATTCTGTATATGGTATCTAAAAATTGGTGCTGAAATCAGTGCCGACTAAACGTATTCTATAATCGGTGCCTAGATTTAGGTGCACTTATTTGATATTTCAATGCCTACATCTATGTGCATCCATTTACACCAATGAAAACATGGTGTAAATCCCAGCGCGTAGATTTATGCACACTGGGCCATATTCTATAACTAGGCGTGTAAATTTTAGAATGCCCACAAAATGCTCATTTCTCCGCCTATAACCAGACCCCTTTTTACCTGCATGCATTAGAAGTTTGGCACACATTGTTACAGGCAAGTTGTGCGCCTAAATTCTAATCAGTGCCAATTAGTGCTAATTATTGCTTGTTAAGTGCTGTTATCAGCGCTCATTACCTTGTTAAGTTACGTGTATTGTTATAGAATCCGCATTGATTTCAGCGCCAATCTCTAGGTGCACTATATAGAATCCGGGGGATAATGTTTCTTACAAATTTGCCCCAGGTGTAACAGTGCTGTCATGCACATTTGGTGTTTTGACATGTTCTGAACTGGATTTTCGGTGGAGCACATAGGCCGAGTCACAGTTTATTCATGCACTTTATAAAATATGTGAGTCACATTGGCTATCCATGCATATATCTTACAAATTTATAGATCACTTAAATCAAAGCTGTTTACAAAAAAAAACATTATATATATATATATATATATATATATATATATATATATATATATATATATATATATATATATATATATATATATATATATATATGTGTGTGTGTGTGTGTGTGTGTGTGTGTGTATATATATATATATACAGCACCAACAATATAATCAATAAAAAAACATGGAAAGTACATTTTAGTCACAATTTTTCCAGGATTTGTGGGCACCTACAAGGGTAAAATGAAAAGTAATGCCTCCACCTCCAGAACATTTCTTTAAATGAAGATACTCTAATGAATAAAAAATTAAAACAGTTCTTGAAACTTGGTCTTATATTACATGTATTTACTTTTCTACATAGTTCTCCATACATTTCTGCCAATGATGTTCCAGAATTTCATTCCATGTTAATGCTGACTACATCCATCTCTACTGACCTCCAGCCCCAGCTTCTTAAAGTATTGTGGATACTCGAGGGAGATCATTTTAGAAAGCTTGTGTGGCTTTTATATAATAATGTCTACTTTTGTAAAATCTGTCATTTAGGCATGTAAGTGCCAGCATTTATATATTCAAACCCCGGGGTGATTCTGCTCTTTTATGGAACATGTTTCTTACTAATAGGGCTGTTAGCACTTGCACTGTACTTTTCATCATTTTTATATATATTACACAAAAGGCTATTCATTATGTGATCCTTTTGGAAAAAAATGCTCAAGGAATTATACACATGGAAGGTATTTCTATAACAGGGCACCTACCAAAGGCAGTGATAATTGCATTGATTTTAAGTCTATTCTTTAAAAAAAAAAAGGCGTCTGCTTTTATTTATGAAATACTAATGCAAGTAGCCAAAAATGCATTTACAGGTAAGACATGAGCACTTACACCAGATCTATAGCTAATGTAACTGTCTGTGCTTAGTCGTGTTCTAGAACATGAATAAATTATAAGTACATAAGTAATGCCACACTGGGAAAAGACCAAAGGTCCATCGAGCCCAGCATCCTGTCCCCGACAGCGGCCAATCCAGGTCAAGGGCACCTGGCAAGCTACCCAAACGTACAAACATTTTATACAAGTTATTCCCGAAATTGTGGATTTTTCCCAAGTCCATTTAGTAGCAGTCTATGGACTTCTCCTTTAGGAAACCATCCAACCCCTTTTTAAACTCTGCCAAGCTAACCGCCTTCACTACGTTCTCCGACAACGAATTCCAGAGTTTAATTATGCGTTGGGTGAAGAAACATTTTCTCCAATTTGTTTTAAATTTACTACACTGTAGTTTCATCGCATGCCCCCTAGTCCTAGTATTTTTGGAAAGCGTGAACAGATGCTTCATATCCACCTGTTCCACTCCACTCATTATTTTATATACCTCTATCATGTCTCCCCTCAGCCGTCTCTATAACTTATTGGTGCAGTTGTGTGCTCCACCCACACTATGCCCAGAACTCCACCCATGTACATCAAAGTATGTACCATCAAACCATGGTGTGTACTTTTCTATCAGTCAGAATTGTTCAAGAAGTCAGTGATGAACATAAGTAGTCACCTACATGCATAGATAACTAAAATATTGCCTTTTACATTCTGTCTTGCTACTTCAACTAGGTGGCTCCCTATAGAATTATCCCCATTATGATCTGGATGTCCTAATTCCTAGCTAGATACCTTATGCAAAATCTGGCTTTAAATCAGTGCCTTCAATCTGTTTCTGAGTGGATGAGATGCAATTAGCTATATCTGAAAAAAATCAACAATATGGTAATTCATTACACCATACATTTGAAAATATAGGCACCCAGTCATAATAGCCCCAACAAAAAAGTCCTGACAAAACAGCCTTGTAACAAAATAACCCTTGACATTTCACACCCTAACAAAATAGCCCGTGCCAAAATGGCCCCTCCCACAAAACAACCCTTGACAAAATAGCCTCTACACAAAGCCCCCTTAACAAAACAGCCCCCCTAAGAAAAAATAACACATCACAAAAAATATAATAAACTACAACTGAAATCTTCAAGACTCCTACCAGCATTCAATTGCATAAAGCATATATAAATAAAATTCTATAGCTACAAACTGGTATTCATGATCTGTTCTGCTATTTAAAGAAACTATTCTTCTATCAACATGCTATTTAAAAACAAAACAATACTGCCATCATTTTCATAGTCTTACTAACCTTATCCTGGTTGGCAAGGCAAGATTATTAGGAAAAAATGCAGTCCCATATTCTGGGCAGTCTGATCGGGCCCTTTTGTCTTGCGGCTAACTTGTCAAGGGTTATTTTGTAGGCAGGCCGTTTTGACAGAGGCTGTTATGTCAAGGACTATTATGTCGGGAACCTTTTTTGTTTGGAGCTTTTTTGGCGGGGCTATTTTGGCCGAAAAGATATATTGAAATATCATGGGACGTTAGAGCATCCTGATAGAGAGGTTGCAACACAGGTAAAAATAAGCCAGGTGCTTTTAAGGGAGATGCAGACAGTAAAGATTAATTATTAGATTCTTGATATACTACCTTTTCTGTGGTACAACCAAAGTGGTTTGCAAATTATCCATGACAACTGATAAGCAGCTGTAGATACAAACAAACGAATGTCTGTATACAAATAGAAGCTTAAATGATAAGATGGGAAACTTCAAGGACCATGGAAACTTCTCTTTGTGGAGGGGCATAATCGAAAGGGATGCCCCAGTTTTCCTGAGGACATCCTCGCAGGACATCCCGGCGAAGGGGTGGGGAAACCCGTATTATCGAAACAAGAATGGCATTCATCTTTCGTTTTGATATTATGGTCGGAGACGCCCAAATCTTGACATTTAGGTCGTCCCTAGAGATGGTCGTCCTTAGACTTGGTCGTTTCTGATTTTCAGCGATAATGGAAACTAAGGACGACCATCTCAGAAATGACCAAATCCAAGCCATTTAGTCTTGGGAGGAGCCAGCATTTCTAGTGCACTGATCCCCCTGACATGCCAGGACACCAACCGGGCACCCTAGGAGGCACTGGAGTGGACTTCATAAATTGCTCCCAGGTACATAGCTCCCTTACCTTGTGTGTTCAGCCCCCCAACCCCCCCCCCCCCAAAAAAAAAAAAACACTCCCCACAACTGTACACCACTGCCATAGCCCAAAGTGGTGAAGGGGGGCACCTAGATGTGGGTACAGTGGGTTTGTGCTGGGTTTTGGAGGGCTCATATTTACCACCACAAGTGTAACAGGTGGGGGGCGGATGGGCCTGTGTCCCCCTGCCTGAAGTGCACTGCACCCAGTAAAACTGCTCCAGGGACCTGCATACTGCTGTGATGGACCTGAGTATGACATTTGAGGCTGGCGTAGAGGCTGGCACAAAATATTTTAAACTATTTGTTTGAGGATGGGAGGGGGTTAGTGACCACTGGGGGAGTAAGGGGAGGTCATTCGGGCAACTTTTCGTGGCTTGGTCATAACAAAAAAAGGACCAAGTAAAGTCGTCCAAGTGCTCGTCAGGGACGCCCTTTTTTTCTTCGATTATGGGTTGAGGATGTCCATGTGTTAGGCACGCCCAAGTCCCGCCTTTGCTTCGCCTCCGACATGTCCCCAGGAACTTTGGTCATCCCCGCAACAGAAAGCAGTTGGGGATGCCCAAAACTGGCTTTCGATTATGCCGATTTGGGCGACCCTAGGAGAAGGACACCCATCTTCCGATTTGTGTTGAAATATGGGCGTCCTTCTCTTTCAAAAATAAGCCTGATAGTGTCAGCAGTGTCCAAACAGAAAACCAATAAACATAAACAAAAGTGTCCAGTAATATCTCCTTTAATTCAAAAATGACTATAATGGGGTACCAAAACAACTTTTGGGTCAGGCCCAGTCCTGGCCTGCCCTTCTTCCAGCACCCACTTAGCTTCAGTTGCAGCTATATCCACCCACTCTGTGTATCAAAAAACATGCTTTAGGATCTGTTGGGGCATTTTTATTTTACATCCACCTTGCTTGCAATTCCATGGGTATGTTATTTTCATAGGTCTACAAGGACATTTGCAAAGGAGACCAATGGATCCAATATACATGTGTATGTTGCATTTACATCTACTGCTTGGGAGTAGGTGAAAATGTAACTGCAGAAATTCATTTCAGGGCTTTCAAAATAAAAGTCCCTAGAAAAGATTTGCCTCCTTTTTCAATGTTGGTACTTTATCTGCAAAGAAGAGTGGTAAAATATTCAGTGGGGATTATACCTGAGGAAAAGCTTTGACAATCACTCTCCCCATGTTGGAAAATTAGTACAACATTTTGCAATTTAGTTAAAGGGGGTTTTTATGGAAGAAGAAAAAGAAAGATGAACTATAAAACATATTAATTGGCTAAGAGCCCTGAAAGCCTTCTAAAATTTTGTGAACAAAAACAAAACAAATATTCATGAAAACCAGCTATGTCCATATTTGTTGTGGGTGTAAATGTAATGCAGTGTTCTCAGTCAAGGGCTGTAGAATGTATAATTAGTTCTATTTATACTCTATGTTATGAAAGTAACATCGCTTTTTCTCATGAAACAGACTTATGGTTGAAGGTTCTGTGCAGTGGTTGAAACCAATTTTCTCTGAGGACAAGCAGGCCATATTCTCACATGTGGGTGACATCATCCACGTCTCCCAGTGTGCAACTTAAACAAGCTACTAGAGCATTAAGAACACAGGCAGTGTCCCCACCACGCATGTGCGAGTGCCATCCTGTCTGCCATGAAGAGCGGAGGACCACCAGTCTCTTCTCATCTGCAGGGAGGATGATGCTCCTCACATCATCTGGTACATGAGCTTACGTTTTTTATTTTTGTGCCTTCCATTCAGCGTTTTTTGCACTGACTCTTTGTTCTTTTCATTCCTTGGAAAGGTCCCTCTCCCTTCCCTTATAGTTTGTTTATTTTTCCCCACTTTTTGGTTTACTTTATTTTTGGTGAGCTCAGTAGGCCTTCTTAGGCTTGAGCTGTGTTCGGGTATTTCTCCCTCATTTTTTCTGGTGCCATCAAGCTGCTTGATTTGGCCATGGCTATTTTCCCTTCCATGTCATCAAAGGTTCCCAGTGGCTTTAAGCGCCGTAGCAGATGCAATACGACCATCTCTTGCAAAAGACACTCATTCTTGGTGTCTTCAGTGTTTGTGGCCTGAACACACCCCTTCCAGCTGTGTTCTTTGCCTTTATATGAAGAAAAGAACCCAGCTGGCCAGAGAGGCTCAAAGGGAAAAGATTTTTTGGAACCCGGTCCAAAACCTCAGCGTCAGTATCAGTGTCAACATGGATGTCAGGAGTTGCATCAAGTGCATCAGTCCATATGGCTGAGAGACCTGTCTTAGACACTGGGAGTGGATGTGCATCAAGTGAGTCTCCTCCTGCCTCGACGTTGGCTGCTGTGCAGGATCCCCGGGACCAGTCAGCATCGGTGACATGGGGATTCGATACCACCCACATTGGCATCGAGGAGAATTGATGGCCAGCAAATGCCAAGTAGCATCAGTATCAATCCCCCTTGACGCATGGTCCCTGAGAAGCATCGGCGCTGAGAAGACCACTCCCCCTCTATACAGAAGGTGCCAATGCACGGGTTTACATGCAGCCAGGACCAGGCACCCATCTCGACCCCAGCAGTTCATCAGTTTGTCTCTGAACCAGCACCCCAGCCTTTCCCGATGGCATCTCTTGATTATAACATCATGGCCATGCTTCCTTAACTGTTAGTGGGGTTTTTACAGCAGTGTGCATCGACATCTGGGGTGCTTGCACCAGCCGTTCCCCTTCATGCTGCCCCACAAGGCCCTCATCCTATGGTGAGATTTCTGATGCTGGTGTCAGGTGCGACTCCAGTATTGGCAGCCACCTGTGTGGGCACCCCCTCGACGTTGGTGGAGGAAGCTTCACCGGTGTCAAGGTTGGAGCCCACTCCTCGATATCTGTCTAAAGAACATGGCTCCTCTGTTTTGAGGCAGGCTCGATCTCGGCCCTCCAATGAGTAGTTTTTTCTCTGACACTGATAAGGAGTGCTTATGGGAGTCTGATGAGGATCCACGGTACTTTTCAGAGGAGGAGTCCTATGGTATCCCATCTGTCATCTGCCCCCACCACCACCACCACCTGCAGAGGAAAGAAGGAAGTCTTCACCAGAGTGCCTTTCCTTCCCGGGTTTGACAGGGACATTAAGGCTGCCATTCCCATTCATTTGGAGATGGAGGATGAGCCCAGGGCTGAGATTTTCTAGGTCCTGGGCTACGAATATCCTCCTAGAGAGACTGTAATGGTCCCTCTACACTGGATCCTGAAAGATAATCAGGTGAAGAACTGGGAGTCCCCTTTATTGGTCCCTAACTCATCCCCCTCCCCCCCTCCCCCACTCACATATACACATATGCCATGTTATTCAATGGACAGATATTTAACCCTATTCAGAGCCAAAAATAAAATCTCTCAAAAAATAAGTTCTAAAACACAAAGAAATCTTATTTTAAGCTGATTTTTGGTTTGTTATCCATTTCAAATGTTTTCTGGAAAGAAGCAGACTATAAATGTCCCAGTCAATATTCAGCCTGCAGTGGTCTGAGTTTTTTATAGTGCTGATCGCTGTGGGCAAAATTAGCCTCAGATATTCAATGCCAGGCCATGTCCAGCCACTAGCATCAAATATCCAGGACTAATTCGGCATGTGGTAGCTGTTGGATCATATGCAGGCCCCCAGAAGCAAAAGCAACAGTAGACATCCCCCTACCCCTGGAACAGCAAGTACCATGAGATTGCTGCTAGTGGTCATGGTGGCCATTTTTGGGAGGCTACCGCAACAGGCACTGAACCAGCAGGGAACAGGCAGATAAGCCCAAAAACATAGAAGGCAGGCTTGTTGTTCTAGGGAGGTTCCAGAGGCAGGACGGGGGGGGGGGGGGGGGGGGGGGGGGGGTCTGATGTGGTTTCAGTGAAGGTGGGAGAGGAAATGGGCATTGGAAGAGGGTGTTGTCATGATTCAGAAGGTTAACCGAGCAGCAGCCAATATTCAAACTGGTGCCCAGTTGCCTTTGTCACATAAAGTTAGGACAGCCTTTATTCTTTTACTCTGTCCTAACTTATGCAGTTGAACAACCAGTTAGCAGATTGAAAATTTCTCCTAACTGGCTAGCTTTATGCATTACCCTATCTCCACTCTAACTCCACTTCCACACTGCCCACAAACTACCTGGTTTTAGTATGGATGGTTAGGGGGGATATTCAGCAGCACTATCCAGTTAAGTACCATTGAATATCCCTGGTTAGCCCCAGACAGACAATTTGAATCACTTTGAATATCAACCCCTGTCAAATTAAATTAAATTGTTTATTAACCCGATATCCTGACCACTTACATAGCATGTAAAGGTGGGTTACAATAAGATATTTTAAAAAAACAGTTAATTCAAAAAGCATGCTTACCAAATCTAACATATAGCTTGATCACCCATGGAACACAAGAAAAGGTCTATGACGTTTCACATGATAACTTGGCTTCCAAAACTGCTGGAACAGGAAGCAACTGAGATGACCGCATTGATTTTAAATGGCAAGATCTTCTATCATGTTAAAGTTTGAAAACTGAACAAATTTAGAAAATAATTTTTGAGCTTACTGGTAGAGTCTTGAGACATACTAACCGATTAGCACAGAACATGCCCCCAAACTTGCCCCAGTGTTAAAACATAAATTTTATTTTTTAGCATGTGGGTAGTGCACACACATCCCCAAATTACCATGGGATGTCTCAGTGCGCCCCATGGTAAGTAATTTTTGCTGCAGTAAGCATTTGTTAGTACGTAACGCAGCTTTGTAAAAGAGCCCTTATGAGACATATTCAGGTATGTTTCTGTACCTGGAGGGCTTCCAATCTAAGTTTGCACCCAAGGCACTAGAGGATTAAATAAGTCACTCGTGTTCACAAGGAACAGAAGTGGGATTTGAACTTGGCTTCTCTGGTTTTCAGCCCACTGCTCTACCCATTAAACAGCTGGAATTGATACTGCTACCCCGTATCCAGACAACCTTCAGGAGTTGCATCATCACCTGTGACAGTTACACAATCTTTCTCTGTACATCAGAAAGACAAATCTTGTTATGGTGATCCACACAGCTGGACTACTGCAATGCAATCTACATCAGTCTAACCACTAAGAGTTGCACCAGTTCCAAATAACTTACAACTGATAGAAGATTACAAGCAACATGATTACAAGTGACATGATTATAGTCCACCATTCCTACAAAAACTTTACTTACTATCAGTATACCTCAGCGCCATATTTAAAATTCTGTCTTTGATTTTCAAGTCCCTTAAAGGAACTGAGCCAATCCTGCTTATAATCGAAAGACAAAAACGCCTATATTATGACCTAAATCGGGAGATAGACGTTAATCTCACAAAAACGAGTAAATCAATATAATGGAAAACAATGTTTCAGTGCGTCCGTGTCGCTCGTACGTTCACGTAAAAACGTCCAAATAAGAGGCGTGTCGGGGGCGTGTTAGGGGTGGTGATATGACGTGGACGTGTACAACGTATAACGAATAGCGAAATGGCTCTGGTTGAGCAGGAAGATGGGCGCAATATGATGGACCCGAAATAAAAGCGACCAGAGCAAGGGGGAAAGCGTCTGTAGACCCATTAGCGATTGTGCGTAGTTGGAGAGTGGCGACATTGTTGGTGGAAGAGCTGAAGTGGTGGTTGCAGAGAGAAAGCCGAGCGTGTTGAGTACCTGTGACGGTCGTCTGTGTGCCCTGCCTCTTTTTGTGTCATACCCTTTGGCCGTTCCTTACTCCTACTCCTTTGCTCCATCGCCCCCTTCCCCTCCCCCTATCCCTCCCCATTCACTCCTCCCACGTGTATACTCTATTCCCTGACCTCCGTTTGTCTCTGTGTTCCTGTACTGTTTGGTGAGTGAGTGGCCAGAGGGCGTGGTGGCTGGAAGTGACAGATCTGTGTGTGTTGCTGTTTGACTACTAGTCCTAATACTTGCACTGGTGGTGGGGATATGGATGCACTTAATGCACTTGTGGTATGCATGCTACACGAAGAGGCCACCCACCGCAGGAGGTATTCATGGCCCCAAGTGTTTAGGCCCCGCACCACCTTCCTACAACTCACTGACCAGCAGTGTCTAACAAGGTTCAGGTTTGATAGGGCCACCATTCATCAGCTGTGTGAGCAGCTGAAACCCCTCCTTCAGCCCCAGACACGTAGGAATAACCCCATCCCTGCCCACCTCAAAATCACTTCCTCTCTCTCTGTCCTGGCCACTGGCAGTTTTCAATCCGTATTAGCTGCTAACACAGGCCTCACCCAGGCTTCTATTTCACACTGTCTCACCCAGTTCCTGGATGCCTTCATAACTCACACTACATCACTTCCCCCCCCCCCCCCCCCAGGCCCTGCACAACAACATGGCCGCCTTCTATGCTCTTGCTAGATTCCCCTCGGTCATCGGTGTGATAGACTGCACACACGTAGCCCTCAGACCCCCCCGGGCACACGAAGCCACCTACAGAAATAGGAAGGCATTTCATTCTATGAACATGCAAGTTGTATGTGATGCCCAGGGGGAGATATTAGACGTGTGTGCCAGGTACCCCGGCTCCACCCACGATGCCTACATCCTACAGCACTCGGGCATCTTCCGCAGGTTCGAGCGAGGGGAGTTCATTGGTGGATGGCTACTAGGTAAGTGCAACATGCATGTACCACCCATACTAGACCTCCTCCACTGGGCAACCCTCCGCCCTGGCTTCCTCCACCACAACCCACTATCCAAATCCCCCCCCCCCCCCCCCCCCCCCCCCCCGTACCTGCTCCAAGCAATACACACTCATCTATCTCATTCGGCTTTTCTGCAAAGGTGACCGAGGCTACCCACAGAGGACATGGCTCATGACCCCCCTGATCCACCTACAACCAGGGGCAGAAGAAACCTACAACAGGAGACATCGCAGCACCCGGGGGATCATTGAGCGCACCTTTGGTTTATTGAAAAACCGCTTCCGCTGTCTGGACCGGTCTTCAGGAGAGCTGCTCTACAGTCCAGAAAAGGTGGCCAAGATCTTTGTGGCGTGCTGCATGTTACACAATTTGGCCCAGCGCAGAGGACAGCCTCTCCCAGAGGAGCCACAGCCACCACCAGAAGAGGCCCCAGATGAGCTGGAAGAGGAGCCCCCTCCACCCCCAGCCCACAGAGCAGAGCTCAATGCCTACCAGCTTGGCGTAAGAGCAAGACAAAGACTCATTGAAACAAGTTTTAGGTGAAAGTAAGTGAACATTTATTCATTTACATTAAGTGCATGTGTGTGTTCAACCCCACCACCACCACCCCCCTCCCACACCCACCCCCCTCCCACCAACCGTCACCCTACAGCATGTCCCATCATTTTCCCCTTCCTTTCTCCCGTCCCCTCCTACCCCTCCCACGCCCTTCCTTTGCAGCTGGTGCTGCACGGGAAGTCTCTTCACCCTCTTCTGAGCTGCTGCTCCCAGTGTCCTCCTCCCTATCCCCACGGCAGCCTGCGGCTTCGGCCGCACCGTGGAAATCGGGCCACCTTGTTGGTTCTAGTGGTCTGGCCACAGGACCCAGAATGGGAGCAGATTTGGTGGGTGCTGCAGGAGTGGGTGCGGAGGCTGATGATCGCAACGCCCACCTCTTAGCTGGTGGTTGGTGGTGGTCAGTGGAGGAGGACGTTGATGGCAGGGGCTGCTCCAGCAGCACGGGGGCTGGAGTAGGTGCTGTGCCCTGAGGGCGCAGGTGTTGGATGCTCTGCTCCAGCCGTTTCAGTTGCTGGAGCACCTCCTGGTGGCCTTCACGTTGCGCCTGGAGGAGTTCCTGGTGGGCTCGCTGCTGTGCCTCCAGTGCTTGGCGCTGCAGCTCGAGTTTCTGGTGCCGGTACTCCTCCAAGCGCACGTTGTGGCGGAGTAGTTCCGTGGCCAGCCGCAGGAGTTGCCTCCTTTGGCCGGATGGCCTCTGGCGGGGAGCTTGGCCCTCCTCCTCACCAAAGTCCTCCGGTGCTGGAGGTGCGGCCTCTGCTGGTGGTGCATGTGCCTGTGCTGCAGGTGGTGGTGGTGGCAGAGGCTGGACAGCTGGTGCAGGTGGTGGTGGTTGCAGAGGCTGGACAGCTGGTGCAGGTGGTGGTGGACGCAGAGGCTGCACAGCTGGTGCAGGTGGTGGAGGCTGGACTGCTGGTGCTGCAGGGGATGGAGGCAGAGGCTGGACTGCTGGTGCTGCAGGCTGTGGAGGTTGAGGCTGGACTGCTGGTGTAGGGCATTGGCCTTGCAGGCCACTAGGGCCAGCCTCCTCTGAGTCATCACCTGTATAGCACAAGAGTGAGGAATAGTGTTGGTGCAAATAACCCACTTTTGTCTTTCAGCATTCATATACATTGGCATGTCCCCCAACCTGATGACCCAGCAAAGAGATGGTGAGGAGGAATGGAATTGACACGGGTGTGAAAGAGAGAGCCCCACAGGCAGCTAGGTAGAGGTGGTGGATGAGCAGCCAAGAGAAGGACACCACTCACAACGTTGTGGACAAGCTGTTAGTTGTATAATTGTTAAATTGAACAACATTGCAGCATGTGTTGTGTTACTACTGACTTGCTAGACTGCATAGAACTGCTTTATGACCCCCATTACAGGCTCCTTCAGTTGAATGCATGTGGCCCACACTCAGTAGAGCACAGAGGTCACAGAGGGAACTAGGCACAGTTTGTTAATGGGAAAATAGGAGGGAGTAGTAGGGAAGGACGGCCCCCAAAGTTCTGCCACAGTAGTAACCTACACACACCCATAGGAGCCTACTGGAAAGTAGTATTGGGGGTGCTAAGCCCAGTGACCAACACTCCTCCCTGCACAGCTACATGATCTTTCCTCAATATTGGGGGTGCTCACACACACACACAGCACCCACCCTGTCTGCTTGCTCCTATAACACACATGACCAGTACCACTACTCAAATAGAGCTTACAATTCAATAAAGATGGGCACACAGGACAAGTAAGAGGAAACCCAATGACAACGGTAGGGATAGGGAGTAAGGGTACAGAGCTAGTGAGTAGGGGTTACCAGGTCACAACACCATCATAAAGGTGGCCTGTTAATGTACATAAAGACAGCCAGAGACACTCCCCCCCCACCTCCCTCCTCCTGCCCCCCACTCCTCACCTCCCTCCCCCTGGCCCCAACTTCTATAACACAAGTGTACTGCAGCACAACAGATACCCCAACTGCATAATGAAACACCTACCTGAGTCCTCAGCCTGGCCCGAGGTGTCCAGGGAGCCAATCCCATGGATGCCCTCCTGGGGTAGGAGGGAGTGCACCATCAGCTCCATGGGCGTGAGGTTGGCAGTGTCATTGCCTGGGGGATTGGCCCCCGCCTTCCTCCGAACATCCCTCCTCAGCTTCCGCCACTTCCTCTTGCAATCCTCCACGTCTCTCCCAGCATGGAAGACAGCATTCAGGCTGTCCCGTACTGCCTCCCATTCGCGCTGCTTTGTTGTTGCAGCCAGCCTCTGCCCTGTGGGAGCAAACAGACTCTGGTGCCGCTGTAGTATTTCCTGCACCAGGAGCTCCACCTCAGCTTCAACAAAATTACCCTTCCGGGTCGGCGGCATACGTGGTGGCATTGTACCAATGGGGTTATCGAAAATACGGAGTGGGCGTTTATATAGTCGCCAAGAACGCCCATTGAGACGGGGGAATAGGCGTTTCTGATATGGGCGTTTCTTTTTCAATTATACACATAATTCCTAAGCGTGCCCAGCTCAGATAGCGATTAGGAACACATGGTTTCGATTATGAGTAGATAAGTATGGGCGTCTCCACCTGCCTTCCCTTTCTTCATTGCCATTTTACCTGCCATTTCCTGCACTGAGACCTTGCCGGTTGTTCGTAATAATCATTTACAGGGTTTTACCCTCACTTATATGAAGGTATGTGTTTAGCAATGTATGCTTGGGTACACCTGTGTATTTAGGGGGGGGGGGGAATTATTGTTGGCCCTCAGCCACCACGCCTTCCATTTCCTCTCTTCCACATCCCCTGATGCTCCCTTCCTTTCTCCCATTCTCTCTGCCTGGTTGTAGCAGGCAGTGTGTGGGGGCCACGAATTTACTACACTCGCCCCAAATCAAGCACCCCTCGGTAAGGGTCATTTCAATCAGGGAGATGTGCAGTTAATGTTCCAGAAGATAAAAGGCGCACTACACAGTCTTGAAATAGACGTTCATGGTAAGCTCTCATTTGTCTGACACCTCTTCTCTTTGTGCTCATAGTCAAGGAGTGTGCATTCACTGTATGTATGTAGTCTGGAGTCAGATCTTAGGTAGCTCTCTTTTCACCAGGTTCATGTGCACTGTACTGTGGGGTTGGCAGGTCCTCAGTGGTGTGGGCCAGCTGTTGGACGTGCTGTATTGGTTCCCGGTAGCTTCCATCTTCCTTGTTTATGTGGTGTACCCCAGTCCCCATTTATGAAGTGGCCACCCATTCTCAAGGTCCATAGGCGGGGGAGGGGAGAATGATTAATGCAATGGATGTGTATAGCACATTATGAACACCTTCCTAAATTCCTCCATAGGTAGTAGGGAACATGCACATTGTTTTTAATCGGTAGCCTGGACAAAATGCTCAAGGTGGCTACAGGTACTGCCACTGAGGCCTATGACGTGGTGGTGAGAGAGAGGGGTGTGTGTACAGGTCCCAACCCAAAGTACCTGCTGGTGGCTAAAGCCTGGTGGCTGCTGTGGCCTAGTAGTTAGAGCACCAGCCTTATAATCATAAGGTTGCTGGTTCAAATCCCACATAAGGCAAGTCACTTCAGGGGCAAAGTTTGACACAAACCCAGAATACCTGAATGTAACACACCTTGATCGACTACTGGAGAAAGTGTGATCACAGCTGCAAATAATGAGCACCATTTTTATTTGTGCCCTTCTCTAACACAAGTATTACATTGCAACTGTGATGAAGTAACCATCCATCTATTGGGTTTCCCATTGTTTCCCCTTTTCTCCTCAGCATTATATACCATAGCTGATGTATTCAATGTGAAAATATGAGGCAGCTGATATTGTACAACACATTTGCATTATTCAAGAAATGTATGTACTAATCTGTACAGGTGTCCTGTTTTTGAATACTTATGGCGAGCCCTGAGGTGCCTTCGCACCGCCCGGATGAGGTCAGGCCTCTCCCGCCTCACACGGCGGAACCGCCTCCTGAGGGACTCCAGGTCCCGGTGGACTCCAAAGCGTCTGTAAGATATAAGTTTGTAGAGCAGGGGTCAGGGGGGATGGTCCTTTTTGTCCTCTGCACACATTCATTTGCTATTCAAATACCAGAGAGAGAGGGTCTACAGTGTTGGGGGGGGGGGGGACCACCTCCATTGGTACTGAATCATAGGAGCCACCTTTTTAACATTTTGGGGGGTGGAACCCCCAGTGGAGATGACCCCTCCCTCCATACATACAAGGCATTTATTTAATATTGGGGGTGGGGTGGTCAAGCACCCACAGCAGCCACCGAGTTGGTTCCTATGCAGATGATGCCAGAGAGGTGGGCATGAGGCCAGACAGTACCGTTTGTATACATTATAATGTATGCTTGTTAAACTACTTTATATGTGTTATCATGACCATGTTATAAAGTATGGTATAGGTTTCATTGGTCTCATGTTTCCACTATTCGGATGCGTTGTAAGCCACATAGAGGCTGCAAAGAGAGGTTGGAAAATGTGGCCTTCACATAACTAACGAAATTGTCACATAACACTAATATAATAGTCACATAACTAACGAAATACATTCTTGTAGGGATATGGGAATGGTCGTCGTTTCAATAACATACAGCACGTGGACGCCCTCGTAAGCATAGACGTCTTTGACGTGCACATGCCTGCACGTGTGTGGAACGTGCCTTATATAGATGAGTATGACGCACCCCACCCGACCCTTTTCACATATACACAATATGCATATAGCTGCATGTTCAGTAGGTGTACAGTGCATGCAGATCCGGACATGCAGATGGGCACATATGATGAAAGTATGGGTGGAGCAGCATGCTATGTCTGTAGTTGACACATATACGCGTTCCTCATATTTTCCCGTACCTGGATGGCCTGAACAACATGTACTGTACTTGCGATACACCTATGTACATTATTTTACACACCACGTGATTTGGTCGTTTGCACCTGCAATAATCGACCGTGTTAGGGCGCCCAATTTAGTCACGCTTATGCGCTCGTCATTTGATTGTTTTCTTACAGGGATAATCGATTATCGAAAAACGCCCACACTATTTTCCCATTATACATGTCTATTTTTGGGCGTTTTCGTAAGAACGTCCTAATTCGTACTTGGACGATCTTTCGATTATGCCCCTCCATGTATTTCAAGAATAGGATTTTTCTCTATGCAGCTTTGAGGTCCCTAAATTTCTTCCATGGTACATCCCTGACCATAAACTCACAAAAAGAAATCATGCAATGTGATACTTGCCATCAGGGATGATATTAGAGGCTTACAACCAGGGCAGTTGCCCTGGGCCCCCTTATCACAGGAGGCTCCAAGCCTGTCTTGATCAGAAGGAGACATAGCTGGAAAGTGAACTTTGCATCCCCCTCCCCCTGTTTCTGCCCTGGACTCCTGCATGTCTTTTTTTTATTCATTTTATCATTACATTTATGTCAAATACATAAATTGGAATAAAGGAAAATGATAATACTTATTGAAATAAACAATCAGTAAAAGTATAATTTTTGTTAGTCCACATTAAATGATCCAAGATCTAGGTGCTTAAAAATAAATAAGCAAGGCTGAAGTGGAATCCCACCTCAGCCAATAAAAATTCAAGAAAACTTAATGAACAGGGAAGGGCAAAGATTCAAGTCGGAGCAGCCGATTTAGCGTTCCATCAGGGCTAGCAACACGTTACGCTTTACTAACAATAAATTCTGTAAGCTTTCCGGGTTCAAAGAAAATATTATTAGTGGATTCTAAAGAAATATAACATTTACAAGGAAATTTAAGTATAAAGGCCCCCCCTAATTGTAGGAGCCTTGCTTTCAGTGATAAAAGACTCCTGCATGTCTAACACCAACCTTGCTCATCAGTGAGTCTTCTCAGAAGCAACCCTGCAATAGGACACCCACCAGTGGCGTACCAAGGGGGGGGCGGTGGGGGCGGTCCGCCCCGGGTGCACGCCACTGGGGGGGTGCCGCGCGCCTGTCGGTTCTTCGTTTTCATGCTCCCTGTGCCCCGGAACAGGTTACTTCCTGTTCCGGGGCAGAGGGAGCATGAAAACAAAGAGCCGGCAGGCGCGCAGCACCCCCCCCCCCCCAGTGGCGTGCACCAGGGGGGGTTCCTTCACCGGGTGATCAGAGGTTGTTTCGCCGGGGGGGGCGTTGCGCTGTTCTGGGGGGGGGGGCACTGCACCCGGGGGGCGGGGCGCATCGGCGATCCGCCCCGGGTGTCAGCCCCCCTAGGAACGCCACTGACACCCACTGCCAGAAGAATTTTACCAAATGCAAGACCGCATCTATTTTAGGAAGCAGGAGAATTCCTAGATGTTCTACCAAACCTTTAATGAGTGTAGAGATTAACTAGTCAATCACACACACCCAGATTGACATTAGCTTTTAATACTATATCAGGGCTTGCTAATCACACATACTCTGAGATCAGCTACAGGTACCTTCTCTGACTGAACCAGCAGTTTTTAACCTTCAAGTTAGTCTCTTCCCTTTCCCTATCTCAGCTCCTTTGTTTACCCTGTCTTATCTCTCTGGGTTGCATGTCTATAAAGATGTTTTAGAGTGCATTGTGTTGTCATTGTAAGTATCATGCCTCTAATTATATGAATATTTTACTGCGTTGTTTTAATGTGACAGTGCTGACGCTATACCATATTATTGTTATTACTATGATTTAATTTGCCTTGTCCGAGTTTTCACCTTGCTGTTCTAATTATGTATTATGCTGATAGTATTACAGTCATGTTGTCACTGTAATAGTAAACTGCCTGTGTCTAATTTTTACACTGCACACTGCCTTGGGTGAAATTCTGCAAAAAGGCAGTAGATAAATCCAAATACATAAATAAAACAATAAAAACGCTCTTGATTTTCTCCCTTTCTAACTGCAGAATCTTTGTTACAGGTTGGGCAGTAAGTACTTTATAATGGAAACAACTGCAGCAGACCAAAAATCTATACTTGGAGATCAATAAGTAGTGCTATCTTTTTGTTTTCCAGCACAGACTTCCTGGGGACAAAAGAGGCATCCTTGCTATTGATGGCAATGTTTCTATTAGCTGTGTTTTATCATGGACAGCAGGTAATACTTATTTATTTATTTATTTATTTATTTATTTAGTTAGTTAGTTAGTTAGTTAGTTAGTTAGTTAGTTAAAATATTTATTAGCCACACACCCCATCGTATTGGTGGTGAACACATTAACATCCATAATAAAGATAAAATACAAATAAAAACATAAAGTACAAAACAACACAACACTTGCTACTATCACATCATTGTGCCTTATAAAGAGCCAATTTCCTTCAAAGCAAGAAACCTCATCAATAAACTGTATCAGCCATGAGTCACCTAACATACAAATATTCAGTACGATCACTGTTTTTTCTGTTCAGTGTTCCCATGAGATCAGTTTAAAAATATCATCTACCAAGTGCATCTAGTAAAAATATTATTTGACTTGTATTACTTTCATATCAAGCATAAAATAATTTGAAGCCGAATAATGAAAGTACACATTTTTGAATGGTAGCTCTTGCACTATGACAATGTAAAATTGATTCATTGATCTAGTATAGTGGGCCTCATTTCTTTTTTTCTGTTGAGGCATACCTGACGGATGATGATCACATGTAGGTCATTATTTATGCAGGGTCACCACAGTGCTAGGTTTAAATGCATACCTTGCATCCAAAGAACTCCCCTCCCTGCCCCCAAAATGGTTACTGATCTCAATATTTATACTTTGTAAGAAAGACAGAAGAGGGAAGATATGATAGAGGCATGACAAAAGTGCATAGGAGGTTGGTCTTTTTCAACTGAAAGGAAGTAGTAGAACCAGAGGGCATAGGATGATGGTGAAAGGGGATAGACTCAGAAGTAATCTAAGGAAATACTTCATTATGGAATGAGTGATGGATGCGTGGAATAGCCTCCCAGTGGAGGTGATGGAGACAGACTGTATCTGAATTCAAGAAAGCATGGGACATTCACAGAGGATCTCTAAGGGACAGAAAGGGTTAGTAGAGATTAGTAGATGGTATGGATGAGCAGACTGGATAGACCATATGGTCTTTACTGTCATTTTGTATATTTTTATGCAGAGTAGAACTAGGACATTTCATTTCTCCATTAAGCACACCATATAAAATTAATTCAGATTCTGGTGTCATCTCAGTAACTGACATAAATTTTACCACTGCCTTGTACATTATGAAATAATAGAAAACCAGCCAAAAATAAAAATCTCATCAAAGATCACATATGTAATAAACTTGCCATACTATAATAACACACTTTCAAGTCTCTTCTACTACTACTACTATTTATCATTTCTATAGCACTACAAGGCATACGCAGCGCTGTACACCATACACAAAAAGACAGTCCCTGCTCAAAGAGCTTACAATCTAGATAAGACAGGTAAACAGACAGAACAAATAAGGGTAAGGGAATAAATAGGTAAGGATAAAGACAGGGCAAGTGAATAATGGTTAGGAGTCAAAAGCAGTGGTAAAGAGGTGGGCTTTAAGTTTGGACTTGAAAACGGCCAAAGACGGGACTAGACGCACAAGTTCGGGAAGTATATTCCAGGCGTGAGTTGAAGCAAGACAAAAGGAACGGAGTCTAGAATTAGCAGTAGAGGAGAAGGGGACGGATAAGAGAGATTTATCTACAGAACGGAGTACTCGAGGGGGGGCATAGGGAGAGACAAGAGTGGAGAGGTACTGGGGAGCGGCAGAGTGAATACACTTATAGGTCAAGAAGAGAAGCTTGAACTGAATACGGAAACAGATAGGGAGCCAGTGAAGTGACTTAAGGTGGGGTCTAACATGAGCATAGCGACTTTGGTGGATAATGAGTCGCGCAGCAGAGTTTTGGACTGATTGAAGAGGAGAGAGATGGCTAAGAGGGAAGCCGGCGAGAAGCAGGTTACAATAATCAAGACGAGAGGTGATAAAAGTGTGGATAAGGGTTCTGGCAGAGTGCTCAGAGATGAAGGGACGGATTTTGCTAATGTTATAGAGAAAGAAACGACATGCTTCTTCTCTGCCCCAGAACAGGTTACTTCCTGTTCCGAGGCAAAAAGAAGCAAGGAACGGAGGACAGGCGCGCGCGGCACCCCCCCCCCCCCCAGAGGCGTGCACCCGGAGGGGGAGGGTTCCTTTGCGGGGGTGTCCTTTCGCCAGGGGGGGTCCACCCTGCATCCGGAGGGGCGCTGCGCCCGGGGGCGGGGCGCATCGGCGATCCGCCCCGGGTGTCAGCCCCCCCTAGGAACGCCACTGCCCCAAGGTTATGAGCTGATGAGACAGGGAGAATGAGAGTGCCATCCACAGAAATAGAGAAAGGGGGGAGAGTAGAGGTAGGTTTAGGGGGAAAGATGAGAAGCTCAGTTTTGGCCATGTTAAGTTTTAGATGACGTTGAGACATCCAGGCAGCGATATCAGATAAGCGTTACTATAGCGTTACTAGACATACACAGTGTTGTATACTAAACATGTATGAGACATTCCCTGCTTGACAGAGCTTACAACCTATTCAGACAAAGAGGACAAGTAAGGGACTGGGAAGCTATTGTGGGAATGATTTAAATAGACCATAACTGCAACACCTATGCAAGGCCTATTAGAAAAATACAACAAATGAGATTCTACTATCTCTCCTACCTCAGTAGATCCCTGACCCTCTTCTCCTCTCCTGTAGATCATACCACTGGCCCTCTTCACCACTCAAACTATTAGCCCCCTGGCCCCTCACACACTTTTCTTGCTGAGCATATCTCTGTATAGCTCCCATCCAGAAGCTAAAAACTTTGGCTCACCCTCTCACAGTCCAGTAGATCCCTGAAGAATCTCCATCACCACTTCCTGCCAAACAGCACTGTGATCCCTATTGCCCTCACTCTTCCTTGCCTAGAAGCACTCCTATTTCTCTCTCCTTCTAGATGTTAGCACATAAGCCTCTAATTTTAATTACATTTGTACCCCACGCTTTCCCACTCATGGCAGGCTCCATGTGGCTTACATGGGGCAATGGAGGGTTAAGGGACTTAGGAGCTGCCTGTGCCTGAAGTGGGAATTGAACTCAGTTCTTCAGTTCCCCAGGACCAAAGTCCACCACCCTAACCACTAGACCACTCTTCCACTCCATTCCCATTCCCCTTCTAACATTACTAGCAATAATAATAGTGGTGCTTTCTTATTAGTTTTAGGCTGATGCAAGTGATAAGGGCATGGAGCAGCAAGGAGAGGAAGCTGAAGCTCTCATATTCAGTGAGGTGGCTAATGTGATGTAGAAATTCTCCCTGTCATGCTTCTACTGCCTTTGTCAGCCCCGGGTTCTAGGCACATATAGGGTCAGATAGTCACTCAGATTAGTGATTATCTGGTCTTGTCTGCACCTATGTTAGTCCATAAAAGCTTGGGTGATGTCTGCACACAAGAAGTATATTGCCTAGGTGGAAATATATATACTATTTATTATAGGATAATAATAATAAGCAAATATGGCATTCAAGCTTACAAAATAGATCTTTTGTATAAAGAGGATTACACAATATAGATATTCTGTTACAGCACAACTAATGATTACTTTCTGAAAAGACTACAATAGCAGCAAATATATTAGGCTTGCTGATGAAGGACCTGAGAATCCAACTTGCCCTTTGCAAGCAAAGGGCAGAAACTAATTATACCCCAGAACCATAGGAATGATCCCTCCTCTCATGTTTTGGGGCTGACAGCATCCTTAGAGATGGCTTCCAAGATAGGATCTTCCTTCTAAAGCTCTAGCTGTGTTGCACAGTGAGCCATATCAGCAAACTAGATGTTTTCAGGGGTAAGACACACATGTCCTCACATGCTTTGGGATGCCGCACTCTCTCAGTGCTTCTCTAGAGTCAGTAGTTGTCCTGTAGAACTGGAGAAGAGCTGATGTGGTTCCTCTCCACAAAAGTGGAAGTAAGGAAGAGGTTGGGAACTGCAGGCTGGTAAGTCTGACTTCTGTGGTAAGTAAATTATTGGAAATGTTTTTAAAACTTTGAATAGTAAAGTTTTTGGAATCCAATGGGAGGACCCGAGGCAACATGGTTTCACTATAGGCAGGTCTTGTCAGACAAATCTGATTAATTTCTTTGACTGCGTGACCAGAGAGTTGGATCAGGAACAGTGCTAGATGTGGTGTATTTAGATTATAGCAAAGTGTTTGTCACTATTCTGCATAGACAACTAATAAATAGAGTGCCCTCAATATGGACCCTAAAGTGAGTGACTGGGTTAGGAACTGGTTGAGTGGAAGATGACAGAGGGTTAAGGTAAATGGAGCTCATTCTGAGGAAAAGGATGTCACCATTGGTGTGCCACAAGGTTTGGTTCTTTTTAACATTTTTGTAAGCGATATTGCTGAAGGGCTGGCTGGTAAGGTTTGCCTCTTTCCAGATGATAACACAATCTACAATAGGGTAGATACTCCTGATGCTGTGGCTAACATGAGGAAGGACTTAGTGAAGCTAAAGGAATGAGCTGGAATTTTCCACCTTAGATTTAATGTTTAAAAATGCAGGGTCATATATATGGGCTGTAAAAACCTGAGGGAAAAGTACAGTGATGAACTTTTGTGCACGAAAGAGGAGCAGGACCTGAAAATGAGATGGTGAAAGGTAGAAGGAGGTGATGCCCTTGTATAAGATTCTGGTGAGACCTCATTTAGAATATTGTGTTCAGTTCTGGAGACTGCACAGTCAAAAAGATATAAACAGGATGGAGTCAGTCCAGAGGGCAGCTACTAAAATGTCCAGTGTTCTTCTTCACAAAGTGTGTGGGAATAGATTTAAATACTTCAATATGTATACTCTGGAAGAAAGAATTTTTTTCAAAAGCAATCACAAATATCCACTTCAAAATTACCTTATTTTCTTCTTGCTTACTTTATTGATAATTTCTTATTTTTAGTATGTTTAATCATTTTTGCTTACTCAATGCACTAATGTAAATACTATAAGGAGGAAAAAGCCTCAGCAGTCACAAGCTCATGCTGTGGAAATGAAATCCAGTCGTTATGACAAAATTACCACAGGAGCCAAATCACTAAGACCAATCATTGGCAAAACCTCCAAGGGTATTTGGAGCTGCGATCACGGAGCTCTGCATAGCAGGAGGAATTGTTTGTGACCCTGAGTTTCCACTGAAGAAGCTTTGGGGGATCAGGTTCAAGAAGAAGCAAGCTTAAAAGTTAAGTGCTGCTGTCCTAAATTTTCACATATTGAAGACCAAAGTGAGTCTAAGTTTAGTGCTGTTGCATTTGTATTGATACATTGAAGAATTTGCACAGGACTTTGAGTGTTTTGTCAAGAGCAATGGTTACAAGCATACTGAAATAAGTAAGTAGATGGTCATAAACACGTTTTTATATGCACGAAAAAAAATTTGCAAATACAAAAAATTCTCTTGAAGGTTTTGCCAATGATTGGTCTTAGTCATCAGGCTGCTGTGGTAATTTTGTCATAACAACTGGATTTCGTTTCCACAGCATGAGCTTGTGACTGCTGAGGCTTTTTCCTCCTTATAGTATTTACATTAGTGCATTGAGTAAGCAAAAATGATTAATAAACATACTAAAAATAAGAAATTATCAATAAAGTAAACAAGAAGAAAATAAGATAATTTTGATGGGGATTTTTGTGATTGCTTTTGAAAAAAACATTTTCATAGGCGACTTTAATTCCACTTGTTTGGGTGCTTATATTGCTTTATTTGTGGAAATGTTCTTGGGATTTTGTTTTGTTACTTTGGAAGAAAGGCAAGAGAGGGGAGATAAGATAGACATTTAAATATTTATGTAGCATAAATGCACAGGAGGCATCTCTCTTTTAATTGAAAGGAAGCTTTGCAATGAGGGAGCACAGGATGAAGGTGAAAGTGCATAGACTCACAAGTAACTGAGGAGATAGCTCTGTACAGAAAGGGTGATGAATTCATGGAACAGCTTCCTGGTGGAAGTGATGGAGATGAAAACAGTATCTGAATTCAATAGAGCTGGATCAAGTACATAGGATCTCTAAGGGAGTGATAAGGAGAGTAGGTGGAATGGATGGGCAGATTGGATAGGTCATATGATACTAATGCTGTTCTTACGATAAAACATTTTCCTATGTAGTTGAGGGACCGAATGCAGTTGAGGTATGTAAATGGGAACAGGATGGGTAGTTCAAAGTCAATAGCAGATAATTGGGATAAATAGATGGATGACTAAACTGAAGGCAAATTACAGTTAAATAAGATATGAGAAATTGGTCTAAGTTACAGGGTGTGCAGCAAACTAATCCTGGTGTGAAGTGAGTGGATAGTAAGTCACCACCCAGCTTATTTTCGAAAGTGATAGCCAGCCATCTTCCAACACAAATCGGGAGATGGCCGGCCATCTCCTAAAACCGGCCAAATCGGTATAATCGAAAGCCGATTTTTGGACACACTCGCCGGCATTCCGTCGCAGAGGCGGCTAAACGTCAAGGGGGCGTGTTGGCAGGGTAGTGAAGGCGGGATGTGGGCGTGCTTACGAGATGGCCGGCTTCAGCTGATAATGGAAAAAAGAAAACCGGCGATGACGAGCATTTGGCCGGTTTTACTTGGTCTATTTATTTTCACGACCAAGTCTCAAAAAGATGCCCAAACTGACCAGATGACCACCGGAAGGAATCGGGGATGACCTCCCCATACTCCTCCAGTGGTCACCAACCCCCTCCCAAACAAAAAAAAAAACTTTAGAACATTTCCTTCTTAGGAGGGGAAGCCAGTCGGCCAGCTCGTAAAAAAAGAAAAGGATCTTGCTGATCAGTTATGTTATGACTTACTTGTTCTGGAGTGCTGTATTTTGTGATACTGTTTTGAGAAATGTTCAAGAAAGACTTCATACAAATTAAAAAAGTCCCTGCTGTTCATTTTCCCTTGATGGTCGTCCCTGATGTGCACTTCCCTTAATAGCCGTCTTTCTCTTGATGGCCATCCCTGACGTGCACTTCCCTTAATAGCTGTCTTTCTCTTGATAGCCATCCCTGACGTGCACTTCCCTTAATAGCCAAAGTGCACTTCTCTTAATGGCCGTCTTTCTCCCCAAACAGGGAAATCAAAACAGTTTTTGCTCACAGTTTTTTTAGTAGCAACAGTGGGATTTGAACCAGCCACCTCTGCATTACTAAAGCCATGATGTAACCACTTGGCCACTGCTCCACTTACTTGGCTGTCCCTCCCTTTTGATTATACCCCTTCAGGTCTCTCTCAGCCAATCACAGTGTGTTAAGCTGTCTGTGAGTGGCTGAGAGAGACCTGGAGGGGTATAATCAAAAGGGAGGGACACCCAAGTAAGTGGAGCTGTGGCCAAGTGGTTACATCAGTGGTCTTTTAAAGCAGAGGTGGCTGATTCAAATCCTACTGTTGCTACAAAAAAAGCAGTGTGCAAAAACTTTTGATCTCCCTGTTCAGGGAGAAAGACGGCCATTAAGAGAAGTGCACTTTCGGAGAGAAAGACGGCTATTAAGGGAAGTGCACGGCAGGGACGGCCATCAAGGGAAAATGCACGGCAGGGACTTTTTTCATTTGTATGAAGTCTTTCTTGAACATTTCTCAAAACACTATCACAAAATACAGCACTCCTGAACAAAACACTATCACAAAATACAGCACTCCTGAACACTAAGTCATAACATAACTGATCAGCAAGATCTAAACATCCAGAAGTACCAGTGCACTACGAATGCTGGCCCCTCCCATGGCCAAATGCCTTGGATTTGGCCGGGTTTGAGATGGCCGGTTCCAGTTTCCATTATCGCTGAAAAACAAAGTCGGCCATCTCAAACCCGGCGATCTGTGGCATTTGGCCGGCCCCAACCGTATCATCGAAACAAAAGTTGGCCGGCCATGTTTTTCGATAATACGGTTCTGGACAGCTGTTGCGGCGCCGCCAAAATAGATCGCCGGCGATCGATTTTGCCGGCGCCGTTTGATTATGCCCCTCCACGTGTAATAAAAGCTTAAGAGAAGAGCCAAGCTTTCAATTCCAGACGACCCCTGTTTGAAGTCTGTATGTCCAAATGGGTATAAAGTACTACATGTCCCAAGATAAGGTAAAGGGTGGGGAGACTGTAATTATATCTAGATCTTTTTTCTTGATTAGTTTATTAAATCAGTTCTCAGTGTCTATCCTCCCTGGAAGTGATCTGCTTCTCCATTCAGGTTTCTGCATCTTTAGGTACATTTCACTGCATTGTTGTGTGTTGTCCACCAGGCAAATGGACGGGTTGTAAGGATAACTTGCAAGGTTTTGTGACCAAATATGTTTTACAATATCAAGCTACGTTACTGGTTGGAGATGTCAATTCATGTCTTGATGATAGATCAGACACTCATGTTATTATTACATACAATTTCTAGACAGCCTGTCCACTAAGTTCTAAGTGGTTTACAATATTTAAAAACAAAATCCCCGAGACAAAACTCAGGGATTACAATAATATCATATAATCAAATAAAGGAGAAAGTTATACAAATCTTTTTAAAAGAATAATCTTCAAATATTTCTGAAAATAAACATAACTATTCAAGGGCCCTGTTTACTACGCTGTGCTAAGGGCATGCTAGCTTTTATAGCGGGAGCTAAATGCAAAAGACACCCATATAGTCCTATGGATGTCTCCAGTGTTTAGCGCGTGCTAATTTTAGCATGCACTAAAAACATTAGCACGCCTCAGTAAACAGGACCCCAAATCTTCTGGTCTTAAAACAAGATCTCTCCAAATTTTTGGAGCCTGAGATACCAGCAATTGTTCAAGTAAGCCAAATCTTTTTATCCCTTTAGGAGAGGGAGCAGAAAAAGGTGAAGAATAATAAGATCTTTTATTCCTCCTAAAATCCTTCAACTCCACAGGTGCTATTAAATAAGTTGGACAATTTCCTGTTAAAATTTTAAACAATAAAATCCTAGCTTCCACCGGTAACCAATGTAACTGTAAATAAAATCAAGAAATATGATCATGTTTCTGTAACGAAAAAATCAATCTTACTGCCGTGTTTTGTATTGATTGTAATTTTTGCAGTTGACATCTAGGGGCACCCAACAACAAAAGGTTGCAGTAATCTAGTTTAGAAAGTAATATGGACTGAACAAGCAGCCTGAATTGAATAAGTTCAAAGAATTTCCTTATTGGTCTTAATTTCCTTAACAAAAAAAAGGAACTCTTTTAACAATATTGAAATATATATATTCACTGATAAAGTCTGATCAGTATGGACTCCCAACCAATATATGAGTCTCCAAGGGTCAGGTCTGTAATCCAAAAGTAAGAATTTAGTTTTATCTGCATTTAAGGGCAGTTTTATTAAGCTGCTGTAGAACTAATGCATGGGTAGCATGCGCTAAATCGACACTACTGCAGGGGTTGCACGAGCATCCTGCGGTAGTTTTGAAGTTGGTGTGTGCTGTTTCCTGCGGTAGAAAATAATTTTCTATTTTCTGCTAGGGGGGCGGTAATCGATACCGCGGCCACATTGCCAAGTGTTGTCTGATTACCATAGGAGTAGCGCATGAGCCCTTACCATCAAGTAAATAGATGGCATTAAGGGCTCACGTAGTAAATAGCCATGCAATACTTTTAATATTAGCACACAGACATTTACCGCCCCATTAAAAAGGCCTTTTAACTTGCTATGGCAAAAAATGGCCCAGTGCAAGCTAATTCCATGCATTCAAACTAGCGCTGGACACTTTTTATCACAGCTTAATATAAGGGCTCCTTAGTTTTAATTTATATCTCATTATCCAGGAGCTAATAAGTTCTAAACTGTTGTTAACTGGCAACGAGACCTGTTTTAAAGAAGATTAAACTGGAATTAAAACTGATTTGGCATCTGCATAACTGTAGATAATGAAGCCATTGAGAGAGAGAGTTTTAGTCCTAATCCCCTGGATTCTATATAGTGCACTTAGATTTAGGCACCAAAACACCATATGTAACTAACTAATGAGCGCTGATATCTGCTCTTAAGCAATATTGAGCACTAATTGGCAGTGATTAAAATTTAGTCAAACAACTCGCTAAGTGCATTCAGTAGCGATGTGTGCCAAACTTCTAACGTGCCCAGGCAAAAAGGGGCATAGTTTTGGGTGGGGAAATAGGCATTTAGTGGGCGTTCTGAAATGTAGGCACCTACCTGCTTATTTTCGAACGAGAAGGCCGGCCATCTTCCGACACAAATCGGGAGATGGCCGGCCATCTCCTGAAGCCGGCGAAATCGGTATAATCAAAAGCAGATTTTCGCCAGCTTCAACTGCTTTCCGTTGCAGGGCCGGCCAAACTTCAAGGGGGCATTTCGGCAGGGTATGGAAGGCGGGACGGGGCGTGGTTATGAGATGGCCAACTTCGGCGATAATGGAAAAAAGAAGGGTGGCTCTGACGAGCACTATGCCGGCTTCACTTGGTCCATTTATTTTTAGGACCAAGCCTCAAAAAAGTGTCCCAACTAAGCAGATGACCACCGGAGGGAATCGGGGATTACCTCCCCTTACTCCCCCAGTGGTCACCAACCCCCTCCCACCCAAAAAAAACAAAATTAAACACATTTTTTTGCCAGCCTCTATGCCAGCCTCAAATGTCATACCCAGCTCCATGACAGCAGAATGCAGGTCCCTGAAGCAGCTTTTAGTGGGTGCAGTGCACTTCAGTCAGGCAGACCCAGGCCCATCCCCCCTATATGTTACACTTGTGGTGGTAAATGGGAGCCCTCCAAAACCCAACCGAAACCCACTGTACCCACATCTAGGTGCCCCCTTTCACCCATAAGGGCTATGGTAGTGGTGTAGGATGAGTGAAAGGGCTTGGGAGAAAAAATAAGCACCTATACCACAGTTTGAAACAGATGTGCAGCTAAAAGAGGTCTCAATTTCCTTACAAGACATAATTGAAAATAACACTTGTCTAACTACCAGTTTGGGTTTAGACCCTCTCTAAAAGTGCACCACCTTTGAATGGCTGGTGAAAATGTAACCCTGACAGCTGAAGAGATCTGATACCCACACTCCTCCTCTCCCCCCCCCCCCCCCCACCCGATGCAGCTTCAGCAGCGAGAAAGTTGGTGGCATGCTTTCAGCCACTGATGCCTGCACTGTTCATGCATGCTCAGTTCACACATCAACTGAGCATGTGTAGGCAATGGATCTCTTTGACTGGCAGGGCTTGGGTATCCCCGCCAACAGAGATAAGATTTTTAATGGGGAGGGGAGAGAGCAGAGAGGAAATGTGTTGCTCCTTAGTCCACCTCTGGGCCTCCCCCCAAAAAAAGGCTGTTCACTACCCGTTCTACTTGCCTTTGTCCAATCATTCCTTCTTTTAAAATCAGCCTAAAGCTCTCAGGAAAGACACCTTCTGCATAATTTCTTCACCCACATCAACTTGAAAACAAAGACCATGCCAATCAATATCCCCAAAACACATGGTAGCTGATTTATTCACATTCCACACTAAAACACATTCTCTTCTTGCTTACTACACCCTCATTTATTAGAGGAATGAGCTGTATATCCTCTGCATAAGAAGAAAATAAATACCCAAAATGTTGAACCAAAGCACCTAACGGGGATATGTAAACTTTAAACAATAGAGGAGACAGCTGGGAACCTTGAGGGACTACCCAAACCAATTCTCTAACTTGAGAGCAAAGTCCATCAAATTGTACCCTATGTTTTCTACCAGACAGAAAAGATTTAAATCATCATAAAACTTTATCACATATTTCCACATTAGCACAAGGTTCCACAAGGATTGTCTTCTCTACCATATCAAATTTTGCACTCATATCAATAGAAATATGCAGTAATTTTTCCCTTTCTTCCTCCAATAATAAACTTCACCTTATAAAGTACCAAAATAGATTTAGTAATCCAGCCAAATCTTCATCCCATAGACCAAAGTCTTCCATGTAATCCCCAACCAGAGCTGCCACTTCTTTCTCCAAGAGCTAGAAATGGGTTATTTTATGTTATCTATTTTGGACCTTTTGGTGAAGAAGGTGGACTAAAAATTTCCAAAATTAGATTATATTGGATTAGAAATAGGTCAGTAATTTTCACAAATCTCCAGCCTTTTCATCTTCAACAGAGGGGTCACCACTGTCTCTTCAGACAGTCTGAGACCTTACCCTGTTTGAAGGATACATTCATCATATCTGTCAATCAGGAAAACATAAACTCTGAACATCCCTAGAACAAAAAGATTGGGTCAAGTTCTAAAGGCATGTACAAAGATTTTAATGTCAAAACCAAGGTTTTATATCTTTAATATTTCTTCCCATCTAATGATCTTTCCTCTAGCCCCCTGCCAATGTAAGCCAGTTAGTGTTATCCTCTCAAAAGCCTACTGAAAATCAAGGATTTCATTGTAACTCTCAAAAACATAAGGGATCTTTGCTGGGATAGCTGATTATCAACATGACCTTGAAACAGAAATAACGAGTGATCAAATCTGCTGTCAACACAAAGTTATTTAAAGTTGTTAAATCACAAGAGGATTGTGAATAATTGTAAAAGGGCCTTACAAGACTCAGAGACTGGTTATCCAAATAGCAGAAGAAATTTAATATGAGCAAGTGTGAAGTGCATGTAAGGAAGCGGAACCCAAAGTATAGCTATATGATGTACGGTTCCATATTAGATGTCACCACTCAAGAAAAAGATCTAGGTGTCAGCATTGATGATACATTAAAACCCTCTTCTCAGTGTGCAATGGCTTCTTTTAATAGAATGTTAGGAATTATTAGAAAAGAAATGGGGAACAAAACAGTGAATATTATGCCTTTGTATTGCTCCATGGTGTGACTGCACCTCAAATATCATGTGCAGTTCTGGTCACAGCATCTCAACAAAGATGATGGTATTAGAAATAGCAAGGAACACAGCGAAGATGACACAAAGATAAGATCTTAGACAATGTATAAAAAAGTCCACTTTAATTGATAAGTCCAAACCAATATGGTGATTCAAGAAGACTCGTAATTCAAGAAGACTCGATCTGTTTTCAAATGAGAACCTCGTATGTAGTACTCAAAACTCGGTCATGCACAACGTTCTCTTCGTGTTTTGAGTACTACATACAAGGTTTTCACTTGAAAACAGATTGCCAGATATAATCTGTCACTGCAGACTACTCCCAAAGAACATTGAGACTCCTGAGGCAGGCCGATTGGCCGAAACACGCCATGTCGAGTCTTCTTGAGTTACGAGTCTTGAATCATCATATTGGTTTGGACTTATCGATTAAAGTGGACTTGTTTACACATTGTCTAAGATCTTATCTTTGTGTCATCTTTGCTATGCTCCTTGTTACTTTGGGTCTACGAAGACTGTGTTCTTCTGTGTTTACACAGAAGTAGAAATAGTACAAAGAAGGGCAACCAAGATGATAAAGGAGATGGGACAATTTTCCTATGCAGAAAGGCTAAAAAGCTAGGGATCTTCAACTTGGAGAAGACAGGGGCTGAAGGGATATCATAGAGGTCTATAAAATACTGAGTGGAGTGAAACAGGTACACATGAATTGCTTGTGTGGCTCTTTCCAAAAATACAAAGACTACCACAAACTCAATGAAGCTACTAAGTAGTACATTTATAACAAATCAGAAAAAATATTACTCAACATGTAATTAAGCTCTGGAATTCATTGCCACAGAATTGACCAATTCTACCTGGCAGAGTCCCAAAAAGTAGCAAGAGTCTATGTTACTTAATCTCAAGGATAAGCAATGGCTTTCCCTAGGTTTCTCTAGCATGAGTAAGAGACATGGTTTAATGGGTATGTGTATGGGCCATACATTTGATATGCCACCTTTTCTATGGTACAAGCAAAGTGGTTTATGTATTATATACCAGTTCTTTCTCTGTCCCTAGTGCCTATGTGGTTTTTAGCATTTAGTTGAAGATTCTATATATGGAAAACCAGCGCCAAAATCAGTGCTGACTAAGCGTATTCTATAATCAGTGACTAGATTTCTGCGCTGATTATAAATACACTTAGTTGATATTTCAGTGCCTAAATCTATGCACATCCATTTACACCAACAAAATTATGGTGTAAATCCCAACACGTAGATTTAGGCACACTTGGCCATATTCTATAACTAAGCATGTAAATTTCAGAATGCCCACGAAATGCCCATTTCCCCACCCATAACCATAGCCCTTTCTGCCAGCATGCATTAGAAGTTCAGCACACATCGTTACAGAATGCGCTTAGCAACTTGGGCACCTAAATTGTTATCATTGCCAATTAGTGCTTATTATTGCTCGTTAAGTGCTGTTATCATCCTCAGCATGTGAAGTTACGTGCATTGTTATAGAATTGGTGCAGATCTATAGGCGCGTAGGCATTAGTGTTAGCATGCACTAAGCTTTAGTAAAAGTGCCCCTAAGTTTTAAGCAGGGTTCTGAATTCCCAAACAAATAAGAGGCCTGGATGGAAGAGTCACAAAAATCTAAAATCACTGGCTAGATAACTAAGCAATTGGAATCTAGCTCTGACATTCAGCAGCTATCCTGCACAATATGGTAGCAGTTTCCGGATCTTGTCTTTTGATTTCTCATGTTGCTCTTGACAACCTACAATGCTTGTTGAAATGTGGTTATGTGGATTCTTTAATAAGATGAAATATTAGCATTTAAATGTTAAGCAAAATTGAATTTTAACTCTTTGGTCTTTGTCTGCCATCATTTACTATATTATTGTATAAGACAGCTACCTATTGAACTGTTGACATGGATTGGAAGCAGAAAATTAGGCACAGGGAGACACTTCGGTTTCACCTCTGTTTATTTTATTAATGTACCATGCTAGTGGCTTACAGTTTCAATTGAACAAACAATTTACAGTCTAGCTGACTACCAGAGTTTTTTCTCTAATAGTACAGCATACAAACGATCAGGAAAAATACATGGCCATTTTTCATCTTTAGTACCATCCATTTAACATTGATTCTATTTTTTTTTTTTTAATTGCCAGCTTAGTCTATAAAAGCAAGCATCCACTAAGCCTAATTGACAGGTTCTTACCATCATACTTTATAACTCACTCCTGTAATTCAGTCATTTTAAATTTTAAAAAGGGAAACAATGGAGAAAATAGAATTAAAGAAAACAGAGAAGTAAGTAGGGTACTTTACCCTCCATTTCCTGTTTAATTGCATTGAAGTGGGTGAAATGTAATTCTGAAATCATTCAGTCAAGTGAAGCAGCAAAGATACTTTCAGTGCTTATGAAAGCAGTATGTATTTATTTATTTCAATGATTTCTAACCCACCCAATCATCATATTTCTACGCAAGGTACAAAAACCATATTCAGTAACATCAAAATACAATAGGAAACAGAACAAAAATCATGTATTGGAAGAAAATGTGCCTTAGTACTATGTGAAGGGGCATAATTGAACGAAAACGTCTATCTCCATGGGCGTTTATCTCCAAGAACGGGTCCGTGAAGGGGCGGACCGAACCGTATTTTCAAAAAAAATAGACGTCCATGTTTTATTCGACAATTTGTGAGCTGGGCGTTTTTGTTTTTCAGTGATAATGGAAAATGAAAGCACCCAGCTCAAAAACGAATAAATGCAAGGCATTTGTTCGTGGGAGGGGCCAGGAGTCATAGTGCACTGGTCCCCCTCACATGCCAGGACACCAACCGGGCACCCTAGGGGGCACTTTTACAAAAAAAAAAAAAAAAAAAAGGTAAAAGAGCTCCCAGGTGCATAGCACCCTTCCCTTGTGTGTTGAGCCCCCCAAATCCCCCTCAAAACCCACTGCCCACAAGTCTACACCATTACTATAGCCCTAAAGGGTGAAGGGGGGCACCTACATGTGGGTACAGTGGGTTTGGGGGGGTTGGACGACTAAGCATTAAGCAGCACAATTGTAACAGGTAGGGGGGGTGGGCCTGGGTCCACCTGCCTGAAGTCCACTGCACCCCCTAACAACTGCTCCAGGGACCTGCATACTGCTGCCAGGGAGGTGGGTATGACATTTGAGGGTGAAAATAAAAAGTTGTGAAACATCATTTTTTGTGGTGGGAGGGGGTTAGTGACCACTGGGGGAGTCAGGGGAGGTCATCCCCGATTCCATCTGGGGGTAATCTGGTCATTTAGGGCACTTTTTGAGGCCTTATTCGTGAAAAAACAGGGTCCAGGAAAAGTGCCCTAAATTCTAGCTACAAACGCATACTTTTTTTCCATTATCGGCGAAAGGCGCCCATCTCTGTTCGGGTGATAACCACGCCCCAGTCCCGCCTTCACCACGCCTCCGACACGCCCCCGTCAACTTTGTACGCTTCCGCGATGGAGTGCAGTTGAAAACGTCCAAGTTCGGCTTTCGATTATACCACGTTATTCGTTTTTGGGAGATAAATGCCTATCTCCCGATTTAGGTCACAATATAGGCGTTTTTGTCTTTCGATTATAAGCTGGATATTCTTATCAAAAATTGAATTTTTTTTTTTTTGGGGGGGGGGAGACAGCGCTAGCAAGCCTGATGGTGATGACAACCTGAAACCGCAGCTCTCAAGATCACTTATTAGAATCCTGCTTTTCTTCGGATATTTGCTCTCTTTTTACATCTACGAGAACTACTATTATACCATTACTATCGATGGCATCAAGAAACCAAAAAATTGATCCTGAAACTGTTGTCCCTCTTCCTGCTTCAAAAAGACCAAAAAAGGAGAGACACACTTCAGACATCATGGTGACAACTAAAGAAGATGGGATCTCATTACAGACAACCATGGATGAACTCCTGTCTCTTAAAGATATATTACAAGTCAATCAGGGCACGCTGCTAGAACTTAAGGGAGAGATGGCTAACATGAATAATCAACTCTCACAGATGCAATCTCGGACTGATTTCCTGGTGATAAAATGCACAGTAAATTCGGAAACCATCTCTGCTTTACAACAAAGATCTAAAGAAAGCCTCACACTAAAAAAAAGAGCTAGAGGGACCTAAATAACCGATCCAGGAGGAATAATGTTCATATACTGGGTTTAAGAGAAGGAATAGAGGGATCTGCTTCCATTCATTTTCTAAAGAATCTCACACCTGACCACCCACTGGAAATTGAACGCACCAGCAGAAACAACAGTACCCCAGACCATTTATTGTTATGCTACTTCGATACTCTCAAACACTACTTATCTTACAAAAAGCAAGGCTCAAATCTCCATTAACGCACAATGGCATGAAAATAATAGTCTTTCCGAAGCTGAGTAAAAATACTATCCAGAAAAGAAACAGTTTTCTTTCCTTTCGTGATCGTCTAAAATCTCTGGGAGCACAGTACGGCTTGCTATATCCTGCTCTCATGCATGTCACAGTTCATAACAACAAACACTCCTTTGATGACCATTGGAGGAAATCAGGAATGACCTCCCCTTACTTCCCCAGTGGTCACTGACCCCCTTCCACCCCCCCAAAACAAATGTGAATAAAAATAGTACTCACCGGCCTCTATGACAGCCTCAGGTGTTATAGCCAGGTCCATTAGAGCAACATGTAGGTCCCCAGAGTAGTGTAGTGATGGGTGCAGTGCACTGTAGACAGGTAGACTCAGGCCCATAGGCGTAGTTTGACTGTTTCATTTGGGGGGGCAAAAAATGGGCGGAGCATATTAGCATATCATTTGCATATATACATATGCAAATGAATATGCTAATATGGAGGAAGGAAATGAAATTTACAGGCAAAATATCACAGATGCACATTTCAAAAAGCTGACACATTTCAATTAATAAATTATGAATAAAATAAACTTTTATTTACCTTTGTTGTCTGATCATGTAGTTTTTCTATTCGCTTTGATCCCAGTGTCTTCTGTTTTATGCAGTGTCTTCTTTCCAGTAGGCTTCCCTCTGCTCCCCACCCTCCCAGTCCCATCCATCTCTTGCTCCTTCCCTCTGCTCCCCACCCCTCCCAGTCCCATCCATCTTCTGTTCCTTCCCTCTGCTCACCATCCCTCCGTCCCATCCATCTTCTGCTCCTTCCCTCTGCTGTGCCTGACGTCTCCCAATCCCATCCATCTCCTGGTCCATCCCTCTGCTCCCCACCCCTCGCAGTCCCATCCATCTCTTGCTCCTTCCCTCTGCTCCCCACCCCTCCCAGTCCCAACCATCTCTTGCTCCTTCCCTCTGCTCACCATCCCTCCGTCCCATCCATCTTCTGCTCCTTCCCTCTGCTGTGCCTGACGTCTCCCAATCCCATCCATCTCCTGGTCCATCCCTCTGCTCCCCACCCCTCGCAGTCCCATCCATCTCTTGCTCCTTCCCTCTGCTTCCCACCCCTCCCAGTCCCAACCATCTCTTGCTCCTTCCCGCTGCTCCCCACCCCTCCCAGTCCCATCCATCTCCTGCTCCTTCCCTCTGCTCACCTCCTTTCCCAGTCCAATCCAATTCCTGGTCCTTCCCTCTGCTCCCCACCCACCCTTCCCAGTCCCATCCATCTCTTGCTCCTTCCCTCTGCTCCCCACCCCTCCCAGTCCCAACCATCTCTTGCTCCTTCCCTCTGCTCACCATCCCTCCGTCCCATCCATCTTCTGCTCCTTCCCTCTGCTGTGCCTGACGTCTCCCAATCCCATCCATCTCCTGGTCCATCCCTCTGCTCCCCACCCCTCGCAGTCCCATCCATCTCTTGCTCCTTCCCTCTGCTTCCCACCCCTCCCAGTCCCAACCATCTCTTGCTCCTTCCCGCTGCTCCCCACCCCTCCCAGTCCCATCCATCTCCTGCTCCTTCCCTCTGCTCACCTCCTTTCCCAGTCCAATCCAATTCCTGGTCCTTCCCTCTGCTCCCCACCCACCCCTCCCAGTCCCATCCATCTCATGCTCCTTCCCTCTGCTCCCCACCCCTCCCAGTCCCATCCATCTTCTGTTCCTTCCCTCTGCTCACCATCCCTCCGTCCCATCCATCTCTTGCTCCTTCCCTCTGCTGTGCCTGACCTCTCCAAATCCCATCCATCTCCTGGTCCATCCCTCTGCTCCCCACCCCTCGCAGTCCCATCCATCTTCTGTTCCTTCCCTCTGCTCACCTCCTTTCCCAGTCCAATCCAATTCCTGGTCCTTCCCTCTGCTCCCCACCCACCCCTCCCAGTCCCATCCATCTCTTGCTCCTTCCCTCTGCTTCCCACCCCTCCCAGTCCCATCCACCTCCTGCTCCTTCCCACTGCTTCCCACCCTCCCAGTCCCATCCATCTCCTGCTCCTTCACTCTGCTTCCCACCCTCCCAGTCCCATCCAATTCCTGGTCCTTCCCTCTGCTCCCCACCCACCCCTCCCAGTCCCATCCATCTCTTGCTCCTTCCCTCTGCTCCCCACCCCTCCCAGTCCCATCCATCTTCTGTTCCTTCCCTCTGCTCACCATCCCTCCGTCCCATCCATCTCTTGCTCCTTCCCTCTGCTGTGCCTGACCTCTCCAAATCCCATCCATCTCCTGGTCCATCCCTCTGCTCCCCACCCCTCGCAGTCCCATCCATCTTCTGTTCCTTCCCTCTGCTCACCTCCTTTCCCAGTCCAATCCAATTCCTGGTCCTTCCCTCTGCTCCCCACCCACCCCTCCCAGTCCCATCCATCTCCTGCTCCTTCCCACTGCTTCCCACCTTCCCAGTCCCATCCATCTCCTGCTCCTTCCCTCTGCTCACCACCCCTCCCAGTCCCATCCATCTCTTGCTCCTTCCCTCTGCTTCCCACCCCTCCCAGTCCCATCCATCTCCTGCTCCTTCCCTCTGACCTCCTTTCCCAGTCCAGTCCAGTCCAATCCAATTCCTGGTCCTTCCCTCTGCTCCCCACCCACCCCTCCCAGTCCCATCCATCTCTTACTCCTTCCCTCTGCTCTCCACCCTCCCAGTCCCATTCATCTTCCCTCTGCTCCCCCCCCCCCCCGCGAGGTCCAGGATCGTGACTCCGTTTACCCCCTCTCTTCCTCCCTCCCTCCCTCCGGTGCAGGCAGCAGTCTTCTTCAGCCTTTCTGTGTTCCTGGCAGCGGTAGCGACGTACACGCTGCCTTCGGTCTGCCCCGGAAGCCTTCTCTTCAAGTTCCTGTTCCCACCTATGCGGGAACAGGAACTTGAAGAGAAGGCTTCGGGGCAGAGCTGAAGGCAGCGTGTACGTCGCTACCGCTGCCAGGAACAAGAAAGGCTTAGAGAAGATTGGTGCTGCCTGCGCCGGAGGGTAGGAAGAGAGGGGGTAGATAGACACGCTCGTCTCCGTCTGCTTCGCTGCTTCCCTGCCCTCTCTGTCTGCGTCCCGCCTTCCTCTGATGTCATTTCCTTTCGGGCGGGACGCAGACAGAGAGGGCAGGGAAGCAGCGAAGCAGACGGAGACGAGCGCGTGCCCTGCTTGGTTTTTTTTTTTTCATTCTAGCGCCAGTCCACGTCCTCGTCGTTTGGGGGGGCATTGCCCCCCCTCGCCCCCCCCCAGTCTACGCCTATGCTCAGGCCCATACATACCCCTACCTGTTATGCTTGTGGTGGAAACTATGAACCCTCCAAAACTGACCAGAAACCCACTGCTTCCACATATAGGTGCCCCCTTCACCCATAAGGACTATTGTAGTGGAGTACAGTTGGGGTAGTGGGTTATGAGTGGGATTTTGAGGGCTCATCAGACAAGAAAAGGGAGCAATGGCGAGATGTATACCTGGGAGCATTTATTTGAAGTCCACTTTAGTGCCCCTAGAGTGCCTCATTTCTCTCCTGGGGGATGTCTGGGGGATTGGTCTAGTAAAAATGCTGACCTCTCCTACATCCCCGTGGCTTGATTTTCTACATTTTTCATTTAGACTTTTTTTTTCCGAAAATGGTCCAAAAAAATGAACAAAGTACAAAACCGCATCTCCATTTTCAGCAAAAATTAAAAAAGGCATTTTTTTTACAGGTGCGCTGAAAAATGATTCTGCGCGCACCAAAAACACACATCTACACTACCGTAGGCCATTTTTCAGCACGCCTTTGTAAAGGGCCCCATAGTTTGTAGTCAATGCTATAACACATTGTTTTTTTCTCGAACCATCCTCCCCTTCCCTCAGTCTTGGGAACTTTAACAATCATACTAGTGACCACTCTGACTCTTATGCCTCTAAGTTTCTTGCTTTCACATCCTCATTCAGTCTCCAGCTATGCTCTGCTATCACTATTTATCAGCATGGCCACTGCCTCAATTTTGTCTTTTTCTCCAACTTCACACTTCTAATTTCTCCACTTCAGTGTATTCCCTCTCTGACCATCATCTGATAACTTCCACACTTATTCACCCTCCCCCTCAGTCTAATCCAATCTTCACCAACACATTTAGGAATTTTCAGGCTATTGACCCTTGAACTCTCTCCACCATTGTTTCAACTCTATTCTTATCCACTATCAGGCTTATTTTCGAAAGAGAAGGGCGCCCATCTTTCGACACAAATCGAAAGATGGGCATCCTTCGCCCAGGGTCGCCCAAATCAGCATAATCGAAAGCCGATTTTGGGTGTCCTCAACTGCTTCCCATCTCGGGGACAACCAAAGTTCACAGGGGCGTGTCGGAAGCATAGCGAAGACGGGACTGGGACGTGCCTTACACATGGGCGTCCTCGACCGATAATGGAAAAAAGAAGGGCGTCCCTGACGAGCACTTGGGCGACCTTACTTGGTCCATTTTTTCTTACAACCAAGCCTCAAAAAGGTGCCCCAACTGACCAGATGACCACCAGAGGGAATCGGGGATGACCACCCCTTACTCCCCCAGTGGTCATTAACCCCTTCCCACCCTAAAAAAAAAAAAAACTTTTTAAATATTTTTTGCCAGCCTCTATGCCATCCTCAAATGTCATACCCAGCTCCATGACAGCAGTATGCAGGTCCCTGGAGCAGTTTTAGTGGGTGCAGTGCACTTCAGGCAGGCGGACCCAGGCCCCCTACCTGTTACACTTGTGGTGGTAAATGTGAGCCCTTCAAAACCCACCAGAAACCCACTGTACCCACATGTAGGTGCCACCCTTCACCCCTTAGGGCTATGGTAGTGTTGTACAGTTGTGGGTAGTGGGTTTTGGGGGGCTTGGGGGGCTCAGCACCCAAGGTAAGGGAGCTATGCACCTGGGAGCAATTTATGAAGTCCACTGCAGTGCCCCCTAGGGTGCCCGGTTGGTGTCCTAGCATGTCAGGGGGACCAGTGCACTATGAATGCTGGCTCCTCCCACAACCAAATGGCTTGGATTTGGTTGTTTCTGAGATGGGCATCCTTGGTTTCAATTATCACCGAAAATCGGGGACGACCATCTCCAAGGACGACCATCTCTAAGGTCGACCTAAATTTCGCGATTTGGGCGTCCCGACCTTATTATCAAAACGAAAGATGGACGCCCATCTTGTTTCGATAATACGGGTTTCCCCGCCCCTGTCTGGGGACGTCCTGCAAGGTCACCCTCAGGAAAACTTGGGCGCCCCTTTCGTTTATGCCCCTCCACATTACCCAAGTCTGTCAATGACGCTGTCTCTTCCTATAATACCATTCTCTCCTCTGCTCTGGATGCTCTCACTCCTCTGATTCCCTGTTCTCTAAGGCATACCAAAACCCAACCTTGACTGACCTCCAGAAACTGCTGCCTAGGTTCCTGTGCCAACTCTGCTGAGCTCCTTTGGCTAAAATCCTGCACCCATGCTGACTTTACACATTTTAAGCTCTTGCTGACCTCCTTCCAGACTGCTCTTGCACTTGCCAAACAAGACTACTACATCCATTTCACAAACTCTCTTAGCTTCAACCCTCACCATCTCTTTGACACACTGAATTCTCTTCTTAAAGTGCCTCCACTTTCAAACTTCTGCTTCATTTTCTCCCCAGACTATAGTTGAGTACTTCCATAACAAGGCCAACAATATTAACCTTGAGTTCTCCATCATGTAATCTCCATCTCCACTTTCCCCACTTCATTCCCACAACCTTCCTTTAAACTTCCTTCTTCCTTTTCTAAAATCACTGAAGTGGAAACTGCACATCTTTTTTCCTCCTCCAGACTCACTACCTGTTCCCATTCTCACCCATCTAATCAGCTCTATTTCATCTACTGTCATCCCTTCTGTCATTTCTCAATCTTTAACTTTCTACTGCAATTGTTCCTGGTTCATTCAAACATGCTATAGTTACACCACTCCTCAAAAAATCTTCACAGGACTCTACCTGTCCCATCTCCCTCCTCCCTATTTTATCCATGATACTTGAATGTGTTGTTCTCTGCCATTGTCTTGACTTTCATCTCAAGTTATTCTTTGTCCACTACAACCTGATTTTCACCCTCTATGTTCAACAGAAACAGCCCTTTCTAAAGTCTCCAGTGACCTGTTCATGGCCAAATCCAAGGGCCCTAAAAAATTTGTTTTGATAAAGGGAGAAAATTGGGAGCAGAACTAGACCACCTTAAATGCCATTCAGACAGACAGTTCCTGGGCAGGAGCCATTCCAAATGCTGTGTTGGCGAGGCCCCCAAGAGGTTAAAAGACATGCCCTGTTGTGGGATGCAGCTGCGGGCTTGTGGCCTCTGGGGCATGCCCAAAGGGGCAGATCCTACCACTTTGGAGCCCCGTAGGAGCCTGGATTTCTGGTTATCAGGCAATTATCAACATGGTCAAGCAGAAGAAAATGTCTTTAAGGGGCTTGGGTGGTAAACCAAGCCAGTGTAATATTAAAGGCCTAATGGATCAACATGTCATATCGGGTCAGTTGACCACCCATAACTTGAAGTCCTTATCTCCTATTGAGGCTTCTTTGTCTTTGGGTGAACAAACTCCACTCCCTCAACCTATTTTGAGACTTGAGGGAATTAAATCCTCATTGCCTGAGGATTTTTTGGTCCTTTGTGATGGTAAGAGTCCTAAGGACCCTCCTAAGTATCCTCATCTGAAAAGCCTGCCCCAGTCTCTGTTCTTGCTCCTGTACTAGTAGATATAGAGGGCTACTTTCGATAAGACACCTGTCTTTGGTTGTTTTGTACAAAATGTCAAAAATCCAAATAGGAAAGAAGGTTCTTTTTTAAAAAAGAAGAGCATCTTTTTTGTCAAAAATACCATTTCAAACACGCTGCCCAGTTACCGCCGGGTTAGCTTGGGAGCCCTTGTTGCCACCTCAATGAGTTCTCTTACCGCATGGCTATGGTGTCTGGGGGCTTTTTCCCACAGCTTGGTAAAAGGACCCCCAAATAACTGACTTCAGTTATTCAATGACATGCCTCACAAAACAGATAAGTCTTTAACTGTTGTTTAAACATTAATAATGGGGGGATTTGACGCATTTCTAGAGGAAGAGTGTTCCACGGAGTCTTATTCTCATGATTAGAGTTCAATGAGTATCCCTGCATTGTTCTAATCATCTCCTGTCATTGTATTGTGGAGGCTTGAAGCTTGCTAGTCTGGATGTCCTACAGCTGTCATCCTAGTTAAGCTGGTTCTTGTATGGGTATACCAACACATTTTTGTCTTTAAATATCAAGGGTTTGAATAACCCAATTAAGAGGAAAAAAATTGTATTATGTTTGGCAGAAGCAAGTTGACCTTATTTTCTTGCAAGTAACAGGACTAGATTCTATATATCACAGCTAAATATTTGTGCCAAAACAAAATACACCTAGGCATGTTCTATAAAGTATGCCTACATTTAGGCATACTTTATAGAATAAGCCTAAAGTTCCACACAGTTTATAGAATACACCGAGCACCTGTCCATGCGACTAAATTTAGTCACGGGCAGTTACGCCAAGTGACTGAATTTTAGGCAAAGGAAACTTTTCTTTTAAAATGCTTATTTGGTCATTTGAGGTCTTTGTCAAAAGATGACATTTTTGTATTTGATTTTTAAATTAAAATAGAATTGAAGCTTGAATTAGTTAATTGGTAATATAATACCATTTTGGATGCTTGTAGCAGTGGATTTTCTCAAGTATCCCAACCTTTTTTAAACCCTGCTAAACTGACTGATATTTATTGGCACTTAACCACACAGTGCTGCTGAATAGCAGCATTAACCACCCCTACACTGTCTGGATAGAGCTGGGCAGTCTATGGGTAGAGCCTGGGCAGAGCCGGTAGCCGAGACACCAAGGCTGGCCCATCCCAAAGATTGAAATTTACCATTGCTGTGCTGAAGATTGAAGGCCAATGAGTGAGGTTTTTCTTGTGGTCCCCAGCCATGTCCAAAACCAGTTCTGGTAGAAGCACATTCCAAAACTGGCATAGTCTAATCAATAAATAGAAAATAAAATTATTTTTTCCACCTTTGTCTGGTCATTATCTTTCTAATGCTGGTCCCAGTCTCTGGTTTCCTCTATCTTCTCTTAACTATCTTGCCAGAGTCACCTTATGCATTTGACACTTTTTTTCTCTCCATGCTCAGCATCCACCTTCTCTCTGCATCCCCTATCTATCCTACCCAGCATCACCCTTCTGTCCTTGCTCCTATCTTCCAGTCATCTCTATGTCCCCATTCTTGCCCTATCCAACATAACTCTTCGGTGCCCCATGCCATGCCCCCCCCCCCCAATATGCTGGCTTATCTCCTCCCCTCTCTGTCTTTCTTCCCTCCTGTCTTCCCCCTCTGAAACCAGCATCTCTCCCTTTCTCTTTCCTCCTTCTACCCTTGTACCTCCCAGGGTCCAGCAAGTGCTCCTTTCTCTTTCCTTGCTCCTGTTCTGTCTCCAGTTTGCAAGTCCAGCACCTCTCCTTCTTCCTTCTTGCCCCACGGATCCTTCCTCCCCGCCCCCCCCCCCCCACTACCACCTTGGCATCCCTTCTTCTCTCCTCTATCTTCCCCCACTATTTTGGCATCTCTTCTTCTCCCCCCTCCCCAACCACCATCTTAGCATCTTTTCCTTTCTCCTCCCCCCATCAATATGTAGCATTTCCCCCACTCCCTCTCCTTTCTATGTGTAGCTTTCCCACCCCTTCCAGTACAGCATTCCTTCCCCATTCTCACTCTTTCCATACAAAGTCCCCTCCCCCATTTCCACCCATTCCATTCAAGTGCAGCATTCCCTCCCCCTCCCCCATTCTTACCTGTACCCTTCAAGAGCAGCATTTCTACCTCCCTCCCTCCTCCACCGCATCTGACATTTTCCCTGCCCTCCTCCCTCTGCCCGCCCCCTCCCCTGCGTAAGCGCTACAAATTTGCAGGTTTGTCAACACTGTATCAAGCTGTCTTTGGCTGCTCAGAGGCTTATTTCCCTCTGCCATGTCCTGCTTACATGGCAACAGGAAGCTGCGACAGAGGGAAGGACCCCGGGACTAGCCAGAGAGGGTCTGATGTAAGAGTGCTGGCAAATGGCCAAGTTTTTAGGGCCTGTGTGGGGGGGGGGGGGCAGAAGAGAGGGGAGGTCAGATGCCATACCTGTTGGATTATTTGTAGTAAATAATTAGCAGATTTTAGTACACACAGCTTCAGCTTTAGAAATGTTAATTTCTTTCTTCATCTCTCTCTCATTCACCCCTGAATAATTCACTGCTGAGTCACTTTAAAGTTGAAGTAACAAAACATCTGTTTACTCACAGTTTGTAGTTAGATTATAATCAGACAGGCTTATATATACATATTACTATACATTTGTATTATCAGCTCCTTCCATGTGCTTAGATGGTAATGGATGCTCACACCACCATAGATCCTCTCAGGTTAGGAGAGATCATGAGCTCCATGTGCTCCATGTGCTGCATGTGCTGCATCTAACCCCCACAGGAAGTTGCATAGCAGTGTGACCTCTCTAAGTAATTCACATCAGAGGTCACAGAGTAATCACAGAGAAATAATAGGTGACAGGCAATGCATGTAAAATACAATAAATTCCAACAAACCCCTTCTCATGCATAACTGTCATGCAATTATTTATTCATACAAAGTCCAAGCTTTATACGCAGATTCACAAAATGTTCTCTGGGTAATGGTTTGGTCATGATGTCAGCTGTCATCTCACTGGTGTGACAATAGTGTAGACTGATGACCCCTTCTTTCGCCAACTCTCGCACGTTGTGGTATTTCGTTGCGATGTGCTTGGTGCGTGACTGAACCTTGTCATTCTGTGACAGTCGGATGCAGCTCTGATTATCTTCCATTATCTGGATTGGTCTCTTTTCAGCTATTCCAAAATCCAGCAAAAGTTTTTCAATCCACATCAGTTCTCTGCACGCTTCCGATACGGCCACATATTCAGCTTCTGTAGAAGACAAACTCACAATACTTTGTTTATGACTGGCCCATGAAATTTGTACATTTCCATACATAAACACATATCCACTTGTGGATTTATAATCAGAATGATCCCCTGCCCAATCTGAATCACAGTAACATATTAGTTTTGGATTACTATTGGCTGAAATCTTTAATTTACAATCAATGGTACCCTTTAAATACCTTACCATCCTTTTAACTGCAGTCCAATCTGATTTGGTAGGTGAGCTGACCCTTCTGCTCAAAATTCCTACTGCATTTGCTATATCAGCCCTGTATGTGGTAGCTAGATATAAAAGCTTACCTATGGCTGATCTATATTGGATGTTATCTGGTAAAGGTTCTCTTACTGTTTCATCCTTCAGAAAATCAGTGATCATGGGAGTGCTTACAACTTGGGCATCTTGCATACCTAAACTTTCAATAAGCTCATTTATTTTCTGCTTCTGGCTTAGAAGATAAGAACCATCATTTTGTTTCTCAATTTCTATACCAAGATAGTATGACACATTACCCAGTTCTTTTATCTCAACATTGTGGTTTAAACATTTTACAATGTCCTTGTACTCTTGCTCACTTTTGCTTGCAATGAGCAGATCATCAACAAAAGCTAAAATGTATGCATATTGTCCATTTGTGCACCTAGTGTACAAACATTTATCTGCTTCACCTTGCTTAAATCCTAAATTTGTCAATATTTCATGCAATTTATCATTCCAACATTTTGCACTTTGCTTTAATCCATAAAGACCTTTGTTTAATTTACACACTAGCTGTCTTTGTTTTGTATTTATGAAACCTGTTGGTTGTTCCATGTACAAGTCTTCAGTTATATCTCCGTGAAGAAATGCTGTTTTCACATCAATGTGTTTGACTTGCATGCCTTTTGAGACTGCAATGCTCAGAAGTGTTCTGATTGTCGTGTGTTTCACTACAGGTGCAAACACTTCATCAAAATCTTCTCCATATTTTTGAAGATATCCCTTTGCGACTAATCTTGCTTTATACCTTTCCACTTTTCCTTGTGCATTCCTTTTTAACTTGAATACCCATTTGCATCCTATAGCTTTCTTGCCAGGAGGTAATTTTGTAAGAATCCAAGTATTATTTTTATCCAATGCATCAATTTCTTCTTGTGCAGCTTTATGCCATTCAGCAGCTTCTTCTGCTGGCATTTTCTCAATCTCATCCCATGTTAAGGGCTCTTGAGCTTCTGCTGACTTTGTTAAGTAAGACAGTCTTGGGGGTGGAACACCTTTGTTTTCCCTGGATGAGCGTCTGACAACAGGTTGGTCTGACCTTTCCGCATCCTCTAAATCTGAGAGTCCTTCTCCAATTGATTCCCCTTCTCCAACTGTACTGTCTTCTTCAATGATCCTTTCTGTGTCTGCTTCCTCTGCCTGTTCCTCGTTAGATACAGGTGAGTTGCTTTCAGACATCTGCCTTGGTATGGCATTTATATACACTGGCATGTCTATTATGGTTCTAGTTTCATATTCTGGATGATAAGGCTCATCTGGGATAATCCAGCCTTTATCAACCCTTTTGTTTTCATCAAAATATGTAACATGTCTTATGCCAACAATGCCAGTTTTCAGATTCAAAATTCTATATCCTTTGTGTCCTGGAGCATAGCCAACTAAAATGCCCCTTTCTGTTGTGGAATCCAGCTTATGCCTTCTTTGCTTTGGTACATGAGCATATGCTGTACTTCCAAATGTTCTTATGTGTGACAGGTTTGGCTTCCTACCATGCCATGTCTCATGTGGTGTGCGCTCAGCGCCTTTAGTTGGCATTCTGTTTTGTAGGTACACTGCTGTGAGAATGGCTTCCCCCCATAGTCTTTTAGGGAGATTGCTATCTGACAGCATACATCTGGTCATTTCCACAAGTGACCTAAATTTTCTCTCTGCAACAGAATTTTGCTCTGGTGTATAAGCTACTGTTGTGATATGCTGAATGCCTTCTTGTTCTAGAAATGTGCGCATGCTTTGTGAAGTGAACTCACCACCATTGTCGGTCTGAAGAACCTTTGGTTTTCTTTCAAATTTATTGCTCACCATGGCTACGTATTTCTTCAGCATGTCTGTGACTTGACTTTTTTCTTTCAGCAAATAGGCCACACAGTATCTAGAGAAATCATCCAAGAATATTAGCACAAATCTGTTATTTCCCAATGATGGGATATTAAACGGTCCACATAAGTCACTGTGTATTAAGTCCAGTACTTTATTACTCCTATTTCCTGTGTATGCAGGAAATGAGGGTCTCACACCTTTTTGAGTAACACAGTCTATGCATTTCTCCATATTACCAGCATCTGCACTTATCTGAATGCCGGTGGCCAGTTGCTTACTGTAAAGATCCTGGATCACCTTAGAATCACGATGTCCCAGGCGGCGGTGCCAGATTTCCAGACTACATTTACCATCATTCTTCCTTACTTGCGCCATATGTGAGGCTTCACCTGAAATGTTCAGCTTATAAACATCATTATGCATAAAAGCTTCAGCATACACTTCATCATTTTTAGAGATTGTGCACTTACTGTTTTCAAAATGAATCACAAATCCCTTCTTATCTAATGTAGATACACTAAGCATATTACAAACTGCTTGGGGAATATACAAGACATCACTTACAGGAATTTCTTTAACTTCATTAGACACTTTGCATTTTAAGAATCCAATACCTTTTGCTTGGATCTTAGCAGTCCCTGCGTTTGCAGTTTTAAGAATACCTTCCTCTGGACACATTTCCTGAAAGAAATCCTTAGAATTGGTTAAATGGCATGTGCTCCCTGAATCCAAAATCCAAGTACTTTCATTTGAATTATTATTTACCATAGTCAAAGATTTTTCTGCCATTAGAAAGCCCTTGTGTTTATCTTTGTCCTTCATACATTTCCTGGTTTGAAAATTCTTTAGTTCCATTGGCTTAGGTGAGCTAGAGGGAGTGTTTTGTGTTTCCTTACACCATTTAGATACATGTCCCTCCTTTCCACATGAGTAGCAAATCAGCTTGCCCTTGGGTGGAGTTTTCCCATAGCTCCGCCTTCCTCTGTTCTTTGCCAAGAAATTTGTTTCATTTCTCTCTGACTGACTTTGAGAACACATCTCCTCAGAATCATTTATTATGCATTCCTGCCTTAGTTTTGATGTTGTCTGTTCAAAAGATTGCCCTTCAATGGCCTCATTTACAGACCTAAAAACATCAAACTTCTTTGATAGTGAGGTAAAAAGAAATGCTCTTTTCAATGCATCACACATGGGAATTCCAGAAAGTTCTAACTTTTGAAATGAAGACATAAGATGCATAATGTGATCATTACATTTACTTTTATCCCTTAATTTGGTTTCATTCAACTCTGCCAGCCAAATTGGTTGCTGCTTTGCATATGTAGTTGCATACATAGTTCTCAGTTTATATAAAATGTCCTTTGGTGTATCTTTTCCCTCCACTAATATGGCTTGTTTCTCTGAGAGAGCTTCCAAAAGCATGCACTTCACATAATAGTTTGCATTGTCCCATTCAGCCATATTTTCAGCTGTTCTGTCTTGGTCTAAGCATATATTTAATCTTTTTGCTCGAAGGAGACATATGAATCTTAGTTCCCACTTCTGATAATTAAACTCAGTTAATCTAGGCACCTTGAGAGAATAGAACAATGGTGAATTTCTTCCCTCAGCCATTTTCTTAGCCTTCTGTCTGCTGTGTGGGGGGAGAGAGAGACAGACTGAATCTTTCCTTTAAAACTTAAGAGAAAAATGTGACCTTTTTTTCTGCCTGGTAATATTTCTCTTCTTTTTCAATTCCTGAGCCCTGGGCCCATAACCCTTTTGTTGGATTATTTGTAGTAAATAATTAGCAGATTTTAGTACACACAGCTTCAGCTTTAGAAATGTTAATTTCTTTCTTCATCTCTCTCTCATTCACCCCTGAATAATTCACTGCTGAGTCACTTTAAAGTTGAAGTAACAAAACATCTGTTTACTCACAGTTTGTAGTTAGATTATAATCAGACAGGCTTATATATACATATTACTATACATTTGTATTATCAGCTCCTTCCATGTGCTTAGATGGTAATGGATGCTCACACCACCATAGATCCTCTCAGGTTAGGAGAGATCATGAGCTCCATGTGCTCCATGTGCTGCATGTGCTGCATCTAACCCCCACAGGAAGTTGCATAGCAGTGTGACCTCTCTAAGTAATTCACATCAGAGGTCACAGAGTAATCACAGAGAAATAATAGGTGACAGGCAATGCATGTAAAATACAATAAATTCCAACAATACCTGCCTGAGGAAACTGGGGAGGGGAAAAAGAGGTGAGCCAATGCCAGACTCTTGTGATAAACTGCTGGGGAGTTTAGGAAGCCAATGTGTGTGATCGGGCCCCTTAAGCATGTGATCTGGAGAAGGGGCCCGATTGCATGTGCCACACGCCAAATGCATGTGACTTGTTATATCTGTGGTACCTAACTGGCTATTCAGACCACTAACCAGTTGAGTAAGTTGTTAAACTTAGGACAGCAAAAAGGCTGTCCTAATTTTACTCTCTGAGTTAACCAAGCATGAGCTTAAATATTGGCTGCTGCTCAGTTACCTTCTGGGTAGCAATAAGGGGGTTTCTGGTGCCCCTTCCTCCCTCCCACCACATAGGTCTCCTGGGCCTACCTTGGATATCCCTGGTGATCTAGCTCTTGCTCGTCTAAATTTAGGCACCTATATTCAGAAAAAAAACAGTAGACACCTCAAATCTATAAATATAGGCACTTAACTTTAGTGCCCAGTTTAGGAGTCTCTATTGAGAAGCTGAGCTTCTGTGAAATATCAGGCTCAAAATGTACAGTTCGATATGTCTTCTTCATAGGCAGCGTGTGAAGGATGTGGAGGGATATGGTCAGGGCTTTTTTTGAGGGGGTACTTGGGGATACTGAGTACTGGCACCTTTTCCATTGTCTGCTGAAATTGACCCATGGACCCCAAGTTTTAATGAAAGAGCTCAGACTCTACGCACCAATTCTGCCTTGTCATAGATTCTGGGACTGGTTGCAGGGGGCCTAGCTATTGTGGGGTGGGTTGCTCAGTCATCACCCCAACCCTGAAGGGTGGCCTAGCATTTGAGTACTGGCACCTTTTTTGCTAGAAAAAACGCACTGGATATGGTACCATGTACAGAAACCTGTTGCACAGCCTCATTTACATAAGACTGAAAGGGCTGAAGTGCGGGGCCATTTTTGATAAATACAATTATTTATTGGTAGAGCTGCCTTGGTACTCCTAGTAAACAATAGTGCTCTTTCTCCATGTCGGATGGGTTGTACATTAAAGTCCAATACAAAACCTTGATAAACTAGAAAATATTTTTATTGCATATCTCTATCGCTACGAGCTTCTACAGAACACTTCAGAGAGCATGTGCTGATTTTGTTAGCACAAGCTACGTTTTTAGTTAAATGGTCCTTTAAATGTTTTAAATTGAAAAAAAGGAAAAGACCTAACTAAAGGGGGTGGTGAAATAAATTTCCAACTCCAAACTCAGTGCTGATGCTGTGTTGAGCAAAATATTGGTTGGGCCATAGCCACCATACCTGTTCATATAATTATCTTATATCTGGATTCCCCCCCCCCCCCCCCCCCCGGTCATGTCCTCTTTTTCAGGGGACTGTCGGGGGTTCTGGTGGTTTTACCAGCTTGCCTATTTGTCTGGGTTTCTGAACAGGCAGACTGGCTGGTGGGCTGACGGGCGGATGGATAGTCTGGCTGGCAGGCGGGCCTTCTCTCTCCCCCACCTGAACCTACCGTAAAATGCCCTGGTGGTCTAGTGGCATCTTCAGAGGAGGAAAGAACCCCACTCTTTCCTGCCCGCTGCCACTGCTTTAAAATGGCTGCCGAGACTTCAAGCAGTGATCTCGTGAAACTTCCATGGAAATCTTGCGAGACCACCGCTTGAAATCTCGGCAGCCATTCCAAAGAGAACAAGCTGTACATGGATAGAAGGTGGAGGGGGTTTGATATGCTGCAAATGGATGGGATGGGAGGGGAAGGGGGTCATGGGCGTAGTTTGGGGGCAAAGGGGGAAATGCCCCCCAAACGCAGGGCTGGTGCAACCCAGCTGCAGGCAGCTCTTGGTCCCTCCCTCCCCCCCCCCCCCTCAGCTCCCCGACAGCCCTCCTCTCCATTCCTGATGCAACTAAATCTTTTATTTTAAGTTGCAGTGACGGCACTGAAAACAGCACAGCGTGACAGCGGGCTCACCTCCAGCCTTTCCCTTCCCTCTCAGTGTCCCACCTTCCTCTGATGATGTATTTCTTGTTTCCACGAGGGCGGAGCACTGAGAGCAAAGGGAAAGGCTGAAGGTGAGCCCGCTGTCACACTGTGATGTTTTCAGTGCCATCGCTGCGATTTTTTTAAAATTCTTTATCATTTTAAATTTTACAAGCATATAATACTTGAATCAGAAAAAACAGATTAGTTGATTCCAGGAAATCTTAGATCATTAACATAAAGAAAAAAAGTTTTCATCTTGTATTAGACCACCAAGTAAGAGGGGCAGAGCCGTTACAAACTCAGGAGATGAGAGTTAGTCATTTAAAGTTAAAGTAAAGCTTAACACATTATCCACTAAATAATAACAATACTTTTAACCCTGGATCAAACTGCACGAATCCAACTTGCATCATAATACCTTTTTCTGATCAATAAATTGTTTTAAATGTTCCATCGCTGCGATTTTAAATAAAAGGTTTAAATGCAGGGCAGCAGAAACGGAGAGGATGGCTGTCGGGGAGCTGAGGGCTGGAAGGAGGGGCTGGGTTGGAACTGAACTCGGGAACATGGATGGGAGGGGAGGGTGGGGGTCAAAGGAGAATCGTTGGACATGGATGGGAGGGGAGGGCAGGGAAGAAATCACTGGACATGGATAGGAGGAGAGGGGAGGCAGGGGAAGAGAAGAGAAATTGCTGAACATGGAGGGGAGGGCAGGGGAGAGAGGAGAATTGCTGAACATGGATGGATGGATGGAGGGGGCAGGGGAGAGAGGAAATTTGCTGGCTATGGATGGATGGATGGAGGAGAGGGCAGGGGAGAATGGAGAGTTGCTGGACATGGATGGATGGAGGGGAGGGCAGGGGAGAGATGGCCCACCCCATCCTTTGCCCCCCCCCCAAATGAAACAGTCAAACTACACATGTATGGGAGGGAGAGAAGGGGACAAGCTGCATGTGGATGAAAGGGAGGGGGGCATGTTGTGCATGGAGGGGAGAGAAGGGAAGGGAAAAGGGGAAATGCAGGATTTGGATAGAAGGGGATGTAGAGGAGAGGGTCCATGTTCCTTATGAATGGGACGGAAAGGAGAACATGCAGCTCATGGATGAGTTTTTTTTTTTAATGTATGTATTTTCTAATTTTGTATTTAGCAGATTACGGAAGAAAATGCATTTCTGTTACTTTTACTAGTATTTTCACTGCATATGGAGTCTGGTTTTCTTGGGGGGGGGGGTCAAGGTGACTGTGCGGCAGAGTGCAATGCGGGGTTGGGAGGTGGTGCAGGATTTTATTTTTTGTGTCCTCTTTTTGGTCTCTGCAAATATGGTAACCCTACCTATGCATAAAATCAAACTTGAAACAAAAACTATGAAAGAAGGCAGGGATAGCATTTGTTAATGAAGACAAGATGGCAGAAAGATGCCAACTGTGTTATTAACATAGTAATTCTCTCCCTATTTTTCAAATGGCTAACAGCAGCTAAGAGATTCCTAGTTTACCCATCACCTGCCTCCAATTACTTTCATTTTCACTTGGTAACATAATCACAGGATAAATGGTCTTGTCCCAGGATAAATGTATCAATGGATGATCTGTACAAGATAATCTCATTATGAGGTGGTCTGGTTATCCTCTTCACAAGATAATCCTCACAACTGTTCTGTGAGGATTTTGCTGCTGTTAGATCAGGATGTGAAATGATCCCATGCAGATGCTGTGTGTTCATCTTCATATATCTTCTATCATAATTACACTCAGTCTAAATGTGTCTACTCACCCATGCAATAAAAGCATCACGCTGAAGTCATGCCAAGTTATAAAGCCCTTCCAAAAGCATGTTTCATTGTTCTGACAGCTGCTGTACATGATTTGCTTCAGAATGAGGATGAATACATAATCTCAGTCAGTATGTTTTTCATTTAACAAGAGAATGGTGCGTCAGTATCATGTTTCCTGTGAGAAGCTATTTTTCTTTCTCAATAGCAATTAGAAAGATAGATTCCTAAAGTGAGAAACTCAGTCGTACTATGTTCTGTATTATGTTACATTTTTCCATTTCTTGCAGCTGGACATATGCATTCAAAAAAAAATTTAAAAATCATATAAACAAAATTGGACTAGGGTTTGAGATACTAAACACTCCCAGATGTTTTTGCATTCCACAATGCAAAAGTCAAAATTAGTGGAGGGGTGTATAAAAAGGATGTGATGGGGTAATTGAAATACATTTTTTTCCTCAGGTCAATGTTTGGAAAACATGTAATGTGTTTTGCTTTTTTTGTAGTGTCTGTTTTATTAGGGCCAGTCTTAGTAATTGCAGGCCAGTTTGGTGCCCTCCCCCTGGCTTAAGATTTCAAATGAGGTGTCAGGGATTTATTTATTTATTTTAGGCTAGCCCTGTGAGAAGGTGAAGCCAAAAAGGCTATAAGACCAAAGGGCCAGGGGGAATGAGATGGAGGAGATGTAAGAGCTGCCCAGGGTGTAGTGGGAGGAGTAAAGAGCATCAGTGCTCAGATGCACAATAACCAAGGGGGGAGGAAGAGGGAGAGAGAAGGAGAGAGAGATGGAGATGGAAAGGAAAAATAAGCTTTAACTTTTGGTCAGCAGCCAATTGCAAAACTGACTCAGTTAAGCTTGGGGCCCTGTGTGACTGCCCTTGTTGCCCCTGCTTAAGTCCAGCCCTGTGTCTTATATAATAAGTTCTTGGATTATATGGGTTGCTTTGTTAACTGCTCAGATTTGTAAATGAGCATGATATAAGTTGTTATAAATTAATTAATTAATACAACTATTCCATGTTCGAGGTTCCAGTGTCAACATTTTTTGGTAAAATTTGTCCATGTATTGCTAACTTACACAATGAGAGTTATATGGCAATTTTTGATCCTGTTGATAATATTTGTTTGGTTAATTGATACAGCTGGAATACACAGCCAGACTTGACTTTCTGTGGCGGGTCCAGGCCAAAGAAGAAATCAATGAAATGAAGGAGTTAAGAGAACACAATGAAAACATGCTCCGGAACATTCTACCTAGTCATGTTGCTCGGCACTTCCTGGAGAAGGATCGTGATAATGAGGTGTGCATTAATGAAAGCTATTTTTTTTTTCAATATTTGTAATGTTTTGCATTTCTGCCTTGCATGTAGAAGAGTGCTGTTTTTTTTTTTTTTTTGATTGAACATGCAACTTTTTCTTCTGTGAGTATTCTGATTGAGTTTTATCAGTAAAGAGGCCCTTTTACTAAAGGACAATAGAATCTGGGCTTAGCACATCTTAATGCTGTGATGTGCTGTGCTGGGAACATTGACGGTTCGGTGTTAGTCCTGCCCATTTGTGATGACATCAGCCAGCCTGGACTTCCACTTTGATAAGCATGCCAATTGTGAGGTGAGCCACCTCAGGCTTGCTCTTAAAGGGGCACTCCTAAGGGGCATTAGTGTATCTTTGCGGGCAACCTGGTAAGCAAAAATAATTGAAAGAATGAACCTAGAATTTGAATGGTATCTTATAATATAATTTTTTTATACTGGAGGCAGAGAAGGGTTGTTTTGAGAGCATGATGCAGTCTAATATTTCTGTTGTCACTGGGGTTCATTAGTGGGTTTTTGTCAATGTCTAACTTTCCTTTCTCATTACCTGTATGGGAACGTAATGTTAAACTGCATTCCGCTAGGTCCAAAAGTTTAGAGAATCTAATTGATTGTTCTGCTTATTGTTGTTATTATCAAATTCCTGATTGTGGGTCAAGGAAGGAGTAATGGGCATTTCAACAGATGGTGATTAGGATGCTAGTACCTATACATAGAACTGTTATTTCTACTGTTACTAATTCTACTCCAGTTCCATGCATTCTTTCTAACCTTAGCTTGGTTTGTAATAAACTGGACATGATTAGGGATTTAGTAGGAGATTCTGAATATTACTTAGCATTTATTACAGAAACCTGTCTTTCTCAATTAGAAGGACATAGACTGAATGCTTTATGTTCCTTGGGGTACAAACCTGTCTATTGCTCTCAGAGTTGTCAAAAGGGAGGAGATGTGTGCTAGTTCTTTGTAAGGAGTAGTTCTCTCTTAACAGTGTTACAAATCTTTACTAACTATGGTATACTTGCCTTTCCCTGGGCATTGCCTAGGATCAGGATTGTGAAGAAACAGGTTGCCTTCTAGTTTACAGTTCTCCTGGAATTATGAAGGATATGATTAATTTTTTAATGAAAGATTATTGCACAGCATTTGCTAATTTTTAAACTACTTGTATTTTGTACAGTTTTAACGTCCATCTTTATGTTATAGATGATTCCACTGTTAATTATTTTAAAAGCTTTCCATCATCTTTACATCTGCAGTGGTTACCAGCGGAAGTTACTCACAGAGATGGGCATGTTCTTGATGATCTTTTTGTTTCTAATACTTTGTTGTATCTAATTTCTGACTTGGGCACCACCTCTTTAATTTGGTCTGATCATTGTAACATTGATTTTACTTTTAGTATGTTAGTTGAGAAGCAGGCTAGTGCTAAGTCGAGCCAATGTAGATGGAAAAGAGTTAACTTTGATAGAGATACTTTTAAATAACAAGTATATGTTTTTAATTTTTGGTCAATGATTCTACTAATATTCAGGAAATGGTTACTACCTGGAATGCTGAGTTATCTTCTATAGCTGATACTGTTGCCCCTTTCAATGTATAAAAGCAAAACATTTACATGCTGTCCGTCACCATAGAGCCTAAGGCACTAAAGGTTGAGTGCAGGAAGCTTGAGAAATCATGGTTTTGAACACAATTGGATGTTGATTGTGTATCATGGAGAAATGTGATCAGGAACTATAAACTTGAGATTTCGAAAGCTAAAAAACTTTATTTTTCAAAAAATATTGAGTCCACAAGTTCCTTAAAGAAAGAGCCAAGAGAGACCACAGAAGGGCGGATTGAAGGGGGAAAATTAATGTGAACAATCTTTCAGCTTTCCTGAAAGTACATAAGTATTGCCACACTGTGACAGACCAAAGGCCAATTCAGGACACAAATGCCTGGCAAGATCCCGAAAAAGTTCAATATATTTTATGATGCTTATCCCAGAAATAAGCAGTGGATTTTCCCCAAGTCAGTTTAATAATGGTCTATGGACTTTTCCTTTAGGAAGCCATGCAGACCTTTTTTAAACCCCTCTAAGCCTTTACTACATTCTCTGGCAACGAATTCCAGAGTTTAATTACACATTGAGTGAAGAAAACGTTTCTCTGATTCGTATTAAATTTACTACTTTGTAGCTTCATCGCATGCACCCTAGTCCTAGTATTTTTGGAAAGAGTTCCACTCCACTCATTATTTTATAGACCTCTATCATATCTCCCCTCAGCCATCTTTTCTCCAAGCTGAAGAGCCCTAGATGCTTCAGCCTTTCCTCATAGGGAAGTCATCCTATCCCCTTTACCATTTTTGTCACCCTTCTCTGTACCTTTTCTAATTCCACTATCCAGCTTATTTTTGAAGGAGATCACCGGCCATCTTCCGACACAAATTGGGAGATGGCCGGCGATCTCCTAAATCCAGCCATATCGGTATAATTAAAAGCCGATTTTGGCCGGCACCAACTGCGTTCCGTCGCGGGGCCGGCAAAAGTTCAAGGGGGCGTGTTGGCGTGGTAGTGAAGGCAGGTCAGGGGCGGGACAGGGGCATGGTTTGAGATGGCCAGCTTCGCCTGATAATTGAAAAAGAAGGGCATCCTTGGCGAAAATTTGGTCTGCCTTATTTGGTCCCTTTTATTTAGGTCCAGGTCCCAAAAAAGTGCCCAAACTGCCCAGATGACCACCGGAGGGAATCAGGAATCATCTCCCCTGACTCCCCCAGTGGTCACTAACCCCCTCCCACCCTCAAAAAAACAACTTTAAAAACTTTTTGTGCCAGCCTCTATGCCAGCCTTAATTGTCATACTCAGGTCCATCGCAGCAGTATACAGGTCCCTGGAGCAGTTTTAGTGGGTGCAGTGGACTTCAGGCAGGCGGACCCAGGCCCATCCCCCCCTACCTGTTACGTTTGTGGTGGAAAATGGGAGCCCTCCAAACTCCACCTTCATGCTCCTCACAGCCACTGCAGTGAAAGCATACTGCTGTGTTGCTGGTGCCAAAGCCTCTCTGTAACAGGAAGTTCCGCCTCCTTTGACAGAACTTCCTGTTTCAGAGGCTTGGAGCCAGATGACACACAGCATGCTTTGAGTGCAGTGACCATGAGAAGCAGGGAGAAGGAACTGCAGAAGAAAGAAGAAGTGCAGGCAGAGCAATGCTGGATGTTCACTGTGGGGGAGAGAGAGGCGTTAACTCATGTTAAAACTTCTTACATGAGTTAAACATTTAAAATGTTAATCGTGTTATTAACGTGTTAAATGTACAACCCTAATTGCAACACAGTCTCCACTGCTAAAGGAGCAATATCCAAATGGTACAAACTACTACAAAGTCACAAATATCATAAATCAGTGGGCACAGAGGGAGTTTGGGGAAAAAGGCTTAAATGTTACCCTTACAAGTAAACAATGGGAACCCTTATGGTTGTCCAATATTAAATCTTTACACTCAACTGCCATCAATCAATCAATGTATTTTATTAGTAGTAGTAGTAGTAGTAGCATTTGTGTCCCACATTTTCCCACCAATTTGCTGGCTTACATTTGCCATAATGGCGGTTGCCATTTCCGGGTAACAGAAGTACAAGTAGTGTAACGTTAAGGTGCATACATACATGATAACATACATGGTACATAGCATATATGGAGCTGATCATGGTATATATATATATATATATATATATATATATATATATATATATATATATATATATATATATATATATATATATATATATATATATATAAAATGTGCATATATAGTTAGTAAAGAAGAATACATTAAGGTATTGCATGAAGGTTACGTTAGTTGCAGCATTTGGCCAGTGACTATAGAGAGCTCCTATTCGATATAGGTATAGAAGTGGTATTGCTTAGTCATTAATAGCAAGAAGGTAATCAGTCTTGTGGTGAAGTTTCGGTTTAGCATAGATCGTGTATAGCGTTATTATTCAAAGTTTAGGATAGCTGTTTATGGTATGCCTTCTTGAAGAGATCTGTTTTCAGTAGACTTCGGAAGATGGTTAGATCTTGCGTTGTTTTTATGGCCTTCGGTAGTGCGTTCCATAGCTGCGTGCAGATGTATGAGAAACTGGTCACGTATGTGGATTTATATTTTAGTCCTTTACAGGTAGGATAGTGGAGATTGAGGAATGTGCATGATGATCTTTTTGCGTTTCTAGTAGGTAAGTCTATGAGGTCTTACATGTAGGTCGGGGCTTCCCCGTAGACAATTTTGTGGACCAGGGTGCACTTTGAACGCAATTCGTTCTTTTAATGGGAGCCAGTGTAGTTTTTCTCTTAGGGGTTTGGCGCTTTTGTATTTTGCTTTCCCAAATATGAGTCTGGCTGCTGTGTTTTGGGCGGTTTGAAGCTTCTTAGTAATTTGATCTTTGCATCCAGCATAGATGCCGTTACAGTAGTCTAGATGACTTAGCACCATTGATTGTACAAGGCTGCGGAATACTTCTTTTGGGAAGAATGGTTTGATTCTTTTAAGTTTCCACATTGAGTAGAACATTTTCTTTGCTGTGTTCTTCACATGGTCTTCAAGTGTGAGATTTTGGTCAATTGTGACTCCCAGGATTTTCAGGCTGTCAGAAACTGGAAGGGTGTATTCTGGTGTGTTTATGGTATTGGGTTTGTTTGTGTTGTATTGTGAGGACATGATGAGACATTGTGTTTTTTCTGCGTTTAGCTTTAGTTGGAATGCGTCTGCCCATGAGTTCATTATTTGGAGGCTATGTGTGATTTCATTTGTGATTTCAGTTATGTCTTTTTTAAATGGGATGTATATCATAACATTGTCTGCATAGATGTATGGGTTGAGTCCTTATTATGCACAGGGTGGTGTGGACTCCATAGAAATTCTCAAAATTCAAAACTTCAGAAACAGGCACTTGTTGGTCGTGTAGCAGTGAGATGGGCACATTTTCTCATCTTCTGTACGATTGCCCACAGCTCCACACCTATTGGCAACAAGTTTGGGCTACCATTTCCTCAATTTTTCATATTACTAAAAAATCTCACGTACATGTCCTTTTAGGTAATTTTGGACTAACTGCCCTGCTGCCCGATCCTCAGGCCCCCCCCTACTGAAGATTACGTTTATTGTGACCATTAGGGCTATAGTGCTTCGCTGGGAAAACTCAACTTTGCTGAGCCAAGCTGAGTGGTGGAATTCTTTATGCTTGATTGCCAAATATGAAAAGTACTCAGCAGAAAAAAATGGATCTGTATCAACATTTGAAAAGAGCTGGAAACTCTGTATCTGACTACCCCCTTGAAACTGACTCGTCATTTATTACTTTTAACTGTACGTCTTCTAATACATCTTATTTTCCTACTGAATAACCAAGGAAGCTGATTGTTACTGTCTGTAGCATAATCTATGTTTGTTGGGAACAAAACATCCATGTCTTATTTGGATATCCTTTTTGTTATTAATCATATATGGTATAACTGTTTTCTTTGTACCATGTTTGAAGAAATGTTCTTGTACTTTTTCTTCACCTTACTTTTTGATACTCAGTAAAATGTTTTAAACTAAAATTACTCCCTCACTGTGCCAAAATGCAGTGATTTTTAATTTCACAGGTGAATAGTCAGTGCTTTTCTTCTAGAATATGCAACATATGAATAGATATTTGGGGGGGTGGGGATTATTTATTTGTGTATTTATGAATTTACAAATAATTAATACAAGATTATACCCTTGAAACAAATAATAGTAGCTCCAGAATATCCATAAACCTTTAAAGAAACAGAAAATACATTAATAGAATGTTACTGTGGGAAAATACTGAAATGTATTGTGCAAGGTCAATGCATTAAATGGGAATAAACTGAGAAAGCCACATCACAGAGGATAAATTGACAGGTTTTCTTTTAAACATCAGCTATAAGCTCATGTGTTGAATGGCTTTATTTCTATGGAAAAGTAAGACCGTTTCAGACTGTTAGCAAACTCCATTTCTTTAGATCTCATGTTGTGATTTTCTGCAAAAAAGATATGCTTTACTACTGCTGTTTAATTTGCTATGATAAGAATGCCTTTAAAATGACTTCAGCTTTCAATCACATAGCCACACACCTGCAAAAATATTTTTATGTATTTTACTTGGATATTTTTTTGTTATTGTTAAAATACTTTTTTTTATCTTTCAATTCATTTGGATTAAACATCTGTTTGTGCAGCGCTGCGTACGCCTGTTTGTGCAGCGCTGCGTACGCCTTGTAGCGCTATAGAAATGCTAAATAGTAGTAGTAGTAGTATCTAAGGGGCCCTTGTACTAAATCGTGGTAAAATTTGCAGTTTATCATGAGATTTACTATGTAGTAGCCACAAATTTGATGTGGCAAATATTGGGGGTGTTCCCAGTATTTGCCATTACAGGTGCCATACTAATGGGTCCTTTCACTAAGCCATGCAAAAAAGTAGGCGGTGGCAGTTTTAGCACATGGTGCTCCGGCCACTTTTTAGCACAGCTCTAAAATGGCCACAAGCTAATTTCCAAATTAGCATGCACAGGGATCAACCACAAAGTGAAGGAATGCAGAACACTACGAGTAGCGGTCAAAAACAGAAGGAGTAGTGTAGTAAACAGGACACTAACCAAGAAAACACATGGGAAATGATAGTATATCAAACTCAAGTTTATTTCATAAAAGGACTCGACACGGCATCGTGTTTTGGCTAGTGGGCCTGCATCAGGAGTCTCATGAAAATGTAGATGGTTTTCAAGATAACTTGTGTTCTGAGCATCAAGTTGTATAGTGTAGTCTTGAAAAAGACTTTTAAATGAAGAAATTCTGGGTCCATAAAGGACACTCTGACAAAAGGACTCTGTCAGAACATGCCATTATCGCCTGAGCCCTTACCGCCTCCTATTTAATAGGCGATAAGGGCTCATGCGCTACTCATGAGGTAATTGGATAGTGTGTGGCAGTGTTCCCACACTGCCCAGTTACCATCAGGAATGCCTATTCGCTGCCCCCATGACAGAAAATAATTTTTATTTTCAAGCACTGAAACAGCATGTGCTGATCTCAGAAATACCTCAGGATGTCCCGCAGTAGTGCTAATTCTGCACACACTACCTGTGTGATAGCCTTACAGCCGCTTTGAAACAGGGCCCCTAAATTTGCAGCTACCACTTAGTACCTTGCTTAGAGTTAACACTGAAGTATTTTGTACCTCCTATTTAGAATCTGATAAATGATCCTTCATTAACTACAAAAGTGCCCATTACTACATGGTATTGACAATGCGCTAGCATTCTCTACCCATGACACACCCCGTAAACACATAGGAACAAATTCAAGAAAGAGTGCCTGAAGTTAGAGGCTCTGATAGAACATACTAAGAGTGAATTCTATTATGGCAATTAAGCATGTAATAACTATTATAGAGTACTAGAGTAAGTGTCCATGCTTATCTTGGGCATTCCCCTGACCTGCCCGTGCCCCTCCCATGTTCACATCTCCCTAGAATTTGTACATGATCAATTTTGGGTGTGTTCAATTGACCTTATTTTGTAACTTGCATGCACAAATTTGCACACTAAGGGCTAGATTCTATATATGTAGCAAGAAAAATCAGCACTGTTATTCTATAAGCCACCCTTAAAGTTAGGCTTGGTTTATAGACTAGTGCTTATGCCCAGGAATCATGCCTAACTTACGGAGTGGGGAGGGAGACAATATCAGGTGACTTAAGAGTCAAAAAAATTCTTCAGATGGTCAGGATCAAAGAAAACATATTTAACAGAATTATAATTAATGACACATTTACATGGATAATTCAACTAGAAAAGGGCACCCAACTGTAGTATACGTGGTCTCACAGCCAAAAATCGTTGGCGACCCTTCTGGGTCATCCTTGCAACATCAGGAAAAATCTGGACTTTATAGCCTAAGAAAAGAGAATCACGGTGTCAGAAGAAGAGCCTTAAAACCAAATCATGATCCAGATCTAATACAGAGGAAACAAGTAAAGCTGCAGGCTTAACTTAAGTCACATCCATTTCAATGACCTGAGTCAAATTCAGCAAATCATATGAAACTTCCAAGTTAGTTACTGCATCTAGGTTTATCCATTTCTTTTTTTGAAAAAGGTGGAATAAAGTGTATCTTAGATATTGGCAAATAAAAATGCTCTGGAACTTTCAAAACTCCCAGATATTTCTTAAGTAACCAACGATGCTTCAGCAGATACTTTAGGAAAATTTATAAATCTTGTCTTAAAATATTATCCATGTTCTCTATCTTGCAGTGCAGCTGAATATTATGTTTTACCAATAAATCATGTCTTTCATTAACTCCGGTTTCCAAATTTTCCACCCTTTTTTCAACTAAAGTAGTTTTGTTGTTCCAACATGGGCAAAATCCATTGAAACTTGTTGAGAAACTAACAAAAGTTTTTGGAATACAGACTGTTCCACGCCAACCATTGCGTCCCACAAAGTATGCAATGTTATGTCCACAGGTTTTTGAAGAAAGAAAGACTCACTGAGTACTGCATGTATATGTAAATGCTCTCCCTCTATAGCTACTGCCACTTCCAACTCCTCTCCGACACTTATCGCCTCCAGTTTCCTGGACTGCCGTGGATGCAGCAGCCTCTCCATATGGCTCTCCCGAGTAAGACAGCCCTGCGTCATCACAAGAGATCCTGAGAACTGCCACTCTACAGAGCCCACAGACGCCAGCATCGGAGGCGTACTCCATACTTCCAGACTAAGGGTGACATCAGCCTCGGGGGGGAGCAGTTCCCCTTTCAATGCTCCCACTGCAGACGAGGCAGTCACTCCAGAAGATAGGGATGGAACTGTGTACTGACCTGGTTTTACAGCCTGCCTCACTAACACAGACTATTCAATAATTACTGTGGATTCTTTTGGATTCGTATTAGGTAAATGAGACTTTTATTGGAAATTCACTTTAAAATGGAGAGTGTATAAGTCATTATTGTCTTAGATACACAATGATTAAGATATATACACAATGATTAAGCTATATAGCTGAAGAGAAACACTAATAGAAAAGAAAAAATCATTATATCACTGGTCATTACATCCAAGCAACACCAGGAGTCTCTTGACCAGGAAAAGAAGCAATAATACATCATAATATACATATATCACTGATCATGAATTACCACGTTCAGGCTCTTATCATCAGCTGGGAAGCCCTTCCTTGTGACCAGGAATGATCTTTCTATGCGATGTGTCCATCCATAGATGAGCTTTTGACTTCACTGGTCAGAGCTCCCCTTTTTATTAGGCTTAGAACTCATTTTCAGAGTTGAGGAAAATTACAGAATGCTTGAGACATGTGGGAATATGGTCACATGTTTCTCCGTCCAAGTGGCCAGCCTAAACTTGAAACATACCAAGCTACCAAGTGTCTACAATGACACCTAGATCTTTTTCTTGAGTGCTGACTCATAAGGTGGACCCTAACTTCAGGTAACTATGATTTGGATTATCCTTTCCAATGTGCATCACTTTGCATTTGTCCGTATTAAATTTCACCTGTCATTTAGATGCCCAGTCTTCCAATTTCTTAAGATCTTCATGCAATTTTTCACTATTCGCATGTGTTTTGACAACTCTGAATAGTTTTGTGTCATCTGCAAATGTAATCATCTCACTTGTTCCATTTTCCAGATCATTTATAAATATGTTACATAGCACCGGTCCCAGTACTGATCCCTGCGGCACTCCAATATTCACCCTCCTCCATTGAGAAAAATAACCATTTAACCCTACCCTTTGTTTTCAGTCCAATAACCAGGAATCTCTCATGAGGGACTTTGTCAAAAGCTTTCTGAAGATCCAGAAACACTACATCAACTGGCTCACCTTTATCCACATGTCTATTTATGCCTTCAAAGAAATGAAGCAAATTGGTGAGGCAGGATTTCCCTTGGCTGAAGCTATGCTGACTCTGTCCCATTAAACCATGTTTGTCTATGTGTTCCATAATTTTATTCTTTGTAATAGTTTCCACTATTTTCCCTGGCACTGAAGTCAGGCTTACTGATCTGTAATTCCCGGATCACCTCTGGAACCCTTTTTAAAAAATCGGCATTATAATGGCCACCCTCCAATCTTCAGGTACTACAGATAATTTCAACGATAGGTTACAGATCACAAACAATAAATCAGCAATTTCATGTTTTAGTTCTTTCAGTACCCCAGGTGATTTGTCACTCTTTAACTTGTCAATTTGGCTCAGTACATCTTCCAGCTTTACCGAGAGTTCTTTCAGGTCCTCCACATTGTTACGCTTGAAAACCATTTCCGGTATAGGTAGATCTCATACATCTTCTTCCTTTAAGACAGAAGCAAATAATTTATTCAGTCAGTCTGCCATGGCCTTGTCCTCCCCGAGTGCCCCTTTTGCTCCTTTTTGATCTAACAGATTCCGTTGGGATAAATAGGTGGCTAAACTCAAGGCAAATTAGTTATAGCAGATGCTTTCATTAACATTCACACCATAACTATGCAGCAAACATATGGTGTTATCTGTAGAACCCATCTTGGTATGGGTACCTGAGTTTTTCGGTGATTTAGAGGTGAGCTTGATCAGATTGAAGTCTAGCTTTTATTTACAAAGCAGAATGGGTATGATAAGCTTACCCAGTGACTTGGTATTTTTTGCAGGACAGGTTGACTCAGTAATGGGTTTATCCCAATTTTAAGTACAGACTGTATGCAATGGAGTAAAAGCCTGTCCAGAAAAAATAACATAGAAGAGTGTTGGGAGTTCTTCTTGGTTTGCAAGTTAGTGTGAATCATCACGCTACCCATGCGTCATTTCTTGATCCCATTTACCTTAGTGCCTATTAACAAGAGTATGTGTGTGAGAGGACGGAGGTGGTCATGTTACTTTTTATTCTGTTTAAATCATTTTTTATTCAAACACAGGCAAATACAGCAATCAGGCAACAACACAATGGGTGAATCATAGACATCAAAGTAACATTCACAATTCCAAATTGCCTTGTACAGTACCCTGGCTATATCCACAACAAATTATCCCCTCCCTCAGCCAAACTTAAGCTTACATATGGTCTCTGGTGCTTCATAATTCAGTTAAGTATTCAACACCCTGCTGCTGCTGGCCAAAGGCATCATAGAGGCCCAAAATGGCTCCCAGATCAATTGCAATCATTTTCCTGGCACTATATCCATACCAGGGATTTTTAGTTTCTCATAATGCAGCACCATAATCATATGTTGCTTTTTAAAAGTTAAAAAAAAAAACTAAAAAGAGGTGGTAAAGAGCCTCCACTATGTTATCATAACATTTGAGTATTCAATGAGGATTTGTTTCAGTGTCACCAGGCAAGACTCTGAAAAAAGACAAAGGTGGCTGTGTTTTCTGAACAGTAAATCTTTTGCAAAAACAAAACTCATAAACAGAAACCTGTGCCATGACCGAAACTAACTAAACTAGCAGACTTTTCTTCGTGTCCTCACTGCCCAGATCTGGTGCTCCACCTGGAAGAAAGCATTAACAAATTTTCCTGCCACTGTCCTTGAAAGTGTGAACCAGAACCAAAGCTTCAGATTTCCATGCACAGGAGCTAATGGGACATTAAAGACAATCAGTTTTACAAGAAGCTCCTGGAATCCACCTAACAAAGGCTAGTAATTATACAGAATTGTATTTTATTAATGCTCACTCAGAGTGTGCATGCAATGCCCGGTTACTTCAGACCTATCCTACTGCAAGTTTCTCCTCGCCTTCCTTAGAGGGTTTTAAACATTTAGCAGATCGTTTAGTTAGGGTTGAGTGCCAATTACATGTGTAATATGCAGATTCACACGTGTAAATGAATATGCAGTATCAATAGAATGTTTATAGCCTGCATATACCTTAACAAGTTCAATGTGGACCACAATCATAAGAGTCTAGACATACCTAGAGAACACACACAGCCACATTTTAAGACATTTGCGGATTGATAAATAACCAAAGGATTGTCTATGCTCTAAAGGAAGATCATTCCACAACTTTGTGGCCAAAAAAGGAAGAGGACAATATAACATCTTATACCTAACCCCTTTTCCATTTCGAAAGTATAGTATCATTCTATCTCTTAACTGTATAATACTTTTAAAAGACAGGAGAGAAATTAGCGATACCATATATTGTGGGGCTTGACCAAATAAAATCTTGAATACCATAGTACAAACCTTAAAAATTATTTTCACTTGAATAGGTAACCAGTGAGCCTTAACTAAAAAAAAGGGGTTACCCTTCTGAAGTTTCTGTTTTGAGAAAACTGTTCTTTACACATGTCATGTTCTCAGCGCAGTTTGGGCCTATCTTAAAAATATACAAAGAGTTCCTATCTTACAATGACAATATACACATAGGGCTAGATTCAGTATATGGGCCCAAAAAAATGGTGCTGGAAAAAAATGAGAGCTAAGCGCTATAAACGGTGATCCGAGTTCAGTGCCATTTATAGAATAGCATTTCACACTGGGATCTGCGCCCAATTTTGGGCATGAGTATTTACACGGAGTGAAACCTGGTGTAAATCCTCGTGCCTAAATTAGGTGTGGCATGACCTTATTCTGTAACACTGCAAACAAATTCCAGGAATGCCCCTGACCCACCCATCATCCTCTCATGGCCACACCCCTTTTCATATCTGCATGAAAACATTTACGTGCACATCTTTATAGAATAAGGACTATAAGAATATGCACGTAAATTCTAAATATTGCCAATTAGCACCAATAATTGATAGCACTCATTCATTGGTGCTAATTGGCTAATTATGCAATTAAATTGCACATGCAAATTGGGCATGCAATTTTGAGCGCCATATATAGAATTAGGGGGATATAATTCAGAAAATGTCCTACTGGCATTTTCATCCACTGATTCATGCGTAAAAATCTTTGGACCAGGGCTTTGGAGAAATGTGCTTATATTTCTAGAATTTAAAAGCATCTCAAAAATTAACAAAAATAGGTTACTTAACTGACTGCAGTTTTGCAAAATCTATCCTATACACTTCTAAATGCAGATCTTAATTTGTAAGCAAAAAGGACGTGGAATTGTGAAGCCAGAATAGAGGATGGATGAGCCAGGGGCAGGCAGAGAAGAGAAGCTGAATTGGGGAGCAGACTGATTGCTCTCTACTATGCTCCAGACTCTCCCTTTCTCCTCTTCCCTGCATACTACTGTACCTGGAAGGGTGAGGCTGGAATAGAACATCCCCTGCCTCTGGAATCTGAAAAGAAATGATGGAACTGCATCCCAGACCATTCCCACAGCAATTAAGCCCTGCTTGCACCTAAAAAGCTTCAAAGGAAGCCATTCTCTTTTTTGAATATGTTTTTTATAAAATGGCTGGTGCCACTTATGTTTTTAGGACAGCCTAATAGGCATTTTACAAAAGGCTCTATGTCAAGTTAGTTTTTTGTAGAATAGGCTGCAAATTGTGAAAATCTCTGCTGAGGTTACCCTATGTAGACCTAGACAATCTATTCAAAATTGGGCTTAATGTATTCTAATTCATTAACACTCATCTCCCATCCAGTACCTGTGGGGGGAAAAATCTAGGATAAATTTTAAAGTAATTTTCCTAGGAAAATTAGCACAGCTGAAAAGGTAATGGGATTACTATCAAATCTTTTAGAACTTCCCATATAAAATATAATAGGCTTAACTTTTATAAGTATGTAAGTTTGTCAGAAACCTTGCTTTAGCTAATTTGAATTAATGTAACCTTCCAACAAAATGATTGGCCTGTTGAAATTAGTGCCCTTGTATCCATTTCAAATGCACCAGTAAAATAAGTACCATGCTAATTGCATTCATATTATTTCATGCCAGGCTTGGGGGGGGGGGGGGGGGTACTAAGGTGTGTTAAGCAGCTAACAGCTAATGTGGGTTTTACTGCATGGCAGCTGTTAGCGTGGACCTGCTGTAATGGCTACTGAATACTAAAACCAGCAAGCATGGTAAAAATCCTGCATTATCTGCTTAGCACAGGTAGGGGTGAGTTGTAGGTGGAAAAGAACTAGCACTAGGGTGTATCTGGCAATAACAGCACATGAATTGGTGCTATGTGCTACTCTGCCGATAGTGTGGTTGGTTTTAATGCTGTTTCAAAAAGTGGTGTTAACTGCAGCCACGCTGCCAGTAGACCAGTAGATGGCCATGACTCTGCACATAAGAATCTCCATCCCCCCCTCCATCAAGTGTTTCCTCCAATTAAGCATCTCCCCTGATCAAGCCCTTCTCTGCCTCTCTGCCCAGCTCTCAAGAGTAGCCCTCCCAAGATCTTAACCCCAATCTGATCATCCCAATTCTCAACCCCTCAACTCAAAACCTCCAAATGTAAGCCTCTTCCAGTAGAGGACTCCCCCCCTAAAACACACTTTGATATCCCTTCCCCACTCCCAATCCCCCCATCACCTACCAATTGAATGCCTGGTCACTTACTGGAACAAAGTGTGAGTGGTCTTCCTCCACCCTCACCCCACCTGACTCTAAGTTTCAAAATGGTACCTATGACCCCTAGTGGTAATGTTACAGCACTATTACTCAAGAACATCCTTCCATGTCAGAGCAGTCACCCCTTATGTAGAAAGATGTCCATGAGTGATAAAAAGGGAGATTACTGCTAGGGGTCATAGATGCTACTTTGAAATTAGAGCAAGGCATGGTGGGAGAAGAGGGGGCCCAATCTTACCTCATTCCAGTGGATGACCAGGGATTGAGTGGGCAAATAACAGGCCTGTTGGAAGCAAGTTAAGGTATGCTTTTGAGGAGAGGTTTGCCTACAGGAAAGGGGATTGCATCACCTTGAGTATTGTGTTCAATTCTCGTCGCCATATCTCAAAAAAGATATAGCAGAATTAGAAAAGGTTCAAAGAAGAGCGACCAAAATGATAAAGGGGATGGAACTTCTCTCATATGAGGAAAGGCTGAAGAGGTTAGGGCTCTTTAGCTTGTAAAAGAGACAACTGAGGAGGGGATATGATTGAGGTCTACAAAATCCTGAGTGGTGTGGGCGTGTGGAAGTAAATCAATTTTTCATTCACTCAAATATTACAGAGACCAGGGTACACTAAATGAAATTACATGGAAATACTTTTAAAACAAATAGGAGGACAAAATGTTTCACTCAAAGAATAGTTAAGCTCTGGAATTCATTGCTGGAGGATGTGGTAATGGCGATTAGCGTATTTGAGTTAAAAAGGTTTGGACAAGTTCCTGGAGGAAAAGTCTATAATCTGTTATTGAGATGGACATGGGGAAGCCACTGCTTGCCCCCAGATTGGTAGCTTGGGATGTTACTACTAATTGGGTTTCTGCCAGATACCTATGACTTGGATTGGCCACAGTTGGAAACAGGATACTGGGCTAGATGGACCATTGGTCTGACCCAGTATGGCTATTCTTATGTTCTTATTCAGCATATAGAAGTTAAGGCCAGCAAATAAGCTGTAGGTGATGCCTATTAACTGGACTAACATATTATCACAACATGATGCTGTAGATGCAGATATAAGGTCCAGTTTTACATAGGGCATCTAGGTAGAATTTGGAACATGCATGTTAGAATTCATACAATTCCCTAAACATTTTACAAAAGGACCGATAAACGAGGAGACTTGTGTAAAATACTGTTAACAATACTGGGAAATATGCATGCAAGTACCAGTACATCCAGTGGGAACAGCCATTTTGGTAAGAAATATGTTCAGAAAAAGAGCAGCATTAGTGGGAGTTTTGAATATGTAAGCTTGATACTTGCACTTGTTGGTGATGATTTTACAATATCAGAATATGTATGTATAAGTGCCAGGCTATACAAAACTAGACATCCATGAAGAGTCGATTTAATTTAATTTTGACATTTATAATCTGCTTAACCATCAAGTTCAAGGTGGAGGACAATCACACATTATAGGCAGATATTTTCTCTGTCCCTAGAGGGCTCACAATCTTGTTCTTTTGTACCTGAGGCAATGGTGGTTTAAGTGACTTGCCCAGGATCACAGGAAGCTGCAGTGGGAATTTAACCCAGGATGCCAGGATCAAAGCCTACTGGACTAACCATTAGGCCACTTCGCTACTCCAATTAAGGAGCCAAACAAGATAACCCTCTTATCTAAAAGAAAGTGGTTTTTTTTGTTTTTTTTTAACACTATATTGGTAGGCAAAATTGACTCCTCAGTCACCAGTTCAAATCCCAGATCCAAGGGATTATTAACTAACACTTAATAGCTGCCTTAGAGCAGGTGTAAATACTGAAATCTTTATTAGGTATCTAGGTAAGATTGGGCCATCCAGATCAAGAAAGGCACAGAAAGTCTTTGTTTTTTTAATATGCCAAAGGAGATCAGGACATACATTTCTAAGCGATGGTATATCCAGCAGGAACAGCCATTTTATTTTAAAAATAAAAAGTTAAAAAAAGAAGCGTCATCACTGAGGGTTTTCAGCCTCTAGATGCCAACATCCAGATTTTGTAAAGTATGATTATGTGGCTACAGCATGATCCCTTGAAAAATGTGCATGTTGAGGGTCTATATGTATAAATAACTGCTTTCTGAAATAACTATTTACATGCATTGGGCATTTATATATGTATATGTCATCCACACCTTCTAAAATGACCCAGTACTGAGTTAATTTGGCAGATGGGTGTCACCAAATGTGCATATCGCCAAGTATTAGATCAGGTATACATATGTAGTATCACATCATACCTTATGCTATGAGTTTATCTCGTTGGGCAGACTGGATGGACCCTACAGGTCTTTATATGTCGTCATCTACTATGTTACTATCAGGCTTATTTTCGAAAGAGAAGGATGCCCATCTTTCGACATAAATCGGAAGATGGGCATCCTTCTCACAGGGTCTTCCAAATCGGTATAATCGAAAGCCGATTTTGGGCATCCCCAACTGCTTTCCGTCGCAGGGAAGGCCAAAGTTCACAGCGGCATGTCGGAGGCTTAGCGAAGGCAGGACTTGGGCGTGCCTAACACATGGACCTCCTCGACCCATAATGGAAAAAAAGGGCATCCCTGACAAGCACTTGAATGACTTTACCTGCTCATGTTTTTCTTATGACCAAAGCACAAAAAGGTGCCCAAAATGACCAGATCACCACCGGAGAGAATCGGGGATGACCTCCCCTTACTCCCCCAGTGGTCACTAACCCCCTCCCACCGTCAAAAGAAATCTTTAAAAATATTTTGTGCCAGCCACTATACCAGCCTCAAATGTCATACTCAGGTCCATCACAGCAGTATGCAGGTCCCTGGAGCAGTTTTAGTGGGTGCAGTGCACTTCAGGCAGGCGGACCCAGGCCCATCCCCCTACCTGTTACACTTGTGGTGGTAAATGTGAGCCCTCCAAAACCTACTGTACCTACCTCTAGGTGCCCCCTTCACCCGTAATGACTATGGTAGTGGTGTACAGTTGTGGGTAGTGGGTTTGGGGGGGGGAGTTGGAGGGCTCAGCACACAAGGTAAGGGAGCTATGTACCTGGGAGAAATTTATGAAATCCATTGCAGTGCCCCTAGGGTGCCCGGTTGATGTCCTGGCATGTCAGGGGGACCAGTGCACTACAAATGCTGGCTCCTCCCACGACCAAAGGGCTTGCATTTGGTCGTTTCTGAGATGGGCGTCCTTGGTTTCCATTATCACCGAAAATCAAAAAACGACCAAGTCTAGGGACGACCATCTCTAGTGGCGACCTAAATTTCAAGATTTGGGCGTTCCCAACCATATTATCAAAATGAAAGATGGACGTCCATCTTGTTTCGATAATATGGGTTTCCCTGCCCCTTCTCCGGGACATTTTGCAAGGACATCCTCAGCAAAACTTGGGCGTCCCTTTTGAATATGCCCCTTCATGTGCCAACAACTTGTTTGTTTACCCTTATTTCTAGAATTTGGAATAAGAGACAGTAAAGGAAGTATTGCTGTATTATCCAGTCACCTACTGCTTATTCTTGGGCATTTAGCATACTACTTTATACCTATCTTCACTGCTCTCAGCTCAGGTGCTTTGAGATTGTTGACAGTATTATCCATCAGAAGAGATTTATTTTAATCTTTCACCCTGTGCCTTCGAACATGTCATCCAGGCTGTCATATGAGAGGCCCCGGTTCCTTAATGTCACATCATCTCTTAAGGCATTGGGTGTGATTTAGAGAGCAACATGCAAATTTCTATCTGCAGTTTATCACTCACTCACTGACAGAACAGTGACTGTCTTCTGCCTCTCCCTATCCAGCTTCTCATCATTGCTCTAGTAGTCAGATACATCAGTAGCCAGATATACCCAAAATTAACACAGGAGACATGAAAGACAATTCCATAAATTAGCAACTAACAAGAGGCACCTTTAGTGCATGTAAGTAACAGAATAACAGTCCAATCTTGGTTTTTGTACCTGAGGCAGTGGTGGGTTAAGTGACTTCTTCAGGGTCACAGGGAACTGCAGTGGGAATTAAACCCAGGATACCAGGATCAATGCCTACTGGACCAGCTATTAGGCCACTTCTCCACTCCAATTAAGTAGCCAACCAAGATAACCCTCTTATCTAAAATAAAATGTTATATGTTTTTAAACATTAGATAAGTAGGCAAAATTGACTTCTCAGTCACCAGTTCAAATCCCAGTTCCAAGGGATAATTAACTAACACTTAATGGCTGCCTCAGAGGAGGTGTAAATACTAACATCCTAACTGTGTCAGGTATAGACCCAATTGTTTCAGGTATAGACATTTTGGGACGTCCAGATCAAGAAATGCACACAAAGCCAGGGGATGTTTTGCCTCACCAATTTGCTTCATTTCTTTGAAGGTGTGAATAACATGTGGATAAAGGTGGGCCGGTTGATGTAGTGTCTCTAGATTTTCAGAAAGCTTTTGATAAAGTTCTTCATGAGAGACTCCTGAGAAAATTAAATAGTCATGGGATAGGTGGATTAAAACTTGTATTGTAGGAACAGCATTAGCATTATATGTATGTTCAAACGTTGTAATGTATGCTTATTAAGTGTTCAATTGCTAGTATGCTGACATCATATTATAGCTGTTCCTTGAATGTTCTCCCATGTTATTATGGTACTGCCTGTAATGTAATGACATTTAGCATATTTCTGTTATATTGCTGTTCTGCAGTTCTGTTACATGTGTATATTTTTGATCCTTGTTTCATGGTGGTCCTATTATTAGGTTTCAATTTGCTGTTTCCAATTTTATCTCATTTATTGTATTTATGTTTATATTTGGTCATTTTACTATTGTTATGTTGTTAACAAAATTGTAAGTTTTATGCAAAACTGTTCCTGCTGTATACCGCCTTGGGTGAATGTCTTCATAAAGGCAAATAATAAAGTCCAATAAATAAATAAGATTCCAACAGTTATAACTGCCATTGATTTAGTTTAACTGTTGGCACCTAACTTTAGGCACACCAATACTGATTTACACTGGTATTCTATAATGGTATCTAGGTGCCAAGAAGCCATTATAGAACTGACGCTAAGCATATTGCATTGGGATGCCTAAATCTTACATAGTACTAAGAAAGTCCGCCATGGTGGAGTAACACTGAAATCCCACAAAGGATGCAAAGAGACAGGAACAGTGGGGAGTGGACCCAGGCTCTCCAAGGACAAAATGAGAAAAATTTTAAATGCTCAATTGAACAATTAGATTTGACACACCACTGTTTTTCGGCCGAAGGCCTGCCTCAGGAGTCTTTATGCCTTAAGTGGAGAACGAAACCATCCAATGGTCAGTATGCCACTGTTCCTTTTTCTAAATCTTATATAGTAACATAGTAAATGTCAGCCCAACAAGGTGGCCAGAATTGAATCTGGCATTCTGCACTGGTTTCACTTCTTCATGATTGAACACTGGTTTACTTAATATCTATCTCTCCCTACCAGTTGTGGGACACAAACCATAGAAGTCTGCCCAGCACTGGTCCTACTACGAATTTATAAAATTCCCATCCTGGAGATGACCCTAATGTACCTTGAGCTTGGTTCATCAACCGTTAATTCTAACCTCATGTTAACAAACTAGTCTGCTATAGTGTTAAATCATGATTTTTGGCAATTAACAGGTTTTGAAAAAAAAATAAATATATACTTCTTACAGTTCAATTGAAGAGATGAATCGAAGAGATGAAATACAACCAAGTTCCAAATCCCTTCACCTTGAGTTGTGTGGTTTTCTGAAGTTATGTCTTGTTTATTAAATGGTCAATATTCAGTCAGTGGCAGGGAACATTTTTTTAAACACATAACCATCACTGGCTAAGTTAGACTTGATATTCAATGCTAGGGAATGTGCAGACAGCAGCATTGAATATCCAAACCTGACTGGATTGAAGGTAGCTTCCAATGCTTGAGGGGCTCCCATCCAATTTTCATTCAGGCACCCATATAAGACATTTTATGTGAGTCTCAGCTGAATATCGGCTGAGACTCAAATAAGGGTTCTTGGTCACATTCCCTCCCCCCCCCCCCCCCCAAAAAAAACAAATTTATAACCTTTTCCCAAAAGCAAAGACCCAGCCCCTGAGTCTGATTCCCCTTCTCTCCTCACCCCCCCCCTCCAAGAGCAAAGGTTCCCTCAATCCTTTTCCTCTCCTTCTCCCTCCTCTTACCCCTTCCCCAGACTTTTAGACCCCAGCATGGCCCAAAGCACACCCTATAGGACCCCTGGGACTACCTTTTAAATCTTTAGTAATCTAGGGGTCATCAGGGCAGGAGCCAACTCCACTCTTAAGAACATAAGAATAGCCAAACTGGGTCAGACCAATGGTCCATCTAGCCCAGTATTCTGTTTTCAGCAGTGGCCAATCCAAGTCACATGTACCTGGCAGAAACCCAAACATAGCAAGATTCCATGCTAACAACCAGGACAAGCAGTGACTTCCTCATGTCCATCTCAACAGCAGACAATGGACTATTCCTCCAGGAACTTGTCCAAAGCCTCTTCAAACCCAGATATGCTTACCGCTGCTTTGTTGCAAATGTGATCCGCATTGAACTGAGAGATATATGACAGAATAAAAGTTTTATTGTTAATGCTAACATCCTTTGGCAATGAGTACCAGAGCTCAACCATTCACCAAGTGAAAAATATTTCCTTCTATTTGTTTTAAAAGTACTTTCATGTAACTTCATTGTGTGCCCCCCAGTCTTTGTACTTTTTGAAAGAGTTTTAAAAAAAATCAGTTCACTTCTACTTATTCTATACCACTCGGTATTTTGTAGACCTCAATCATATCTCCCCTCAGCTGTCTATGTTCCAAGCTGAAGAGCCCTAATCTCTTTATCCTTTCCTCATATGAGAGGAGTTCCATACCCTTTATCATTTTGGTTGCTCTTTTTTAAACCTTTTCTAATTGTACTATATCTTTTTGGAGATACGGAAATCAGAACTGAACGTAATACTCAAATTGAGGTCACAGTGATAAGGAGGCATTATAGTATTTTTGTTCTTATTCACTATCCCATTCCTAATAATTCCTAACATCCTGTTTGCTTTTTTGGCCACTGCCACACAACAGGCAGAAAATTTCAGCATATTTTCTAGCAATGACACCTAGATCTTTTCATGGGTGCTTATCCCCAAGGTGGACCATAGCATCAGGTAGCTATGATTTGGGTTATTCCTCCCAATGTGCATCACTTAGGATTTGTCCACATTAAAATTTCTTCTGCCATTTTGATGGCCTGTCTTCCAGTTTCCTAAGGTCTTTCTGCAGTTTTTCACAGACCATGTATTTTAACAACCTTGAATAATTTTGTGTCATCTGCAAATTTAATCACCTCATTTGTTGCTCCAATTTCCAGATCATTTATAAATATGTTAAATAGCACTGGTCCTAGTGCAGATCCCTGTGGCACTCCACTATTTACCCTTCTCCATTGAGAGAAATGGCCATTTTACCCTACCAATAACCAATTCCTAATCCACAACAGAACATTTCTCCTATCTCATGACTCTTTAACTTTCTCAGGAGTCTCTCATGACAAACTTTGTAAAAAGCTATCTGAAAATCTAGATACATTACATCAACCGGCTCACCTTTATCCATGTGTTTATTCAAGCCTACAAAGAAATGATGCAAACCGGTGAGGCAAGACTTCCTTGGGCTGAATCCATGCTGACTATGTCCCATTAAACTATGTTTATCTATGTGTGCCATAATTTTATTCCTTACAATAGTTTCCACTATCTTACCCGGCACTGACATCAGGCTTACCAGTCTGTAATTTCCTGGATTACCCCTGGAACCCTTTTTAAAAATTGGTGTTACATTGGGCACCCTCCAATATTCAGGTAATACAGACGATTTTACTGACAGGTTACAGATAATTATCAGCAGATCATCAATTTCATGTTTGAGTTCTTTCGGTACCCTCAGATGCATGCCATCCGGTCCAGGTTATTTACTACTCTTTAATTTGTCATTTGGCTCAGTACATCTTCCAGGTTCACCCAGATTTCTTTCAGTTCCTCCGCATCCTCACCCTTGAAAACCATTTTTGGTACAGGTAGATCTCTTGTGTCTTCTTCCTTAAGACAGGATATATAATGACCATGTTGGGGGCCAAAAGGCTCTGGGGGAGGGGATTTGGGACGGGTTGCATCATGTGGAGGAGATTCTGTTGTTGTGGGGGAGTCTGGGGGTTGGGTTAAATTGGAGGGGGTTGGGAAGGAGGGGGACCCTTGCATGTTAGCAGCCCCTGCCCAGAAGCTTTGTGGGTGCTGACCGATATTCATCGCTGGCAACCACATAGCTAAGCAACCAAAGTTAGGACGGCCCTTTATGTAGTTCTCCTTAGTTGCTTAGCTGTGCAAGTACTGGTACTGAATTTGCCAACACCTTCATAACTTGTGCTTTTCGCCAACTCTGCCCCTGGAACACACCTCTCCTGTCTATATTTGATATGGCCAGTTAGTGTCAATATTCAGTGGCACTGCCTGGTTAAATGCTGCTGAATATCTGTAGGAATTTAAACAGGCAGGAGCCTTTCCTGCCCTCCAAAAATCACTTTAAGATAACTATAAAACAGCCTAGTTTAAATTTAATGTGGAGAAATATATTTCATTCTTTCATGACTACTTATATCAGTACGAGTATATCTGTAATACTCTGCAACATTCAATCTGCATAGAAGTGAAATAGTTGTATTTTTATGTTACTTATTCTCACAATTTGTTGTCCCTCTTGTAGGAACTATATTCCCAGTCCTATGATGCAGTTGGCGTGATGTTTGCTTCCATTCCTGGATTTGCAGATTTTTACTCCCAGACTGAAATGAATAATCAAGGAGTAGAATGCTTGCGTTTGCTGAATGAAATCATCGCAGATTTTGATGAGGTAATGTACTGGAATGATAATGACACACATTCCAAAGGTTTCAGTCCTTCAAACTGCTATAAATCTCAAAAAGCATGCAACATATCCTTCTTCTGTTATTCTCATTTGCATAATTACACTTTGAAGCTGACACACAAGAAAGATTGCTTAGCCCCTTAGGCATTCCATGAGTGGCCACTCCCTTCGTGGCTCCCTCTTTGTTTTAAAACTGAAAGGTAAAAGGGGCATTCAGTGCAGTGGCAAGTAGGAATTGTGTTGTCCAGTGGGGGAGTTTTTGAGGGGGGGAGAGGCCTTCCACTGGGAGGCCTGCTTGGAATGGATTTCAGTGCTGTGAGGAGGGCCTATTTGGGGGGATGGTTGCTGTCTGGAGTGTGCTCTGTTTGGGGGGGGGGGTCGGGTGCTGCCAGATAGTATTCTTTAAGGGGTCTTTGTACTGAGGAGATTCTCTAACTGGGAGAAAGCTGGCATCAAGGTCAGGACTTCAGTGGAGGAGGAAGTTCTGAAATTGGTGGCTACAGCTAACCTCTACAGCAGACACTTAATCATGCCTTGAAGCAGGTGTAAATACCAGCATCTAGGTTTCCCCAAACAGATGTAGATTTCCTATGTGTTGCAGGCCCACCCAAACCACTCCTACTCACCCTTCCTACATCCCCTTGACATCTAGATGTACTCAGCTTCCCCCACATTTGAATCACATGTTTTGAAATAGCATTTAAACCAGGGGCGTAGCTAGGTGGGGCCACAGGGGCATGGGCCCCCACAGATTTAGCCCTGGCCCCCCTGCTTTGACCCCGCCACCGACCCTCCCCAGCCGAATTCAGTCAGGACTCACAGAAACAGAATCCAGATTAGCGAACGCGCTGGACTCAGAGACTGGCGCTGAAGGGGACTTTGGCTGGTGGGGGTTGGGGACCCCCGGCAGCAAAGGTACCTGGCGGTGGCGGGGAAGGGTTGGTGGCGGCGGGTGGGGGGTCGAAAGGGACAAGGGAGGGGCGGTGGTGCCGGGGGGGGGGGTCAAAAGTGGCAGGGGGTTGGCAGTGCCAGGGGGGGCTAAAATTGCCCCCTCACTTCGGGCTCTGGACCCCCCTCCCGCCGAAGTCTGGCTACGCTCCTGATTTAAACATCTTGGCTTCTCCAGATCTTTAAATGCTGCATTTACACGAAGGGTACATCTAAAGTAACAACCATAACTTATAGAATACTACAAGTTGCATGTGTTTCTCTGGAGTATAGGCACACGCACACGCCAGCCTTATGTCTAGCATAAGCATGTGCACCTAACTTATCCATGCGTATATGACCTATTATGCCAGTCAATAAAGAAAACCAAGCACCTGCGTTTGTTTATAGAATAGGCTCCTACCAGGCACTCAGTTAGAGAACTGACCCCTACATATCAATTCTCTTATGTTCCTACAGGAAAATGTTCACAAATTATCACAGAGTTGACAGTACCCCTTCAATAACTCCACTTCATCAAGTTGCAAACCACTACCAGCGTGAATTAGAGTGGAGGAGTGGTAGAGTGGTTAGGGTGGTGGACTTTGGTCCTGAGGAACTGAGTTTGATTCCCGGCACAGGCAGCTCCTTGTGACTCTGGGCAAGTCACTTAACCCTCCATTGCCTGCTGCATAGAGCCTGCCATGAGTGGGATAGCGCAGGGTACAAATGTAACAAAAAAAAAAAATATATATATATAGGAGTCACAAGGCAAAATAAAAACACTTTGGCCCTGAGGAGGCCACAGGTTCAGACTCATGAAGCAGGACATGTCTTTGGCTTTCCTCTCCGATATATTTGTTCATATCAAAAATCTCATGTACTGTGAGATTTTATAAAGTAAGAATGTATATTAAAATAGAAGGGTAAACTGCTTTAACCATTAGTTACATAAGCTAGGCAAGTCCAGAGAAGCAAAGTACAGCAAGCAAGAAGAAACAGTAAAACCAAACACCAGACCATAAAAGTTATCCAAATAATCTAATACATGAATCCTAAGTCCTTATAAAAATTGAAGGGCCCTGTTTACAAAGCTGCGCTGTAGGCACGCTAACTTTTTAGCGTGTGCTAAAAATTAGCATGCGCTGACACCAGAGACACCTATAGGAATATATTGAGTGTTTCAAATGTTAGCTAAAAAGTTAGCGCACCTAGAGTGCGGCTTAGTAAATTGGGCCCTAAATATGGCAAACATTTCAGCTTATTGCTGTATGAGGGGTAAAATGTGAAAACACCAAATATCTATAAAATAGAAAAGAAAGAAATCTATTATTATTCCATTTATTTATCAAATTACACATAAGTACTCATTCTTTAAAAAAAATAAATTGTACCTTTGTACAAACAGAAGGTCTAAAATTATTTTTCTTGGCAAACTAATATTAAATCCATCAATTAAAATGAAAGACAAAATTAACTTGCTCCAGAGGAAATTTGAGCTGAAATAATCAAAAATGTTTATAAAGCCAAAGATATCACTTTAATAATCAATCACAAATGGCATCCAAGTATAAAATAGTTAGAATACTGTATTGCTCTGAGGAACAAGCAGAAAGATATCTTATGTTGACTTATGATTGTTCATTTATTAAATTAATTTTATGGTTTGTTATGTAGGTTTACTCTTTTCTGTTGTTGTAATTTATTTATTTGGATTTTGTCCACACCTGTTTCAGTATTAGCTCAAGGTGATTTACATTCAGGTACACTGGGTATTTCCCTGTTCCTGGAGAGCTCACAATCTAATTTTGTACCTTAGGCGACGGAGGGTTAAGTAACTTGCCCATGACCACAAGGAGCAGCAGTGGGATTTGAACCATGCACCCCTTCATATTGAGGCTGGTGCTCTAAATACTAGACTATCAGGCTTATTTTTGAAAGAGAAGGGCGCCATTTGAGGCTGGCATACAGACTGGCAAAATTTTTTTTAAGTTTTTTTTTTTAGGGTGGGAGGGGGTTGGTGACCACTGGGGGAGTAAGGGGAGGTCATCCCCGATTTTCTCTGGTGGTCATCTGGTCAATTTGGGCACCTTTTTAAGGCTTGGTTGCAAGAAAAAATGGACCAAGTAAAGGCGGCCTAGTGCTCGTCAGGGATGCCCTTCTCTTTTCCGTTATCGGCCGAGGATGCCCATCTCTTAAGCACGCCCCAGTCCCACCTTCACTACGCTGCCAACATGCCCCCATGAACTTTGGTCGTCCCCGCGATGGAAAGCAGTTGAGGGTGCCCAAAATCGGCTCTCGATTATGCCGATTTGGGCGACCCTGAGAGAAGGATGCCCATCTCCCGATTTGTGTCGGAAGATGGGCGCCCTTATCTTTCAAAACTAAGCCTGATAGTAACATAGTAGACATTAGCAAATAAAGACCTGTACGGTCCATCCAGTCTGCCCAACAAGATTGCACTGAGCAGGCAACTGAAGAAAATGGCACAGATAGAGCAGGAACTGGAAGGTATGCATAACCATGGATTCTGCAAAAGCATTCACCTTCTTGCAGCAGTTTATATGAGAAATAATGGCATTTTGAAATGTTTCTATGACTTTGAGATAGAGTGTACTCATCACACACCATCACAGAGACCAAAAGAAGCTAAGTACCCAAGGCCTATTGTTATGCATATTCTTTGATATCTGAAAGCTTTGATGATAGGCCACCCAGACCTGTGAGCCAATCACTTGTGAAAGCAAATGTTTGCAATGGAGGACTATGGCCTTCTTTAGGTCTGGAATAAATAGCAAACTATTTTTAGCCATGTAGGGAGAGTTAAAATTAACTAATTTAAGATATGGCCTCCTATTTTCGCAATTATGCAGGTAACCCTACATAACACCACCAGTAACTTTAGTGATCCAGCTTCTTTACAAGCCTTCCTCATAGAGTGGCTGGGAACCCAAATGGTGTTCAGTAGACAGTGATGATGATATGTCTGTGCCTCCTACTGTATTGGTCTGGTATATTTCTTCATTCCAATTAAACTGACCAACATACCAATTGTCTTTGCAAGGTGGTTGGGGCATGTTGTGTGATTGTTTTAATATTCAATACACTGTGCTCGATGTAAGTCATCTACTGGGCAGTTAATCTATTTGGTAGTCTTAGTTCAACCATATTTTCGTTTGATCTGTGATAGCCCCACCTGTGCTGGTCACAGGTTTTGAGCTTGATGGTATCATCAGGTGGACTAAATGACTGTAATTTTCTACTAATAGCATACTTCGGAAACTGCTTCAGAAATCATAACTTAGAGGGGCAGTGTTCCAATGTGGAACCGTAAGGAGTAGATCATAGTTTTCTGTTGGATCATCTGGATGTCCCAAGATCATCAGACTGTAAATATATCTCCAATGGGAGGAGCATAGATCTTAATTACTAAACCCTTCACACATACATTCATTGTATTAACAGGGTAAGTCTATAAAGAAGGCACCTACAGTGGATCACCAGATATGCTAGTAGAACATATTCTATAACTATGCACGTTTTACATAGCGTATAATTTGAGGGTGGGCATACACATAGGTGGAGTGTAGGCAGAGTGTAACATAGTAACATAGTAGATGACGGCAGAAAAAGACCTGCACGGTCCATCCAGTCTACCCAACAAGATAAACTCATACACAGAGTCAGATTTTTGATAGAACAAGCCATCTCTCTTCCATTCAAACTGTTCAAAATTCTGCAGCATGACCTTTATTCCACCACTGTTGCTATGTTCATATTAGCCCTCTCCTCAAGTCAGTTCATTGGCTCCCTATCCATTTCCTCATACAGTTCAAACACCTCTTATTGACTTACAAATGCATTCACTCTGCAGCTCCTCAGTACCTTTCCATTCTTATCTCTCCCTATACTCCTTCCTGGGAATTACGTTCACTGGGTAAATCTCTCTTATCTGCACCTTCTCCTCCACTGCTAACTCCAGACTCTACTCCTTTTATCTTGCTGCATATGCCTGGAATAGATTTCCTGAGCTGGTACATCAAGCTCTATCTCTGGCCGTCTTCAAATCTAGGCTAAAAGCCCACCTTTTTGGTGCTGCTTTTAACTCCTAACCCACTCACTTGTTCAGTACCCATGTTTTATCATTCCCACCTTAGTAATTCCCTTATCCCTTTTTTGTCCTGTTTGTCCTAATTAGATTGTAAGCTCTGTCGAGCAGGGACTGTCTCTTCAGTTCAAGTGTACAGTGCTGCATACGTCTAATAGCGCTATAGAAATGATAAGTAGTAGTAGTAATAGTAGAACGGAATTCACACGTCCAAGTCAGGATGTGTGGAATTCCCATTTTATTTTACAAGAGGCTCTGACAAACATAAAGCCTTTTGAACAATAAGAGCATGGCTGCACATCCAAGTTCCTCCATATGCAGAGGGAGCACCTATTTTAAAAAGCTGCACATGGGAGAAAAACAAATTGCACCCCTCCCCCTACACACACACATGCAAACACACAAAGACACAACACATGCAATAGGCATGGGAATAGCTTTCTAAAATAGCTGCTTGTTAAAATACAAATGGAGCTCGTCATTGGAAAACCTCACTATAGTTTTTGTTGCTGTGATGAAGATTGGACTGAAGACACTGTTGGAATTTTTTTTTTTACTTCATTTTCATTTTTTCCTATTTCCTGTTCATGAAACTGTTTGAAAGTTGTCTCATGAATATTTTTAATATTCTTGTGGAGGAGAGGGGAGGGATAAACAGTCAGATGTTAAAATAGAAATGGAGTCACTTCACAGAAAAACCTTCAACCCAAAGAATTGTAAAATTTTGTATCTCCTGGCGTTCGGGTCTTTTCCACCCCTTAAGCTGTTACTACCTATTTCCTCCTAGTCCCCGTAATTCCTTTCTAAACCTTAGGTGCCATGTTCTTTGTTCTCCCCACACTAAAATAGCACTTTCCCTGTTGTTGCCTCCTTTTGCTGCGAGAACTTATTGGAGAGAGAGAAGGGCTGAAGAAATAGGAGGGGTTATGGGGGATTGAAAGCAGTTGGAGGTTCTCACCAAAAGAGAAAGCATGATTGCAGCTAGAGTGGTGTATTAAATATAAATTTTAAAAAGTAAGGAAAATGGAAATGTGGAAGGGTGTGTTGAGTAATAGTGAAGAATGAACATGGAGGATTAAGGGGTCAGTCATTTTCCTCTATTAACTCACCAATATAGGTAACATGGCCACAGGGGATTGGGTAGGAGACACAGGTACAAAAGGTGATTTCAGCACCCGTATTATAATATCTGTTCCAGCTCCCCCTAAGGAAGAGGAGAAAAAACTGTGAGGCCAAAGTAGAGGGCAAAGTATTCTATTTTAGCCCCAAAGATAATCCATTATATACAAGGAATAAAATAGAAACTGAACTTTATTTATCAGGAGATTAATTTCATTTTATGTCTAGCCTTGGGAAAAAGAATTGATAAATCAACATCAAAATCTGTAATTCAACTTATTATGATCCTAAATTGTTAAAATACCACTGAAGTACTTTTTTGCTATATAGTCTGACTCATCAATAAAAAAACAGAAATGTATGGCCTAATGAGGTCTTGGTAGGTTTGTTCCATCTTTATAGAATCTTGTTTATTTTCCTCACATTTTTTGTAACTCATTATCCAGCTAAACTTTAATACAGTACGTCTTAAATCTCTTTGAACACTGCCACAGCATGAGACATGTCTTTTTTCCACCCACATTCTTGTAGCTACTGTTCTGGACATGATGTTTCACACATCTTGTATCTTCAGTTATTTCAACTGATAAAATAACTAAAAAAAAAAAAACATTAACAGCCTGATGTAAATTTGTCAGTACTACCAATGATAAACACATTGTCATTTCTGCTATGGCACTAAAAATCAGTGCCAAGACTTTTACTTAGATCACAATCTGCTGTACCTTATTGAAATTTCAACTCCTCTTTCGATCTAATTAAGAAAGAGAGTTGTATATTGACAACACGGGGGTATTTTCACTGATACTTCTGGAACAAGATGCATCAGTCCCATGAACTTGAAGGTTAAAAACAATGTACACTATTTAGTTTACAGTTATTAATTTGGCCTTAAAATTTTAAATAGAATATGATGCTTCTATAAAGACTATTCTTCCTTTGGCACCCATATCATATCGTACATACCAAAGAAACAACCCACAATGTCACGATCCCAGCAACAGATAATTTAAGGTTGTGGCTAAGATTGGTTTTCTTGTTACTGCACCAGCAAGCTACCTCCTTATCTAGGCTAAATCATGATCCCAGAGCAATCTGGTATGTCCACCTCAAAGTCACAGCATTGTTAAGCCTCTCAAAATTAAGAGCATAAATAAACCCTTTGAACGCTGGCCAAATAAATATAATCCCCCTGATATTCAGCTGGCGACGGTCTGTGGTTTTTTTTGATGCTGACTGTCACTCGCTAAATTAACCCCAGTACTCCTTGCTGGGCAATATCTGGGCACTGACACTTAATATGGGGGCTAAATGTGGGTGGGCTGATATTCAGCCGAGGCCTGCACAGGAGTTGTGTGGCCCAGCTGCCTCTTTGCTGGCAGCATACTTAAGGAAGGGAGACTGATGGCCTCTGCCAGTGATATGCAAAGTCACCTTGAGGAACTGATTTACTAAAGTTTCTTTGCCCAGGGACATAGAATAGGAAAGGAGCCTTAGTAAATCAGTTTCTGAATGAGTTTACTGCTGATCTGGCAGGGGATTCCAATCCCTCTTCTCCCCCTCCCCTACCCCCCCCCCCCCCCAAGAAAAATAAAATTCACTGCAGACAATGTTGGAAGGGTGGAGAAGGAGAAGTGAGAGACGTCTCAGCTGCTGGCTCCTAAGCTTTTGGGCTGGATCCTAGATTTAATGAAAATTTGTCGATGCATGACCTACACACTCTGAATGCACAGACCTAAGCAGTGTTCAATTCCAAACACATAAATCAACAAAGTCTGAATCATCCACAAATCCTGATTCACATCCAATATCCATACAAATCAACAAACATTAAACCATTTTACTAAACAGCAGCACTAAAAACAACAAACAACAATGTTTGCATAATATCAAGACCTTTCATTCTCCATTTTCTTTGCCATATGCCTTTATAAACAACCAGACCTTCAATTATTTCTGAAATCCTGCATAATTAGACACATTACTTAACACAAATGGAAGGAAAGGTTATTTTGTAATCATTTTTTTAGGACTTTTTTTTCTTTATTTTGAATGGTCAATTGTTTTGCTTACTATAAAATATTTTTTTAAATAAAGTTTGATGAGAATTGAATAAATGAAATTTTATTATATATGAAAATAGTGGGACCTTCTTCCTTGATAAGACTGAACTATAAATGTTTTTAATATTAATTATGCTATTTTTGCTAGCCTTCATCTCTTTATATGATTGCTGTTTCGTAAGAGCCAGGTTATATGTGTATATTGCCACTTATTTGCAAAAAATACTTTATAAAATTACCCCTCTGTGCTGATTATTAATCTTCATTCCAACAGCAGTTTAATGCTGATTAATGATCAGCACAGAGGGGTAATTGAATAAAGTTTATTTTGCAAATATGTGACAGTATACAGCAGTTTGTTCTACTCTGTTGGTATTGTCCGTGATAGATGGGTTTCCTCGCTGAGGGTGTCTGCAGTGTCTGAATGCCCACTGATCTCAAGGCTTGAACTAATATATAAATCTTAAGTAAATTATTAATATATTATGGAGCATCACCATTTAAGGCTCAATGAACCAGCATTACCAGTTTCTATTAGACTCTCCAAACAATAGGCAATCAGCGAAAAGAGGCCGAGAGTGGAGAAATATGTTTATTTTTCTCGTGTCCAATCAATAAACATACTGATGAATTTCATATATGTTGCAATGCTTTCAGAGAACTTGCTGGAAGACTGACAAATAAATTGCAATGATGTATTCTGGAAATAACTAGTACTTATGAGATCGATCTCAAATTGCCAGCTGACAAATATAGCTTCATTCTACATAGAAACTGCAGTCTATAAAAAGCAGATTTTACAGCATCACCGATATAAGGACGTCACAGTCAATCCTATTGTAGATTGGAACGTCATATCAGCAGAATCGTAAAGAAGCAGAGAGATCGTGATGCCTGTCAAAGTGCTTTGCTCAGACAAATAGTGACGGAACCTAGGAGGGAAGGGTGGATGCTGGATCTAGTGCTTGCAAATGGAGAAAGTGTTTCAAATGTCTGGGTGGGTGCCCACCTAAGCAATAGTGATCATCACACGATATGGTTTGATATAGAGCAAAAGCAGAGTGCAGATACACAAAACTCAAAGTATGCTGATTTTGGTAAAATGGGGAAAAACCTGAAGAAGGAACTGGTGGCATAGGTAGGCATAGGAGACGTGGAAGTGCAGTTGCCCAAACTGAAAGATGCTATAAATATGGCAGCAGATCTTTGTACAAGGAAAGTAAACAAAAACAAGAGAAACAGGAAATTTATATGGTTCTCAAAACAAGTGGCCAAAAAAATAAGGGCAAAAGAGACTGCATTCAAGAAATACAGGAAAATGCAAAAAGAAGAGCATGGAAAAGATTACCAGATTAAACTCAAAGCACAGGTGAAGTACTGAGTTTGTTACCCTTGTTTCTTGAATCCATGGTTCCTTTCCCACTTCGTTCACTTTTGCTACGCACCATGGGATCTTTGAGTTCTCTACCCAGGTGGATTTCTTCTGAAGAAGATTAACAGTCATTGTATCTTCACACAAGGGTAGTAGTCACCATCTCAGAATTCCGTGGATAGAATTAGAGTATTCTTGAAATTATCAGCAATTTATCTAAAACTGTTTTGTAGACCATTTTGAGGGGACATTATCAACATGAGCTATTCTTAAGACGGGTTATTTTACTGTTACCCCAGTTATAAGTAACTAGGGGGTCATTTTACTAAGATGCGGCAAAAGGTGGCCTTAGTATGCTCTTACGTGAGTCTTTCCTGCTTGCTATGGCCATTTGTACCATGGCCATAAAAGGGCTTATTTTCTATTTTTTATATTAATGACCATGCGCTAATGTTGCTATTAGTGCACTGCCATTCTTACTGCCATCCATTTTGTAGGTGGTAGGGGCTCACACAGTATCCCTGCACTAACCAGTTAGCTTTCGATAACGTAGATGCACTGGCTGGTTAGCACAGGAATGTCCACTCTCCACCTCTAACATACCCCCTCAACATACCCCCTCAAATCAATTTTGTACTCTTTTCAAAAAGTACAAAGACAAGAGGACACTCAATGAAGTTACATGGAAATACTTTTTAAAACAAGTAGGAGGAAATATTTTTTCACTCAACGAATCATTAAACTCTGGAACTCATTGCCGGATGATGTGGTAACAGCGGTTAGCGTATCTGGTTTAAAAAAGGTTTGGACAAGTTCCTGGAGAAAAAGCCCGGAGTCTGCTATTGAGACAGACATGGGTAAGCCACTGCTTGCCCTGGGATTGGTAGCATGGAATGTTGCTGCTAATTGGGTTTCTGCCAGGTACTTGTGACCTGGATTGGCCACTGCTGGAAGCAGGATACTGGGCTAGATGGACCATTGGTCTGACCCAGTATGGCTGTTCTTATGTTCTTAAACATTTTTTAGGGCGTGTGCATTTTGAAGGTACCACAGAGGGCCTGAGCGTATCCCACAGCACTCCATCTTTAGCTGCATTAAGTGCTCGTTAACACCTAGCACGGCATAGAAAAGGGACCCATAGGTCTCACTGCATAAAATGCGACTTGTGCTAAAGTCAAACGAGTTGTGTTAAAATAATCCATCATAACAGTAGCCCGTGTGGATAACTAGAATAATGCCGAACAAAAACTCATGGTCTTGACACAAATTTCATTATTCTGTTTAGCTGCTAGGTGAAGAGAGATTTCAAGATATTGAAAAAATCAAAACAATTGGAAGCACATACATGGCTGTGTCAGGACTGTCACCGGAAAAGCAGGTAAGAAGCTGCTGACGCTTATCAGCTATTAAGCAGCGTTTATCATGCATGAGTCATAGCACCCACTGTATGAAATGATAACTTCCTTGGTTTTGCAGAAGTGTTGCAGTGCCTAAAGAACATATCTTTTCAGTGTTTCTGACAGCTAACAGTCATGATGCTGTTTTAAACAAATAAATCTCTTTGACCTTTAAGCAAAAAACTTCAAGTCGCACTAACATTAAAATACTGCTGTCTGTAAACATAGATAATATTTTATTTTGCTAACCCATTCTTCCTTTCCTTTTTATTTTGCTGGATTTGGATTTTGGATGCAATTACTTTCCAAATCCGAGCTCAAGGTGAGATACAATCAGGTGTGCTAGGTAATTCCCAGCCCAGGTAGGCTTACAAGAGAAGGAGCCTGTTTACTTGTGGCTTTCTCCCATTTTGAGGCTGATGCAGAAAGCCACATGAGAAAATATTCCACGTGATGCAGCAAGCTAATGAGATGCAAATTCAAAGCACTCAGAACTTGCACGCTAATGAAGGAAAGTCTGTTCACAAAGATTCTGTGGTAAGGGTGGCTTCACTGTGCAGACGTTCAAACATAACAAAAGCTGAGCATAAAAGCCTAGCAAAAGTTTCATGCTCAAGACATTTTTGCGAGGCTAATATTTATGTGCAAAATGGCATGTGCAGATGTGTGCTGGTACTTTCATTTTCTTTGGACATGAGTACGGTTACCTCCATGCACAGCTGTTACTTCCATACTGACAGCACAGAAATAAAAATTGGCATAAAATCTTCTCAACTAACTGGCAGTGTATTTCTCACGTTGTCCCCTAGATTCTATATATGGCAACTAAATTTATGCGTGCAAATCAGCGCACATAGCCAATTTGTATGTGCAACTTAATCATTTAACAAGCTAATCAGCGCTGATAATTGGCCTCTAACATGGGCTACTGTTAAAGCAATTATTGGCACTAATTAGAATTTACGTGCACAGCTGTCTAAGCGTATTTTGTAAAGTGGTGCATGTAAATTCTAATGTGTGGATCACAAAAAGGGGGTGTGGCCATGGGAGGGTCATGGGCATTCCTGAAAATTACGCGCACTGTTACAGGATATGCCCGATCCACGCCTAAATAAGATATGGGCATTTACACCAGGTTTTATTGGGCGTATATGGTTGCGCCTAAATTTTAGTCACTGGAATGGCCGCTACACATATTCTATAAAGCACGCCTAACATTAGGTGAGGTTTATAGAATAGCGCTAAGTGCAGTTTTTTTGGGCACCAATTTTTTCAGCGCCATATATATAATCTAGTCCTGTGTGTGTTAAAATCTCATGTTTACCTCAGTGCATTGTGGCGTAATACCTCATGGGCCTCATTACCAATCATTTTAATATACTGTGCTCTCGTGAACCACATGAGTTAACTTCTATAGTAAATCCCTTTCTGCATTCTGCACCCATGAACGTACGCATACACCTCGCAGTAACCACATGCTTGTAGTAGCTTTCTGCACTGGCCCCCTTTTATTTATGGGAAAAATGCTTTGGAGCCCTTTTACCAAACTGCGGTAAAAAGTGGCCTTAAGGCGTGCTTAAGTGTGTCATTTCCGCACAATAAGGCCATTTTTCCGCATGGGTAAAATGGCTGAGTTTTCTATCTTTTAAATGAATGGCTATGCGCTAATTTTTCCATTAGCGTTTGAGCCCATACTGCTACCTGTTTTATAGTTGGTAGTGGCTCACGCATTAACCACTTGTTAATTGGTTAGCGTGCAGCAATGTAACTGTGCTAACCTATTAGCACAGTATGCAAATACTCTCCTCCCCAACCTGCCCCAGCGCTAAAAAATAAAATCTAATTTTTAGCGCGTGGGAAGCTTGCAGATGTCAAATTTACCACAGGACACCTGAGCACTCCTCACAGTAAGGCATTTTAAGCTGCAGTAAGCACATGCTACCAGTGGCGTTCCTAGCCTGGATGACACCCGGGGCGGATCGCTGATGTGCCCCACCCCCGGGCGCAGCACGCCCCCCAGGCGAAATGACACCCCCCTCGGGTGCACGCCGCTGGGGGGGGGTGCCTCGGCGCACGCCTGTTGGCTCCGAGTTCGCTAACTTCGCTCGTTCGCTGCAGCTCCCTCTGCCCCGGAACAGGAAGTAACCTGTTCCAGGGCAGAGGGAGCTGCAGCGAACGAGCGAAGTTAGCGAACTCGGAGCCGACAGGCGCGTGCCGTGGCACCCCCCAGCGACGTGTACCCGGGGCGGACCGCCCCCACCGCCCCCCTTGGTACGCCACTGCATGCTACTGCTTGTTGCAGCTTAGTAAAAGGACCCCTCAGTGTCTTTATCATTGGAAAATAGATAAATAGACAGATAAACGTGGAATAACCAGAAAAGTGTGTAATTTTCATTTAAAGTCAGTTGCAATGGGTGGCACATTTAGGAGGATCACAAACACAAGAATAAATGCAAGGAAGAGAAAAGGAGGAAAGGATATACTTTATGAAACAGATATGCTTGTACCGTAGCCATCAAGGCAATGGAAGTCTAGATATTATTATTATTATTTATTTGTTACATTTGTACCCCACATTTTCCCACCTATTTGCAGGCTCAATGTGGCTTACATAGTACCATGAGGCGTTAGTCGCCTTCGATGGTGAAACAAATACAAGGTGATGTTATAATCAATGAGGTTCATGTGTTACAGACACTATAGGAGAATCATATAAAAGAAAAGTTAATCAGTGTTCATTCAGATGTTATAATCAAAGAGGTTTAGGAGAATCGTGTGGAAGAAAGGTTATTCAGTGTTCATTACAGCTTTGGATTTATTGTGTTGCTGGGTTCAAGGCACTTAAGTTGAGTCAGTAGGGTATGCCTTTTCGAACAGGATGGTCTTTAGTGATTTTCGGAAGCTAAAGCGGTCGTGGATTATTTTCACAGCTTTTGGGAGGCCATTCCATAGTTGTGCACTTATGTAGGCGAAGCCAGATGCGTACGTTGTTTTGTATTTCATTCCTTTGCAATAATATGAAATAACTTTCTGAAAAGGAAACCATTTGTTTCCTCCAGGAGGCTCGTCTGTGTTTCCTGTTCATTTTTTCTGTGTTTACTGGTTAATGCACTATTTTACATATTTAGGGGCCCTTTTACTAAGCCGTGTAGGGCGACTACGTGTGCCCAACGAGCACCAAATTGGAGTTACCGGCTGGTAACCGCGTGGCCCTTGTGGTAATTTCAATTTTGGCACGCGTCCACTACGCACGTCTGAAAAATATTTTTTTCTTTTCTGACGCGCAGCAGCTACGTGCATCAAGTGGAGTTTGACACGAGTAAACCATTACCACCTGATTACTGCGTGAGACCTTTCCGCTGGGTCAATGGCTTACGGCAAGGTCTCAGGCCCAAAATGGACGCGCGGCAATTTTCATTGTGCCGCACGTCCATTTTCGGCAAAAAAGGCATTTTTTGTAGGTGCACTAAAAAATAATTCTGTGTCGGCGCAAAACACGTGCCTACACTACCGCAGGCCATTTTTCAGCAAACCTTAGTAAAAGGATCCCTAAGTTAGTGACAGTACAATGCACTGGGATTGGGGATTCTTCTTCCTTTGAGTTGACCACCTACCACTCGGCGACATCATTGCCCTCTATCTGCACTGTTCTGGCTCCGACCAGATGGGGGAGTTAGAATATATTGCACTAAATGAAAAATTAGATATAATAGGCATCTCTGAGACCTGGTGGAAGGAGGATAACCAGTGGGACACTGTCATACCGGGGTACAAATTATATCGTAGTGATAGGGTGAATCGGATTGGTGGAGGGGTAGCATTGTATATTAACGAGAGCCTTGAATCAAATAGATTGAAAATTCTGCAGGAAGCAAAACACTCCTTGGAATCACTGTGGATTGAAATTCCATGTGCAAAGGGGAAAAGGATAGTGATAGGAGTGTACTACCGTCCGCCTGGCCAGGACGAACAGACGGATGCGGAAATGTTAAAGGAAATCAGGGACGCAAACAAACTGGGCAACACAATAATAATGGGGGATTTCAATTACCCGCATATAGACTGGGGTAATGTAACATCTGTACATGCAAGGGACATAAGATTTCTTGATGAAATCAAGGACAGCTTCATGGAACAGCTAGTTCAGGAGCCGACAAGAGAAGGAAAAATACTAGACTTAGTCCTTAGTGGTGCTCATGATCTAGTGCAGGGGGTAACGATACGAGGGCCGCTTGATAACAGTGATCATAATATGATCGGTTTTGATATTGGCATTGAAGGAAGTGAAACTAGGAAATCAAGTACGCTAGCGTTTAACTATAGAAAGGTGATTACGACAAAATGAGAAAAATGGTGAAAAAAAGACTGAAAGGAGCAGCTCGCAGAGTAAAAACTTGCATCAGGCGTGGATGCTGTTTAAAAACACCATCCTGGAGGTTCAGGACAAATATATTCCACGTATTAGAAAAAAGGGAAAAAAGACTAAACGTCAGCCGGCGTGGCTAAACAGTAAGATAAAGGAAATCATTAGAGCCAAAAAACAATCCTTCAGAAAGTGGAGAAGAGAACCAACTGAAAGTAACAGGATAGATCATAAGGAATGCCAAGCCAAATGCAAAGCGGAGATAAGGAGGGCAAAAAAGGACTTTGAGAAGAAATTAGCGTTGGAAGCAAAAATACATAGTAAAAACTTTTTTAGATACATTAAAAGCAGGAAACCGGCCAAAGAGTCGGTTGGGCCGCTGGACGAAAATGGTGTTAAAGGGGCGATCAAGGAGGACAAAGCCGTAGCGGAGAAATTAAATGAATTCTTTGCTTCGGTCTTCACCGAGGAGGATTTGGGGGGGGACACCGGTGCCGGAAAGAATATTTGAAGCGGGGGAGTCGGAGAAACTAAACAAATTCTCTGTAACCTTGGAGGATGTAATGGGTCAGTTCAGCAAGCTGAAGAGTAGTAAATCACCGGGACCTGATGGTATTCATCCCAGAGTATTAATAGAACTAAAAAATGAACTTGCGGAGCTACTGTTAGAAATATGCAATCTGTCCCTAAAATCGAGTGTAATACCGGAAGACTGGAGGGTAGCCAATGTTACTCCGATTTTTAAGAAAGGTTCCAGAGGAGATCCGGGAAATTATAGACCGGTGAGTCTGACGTCGGTGCCGGGCAAGATGGTGGAGGCTATTATTAAGAATAAAATTGCAGAGCATATACAAAAACATGGACTGATGAGACAAAGTCAGCACGGATTTAGTGAAGGGAAGTCTTGCCTCACCAATCTAATGCATTTTTTTGAGGGGGTAAGCAAACATGTGGACAATGGGGAGCCGGTTGATATTGTATATCTGGATTTTCAGAAGGCGTTTGACAAAGTGCCGCACGAAAGACTCCTGAAGAAATTGCAGAGTCATGGAATTGGAGGTAGGGTATTATTATGGATTAAGAACTGGTTGAAAGATAGGAAGCAGAGAGTAGGATTGCGTGGCCAGTATTCTCAGTGGAGGAGGGTAGTTAGTGGGGTCCCGCAGGGGTCTGTGCTGGGTCCGTTGCTTTTTAATGTATTTATAAATGACCTAGAGATGGGAATAACTAGTGAGGTAATTAATTCGCCGATGACACAAAATTATTCAGGGTCGTCAAGTCGCAGGAGGAATGTGAACGATTACAGGAGGACCTTGCGAGACTGGGAGAATGGGCGTGCAAGTGGCAGATGAAGTTCAATGTTGACAAGTGCAAAGTGATGCATGTGGGTAAGAGGAACCCGAATTATAGCTACGTCTTGCAAGGTTCCGCGTTAGGAGTTACGGATCAAGAAAGGGATCTGGGTGTCGTCGTCGATGATACGCTGAAACCTTCTGCTCAGTGTGCTGCTGCGGCTAGGAAAGCGAATAGAATGTTGGGTGTTATTAAGAAGGGTATGGAGTCCAGGTGTGCGGATGTTATAATGCCGTTGTATCGCTCCATGGTGCGACCGCACCTGGAGTATTGTGTTCAGTACTGGTCTCCGTATCTCAAAAAAGATATAGTAGAATTGGAAAAGGTACAGCGAAGGGCGACGAAAATGATAGTGGGGATGGGACGACTTTCCTATGAAGAGAGGCTGAGAAGGCTAGGGCTTTTCAGCTTGGAGAAGAGACGGCTGAGGGGAGATATGATAGAAGTGTATAAAATAATGAGTGGAATGGATCGGGTGGATGTGAAGCGACTGTTCACGCTATCCAAAAATACTAGGACTAGAGGGCATGAGTTGAAGCTACAGTGTGGTAAATTTAAAACGAATCGGAGAAAATTTTTCTTCACCCAACGTGTAATTAGACTCTGGAATTCATTGCCGGAGAACGTGGTACGGGCGGTTAGCTTGACGGAGTTTAAAAAGGGGTTAGATAGATTCCTAAAGGACAAGTCCATAGACCGCTATTAAATGGACTGGAAAAATTCCTCATTTTTAGGTATAACTTGTCTGGAATGTTTTTACATTTGGGGAGCGTGCCAGGTGCCCTTGACCTGGATTGGCCACTGTCGGTGACAGGATGCTGGGCTAGATGGACCTTTGGTCTTTCCCAGTATGGCACTACTTATGTACTTATGTACTTATGTACTTATGACCACAAGGGAATGCTGTTGTCTGTAAAACATGCATACTCTGCTACAAAACGTTGGCGAGGTGAAGGCCCATCTATGTTCTACTGAAACTTCAATGAGTTCCTGCTAGTACTGTAAATTACTGTTAGATCTATTTTAATTAAATGGGTTGAAAACCAAAATACCTAGAGTTGCTTGTTCTTTGTTTTGGTAATGAACAATATTTTGAACTTCAGCATAAATATGTTATCACTTTACACAAATCATCTCAGTAGAAATGCATTCAGCTAGAATCCATTAATCATTTACCCTCCATTAGCGGCAGCCTGCTGAGGCTTAATGAAACCTGAGATTTATGTGCATGGGTGAAGATTTCACCTATTTATCTTTTCCAGAATAAAAAAATAAGGCATAATTGCAGTAAATAACATGCAGTGAAAGGGGAAAAACAGGTGAATTGCATCTTGTTCAATGTATGGTGTTGTATTTGTTCTCTAGCTATGTGAAGATAAGTGGGGACATTTGTGTGCTGTGGCAGACTTCTCTCTAGCACTGAATGAAAGCATTCAAGAGATCAACAAGCATTCATTTAACAACTTTGAACTCCGGATAGGTAAGTGGAGTCCAAGAATTAGAACAAAAAGAACAACAAAAAATCATTGTTTTCTTTATTAAACTCTATGAGATATGTTTGCAGTTCATCAAAATTCTCTTGATTTTAGTTAAATTAGGGGCCCTTTTACCAAGCTGCACAAAAAGTGACCTTAGCGCGTCCATTCGCGAGTTTTATCCCACATGACAAAGCCATTTTTGCTGCAACTGTCAAATGGCCAATTTTCAATTTTTGGAATTAGTGGCCATGCACTAATTAGCACAAGGCCATTAATAAAAATTACTGCGGGATCCTTTTACTAAGGTGCACCAAAAAATGGCCTGCACTGTTGTAGATGTACGCGGGTCCATTCTTCAGCATGCCTGCAAAAAAAACATTTTTTGACCGAAAATGGACGTGCAGCCAAATAAAAATTGGTGCACGTCTATTTTGGGCCTGAGACCTTACCACCACCCATTGACTTAGCGGTAAGGTCTCATGCATTAACCGGGCATTAATTGTCAGCGCACATACAATGCTGATTACCACCCGGTTAGCGCCACGTGCCGGAAGTGGGCACGCGTAAAAAAAATGAAATTACCGCCCGGGCCACATGGTAACTGGGTGGTATCCAAATTGGCATGCATGGGGTGCACATAGGAGTGGAGGAGTAGCCTAGTGGTTAGTGCAGTGGACTTTGATCCAGGAGAACTGAGTTCATTCCACACTGCAGCTCCTTGTGACTCTGGGCAAGTCACTTAACCCTCCATTGCCCCTGGAGATTCTAGATGGAATGTTGCTACTATTGGAGATTCTGTTGCTACTATTTGAGATTCTACATGGAATGTTGCTATTCCACTAGCAACATTCCATGTAGAAGCCTGCACTTGCAGATCAGCAACGCGGCTGTGCAGGCTTCAGTTTCTGTGAGTCTGATGTCCTGCACGTACACAGAAACAGAAGCCTGCACGGCCGCACTGCTGATCTGCAAGGGCAGGCTTCTACATGGACTGTTGCTAATGGAGGAGTATCCTAGTGGTTAGTGCAGTGGACTTTGATCCTGGGGAAATGAGTTCAATTCCCACTGCAGCTCCTTGTGACTCTGGGCAAGTCATTTAACCCTCCATTGCCCCTGGTACAAAATAAGTACCTGAATATATGTAAACCGCTTTGAATGTAGTTGCAAAAACCTCAGAAAGGCGGTATATCAAGTCCCATTTCCCTTTCCCTATTTGAGATTCTACATGGAATGTTGCTTCTATTGGAGATTCTGTTGCTACTATTTGAGATTCTACATGGAATGTTGCTATTCCACTAGCACTGTCCTTATGTTCCAACTACTGGAGTTACCAACAAAGCCCACTCCAGCCTATCCATATCCATCTTGTTATGTGCACTGTACTCAGGTTCCAGCTACTGAAGTTGCTGTTGAAACCCTTTACAGCCCGTACTAAACCAGATTCCCATATATAGGACACAGACTTTACAAGTCCGCCTAGCACCGACCTTAGTTCGTCACAGCCAGAGTCGCTATCTAAGCGTCACTTGACACATCCACAGACATGCAACCATTTAAAGTTTTGGGGGTTAATTAACCATCATTTTCTAGCTAGAGATCCTCTGTGTTCATTTGAATTCTATCACCGATTTTTTTTTTCTCCACCACCTCCCTCAGAAGGGCACTCCAAACTTCAACTACCTTCTCTGTGAAAAAGAAATTCCTGACATTACTCTTAAGTCTACCACCAATTCATGTCCTCTAATTTTACCATTTCCCCTTCTCTGGAAAATATTTGTTTCTCTATTAATACCTTGAAGTATTTAAATGTATCGTATCTCTCCTGTCCCTTCTTTCATCTTTTGGCGCAAGCCCCATATCATTTTTGTCACCTTCCTCTGGATTGCTTCTAGACTTTTTACATCCTTAGCAAGATATGTTCTCCAAAATCGAACACAATACTCCAGATGGGGCCTCACCAGTGACTGATAAAAGGGCATCAACACTTCCTTTCTTCTACTGGTGATGTCTCTCTCAATGAAGCTTAGCATCCTTCTGGCTACAGCCACCATCTTGTCACACTGTTTTATTTTAAGATCCTCGGAAACCATCATCCCAAGGTCCCTCTCCCTGTCTATGCATATCAGCCTCTCACCTTCTAGGACATACAGCTCTCTTGGATTTCTACTCTCCAAATGCATCACTTTGCACTTCTTTGCATTAAATTTTAACTGCCAAACATTAGACCATTCTTCTAATTTTTGCAGATCCTTTTCATGTTTTACTCTCCCTCCGGGGTGTCCACTCTATTACAAATTTTGGTATCATCTGCAAAAAAGCAAACCTTACCTTTTAACACTTCGGCAATATGCTCATAAATACATCGAACAGAATCAGTCCCAGCACCAATCCTTGAGGCACTAGGCTGCTCACTTTTCCTTCGTCCAAGTGAATTCCATTGACCTTCACCCTCTGGCATCTGTGTGTCAACCAGTTTCTAATCCAGTTCACCACACGGGTCCTAACTTCAGCCTGTCAAGTTTATTCAAGAGTATCCTATGAGAAACCGTGTCAAAGGCTATACTGAAATCCAAGTAGATTGCATCTAACGCATGTCCTAGATTCAACTCTCTAGTTGCCCAGTAAAGAACTCAATCAAATTTGTTTGGCACAATTTACCTTTGGTAAAACTATGCTACCTCGGATCTGTAACCCATTGGATTCCAGGAAATTCACTATCCTTTCCTTTAGCTGTTCTAGGATCTTGCCAAGTATTGGTGACCTGGATTGGCCACTGTTGGAAACAGGATGCTGGGCTTGATGGACCTTCAGGCTGTCCCAGTATGGTAATGCTTATGTTCTTATGTAGCTGTCATGGAGTTTGCTACGCTGGCAGTAAATTAAATCCCCTGAGGAAGCCAAGGGGTAAAACGGGTCCCCGTTGGGATCTCTGTGGACTGCCTTAAGCTAAGTTCAGCTATTTAGTAATACTTCATACATAAGGGAAATCTGTTTTTGTGAGCATGTTTTGATAAAAAAAAAATCCATGTTATGATAAATTAGCAAAAGTTTAACAAAAATGTGAACAAATTTAACAAAAATGAGAATTATTTTCATGGAGGTTTTTTTAGATCAATGATAGAAACCGAGAACTGTGGCTTGAATATCATGACACTCTGATATAGGGTTTATTCGATTGGTTTACCACAGTCATCTGAGGCCTTTTTCCTCCTTTGCTCCATTTTACTTCTAAGTGAATTACTTTCTTTCTTTACCACTGTCACAGCTTGGGGGGGTGGGGGAGGGGAACCTCGGCATGCATAAAGGAAAGCCTAAAGAAAAGGGCATTATGGCTGTTCTTCACAATTTACTTTACATAAAGATCCAGAGAAACTTCCATCAAGAGAGACACATTTCACAGAATGCTAATGTTCTTTGGCTTGTGAAGCCATTTGTCAGAACAAGATATAAAGATCCCAACTGACAAGAGATGTCCTATGGTCTGTAGATCAGATATGCTATATTATCAGTCAGACCCTGTTTAGTATGTATATTCTTATAAATATTTTGTCCAACATAAAATTATGTTGAAGTACATGAGCTTTTAAGACCACAGATAGGAGAAAATTGCTATATGATTATTTAATACAATTATATTCCAAAAAGATGGGTAGAGGATGAACTGATCCAACCAGCTGCAAATATTCAATATAATCTTCAATATATAGTCAAGTCTGTGAAGTAAATCTATAGATTTAAACAAAGTGAAAAGTGGGTAGAAAAAGTCTCAAGGAGTGCCAGGTACAACACCTTCGGAGCTAGTAGCTCTACATCAGTGGCAAAAAAACACACCACATCACCATTTCATTTCTTATAATATTTTTTAACAAAGTGAAATGCACTTATCTAGCTTTCTCCAGGAGAACAAAGTAGTCCCCAAACCGACATTGGTCAGTGTTTCAAACTGCTCTCTCAGGGTCAGGACTTTTCTTATCTTGCGCCAAACGTTTAGCTGATCTAGCTAAGTGAAAGGTTTCTGATGATGATGGGGGTGTGTGTGTGTACATGACCTTGGGGGGGGGGCTGGTTTTCGGGACCCTTTATTCATTTCTGGGGATGTCCAAGGCCTAGCATGGATGTGTGTGTTAGCATACAATGCTTGGCCTAGGAAAATGAACAACAGCTCTTTTGCTACAGTTAACCTTTGGTCTTTGCAAGTATTAATGCAATTTATATAAGCTGCATTACTATGACAATGAACTTATTATTATGATTTTATGTGATAAGGAGCTAATTTACATACTTGCACCATAAGCAGTGTTTAGGACATATTAAAAACTTATTGATTATCCCCTTGGTCCAGGCCATTCCACCTCATACATTTCGTAAATTGATGTTTAGCGAGTAGGACCTATGCTATGGAATGCCCGTCCTCTGTCATTACACATGGAGCCCTCCCTCTCTTCATATGTGGTGCTATTAAAAATCTACTTGTTTCAGCTAGCTTTTAACATCTGACCTGGTTTGCTGATATATTGGACTGCTCTACTACTACTGATCATTTCTTTAATGCTACTAGATGTATGCAGCACTGTGTACATTATATGAAGGTACTTCCTGTTGCTAGAGGGCTCACAATCTAATTTTTTGTACCTGTGGCAATGGAGGGTTAAGAGACTTGCCCAAGGTTGCAAGGAGCTGTGGTGAGAACTGAACCCAGGTTGCCAGGATCAAAGCCTGCTGTGCTAACCATTAGGCCACTTCTCCCTCTGCTCTGATTCTGGAGTCCTGTAAGATATAGCAGGCTTGCTTTCTTTTTATATTATATTTTCCATATCCTTTTTTGTATTAATATTATTATAATGTAAACCACATTGATGGCAACACCCTAGATGGTCAATCAAACAAATACACCCTTGACTTTTACAATGAGAGAGAATATATCTACTGGACTGATGAAGCCCAAAGGTTACAATACAGTATTTGTGAATATTTGAATATATTTTTCCTGCAATTTTATATCATTTTTCCTTTCCTTTGTTTTAGGTATTAGTCATGGCTCAGTTGTAGCAGGAGTTATTGGTGCTAAGAAACCCCAGTATGACATCTGGGGCAAAACTGTTAACTTGGCAAGTCGAATGGACAGCACTGGTGTTAGTGGCAGAATACAAGTGCCTGAAGAAACGTATCTTATTCTGAAGGATCAAGGATTTGCTTTTGAATACCGAGGAGAGATTTACGTCAAGGGTATCAGTGAGCAAGAAGGAAAGATCAAAACCTATTTTCTTCTAGGAAGAGTACAGCCAAATCCTTTAATATTACAGCCAAGAAAACTAACTGGACAGTATTCGTTAGCAGCTGTTGTACTAGGACTCGTACAGTCCCTTAACAGGCAAAAACAGAAACAAATTCTGAATGAGAATAACAACTCGGGTATCATGAAGGGACATTATAACAGACGGACTTTATTAACTTCCAGTGGATCTGAGGCAGTGGCCCAGGCAGAGGGCACTGACAAAACTGAATTGCCATAATAAACATTTTCTGTGTGTTCATTTTTTTTTTGTATTTCTTTTATATATAAATACATAAATAAAAAAGGGTATAATTTTTTTACAATTAGTATGATAATTTTTTGTGCTCCCGGTTTCTAAACTCTGAACTGTAAGTGAAATGTACAATGAACACTGGGAGCCAGTCCTAGATACCTCATGCACAGCCTGGCAGCGGGATCATGCTGGGCCATATCGCTTGCTTCCAGTTTGGTGACACACTATTATTTGTGTTTTCACAATCGTAGTGCAGAGTTCAAGTGACCATATTGGTTCTGGATATAGTGCAGTCTTTGCATGATAGAGGTTGTGATATTTGAGTCTCTCACCACCTTGTAGTCTTACATCCTCTTGCCCACTCTCTGCCTACTCCTCATCCCTTCATGCCTCTTAGCCCACCATGAACTTCCTCTTTTTGCATCCCTTCTAAGGAAAGCGCCTCTGTGATTTCAAAAACTCATTGTAACATAGTAAATGATAGCGGATAAAGACCTGCACAGTCCATCCAATCTGCCCATCACAGCAGCCAGAGCTACACCTGCCACTCCATGCAGGTTGCACGCCTTTCATGATTAAACGCTGGTATCGCAAACACATATAGGCAGTTATATATGATGCAATTTTGGAACACAAAACCACACAGCATACCAATACTTAGGAGAGTGGTTTTATTATTATGGCTGCAGCATAGTCACATTCATTATTAGTACATGATTAAACCAGCAGTCCAACAATATTGCTAACTAACAGTTTACTCACTAATTTCAACCTTAAGATTTCTTTCACACTGTTGAGATTCATAGCAAACGACATGAATGTAATGTACTTTATTTTTTACTTGTTTATGTGTAAGTATTTTTGTGACGTCTCCAAATGAACAAATCACAGGTATCAAAAGAGTGATCTCAGACATTGAAACTTAGCAAGATAACATCCAAACAAGGTGACAATATGAAGATGTTTTTAAAGAATGGTACACCCCTCACCTCTATAAATCTCTCCCTCAGTACCCTACATCCTCAACCCAAAAAAACACACCAACAAAACCCACACTACCCTCCCACCCCATTTACCCACACTACCCCCCCCCCCCCCATTTACCCCATATACTGACACAAGTTCTTCACATTTTCTAAATGCAAAAAAACATAGTAAATGACAGCAGATAAAGACCTGAACGGTCCATCCAGTCTGCCCAACAAGATAAACTCATTTTACATGGTATGTAATACTTTATATGTATACCCGAGTTTGATTTGTCCCTGCCTTTCTCAGAGCACAGACCGTAAATGTTTGCCCATCGCTGTTCCACATAAGAAATTTGTAATGCGCCTCTTGGATACTCTCTGCCAATTTCTTTTAAGCTGACAAAAAAATTGTCCATAGGAAAGGGGCCAAAATCACAAATCCATTTGTCCAAAATGATAGACAGCTGAGGAGATCCCAGAGGTTTCTGGAAACCATCATAGTAATGACCCACCAAACCTTGGGAGGAGCCTATGTTCATTTAAACTAGATTCCTCAAAATCAATTCACAATGACCAGAACAAAGAATGAATACAGTGATGTAATTGTCTGTAAGCATACCAGTCCCAAGCAAGAGTCCATGCATTTGTTGTAGTGACTCAAAGGAGAGCATTAGCAGTTCATCCTCATCTATAACATGCTGAATTATTTTTTATTTATTAGCATTGATTTACCACCTTTTTGAAGAAATTCACCCAAGGCGGTGTACAGGTGGTGTTCAGCAAGGACAAACTGGACATAGGCAATAGACAACTTCAGCAGAAATACTGTTCAGATAATAGTACACACTATGGCATAATATGCTGCTTAAAAGAAAAATATATAGGGAATTAAGAAATGTCACTAGTCTTCATAATATATAAAGTTTGTTGATAAAGAATATTTATATAAAAAATGCAACACTAAACTATACTATAGTAATCAAAAGTATTACCTATAAATCAAAACCTAATTATGGATGCCTACCTACAAATAATTTTAATGATACAAATCCCCATACATATGCTGTTATCTAAAAACATTAATTGTATTAAATGTCCCACAACAATAAATATCATCACTTCCAACAAATGTCCAATATATATGTGTGTATGGGATTCAGTTCTCAGTCCTTCCAAATGCTCCAAGCAGATTCATCCAATATAGAACCACAGTTTCTTCAAATATCAGAATGAATGTCACTCCAAAATAGTGCTAAACTCCCCCCTTTCATAATGCCTTCTTTCAATAGCAGCTCTCCAAAGGGTTAACAAAGTAGATACTGGTGGATCTATTAAAACTTCACTGGAAACATTGTCAAGTCCTTAAAGCTTTGTAATCTAATCCCAAAGTGTTAGAGTAAACAACTCTACACAAGCTGTGTTTCACCAAACAGCATCTTCAAGAGTTGTTAATCCTCGCTGCAGAAAGCAGCACATAACTTCTGCCGGTATAAGAGAGAATGTGTTTGCTTATCTTTCTATAATATTATAATATAATACTATTGGGCTCATTTTCGAAAGAGTGGGATGCCCATCTTTCGACATAAATCAGAAGATGAACGTACTTCTCCCAGGGCCGTCCAAATTGGTATAATCAAAAGCCGGTTTTGGACGTCCCCAACTGCACTCCGTCGCAGAGACGGCCAAAGTTCAAGGGGGTGTGTCGGAGGCGTAGCGAAGGCAGGACTTGAGCGTGCCTAACACTTGGACGTCCTCGTCCCATAATCGAAAGAAACAAGGATTTACCTGACGAACACTTAGACAACTTTACTTGGTCGTGTTTTTCTTACGACCAAGGCACAAAAAGATGCCCAAAATGACCAGATGACCACCGGAAAGAATCAGGAATGACCTCCCCTTACTCCCCCAGTGGTTAGTAACCCCCCTCCCACCTTCAAAATATATCTTTCAAAATACTGATTGCCAGCCTCTGTGCCAGCCTCAGATGTCATACTCAGGTCCATCACAGCAGTATGCAGGTCTCTGGAGCAGTTTTAGTGGGTGCAGTGCACTTCAGGCAGGCGGAACCAGGCCCTCCCCCCCCCCCCCCCCTACAAGAGGGAGCTAAACAGGTAATTGCTCATTATCTGGTCTAAACTCAGGGGTCCTTTTACTAAGTCACGGTAAAAAGTGGCCTGCAGTAGTATCAGCGCATCTTTTGGGTGCATGCCAGGCCATTTTTTAACCACGTCTAGGAAAAAGGGCCTTTTTTTTAAGCGGCCGGAAAATGGGCCTGCGCTAAAATTGAAACCATCATGCGTCGATTTTCACCCGAGACCTTACCGCCACCCATTATCCTAGCAGTAAGGACTCACGCACTACCTGCCTGGTAAGCATGCAGTGTGAGCCAACTGCTGTTTACCACAAGGTAAGCAGCCCACGGTAGAAAATAGGGAACTACTTTCTAGCGTGGGATTCAGCTTGTGCCCAATTCAGAAATACTGCCTGGCTCACGTGCTAGTTGGGCAGTACTGCTGATTTGGCATGCACTGTACGTGCATAGGCCCTCCCGTGCCTTTCTAAAAGGACCCCTCAGTTATCAACAGACCATATTCAAGTACTTAATGATATGGCTCAATTGGTTGTTGATAATAATTATTTCCAGTATAAGACATCATACTATTTCCAGGTCAAGGGGATGATGATGGGGGGTACTGTAGCCCAGCACAGTTGCTTGTTTACATATGGCTCAGTATGAACAGTATGTTTTTTCATGTATGTATGTATGTGCAATATATTATCACTTGGAAAAGATTTATAAATGATGCACTCCTTATTTGGGCTAGAGATGTGCATGAGTTTCAGACTTTCATACAGTATTTGAATTCATGTAACAGTAATAATATCATCAGAATCAAATTCATTTTTTGGACATTTCTATATAGTGGAGGGACATTTTATTACATCATTATTTCGCAAAGAAACAGATCGAAATTCCCTTTTGTATTACTCTAGTTATCATCCTAAAAGTCTCAGGGACAGTATTCCTAGTGGTCAATTTCTGAGAATTAGACGATTATATTCAGCTATGCAGGAATTTAACGATCATGCTAATATCATGATTCAGAGATTTCAACAAAGGAAATATCCCAGGCAAGTTATTAGTAGGGCTTATAAAAGAGTGAAGTATACCTACCAAAAGTGGCTGCTGTCAGATGTTAAAAGTTCAAATTCAGCAGATAACACGGTTTGTGTTTTATCATATTCATCTCAAGCAATGCCTATACATAAAGCAATTTTAAAATATTGGGACATTAAAAATACACTCTGTTTTCCATCAGGTTTCATTTGCATATAGACGAGCAAAAAAATTGGCTGAAATAGTATCTGTTACAAATATTAAACAAAGTCAACAGCAATTACTCCCTGGTTTTGTGGCCTGTCAAAGATGCACATATTGTAAATTTGCATTTAATGCAGATCGGCTATAAAATCAAGCTGTTCAAAAAACTTTATTTTTAAGGGATAGTTTTGATTGCAACTCGGAGGGGGTTGTTTATGTTTATTACATGCCCCTGTGGTAAGTGGTATGTGGGGCAGACAGTAACACACACAAATTAAATATAGAGTGGCTGAGAACCTTAGTAACATTAGAAGACAATGCTTACAGGCACCTTTAGTAACTCACTGGGTTGAAAAGAATCATGAGGATGAAGATTTGAGATTTATAACGTTATTGGAAATGGCACTTGATATACTGCCTTTCTGTGGTGTTTGCAACTACATTCAAAGCAGTTTACATAGTATATACAGGTACTTACTTGTACCTGGGGCAATAGAGGATTAGGTGATTTGCCTAAAGTCACAAGGAGCTAAAGTTTGCTGTACTAACCACTAGGCTACTCCTCCACTACAGACCACATCTAGTAGAGGGGGGTAATACATTGCAGTTACTTCATAAGTTAGAGTAAAAAATAATTTATTCATGGTGCACAATCCATCCATATGGACTAAATAAGGAAATACAATGGAGTGAGATCATGTAATTTTGGCAAAATTGTTAATATAACATGATGCTATGTGGTTCACACAGCAATTTAAAAGGAGCATTTCTATGGCGCATGTGCCAGTGTTTTACAGCAGTTAGGACCCTGTGTACTAAGATGTGTTTGTGTGTTTTAGCGTGCCTACACTTAGCACGTGTGCTAACCATGTAGGCACCTATAGGGATATTGTAGGCACATACATGTTTAAAGCACATACATGGTTAACACGTGTTAAAAACATTAATGCGCCTATAACGCTGCTTAGTAAACAGGGCACTTAGACTTGAGAATCATCCTTGGGATCGCTGAATTGTTTTGATAATGAAGGTTATGTGAGTAAATGGTTTTATTATTCAGTGTAAGTTATATAGTATTATATTATATTATTACAGAAATATGAGCAAACACATTCTCTCTTACATCGGCAGAAGTTATGTGCTACTTTCTGCAGGGAGGATTAACAGCTCCTGAAGATGCTGATTGGTGAAACACAGCTTGCTTAGAGCTGTTATTGGATTACAAAGCTTTAAGGACGTGACAATGTTTCCAGTGAAGTTTTAAGAGATCCACAAGTATCCACTTTGTTAACTCTTTGGAGAACTGCTATTGAAAGAACGCATTGTGAAAAGGGTTTTGTTTTTTTTTAGCATTATTTTGGTGTGACATTCATTCTGATATTTGAAGAAACTGTGGTTCTATAATGGATGAATCTGCTTGGAGCATTTGGAAGGACTGAGAACTGAATCCCATACACACATATATATTGGACATTTGTTGGAAGTGATGATAGTTATTGTTGTGGGACATTTAATACAATTAATGTGTTTAGATAACAGCATATGTATGGGGATTTGTATCATTAAAAATATTTGTAGATAGTCATCCATAATTACGTTTTGATTTGTAGGTAATACTTTTGATTAAAGGGCTTTACTATAGTATAGTGTTGCATTTTTTATATAACTATTCTTTTTGAACAAACTTTATAGTATGCTACTTACAATGTCAACACAGTATAAAATAAAACAGTAAATAACAGGGTGTAAGCAGAGGTGGAACATATAGAGGGGCATTTTTGATCAAATGTCTAGGTCCGATTTTGTAAGTTTTGCTCGAAACATTAAAAAAAACAGCCATTTTGGAACCTGAAAAAGTTTTTGGTTTAACAATTGTTTTCCTACAGATTTTGTGCTCAGTGCATTTTTCTTATAGGACAATTTTTGAAAACAAAATGCCCAACCCCCCCCCCCCCCCCCCCCCCACACACACACACAAAAAAAAACCAACAATTCGGATGTCTGGGGCCATCATTCTTAGTAGACTGGCCGCACAGACATCTCAGCAGAGTAGTGATGCAGCCATTGAGATGGCGGTAAGGGCTCCCATGCTAACCCGGCAGTAACCCTGCCTGATTACCACTGGGTAACTGCTGCCGTAAAAAATAGGGACCTATTTTCCCTAGCCCTGAAAATGCTGCGTGCTGGTAGTGGAACTGCCAGCACCCCCATTAGGCCGGCAATAGTTCTGGATTGCCATGTGGTAAACCCATGGTGGACTTACTGCTGCTTAGTAAAGGCACCCTCAGTCATGTACCCATCTGTGATAAGGATGTGCAAACAGAAAACTTTTGTGTTCTGTCATTTCACATGTCATTTCCAGGAATGTTTATTTTTTTCAGGATTATTTTTCATGATGTCATGGGAGCAATGTCATAACGGTGTGTGCTCTTTCAGAAAGAGTGCACCCTCTTTTGGAAACAGTTTACACTCTCCCCAAACAGTGACCAATATTTTGAAAGAATGTAAACTGTTCACAAAGTGTGTGTGTGTGTATGTTTAGGTTTGTGCATGCACGCACTATCTGGAAAGAGTACACACATTGTGAAAGAGTGCACATGTCACAAATAATGCACATTCTTCTTTGAAAATAGTGTGCATTCTTTCAAAAGAGTACACACTATTCATGGGGGGGGGGGGGGGTTGCTTGGTTTTCATTTACCAATGACATGAAACAACATGGGAAATGATGACATTTCTTATTGCAGCAAAACAAAGGAAAACTCAACACTACATACAAATCCAAGAGAGCAAAAGAAAATAGGGATGGACAAATAGTCTTCCAATAAAATCCGGAGCAAGGCTTTCAAAAATATGAATGTATTTAGGGGCCTTTTTACCAAAGGATTGCCGCTTGGCAACCTGAAACTACCGCTGACCAATGCGGGTGCCGGCCGTAGTTATACTCCCACTGCCCACCATTTCCAGCACTATGGAAAATTGTTACCAGAAGGATTGGGATGTAGTAGGGAATGCTTAGTGCTTTGACTCTTTGGGGGGTACCTGTTGGGTGTCTCTTTAGGGAATAAGTGTTGTGGAAGGTCTCTTAGGAGGATCCTGTTGAAGGGTCGCTTGAGGAGGAATGCTGATAGGGGAGAAATTGTGGGGCAGATGTTTTCTGTGATCGGAGGGGGGACTCGAGAGGAAGTTCAGGGAGGTTAGGTTGTGCTGCCAGAGCAATTTCTTTTCTTGACTTGTGTAGGGGCCCCCTTTGTATGGCCTGCAGATAGTGTGGGTACACCTGTGCTATCTGCCACTACTACTACTACTATTTAGCATTTCTATAGTGCTACAAGGCGTACGCAGCGCTGCACAAACATAGAAGAAAGACAGTCCCTGCTCAAAGAGCTTACAATCTAATAGACAAAAAATAAAGTAAGCAAATCAAATCAATTAATGTGTACAGGAAGGAGGAGAGGAGGGTAGGTGGAGGCGAGTGGTTACAAATGGTTACGAGTCAAAAGCAATGTTAAAGAGGTGGGCTTTCAGTCTAGATTTAAAGGTGGCCAAGGATGGGGCAAGATGTAGGGGCTCAGGAAGTTTATTCTAGGCGTAGGGTGCAGCGAGACAGAAGGCGCGAAGTCTAGAGTTGGCAGTAGTGGAGAAGGGAACAGATAAGAAGGATTTATCCATGGAGCGGAGAGCACGGGAAGGGGTGTAGGGAAGGACGAGTGTGGATAGATACTGGGGAGCAGCAGAGTGAGTACATTTATAGGTTAGTAGAAGAAGTTTGAACAGGGTGCGAAAACGGATAGTGAGCCAGTGAAGCGACTTGAGGAGAGGGTTAGTATGAGTAAAACGACCCTGGCGGAAGACGAGATGGGCAGCAGAGTAATACATGTAATGTGTGCCCATGTGGTATATGCGTGACCTTGTCGAAATACAGGGAAATGTCACACATGTACCCCCTCCCCCTTGCATTTATTGCAAGAGCTTTGCACTTATGCACCTTAAGTTTGGTACATAACATGCAGTAAATGCAAAATTTTACCACACTTTAAAAAACATGCCCAAGACGTTGATAGTTAGACAGCTGCGACTCAATAAAATTAACTGAGTGTCATGGTTGTAGCCGAGCCCTTATGTTCAGACCTACTGTTTCTCTGCATCTAGCTCTGTGACCTCTCCAGCCTGCCTTTTTTCCTGTTGTTGTTCTTCCTGTTAGCCAAGCCTCGCTTTAGTGTCCCTGAAGCCAAGCCTCGCTTTGGTCTCCCTGCTTCTGCTTCATTTCCTACTTGTGACATCATCAACCTACTCCTTTATAAGGACCCAGGGAGCTTTCCTATGTTGCCTTTGCAACAGGTCTATTTTCCTTTTTCTTGTTGTACTGTTGTTTGATTCTGAGGGAACTGATCTTCTTGTTATGCTATGGCTTTGGGCACAGCTCTGAGCCCTGTGTGAGTGGTTTTGGTTTGAATCTGTATGGATTACTTTCCTGTTAGGTTTGCTCTCAAGCAAAGCCCTCTTCTGTTTCTCTGTGTATGTTGTTCTGGTTTAAACCTGTATGGATTACTTGCCTGTTAACGTTGTGAGTTCATTTACCTGTAGGTGACATAAAATATAAAGACCCTCAAGTGACAAGATAGGCTTTATAGTCATCATCTTTGATCAGGCATGCTATAACTTTAGGACAGCTATTTGGTCAAGCAGAGTTATGAGGATAATTTTGACCAGTCCACACTGATTATCATCACCTTGCACCACATCTTTTTAACAGATTTAGGAAAGAATTTTCCCAAGAAAAAAAAAATACCCTTGCCCCACTCATTAGTTAATCAGAAAACTCAAGGTTTTTCTGGATAACTCTTCAAGTTAACTAGATAAACCTTTTGAATATGAAGCTCTATAACTGAAAGTAGGGGCAGAGAGAAGTTTGGATTTTAACTTGGTGAAGGCTACGACAGCCATGTTACAGGTATGGAGCTATAAACATGAACAAGGATTTCTGTGAAAAGTAAGAGATGTCTGGAGTCATGTTTGAGTCCCTATACTTTGACCTAGTTAGATTTAAGTATTCTTGAGTTCCAGTGAGGGAAGACAGGATGATACTTGGATGACTTTCAAAGTGAGAGTCATTGCTATAGTTGATGGATCTAAAAGACATAAGAAACCAGTGAAAAGCTTTAAGAAAAAGGAATATATGATTTTGTTTTTGGGTGGGGGGAGGAGAGAGAGATTCTTTGAGAACATTAACAGAAACACTCTTATCACAATGGTGAAAGGAAGAAGATCCAGAGGTGTTTGTAAATAGAAACAGATTTGAAAACCCCAAATAAAAAAAAAGGTGAGAAATGGCATATTTTGTACCTGCAAATATTTCCAAGGAATATTTTTTTATTGCATACTGCTTTCCTGGACATATGAAGGGCAATTCTATAACAGGGTACCAATTTGCATGTGCAATTTAATTGAAAAACGAGCCAATTAGCTGATATTTGGACCCTAATTGGCATCAATTTGGATTTGCGTGTGCATATTTATGTGCTGCTCCAAAAAGAGGGCATGGTCATGGTCGCATCAGGGGCATTCCCACAATTTATGCATGCTGTTAGAGAATAAAGGGGATCCACACTTAATTTAGGCATGAGGATTTACACCAGGGTTGAGTTGATGTAAATGTTTATGCCTAAAGGTAGTCCCAGATTCCGGCCATTAGTGCTATTCTATAAACAACGCCTAACTTTGAGCGCTGCTTATAGAATAGCGTTAAGCACTATTTTTTCGGTGCCAATTTTCTGGTAACATTTATACAATTTAGTCCATGGTGTGTAAATGCACATGGGTAGAGCATGGGCAGGATATAGGTTGGGCTCCTACTTACATAGGAATACTATAAGTTGCTCATGTCCCTGCCATATTTAGGTGCCAATGACTGGTTTAACTGTGGGCACCTAAATGTTAGGAATGCCAATACCGAGTTACACTAGTATTCTGTAATAAAATCTGGGTCCACTGGTGCCATTATAGAATAGGATCTCACTGGGTGGCATTGGGCCACCCAAATGGATGCAGCCAATTATAGAATTGCTCCCATGGTGTTAATTCTATAATGGGGCATGTATTTTAAGCAGTCATAAGCCCACTTTGGGGTATTTTAATCATTTATACACAGATATTTACAACATACACACATAAAGGATCCTTTATAGAATACTGACTAGTTGAAAAGTACAGAGCATGGCATGATGGCACATACTTTGCTGGTGGGTGTGCATAGGCATGGAATTTGGGAAGAGCTGCGGGTGGAGTGTCCAAGGAAACATGTAGATTATAAAATGCTATAGGGCTCAATCTTAAAATGGAAAAACATCCAAAAAATGGCACAAAGAGACAGATGATTGTTTTTTTTTTTCAAAAACATCCAAATCACTATTTTCAAAACTAATTTTTAAGACGTTTTTCTATGCAGTTTGTCTAAATCTCAAGGGGGCATGTTGGAGGTGTGCTTTGGTGAGATTAGGGTGGGTTTAAGATTTGGCATTTTCTGCAATAATGAAACATTTTTAAAATGCCCAGGGCACAAAATACAATGTTTTTATCTAGACCTATCTCAATAATGACTAAGTACTGAAAAGGTGCCCAAACTGATCAGATGACCTTTGTAGGAATAAAGACATGACCTCCCTTTAACCCTTCAGTGGTCTCTGACCCCCTCCCTTCCCCAGAGGTGAAAGTGACAGTACATGCTAGACTCTATGACAGCTGCAGATGACCATTTCTCTTAGAGTAGCAAACAGGTCCTAGAGTAGCCAAGTGGTTGGTGCATTGGACTGTAGAGAAGGGGACCCAGGCCCATATCCAAATTTTACTGGTACACTTGTGGTGGAAAGTGTGAGTGCCTCAAAAACCACAAAATACTGAACCCATTCATACATCCCCTTACCTTCTTTTCTCTCAATATTGTAGTTCCTCCCTCTACCCTCATGGTCTTGTTTTCTACTCAGTGGCGTTCCAAGGGGGGGCGGTGAGTGCGGTCCACCCCGGGTGCACGCCGCTAGGGGGGGGGTGCTGCATGTGCCTGTCCGCCGTTCATTCCATGCTCCCTCTGCCCCGGAACAGATTACTTCCTGTTCCGGGGCAGAGCGGGAGCATGGAACGAACGACGGACAGGCGAGCGCGGCACCCCCCCAGTGGCGTGCACCCGTGGGGGGTCTTTCACGGGGGGGTGTCCTTTCACCGGGAGGGGGGGTCGCGCTGCATCTGGGGGGCGCTGCACCCAGGGGGCGGGGCGCATCGGCGATCCGCCCCGGGTGTCAGCCCCCCTAGGAACGCCACTGTTTGTACTGTACCTTCTCCCCTCCCCTCCCCTCCATTCTTTTTTTTACTATTTGTAAGCTGTTCAGACATTGTTATTTGATAGGCAGGGTATAAACCCCTAATAAACTTGAAACTTCTAAAACCTGACTACATATCTCCAGATATGGAGAACTTCTTTGCGCTTATATACGCTGACTCGGACACAGAGATCCATCCTAAGATGACTGTTCTTGCCACCAGCATTGCAACTTCATCTGATGAAAGACCAGACATTGACCCCCAAAATGTCATCAGAGATATAGAACTACAGGTCATCAATGACAACTTGGAACAACCTGGGAACTTTGACACAAGATTTCCCTTGAAGACAATGAACTTCTTCAGCAGAGCCATCATTGAGCCAGTGGTCCACACCACAAAGAGATGATAACATCGTGGAATAGCACCTGGCAGGTTAAATGATACTTAGCCAGCTATCCAGCGATATTCAATGGTAGATAGACAGGTATCGCCTGCTGAATATCGCCAGTTAATGCGTAGCGGACAGCCAGTTATATCATGCAATATAATCAGACATCCATCAATTTTTGGCGCATCGCTGGCTAAGTTTGATGGCCAAATCTGGCCGCATCAATAGCTGTATTATCTTTGGCCAGTTCAAACTTAACTGGCTGGTACTGAATATCGGCTTGGCCAGTTACGCATGAACCAGCCAAAAAGAAACCAGATATTCAATGCCAGTCACCTGAAATGGCTCGGCATTCAATATTGGGGCTCAGTGCTGACCACGGGAAGTAGTCTGGCTACATTTGTGACCTGGATTGGCCACTGTTGGAAACAGGATGCTGGGCTTGATGGAACTTTGGTCTGTCCCAGTGTTGTAATACTTATGTACGAATGTACATCCCATGGTCTGAATATCGGTCCCTAGATGTTACCAATTTGTAGAACATATTCTAAAAGGCTCACTGAATGCACAGACTTTTGTAAAATACCTCTAAGGTAGAAAAATATAGTTTGCAACACACCCAGAGGGAATAGTCATTTTGCAAAGGAAAAAAAAAGAGCTACATCTCAAGGGGTTTTGTTTACGCGCCCAAACTTACAAGTGAAAGGGTGGATATTGTAACCTATGGGGGCAATGCTACAACACCCAAGGAGACCTAGTGAAAGCCTATTCTATAAGAGCATCTGGGTGCCCAGATTCCATTTTGGGAAACTAATATAACCCAGTATCGGCGGACCTATCATTTCTGTACCTGCAGTTACACCAGCCAGGGGTAACTGTGGTTATGTAACTGTAGCAGGGACGTACATAACACACAGTATCCCGTAAGTGGGAGCCCCTCCCATGCTTCATCCATGGGTTTACCCATCTTGTATTTGCCATCTATTCGTGCCCATACAGAATAGCATTTAGGTTCTGTGCTTGCAATTTCATGGATAAGTGCACACTTATGCACACAAGTGCTAGCATTCTAAACATTTCCACACAAGAAGCTCATAAATGTGGGTACCCAGGTTACAGAACTACCCTTCACATGTTTAAGTGCTGGATTTTACAAAACTGGACATTCAATGGGATCAAATTATGAAGTGAAGCTATAAAATACAATGACAGAAATATAAGCACAATTGACCACCATCACTTCTCTAAAACTAGCTCAAAATGAATACTTAACTGACACACTTGAAAATGACTAGGTCCAGATTTTATGAAGTAGATACACATTTCCGTTGCAAAATAGGAAATACGTGTATACTCCTAAGTAGAGAATGACATGGGGACAAAGTTTGTCCCCACCCTGTCCTGTCCCCACAGGCTCTGTCCCCATCCCTGCCCCGCAGGCTCTGTCCTCATCTTGAACACTTATCATTTTATATTTGAATCTTTTTATTGAAAGTATAAAAAGGAACAATATTGTCAACGTCAATACATACTTATATACCGCCACCCTCCCCGAATGGGTCCCGTATGGTTTATATCATCGGAAAAAGTAAAAGCAATCTAAAATACAGTTCATGAATACATAAAATCATAGAGAACAAATAGGTAATAATTTTCTTATGAAAAGAAAAATAATTAGCATCTGTCCTAATATCAGAGGGGAGCGCATTCCAAAACAGGATCATAAAATTAGAAAAGATTGTCTTTCCTATCCTAAAAAATCTAACTCCCTTCAACGTTACTGGGCATAATATCAGCAGGCTATGTAATCTCTCTGAAAATCTGCCTGAAGAGATGCAAATTAAATCAGTAATTAAAGAGGAAGAAAACCCATAGATTGCCTGAAAAAACAAAGAAATGTATACAATATTCTTTGTTGAACTGGAAACCAGTGTAGCTGTATTCGATAAGATGAAATACTGTCAAACCTGGGTTAAAGATCACCCCCATAGGCGGTCGGTGGCCCAACTGTTTGGGAAGGCTAAAGGGGGCAGGGTTAGGGGGTGGGGCCAGGGGTGGAGCTTATATCCATAATTGTCTGATAACACACAGAAAAAAATAAATAAATAAAAATAAAAGTCACAATTAATACCTTTTATTAAATTTAGATATTAGATATGTATCATATGTCAAAGAATAAAGTGGTTGCTCAAAGCATATACTAACCACAATCGCTCAACTGCAAAACACTATGCACAACTTTGTGCAAAAACACACTCAGAACCTTACTGTACCATAAATATTCACTGGGCAGAACCTAATACACCAATAGACCACCCATACGGAAAATGCAGACCGTCAACAATATGAAACAAGGATCATAATATCACAATTCTCATGTAGAGCCACAATACATCCTAATTCATGTTTAATGTGGGATAAAATGCCATACATAAGTAAATAAATATAAGCATTTAATGTTGAGCACCTGATTCTCAAAGTGGACATATTCCAAACACTATAATGAAAATAAAATGATCTTTTCTACCTTTGTTGTCTGGTGTCTTTGTTTTTCTGATCATGCTGGCCCAGTATCCGATTCTGCTGCTATCTGTCCTCTTAACTCCGTTTCCAGGGCTTCCTCTCCATTTATTTCTTTACTTTGTGCCTTTCTTCTTCATTTCTTGTCCTCGCTCCCCTGCCTCCCCTCCAGCCAACCATACCCACCCATTGATTCTCTCCTCTCCCCTGCCCCCCCCTCCAGTCATCCACACCCACCCACCCATTGATTCTCTCCTCTCCTCTCTGTTCCCGGGCAGATTTTCTAACAGGAGCTGCTCATCCAGTCAGAGAGCTCTATTTGAATGCAGATTAACATACAGACACTCTAATGGGAATTTTTAGTCAAAAACACTAGCTAAACCCTTCATTTTTGGATCAAACTTCACATTTTTGATCAGAGCCATGCCCTAACATTAAGGCTGTAAACATTTCCAACAATTTTTACCCATAAATATGCAAATGAGAACCTCCCAAAAACGGACTAGTTTGCATATGGCTTGAGCAAATTTGAGTACATGGCATACCAATCCCACTTCTTAGCACCTAAATTCTGCAATTAGATTTAATGCAAATACTTTTAAAACTTATTTTTAGCACTTTTAAAATTTCAGGGTTCAGTGCAAGTCTCTTTGGTATGAACTGCTCATGTGCAGGAATTCATCCTAGTTAAATATCTCCCTGGCAACCCAGGACACCTCCAGCCAACCCCCCTGCTCTGCTCTCCCAGCAGTAAGGTAATCAAATTACAACTGGTTATACACAAGACTAGAGACAGCTTTCACTGCCGCTGCTGCTATTTAAACCCCCCAGAGCAGCGGGACTCATGGGAGAACTACTACTACTACTATTTAGCATTTCTATAGAAACAGCTGATCCATCCTGCTGTGGCTGGGGAGGCATACCTCCCCAAGCCTCTTATACCGGGCACCTATGATCACCCCAATAGTATTTTGAATCAACTGCAATTTTCTCACTAATTTAGTGTATAGATTCAAATAAAGCACATTGCAGTAATCTAAATGCGATAAAACTAGCATTTGAACTAAAAAGGTATAAGCAGATTAAAACAAGATTTTATCAATCTTAATTGTCTCAGTTTAAAGAACATTTTCTTCCAGAGATGACTAATATGTGCTTCAAAATTCAGAGATGAATCTAGAATTACTCCAAGTATGTTAGCTTTAGTTTCAACATGAAAAGAAATGTTCTGCAACAAAGTTATCTCTTTTGGAACAACTGAACCAGGGTCACAAAACCACAAAATCTTGGTTTTTCCTGAATTTAATTTCAGCAGGTTCATGGAAGCTCAATTTTGAATCTTCTTCATACATAAAGAAAGCCTCTCAATAGTATCCTCCTTATTTCATAATATGGGAACTAAAAGTAAAATATCATCTATGTATGATAACAATAATTCCTTAGAACTAAAACAAAGGTTACCCAAAGAAGACATGATGAAAATAAAGATAAAGGGTGACAGAGGGGACTCCTGAGGGACCCCAAAACCTGAAGACCAACAGCGAGAGAGAACATTATCTTTCCTAACAGTATAGCTTCTATTCTGTAGGAATTCCTGAAACCATTTCAATATTCTGTACAACTGTTCTTTATAAATCACAAATACAAAACAAGAATAACAACAAGCAACTATAATAATCTCCTCCCCCCCCCCCCCCGCCACCTTCTACCCTTCCAACTCCAACAATAGATGACTTCTACTACCCCAAGGAACCATAATCCACCCTGTTAAAATGTCCAGGGGTACAAAATACAATTTACTTTGTATGCCCCAGCAGGGGAGAAATATGCCCTGTTATTGATTTTTTTAATTCTGTGGATGAATAATAAGTGTGAGAAGTCAGGTTTTGGAGAAGAAGAGGGGACTCAAGAAAGAAGTAAAGGGAAAGATTTTCCTTCAAGAAGAACAGACTACAAATCCCAGACTTCTCGAGGTAGGGTGGGTCACCCCCTTGTGGGAAGGGATCAGTTGAGGTTCAAAGGGAAGACAGAGAACTACAGACCCCAGAAGCCCTTAGAGCGGAACAGGGAACAGGAAGAGCAGAACTACAACTCCCAGCAGTCCTCAGAGGAAGGGGAAGATTGGGAGGATGGGGTCCAATCACGTAGAGGAGGAGCACCTGGGAGATGAGCTGGGGAGGATGAGTTGATGGACTGGGATAAGGCTGTGCAGGGAGCTGAGGGAGAAGGAGACCAGCTGGAGGAGGAGGAAGAAGGGCTAATGGAAGTCTCGGCTCTTGCTCAGGTACAGCCGAAAGGATTAATAAGTGATAAGAACTGTTACAGCTGCTGTACTAATTTTGGTAGGCTGTTGTGGAGGAGTTAAACACAGCCAAATTAACCCGTGGGGTGGCTGTCAGGAGGTTATTGACTGACAAGTGAGGGAGGACGGTCTCTTTTACTTAACACAACGTGAGAAGAAGAAGCAAGGAGTTTGGACTGTGTTTTTGAGAGACGGAGAGAGGGAGAGAGGAAGCACTGACTGAACTGTTGTTGGAGTGCATTAAAACCCTGCTCCCTCGGGAGAAAGGAGTGAGAAGAGGGACAAAAGTTATTAGGACTGGCTGTTTGAACTACAAAGCTACAGTCATGTGGGACTGGTACTGCATTTCACAAGGGGGGGGACCGACTGAGTGGGGGCATCAGCCATTTTGGAAAAGAGGATAAGGGCTTGGAAGAGTTTTGCTGGGTGGGATGCTATCCTCCTAAGGTAATTCACTGTTGAAAAGAGGAGAGGCAGACGCAGCTCAGCTTCAGAACCCGAAGGCTTGGGCAGAGAAGTGGGAGAGGAATCCTACAGCAGCCCGGCAGTGGAGGTGAGAGGTTCGGCCACACACGTGGGAGAAGGAATCTTGCAGCAGCCCAGCAGCAGAGGTCGGAGGTTCGGACACACCCGTGGGAGAGGAGTTTTACATAAGTCATTGACAATCTCAGGATTCAGTCTAGCTCTCCTGTCTTCGACAGGGCTTCCCACAACAAAAAGTATCCTCTCAGAAGACGTGCTGGTAGCAGGAATGCACATGAGCCGCCGTGCAAGTTTTGCCAGTTTTGGCCAGCACTTTTGCATGTTTTTCTAAAAATCAAAACATCATTGTCTACATCACTTAAACATGAATAACTGTCCAATTCATTAGCAATAGCCTTCAAAGGAAGCATTGTTCCATAGAAGTCACTCTTTACACTGCTAACATCCATTTTCATTCTTTTAGAGGGGGGCTTTTTCACAGATGTTACCCTTTCTGGGAAAGTAGATTGTGGAGGATCCTGAGTTGTTGATGTTGAGGAACTCACCCCTTTCATTTCAATCTGGTTTTGGTACAACCTTCTCAAAGATTTGTTTGACTGTGTTTTTATGTCATCTGGGAAGATAATTGGATTGTCTTTCAATGTAGATGCAGTAGAGAACCAACACTGTGCACTGGATGAACAGGAAAATAAGGGTCAATTAAGTGTTGAAAATGCTCCTTGATTCCAGCAGCAATGGATGAATCTGTTGCAGTAACAGTAAACTGCTTGAGCAACTGGGCATGTGATGGAAAGACATTGTAGATGGTAGGAGTTTGATCAGCAGACAAGACTCTTGTTGCCACATCAAAGGCAGACAAGACACAAACAATGCCATTTAACAGTGCTTCATTTAAATCCAAAAACAGCTTCTGCATTTTTTTACCATTGAATTCAGTTGTCAGTTGTCTAAGTTTTTACATATTGATAGTAGCATTTTATAGATGCTGTTCCATCTAGTTGGAACAACCTGTTTAAGATTAATCTCAAGCTTTTAAAGAATAACACAGGGACAGGGACAAAGTTTGTCCCCACTCCTGTCCCTCCTCCATCCCCACGGGCTCTGTCCACAACCCCATTTCCATTGTTAACCCCATGTCCCCGTTCCCGTGTCATTCTCTACTCCTAAGGCAGGACCAAACTGCCCCCCAGAATACACCCCTTTGAAAACTTTGCATGTTGTGATCATATTTGTTTAAGTAGCTGCTTTTCTATTGTTATTACTTAAACACAATGGGCCATTTACATGCGCAAACCCACTATTTTACATATACAAATACCACACAAGCCTTTTAAAATGACTCCCATGACCTTGGGGTTTTGTCAGAGATCCATTCTTTGCCCTCTGTTGTTCACTTTATGCACAAGCAAGATTTCATTTGTTTCTGGAACAAATGAACTTCTTTTACACGGATAAAATAGTCCTGTATTGCTCAAAAAGAAAATGCCCTGATTTTCTGACTCAGTTGCAATCAGGATTTAATAAAATACAAGGCTGTACACTGCTCCAAGCTTCCACCTTAATACCAAGAAACCAAAACGTTATGTTATTTGATGAAAGAAGTAGAAATGAATGCTCTTTTAAAGATTGGCATTAGCGGGACTAAGAATGAGACCCCGGTTGAATCAGTGACATTATTTAAATATCTTGGTGTTTTTGATTGACTATGCTTTGAACTCAGTACTGCAAAAAGGCTAGTAGGTGCACAGAACAACCTTCCACTGGAGGTGATGGAAGCAAAAAAAATAGTGACAAGTTTTAACATGTACGCCCCTGATGGAAAAAAAACAACAAAGAAATAGCATAAGATCCAAAACAGTAAAATAAACGTGCTCCAGAAGAGGCAAGATAGATAGATTTATATTAGGGCTGCAATTCGATTAAAATTTTAATCATGATTAATCACGCCATTCAAGGTATATTATTTTTTTCCCCACTGCAGCTCCTTCTGACTGTGGGCAAGTCACTTAACTCTCCATTGCCCAGAGTCATGAGGAGCTGCAGTGGGAAAATAAATAACATACCTTTAATTGCATGATTAATCTCGATTACAAATTTTAATTGTAATCAATAGAAATAAAACCAAATAAAACATGGGAAAGAAAATAAGATGATATCTTTTTTTATTGGACATAACTTAATACATTTCTTGATTAGCTTTCGAAGGTTGCCCTTCTTCGTCATATCGGAAATAAGCAAATGTTGGTAGATGACAGTGTATATATAAGTGAAACATCAAAGCATTCCAGTGGCAGCCTAACAGGATGGGGGTGGATACGTGAGAGACAGGAAGAGGGACAGGGAGATATGCATGGAGACAGGAGGGTGACAAAGCAGTACAATTTTATGGTTTATAATGGGCTAGAAGACCCAGATCTTTGTTAAGTCCTGTCTGGTGGGTGTCGAAATATTTAATCATTCTGACTTCAAAGGTCTTACGTTCCTGTATTGTTTTAAAGTTCCCTTTTAAGATTCTTAACATGAAATCACTGGTACAGTGTTCTGGTTTTGTAAAGTGCTGCCCCACAGGCGTGACATCATTATTGGTACTGGCATTTTTCATATGGTGTCTAAATTAAATCTCTTCTTTAGCATCTGACTGGTTTCTCCAATGTTGCATTTTTTACATTGAATGATATATACCACATTGGAAGATGAGCAAGTGAAAGATTCCTTAATGTTGAATATTTTTCCTTTGTGAACGACCGTGGGATCCTGCGAAATGTTTTGGCATAGTTTGCAGCTGGATATATTGCAAGGATGTGTGCCATTCTTTTCTTTTTGAGTCTGTGTTGGGAGCTTACTTCTAATTAGCTTGTGTTTTAAGTTGGGTGGCTGTCAGAAGGCCAGCACTGGTGGGGATGGGAATATCTCTTTCAGTAATTCATCCTCCTGGAGTAGAGGCTGCAGATCTTTTATGATTTTTCTTAATTTTTCCAGCTCTGGGTGGTATGTCACTATAAGGGGGATTCTGTCTGTGGCTTTTTTTTGTTTGTACTGTAGCATTTACACCAACAAAAATGTGGCATAAATCCCTGTACATAGATTTAAATGCACTTGGCCATTTCTCCACCCATAGCCATGCCCCTTTTGAACTGCGCACATTAGAATTTAGGCGCAATTCATTATAGAATACGTTTAGCAAGTAATGCTCATAAATTCTAATTATTGCCAATTAGAGCTCATTATTGGTTGTTAAGTGCAGTTCTCAACACTGATTAAGCTAATTATCCTGCTTATTTTCAAAGGAGATGGCCAGCCATCTTCCGACACAAATCGGGAGATGGCCGGCCATCTCCTAAACCTGGCCAAATCAGTACAATCAAAAGCTGATTTTGGCCAGCTTCAATTGCTTTCCATCGGAGAGCCAGCCAAAATTTAAGGGGGCGTGTTGGCAGGGTATGGAAGGCGGGACAGGGGCGTGGTTAAGACATGGCCGGCTTTGGACGATAATGGAAAAAAGAAGGCCGGCTCTAATGAGCACTTGGCCGGCTTCACTTGGTTCATTTAGTTTTAGGACCAAGCCTCCAAAAAGTGCCCCAACTGACCAAAGGACCACTGGAGGGAATCGGGGATCACCTCCCCTTACTCCCCCAGTGGTCACCAGCCCCTTTCCACCCAAAAAAAAATTAAAAATAATTTTTTTGCCAGCCTCAAATGTCATACCCAACTCCATGACAGCAGTATGCAGTTCCCTGGAGCAGCGTTTAGTGGGTGCAGTGCACTTCAGGCAGGTGGACCCAGGCCCATCCCCCCCTACCTGTTACACTTGTGGTGGTAAATGGGAGCCCTCCAAACCCTCCCCAAAACCTACTGTACCCACATGTAGGTGCCCCCCTTCATCTCTAAGGGCTATGGCAGTGGTGTACAGTTGTGGGGAGTGGGTTTTGGGGGGGATTTGGGGGGATCAGCACACAAGGTAAGAAAGGTATGCACCTGGGAGCTATTTTTGAAGTCCACTGCAGTGCCCCCTAGGGTGCCCGATTGGTGTCCTGGCATGTGAGGGGGACCAGTGCACTACAAATGCTGGCTCCTCCCATGACCAAATGCCTTGGATTTGGCCGGGTTTGAGATGGCCGCCATTAGTTTCCATTATCACTGAAAATCAATGCCAGCCATCTCTAAAGCCTGCCCAAATGTTGAGATTTGGCCGGCTCTGACCATATTATCGAAATGAAAGATAGCCGGCTATCTTGTTTTGATAATACGGTCGGGATGCCGCTTTACGGGGCATATAGATGGCCGGCCCCTTTCAATTATGCCCCTCCACATTACATGCATTGTTACATGCATGCAAATCTCTCCAGGAATTTGTCCAAACTCTTTTTAAACCCAGATACGCTAACCTCCTCCTCCGGCAAAGAGTTCCAGAGCTTAACTATTTATTGAGTAAAAAATATTTCTTCCTATTTGTTGTATCTCTATATAATTTCATTGAGTGTCCCCTAGTCTTTGTACTTTTGGAACGAGTAAAAAATCGATTTACTTCTACTCATTCTATACCACTCAGGATTTTGTAGACCTCATATCTCCCCTCATCCATCTCTTTTCCAAGCTGAAGAACCCTAACCTCTTTAACCTTTCCTCATACGAGTGGAGCTTCATCCCCTTTATCATTTTAGTCGCTCTTCTTTGAACCTTTTCTAATTCTGCTATATCTTTTTTGAAATACAGTGACCAGAACCGAACGCAATACTCAAGGTGCAGATACACCATGGAGCAATACAAAGGCATTATAGTATTTTCGGTCTTATTCACCATCCCTTCCCTAATAATTCCTAGCATCCTGTTTGCTTTTTTGGCCGCCGCTGCACACTGAGCAGAAGATTTCAGCGTATTATCTAACAGAATGATTTGAACTGGTCTTTCCTGGTTGTCAGCCAGCTGCTGTAACTATTAGGCTACTCCTAGGAAGCAGGGCCTGTCTACTGTGTGTATCTGAAAAGTACTGTGTATGCCTGGTAGCACTATGCAGATATTAGTAATAATAGCAGTAGGGAAGTGCTGGCTGTGAAAAAGTCATTGAATAAGGTTGTACATTTCTGTGATTAAAAAGAAGACATTATCCTTAGAAACAGATAGAGATGATATTTTGAGAACCATAAGGTAGTAATGCTGCTTTCTTTTAATCCATATGCCCATTGATTTCAGTTCTGCAAAACAACATCTGAAAGAAAGTTCATAAAAACGGAATGAGAGATAAGTGGATTTCTTTTGATTTTGAGCACCCCTGTCGCTAGTCAGGCCTTCCATATGGGATGATAAGAAGCTTCCTGGTTCCTGTGGCTCCTTCCATCTGTTAAGGATTTCAGATTGGTAAGAAAGAAAGAACTTTCACTGGGATGGCTCCTTGACTAATTGACCCTTGAACTTATTAGAAAATCCAGAACACCTGGTATCATTATGATTACAGTCTTTGGCAGCTCAGATCGAATCTGTGCTGGCTCAATTTGACTTACAAAAGCTCAAGTCTGTGCTTAATTGTGATACACGTTAGGATTGACCTGGCCAAGAATGATTCTGAATCAGAAACTCTGAAATAACTGCTAAAAGTCACTACATACTGTATGTTGAGAGTATTCTTTCAGTTCCAAGATATCATCATGCCAATCCACCTGGATGGAATATTTTTTTTTATTTAATTACTCGCCTTTTAAAATCCAAGCTCAAGGCAAGTTACTGGCAAAGTAATGCTAGTTTATGTTAAAATCCTAAAACAGCTTGCCTGAAAAATGCAACCAGATCGAAGAAGACCAATCTGGGTGAAATCTAAAAAATTCAATTCCACGCCAAGCTAACTCAGAAATCTGGAACAAAATCTGAGCCAAAGCAAACCCAGCTGAGTTGAAATCCAAATTAGGTCACATTGCAGCTTGCACATCTCCACACAATAAGTTTTGTAATTAAGCAATCATCAGTGGTAGACAGGCCATTTACTGGAAGTTAAGAGAGTAGATTGCCCTTAACTTATGGGCTAGGCAAAAACCTCTACTTCTTCAGTCCCATTCTAAGACTAAAAGTGCCTTCATGGAAGTCCTGCCTTTAGTTTCCCAAATCAGCTCCATTTATGCCCCCCTCCTACCCACAATGCCCTCAAAACCCCTTCTCCTACCTCAGGCTTACCCCAGAATTTAGAATTTGCAAGTGAGTGTCCTTGACCTGTTGCCTAACCCCTAGCAATATGGCCCAGTTCAAGTTTAACTTACACTCTCCCTCACCCCTTCAAATCCTTGCATGCCTCTTCTTGTGAGAAAGAAAATGTACTTGTAGTAGAGGGACACTGCTCCTCTCTCTCTCTCTCTCTCTCTCTCTCTCTCTCTCTCTCTCTCTCTCTCTCTCTCTGTGCCTTTTTAGTTTGATGCCTAGGGCAGTTGCCTGGTTTGTCTGACCCTTGCAACAACCCAAATGGAATTTTATGGTGAGTGTGGGTATATAAATATATATATATAGGCATGGAAGCTGCTTCCTACTGCAGCAGATTGGGAGATATTTATGAATGTGGTCCCTTTTCTACTTTGAATGGACAAATTGGTGAAATTGAGCCCAACTCTTTATGCACTTCAGGTTAAGAAGCTATTTGCTCACCTTATGATAGAAGGCTAACAATATCCCAAGACATGTTAATTTTCAGTCTGAGGTGACCATCACCACCAAGGTATTAACACATAAATGTTTACCTGAAACTAGACAAGAAAACAGGAGTGGGAAATGGACCAATGACTCCAGAGACTGGGACAGGAGGATAAAATGAGAAAACCTTTATTACAGACTCGACACAGATCCGTGTTTCGGCCACAGGCCTACCTCAGGAGTCTGGAAACATATAAAATAACATGTAAAGCAATGTGTATGATGAGTACATAAACCAAATCATTACAGATGATAAAACAATTATATATATATATATAAATATATAAAACATATGTGATACATGACGGACTTTCAAAACATATATGTGAACCGAGAAAGAAGGAAAAAATAAAAGACAATAAAAAAGAGGGAAGTATAAACAAAATTGAAATATAGTCATTAAAGTAACATAAAAGCATATTATATAACTAGGTCTATAGTACTAGTGCTTGAGACATACTATTAGATAACATCCTATATAATAAAACTCTCCCTCAACGTTCTGAGGACAGTGACGTCACTGTCACTTCCATCCAGAACGGTTCGTAAGACCATGGTGGTGAAGCCACCAAAATCGCCCAGGCTAGGGGCCCCGCCCTCGCGTCAAACGTCATGACGTCGAGGGCGGAGCAATGGCGTTTGGTGCGTCCAAGAGGTGCGGAATGCAGAGCAATGCCAATGCCGTCAGAACGATGAAGGGGTCCGTAGGTAGGTAGGTAGGTAGGGAGGGAGGGAGAAGGGGGGCGATGAAGGGATTGGTAGGTAGGGAGGGAGGGAGAAGGGGGGGTTGGGGAGGAAAACCTTGCTAGCGCCCGTTTCATTTGCTCCTGAAACGAGCCTGTTTTCCAAGTGTTAAAAATGAGACAGATTATAAACTTTATCCTTAAAAACAACGAGCACTTATTACAATTTGGATAAAATGTCAACTAATGTTGTTAAAGCTGAATACAAGGTATAAAAGACCTATGCTTAAAAAACCTCATTACAAACTTCGTAAATGCAAGGATAATATGTGTAGTTACATCTAAGTTATAACATATCAGACTCTCACCACCTAACACATACAGTACATCTCCCGTGGATTTCTACTCCCTAAGTGCATCACTTTGCATTTCTTTGCACTGAATTTTAATTGTCAAACATTTGACCATTCTTCTAGCTTCTGCAGATCTTTTTTCATATTTTCCACTCCCTCCGGGGTGTCCACTCTGTTACAAATCTTGGTGTCATGTTACCACCCCTCTCGGCTGGACTGTAGTGATGTGCTCCCAGATACCTGATGATTGTAGTCATGGCGAATATCCAGGGAGCACACACTCACAGCTGAGGGAGTGGAACAAATAAACTAACCTCGTCCTTTACTCTCAAAGAATAAAGGAGGAAAAGAAGCTAAATTTAGGATTTGTTCCTGAAATGGAAGAACCGCACCTTCAGATTTGCAAATTATCTTTTTCTTTATTGAATACAAATGCAAACAAATTTTCATTCAAATAAACTCAAATTCACAATTAGTGTGTGGCTTAATAGTACTGCAATAACATATTCAACATTCAAATGTAGAACTACATGTACACCCTTAACTTTTTCTGTTTCTTTCAACAAAATCACCTAAAAAGGCAGAAAAGAACCTTTTCAGATAAATATTTAAATTGTCTTTTAATCAAAATCAGATATTTGTTTTAATACTCTTTCCCTGCTATTGATGTCAGAATTTGAGTCTTTATGGGTATTATGGGTGTTTGTGCAAGGATCTCACTTGAACCCAGAACACTTAGGCAAGTCTGGAAAACATGGATTTTTTTTATATTTGATGTTGTTCTGTTCTTTAGTTTTCCCTTAAAATGTTGTAAACCAACAAAAAATTATATGTCCTTCAACACCCTTTGCAAATGTCACTTAGCTGTGGTTGAGTTTATTTAGGTGAGGTTTTTCTTGCATTGGAGCTCAGCCGGAACCCTTCAGAGGATAATTCACTGATCTCTTCTTCCTAAACCTCACTTATAAAGAAAATAATCAGGGAAGCAAAATCTTAAACTCCCTGTACTTGTTCAGGAACTGACTCCACTCTGGTGACAATTAATCATTTCTCAATACTGTGGCCACACTCTCTAATTGAAATAAAATAAGTTAAAGGTTTTCTCACTACAAAACCTATTTCTCACTGTTGTTTCCCTATTCTAAAATGTGGCAGAAGAAGGTTTTTGCACTGCATTCAGGGATCTCACACAGTAACCCATTCCATATTCAACATTCCATCTCACAGACTTCACATAAAAACATAACATTTCCCTTTATAGCTATCAGATCTATTTTGAAAATACAGCACACTCATGCAGAAGCAGTGCTTAATCTGCCACCAGACAAACCTTGCACTGAACTCAGAGCACTCACAAACAACACACCTTTCCCCACAGACACAGCCTAATAGCTTCTTTCTCCAAATAACAGATTCACCTTCAATTTCCCCTTTAATCACCCTTTAAATTCTAGCACATTTCCTTCCCTGACACCCTTATAGTTTCTCTCACTTAGTATAACTACCAGCAGAAATCACAGTCTCCCACACTCCTACCAGTCTCTCTCAACATGAGTCTCAACTGTTTTTCCCTATTCTAAAAAGAGTAGGCAGCTGTGTGCCCACTTAATACCTTAGCATACAGACTCTCATTCCACAAAATTGTAACTCACTTTTTATCTCTTGGAACCTAGTTCTATCTCTGAAACACCCTTCACACTCACCTCAGCTCACCTTCAATATCAAAGTACCCTTTTTCAATGTCACATTTCATTTTAAACTGATAAAATATACTGTTTTCTCTTACATTACACAGACACACACCATACGTTTTTCTTTCCCAGTGCTTCCCTGCTCTCTTCAGTGTTGCCAGGTGGAAAAATTTTTTCCCACCCAATCCAACGTAAAAACAGCCCAAAACCCGCCCAAACTCAAACCCCGCCCCTGACACCCCCACCCCCGCGTCATCACCCCCGCCCCCGCCGTCATCAACCCCGCCCCCGCCGTCACCGGCCACGCCTCCCCTGTCACCGGCCCCGCCTCCCCCGTCACCGGCCCCGCCCAAAATGTCACTAACCCCGCCCAAAACGTCACTAACCCCGCCCCCCGCGGCCGAAAAAACCGCCCGAAAAACCGCGGAAAAGAAAAAAAAGAAGCCGAAAAAAAACGCGACCCGCCGCGGGCAAAAATTTCCCGCGGCGGGTCGCGGAAAACCGCCCACCTGGCAACACTGGCTCTCTTAGCTCAGCAGTCTCCCTAGCAACTCACCCCCCCCTAGAGGAACCTCTGACATCACTCAACCAATCAGCTTGTCAGCTAAAGACTGGGTTTTTTTCTTGTCTGTTTGGTTTAGAATCTTGGCTGTCCCTTCCCCCCATAGAAGTAAATGCAAAACTTCCTACACAGAGAATTTCAAAGTCAATTTTAACCTGACTTGTACCCCAAACAGCAAGAAACATTTTATAGTACAATCCCCACCTGATCATGGTTTATTTCTTGAAAAATAAAACCATATTTAAGAAACATCTCACACTTTCTTCACCTAACTCTATTAATAATTTCCAAACTAACTTTAAACCTTTTCCAGCCAGAAGCATCCACCACAACCCTGGAACAGCCCCCCCCCCCCCCCCCCCACACACACACACACACAGAGCCCCAGGAAAAAAAACATTTAATATATGTTACCATATATTACAGTCATCCGCAAAAAGGCAAACTTTACCTTCTAACCCTTCGGCAATGTCACTCACAAATATATTGAACAGAATTGGCCCCAGCACTGATCCCTGAGGCACTCCACTACTCACCTTTCCCTCATTCGAGTGAATTCCATTTACCACCACCCTCTGACGTCTGTCCGTCAACCAGTTCCTAATCAAGTTCACCACGTTGGGTCCTATCTTCAGCCTGTCAAGTGTATTCAAAAACTTTGCTGAAATCTAAGTAGATTATATCTATAGCACGTTTCCAATTCAATTCTCTGGTCACTCATTTAAAGAATTCAATGAGATTTGTTTGGCACGATTTACCTTTGGTAAAACCATGTTGTTTCAGATCTTGCAACTTATGGGATTCCAGGAAATTCACTATTTTCCTTTGGCATCGCTTCCATTACTTTTCCAATAACCGAAGTGAGGCTTACCGGCCTGTAGTTTCCAGCTTCTTCCCTATCACCACTTTTGTGAAGAGGGACCACATCCGCCATTCTCCACTCCCATGGAACCTCTCCTGTTTCCAAGGATTTATTAAACAAATCTTTAAGAGGACCCGCCAGAACCTCTCTGAGCTCCCTCAATATCCTGGGGTGGATCCCGTCCGGTCCCTTGGCTTTGTCCACCTTTAGATTTTCAAGTTGTTCATACACACTCGCTTCTCTGAATGGTGCTATATCCGCTCCATTCTCATATGTACTTTTGCCAGTCAATCGTGGTCCTTCTCCAGGATTTTCTTCTGTGAAAACAGAACGAAAATATTTGTTTAGCAAATTTACTTTTTCTTCATCATTATCTACATAGCGGTTTGCAGCATCTTTCAGTCTCACAATTCCCTTTTTAGTCTTCCTCCTTTCACTAATATACCTGAAGAAATTTTTGTCACCCCTCCATACATTTCTAGCCATTTGTTCTTCCGCTTGCGCTTTCGCCAGTCATATATCTCTCTTGGCTTCTTTCAATTTCATCCGGTATTCCTCTCTGTGTTCCTCTTCTTGAGTTTTTCTGTATTTCATGAACGCAAACTCTTTAGCCTTTATTTTCTCAGCCATTTGCTTGGAGAACCATATCAGTTTCCTTTTTCTCTTGCTTTTATTTACTCTCAGGGCTTGCAGGTCATGAACTTTATTGCTTAGACTACGAGTATTTGTGGTCATCGCTTTCCATCTACATTTCAGTGGCATTTTTGTCTTCTGTTTCATTTTTTGTTTAGTCTCACTTCCTACTGTGTTGGTAAGAAGTGATTTGCTAAGATTGTTGCTTTCATTGCTTTCTTTTCTACTGTCACATCTTATCTTTAGCTTAAAGTGACCTGCTTCCATATGCCACCCCCGCCTTCTAGTTTAAATGCCTAGAAATATATCGCCTAAATTTCTCCCCAAGGATTTTTTTTCCTGCCACAGTAAGATGCAGCCCATCATTACAATATAGTCTTTTGTTTCTCCATGTATTGCCCCATCCTCCTATGAACCTAAATCCTTCTTGGTGACACCAGGCTTTGAGCCAGCTATTGAAATTTTCAGTACTTTGCAATCTTTTCTCTCCCTTTCCAAAGGTAGGTAATACTTCAGAAAAAGCTATTGTTTGTACCAAAGGTTTTAACCCCTCCCCCAGCTCCTGAAAAGCTCTTTGCACAGCAAGTGGTGGATATCAACAATTGTGGTGATCACAATTTGAATATTTTTGTATAGTGAGTTGTAACGGGGATAAAGCACTTAGGGGTCTTTTACTAAAAATTAAATCGAGCTAAGCTTTACTACAAGACCCCCTTCTCTGGCTAGGATAACCGCATCAAACATAGTACTATCTTAATATGGTTCTTCCCAGCCAGTTAAGTGATGAATATCACACAAGCTATGTTTTATCCAGCCACGTAGACCTGGATATTCAATGCCAGTGCATGGCCATGACTTGGCATTGAATATGCGGGAATAAAGCTGGCAGCGGTTAGCAAAATACTAACTGCCGTCAGCTAACTATCGGGCCCAATACGTCAGTTGGAAAGGGGTTATGTTTTTGATACTGAGATTATCTGATTTTATTTTGTGTGGTGAATTCTATGAGGAAATGCTGTAGTTCAGCTCTGCACCCACTGTTGCATGAGGAAGGCTCCTGTGAATGCAGAATTTATGCTTTCATTTAATACTGTGACAATGAACAGTCAGGGATCAGTATTTTTTCTATACTAGAGTTCCAGGCAACATAATTTAATTCAAATAATTTTTGTTGAGTATAGGCAGTGTTGGCAGCTTTTTTTTGTTTTGTTTTGTGTAGTTTGGGAAAATAAATTACATTCTATTTTTCCTGGGGCAACTGCCTGATTAGTGTTTAGATTGAGGGGACCTACTCATCCTCCTTCCTAATCAGAGTTTTTCAGGGGGTCCTCTCTTTTGGGTGCCTCGTGGGGGGGGGGGGGGTACCACCTCATCCCTTATTTCAGGCAGCAGACTGTCATGAGCTGCCCCTGGGGTTAAGTGCTGTCACTGGAGGGGACCAAGAGGAAAAAGTTTTGCTGAGGGGGCCTAGGTAAGTGCTGCCTCTGGGGAAGGAGGGCTAGAAAAAAAAGTGTTGCCTGTAAGGGGTGGGGAGGGGGCATGAAAAAGTACTGTCTGTGGATGGCCTCAGAACAAAAGTGCTGTTTGTTTGGGGAGGGGATATTTTTTTCTATCCATGTGGTATAGTATGGGGAGTTGCTGTAAGGAAGGCGAAAGCGCTGGGATTTAGAGATGGCAAACAAAAGAGTGCTGGTGTCAGGCTTAGGGAAAATGCACTCTCCCCTTGCTAATTTGTGTGAATGTGAGAGGGGAATAATGAGAGAAATTTCCCATGGTGCTGGCTCATTTCAGTTTAAAAAAAAATCGTTGTTTTAATATGCTGGCTTCATATTCAGTGTTTTAGTGTGTGTGTGTGTGTTTTGAATAACTATAATGAATATATGTGAATTGTATTATGCAAATCAATATGCTAATATACCAAGCCACGCCCTCCCCCCCAATGAAGCAGCCAAAGTACACCCATGGGCTAGATTAATTAATTTATTATTATTTATTTATTATGTTTGTATCCCGCACTTTCCCACTAAAAGCAGGCTCAATGCAGCTTACATAGTAATAGGTAACACAGAATTTTGTTATGTAAAGTAGGATATTAAGTATAACATAATAGAAGGATGGATGGGTAGTAAATGGATGGGTAGGTAGGTAGAGACAGGTGATAGAGAGAGGAGGGTAAGGTGGGAGATAGATTCTGGGTATGTCCCAAAGTGTTCTTACATAGAAATATATAAAATGAGGCAGATAAGGTCACATCCAGTTTGCATAACCATACCTAATACTAAATTTATCCCTTCTCCTTTACAGATCATCTGTACTTATCCCATACTTGAATTCAGATTCAGTCCTCATCAACACCGCCTTCACTGGGATGTCATTCCTCACATCTACCACTTTTCATAAAGAAATATTTCCTTGGAGTATTCCTGAAGCAGACAGAACACTAGAATTTGTTGTTCCTGCTCTGATCTCTTGCTATGTATTGAAATCCAACTCATGCAGTTTGGGTACCACAATTAGATGTCCAAAAACAGGCATCACTCCCAGTTTTTTTGAAGTGCATTATTTTAGCATCCTTTCTTTTCTAAACAGAATGCAAAATAAATTATTGGAAAAAGAAAACATCAGTAGTGACTTATTTTCTGTCATTTATTCCTAAATAACCTATTTTTTTAAAAAAAGTTTAAAATGTAACAGTTAAATTTTTTGCAGGGATTGCCTTGCTGTTAATAATCTCACCAATTGGAAGTCGCACAATTTCCATGCATTAAAAACTATATAGATATAAGCAGCTTATATACTTGATTTCAGAGTCGGCCAGTCTTTTCCCTGTTCATTGAAGTTCACACTTCTGGCCCATACTAGTCCTCTCTGGCAGGTTTATTAGTTAAAAAAAAAAAAAAAAAAAGATTGAGCAGGAAATGCCATTTCTAAGGCTCTTCACTAGTATGGGAGACAAAACTACTTAGCCAACTTATTGACCCTGAATGCTTTCTACTACTGTTCAACAATAGTAGAAAGCAGATTAAGCACTTGCAAGCACCAGGGGACCTCAGTGCAGCAGGAACAAATTGCTATAGAAAACAGGGCACAGATGGAACGTGTGCAAATACAGCAAAATGGATTTCATCCTTTAAAAGCATGGAGGAATTCGTAAAGCATCATCAATTAACCTTTTGCGTTAGTGTACCTTGTCTAATTGCTGCATTCCAGCTGCCTAATTTGCAATGTCTCTCTCACACATTCTGATTCACTGCTGGATTTATTTTTCTGAAAAGCTGCAGTCATTATAAAACCAAAAACAGAGAATAGTGGAGGAGGAAGGAAAATGTTTAATAGTAACTTTTATATCAAATGAAAGTGAATTGTAGAATACTGTAATGAAACACTCTTTAACATTCTTGTTGTACATCTGTTTATTTCACAGCAAATGATCCAGAAGAATCTTCAATGATCTTTCTTTAGTTTTGCGTGGCTTAAAAATACAGGGCTCAGTTCTCTGCAGGTGTTTGTGTCTTCATTTAGTAAATAGTGCCAGATATTTGGGCTGTGAAAGGACTTTATTTTAGGATATATTTTAGGTTATTCAAAGTTGACAAAAATGTATTTCATAAAGTTAAGGACATAAGAATAGCCATACAGGGTCACACCAATAGTCTATCCAGCCCGTTTCTCAACAGTAGCCAATAAAGGTCGCAAACCCAGATAGTAGCAACATTCCATCCTACCAATCCCAGGGCAAGCAGTGGCTTCCTCATGTCTGCCTCAATAGCAGACTATGAACTTTTCCTTCAGGAACTTGTCCAAACCTTTTTTAAACTCAGATACGTTAACCGCTATTACCACATCCTCCAACAATGAGTTCCAGAGCTTATCTATTCATTGAGTGAAAAAATATTTCCTTCTATTTGTAATAAAAGTGTTTCCATGTAACTTCATTGAGTGTCCCCTAGTCTTTGTACTTTTTGAAAGAATCTTCCAATTTCCTAAGGTCTTCCTGCAATTTTTCACAGTCCACATGTGTATTAACAACCATGGATAGTTTTGTGTCATCTGCAAATTTAATCATCTCACTCATTTCAATTTCCAGATCATTTATAAATATGATAAGTAGCACCATTCCCAGTACAGATCCCTGTGGCACTCCACTATTCACCCTCCTCCATTGAGAGAAATGTGCATTTAACCCTACCCTCTGTTTTCTGTCCAATAACCAATTTATTATCCACAACAGAACATTCATTCATTCATTCATTTATTAACCACCTTTATGAAGAGGTTCACCCAAGGTGGCATTGACTCCTATCTCATAACTCTCAGGATTCTCTCATGAGGAACTTTGTCAGAAGCTTTCTGAAAACCTAGATACATTACATCAACTGGCTCACCTTTATCTACATGTTTATTCACACCTTCAAAGAAATGAAGCAAATTGGTGAGGTAAGACTTCCCTTTGCTGAACCCATGCTGACTCTGTCCCATTAAACCATATTTATTTATGTGTTCCGTAATTATATTCTTTATAACAGTTTCCACTATTTTACCAGATACTGATGTCAGGCTTACTGGTCTTTAATTTCATGGATCACCCCTGGCCCCCTTTTTAAAAATTGGTGTCACATTGGCCGCCCTCCAGGTACTATGGATGACTTTAACAACAGGCATATTGCTAACAGCAGATCAGAACCCTTGGATACATGCCATCTGGTCCAGGTGATTTACTACTCTTTAATTTGTCAATTTGGCTCAGTATGTCTTCCAGGTTCACAAATATTTCTTTCAGCTCCTCCCCATCATCACTCTGGAAAACATTTCTGGTAATGATAGATCTCTTACGTCTACTTCCATAAAGACTGAAGCAAAGAATTCATTCAGTTTCTCTGCTATGGCCTTGTCTTCCCTGAGTGCCTCTTTTGCTCCTTCATGATCTAACGGTCCCACAGATTCCCTCACAGGCTTTCTGCTTCTAATGTATCTGAAAAAAGTGAGTTTTCTTACTTGTGACCTGGATTGACCACTGCTGGAAGCAAGATACTGGGCTAAATGGACCATTGGTCTAACTCAGTATGGCTATTCTTATGTAGAAAGGATATTAGATTAATATAAAAGAGCCTTTAGATTATATGGTATATTGTGTGATTTATTTAGTGTTTGCTTCTTAAAAAGTAATGAAATGCAATTAAAATTCTCGAGGACTCCTCCCTTGTTATCCTAATTAGTATAACTGACTAACAACTAATAACAAGAATATCAAGAAGACAAAACTCGATACCATGGTTCAACGACAAATTTAGAAAACTCAAAACACAATCCAGGAAACTTGAACGAGTATGGAAAAACATAAAAGATGAACATACACTCAATGCATGGAAACAAATACATAGAAAATACAAATATGCAATAAGACAAACCAAAAGGTCCTATTACAAAACTAAAATAGGACCGGATTACAAAGACTTGAAAAAAACTATTCCAACTCATAAATAAGTTACTAGACACCACCACTATCACCAGAGCCAACAAAGACATCCCACCCGCAGACAAACTTGCTAATTACTTTAATGAAAAAATAATAAAACTACGCAGCACATTTCCTCAGCACAACACCGACATTGAAAACTTCTCAACGACCTGGACCTAATCCCTGGTGATTACCCAGCTGACCTTATCTGGTCAACCTTTACCCTCCTCACCACTGAATCCATTACACAAGTGACTCATAGGTTCGCCAACACCCACAGCAAACTGGATATATGTCCCAGTCATCTACTTAAATCCGCCCCCGGCAGCTTCATAGCAGATCTTACATCCCACCTAAACTTCATGCTACAACAAGGTCTCTTCCCTGAGGAATATAGGAACATCTTACTCAACACAATACCAAAAGACACTAAGAAAAACACAAACGACCTCACCAATTACTGCCCAGTTGCGTCTATCCCACTGGTAGTCAAACTGATGGAAAGTTTGGTGACCAAACAGCTTACGGAATACATGGACAAGTTCTCAATACTACACAACTCACAATCAGGATTTCACCCTCACCATAGTACTGAAACTGTCCTAGTCACTCTTCTGGCTAAATTCAAGCAGGAAATAGCCACAGGTAAAAGCATACTTCTCCAATTCGACATGTCGAGTGCATTCGACATGGTAAACCACAATATACTACTAAGACTCCTTGGCCACTTTGGGATCGATGGAAATGTACTTAACTGGCTCAAGGGTTTCCTAACCACCAGAACATACCAAGTAAAATCAAACTCAAACATATCACCACCATGGAAAGCAGCCTGTGGAGTACCTCAAGGATCACCATTATCACCAATACTTTTCAACATAATGATGATCCCACTGGCAAAGTCCCTATCCAATCGAGGCCTCAACCCATTCATCTATGCAGATGACGTTACAATCTATATTTCCTTCAGACATGGCATAACAGAAATAGCCACCCAGCAACACAGCATAACTAATGATCGTACTGGAAAATATACAGTCTTCATTCCCTCGACCCTCATGATGCCTGATACACACCTACCTCATTCGACCACAAAATAACCTTGTATTTGTTATCAACTTATTTGGCGAACGCCATTACGGTACTATGTAAGCCACATTGAGCCTGCAAAAGGTGGGAAAATGTGGGGTACAAATGTAACAAATAAATAAATTAAGCCTATAATTGAAGAGTTGTACTTGGGGTGGATGGGAGTTGGAAAGGGCGGGTGGGAAACAAGATTGAATTAGGTTATCTGTTAATGTTGTAGGCTGTTGCAGAAAGTTCAAGTTTTAAAACTGTAGGGGAAAGGGTTTTATACTATGGGGACAATAGCTGTGCTGCAAACTAAAGGTAAAACTCTAAACTGGGGTTTCCTGTGACTGTCAGCTCTGCTGTACACTGATACTATGGTAAACTCTAGAATAGACTCTTAACTGCTAGCCTATGGAACTGTAATAGAGACTTTAAATGCTAAACAAATAAAAAAAAACCCTATTCTTTAAACTGCCTTTGCTAAATAAGAAGAGTAATTTAAAAATAAAGACACTGAGATAACCTATTTAACTCTAAATCTACCTTTCCCAAGTTTAAAAGCTATTTCCCAGCAAATAACTTACCTATGAAGATTTGTCCTGCTTTGGAAGTTCTCACAGCACCTCTTCAGTTACAACAAATGATATTTGCCTCCATTTTTACCATCTAATTTATTATTTTCTATAGTAGGAAAAATATCAGTTTCATGTTCTTTTTCTCCTGTGGCAGTGGTTTTACTTGTGCAAGGGCCATAAATAGGTAAGGTTTTCAGAATGTCCCTAAAGAATATGTGTGAGTATATTTGCATGTAATGAATGTAGTATGCATGCAAGTCTTCTTCATACATATTCATCAAGGGTATCCTGAAAACTCACCTTTTTGCAGCCCTCAAGGTCCATCAGGGAATACTACTGTCCTATGGAATGCTAAGAGAGACATGCCATGCTATCTTGTTTCTTTTCAAATTTTCACATTCCACAGGTTGTAATACGAAAATGGTGTCATATTAATATAGCAGATGACAGCATATAAGGGCCAATTGACCCACCCTATCTACTTAGCTGTTTCCTCTCTGTTTCTATACAACCAAAACTCATGTGGTTGATGTCCAAAAATCTGGCCAATGTTAGGATTACAACCATGGCTGCTTTGTGCAGGTTGGCCTAGCCTTCTTGGAAGTCTGATATAGTTATATTATGCTCTGTACACTGACTTGCATTCTCAACTATTATGCATTATGCAACTATTTAAGCCTCAATCCTCATTTCTTCTACAGGCCCTAATCATTGGTTTTTATGTCTGAACAAGCAGGTATAAATTATTTCATCTGATGGCAAATAATTTTTCATCTTTCTTCTAAATCTTCTATCTCCAACTACGTGTCACCATGACCCCTGGTCCTTGAATTTCCATTTCCATGGTAAACTACCTTCCTATACTAGGGATCTACAAAGAGCTCCTGTCTCTCAAAAAGGTAGTTTGCTCTCTAAAGTTTAGAATAGCAGACATGGAGGAGCTGAGGCAAAGTTTTATATAGAGGAGAACTACAGAAACATAGTAGAAAACTCCTACCTCCAGTCTTGTAATCTCTGTGCTGCCTTAGAGGAGAGCATTACCTTGGAGAAGCAGAAAGTTATCCTGTAGCTAGGACCTGCATTTCAGTAGATGTTAGAATTGCAGTCTCCTGCACTGTGGATATGTCTCCAGGGCCTTCTGCTAGGAGGAAAGGGTTAGGATAACTGCTTTAGTTCAAGTTTGATCATTAGGCATGTAGATATTTGGGTATCTGATGAGCCTGAGAACCACTTGGTCAATTTCCTGTCTGGTGTAAGGGTGATTGACCTCATATGTCACCTACATAAGATTTTAGATAGTGCTGGGGAGGTGCTGGCTATCTTGGTACATGTGGGTACCAATGACATAGGAAAGTGTGGAAGGGAGGTTCTGGAACTCAAATTTAGGCTCTTAGGTAGAAAGCTGAAATCAAGAACCTCTATGGTAACATTCTCAGACATGCTCCCAGTTTTACTGGCAGGACCCAAGAGGCAGGCAGCACTCCATAGTCTCAATACATGGATGAGGTGATGGTTCAGGGGTTTAGAACTGAGCAGCATTCTGGGGAAGGGAGAGCCTACTCCAAAAATCTGGGTGCTACCTTAACCAGGATAGAAACAAGCTGCTTGTACTGACTTTTTAAAAGGAGAGAGTAACTTTTAAACTAGAACCTGGGAGAAAGCTTGAAAGTCACTCAGGAACACATGGTTTAGAGTAACTTGAAAGGATACTTTCAATATAGGAAAATTAGGATATCCCAATAGGTTGCAATGAAGGCAAAAATATACACCAATCGCCTTTAAGGAAAGAGCAGAGACCGCAAATTATCCCTGCCAACTGCTAAGAAGCTTGAAAATATATATATATATTTTTAAAAAGACACACATTTTGAGATGCATGTGTATAATGCTAGTAGCCTAAAAAATAAGATGAGAGTTAAAATATATATCACTAAATGAAGTAGATATAACAAGCATCTCAGAGACCTGGTAGAAGGAGGATAACCAATGGGACACTGTGATACCAGGGTGCAAATTATATCTCAATGATAGGATGGACCAACTTGGAGGAGGGGTGGCACTATATGTTAAAGAAGGCATTGAGTGAAACAAAATAGATATTAAGCAGAAAACATATTGCAGTGTGGAATCTTTTATGGATAAAAATTCTATGTGTGAAGGGAAAGAGAATAGTGTTAAGGGCATACTACTGTCTGTCTGCCCCTGTCTAGCCAAAATGAAGAGATAGATGATGAAATGCTAACAGAAATTAGGGAAGCTAACATAATTGGCAACACTATAATAATGGGGATTTCAATTATCCCAGTTTTGACTGGATACATGTCACATGTAGAAATGCTAAAAACCATGCTGGCTTTCATTTGGTCTTCCTTCCTCCTTTTTTTAATACATGGAATATATTTGGCCTGATATACATTTTTGACCTTCACAGCTGCTCCTCTAAGTTTTTTTTTTCACCGTTTTTCTCATTTTATCATAGTCTCCTCTTTGAAAGTTAAATGCTAATGTATTGGATTTCCTGTGTGTACTTACTCCAAAACCAATATCAGATATGATCATATTACGATCACTATTATCAAACGGCCCCAGCACCATTGCCTCCTGCACCAGATCATGTGCCCCAATAAGGACTAAGTCTAGAATTTTTCCTCCTCCCACGCTAACCCCACAGTAATCTGGCATTACGCACCAATGTGCCTGCACTACCCGATTAGCGCAGGGCACGCCTACCCTCTGCCCATAGTCACTGCTCCTGCACTGATGAATAAAAAATATATTTCAGTATGGGATTAGTGTGTGCTTATGGGCACACTGCCATGGGACGCCTCAGTGTGTCCTGTGGCAGTGCTTTTTGCTATGCAGGAGGCATGCGCTAGTGCCTACCGCACCTTAGTAAAAGGCCCCATAGCATGTAATTGCACAGAGGGTGTACTGTACACAGAGGCAGAGCATGGGTGGGACATAGGAAGGCTCCCACTTACATGTAACTTAGATAATATTGTAAATTATGCATATCCTTGCCACATTTATGCACCTGCACTTATGCCAACTATAGGGCTAATGTAACTGCAGGAGCCTAAATGCTAGGCATGCCGAGATTGGATTACACAGGTATTCTGTTATGGAACCTATGCACCTAGGTTCTGTCACAAATTATTAATATTATTTTCAGCATAGATTTGAAAACAGGTAGAGATGGAGCTAGACGTATAGGTCCAGGAAGTCTATTCGAGGCATAAGGTGCCGCGAGAGAAAAGGAGTGAAGCCTGGAGTTAGCAGTGGAGGAGAAGGGGGACGACAAGAGAGATTTGTCCAGTGAGCAGAGGTCATGGGGAGGAATGTAGGGAGAGATGAGAGTGGAGAGGTAATGGGGGACTGCAGAATGGATACATTTAAAGATCAGAATAGGCTTCTACCACATAGGAGCTCATTTTTGAAAGAGAAAAACACCCAAAAAGGGTCATAAAGCACCTCTTGGATGGATTTCATCTCTAAATGTCTAAATCTGTATTTTTAAACCCTGTTTTGCAGACTTCTATCTATGCATTTCATCTGCAGTGCGTCCAAATCACAAGTGGGCATGTAGGGGACCATTTTGAAGGTGGGATTAGGGTGGGCTTAGGGCATGCCTAACACTTGTACACTTTACAGCCATGATGGAACAAAACCAAGACATCTAGGGCGAAAAGTTCAAAGTTTTGGTCTAGACATGTTTTCAGAATGAATAAAGCACAAAAAAGGTGCCCTTAATTAATTAATTTATTTATTTATTAACTAGTTAAAAAAAGCCCGTTTCTCATTTAAATGAAACGGGCGTTAGCAAGGTAATCACCTTCTGCCATTAATGTTCTTAAGGGAAGTTCTAGCGTCCCCCCTCCCTCCCTCCCAATTCCAGGGTCCCCCCATCTCCCTCCCTCCCTCCTAGTTCCAGGGTCACCCCTCCCTTCTTCCCAGTTCCAGGGTCGTCGTCCCTCCCTCCGAGTTCCAGGGTCATCGTCCCTCCCTCCCTTCCAGTTCCAGGCCCCCTCCCTCTGAATTTTAAAGGTCATCCTTACCTCGTCGGGGTTACGGCGGCCGGCAGCAGCGGTAAAAAGTGTGCAGGCTCCACACTTACTTCAGTTTTCCCTTCTCTGTCTCTCAGCTCTGGTCCCGTCCTCATTTCCTGTTTCCGCAAGGGCAGGACCAGAGCTGAGAGGCAGAGAAGGGAAAACTACTAATACTACTACTACTACTACTACTTATCATTTCTATAGCACTACTGGACGTACACAGCGCTGTACACTTGAACATGAAGAGACAGTCCTGCTCGACAGAGCTTACAATCTAATTAGGGCAGACAAACAGGACAAACAAGAGATAAGGGAATATTAAGGTGAGGATGATAAAATAAGGGTTCTGAACAAGTGAATAAGGTTTAGGAGTTAAAAGCAGCATCATAAAGGTGGGCTTTTAGCTTAGATTTGAAGACGGCCAGAGATGGAGCTTGACGTGCCGGCTCAGGAAGTCTATTCTAGGCATATGGTGCAGCAAGATAAAAGGAACAGAGTCTGGAGTTAGCGGTGGAGGAGAAGGGTGCAGATAAGAGAGATTTACCCGGTGAACGGAGTTCCCGGGGAGGAATGTAGGGAGAGATGAGAGTGGAGAGGTACTGAGGAGCTGCAGAGTGATTGCACTTATAGGTCAATAGGAGGAGTTTGAACTGTATACGGAAATGGATAGGAAGCCAGTGAAGTGACTTGAGGAGAGGGCTAATATGAGTATAATGACCCTGGCGGAATATTAGTCGTGCAGCAGAATTTTGATCAGATTGAAGAGGAGAGAGATGGCTAAGTGGGAGACCTGTGAGAAGCAAGTTGCAATAGTCTAAGCGAGAGGTGATAAAAGCGTGGATGAGGGTTCTGGTAGTGTGCTCAGAAAGGAAAGGGCGAATTTTGCTGATATTATAGAGAAAGAAACGACAGGTTTTAGCAGTCTGTTGAATATGTGCAGAGAAGGAGAGGGAGGAGTCGAAGATGACCCCAAGGTTACGAGCTGATGAGACAGGAAGGATGAGAGTGTTATCCACAGAAATATAGAACGGGGGAAGAGGAGAGGTTGGTTTAGGGGGGAAGATAAGAAGCTCAGTCTTGGTCATGTAAGTGCTGAGCCTGCACGCTTTTTACCGCTGTTGCCGGCCGCCGTAACCCCGACGAGGTAAGTCAGGATGGCTTTTAAAATTCGGAGGGAGGGGGCCTGGCCAAAAAGTTTCCAGCCTGGAACTGGGTAACTTGGCAACTCTGCTTAATCCCTACTTTTGGCACACAATCTAATTCTATAAAATTACCCCCATAGTAAATGATGGTAGATAAAAACTAAAGGATCTCCGTGGGCTAGATACCTACCAATACCTTTATTTAGGGCTCTAAAACTCAATGCCAAAGCATACGATCCTGCATTTCGGGTGGCTAGTATAACTAATAACTTGAAATGTAGAACAAAAAAGTCACATTTGCAATTTAATTAGAATATTGTGGAATTATTTTGTGCAGAAATATTTGAGCACACTCACTTCCAATTATAATAGCATTAACAATGTCTTGAAGGGTTGGCTGGTGCCTTCTTTAAGCCATGTAATTAGTTTTTATAATGAATTAGGAAGGTGTCATTGTTCATACCTTATTTGACATGACTAGTCTCATGTACTTAAAGGAGAGCTGTGTACAGCTATCGTAGGGGTGAAATGAAACAGAATATGATTGTTATGTGCAAGTTATTCATGCTGGTAATACTTCTGAAAGATGACATTCCAGTAATAGGCTTTTGTGTACGTTGGTAATCAATCACTGGCAACAAAGTGACAACTGCCATTTATGCTGTCAGAAGAAACATGCACGGAAAAGGAGAGAAAATCGAGATTAGGCCTGCATAAATATATTTATTGTTACAGGAATGTGATGCTTTTATAACATTAACAGTTTTCTTGTTATTTTTTTTTTTTGCATTCTACAGGGATTTCCAAATGGATTACAAATCTGTTGTCAGTTGTTTCAGGATTTTAAAATCATATTAAGAAGTAAATACATGTACTGTAGCTTGATGACAACAATAAGAATATCTTTTTATATCCTTAAGGACACCTTTATTATTGTGAAGCGTACGACTGGTAGCGCTATAGAAATGATTTGTAGTAGTAGTAGTACTTAAGGACTGTTACTACATAAGATAGTTACTCAGGTATAGTCAACCCATTTGTTCTGCTCCCTAACATTTTAAATGCTAATTGAAACAGTGGGGAAGGTGGGGGTGTGATGGACAGGTGGTGGGGGTGAGGGGGCAGATATTTAATTCTTTAAGGTAATCTTAGGAGTTATCTGGATAAATCTTTGTTTTCTTAGTAGGTTCCACTGTTATTCTAAAGGTATTTTATTTCTTATATCCTTGTCTGTGGCTTTAAATTTGATGTTATGTGCTTCAAATGTCTGATTATACCATCTTTGCAGTCCTATAAGAAGGTAGGTATAGACATTTTTAAATAAATTCCACTTTCCCCTACAGCATAAGTAAATTTTGACTGGGCAACTTATGTCTGGCCAAAATTTAGGGATTGTGTGGAAGGGAAATAGTCAGGGCTCAAGTTTAACTGGATATTTTCGATACTCTGCCTCTATTTGCATGACTTCATCCATTTATTTCATTCAGGCCGAAAATAAGCAGACAAAGATCTTTAAGCTGCTTCTCAACAGTGCTAGGATAAGCAGATAGCTCACTGAAAATCCACAATTATCTTTAAGTGGAGAACTCTCTGCGGAATATTACTATTTTGGACTTGATAACATAAAGTAAAAGTCAATGCTTTTTAAATGTGAGTTCTTGTGCTCACACGTCAATTCTACTTTAGTCAGCAATATATAATCCACCTAGTTCCATGAAACGTTTCAAGGTTGAATACAGATTAAGAGATCTTCTATATATCAAAGAGAGGTAACAGCAACTAACTTGATACTAATTATTAATCCAATCAGAAAAAAATGTTTTTTTATACCTTTCAAAAACTTTAAATAGGATAGAATTTGTCTTGAATATGAATACTATTCCACGTTTTAGAACCTTGAAAAGAAAAAGAATGTGCCAACATTTTCAAATTGTATGAGCTCATAATAAATTAAACAGGTTCTAAGATTTGTTTGTTTTTGTTATCTTGAATATGATGGTTCTATTTAGCTATAAGTCTCTTAAGGGGCAAGTTATAAGTGGTTAATTCCTTTTAGGAGCCCCACAGATGCTGCATACTACTACTACTAATCATTTCTCCAGTGCTACTAGATGTAGGCAGCACTGTACACATTATTTGCGGGTACTTTCTCTGTCCCTAGAGGGCTCACAATCTAAGGGACTAAGGCGAGTATTTATTTATTTATTTATTTATTTATTATTTATTTATTTATTTATAGCATTTGTATCCCACATTTTCCCACCTTTTTGCAGGCTCAATGTGGCTTACAATGTATCGTTATTGGTAGATGATAAACTAGGAGATAACAGTTAGTGTTACATTAAGAATAGCATAAGCGAGTTTTAAACAGTAGATATAAGTAGAAAACAGTACTAATAGTAGGTAAGGTGGAGACGGCCTAGAGAATGGCGTAATTGAAGTTCAGAAGCAGATATAAGCAAAAACAGTGCTGATAATCGGTAGGGTGGCGATATATTACATTTATAGTTGCTGATCTTATTGGTATGCCTTGTTGAATAAGTGGGTCTTCAGGGATTTGCGAAGTTAATTAGTTCATAAGCAGTTTTTAAGTTGCACGGCAATGCGTTCCATAATTGTGTGCTCAGGTAAGAAAAGTTTTATGCATGCGTTAATTTGTATTTTAAGCCTTTACAACTGGAGAAGTGGAGATTAAGGAATGTGCGGGATGACCTTTTAGCATTCCTGGGTGGCAGGTCTACCAGATCTGACATGTAGGCTGGGGCAGTTCCGTGAATGATTTTATGAACTACAGAACATACCTTGAACACGATGCGTTCTTTAAGTGGAAGCCAGTGTAATTTTTCCCTTAGGGATTTAGCACTTTCATATTTTGTTTTTCCAAACATGAGTCTAGCTGCGGTGTTCTGGGCGGTTTGAAGTCTCTTGATGATTTGCTCTTTGCAGCCAGCATAGAGTGCATTGCAGTAATCTAGGTGGCTGAGCACTATTGACTGTACTAGGTTGCGAAAGATGGTCCTTGGGAAGAAAGGTCTTATTCTTTTTAGTTTCCACATTGAATGAAACATCTTTTTAGTTGTATTCTTTGCATGATTTTCAAGAGTAAGATATCGATCAATGGTAACTCCAAGAATTTTCAGAGTGTCCGAGACGGGAAGGGATAATTTTGGTGTGTTTATTGTGGTAAATTTGCTCATGTTATGTTGTGAGGTGATTATAAGGGATTGCGTTTTTCTGCATTAACTTTCAGCTGAAATGCATCTGCCCATGAATACATGATCTGGAAACCTTGGTTGATGTCGTTGGTAATTTCCCTTAAATCATGTTTAAACGGGATGTAGATCGTTACGTCGTCTGCGTATATGTATGGATTGAGGTTTTGGTCGGATAGTAATTTGGCCAAGGGTGTCACCATTAGGTTGAAGAGCATCGGTGAGAGGGGGGATCCTTGAGGAACTCCACATTCAGGTGTCCATGTGTCTGAGGTGATCGAGTTAGATATCACTTGGTAAGATCGTGTGGTTAAGAAGCCTTTGGACCACTTGAGGATGTTGCCTCCAATTCTGAAGTATTCAAGGATGTGTAGTAATATTCCGTGATCAACCATATCAAAAGCGCTGGACATATCGAATTGTAGAAGAAGTATTTTATAACCAGTTGCGATCAATTGTTTAAATTTAGTCATGAGAGTGACTAGTACTGTTTCGGTACTGTGGTTGGACCGGAATCCTGATTGGGAGTTGTGCAGAATAGAGAATTTATTTAAGTAGTCAGTGAGTTGATTGGTCAATATTTCTTCCGTTAATTTGGTTATCAGAGGAATAGATGCTACTGGGCGGTAGTTGGTTAAATCCCTTGTGCTTTTCTTTGCATCTTTGGGTATAGGGGTAAGTAAAATATTTCCTTTATCCTTTGGGAAGAGTCCATTGTGTAGCATCTAGTTCAGGTGCTCCGTAAGGTCTGCTATGAATTGTTGAGGGGCAGACTTTATTAGGTTGTTAGGGCATATGTCTAATTTGCAGTGAGACTTGGCGAACCTTTTGAGCTTTTTGGAGATGATGTCCTCCAATAGCGTCTCAAAGTTGGTCCAGGTTCTGTCTGCTGGGTATTCACCAGGGTTTGGGTCTAGACAGTCAAGGAGTTTTGCGTAATCTATGGTATTGATAGGTATCATGAGACGTAGTTTTTTGATTTTCTCATTGAAGTATTTCGTGAGATCGTCTGCTGCTGGTTTGTCCATGCTGTTAGAAGTTACCGGTGTAGTATCTAGTAATTTATTCACGAGTTGAAAGAGTTTATGTGTGTCCTTGTAGTCTGGCCTAATTTTAGTTTTGTAGTATAGTCTTTTAGTTTGTCTTATGGTGTATTTATATTTTCTTTGTAGTTGCTTCCAAGCGGTGAGTGTGGAGTCGTTTTTCTTTTTATTCCATGCTCATTCTAGCCTTCTAACTTGCGTTTTTAGCTTGTTTAGTTCTTTGTTGAACCATGGTATTGAGTTCTTTCTGTGTGAGGTTCTGGTTTGGAGTGGTGCTATGTTGTCTAATATGTTTCTGAATCTATAGTCCCATTCTTGAAGAAATTGGTTTGTATCAGTCTTTGCAGACCATCCATTATCATAGAACTGTTGCCAGAATGATAACGGATCTATTTTTCTTCTCATGGTGTAGGTTATTTGTTCTTGTTTATGGGGTGATTCTTTCATTCACTAGAGGAGGGAGAAGTTTGCTTTATAGTGGTCAGACCACGGTATGGGTGTCCATTTTATGTCTGTTAGTGCCATATTCAAGTCAGGGGCGAATTTATGTGTGATGATGTCTAGTGCATGTCCTTTAGTATGGGTTTGTTGCATATTTGGCCTATGAAGGTCCCATAGGTGGAGGAATTCTTCGCATTCTTGGGTGTTTGTTGAGGTAGGATCTTCAAGGTGTAGGTTAATATCCCCTACTATAAGTAAGTTTGAGGTAGAGACACGTGTTCGATATGAAGTCCATAAAGTGTGTTTGGCAGTCCTGCCAATTACCTGGCGGTCTGTAGAGCAGGACTACGTTGAGGTGTTCCTTTAGGTTTGAGTGATTGATTCTAACTGAGGCAATTTCGAGTTGGGGCAGAATGGATTCGGCTATGGTTGTAATGGTGAACTGGGATCTGTAGATTATGGCTATTCCTCCTCCTCTTTCTCCATTCCTTGTCCAGTGGGTAATTTTTCTAGTCTAGGGGGCATAAATCTAATATAATGGGATCTTGTCATGAATCCAGGTTTCCGTAATGAGTAAGAGATCAAGTTTGTCTGTTGAGATCCAGTCAGTTATTGATGTTGTTTTATTAACTACTGATCTAGCGTTTACGTATCCTAGCTGGCGTAGTAGGCGTCTATGCAAATCCAACACATATCAAATTGGCACTACCGCCAGGCTACCGCGTTCTCCGGGCAGAATTCCATTTTTGGCATGCACCCAAAACACACAGTAGAAAATATTTTCTATTTTCTGCCACGTGGCACTCTCCCAGCTGTAATCAGCAGTTTACGCGCATTGAACCCTTACCACCTGGTTAGCATGTGAGATGTTACCACTAAGTCAATGGGTGGTGGTATGGTCTCAGGCCAAAAATGGATGCGCGCTAGTTTTAATTTTGCCGCACGTCCATTTTCCAGAACAAAAGAAATGCCTTTTTTCAAGGTGCGCTGAGGAAATGGACCAGTGCACGTTCAAAACATGTACCAACACCAGCGCAGGACACTTTTAGGCATGCCTTAGCAAAAGGGTCACTAAGTTTCTTGTACCTGGGGCATGTTGAGAGCCTATTCTAAAACAACAACTGGGTGCCCAGATTTCATTACAAAGTGGTTGCATAACTCAGCATTGGTGCACCTCACATTTACACGCCCACAGTTACACCAGCTATAGACTTGGAATAACACAGAAAATGTATACCAAGTGTGTTCCTGTTATTATATATTGCCCCTTTTTGTCTCCCTTGTTTCCTTCCAATGTTTCAGTGCTTTTTCCATGATTATACTCCTTATCGATACTTTAACTTTGACTCAAACAACTCATCACAATGTAATCCATAACCAAGTTGTAACAAATTGTATTTCCATGATTCATAATGTATTGTAAGCCACACTGAGCCCGCAAAAAGGTGGGAAAATGTGGGATACAAATGCAATAAATAAAAATAAATAAATAAAATAACACAGTAACATAGTAGATGATGGCAGATTAAGGCCTGCATGGTCCATCCAGTATGCCCAACAATTATACATGTTGGGCCAGATTATATATATATATATATGGCACCTAAAAAATGCACACGGTAAATATTGCCACCTAAGCATATTCTAAAAGTGATGCCTAGATGTATGTGTGATATTTTAGAATATGCTTAGGCAGAACTCTTAGCGCCTAAAACTATGTGTTTCCATTTAGGCCAATGAAAACATGGTCTATATCCCTGCACCTAGATTTACGTGCACTGGGCCAAATTCTATAACTGCATGTATGAATTTTGAAACGCCCATGGAACACCCATTTCTCCACCCATATCCATGTGTCTTTTGAACTATGCACATGAGAAGGTAGGCACAGTTCATTACAGAATACACTTAGCGAGTTGTGCATGTAAATTCTAATTATTGCCAATTAGTGTTCATTATTGCTTGTTAAGTGCTGTTAAAATGCTGATTAGCTTGTTATAAGTACATAAGTACATAAGTAGTGCCATACTGGGAAAGACCAAAGGTCCATCTAGCCCAGCATCCTGTCACCGACAGTGGCCAATCCAGGTCAAGGGCACCTGGCACGCTCCCCAAACGTAAAAACATTCCAGACAAGTTATACCTAAAAATGCGGAATTTTTCCAAGTCCATTTAATAGCGGTCTATGGACTTGTCCTTTAGGAATCTATCTAACCCCTTTTTAAACTCCGTCAAGCTAACCGCCCGTACCACGTTCTCCGGCAACGAATTCCAGAGTCTAATTACACGTTGGGTGAAGAAAAATTTTCTCCGATTCGTTTTAAATTTACCACACTGTAGCTTCAACTCATGCCCTCTAGTCCTAGTATTTTTGGATAGCGTGAACAGTCGCTTCACATCCACCCGATCCATTCCACTCATTATTTTATACACTTCTATCATATCTCCCCTCAGCCGTCTCTTCTCCAAGCTGAAAAGCCCTAGCCTTCTCAGCCTCTCTTCATAGGAAAGTCGTCCCATCCCCACTATCATTTTCGTCACCCTTCGCTGTACCTTTTCCAATTCTACTATATCTTTTTTGAGATACGGAGACCAGTACTGAACACAATACTCCAGGTGCGGTCGCACCATGGAGCGATACAACGGCATTATAACATCCGCACACCTGGACTCCATACCCTTCCTAATAACACCCAACATTCTATTCGCTTTCCTAGCCGCAGCAGCACACTGAGCAGAAGGTTTCAGCGTATCATCGACGACGACACCCAGATCCCTTTCTTGATCCGTAACTCCTAACGCGGAACCTTGCAAGACGTAGCTATAATTCGGGTTCCTCTTACCCACATGCATCACTTTGCACTTGTCAACATTGAACTTCATCTGCCACTTGCACGCCCATTCTCCCAGTCTCGCAAGGTCCTCCTGTAATCGTTCACATTCCTCCTGCGACTTGACGACCCTGAATAATTTTGTGTCATCGGCGAATTTAATTACCTCACTAGTTATTCCCATCTCTAGGTCATTTATAAATACATTAAAAAGCAACGGACCCAGCACAGACCCCTGCGGGACCCCACTAACTACCCTCCTCCACTGAGAATATGCCAATTAAAATACACACATTATTATAGAATACGCTTGGATTTATGGGCGGATCGCTAGGCACTCTATATAGAATCTGGGGGTTAGTTTTGAGCTGTTCTTGCCATTTTCAGGGCACAGACCATAGAAGTCTGCCCAGCACTAGCCTTACTTCCTAACTACTGGAATTGCCACTTAAGCACAGCTAAGCTGTTTTGATGTCATTCTCTTTTCATTTGAAAATCCATGTGCTTATTCCATGTGTTCTTGAATTCCATTGCCGTTTTCATCTCCACTACCTCCCACAGGAAGGCATTCCAGGCATCCACCACCCTCTCTGTGAAAGTGTACTTCCTAACATTACTTTAAATCAACTCCCTTCCCCCCCCCCCCCCCCCCTCCCCACGATAACCTCAGTTCAAGTCCTCTTGTTCTACCGCTTTCCCTTCTCTGGAAAAGGTTTGTTTGCATATTAATACCATTCAAGTATTTAAATGTTTGTATCATATCACCCCTATTCCTCCTTTCCTCTAGGGTATACATAATCTGGTCCTCAATGCAGCAAGGGCATGGATAATTTACAGTATTCTGTAAGTTGGGTGCATAAGTGGCTGCATCGCCCATGCCCTTCCCCTGCTCTGTTCATGTGAATACCCCCCCCCCCCTGCATTTATGCACTAACTCCCAGATTCTGTATAGTACGCCTTCCTGTATAGTACTTCCTTCCCTTTGGTCCAGTACCTCTGTCCTCTTCAGCTCCAGCTCTCCATCCCTTCCTTCCCTCCCCTCAAGCACTACATCAACGCACTTCAGCACCACCCCTCCCTCTCTCCCTTCCCTTCAGCATTGCCTCTGTCCCCTTCAGCTCCAGCCCTCCCTCCCTCTCTCCAGCACTGCTTCTTTCCCCTTCAGTTACAGCTCTCTCTCCCTCCAGTGCTGCCTCTGTCCCCTTCAGTTCCAGCCCTCTCTTCCTCACTCCCTGTAGCACTGCCCCCCCCCATGTGCGTCCAGCACTGCTCCACTGCAGGTCCAGCACCTCTGATCTCCTTCAGCTCCAGTCCTCCCTCCCTCCAGCACTGACCCCCCCCCCAAGGGTCCAGTACTGCCCCTCCCACAGGTCCAGCACTGTCCCCCGTCCCCCAGCATGTCCAGCACCTCTGTTCCCTTCAGCTCTAGCCCTCTCTCCCTCCAGCACTGCCCCCTTCCCCCATGCAGGTCTGGCATTTTGGTTTTGCTGCAAAGATCCCCCACAGGCCTGCTCTGGGGCCTTCCCTCCTCTGTCGGTTCTTGCCCTGTAATGTAACTTTCTGTTTCACAGAACAGGAAGTTACATCAGAAGGTGCAAGCCGGCAGAGGAGGAAAAGCCTGGGAGCAGGCCTACGGAGGTTCTTCTTATCTCAATAAGGTAGAAAGAGGTGGCAGGACGTGGAGGGGAGGGAGGGAAAAAGGAAGGAAGGAGAAGATGTAATTCCCGTGGTAATTGCTGGTTTTTTTGTACCATGGAAGCAAGGCTTTTTACTGCTCCCATGGGGCAGTAAAAAGTTTTGATCCCACACCCATGGTAAGATTTTTTTTTTACCACATATTACCACAGGTTTCCATTCCCATGTCATTCTCTAGTTAAGAGCAGAAGATGTTAATATTGTCACGGTCAGATGTTATAATAAGTTGTCCCCTTTAACTCACAACATCACAGAGATTTAACATTTTAAAATATTTGTTTATTTATTTGCAATAGTAATGTAATATTATTTGAAATTGAATTAAGATATTTAAATTAACAATTAACAATAGCTGTTACAAGATGATGTTTCAACAATTAAGATGGAACAAGGTTATAATTAGGAGTGAATAGCACTGTTAAATTACCATTCAAGTGTAATCAAATTTACATTGTTTACACAGCTTTATTTTGTATTTGTGTTTAAATCCCAAATATGTTATATCTTCCAGTTTAAGGCCAAATTACTTCCAAATTACAAATAACTACAGCTTCAATTTGAGGAACACTTCTAACTAAGAAATCATATAAGAATTCAAAATGACACTTTTGCAAAATTTTCATATAATGTATATGTGTAGGATTAGTTCTTTCCTAAAAAAATGTTTTCTTTTCATAGGTTACATCTAACCAGGATTTTCAGAGCCACAGGTAAGTATTAGGCTAAATAATTACTTTAATCAAAGTGTCTCTTTTGGGTCTCTTTTAATCTCAGTCCCAAAATAAAATGTGTGTACACACACAAAAACTTTTAGGGCTTATTTTAGAAAGCCGTGCTAGCGATTCCCTTGCAGCAAATGAGAGGAAGCCCAGAGTAATTCAATGGGCTTTCTCTCATTTGCCGCACCAGGAATCTCTAGTGCAGATTAGTAAGAGAGGCCCTTAAATTTTTTTAAACCTATTCTTCACTGGCATTGCTGGTTTCTTGCATTGAGATGCTGTTCTGGTTCTTGTCTGGAACCAGCAGTTTCTCTGAAGATCTGGATACCAGCTATAATCCTATCTAAAAAAAAAAAAAAAATTAAACAAGAGAAAACCCTAATCTCCTTGTGTATATATTCTAAAATCAGTGTCTTCTTAAGCAAAGCCCATGTATTTCTAGCTAGTTTCAAAAGAACAGATAATTATGGATCCCTAAGCTAACCCTCCCATTTAAAGTAAATGGTTTCTCGAATTAAATCAGCTCACATAATCCAAACACACACACTCACACTAAACTGTGCAATCTCAGCCTTGACTTTATATTCAAGTATTCTAATTCAGTTGTTAGAAACCTGTTCACAAGTAACCCCACAACTTCTCAATTCAGTCTGTCAGAGTTTCTCTATTGTCAATATTAGAATACCAGCACTGACAGTAGCATCTCAAGGTTTTGAGTTGTAAAGCAACAGTTCGAAGCTTTATAGTTTTCTATCTCTCAAAAATTACCTTACCAGTTTTTAGAGTTTCATACAAGAAAATATAATCTTAAATATCTCAGCAGAATAGGAACTAGAAAAGAACTGCAACACAGAATTTCTAAACATTCAATTAGACAAAAATAATGACTTTCTGAAGTCTCTGTCAGAGTGCAGACCAAACTATAAACTTTTTAAACTCTGGTGATCGTTGCCAATCTAAAACCAATCAGTAGTTTTACCAAAACTGAGTAAAATATCTGCAGTCTTAACATTCAAGACTCCTTTAGCAACTGAAGTCAACAAGTTAAATCAAATTCCAGAAATTCTATCCAATTTCTTATTAGATGTTCTTTATATTGATCCATCAATTAAATTCTATGGACAAAGATTTACTGTTTAAGAAACAGAATCAAACCTGTTTCAGGTTTTTTTTCAAACTTTTCTATCAAGAAGGAAAATAAAGATCTCAGTCATAGCCTGAACACATTCAGTCTAAAATCTGATCAAACCACAAAAATCAGTAGTTACTAGCCAAATTCAAATTAAAAAAATCTCACACACCAAGCTGTCTCTTCTCTCACAGCCATCTGTCCCTCCAGCACAACGGTTTCTTCAGAGCTCTCTCCTACATGTGCCTGCACATTCCAGAACACTACATGCCTTCCAAAAGCAGAGCTCAGTTTGCAGTATTGCACATAAAAATTTTACAATAAGTCTCAAACACTATAATAATAATCCTATTTAAAATCTTCACACATTCAGCATACACACAAACCCAGAGCTTGGGCATGCATTCATTCTATCACATTCACACACACACACACACACACACAAAATCTCAGGACTGCTCAGTCTTGCAGCATTAATATTTCATTCTGTCACACATTTAAACTGTGCCTCCAGGATCCCAACATAAAAATGTCTTGCCAAAATCTTTACATTTTACAGGACTACAATCAAAGCACCACTAAACAGTGTGCCCAAACACCTGCTTGCCAAACACACACCCATACTACTGCCATTCAGCACTTCGCAGAGCTTCTCTCCAACCCTGATGCTGCATTTTACTCCCTTCTTGTATCTCAATTGGTTTTGTTTTATTTTTAAGAATAGCCATACTCAGCCAGACCAATGGTCCATCTAGCTCAATGGTCTATCTGATTCCAACAGTGGCCAATCCAGGTCACAAGCACCTGTCAGAAACCCAATTAGTAGCAACATTTCATGCTACCAATCCCGGGGCAAGCAGTGGCATCCCCCAGGTCCATCTCAATAACAGACTATGGACTTTTCCTTCAGGAATTTTCCAACCCTTTTTTAAACCCAGATACGCTAACCACTGTTACTACATCCTATGGCAGCGAGTTAAAGAATTTAACTATTCTTTGAGTGAAAAAATATTTCCTGCTATTTATTTTTAAAGTATTTCCGTGTAATTTCATTGAGTGTACCCTGGTCTATGTACTTTTTGAAATAGTGAAAAATTAATTCACTTCTACCCGTTCTACACCACTCAGGATTTTATAGACCTCAATCATATTCCTTCCTCAGTCATCTCTTTTCATGCTAAACAGCCCTAACCTCTTTAGCCTTCCTCATACGGAAAGAGTTCCATCCCCGTTATCATTGGTCGCTCATCTTTGAACCTTTTCTAATTCCGCTATATCTTTTTTGAGATACGGCGACCAGAATTGAACACAATACTCAAGGTGAGGTGACAATACAGAGGCATTATAATATTCTTGGTCTTATTTTACATCCCTTTCCTAATAATTCCTAGCATCCTGTTTGCGTTTGTGGCTTCCGCCACACACTGCACAGAAGATTTCAGCATATTGTTTCTTGAGTACAGACTCCTAAAGTGGACCCTAGCATCAGGTAACTATGATTCAGATTATTCTTCCCAATGTGTATTACTTTGTATTTGTCCACATTAAATTTCATCTTCCATTTGGATGCCCAGTCTTCCAATTTCCTAAGGTCTTCCTGCAATTTTTCACAATCCACGTGCATTTTGGCAACTTTGAATAGTTTTGTGTCATCTGCAAATTTAATCACCTTACTTGTCATTCTGATTTCCAGATTATTTATAAATATGTTAAATAGCACAGGTCCAAGTACAGATCCCTGCAGCACTCCACTATTCACCCTCCTCCATTGAGAAAAATGGCCATTTAACCCTACCCTCTGTTTTCTGTCCAAAAGCCAATTAATAATCCACAGAAGGACATTGCTTCCTATTCCATGACTTTTTACTTTTCTCAGGAATCTCTCACGAGGAACTTTGTCAAAAGCTTTCTGACAAACCAGGTACACTACTTTAACAGGCTTACCTTCATGTACATGTTTATTCACGCCTTCAAAGAAATGAAGCAAATTGGTGAGGCAAGACCTCCCCAGGCTGAACCCATGCTGATTCTATCACATTCAACCATGTTTGTCTATATGTTCCATAATTTTATTCTTTATAATAGTTTCCACTATTTTCCCTAGATCAGCCCTGAAACCCTTTTTAAAAATTGGTGTAACATTGGCCACCCTCCAATCTTCAGGTACTATGGACAGGTTACAGACAAGTTAAAGAGTGATTAATCACCTGGACTGGATGGCATACACCTCAGGTTACTGAACGAACTCACTAATAACAGATCAGCAATTTCATGTTTGAGTTCTTTCAGTAGCCTGAGGCGTATGCCAACCAGTCCAGGTGATTAATCATTCTTTAACTTGTCAATTTGGCTTGGTACATCTTCCAGATTCACTGAGAACTTTTAATATAGCATCTGTGACTGCCCACCCTTGTTTGGCACGCTGCCCATTGAGCTTTGGGGAGGAATTTTAATAACATCCATTTGAATGCTAATTGTGTTCAGAGCCAGTGAGCTCATTATTTCGCACGCTCACCAGCTGTGAACATTTTGTGGTAGTAAATGCGTGCACTAGTCTGGTGCTAATGGCCTCTACCACCTGCATTTGCTTCTGAGCACTGAGGCATCAGTGGAGGAAGGTGAATAGTAGAGTGTCCCAGGGATCTGTACTGGGGCCAGTGCTGTATAATCTCTCTATATAAAAGGCAACACCAACGTTCTATGAAGCCTCCAGCCGGAAGTGTGAAGGGGGCGAGATATCCGGTTTCCCTATGAGTGTCTGCCCTGCCCTCTCTGTAACACAGTCAGTGAAGGAAAACAGCAGAGCACGAAATCAAATCGCTGGCTCTGTAACAGTGAAGGACTCAGAGGGGGGAGGGGAGAGAGGCCAGAGGGCAGGGGGACACACACTCCCACATGCACACAGAAGAAAACATTGCTAGCCCCCGTTTCATTTGCATCAGAAATGGGGCTTTTTTTACTGTATATTTATTAAAGATCTGGAAATGGGAACAAGAAGTGAGGTGATCAAATTTGCAGACATCACAAAACTATTCAAAGTTTAAAATGCATGTGGATTATGAAAAATTGCAGGAAGACCTTAGGAAGTTGGAAGACTGGGCATCCAAATGACAGTTAAGATTTAACGTGGACAAGTGCAAAGTGATGCACATTGGGAAGAATAATCCAAAACATAGTTATTCTAGTAGTCAGCACCTAAGAAAAAGATCTAGGTATCATAATGGACAATATGCTGAAATCTTCTACCCAGTATGTGGCGGTGGCCAAAAAAGCAAACATGATGCTAGGAATTATAAGGAAAGGGATGCAAAGTAAGACCAAGAATATTATAATGCCTCTGTATCGCTCCATGGTGCTACCATAGCATGAGTATTGCAATACTGGTCACCATATCTTCAAAAAGATATAGCTGAATTAGAAAAGGTTCAAAAAAGGATGACCAATTTGGATAAGGAACTCCTCATATGAGGAAAGGCTTAAGATGTTAGGACTCTTCAGCTTGGAAAAGAGGAATCTGAAAAGGAGTATGATAGAGAGCTACAAAATACTGAGTGGTTTGGAACGGGTAAAACATAAATTGATTGTTTATTCTTTCTAAAAGCACAACGACTAGGGGACACTCAAGGAAGTTACACTGTACTACTTTTAAAATGGACAGTCACAAAAAAAGGGTTCCAAGCACACAAAAAGAACAAAACAGAAAAAAAGCACAATTGACCTCCAGGAACAGAACAATGGACAATCTTTATTGAGAAGACATGACATTATCTCTATTTATAACCTTTGGATAATGCCTTATTCTCTTCATCAGTGCCTGTTGGATAGATTCTGGGCTGCCATAGTGCTGACCCATGTTTCTTTCAAACCTCTGGAGGGGTCATGCATCCTTTAATCACTTTATATGATCAACTTATTCAGTTCCAAGCCATTTTATTTTCAGGTTCATTTTTTGCTTTGGGGTGGGTTTCATTATTGCTATGGCACCCTTAAAGTTAGATTTCCACCCCCTATACTTTTAGGGCAATCATTGAACTTGAGTAAGCCCAACGTTTGCCATCTTTTGCGGACCTTATACGTTGCAAAAGTTTCTCTCTCTGAAGTTTCTAGCATGATAGCACTAGTTTCTAGCATGATAGCACATGTAACTGACTGTTTACCACAATTTGTCTGGAGTCAAATGTGGAGTGTGGCTGGTCAGGTGCCTCTTGTTTAATCACATTATGTTTAGCTGAGCATAACTGCTCAACCTTTAGTTGAGCCCAGTTTCTGTGTGATGTCAGAGTCTGTGGTTGAAATGAAGCATTTTCACTTGATGTGCTTTCCTGGAGTGAAAGCCAGTAGCAGTGCATCCATATGAGAGCAAGCATGTGGTTCACCTCCTTGGTATGCTTTGTTTTAGGCTTGCTTCTTTCAGGAGAGCTAGAGTCAGACTATGATAGTGTGCTTCCGTGTGTTAGGGTGTGGGCCTTCACATAGGCTGCAGTTCACTGGGAAGAATCTTCTGCAATAATGTGACTAAGCTGATTCTCCCAGCCATCATGTTTAAGGCTGCTTCAGGTACCTTAACTTGGGTCTCATTGGTAGCTGCTTCTTTCTCTTGCTGAAGCCCCTCCGAGGCAATGTCTAATTCCACATTCCTGCATTTAGAGGTGTGTCTCAATTTTTATAGCTGCTTCTTGTTTACTATTAAGAACTCATGATTTGATGGCCTTTGCTTCTATCTGCAATTTGATAGTGATAGAGCCCTTAGCTGACCTGCTGAAATGGTTTGTCCTGTGTGATTCTGAAGTTCTAGAGCTATGTCTAGAGGTGCCGGAGTATTGAGACTCACTCTCCCCTATAGGATCTATGTGAGGTTCTGTTCCTTTTATTGCCTCTCTTATCATGGCCTGGCATGTGAGGTCTGTAGCTTGCTCCCCCCCCCCCCCCTCACCACCACCAACACCACCACCCGAGCTGAAATACCTTTTGTATTTTTCTGCCTAGAAACTGACAATATTCTTCTGACTTCTGCTAGTACTGCTTATAGATGGACTCTATATGGAGGCTATCAGCTTTGACCTTTTTTTTAATGCTTTACTTATTTTCTGCCCTGCTTTGAGCCAGAGTCTTTCCAGGAGAAGGAAGCACCTATGTATTTCTGCTTCTTAATTTTTTTCTGGCCTTTTCAGTAAGCTTGTGTGTTCTTTTCAAACATTCAGAACCTTTCTCACTTTCAAGTCTGGCTTCTGCTGCATTCCCAGTGTCATCTGTTTCAGCATGGATATTTTATTCAATCAGTTCAGTGACCTCACTTTCCCGACTGACTTTTGGCTGTGTAATAGCTTGAACAATTATACTGAAAGGAATAAATTTTTCTTTTTTTTTTTCTGGATCTTTTGCAGGAACTGGGTGTGCCTTGGATTTGTGCTCAAATGGTTACTTTGTTTGTAGCTAGAGCAAAGATGGGGGTGTGCATTAGCTCAAAGATGGGGAATGTGCATTAGCTCCTTCCTCTGTTAATACTGTACACCTGTTTAGCTAATTATATATATGGCTTCAGCTCTCTGTGCACAGGAAACTGGCTCCTAAATGTCTGGGCAACGTATGTACATTCACAAATACTTCTGTTTGCTAAGATGACCAGAAACAGTTTCACAAATTTCTACTTTTTAATACTCTTATGGCAATGTAACTCTGAGGCAATGTAATGCTTGTAATTACTCAGCACGCACCTTGGGCTTAAAGCTGAAACATGATGCTTTGAGCAGTATTTTAAACCTTTATCATACTGAACCCATTGAGGAATTCCACATTTTTCACTGAGACCCACAAGATTTACTGCAAATTCCAAGATTTTACTGTTCAGTTCTCTCACTGGCTGTGATTGGTTGCAGCTTAAACCAGTGTATAGAACATCAGTATGAGAAGACTCAGAATTCTTGAGCCAAAATCTTCTTTAATGCAGTAATCAAACAAAACAAAACCTTATAATTCATAAGAACTTAAGCATACAAAAGCAATGCCATACTGGGACAGACTGAAGGTCCATCAAGCCCAGCACCCCATTTCCTACAGAGGCTAAACCAGGTTACATGTACTTTTCAAGACCCCAGAACAGTACAATACATTTTATGCTGCTTATCCTAGAAATAAGCAGTAGATTTTCCCTAAGTTCATCTTGTAGGAGTGGACCACTGACACTGGATACCAACAAGACAACCTCAAGCTCTGTGCATACTACTGATGGACTTTTACCTTGTACATACTACCTCTGTTTCTGCCCTTTTGGGGCATACTCCATACTTGAATGTATTGGGCATTTAAGTTCTCTTGTACTGTGCCTTAACCAGCTCCTGCTGCCTTAATGCCTATCTGAGGGAGACAGAATGCAGATCCTCTAGATAAACAGCTTGTAATTTTAGTCAGCAAGGCTTGCACACAGAAACCAGCCTGGCCGTAGTTACAACCCCCACCCTGCATCTCTGTGCCTAACGAACCTTATCTCCTCAGCCAGAAAGGAGCATTGTATTATGTGTGTGTGTAGAGAAGAATGTTAAGTTTCGTTTCCCTAGCCAGTATCATTTCAGTATTATGACGTGTGTAGGTACTGTGAACTACAAATGTGTAATGTGAGAACTACAAATGTATACTGCGCATGTCAAATGTGATGTATAGGGGGCCTAATGCGCAGGCCCAGCAGGGAAGTATAAATGTAAGTGTCGGATGATTTCTGACACACAGTATCCTGAGAGAGAACTCAGTGCTGTTAATTGCTAGCAATAAAAGCTGAATTGTTTTGGAACCAATTTGCCTTTCGTCTCCTGATTTCCGAGCCTGTTTCAATCTCAGGGGCGTAGCCAGACCTCGAGGTGGGAGGGGGCCAGGGCCCAAGGTGGGGGGCACATTTTGGTCACCACCCCACTGCCGCTGCCTCCTCTGCTGCTGCCCCCTCTGTCGCCGACCCCCCCATGCTGCCTTGTTGCCCCCTCCACTGCCCACTTCCACCACTGTATCTTAGCTGGCAGGGGTCCCCAACCCCCACCAGCTGAAGCACTGCTGCTGCAAATACCTTGGCTGGCAGGGTCCCCAACTCCCGCTAGCTGAAGACTTCATGCACTGCTGGTCTCTGGCACTGCCACATTGCCTGCCCTCTCATCCCCCCATGTCGGACACACTTCTTTTAGTGAAACTGAGCATTCTCAATTTCACTAAAAGAAGCGTACCCGATGTGGGGGAACAGAGAGCAGGGCAGGCAATGCAGAGGTGCTACCGCAGACCAGCGCCCGATGAAGACTTCAGCTGGCGGGGGCTGGGGACACCTGCCAGCCAACCTGGGGCCCATAGCAAATTGGGGGGCCCCAGGCCCCCATGGCTCAACCTAGCTACGCCACTGATCCATCTTAATGGACTATGGACTTTTCATTTCGGAAGTTATCCAAATCTTATTTAAACCTCGCTAAGCTAACTGCTTTTACTACATTCTCTGGCAACGAATTCCAGAGTCTAATTACATGTTGAGTGAAGAAATATTTTCTCAGATTTGTTGAAAATTTACTACTTTGTAGCTTCATTGCGTGCCCCCTAGTCCTAGTATTTTTGGAAAGAGTAAACAAGCGATTCACTTCTACGCATTCCACTTAACTCATTATTTTATAGACATCTATCATATCTCCCCTCAGCCTTCTTTTCTCCAATCTGAAGAGCCCTAACTGCTTTTGCCTTTCCTCATAGGGAAGTCATCCCATTCCATTATCATTTTTGTCGCTCTTTTCTGTAGCTTTTCTAATTCCACTATATCTTTTTTTTTTAGATGTGATGACCAGAATTGCACACAGAATTCGAGGTGCAGTCGCAGTATGGAGTGATACAAAGGCATTATAATGTCCTCATTTCCATTTTCCATTCCTTTCCTAATAATATCTAATAGTTTATTTCCTTTCTTAGCCACCGCCATACACTGAGCAGATGAATCCTAATGTGGAACCTTGCATTACGTAGCAATAGTTCGGGTTCCTCTTTCCCACATGCATCACTTTGCACTTTCTCACATTAAACATCATCTGCCATTTGGATGGCCAGTCTCCCAGTCTCGTAAGGTACTTTTGAAATTTTTCACAAGCCTCTTGTGATTTAACAACTTTGAATAACTTTGTGTCATCAGTAAATTTAATTACCTCACTAGTTACTCCCATCTCTAGGTCATTTATAAATATGTTAAAAAGCAGCAGTCCCAGCACAAACCCCTGTGGAACCCCATTATCTATCCTTCTCCACTGAGAATACTGACCATTTAGCCCTACTCTCTGTTTTCTACCTTTTAACCAGTTTTTAATTCACAATAGAACGCTACCTCCTATCCTATGACTCTCCAATTTCCTCTGAGGTATTTCATGAGGTACTTTGTCAAATGCCTTTTGAAAATACAAATACACAAAATCAATCTGCTCACCTTTATCCACATGTTTGTTCACTCCTTCAAAGAAATGTAGTAGATTGGAGGCAAGATTTCCCTTTATTAAATCCATGTTGGCTTTGTCTCATTAATCCATGCTTTTGAATATGCTCTGTAATTTTGTTCTTTATAATAGCCTCTACCATTTTGCCCAGCACCGACGTCAGGCTCACCAGTCTATAATTTCCCGGATCAGCTCTATAACTTTTTTTTTTTTAAATCGGCGTTACATTGGCCACTTAACAATCTTCCAGTACCATGCATGATTTTAAAGATAAATTACATATTACTAATAATAGTTCTGCAAGCTCATTTTTCAATTCTATCAGTACTCTGGGATGAATACCATCCAGACAAGGTGATTTGTTACTCCTCAGTTTGTCAAATTGCCCCATTACATCTTCCAGGTTTACAGAGATTTCATTCAGTTTCTCTAAATCGTCAGCTTTGAATACCATTTCTGGCACTGGTATCTCTCTCAAATCTTCCTCAGTGAAGACCAAGGCCAAGAATTCATTTAATCTCTCCACTATGGCTTTGTCTTCCGAGTTCCATCTTTTTCACCTCAGTCGATCCAATGGATTCTTTTGCCAGCTTCTTGGCTCTAATATACCTAAAAATGTTTTTACTATATGTTTTTGCCTCCAATGCAATCTTTTTTTCCAAAGTCTCTCTTTGCCTTCCTTATCAGCATTTTGCATTCAGATGTGCTAGACAAGAGTTTTGCCTTGCAAACTGGGAGCCTGTTCTCAACTGGCTCTCTCTTCATGCAAGAGAAAATCTAGGAGGGATGCAACAATACACTGAATAGTAAAGCTTGAAGGGGGTCATACAGCAAAGTACAGCATATGCAGATTCAGTTCACAGAGGATAATGCTGCAGACTAACTCTTACAGACCTGAAGGAGAGAGAAGAGGGAAGCATGTACAGAAGAACAAGACAAGCCAATAGGAAGAGTCCCATAAGACACAGAGATCTGGGACATGTGGTCAGGAAGAGCTTATTAGAGAACTACAAGATTACAGGGATTTGTAGATCAAGGGAACAACCTTAAATTAAAGGTACAGGCAATTAATCTGTTACAGACAATGCTTAACATATATTAATAAACAACAAATAGTCTGCCTCCATGCAAATGGGGGCTGAGCACTTGGAGTGAACTGCACTTACTACTACCCTTTGTTGTCTCCTATTCATCAGGTTTATGACCCAAAATCAAAATGAGGGCTAGGATCTGATGCTATGAGATTTCCTTTGCAACTACTTGAGGGATTTTTATCCTCATATGAACCCCCCCCCCCCCCAAAAACCACCTAGTCTGGGTAGTGATGTGCACCATGTTTCATTCTGAAACCATGCAATTATGGACCCTATATCTGACTACAGGGGAAATTTTGTAAGGCAGTGCCTTGTTAGATGTGAAGAACACAAGTAAAATGTCAGTATTTTAGATACTTACATGCATGAGTGGCACTATACTGTACATATATCAATGTCTTCTTATGTAAAAATGATCAGCATAAAAGTACATTAGTCATCCCCCCAAAATAGGCGGTTTTCATTTAGGCATTAACCGCTAATTTTCAGCAGCAATAACCGGTTAAATGCCTCTGATAATTAGCAGATAGCCCCTGTGAGACAGTAAGGGACTTAGTGCAGATGTCCCTAGAGATATTCTCTGTGAACAGTTGCAGTTCAGTCATCTGACAGCAGGGGACGATGGACCTTCTCTGTTCCTGGCTGACCTGCAGAACTACTATGGCAGGATCCAATGCATTATGGGGAAGTGAGGCTGGCTGGGCCAAAGGGAGTGGCTTTTTAATACAGTAAATTAAAAGCCTCAGGACAGAGCAAGAGCAGAGAGACCCCGATACAGAGGCTTCAGGAGCAAAAGTCCCAATACAGAAACCTGTGGCATGAGAGGCCTTGTGAGGAGGAAGGTCCCGATTCAGAGACCCAGAGGAAGAAGTGCAGGAGCTCAGAGTGTGATCTGCCTGCCTGTATTATGAGCTGTGGTGATGTGGCTGAGAATTAATGTAAAAGTGAGTACAAGTGCTGTTGTGTGGCTGGGATTAGCCAGTAGGCATGTGGAAACAGGGCCGCCAAGAGACTGAGCCGGGCCCGGGGCAAGGCCACCCCCAGACCCCCCCCCCCCCAAAGATTGCTGCTGCCCCACCCCCGCCTCCCGACAATTGCTACTGCGGTCGCCTCCCTCTCCTGCTCCCAGGCCGCCGGCGCTGTAGACCCCAGTGTCCACCTACCTACCCTCAGCTCCCTTCTGTCTGCCATCCGACCCCCTTCATTTAAAAAAAAAAATCTCAAAATCGGCAGCCCAGCGCCTTCTGTGTTAAAGCGGCAGATTGCCTCGGACGGACCTTCCCTCACTGTGTCCTGCCCTTGCGGAAATAGGACGTTACATCAGAGGAGGGTGGGACACAGTGAGGGAAGGCCTGCCCGAGGTGATCTGCTGCTTTCACACAGAAGGCGCTGTGCTGCTAATTTTGAGGTTTTTTTAAATGCAAGGGACCAGGTGACAGACAGAAGGGAGCTGAGGGTAGGCAGGTGGAGACCGGGGACTGCGGCGCCTGTGGCCTGGGAGCTGGAGAGGGCGAGGGACCCTGACGCCGGGCCCTCCTTGGAGTCCTGGTCCCGGGGAATTTTGCCCCCCCTGCCCCCCCCCCCCCCCCCCCCCCCCCCACGGCGGCCCTGTGTGTAAACTGAGGAACTGTACTGTGTAAAAGTATGGGGACATTAGTACTGTTTTGCTAAGCTGTGCAAAAGTACTGAACCGCTGGTGTTGCTTAACTGACAGAGTGGTTGAGGTCAGGCTGGAGTTAACCTGACCTCTGGACTAAGCATTAAAGAATAAGCCCAAGGGTACATGAATAAATCTTGATATGACCCAGCCTCTGAGATAACCGGACTGGGACTCTGTGTTCTGTAAATAAACACCTCTTATGTTGCACTTATACCTCCTGTCTAGCTGTATTATTGCTCCAGTCACGCTCAAAATCCGCTGGGCATCTTATAGCCCCAAACAAGTAATTTAACTAGTCAGCAGGTGTTTCTGGCCAGCTAAATCATTTTGAATATTGGCCAGCTAGGTTTCAGGGGCCAAACATTTAAGTTATCCTTCCAAGTGGCAATGGGTAAATGGCAGGTCTAACTTGAAATGGATAGATATACTATTAAATTTAAACATGGATTTTCAGTGGCAAGATTTACATGGATAGCAGGACTTACATGAATCACACCACTGAAAATAGGTATAAGTTTAAAAGGATTACATATCCATTTTAATTTACACAGCCCACTGCTAAATATTGACCTCTCTGTGTTCAAACTTAGACTAAACAGTCTTTGGAGGAGGGATTTTGTAAGATTACAATATATACAACATGCTGTGTATACTTATGGCAATCTAAAAATAATCAAAATATTGTGATCAGACCCACTTACGCAATTGTAATCAGTGATAATAATAATTATCTCTTCCTTTATATTTCATTTAGTGGCCGCCATGCAAATCAAGCATCCACATTTCTAGTAACCTGAATTTCCAACCCAGAGGTGGCTGCATTAATGTGTTTTCTTTTTTAGTATTGAATTGTGGGGGGAGGGGAGCCTATGTAAATGCATGACTTTCTACATATGGTGGAGGCATCTAAAAATGCCAGCAATCAGACTTCTTTCTGTGGATATGTCACAGGTTGGCATGGAAACCCGCTAAAGCTCAAAGCAAGCCAGGGAATAGTCGATCCTAATTATTAGTCTTTATAGGACTTTTCATTCCAGCAAAACAACACTTTCATACCACCTTTTAAACTGTATCAGAGAGGGAAAGTTGCCAATGAACTCCTCCCCAGTCCTGATCCAATAGCTGATGGCATTATGGGATCAGCAAGCAGAACATTACAACTAGAATCTGTGTTTTGTGGCTGAGCAAGAAGTGTTTATTAAGTATGCTGTGCAACTCTTATGAAACCGTCTAATTTAAGTCAACCCTACAGTGACACCTTCATTCTAAAACCAGTCATTTTCCTCCACAAAGTTATTTGTCTCCTTCCTGTCATCAGTATCAATATTAAGCTAGCATCACCAAGATATTGCATCTCTTTTTCAGAAAAAAACACTCTTATTTGTGAATCTGAAGGTAGGAAGGTTTGACTTGAGTGTTTCAAGAGTTGCTTATTGCAGTGCATTTTTGTTCCCTAATTCCCTAACCATCCCATTTAATAGGCCTCATGCTTTGGAAGCCTGAGGGGAAACTTACCACAAAGGTTTTAAAGGGCACAAAGAAAGTGAGCAGCTTGGATATTAAATTTAGCGAAGGTCACAGAAGCCTTAATTTTCCTTTTCTTTTCTGTGTACTGAAAGCTGATGGAATTTAAGACAGGAAAAGCTTCCATCAGAATGTTCTGTGTTAGTATTTGGATGCTTTAATCACAGATGGCACAAGCCTTGCTGTCCTTGACTGCCCTTGTCCTTTCCATTTTTTAAATCATTTTCATTTGCTGACATCTTGTGGACAAACTGAGAAAATGCATAATAAAACGAATGAAACAGAGAATATATTGGCAGATAAAGACTTAAGGCCCATCTAGTTTGCTCAATTTCCATAGAAAAATAGTTGCATAGGAATTAATGACAGAAATATAGCCTCTGATGCAGGAATCCCCCACCCCACCAAATCATTTTGGTAGCCCTTCTGTAGACCACACTCAACTATATCAAGTCAATAAGATGTAGAAGGAGCCAGCATTCTTAGTAGACTGGCCACACAGACATCCCAGCAGAGCAGTGGGCACCCTAAGGGGCACTACAGTAGACTTCACCTAAAAGGTCCCAGGTACACATCTCACTGTTGCTCCCTTATACTGTATAAGCCCTCCAAAACCCATCAAAAACCTACTGTATCCAACTGAACACCACTACAACAGCACTTACGGCTGCAGGTGTCACGTATATGTAGGTACGGTGGGTTTTTTGTTTTGAAGGGCTCACATTTTCCACCACAAGCATAACAGTTAGAGTGGTATATGGGCCTGGGTCCCCTTCTCTGCAGTACATTGCACTGACCACAAGGCTACTCCAGGGACCTGCTTGCTGCTCTAAGAGGAATGGCGGAATGACCATAACATCTGATGCTATCATAGAGCTTGGTATATACTGTTCCGGGGCAGAGGGAGCTGCAGCGAACGAACGAAGTTTAGCAAACTCAGAGGAGCAGGCGCGCACCGCGGCACCCCCCAGCGGCGTGCACCCGGGGCGGACTGCCCCCACCGCCCCCCTTGGTATGCCACTGGGTCCTACATTTAACGGCGCGCAGCTGGTGAGCTAATGGCCTCTCCGGGGGGGGGGGGGGAACATGTTCTTTCCTGCCCATTGTTCTGCTACTATTCCCCCTGCCCTGCACCACCGTACTCTAAAAATGGTAGCCGAGACTCCCTGCAAAAGTCTCGCAAGGCTAAGACCCATGAGACTACTGCGGGAAGTCTCAGCCGCCATTTTGAACACATGGCAGTGCTGGAAGGTGAGGGAATAGAGACAGTGCAGTGGGAAGGAAAGAACATGCTCCCCCGCAGAGACCACTAGACCACCAGGGCCCTTCAGGTAGGACCGGGGCAGTGGGAGCGTCGGCTGTAGAGGTAGGAGGTGTGTCAGGCAGCGGCCAGGCGGAGGGCCCAGACCACTCTCAGTCCGCCCCTGACTGCAGTGTTCTGTCCCCTTAATAGTGAAGATGGGTAGTCATTGCTGCATGGATGATACCGAAATTTAACATCCTATTCTTGATTTCTTATAAATCATTTAGGATAAGAGCTTAATATCATTATATAAAATACTACTATAATTACGTCAGTTTAAGATAAGGTAATGAATCAGCACTTGAAAGGCCATTAGGGACTCCAAGAGATCTAAAGGAACATATGTCAGAAAGCATAAAATGAAGATCTCATAGTCCTTGAGATCTGTTTCTCAATAAGGAGTTAAAAATCAAAAGTTCAGTATAAAACAGTGACAGGCTCTCTTAATGTAATTTGCTGCCCTTGAATACAAGCTGCAAGGGAAAGATGAGATGTTCATTGCATGATCCACATTGTCTCTGAGCAGAGAGCGAAGGGGAGAAGTGTTAGAGGTAGAGACACTTTGAGAAGGAGGTTAAAAATGGCAAATTCTATAGAGTTCACCTTTTAAAAGTCTATTTATTTATTTATATTATTTAACACATTTCTATAAATTCTACGCGGGTTACAACAAACATTCATAAAATGTAAAACATATTAAAATAAACAAAATCATTAAAAAAAATTTTTTAATAAAACAAAAATATAAAATAGTTCTGTGGTTTCCCTTTTTTAAATAAACATATAGAAACATGATAGCAGATAAGGGCCAAAGGGCCCATCCGGTCTGCCCATCCTCAGTAATCACAATCTTCCTTTTCCTAAGGGATCCCACGTGCCTTTTCCACACGTTCTTACATAGTAACATAGTAGATGACGGCAGAAAAAGACCTGCATGGTCCATCCAGTCTGCCCAACAAGATAACTCATATTTGCTGCTTTTTGTGTATACCCTACTTTGATTTGTACCTGTGCTCTTCAGGGCACAGACCGTATAAGTCTGCCCAGCACTATCCCCGCCTCCCAACCACCTGCCCCTCCTCCCAACCACCGGCTCTGGCACAGACCGTATAAGTCTGCCCAGCACTATCCTCACCTCCCAACCACCAGCCCTGCCTCCCAACCACCGGCTCTGGCACAGACCGTGCAAGTCTGTCCAGCACTATCCCCGCCTCCCAACCACCAGTCCCGCTGCCCACCACCGGCTCTGGCACAGACCGTATAAGTCTGCCCAGCACTATCCCCGCCTCCCAACCACCAGTCCCACTGCCCACCACCGGCTCTGGCACAGACCTTACAAGTCTGTCCAGCACTATCCTTGCCTCCCAACCTCCAGCCCCGCCTCCCGATCTTGATCTTAAATTCTGACACAGTCCTCATCTCCACAACCTCCACTGGGAGGCCATTCCATGCATCCACCACCCTTTCCATGAATGAGTATTTTTTTTAAATGCCTCCTAAGCCTATTTCCTCTTAACTTCATCCTATGCCCTCTCATTCCAGCGTTTTCCTTCATTTGAAAAAAGCTCACCTCCTGTACATTAATGCCACTGAGGTATTTAAATGTCTCTATCATTTCCCCTCTCTCCCGTCTCTCTTCCATTGTATACATGTTGAGGTTCATAAGCCTGTCCCTACATGTTTTATGACTGAGACCACTTACCAGTTTTGTAGCAGCCCTGTGTACTGACTCCATCCTGTTTATGTCAGTAGTAGTTTATGTAGTAGTAACATGCATTCTAACTCTCTGATGCTGATATAGAGATTGAATAGCAGTGAACGGAAGAGATATAAATGTTGACATGGTCTTCCACTTCGAAGGGTACCCTTACTCTACAACTTCAGTGGCTGCTATTATCTCAGGAATCAGCATTATGATACAGAATCAGCAACTACTGGAAGACGTTCTGCCTAGGGATCTCTTACTCCTTCCTCTTACTCTCCAAACTTTGTCCATAGTCTACTGATTTGTTAGATATATCCCCAAATTCTATAAAAGTCACTAAAAATTGCACACACAAATTTGGGCATACACTCCTAAGATTACAATCTTCTCTACTTAAATTTAAGACTGACCTCAGAACTTCTTTTTGAAGATGCTTATAATTGACTGTACTTTTGCCCATCCAGGAGTGCTATTAGCTATGGAGTACCCCTGTTGTTTTTACTCCACCCCCTCTTTACTATCACAATTGTATTTCTGCCCTGTTTGTTTCCTGTCTTTCATCCTATTATCCATTGTTTTCCCCCAGCTCTCCTCCCCTTCTTCCATTTTTCAGATTGTAAGCCGCCCTGACAGTCTCCAAAGGGCAGGTTAGTAAATACTAAATAAACCTGGAAACTTGCGCTCAGTTGCATGCCCAATTTAATTGAATAACCAGCCAATTAGCACCAATAATTGGCTTCTTAACAAGCAATTATTGGTGCTAATTGGATTTAACTAAAATTTACAAGCGTAAATTTTACATGTGAGTCCTAACACAGGAGGGTCATGGGCACATCAGGGGTGTTCCCATAATTTATGCACATTGTTATAGAATAACAGAGATCCATGCCTCATTTAGGTATGAGAATATACACCAAGATTTTGGTGGTATTTATTTTATTTTTTAGTTACATTTGTACCACGTGTTTTCCCACTCATGGTAGGCTCAATGTGGCTTACATATACAGGTACTTATTTGTACCTGGGGTAATGGAGAGTTAAGTAACTTGCCCAAAGTCACAAGGAGCTGTGCCTGAAGTGGGAATCAAACTCAGTTCCTCAGGATCAGAGTCCACCACCCTAACCACTAGGCCACTCCTCCACACAAATGGCCATGCCTAAATCTAATCATAGTTCCCAGTGCTAAGTGCTATTCTTTAATCGGCGCCTAACTTTAAGCACCGTTTAGCACTTAGCACTATATTTTATGCCAATTTTTAGGTGCCATTTATAGAATTTAATCCGTAACTTACTGCTAAACCCAACTTAGACAGTTCAAAAGAAATTAATATACAGCCTAATCTGGGAATATTCTCAAAAATGCCCTGTAATAACCTAAATAGAAAATCTTCACAGCTAGTCCAAATTTAATTACGATATTATATTCAAAACCCCATACTTCTCAGTTTTTTAATGCAATACAGTAGCTTTCAATGTAGCAATATAGTTTTCCCATAAACCTCAGTGATGTGCGATCATCAGCAATTGTTAACACTGACGATCCTCACACATATCAACCTCTTCATCGGTTTAATTAGATAATTTTACAATTTTATAGTTTCCTTTCAAATTATTAAAGCCCATAATTTAAATTGAATTGAACTTATCTTTTCTTTCTTTTATTTATCAGACCCGGGGGTTAGGCTGCCCGACATGCACGTTTCGCTCCGAAATGAGCTGTCTCAAGGACATCCCCTACAATATAGAAAATATTTTATTAATATCTACACCCCATACATCAGCAGTCAACCCATGTCTGGAGCGCATATATATTTATATTTAACAAACCAAAGAAACTTACCCCATGATCTTATTAGCGCCAGCTCAGCAAAAGTAATTCAGAAGCCAAGATGGCGCCAGCGTTTTTCCAAATCAATTAAATACCAGCTGATCTCTGACGTATCCATCTTGAGAACCCCGCCCCCCATGGCATTCCACCGGCAGCCTTCCTCCCTGCACTGCTGCCGGTGGTAGGTTGGAAATAATTAGATAAGTGTAGCCCATTCGATTTCTGCATTTAAACCCATCGGTGTAACCGTCTGTAACATAAAGATATTAAATTGTTCTCTAAAATTTAAGAGTTTCTTTATAGACCCTCCCTCCTCCCGAGCATCTAAACACTCAATGATCCGCCATCTAATGTCTTCGGTTCTATGCTGTTTCTGCAGCCAATGATTCACCAAAGGAGCCTGCATATTCTGCGTTTGAATTCTCGATTTGTGCTCGTTCAAACGAATCTTAATAGGACGAGCACTCCTGCCAATATATATCAAATCGCAGGGACATAGAATTGCATAAACCACATTACAACTGTCACAATTAGTCATAGATGTACTTCTTATTATTTTCTCCTTCTGAGGTACTTGCCAACTATCTCCTGTGATGGTCAAAGCACACCACTGGCAGTGACCACATCTAGTATGACCCCCCTGGGCAATATTTCTAGCTCTATAATCCAAAAATTTATTTTTACTTAAACGTTCTCCCAATGTTTTACCCTTGGTAAAAGATATCAAGGGAGGCTCTACAAAACAGGTATAAAGTTGAAGCACATGCCAGTGATCTTTAATCACTTGAGATATCTTTTTACTAATATCTGTATAAGGTAATATACAGGTCAGTCGGTCTTCTTCTACCTGCTCAGTTTCTTTCAATAGGAGTTGTCTCTGGGCAAATCTAGCTCTAATGTATGCTTTCTTTATAGCTGATCTAGGATATCCTCTCATCAAAAATCTATTTTTTAGATCAGCAGCTTGTTTTTTAAACTCAACTAATGTAGAGCAGACTCTCCTAGCTCGTAAAATATTAACATCAATTGTATTCAGCCAGCTCACAAACTCCAGTAAAGCTGGCTTCGAACCTGTCCACAGAAAAAATATATCATCCAAAAAACGTCTCCATAGCCTAACATATTGAAAATAAGGAGACAGATAGATAGATCTTGATTCCATTTGGGCGATATACAGAGTAGCTACAGATGGAGCTAGAGTAGCTCCCATCGCTACTCCTTTAGTCTGGAGATAGAACTGCTTATCGAACCAAAAATAGTTCTTACATATAACCAAATTCGCTAGTGTTAAAATAAACTCTGTAGGTATTCTCTGCACTCCTGGACGTGCCACTAAAACATCTTCAATCACTTTTAGTGCGCCAGCTTGAGGAATTTTCGTATATAAAGATACGATATCAAGCGTAACCAGCCATGATGATGTTGTCACATTATCTATATCCTCTAATTGTCTCAGAAAATGAGAAGAGTCTTTTATATAGGAAGCTACCTTCTGGACTTCCTCTTTCAAAAACGGATCAATAAAGATAGATAATGGTTCAAGTACTGATGATGATGTAGATACTATCGGTCGTCCAGGAGGAGAGGTTAATCGCTTATGGATTTTTGGCAGAAAATAGATCTTAGGAGTTTGAGGATTTTCTTCAATTAAATATCGACCTTCTTTTGTTGTCAAAATTTTTCTTTTCACAGCTTCAGAAATTATTTCCTTGATCTGTTTCTGTAAATCATCCATAGGATCCTTGGATAGTAATTTGTAAGTTTCTATAAAGAAACTCTTAAATTTTAGAGAACAATTTAATATCTTTATGTTACAGACGGTTACACCGATGGGTTTAAATGCAGAAATCGAATGGGCTACACTTATCTAATTATTTCCAACCTACCACCGGCAGCAGTGCAGGGAGGAAGGCTGCCGGTGGAATGCCATGGGGGGCGGGGTTCTCAAGATGGATACGTCAGAGATCAGCTGGTATTTAATTGATTTGAAAAAACGCTGGCGCCATCTTGGCTTCTGAATTACTTTTGCTGAGCTGGCGCTAATAAGATCATGGGGTAAGTTTCTTTGGTTTGTTAAATATAAATATATATGCGCTCCAGACATGGGTTGACTGCTGATGTATGGGGTGTAGATATTAATAAAATATTTTCTATATTGTAGGGGATGTCCTTGAGACAGCTCATTTCGGAGCGAAACGTGCATGTCGGGCAGCCTAACCCCCGGGTCTGATAAATAAAAGAAAGAAAAGATAAGTTCAATTCAATTTAAATTATGGGCTTTAATAATTTGAAAGGAAACTATAAAATTGTAAAATTATCTAATTAAACCAATGAAGAGGTTGATATGTGTGAGGATCGTCAGTGTTAACAATTGCTGATGATCGCACATCACTGAGGTTTATGGGAAAACTATATTGCTACATTGAAAGCTACTGTATTGCATTAAAAAACTGAGAAGTATGGGGTTTTGAATATAATATCGTAATTAAATTTGGACTGGCTGTGAAGATTTTCTATTTGTGCTATTTCTACCCGGTCCTATTGAGGATTAGTTGTGCCTGGTTAATGACTGTAATAACCTAGACATTACTCTTTATAAGGTGGGTTCTCTGTCATCTTGAAAATTCCTCTGTTCAGAATCCACTTTACTTTATAAGACTTTTTATTCAAAACATATTTTGTTCGACTTAGATGTTCAGCCAGGGTTCTTTCCTACACTCCTAGAGACACTCACATTTATTTATTTGTTTATTGGGATTTATTAAGCACCTTTATGAATCAATTCACCCAAGATGGTGTATAGAAGATACTATCTGACATAAAACTTAACAGTTTTGGTAAACAGCATAGCAATAGTGAAATGATCAAACATAAGCATAAATACAATCAATGAGGTAAACTTGGAGATGGCAAATTGAATCCTAGAAATGGGAGTAACATGATAAATCAGAAATATACATTAAACAGCACAGTATGACTCATATTTATTTGGATTTTGCTCACACCTTATTCAGTAGTAGCTCAAGGTGAGTTACATTCACGTACACTGGGTATTTCTCTGTCCCTGGAGGGCTTACAATCTAACTTTGTAGCTGAGGCAATGTAGAGTTAAGGGTCCCTTTTCTAAGTTGCGTAGGTGCCTACATGTGTACAACGCACATCAAATTAGAAGTACTGCCTGGCTACGTATGGCAGTAAATAATTTCTATTTTCTATTGTGTGGCCCTAACCAGGTGGTATTTGGCAGTATACGCATGCTGATGATTACCACCCGGTTAACGTGTGAGACCTTACCGCTAAGTCAATGGATGGTGGTAAGGTCTGGAGCCCAAAATGGATGCGTGCTGATTTTCACTTTGCCACACATCCATTTTCCATGGGAAAAAAAGGCCTTTTTTGCAGGTGCACTGAAAAATGGACCTGCACGCATCCAATAAACACATCTTCACCAGTGCAAACCTTTTTTTTTTAGCACACCTTAGTAAAAGGACCCATAAGTGACTTGGCCAAGATAACAAATAGCAGCAGTGGGATTTGAACTGGCCACCTCTAGATGTCAAGAGGGGTATTCTAACCACTAGGCTACTCCTCCACTCCAGCATAGAAATGTAGTAAATGTCAGCAGAGTAGAAATGATACATCATAACAGACAGCATGGAAGAACATTCATGAAACTTACATGATACTCACAATGTTAGCACAGCACAAATGAAACACCTTAATATGCATGCATTAAAACATTCAAACAACATAATGTCTGCACAATGCAAATTGAATAGGCATGCAATCAGAGCAATCAAATAACATAGATATTATGCTTATACTGTCACTATGATACAATGAGACATTTGATAGGCAGTTGAGGCAACAAGTGCAGTTGAGACACAGATGGACATGCTGGGTAGGACAAAGTTATTGGAATAAATAAATGGGTGGCTAAATTGAAGGCAAATCATATGTACAGTTGAATAAGATATAAGGAACTAGTCTTAGTTACTAGGTGTATGGCAAGCTAGTCCAGACACAGTTGCCACATGTGTTCAAGGCTTGAGAGAAGAACCAGGCTTTCATCTGCTTCCTGAAGTAAAGGCAGTCTTGAGTTAGGCGTAGCCCCTTTGGGAGCAAGTTTCAGACTGTGGAGGCAACTCCTGAGAAGGCTTTCTGGCAGGTATCACATCGTGCAATTTATTTTCACGAGGGTACAGATAGTGATACTTCTTGAAAGAATCTTAGAGTCCATGAAGATGTGTAGAGAACTAATTTATTCTTTAGGTGCTCTGGTCCATTTTGAGGGGTATAATTGAACGGGGCGCCCAAGTTTTCCTGAGGATGTCCTCGCAGGACGTCCCCGCAAAGGGGCGGGGAAACCCGTATTATCAAAACAAGATGGGCGGCCATCTTTCGTTTCGATAATACGGTCAGGGATACCTAAACCTCAACATTTAGGTCGACCTTAGAGATGGTCGTCCTTAGAGATGGTCGTCCCCAATTTTCGGCGATAATGAAAACCGAGGATGCCCATCTCAGAAATGACCAAATCCAAGGCAGTTGGTCATGGGAGGAGCCAGCATTCGTAGTGCACTGGTCCCCTCATATGCCAGGACACCAACCGCGCACCCTAGAAGGCACTACAGTGAACTTCACAAATTGCTCCCAAGTGCATAGCTCCCTTACCTTGTGTGCTGAGCCCCCCAACCCCCCCCCAAAACCCACTCCCCGCAACTGTACACCACTACCATAGCCCTAAGAGGTGAAGGGGGCACCTACATGTGGGTACAGTGGATTTCTGGTGGCTTTTGAAGGGCTCACATTTAGCATCACAAGTGTAACAGGTAGGGGGGGATGGGCCTGGGTCCGCCTGCCTGAAGTGCACTGCACCCACTAAAACTGCACCAGGGACCTGCATACTGCTGTCATGGAACTGGGTATAACATTTGAGGCTGGCAAAAAAAAATTACGTTTTTTTTAGGGTGGGAGGGGGTTGGTGACCACTGGGGGAGTAAGGGGAGGTCATCCCTGATTCCCTCCGGTGGTCATCTGGTCAGTTCGGGCACCTTTTTGAGGCTTGGTCGCAAGAAAAAATGGACTAAGTAAAGTCAGCCAAGTGCTTGTCAGGGATGCCCTTCTTTTTTCCATTATCGGCCGAGGATGCCCATGTGTTAGGTATGCCCCCGTCCCGCCTTCGCTACACTGCCAACACGCCCCCGTGAACTTTGGTCGTCCCCGCGACGGAAAGAAGTTGACGGTACCCAAAATTGACTTTCGATTATGCCGATTTGGGAGCCCCTTAGAGAAGGACACCCATCTCCCGATTTGTGTCAGAAGATGGGTGCCCTTCTCTTTCGAAAATAAGCCTGTTTGTCTGAGGACCTTGAAAATCAAAGATGAGTTTTATATTTGGCTCTGTAAGGTACTGGTAGCCAGTGCAGTTTTTTGCAGGATGGGTGTGATGTGATTGTGGCTTTTGCAGCCCTCTATCAGTCGTAATACAGCATTCTGAATTAGTTGGAGCTGGTGCAAACTCTTTTTGGTTTGGCCAATATATAGGGCTGCTCCAAACTATCTTTTTTTTCTTCCTGCCTCTTCTTTTTCATTCTCTCTATGAATTAATCCACTCTGTGTCCAACAAGCTTACCTATATTCCAGAGCTTTTTATCTCCAATATTTTGTATCATCTTACTTTAACTGACAATTGGCTTTTCCCTGAGTACTTTGCTTAAATTACTGCCCTTAGACATGGAGGTTAATCTTTCTCCCGTACAGTTTGCTCTGTTAGTCACAAGCAGTTACTCTCTCTTCCACCATACCCCAAGATCCCCAACAAAATGTGTTCATGCATTCTTTATTTTTGGCTATTGCCTACCTCTCCCTGTCCTCAAAAGAAACATATTTTACTGATATGTTTTCTTTTATACTGCAGCCCCTCTCTCCTACTTCCAGGGAAAACATGCACTATGAAAGCATTGGTATCCAGTGGTCCTGGTTTGGCACTGATGAAGCAAGGGGAGCTGGGGTGACGGACTTTTCATGAGTAGGCATATACCTTACATGACCATGAAGAGTGGGCTGAGCTGAAAAGAGGAAGTATCACAACTGATGATTCATTTCCATGATATTTTTATAGCCCCCTTCTGGATCATTTCAAAGTTGTGAAAATCCAACATGTAATGAAAAGGATAGAAAGTTGGAGGTTTGCTTAGAATGCATCTATCTCTATTGTAAGTAGCAAAGGTTCGGAGAATAAATAATGTACAGAGTAGCACTCTGTGACTTCTTGAATCTGAATTCCTTTTGCTAATGTAGCTTTAAATTATTCAGTAAAAAAAAGTGCCAAGTAGTGCTGTTTTATTAATGATCAACTTTATACAGCAGAGCATCTGATGCAAAAAGACAAGAATTTACCTCTGAACTGTAGCTCAGTGTTATCCATTGTATATATAGTTTAGGTTCCATCAAAACAATCCTTAATAGCAAAAGAACTTTCATATAAAAGGGTCTCTTCTTCCTTCTTCATAATTCAGCAGTCAAATATATACATTTTTAAATTAATTTTTAAAAAAAACACTGGGAATGACATGACAGCAAAATAATAAATACATTAAAAGATACATACTGCCAAGTAAAATATCAACAAAATGAAAACGAACTATGGGCCAGATTCTATATAAGGCACTTGAAAAATCCACATGGACCTAAGCATATTCTATAAGTGCCTAGATTTACGCACGGTATATAGAATACACTTAGTTGATTCCCCAGCGCCTAAAACCATGCACCTCCACTTACAACACTGAAAACATGGCATAAATCCATGCATGTAGATTTACGCACACTGGGCCATTTTCTATAACTACGCACATACATTTTGGAATGCCCACAAAATGCCCATTTCCTCACCTATAACTACACCCCTTTTGAACAGCACACATTAGAATTTAGGTGCAGTTCATTACAGAATACGCTTAGCAAGTTTTTGCAAGTAAATTCTAATTATTACCAATTAGTGCTCATTATTGCTTGTTAAGTGCTGTTATCAATGCTAATTAGCTTGTTAAGTCAATTAACTTACACATGTTGTTATGCAATATGCTTAGAATTCAGTGTAGAATGCTAGAGGCGCTATATAGAATCCATCAGTATGTTTCACATTTTAATCCCAACTCCTCCCCCTCACAGAAATCCAACCCTCAACTTTCAATGACAGGTCTGGCTCCCACAGTGTTCTTTATGCCAAAGCCAGACCAAAAAACCACAAATACAAAAGACCTACTGGGTTAATAATTAAGAATCCAGCAGTGCACTCTGTGGGACATATTGCTCCAAATGGGCTCCCAAATTTTTTATATTTTACCCAGTGTCCAGGATTTGTTAAACCTACTCTGTGTCTTTCATGGACCATTACAGTGGAAACCAAATTCAACCATTGTGTCATAGATGGTGGAATGTTACTCCGCCATTGAAGAAGAATACGTTTCCTAGCTAAAAGAACCGAGCAGTAAAGCAATTGTTTTTCCGGTGCAGTAGCAGAGCAACAAATAGCCAAGTAATCATGAAAGAAGAAGAACTGAGGAGCAAATGGAAGTCGCGTGTATAAAACTCTAATGGTATAATGGTGCACCCTCTCCCAAAATCTATGGATGTTCTCACAAGCCAAGAATAAATATCCCAATGTAGCTCCCTGTCAACCACACTTAATACAAGAGTCAATAGAAACAATGTCCATTTTCACAGCTCTATCAACTGCTATAAAAGCTCGAGAAACAAATTTTTAAAGTTGATCTTTAAGATTTGCATTACCACCTTAATAGGGCATTTTAGGACTAGCCCTTTCAACATTATCATCTGGATACTACACATGGCGCCTACAGTTATGTGCGCTAATTGGGTCACATACCCGATTAGTGTGCATAACTTAATTGAATAACAAGCAATTATTGGCACTAATTGGCATTAATTAGAATTTATGCACACTGCTCGCTAAGCTTATTCTATAAAGTAGTCCACATAAATTCTACAGCACATATCTGCAAAGGGGGCATGCTGAAAGAAGTGACATACTGTAGGTGTTCCTAAATATTATGGGAGTGGTTAGAGAATCAGGTGTTCTGCAAAGAAATTTTGCAGCCAGCATTTACATCATGTTCTCTTTGGCATAAATGGCCATGGCTATCTGAAGAACATAGATCCTGGCTCTAGGCGCTATTCTATATGTGGTGCCTTGGACTTAGTCTTTTTCTTAAACAGATTACCTTTCCAGTGGAGTAACCTGTTCCTGTAACTTTGGGTTCTGATGTATCTCCTATTGTGCCAGTTATGCTTTTCACTTCTTCAGAAAACTCAAGCATAGACATTTGTCTAGATTGATGGAATAGCTTGGTGTTCCTTTCAATTTGGATGAGCTTTCAGGTCACAGTTGGCAAGACAATCCCAACCATGCTAAAAGGTGTCTCCTCAATTAGAAGGTTATAAGTGGTCCATGTAGTATAGTCTAATGACTAGCACACTGACCTTTGATACTACTGAGTGGGGTTCAGATCTCACTGTAGCAGTTGGTTAGCATACACATCTTAACCAATTCACCTGGCTAGAGAGAGAGATTTTTCTTTGGAACACAGGCCCATCCAGGGTCAGATTGATAGTGAGTTGGGCCCTCTGCCACAAAGGGACATGGGCTCCTCCCCACCTAGCAAAAATAAGGAAACTAGATGGATGCTAGGGGAGAGTGGACCCCCGGGCACTGTCCTATTGTCTCAGTGGTAAGTCTTCCCATGGACAAATGTGTGGTTGGGAAATCCCAGACTGTTTCACTGTATGGCTCTTAGGTAAGGAGCATCCTACAACCCCTACACCCTTGTAATAATTGATCACATCTCTTTTTTCGCTCCACAGGTGTGTGGCTGGTATGGGCCCAGTAGTCTGAAGGATGACACTTGTAGGAACTGCCACCATACAACAAAAAGTGTGTATACCTTATCTAACCTTATCTCTCCTCTCCCCAATACAGGTGACCATGGCTATCCCCTAAGGATATGGCTGATGACTCCAATCATCAACCCCAGAGGCCAGAGGAGGTTCAATACAATAGGGCAGAAAGTTCTATCAGGGCGATCATAGAGCAAACATTTGGACTTCTGAAAACAAGATTCCGTTGTCTCGACCATTCTGGTGATGAGCTATTATACAATCCCACCAAGGTATATGACATTGTTACAGACTGCCAACTCAATCTCAATAATGCTTTCTCCAAGATCAGCTTCACCTCAGACCTCAGCGGTGCAGCTCGCCAATATGTTTGCATTTCTTCATTGACAAGTCTTATGTCCCCACCTCATCATCGGTCATTCAAGTGTATATGTTTTATATTATACTAGTAAAAAAGGCCCGTTTCCAAAACCAATGAAATGGGTGCTAGCATGTGGCTTTTTTTTGTGTGTGTATGTGTCACAGAGTTATTTTGTGTGTGTGTGTGTGTGTGTGTGTGTGTGTGTGTGTGTGTGTGTGAGTGTGTGAGGGTGGGGTGTGTGTGCAGGTTGTTGATGTGTGTCTTTTTTTTTTTGTTTTGTTTTTTGGGTGTGGGGTTGGGGGATGTGCTGTGCTGGCAAAGTGGGATGGATTGGTGTGTGGCTTTGAGGGTGTGTTTCTGTTGTATTGTGTGTGAGTGGTTTTGTCTGTCAAGGAGGTTTGTGGAGGGGGGTCTTTCTTTTGGTGAAATGTGAATGTGGTTGTAGGGGGGGTCAGCCTTTGCTGAGTGGTGGATTGTTTTTTCCGGGGTTTTTTTTTTGTGTTGTGCTGAGGCAGCAGTGTTGTTTTAGATGGGTGGAAGGTAGAGGAGCACGTTCTTGGTCTGTCAGGTTTTTTTGGCCATTTCAGGGCTGCTGTAGGGGAACGCTGGAAGAGAAATGTGCTGTGGGAAGCAGCACCATCTTTTTCCGTTGGGCTGGGGCTCTGGGCATCCTGGAGGTGGGAGACGGCTGGCCTGAGGACGGGGATGGTTGTTTTAAGTTGGCGGAAGGAAGAGGAGCACGGTCTCGGGCCTTCGGGGGGTGATCCGGTATGCTCGGTCCATTTCAGGCCGGCTGCAGGGGAATGCTGGAACATTTATGCGCTGCAGGAAGCAGCGCCATCTTTTTCCGGGTGCTCGGGGAATCCCCGAGGTGGGAGACGGCTTGCCTGAGGCTGGGGATGGTTGGGCACATCCTTGGCCACTTCGGCAAAAGGGGAAGAGGAAGGGGGTGGGGAGTTACCTGCAGCCGTGTGAGAAACCGGGTATTCTTTGTTTGTTTTTTATTATTAGTTTGCATTTCTGTTGAAGTAAGAGTGGATGCCTTTCGAATGATGGAGGTGGTGCGTCGGTGTGCGGTTGTTTCGTTAGTTTGGCAGCCAGTCTCCAGCGATTCCTAGGCAGGGAAGGAGTAGGGAAACACGCTCCTCCTCCTTCCTTGGTTGCTGTTTGCTGCTGGCTGGATAGTGGGTAATCCTTCCAGCTGGGCCGCAGCTTCTCCTGTTCGCCCACGTCCCAGATGGTGAGGGGCACGCTGTTCTCTGGCTCCACCGACTCCACGTCAAGCGATCCCAAATATAGTCTGTGCTACAGGCCCTCCGGCACTCTTCAGTACCGGCATTAGGCATTTAAAATTTTCTCCCCCCCCCCCCCCCAGTCTATTTTTGCACATACCCACAGCAGGAATATTCTTCTCTCATTTCAGTGGTGGTTCTGTGCTCTCCGTGCTGCACAGATAATAAGCCGTTCTGCTGGTGAATGCGCCTCCCTTATTGCCACGTAGTTTCCTCTGATAGGTCCGTCTTACGTCGCCTAGCGTTTCCTGGGAACAGTTTTGTGATGGTCCTTTGTGTTTCAGAACGTTGAGGGTGTTTTTTCTGATTGGTCCGTCATGCAAGGGCGGGGCAGAGAGACATGGTCAGTGTTGTGGCTTCACCACCATGAACTGACAAACCCTTCAGGGAGTGACTGAGTGACTTCAGAATGTTGTCTTCAGAACGTTGAGGGTGAGTTTTATTATAGTAGATTATTTGCTTAACTGTTTACCGTAATTATCCACTTAAGCTTTTATCCAAATAAAGTACTGTATATAAATGTACTCAAAGATGCTGTATACAGATTTTAGTCCAGGGAATGTCCTCTGACATAGGCTATGTTTTACTCTCGGGCTCATTTTCAAAAGAGAAGGACGTCCATCTTTCGACATAAATTGGAAGATGGACGTTCTTCTCCCAGAGACATCCAAATTGGTATAATCAAAACCCGATTTTGGATGTCTCCAACTGCAGTCCGTCGCAAGGACGTCCAAATTTTAAGGGGGCGTGTCGGAGGTGTACTGAAGGCGGGACTTGGGCATGCCTAACACTTGGACGTCTTTGACCCATAATCGAAAAAAACAAGGATGTCCCTGACGAACACTTGGACGTTTTCACCCGGACGTGTTTTTATTACGAATAAGGCACAAAAAGGTACCCGAAATGACCAGATGACCACCAGAGAGAACTGGGGATGACCTCCCATTACTCCCCCAGTGGTCACTAACCCCCTCCCACCTTCAAAATATATCTTTCAAAATATTGATTGCCAGCCTCTATGCCAGCCTCAGATGTCATACTACATAAGTACTTAAGTATTGCCATACTGGGAAAGACCAAAGGTCCATCAAGCCCAGCATCCTGTTTCCAACAGTGGCCAATCCAGGTCACAAATACCCGGCAAGATCCCAAAAATGTACAAAACATTTTATACTGCTTATCCCAGAAATAGTGGACTTTCCTCAACTACATTTAATAACGGTCTATGGACTTTTCCTTTAGGAAGCCATCCAAACCTTTTTTAAACTCCACTAAGCTAACCGCCTTTACCACATTCTCTGGCAACAAATTCCAGAGTTTAATTACACGTTGAGTGAAGAAATATTTTCTCCGATTCGTTTTAAATTTACTACTTTGTAGCTTCATCGCATGCCCCCTAGTCCTAGTATTTTTGGAAAGCGTGAACAGACGCTTCACATCTACCTGTTCAACTCCACTCATTATTTTATAGACTTCTATCATATCTCCCCTCAACCGCCTTTTCTCCAAGCTGAAGAGCCCTAGCCGCTTTAGCCTTTCCTCATAGGGAAGTTGTCCCATCCCCCTTATCATTTTTGTCGCCCTTGTCTGCACCTTTTCTAATTCCACTGTATCTTTTTTGAGATGCGGCGACCAGAATTGAACACAATATTCAAGGTGCAGTCGCACCATGGAGCGATACAAAGGCATTATAACATCCTCATTTTTGTTTTTCATTCCTTTCCTAATAATACCTAACATTCTATTTGCTTTCTTAGCCGCAGCAACACACTGAGCAGAAGGTTTCAACGTATCATCGACGACGACACCTAGATCCCTTTCTTGGTCCGTGACTCCTAACGTGGAACCTTGCATGACATAGCTATAATTCGGGTTCCTATTTTCCACATGCATCATTTTGCACTTGCTCACATTAAATGTCATCTCCCATTTAGACGCCCAGTCTCCTAGTCTCGTAAGGTCCGCTTGTAATTTTTCACAATCCTCCCGCGATTTAACGACTTTGAATAACTTCTATCATATATTCACTTGTTCTTCTCCCCATCCTTTTTCTCCTCCCTGTACAGGTCTTGATTTTGTCAAGGTCCCTGTACATGTCCTTGGATGTCAAATAGGTAAAAGAACTCTGTCCTTGCAGGGGCTGGTTACTCTGCTCATCTATGATGACATATATCTTTACTGCCTTTTCTGGTTGCTCTGTTGGATATACATTAGCTGCATATATCTTGGTGCACGACCGTCCACTGCGCCCTTCTCCACATACTTTTGTACAGTTTGGAGTAACTTTGGTAGTGATGCTTTGTCTATCTCCTTCTCCCCACTGTGGCTTGACTTTGAGGCTGGGGTTCCTGTAGAAGTAGGAATACTCTTGTCAGGGTATAAGGCGCTGACATGCTGGTTACTATTGCACTTAGTGCACTTAATGGCTGCTTTACAGTCTTTAGCCATGTGCTTGGATGAGGAGTAACATTTATAGCAGATTCTGAATTTATTCAACACATCTTTACATTCTCTTAAGGGTTTCAACCTAAACTCGCTACATTTCTTGAGAGGATGATGTTTCTTATGTATAGGACACTGTCTGTCAGGATCCTCTACTTTCTCTGTAGTAGGAGGAAGATCAATATATAACTCTCCAGCAGCAAGTGCCATTTTTAGGATACATTATTTCTGAGCATAGTTTAAGGATGGATCCCAGCAACTTTCAATAGTCCTCTGCTGGCCTTGCAAAGGTTTCTCTGGTTTGCCAATTATTACCGTCAACTTATCAAAATTATTCCATAATCGCAGTACCACTCACGGCTCCTAACCAAGAACGAAGTGGATCCTCGACATTGGCCCCCCAGAGGCCTGTGAGGCATTTGAAAGACTCAAGCAAGCCTTTGTGTCTGCACCTATCCTTCAACACCCTGATCCTAAAAAGAAGTTATTTGTGGAAGTGGATACGCCTTCAATAGGCACTGGCACTGTCCGCTCCCAAGCTCACTCTAGTGGCAAACTCCTGCCCTGTGCCTTTTCTCACAGAAATATTCCCTACTAGACAGAAATTATGCCATTTGGGGATCAGGAATTGTTGGCAATCAAACTGGCACTCAGGGAATGGTGACATCTGTTGGAGGGGGCCAATAAGCCTTTCATGGTCTTCATGGACTATTAGAACCTATTGTATCTTCAGGAAGCAAGGCACCTTAATCCCAGACAGTCCCAGGGGTTGCTGTTCTTTGCCTGGTTCACTTTCATCCTGACCTACCAACCCGTCTCCAAGAATACTAGGGTGGATGCTCTGTCAAGGTCCATGGAACCGGAAGAGGAGTCTAATGGACTCCAACATATCATTGAGCCAGCCAAGATACTCTTGGTACTGCAGCATCCATACCACTAGGTATGACATTTGTACCTCCTTGTCAGTGGGAGAGGGTTCTCCAGGTGGGCCATGCGTCCAACTTCTTAGGCTATCCAGGTATTTTGGGCACTAAACACTTCATCGCCCGGAATTACTGGTGGTCATCTCTAGAAAAAGATGTCCAAGAATTTGTTGTAGCCTGTTCAGAATGTGCCCAGCATAAGCCTGATCATAGACAGCCCTAGGGATTACTTCAACCTCTACCAATTCCTGAGAAACCTTGGATCCATCTTTCCATAGATGTTATCACCGATCTACCCTCATCTGAAGGAAATACTGCCATCTGGGTAGTGGTTGATAGGTTTTCTAAAATGCACACTTTGCCCCCCATCCAGGCTTACCCTCTGCAATAGAACTCGCTCATCTCTTCATTTCCAATATTTTCCACCTGCATGGATTACCTAAGACTATTACATCTGATTGAGGAGTGCAATTCATCTTCAAGGTCTGGCGAGCCCTTAACCGAGAATTAGGAGTAAATTAAGTTTCTCCTCTGGGTACCATCCACAAACCAATGGACAGAAGGAGCAGAACAACGTCTGAAACAATTCCTAAGGATGTATGTCTCTTCTTTTCATGAGAATTGGGGACAACTATTACCCTGGTGTAATAGAAGTGATTATTAAAGATTGTTTTTCAACTCTGCCTTGACTGACAAGTGCACTCGGGGTCTGTATATTTGATTAGAAATAATTCTGTTTGTGTGAAATATGGAAGAAGATAAGACATAGCTAATTAATTTGGTATGTGAAGGGAGAGGTGGAGCTTGTTTCAAGTTCAGACTGGCCACCTGGACTGAGAAACATGTGACCACATTCCCACAGTATGGCTTGTTTACGTAAACAGAGAAATTCTCAAGCATTCTGTAATTTTCCTTAGCTCTGAACATGAGTTCTAAGCCTAATATAAAAGGGAGTTTCTGTCAGTGAAATTGGGAGCTCATCTGTGAGTAACGTACGTACTGCACAGGGAACCATATTTCCTGGTCAAAGAAACTCCTGGTTTTTGCTGTGAACAGGGCCCCCCCCCCCCCCCAGCTGATGATAACAGTCTGGATGATGTAAGGACCAGTGATGTATGTATAGTGTATTATTGCATCTTTTCCTGGTCAAGAGACTCCTAGCATTGTTTGGATGTAGGGACCAGTGATGTAATGATTGTTTCTTTTTAACTATAGATAGGTATTGTTTCTTTTCAGTTATATAGCTTAATCATTGTGTATCTTAGACAATTACGAACGTCTAATAAAAGTCTTTTTTACCTAATACGAATCCAAATGAATCCACAGTAATTACTGAGTAGTCGGTGTCAGTGAGGCAGGCTGTAAGACCAGGGCAGAACACCTGGGCTGAGTTCACAAGAGAGTTTGCAGTGCTACGGGAGCTTCACCCTTTTGGATCATATATGGGCAGTATCTACGCATCCTTGTGCCGCTATCCATACAACCAGAGGTCCCTGCTGCTACTAGAGCCCTCATTTCCTTTAAACAGATTTGGCAGACTACTCAGAATATCCTGCAACAGACGTCTCAACCATACTAAGCAACAAACAGATAAGAAAATGTGGCCAGCCCTTGATTTCCAGCCAGGAGATCTAGTCTGGCTGTCCACCCAACATCTCCAGTTAAAGATTCCATCTTTTCATTTTGCCCCTCAATTTGTGGGCCTTATATACTGTGGTAGATAAATCCTGTCACATATCAACTCAAGTTACCTGCCAACTTATTGATACATAACACCTTCCATGTATCCTTGCTTAGAAAGTCTAACCCTGTGTTACCCACCCAATCAACCATGGTGACTGCATTTGAAGAAGAGTACGAGGCACAAAGGATACTTGATTCTCTATGAATAAATGGTCAACTGCACTACCTCATTGCCTGGAAACGATCTGGTCCTGAAGACAATTCCTGGGAACCCGCTGGACAAGTCCATGCTCCAATGTTGGTAAGGCGTTTTCATCACCTATTTTCTCAGAAACCCAAACCTAGCATTCGAAGCAAGTGGGGTCCTAGAGGAAGAAGGTGGTGCTGTCATGGTCTTATGAGCCTAGAGCCACACCCTTCTATTGACATACCCCGGGTGGAGACGTTCGCCGCTGTTCTGGGGCTCACTGGGACTGCTCAGGCAAGCCTCCTTCTTCTACTAACCTATAAATGTATTCACTCTGCTGCTCCCCAGTATCTCTCCACATTTGTCCTTCCCTACACCCCTTCCCATGCACTCCGCTCCATGGATAAATCCTTCTTATCTGTTCCCTTCTCCACTACTGCCAACTCCAGACTTCGCGCCTTCTGTCTCGCTGCACCCTACGCCTGGAATAAACTTCCTGAGCCCCTATGTCTTGCCCCATCCTTGGCCACCTTTAAATCTAGACTGAAAGCCCACCTCTTTAACATTGCTTTTGACTCGTAACCACTTGTAACCACTCGCCTCCACCTACCCTCCTCTCTTCCTTCCCGTTCACATTAATTAATTTGATTTGCTTACTTTATTTATTTTTTGTCTATTAGATTGTAAGCTCTTTGAGCAGGGACTGTCTTTCTTCTATGTTTGTGCAGCGCTGCGTATGCCTTGTAGCGCTATAGAAATGCTAAATAGTAGTAGTAGTAGTAGCCAGCCACAGTGATGTCAGATGCCAAACCCAGAGGTGTTGCAGCCAGGCATTTAACCCTGCTGGACTCAGGCTTCAGCGCTCTTGCATCGTTAGCTGCCAGTAGCTGCTGCTTTGCTCCAGTAGGGTTCTGAAATGCCTTCTTCCTACCTGCTCTGACCAGGAGACTACAGCTTACCACTGCTGTATGTGAGTGGGTTCCAGTACAGCTTCCAGCTGCTCTGTGTGTGCGAGTGGGTTCTGGTCCAGCCTCCCACCATTACGTGTGAGTGGGTTCCAGTCCAGTCTCCCACCATTATGTGTGAGTGGGTTCCAGTACAGCTTACCACTGCTATGTGTGAGTGGGTTTCAGTACAGCTTCCAGCTGCTGTGTGTGTGCCGAGTGGGTTCTGGTCCAGCCTCCCACCATTACGTGTGAGTGGGTTCTGGTCCAGCCTCCCACCATTACGTGTGAGTGGATTCCAGTCCAGTCTCCCACCATTATGTGGGAGTGGGTTCCAGTACAGCTTACCACTGCTATGTGTGAGTGGGTTTCAGTACAGCTTCCAGCTGCTGTGTGTGTGCCGAGTGGGTTCTGGTCCAGCCTCCCACCATTATGTGTGAGTGGGTTCCAGTCCAGTCTCCCACCATTATGTGTGAGTGGGTTCCAGTACAGCTTACCACTGCTATGTGTGAGTGGGTTTCAGTACAGCATCTGCCACTGTGAGTGGGTTTCAGTACAGCTTTCCACTGCTATGTATGTTTGAGTGGGTTCCAGTGCTCATACCCTGGCTCACAAAAGTGCACAGTCTGACACAGAAGAGTAATCAGATTCTGGGCCATCATGTTCCTCCACACCAGCTGCTTCTTTTTCTTGCTGGATAATCTTCAAGTTGATGTCTAACTCTGCATTCCTGCATTCAGCAACTGCTTTAGCCTCTTCTACTAATGCTGCCTTCCTGCATGCAGTGGCAGCCACTAATCTTGCCTCTTCTTCTATTTTAAGTCTCTCAAGTGCTATGCACAGTACCAATAAAATTCCCAATAATACCACTGGTATATTAACAATCAAATAAGACACAACAAAGCAGGGTGTCAAGAAGTCAAGAAGGACATGGGTAGACAGCTTCTATTCCAATATAAAACTAAATATCTAATAAAACTAAAACCAGAGAATGACTGTATTCAAAAAATATCTAAAAAAAACAATTTAAAAAAATATATAATACATTTTTGTATGTGAAGGAGAAATTCTCAGAGCAGTAACTCACCCAAGAGGAATGCCACCCTAAGGTCACTGAGGGCTCTGAGATATTCTTTCCAATGTACATTGGAAAGAATTCACACTGGAAAGAATACCACCAAAAGGCATACTGAAAAAATGGGTTTTAAGCACAATCCTAACCTTGGGAGAATGAGTGCTCAGCCCAAAGGTAAGGGAGGATATTGTTCAACAGTTTGGGTGCTAAAAAATAAAGTGCAGAGTGTCTAGTTGTTTCATAGTGGGCTTGTTTGGGATTGGGGAGAACCAATCAATGTGAGTCTAAGTATCTGCGGGCCTGAGAAGGAGCATATGTTATTATGAGACTGGTCAAGTATGAAAGTTGACCTAGATAATATGCCTCATGAGTGAGGCAAAGGATTTTAAAAAGCATGTGGTAGTTGACAGGTACAGTGTGAGTCAGCCTGGACAGATGAACACTGAGATCCCAAGGTAAACAAGTCAGGAGTGAGAGTAAGAAAATGACCAGGCTGATCAGGAACAAAAGCGGAGACTTCAAAGAATGATAAACGTTTATTGGTGAAGATTGGTAGCCATTGTAGACAAAGAGAAGAGTGAGGCAGTCATATTTGCAGGCAGGTAAATTGTCAGCTCTGCATTAAGAAGGTTCCTTATGAAGTGTTTCTAGTGGTTCCTGGCACATCCACAGAAGGCTTCATTTGTCTGCTTCTCACAGGATAAACCATATGCTGAGTTACTTTCCTGTGGGATGAGAACAGCCCACTTCTGTACAATTTGAAAAACTTTGCAACTGCCACGACCTTGAGGTTTGGGGTCTCCTCCCTGCTACAAGGATTCCAAAATATGTAAATTTAGGCTATGTTTCAAAGTCACCTGCTTCTAAGACTCCAACTCCTGATATTCAGTCCAGGTTACACCTGCCTTTGCTTTAATGTTTTCTTCTTCTTCTTCCAAGACTCCAGCTCCTGGTTTTCCTGTCTGGGGCCTACAATTACCTTTTTGTTTTAGGAAAGAGGGTATTATGGGGTGCTAAAAGAACAACAAAGTCAAAGTCCTGGAGTTCTACAATGGGAGTTCCGCAGGGTTCCCCCTTCCCCCAATTTTGTTTAATGTTTTAATGACAACTTTAGGGAAATGTTTTGATTTTTCTAAAGATAATGTTTATTTGTACACAGACAACATAGTTGTTTTATTTCCATTGTCTAAATCAGTTGAAGATAGTGTAAGTGAAATAGCTAGTTACCTAGGGCTGATGGAGCAATGGACTTCCCGATATAAACTTAAATTAAACACTACCAGGGTCCCTACTAGTTCGTCTTTGAAAACTTTGGGTTCTCATTTTTCATTAGAAATGTCATTGAGGGTATTGGGATATTTCTGGACTGCAATGCGATGAGTCAGGCCCATTTTCAAACAGTGGTTGACTCTGGTGCTGTCTTAGCTTGATTATTGTAATTCACTTTATGTCGGCTGCTCTAAGAAGTCCTTGAAACTCCTGCAGATTTTGCAGAACATGGCAGAAAAATTGATCTGTGGTAGATGTAAGTTTAATAATGCAACTCCCCTTTTGTGATCTCTTCATTGGCTTCCAATTGAGACGTGATGTAAGTTTAAGCTCTGCACTTTCCAGTTGAGGCGTGATATAAGTTTAAGCTCTCTGTTCTTTAGTGCATAAATTGTTCTATGTCTATGTTCCATGCTACCTACTGGAGTTATTTGCTGTGAGCAATGTAGGTCATTCTCTTAGATCCAGAGATCATTGTTTGTTGCAGTTTCCTATCGTAAAAAAATGTAAAATACAAATCTTTTCATGATTCTGGCTTTGTTTATTATTCAGCTCAATATTGGAACTCCCTTCCTTTGGAGTTGAGATTGACTGTATCTTATTTGAGATTTTGCAAGTTATTAAAGACTTACTTTATTTGCTATATATCTAAAATAATTAGCTTTTGATATATTAAGTCAGTTTAGATAGATTATGTATGATATTGTACTTCTTCCTAGTGTTGGCCTAGCTCTTATTTTATATTGTAATCCGCATTGATCCTTTGGTGGTATATAGTGGAATATAAATTTTTATTATATTGTACATTTAACAGGTGACAGAGGTCCCTTTGATGGCCAGAGGTTAGAAGGAATGTCTCTCTGAAGCCATTCAGCAATGCTATTCAGACGAAGACCAAAACTGCTTTTTTCAGTTTCAACCGAAACTGAAACTGCTGCCGAGAACTGTCTTAACACTTTCGGCTGAAACCAAAACTGCAGCTGATACTTATCTCCTGGTTAGGCCAAAACCGACACAAAAAAACTAAAGTTTAGTTGTGTGAATGCGAACCAATGACGCCCACTGGGGATTCTCAGAGCTTGAAGTCGGCAAGCCTTCTGCTATTTCACTCCAGGAACTGCAAACACAGGCTGACAACTGAGAGATCCATTTTAACAAGGATGTCACAACAAGCCTGGCATGTTTAGGTTCCCAAGTCAATGCAGATGCAGTGAAATATCCTCTGAGACAGGAACTTTGTGAGAACTTATTTAAAAAATCATGATTACCATCTTTTAAGCTTACCCAAACTGTGCACAAATAACAAGATTAAGTAGCATTGAGATGTTTCCCGTTTTGTATTTAGTTATAAAATTGATTATGAACAAGTATCATATATATTATTCTTACTAAAATAGAGAAAAGGAGCCCAGACACTGGCCTACACTATGGATGTTATACCAGCCAGATGCACAATACAGAATTAGAAAGCATATTAATATTACTGAACGTGAGGACTGTATGCTCTGAAAAATTATAATCAAGAGCAATACATTTCTCAAATTGTTTTTTATTATATAAACTTCATTTCAGTCTAATATCATTTCCCTACTAACACTAAGGGCTGTGCAGTACTTGTGCTTGAAAACAATCGCTGTAGGTTCCTTCCTCATAGAATCTAGCTTCTGCACATCACAAGTTTGATTAAAACGCTGCATCTTTATCATACCCAGCAGAGCCTGGATATTCTTTAAAATCACTCAAATAGTTTGCAAGTCAGAACATATATAATAATTTAAATAATGAAAGGCCATCTTTTACCTCCAAGCAAAATAACCTCCTCACACATGGACCTCAGCTAATGTAAAAGCATTGTGGCTTTTAGTTTCAGTTTTCAATGGCAGACTTTGTGCCACATTTGGAGTGACAGTCATTGTTATATCTCCACAGGGAGGCTAATTCCTAAGAAGCTTATCATCTCAAATTTACAGGCTTAAATTCCTGCTAAATATTTTTATCAAAACATGTATTTCAAGCATTCTATTTATCATATAAACTACTATGCAAGATCATAACTACATTACTGGCAGTCGTATTTCACACATAAAAAAATGCAAAGAGTAGCCTCCCCACCCCTTCAGACTACCTTACAATCCCTGGTGGTCTAGTGACGTAGTCAGGACAGGAGTGATCCCCAGTATCGCTCTTGCCTATGACAGCTCTACTCTCAAAATGGCTGCTGTGATCTCTTAAGGCAGTCTTGTGAGATTTCCACTAGAGGTCATGGCAGTCATTTTGAGAGCAGAGCTAGCATTGGCAGGAGTGTTGTACAGTTTTTTTCTTTTTTTTCTTCTTTTTTGTTTTTGATCAATGTGTCTATCTCTCCTATATACATAGAAAACATCCCTTCCTTTTCAATACATTTTATCGTAAATAGTTTAACACCTTTACATCTTACATACATTTTGATTTGCAGAACCATATCCTCACCTCCTGATATATATTGTATGGTTCATGGTTGAACTCATTTGCATTCCATATATATATATATACATTTTTGTTTGTAAAACCTTATGCTTAAATGTTGTGCCATTATGATAGAATGTATGTTTATATGTAATTGTTTTGCTTTTATACTTGCGATTATTTTTAATTTATTTTTATTTTTATTTCTATACTTGTATATGCATATGTATTTTCCTGTTGGTTATACAGTATTTGATATTGTTACCTTGCTTTATTTATTATTATTTTTATTTCTACTTTTTTATTATTCTTTGTACATTTTGTCATATTAATTAGTTAGTTCTTTATTGATTTTTTTGTTACTTTATTACTATGTGTATTATTTTTCTTTCTCTTGTTTAAGTTTACTTTTATATTTAATTTTGTAGACTCCTGAAGAAGGCGCTCCGGTGCCGAAACACGGCTGTGTTGAGTCATACTTTTTTTGATGTTACCAATAAACCTTTTTAACCATACGTCTTTGTCTCTGATTGGAAAGAGCCTACCTTCCCCACTCCTTCTCTACTTTGCACAGGAGTGACTGGGAATCACTCATGCCCTGACTACACCCCTAGACCACCAGGGATTGTAAGATAGACCCGAGGGTGGTCCCTATAAGGGAGCATGAAAAGGCAACTGCTGTTCAGAGGGGAAGGAGAGGGAGTGAGACAAACAAGACAAAGCACAAATTTTTGGCTCCACTAAACACACACAGATTCAGCTAAAACTGAAACCAGGCAGAAAAAGGATTTTGAGGCAGTTTCGGCACCGTAACCAAAACCAAAATACTATTTTTCTACCGGCCGTTGTTTGTGCATGGTAATTACTCCTTCCACAAATTCCCCAGCACCCAGACATCCGTTTCCACAATGCACAGCATAGTAACCAAGCCACAGAGCTAGCCCTATAACTACTTTTTAATGCAGCTTGTCATGATTAAGGATATTAAACCACCAGTCTGTTATTTATAGCAAATGAAAGCAGGCACGGCTTAGGAAGTATGCAGTCCCTGTCTCATGCAAGCAGCTGCAAGTCTGATCCTGATTCAGCAGCAATTTCAAAAACAAAAAAATAAAAAGGCGCCCACAGGCAGATAGTACTGTCAGCAACAATTTGCAGCAGATGTAGCATTTTTCTATTCTCAAATCTCTATCCTCCCACCCAAACTGCTTAAGGTGACAATTTTATATGATATGAGACATTTCTCATGGAATCTATTAACTTAGAAATGTGCTGTCTGCACCTTTCACCACAGAATGCCGACACCCACACTCCCCTTTTTTCAGTGAGATGAGCAAACATCCCCTGCAGTATTGTACTGTAGGTAGCAACGGAACTACATTACATCCTTCAAATACCCACCGAGTAGGATCATCACCAAATCATTCTTCTGCTTTTAAAAAATTATAGATCGATTTATGGCTACACTTGACAGGACAGAAAGATCCATACAATAGCTACGCCAACAATCTATTGGCAGTCATTGACTTTGGAATAGTAATCATGACTGTGAATCTGTTCTTTTCTTGAGCACCCATGCTCATGTAAACTGCTTGTGTGTATAACAAATAATTTGCCCATTGCTAGAAAAAGATGTCTGCTGATGTATGATTCTAGAAGAATTTTTTGTGTTTTTATAGAGAAAGTAATGTTTTTTTAAAAGTTGGTTTTATTTATGTAGATTATTTTTATATATGCAGTGGTGTGCTGGTAAATTTTTAACAACAGGCTCTCTCCCCCATCCACCTCTGCGCCCCCCCCCATCCACCGCTGTGCCCCCCCCCCACCCCCCCACTGAGTCTGGGGCTGATAATGTAACTTTATTATACATTATTGGTACAAAGGATATGCACATGGTTTTGCTTTTTAAACCCAAGGTAAATCCTAAGGGTGGTTGAACAATAAACTGTGTTGTTTCTGACTTTACTTGTTTTGGAGTGCTTTGGGTCCTCCTAATGATCTATACATGTGCTGTCTGAAATTTTGGAAGAAAGAAATAAGGAAATAAAAATTTAATTTTGGACGTACTCTGTAGAAGTTGTTTTCTTTTGCAATGTGATGTGATGGATGCCTGTTCTGGTGTATGAATGTGATAATCTTTGAATAACTACCTATACTAAATGGCTATGGATTTCTGAACATATGGTATCATTAAAGGACAAACTTTTAAATGCTCAGTTGGGTATTTATCATATATATGCTAATCTCAAATGTTTCAGACATATCATCTATTTGTTCCCATTATATAACTGAATTCTATTATTCTGTCTCAGTGTATTTTGAAATGTAAGCCAACTTTGCTTGGAATGTGTGATAAATGTTTTTTAAAAAAAATCCTTTATCCTCCATCTTTTAAGACACTGCCTACCTGCTGGATAGTGATGGCACAAGGAAAGCAAGTTTGGTCCAATGAAGACTAACTCAAAATAATCTGGCTGTTGTTCCTTAGCTGGGCCGTAGTATTACCATATTGAAAATGCGACCATACCAAGCCTCTGTGGTTATGCTCCACTAATAAGTTAAAAGATTAACTGGATTTCTAGGGACACACACATATGCTTATTTGTTCAATATCACAATTCTTCATACAGCCACAAAACACCCTTTTAGGGTAGATAGTGTTCACAATGAGCTCCTTTTATTACCGACCAGACAGAGATAAGACTAAGAGTTTTCAGTTTTGGCACAGTATAAGTTATCACAAGAACAAAATATAAGAAAACCAATATGGGCTGCATGAAACAAAATATTTATTTTGACTATCACTAATAAAACCACTTCCCCCTGGCCTGAAACATGTTCAAAACAGAATAATTAATTTGTGTAAAAAGGTAAACTTCTCAAATACAGATGAAGATCTGATTCCATGTGTGCCCCAATGAAAGGAGAGTTTAATTCTCTACTTCCATTTAATTTGAATACATTCCATCAACTTTATAACACCAGGCTTCCCATGGTAGATTACAACAACAACAGTAAGACGAACCCAGGCATCAGGAAACAGGATATCCTCACTGAAATTTAGCCATTGCCCATTTCTCTCCCATCAGTGTTCTTTGTTATTATTATTATTAAGATATCTTTCCCCCCCCCCCCCCAGCACTAGCAGCAGCAGAAAATGCACTGAAAAATGTTTTTTTTTTCTCAATTTAAATAAATAAATATTAGATTGTGCCGCGGCCCGCGGGGCCTAATTACCTGGATGGTGATCCAAGAATTCTTCTGCCAACGAGCAGGAGTGGACGACGATAGACTGGTGGCCCGGTGGCCGGCAGGGGTGGTGGAGGAGGACTGTGCACTAGCAGGAAGCAGAAGCAGGGTTGCCAGGTGGAAATTTTTTTTCCCACCCAATCCAGCCTAAAAACAGCCCAAAACCCGCCCAAACTCAAACCCCACCCCTGACACCCCCACCCCCGCATCATCACCCCGCCCCCACCGTCATCAACCCCGCCCCCGCCGTCATCAACCCCGCCTCCCCCGTCATCGGCCCCGCCTCCCCCGTCATCGGCCCTGCCCAGAACGTCACTAACCCCGCCCAGAACGTCACTAACCCTGTCTCCGTGGCCGAAAAAACCGCCCGAAAACCGCGGAAAAGAAAAAAAAGCCCAAAAAACCGCGACCCGCCGCGGGCAAAAATTTCCCGCGGCGGGTCGCGGAAAACCGCCCAATTGGGCGGTAAAACCGCCCACCTGGCAACACTGAGCAGAAGAGAAGGCGTCGTGCAGTCGGCTGCGATCTGGGACGGACAGAGACAAAAACACCTGCTGCAGGAGCCGTTAGTCTCAGGAAGGGCGCACACTCACTGGCGCGCAGGGAGCCGCAGGGGGAGAAGCAGGCGTCGTGACGTACAAGATGGGCGGGACTCGATCGGAGAGACAGCGAGAGGATCTGGGAGGAGCCGCTACTGCAGTAGGAAGGGTGCACTGGCGAGGCAGAGACAGAGCAAGAAGAGGACTGAGGAGCCGCTGGGAGGAGACAAGTGAGCCGCAGAGGTAAGGCGCGCGCCGGTGCAGCATGGACGGAGCAGAATACAGATAGTTACTGGTTACCACCCGGGCGGTCCGCCCCCTACCCCGCCCTCTGTACGCCACTGGAATCAGCCCAATGCAGCACGAGGAGGCAGGGCTGCCAATATCAGGTGACAGCTGGTGTGTGCGGGGCGGGCATGCGTGCCTCCAGCCAGGGAAAAAAAAACAACTTTGTCCCGTCCCTCAGCTGAACAACCGGCTTGCAAAATTCTTCAAAAATTAACAACCGGCTCTGCAGAGCCGGTGCGAGCCGGCTCCAGCACACCACTGTAATATATGTATATATTTTTGTTTGTAAACTGTTTAGTTTTAGGTGAGGTATACATTTTAAAAATAGAGAACGTAAGAACACTAACCTGAAAGTGTACAAAATTAAAAATGGAACACTTTTACAGAAACTTTAACAGAAAGACAGGTAGAACTCAGATCATGGAATGTTAAACCCACCAAGTTCTGCACAATTAATAGAAAGGATAAAAACAATGGATAACTAGAATAAATGTAAAATCAGTGCTTTTTTTGTGCCGGTACGCACTGGTACAGCATACCGGCACCTTTTTTCTGAGTCCGAGGGCTCACCTGCCCGCTCCCTGCTGTTTGCACCCGGCCGTGATCCCTTGCCTTGTAAAACTTTTCTTTTTTACCGAAGTCGCAAACCGGCAGCCTGAAAACTGGAGAAAGCAAACGGCAGGCAAGCTCGCCTCCTTGCATTGCGTCGCTTCATTTCCCTGCATTCTCAACGCGTCCCGCCCTCCTCTGATGTCATTTCCTTTCCTCGAGGGCGGGACGCGCTGAGAATGCAGGGAAACGAAGCGACGCGATGCAAGGAGGCGAGCCTGCCTGCTGTTTGCTTTCTTCAGTCTTCAGGCTGCCGGTTCGCAACTTCGGTAAAAAAAGAAAAGTTTTGTAAGGCAGTGAACACAGCCAGGAGCAAATGGAAGGGAGCGGGCAGGGGAGGGTGGGCAAGTGGGGCTGGAGGGTGTGTGGGCAAGTAGGGCTGGGGGGGGCAAGTAGGGCTGGGGGGGTGGGCAAGTGGGGCTGGGGTGTGTGTGGGCAAGTAGGGCTGGGGTGGTGTGGGCAGTGGGGCTGGGGTGTGTGTGTGTGGGCAAGTGGGTCTGGGGGGGCTGGGCAATTGGGGCTGGGGTTTGAATGATCTCGGGGGCAGGTGGAGGCTGGGGCGAGTCATTGGACATGGAAGGGTGGGGGATAATAGGGGGCAAAAGAGAATCGCTGGACATGAAGGGGAGAGGAGGGAGGAGAATCATTCTGGACATGGATTGGATGGGATGGCAGGGCAGGGGAGGGGAGGGCAGGGGAGAGAGGAGAAAGGAGAATTGCTGGGCAGGGGAGAGAGGAGAATGGAGAATTGCTGGACATGGATGGGAGGCGAAGGCAGGGAAAAGAGAATTGCTGGACTTGGATAGGAGGGGATAAGAAAGGAGGGCAGGGGGGAGAGGAGAATCACTGGACATGGAGGGGAGGGGAGAGAGGAGAATCGTTCTGGACATGGATTGGATGGGATGGCAGGGGAGAGAGGAGAATGGAGAATTGCTGGACATGGATGGAAGGAGAAGGCAGGGAAGAGAGAATTGCTGGACTTGGATAGGAGAGGAGGGGAGGGCAGGGGAGAGAGGAGAATCACTGGACATGGGAGGGGAGGGCAGGGGAGCGAGGAGACATGCTGGACATGGATGGAGGGGAGGGAAGATAGGAAGGAGATGCACATGGATGGGATGGCAGGGGAGGAAAGAGAAATGCTGGAAATGGATGGAGAGGAGAGCAGAGCAGGAGATAGAGGAGAATTGCTGGACATGGATGGATGGAGGGGTTGGCGGGGAGAGAGGAGAAATGCTGGACATGGAAGGAGGAAAGTAAAGAAATAAATGGAAAGGAAGCCCTGGAAACGGAGTTAAGAGAACAGATAGAGAGCAGCAGAATCAGACACTTGGACCAGTATGGATAGAAAACAGTCACCAGACAACAAAGGTAGAAAAAATCATTTTATTTTCATTTTAGTGTTTGGAATTTGTCCAATTTGAGAATTTACATCTGCTGTCTTATTTTGCACTGGGTATACTGGAGCTGTAACATCTTACAGAAATGATTTATAATATTTTCAATGATGTCTGTTTATATGTGGCATGGCTGGTATAAGAGGTGTGGCTAATGTGGGTGTGGCTATCATAGGGGTGGGGGCATATGTGGTGACCCCGCCCATAATGAGTACCGGCACCTTTTTTTCTACAAAAAAAGCACTAAAACATAGTAAAACATTCATAGAATTAGAGGGCTGATACTTGCAATAGCTAAAGTATATTAGTTGTACATCTTTACGCCTAAATGTAGTTGAAGTTCCTGGCACTAACTGCTATTCTATAAACAGCACCTAAGTGCTATTTTTAGGCACTATTTATAGATTTAGTCCTATATGCAAGTACTTTCTCTGTCCCTTGTGGACTCACAATCTAATGTTGTTTTTGTACCTGGGGCAATGGAGGGTCATGTGACTTGCCCAAGGTCCCAAGGAGCTATAGTAGGAATCAAACCCAGCGCCCCAGGATCTTAGCTCACTGCACTAGCCATTAGGCTACTCCTCCATTTTGGGAACAAGGACTTATGCCTGCTGAAACCTGATGTAGATCCTGGCGCACAAGTTGGACGCATAACCCCGGTATTCTATAACACGGTGCCACAGGAACACTCTTCCCATGGCCATACCTCCTTTTGGGTGGCTGTGAGACACACGCAGCGTAATAGAATAGTGCATAGGCAGATACGCATGTAAGTTCAAATTAATGCCAATTAATGTCAATAATTTTATTTTATTTATTTATTTGCACATTTATATCCCACTTTTTTCCACAGGTATGCAGACTCAAAGTGGCTTACAATGTACTGATAAGGCTAATAATTGATAGTTAACAGCTCATTAACTAATTTGGGCAATCTCTACAGAATCCGGGGAATAGTGCCCGAGTATATGAATCATAATATTAAATATAGGAATTTGAATATTAGTTTTACTATTTTTTTAGTCAATTATAGACTTAAAACAATCCTATGAGGCTGGCACTAGACCAAACGTGATAAGCTGTTATGCTTCCTTTAGGCTTAGAATTACTATGTCAACGCTGCACAGACAGTTGAAGACTACACAGTCAAAAACTGCACAAAGACATAATTAGCAGCCTCCACTCTGATGGAAAGAAATAATGTATACTTCTAATTAGATAGGGAAAAGAAAAGATAAGCAATTATACCCTTAATACTTTTAGAAAAGAAATTGCATTCATAATAGCCACCCAGAGGAACAGACACCTAATTGTACAACCTGCTATTCTAATAAAGAGGAGGAAATATAATTAAGAAGACAAATGCCACCTAGGGAGAAAGAGAATGATTTTCAGTGAGTCTGATTCAAAGAACCGTAATACTTGTTTGTCCTTGCTCAGTAGGCAAAACATGCAAAGTAAAGCATTTAAAAATGGTTTCCTGATGCACCATTAAGAATGTTTTAGAATTGATATTCCCTTCCGGTTTGTGATTTTGTACAATGTTGTAAGGTTGTTCTGCTATATTGTATTAATATGTGAACTATTTCACACCAGGAAAAAAATCAGATAAATGATACAATATAAATTACATCATAAGGAGGTGATACCTGGTGGTATCTGTGTGGCTGGTGGGCCTCTCCTTTGCTGAATACCATCGGGCAAGAGTAAGCTAACTCCCGGTTTGGGACCGCTAGTGCTGCAACCATCTGGCTCCCCTGAGGACACCTGCTGACGTCACTAGGGGGGTTTCAACTGTTTGAAATTGCTGGTACTTCTGTTTCCTTGCTGGAGGTGATACCTGGTGGCATCTGTATGACTGGTGGATCTCTTCTTTGCTGAATACCATCGGGCAAGGGTGAACTGACTCCTAGTTTGGGACCGCTAGTGCCGCAACCATCTGGCGCTCCTGAGGACACCTGATGACATCACTAGAGGGTTTCAACTGTTTGAAAGCTGAAATTTCTTGCACTAGGAGCTACTTTTTTCCTGAAATTTCCATGCAAATATAGTTTGTCATATCAAGTTAAAGAATTTGTTTTGGGGATTCTTTGCAATTAGAGCAATTTTTGAAAGGTAATGAGAATAGATATTTTAGGGTTTGAATTGAATACAATAACCTAATTTACACCTAATTTGTTAGTTTAGGTGTGAACTAATCTTTTTTCCTTTTATTTTTTCTTCAATTTTTAATAATAAAATCATCTTCCCTTGATGTGGGCTTGTTGGATTTCCTATGAAATAATAGATATTTGTATAATATATTTTTTTTCTTGTGATTCTATTTTCTTCTACCTTTGGAAACTGTACATTTATAAAAAAAATTTTAAAAAATTACATCATATAACATGATATTATCATTTCATATAGCTAAGTCCATTTGTAGCCTAGAATCTTCCTATACCATCTCCCTTCTCCTTCCCCAAATGGTGCACCTTTACTATTCCCCCCTAAAAGAGCAGCTTCTCTGCTTACACCCCAACAATGCAGTTTCTCCCCTCTTCCTATTCCCCATGAACAGTGTAACATCTACCCCCTTTCTCCCTTTCTTTCCTTTCACCAGTCATCATTTCCCCCACTTTCCCACTTCATGTCATAATCCCCTTTCTCTACTCTTTCCTCATCCCCTCCCTATACAGCTACTCTCTTTCTTCTCATTCCCACCCCCACCTCCCACCTCCCATGGCCTGACATCTCAGGTTCTCTATTCCCTCCTCCCATTGTCCTGCATCTTTCTCTTTCTCCCCTCCCCCAACCCATGACTTGGTCTCTCGCTCCTCTCTCTGTGGGGGGGGGGGGGGGGTCCAGCATCTCTCCCTCCCTCTCTCTCTCTCTCTCTCTCTCCTCCCATCCAGTTTCCTATCCCCCTCCCATTTGTAGCCTAGTGTAGCTCACCACCATTTTGTTGTAGTCGCTCAGCCAAGTACCAAGCCCATACCTGAACACAAGTGTAAAATTAAACTAACCTCATTCTCATCATTCAAACCAGTAAGAAAGAATAAAAACTAAGATTTGAAGCCAAGAATCAGTCAGGCATTATCATCTTTAAAACAAATGTTTATTTATATATGAACTTAAGTGTGGAACTATGAACATGATGTTAAATAATTGCTCACAAATGTGTTGGCTCAGATTTTCTGGATTAGCATTGCATGAACAATTTTATTTATATATCTTTAACAAAAAATTACTGTTTAACTCTCTGCTTAACCATTACATGTTTTCTCTTAAAAGGGTTAGAGACATCAGTGTTTTCTAACCTGCATATCTGGAATGCAGTCTTTAAGACCAAGAATCATCAAATAAGTATTACCAAATAAACATGTATCAACCCTTTTGGTTCCCTATTCATTCCTTATACTACTCCACAGTTTCTTCTAAGAATTGAATCTCTGTGTTTGATTTTTGTCTTTTAGGCAAGGACTCGAGGATTTCTCTCTATCAGATACTGTAAGTATTCTATTATAACTATGAATTTGCTAGTGTGTTATTGAGTGCAGCTGATCGCTTATCTGTAGAACTTTGGTCTTGAATCTTCTGTTATTCTCCTTGCTTGTCTCAGTTGTGGCCCTGCTTCTTTTCTTCCAGTTGAACAGGTGCAGGATACTGAATCTACTAACCTATGCTTTAAAGAAATCAAAAAAGAAGTCTACCTCTCTATCTAAATTCACTTGCTGCCCTATTTGGAAATGGGGAAACTTTCTAGACTTTTCTGACTAAAATGAAAAACATTATATGAACCCCTGTTTACTGAACCTATTTTTTGTACTGTTTTCCCTACTCTAGAGAAGAGCACTCTTCTTTGAAGTTGCGTCTAGCAACCAGACTTGTGCTTGTGGACCATCACTTTTCTTTTGCGCTCTTTTACTTAACAATGCCCTTTCCCAAACCACATCAGAAGACTCTCAGTTCCACCTACTCTCAGGTTTTAAATATCCTGTCTCTCATTGAAGCAGACAATCAAATTTAGTTCCAATTGACCTCCTGGTTCACTCGCACACATCCAGGAACATATAAAAACCTGCTGCCACCAGTTTCAGCTCTTGCTAGTGCATCAAATGACCAAAAATTATTCAAAATCCCATTTTTTTTCACTAAGGAATTTCCTGAATTGTTTCTCAAAATTATTAAAAATGTTTTGTCACAAATTTGAAAAATATCCAAGCACTTTTAACTTAAGATTCTATTCTTTCAGGAGATCTCACTCATACACATCCTCTCACTTTAACATTTTCAGATCTTTTTACCAACTGCCATTAAGCTGCTTCCAAGGAGACAGTGACTCCACTCATGTCATCTAACCTCCATCAGCCAATCAATCCCATGCATTCAAAACACTCTGTTATTTTTGCATGCATGGATTCTACACTTTGCAGAGACAATCTCCATTTTGGATTTGGGTTTTTTTCCCCATACACTTGTATTGAAAATTGCATCTTTTACAAGTTTACCACAGAAATCACTCCAAATATTACTCAAAACCATTTTAAAGTTCAAATCAGGTCAAAACCAAGCATAAAGTAATTTTACTATTTTTCTGTGCACTGTAAATTACATTCCCACATTTTCTCTATAAATTCATTAAAACTCACTTTAAACCTTTTGACATTCCTCCTAAAAACTAAGATAAAATCCCCTCTCGCATCCCCAGAGGCAGGACTCCAAAATGAGACTCCTAAGGCTCATTTTCCAGCTTTCACACAAAACTACATGTTTAACTATTAAAATACATTTTCTTTTGTCTCACACCTCTTCAGCTCACCTCTTTACAATTTCCGGACCCTCTGACCACCACAAAGAATAACGTTTAGAGTCTTCCTGGAGCTCGAGCCACCTGACACCTAAAATGGCCCATTAAAAAATAAAACAAACAAAAGCAACATCCAGGGGATAAATTACTTGGGTTGCAAAAGGATCTTCTGGCTGCCCTCACCACTGGATCCACTTCTCATTGTCAGTACCTGCCCATGACTAGTCACGGCAGCCTGCTGGATACACAAGAAATTGAGGTTCCAGCTTTACCTTGGGCCTACCAGAGCTCCATGTGCTCAACCATGCATGCGTGAATGACTACACATGCCCCAGAGCTTTGGCATCCAGGCTGTGAACCAGCCACTTTCCTGCCCTAGCCCCTTCTCTGCACTTATTTCCACCTAGTGCAGTGGTACAGCAAGGCATGCCTGCTGTGTTCAGAGCCCCAACAGACACATACTTTTTCTTGATCCAAAACAGGTCCACCACTGGCCCTACTAATACCACAACTGACCCCATGAAGGCCCAAAAATGGATTCCACTTGCAGTAGACCAAAGGTATCTCTTTTTTTTTTTTAAATTTAACTATGGGTTACTCTGGCCTCTCTCCCTTCACCTTCCCCATTGGTGCAGCTTTACCACTTCCACCTCAAAAAAGCAGCTTCTTCATTTATCCCCACTCCCCATCCCCTTTTTCAAACTTTTCTTTATTCTAGAACTAGCTGGCAGAAGCACCAATCCACAAACACTGCCTATGGCTGGACTCAGAGCTTTTCCTCTGATGCAACCCTTCCCACCTCCTCTGATGCACATTCCTGTTTCCAATGGGATGGATTGCATCAGAATCAAGACTCCAGGTTGAGCTATGAATAGCATTTGTGAATCTCTGATAACGCAGGTGACTTCTACAGCAAAAAGGTTTGAAGACAGACTGAGGGGTTAAGAGAGAGGGGGAGATGTTGAATTGGGGGTGGTGACAAGGGGAGAGAGACACACTGGACCATGGATGGGGGAGAGTGGGAGAGATTGTGGCCCATAAATTGTGCTGCCCTAGGCAGCTGCCTAGTTTGTCTAGTGCTAGGCTGACCCTGATAAAATATGAACAAGATAAATGCTCATGGCTTCAATTTTGTTGTAGTATCTACAGCTATTCTGAGGCAATTTTAATTCCTAACCCCTGTTCACTTGTACTCATGTCTGTTTTATTATTCCCACCTTAAGTAATTTCCTACCCCTTATTTGTCCTGTTTGTCCTGATTAGATTGTAAGCTCTGTTGAGCAGGGACTGTCTATGTTCAAGTGAACAGTGCTGCGTACGTCTAGAAGCGCTATAGAAATGATAAGTAGTAGTAAGTAGTAAAGACACGTGGGCACCTATGTGCCTTTAAAAAACAGGCCCAAAAGAGGTATGTATTTGACCTGTTTCATAAAATTACCTTCTATGTGCTTTTGTGTTATGTATTTGCCTCGGTATTAACTCAGTTTATTTTATTTATTGCATTTGCATCCCACATTATCCCACTTTTTTGCAGGCTCAATGTGGCTTACATAGTTTTGTTAACATTGTCATTGCAAGGTGACAGTTACATTTAATATTGAGCAGAGGTTAACTAAGGGTAGAAAGAGGAAGGAAAGGATTGCTTAAGGTACTACTACTGTAGGAGTGGAACACCGGATACTACCCGAATACTACTGCCTACCAGAACCTCATGTTTTGTGCCTATTGATGGACTTATACTTATGTATTCTACCTCTGCTTTTGGCTTTTAGCCATACTTTATCACTGCACTGGACCATTGTGCCTTACTCAGTTTTATTGTTTACTAATGTAAGACAGAATGCAGGGCTATTAGACATATAGCTTGTAACTGTAACTGTAGTAGCAAGGCGTATACGAGATCAGCTTGCACGTAGATGCCCCATGAATAGGTGGCCTTGGAGGGTGCTAACACCCCCGCCCTGCATCTCTGAGCCGACGAGTCTTATCTCCTGTGCTAGAAAGGAGCATTGTGTGTATGTAGAATAAGCTGCTAAGTTTAGTTTCTCTTGCCAGTATCTTTTCAGTATTATGACGTGTGTACGTACTGAGAACTACAATTATGCACTGTATGAACTACAACTGTTTACTGCGCATGCCAAAAGTGACGTGTAAGGGGCCTAGTGCGCAGGCCCAGTAGGGAAGTATAAATGTAAGTGTCAGGTGATTTGCGACACACAGTGTCCTGAGACTACTCGGTACTGTTCACTTGCTAGCAATAAAGTTGACTTGTTTGGAACCAAATTTGGCCTTTTGTCTTCTGATTTACTAGCCTGTTTCATTGGCGAGCCAGCCAGGAGTGTTATCAAAAGGGAAATCGGATTATATTCTTCCCCTCCCCCACTGCGGTCGGATCGGGTCATCGATCCCCTTCCGAGAAGGTGGTGAGTGGCCACCGCTGATTTCAGCGTCCATCTCCCGGAGGAGGGCCGATCAACTCCGCCCGACTGTAGAGGGGGCTGTGTGGTTCCGGCCAGGCACCTTTTTCTATTTCAGAGAGAAGCGTACGACGGCGCGGCCTGCGACCCCGGCGGACAGGCGAGTATACTCTACGTAGTGACCGGCCCAGTAAGGACCGAAGAAGAGGCGTGATCACCCTCTTTTAGCCAGTGACTAATACGGACTATTGGTATAAGACTAGGTCCCGAAACTCACTAGGCTCCGACGACGAAACCGAGCGGCGAACGGGAGGGTTTCTTGTGGCGTATGAAAGTGTGTGAATGGGCTTGCAGTTCCAGGCCGGGCGACCGCGATCTGGTCAGGCCGAGTGTTGAACCTTTTGTGTCTGGTGGAACGAGACCCCTTACTCCTCCACCACCCCTTTCCCCCTTTGTCCGTCACCTGTCCTTTGGCACTCAGGTTAGGATGGGCGGGGGTGGGTCCACACCGTTAGATTTAATGACGAAACACTTTAGCGAAGTGTTCGATCAAGATAAATGTAGCAGGGCCGGGATGATACAGCGATGTCAATTTATGTGGCCAGGGCTAGGGATTGCTGAATGGCCCCCCGGGAGGGTCATTTGAGTATGAAAAGGTGGCGGCGGTCATGAATATTGTCATAGTTGAAGGGAACCCAGGCTGCCCCGAGGACATTCCATACATCCAAGCCTGGTTGGATGTGGTCCGGGATCCGCCGGCTTGGGCCCAACGGAAGGTAGAGAAAGCCGCCCTTATGGTGGTGAAGCAGAGGAAGGGCCGGAAAACTAAACTTAAAGCCCTGCCGACCTATGCCTTCGCTCTCCAAAGCCCGGCAACCGTTGCCGTTCAGAAGGCCGCAGGGACCGCCCCTATACGGCCGACCGCCCCTAGCGTAGAGGCCACTGAGACCACGCCCCCTGCTACCATTGTTAAGGCAGAAACCACGCCCAGTACTACCAACACACTTTCTAGAATGAAAACCCCGAAGGAAACCCGAGGGAAAGTTCAGGGTTTGCCCGAAAAGAAGCCCCCAAAGGCCCCGATACTTGCTACGACAGAAGCATACGAAGACGATATTGCGCCACCGCCATATGCCCCTATGTACCCCGGCTTCGCGGGCCTAGCAGAGGGCTCGGATAACGCCGGAGCCTCCGGGTCAGAGTCGGAGGCCGAAGAGATTCCCCGACCAGCCTCACCTGAACCAACGGGCCACGCGACTACCCGGAAGAGTACACGGGGGGTGAAGAACATTACCCGGTTTCCCCAATTAAGTCCACAGAAGGCCATCCCTCCCGGCCGTAAAGGGGGGCCCATCAATATATACCCAGTCCGACTATCTACCACTTTTACCCCAAACCCGACAGAAGAAGGGGGTCAGCCCATTGAATCAACAGTTTATAGCCACGTTCCCTTCTCCAGTGCCGACTTGTACAATTGGAAATTGCATGGGCCATCTTACGACCAGAAGCCCGAGCAGTTGGTAGAATTAGTGGAAGGCATTATATACAGCTATAATCCTACGTGGGGAGACCTTAGACAATTAAGCGCCCATATTCTGACCACGGAAGAACGCCGTCTCTTACAACAGAATATGGAGCAAGCTGTTCGGGATGCAAACCCGACTCATGCTAACTTACAGAATCTAATAGAAACGGAGGCGCCCCTCGCTGCCCCTGCGTGGGATTACCGGACCGCTGAAGGCCAGGCCTTTATCCGCCGGTATCAGCAGGGGTACCTGGCAGCCTTGAAGAAGGGGAAGCAGAAGGTTACAAATATGGGGAAAATCCATAGTGTAGTCCAACTGAAGGACGAGAGCCCGGGGGACTTCCTTGAACGACTTATGGAGGCATTCAGAAGGCACAGTCCAATAAACCCTGAAGATCCCAAGAACCTCCCAACCGTGGTTATGAGTTTTGTTAGTCAGTCAGCACCAGATATCCGAAGAAAGCTGCAGAGAACGGAGGGGTTTGAAGGGATGAGCATCAGCCAACTAAAAGCTATAGCTGATCGCGTATTCGGATATCGCGACCAAGAAGAGAAGACGGAGGCCCGGAAGGAATCGACCAGACGGATGCGGGAGAAGGCGGATGTGTTGGCCACGGTACTGGAAGAGCGCCTGAGGTCTAGACCAAAGGGGAGGGGCAAAAGGACAAGAGGAACACGGTCCCCCATAGGACGTAACCAGTGTGCAAATTGTCGGCAAGAAGGGCACTGGTGGGCTGACTGCCCAGAGGAGATACGGGACCGCCCGAGAGAGGAGGAACCATGGGACCGCCCGAGAGAGGAGGGGACTAACGACCGCACAGGGGGCCCCAGACGAGGCCGGGGCCGAGGCCGAGGAGGTCGAGGATGGGATGACCAAAGGGAATGGCAGATGGCTGTTGACGCTACCCGGGACAGTACCGCATGAAGAGACCGGGAGGGCAGAGTCCCCACTGACCCTCTGGTGGAAATTCGGGTGGGGACGCAGTTAATGAGAGCTTTACTAGACACGGGGGCCCAACGATCTGTAATCACCACTGCCATAGCCCCGGCCACAAAAGAAACCATACCAATTGTGGGGGCCTCCGGGAAGTCCCTTGCAGCGCCCCTCCTCAAGGAACGCCAACTTCAGATCGGAGGGACGATGGTGTCTCATCAGTTCATACACATCCCCGGATGCCCAGTCCCCTTGATAGGTCGAGACCTACTCTGTAAGCTCCAGGCCACCTTGAAGTTCAAGACCACGGGGGAGGTGGAAGCTAGCTTTGAAGATCGGCCAGTAACACTTGTCTGCCCAGTGAGAGAAGAATGGAGGCTACACGCCCTCCCAACTGTAGGGGCCGGCGACTGTCGGTACGACCAGAACACCCCTTTTGCCCAGCAGAGGCGGGCCCTAATGGATGAAGTGCCTAATGTATGGGCAGAAGTGAACTCAGGCGGACTGGCCGTAAATGCTATCCCCATATGGATTGAACTCAAACCAAATGCCCAAGTCGTTAACCAAGGACAATACCATATCCCTTATGCGGCCCGGCATAGTATGCAAATTCACTTACACAAACTTCTTCAACAGGGGGTCCTTAAACCGATCAGATCCGCGTGGAACACCCCATTACTGCCCGTTAAGAAGCCAGGCACATCAGAGTACAGACCCGTCCAGGACCTGAGGAAAGTCAACAACCAGGTAGCCGACATAGTTGCCCTCGTACCGAACCCTTACTCCATTCTAGCCCAAGTGCCAGCCCACAGCAAGTGGTATAGTGTCATTGATCTGAAGGACGCCTTCTTCTCCATCCCCCTTGCTGCCGACAGCCAGAAGTTGTTTGCCTTCACGTGGGAAGACTTACAGACTGGAAATAAACAGCAACTCACATGGACCCGGCTCCCCCAGGGGTTCAAGAATTCACCCACCCTCTTTGGTGACCAACTTGCCCAGGACCTGAAAACGTACCAGGACGAATACGGGCCGGTCGTCCAATACGTGGATGACTTATTAGTGGCCCGTGAAACGTACACGGACTGTGCAGAAGCTACCCTTTACCTCTTGAAAACCCTGGAAGCCCAGGGGTACCGGGCCAGTCGCAAGAAGGCACAGATATGCGAGATCGAAGTCGAGTATCTGGGGTTTCGCCTCCGAGAAGGAACCCGAAGGCTCGGTACCCCCCGAACCCAAGCTATCCGCAACCAACCCACTCCTGCAAATAAGAAGGAACTACGGGCACTCCTCGGAGCCGCTGGATACTGCCGGCTCTGGGTCATCAACTTCGCTGTCCTGACCCAAGACTTGTACGCCAAACTGAAAGGACCTGAACTCGAGGGCCAAAATCTCCAGTGGGAGAAACACGAACTGAAAGCCCTTCAGGACCTCAAGGAGGCCCTTGTGGCCCCACCAGCGCTCGGACTGCCAGATGTGACTAAGCCGTTCCACTTGTTCATCGACGAAAAGAAGGGATTGGCACTTGGAGTCCTCACCCAACTGGTCGGCACCTGGCAACGCCCTGTAGCATACCTCTCCAAGGGCATGGACAACGTGGCACGAGGATGGCCGGGCTGCCTCCGAAGCATTGCGGCGGCCTGTCTGTTGATACACGAGGCCAATAAACTCACGTTTGGCCAGACACTCTTTGTGACCACACCCCACGCCATCCGCGGCCTACTCGAGAGTCACGGACCCAGATGGATGACCAACTCCCGATTGGTTAAATACCAAGCCCTCCTGTGCGAAAATCCGGAGGTGCGGATCCTGGACACAACTAACCTCAATCCCGCCACTCTCCTTCCGGCCCCTGAACCACCATTCCACGACTGTGAGGAGGTAATGGCCACTGTGCATTCTAGCAGACCTGACCTCAAGGACCAACCCTGGCAAGGGGGCATTACCCTGTTCACCGATGGAAGCAGCCAAGTAATAGAGGGAAGTCGAAGAGCTGGCTATGCTGTTGTATCTGAGGATCACGTGATCGAGGCTATGGCCCTGCCGCCCGGAACGTCAGCCCAGAAGGCGGAGCTGATCGCCCTCACCAAAGCCCTCCTGTGGGCTGAAGGAAAAGTTGTTAATATCTACACCGACTCCAAATACGCCTTCCTCACCCTCCAGGTGCATGGAGCCCTGTACAAGGAGAGGGGATTTCTGACAGCTGAGGGAAAAGGACTCGCAAATGCCACCGAGATTTGCCAACTACTCGAGTCAGTCTGGAAGCCAAAGAAAGTAGCTGTGATGCATTGTAGGGCCCACACCGGCCGGACGGACCCTATCGCCCGTGGTAACCAACGGGCGGATGATGCCGCAAAAAGGGCAAGTCAGCTCCCTTACTCATCTCATCCTTCTGACCCCGTACTCGTCGTCCAGCTCCCCGCAGAGACCCCTATCTACACCCCCCAAGAAACGGAGTGGGCCCGACAAGAGGGCCTGGAGTCACGCAATGGATGGTGGATACTACAGGACGGGCGCATATGGATACCCGAAGCCCTGGCCTGGGCAGTGACCAAAGAGGCTCATGATCGCACCCACCTGGGCAGGGACGCTCTGGGGCGCCTACTTGAGAAGACCTACTACATCAACAAGCTGTCTCTGTGGACCAAAAACGCTTCCAGCAAATGTGTAACTTGTGCCCGGAATAACCCCCGAACAGGACCCAGTCCTGCGCCAGGACACGTGCTCCGGGGCACTAGCCCTTTTCACGTTTGCCAGATTGACTTCACGCATATGCCCCCGGCCCGGGGCTACAAAGCCATCCTAGTCGCAGTGTGTACATACACCGGATGGATTGAAGCCCAGCCCACTAGAACGGAAATGGCTAAAGAAGTCACCTCCCTACTGATCCATCATATCCTACCCAGATACGGTCTCCCCAAGCAGATAAACTCCGACAACGGGCCAGCCTTTGCCAGTGAAGTAACTCAACAGCTCAGTACAAGACTGGGCCTCGATTGGAAGTTGCATTGTGCCTGGAGACCCCAGAGCAGTGGAATAGTGGAGAGAGCTAACCGATCCTTGAAGAACCAGCTAGCCAAGCTATGTCAAGAAGCCAAAGCCAAATGGCCCGACCTGCTTCCACTGGCCTTGCTACATCTCAGGTGTACCCCCAAGGCTAGCGGCCTTACCCCTTACGAGATGATGTACGCTAGGCCACCGCCACTACCCTCTTTCCCCGACTCCCTGCAGATACAGGGCGAGAATTCCTTAGTGAGACAGATGAAAGCCTTACACGAGGTAGTGCAGAACATCCAGCAATACACTGAGAGAGTAGCTCCCCTGGTTTTTACCAGTCCTATACACCGGTTCAGGGTAGGAGAGGAGGTGTGGGTGAAAGAGTGGGATGACTCTGACTGTCTGAAACCCAAATGGAAAGGGCCCTCCCTTGTTCTCCTAACGACCCCAACCGCTGTTAAAATTGCAGGAAACCCAGTGTGGATACATTGGACCCGATTGAAGCCTGCTGCTCCTACTAGCAGCGCCCCGAAGCGTTGGACTGCGCATCAACATCCTGACGCTCCACTACGGTTGACCCTAAGAAAGACGTGAACCGACAGATTCATGCCTGCCTCGCAACAGGAGCTCAGCTTTTGGACCCACTGCGTCTTTGGCTCTGTGTTCATTGCAGCCTTCATCGTGGGCCTCATTGTCTTCTTGCTGCAAAGGCTCGGATACCTCCCACCATATATATAATGCTGAGCCTACTCCTCCTCCTTTGCTCAGTCCCGAGCTATCCTACCACCCTGAGCCAGAATTGCACTGAATGCTTGCGCCTGGTGCGCCATCGTATAGAGGGAGGATATCACCTAGTTACCACCCTCATCCACCAGACGCAGCCCCCGGAAGGTAATTGCAAGCTCCTTCCGGCGTGCGCCATCATCACCCCGGATGGCCTCCAACAGTTCCACAGATGTCTCCAAGGCAACCTCACTGTCTGCCATAGCCCCACCAAGCCAAGATACTACAATGTCACCCTCAGTGTAGGACTCCCTGCGTATGTGGCCGGGCCCCCGGGAGTTGAAGGTGATGGCATTCTGTATTACGTAAATTCCACTCGCATCCTTGCTGGCGGTATCCCAACTGTGGCTACACTCACCTTCAACGTTTGCGCCGCCATGGACAAACACCCTTGGTCCCGTAAGTGTGGAAGCCAAAGTTGGCGTCAGGCATATGTGAACGACCACAAGTATGTCTGCCCCTTCAGTCCAGATATGAGATGCTGCTCCCCTTGGGTTTGGCTCCCCTGTGCCGGCGACACTCGAGCCTCGGGCTGGGAACGAGTATGCGCTTATACGGGAGGAGGATATGCCGGATGCACCGGCCTGGGCGAATTTCGTCGAGGTTCTGGTAACTATGTGTCCCTGGACTGGCCCATCCGAGGCCACGACATGCCCTGGAGAGGAACGTGGGGCCTTGGCATTGACGGTGGAGGGATGGATCCGCTGACGTATATTACCATATATCAAAGCCTTGAAACAAAGCCTCCCACGCACTACCAGACTACTGTCGTTGGGTACCAAGAGGTATTCGATGAAATCGCTCGCGCTGAAGAGGCAGCGACTAAGTTCCCCATCTCCACAGAAGCGCGGAATATGTTCCTCAACCTGGCCGAAAACATCGCCTTCTCCCTGGGAATTACCAACTGTTTCGTCTGTGGAGGCACGGACATGGGTGAGCAGTGGCCTTGGGAAGCGAAGGAGGTCCGACAGCAAACATGGGATGCGCTCAACACTACTAACATTACCTTTCCCCAGCGCCCGAAGCCGTACGAATGGGCCCTGAGAACCAATATCATCGGTACCCTCTGCGCTAGTCGAGCGCCATCGAAGCGTTATTCTGTACCCGTGGGAGATTCCGCTTGCACGGGGGTCCTTCAGTTTAACGGCAGTCGACATACCTGGTGGCAGACGGACCGCCTGCCCGCCCCGGAGCCCATCTGGACTGAACCCACCTTGAACGCGACGTGGACGCACGGAGGGAATGCCTCCCTTAAATGGATAGCCCCGGAGGGCTACTACTATATTTGCGGGCGCAGGGCCTATGAACAGCTCCCGGCCCGCTGGTACGGTACCTGTCTCTTAGGCACCGTCCGACCTAGTTTCTTCCTTCTGCCCCTGCGAGTCGGCGAGACGTTAGGCATCCCCCTGTACGTGGAAAAGGGACCTGATAGCATTGCCAGACGCAAACGGTCTCTTCTAAGCACCAAACCTAAAGTCCAAATTGGAGACTGGAAAGACAACGAGTGGCCGCCAGAACGTATCATTCATTACTATGGACCGGCCACCTGGGCTGAAGATGGCACATACGGGTACCGTACTCCTATCTACATGCTGAATCGCATTATCCGCTTGCAGGCAGTGCTCGAGATCCTTACCAACGATTCGGCACTTGCCCTCAACATTTTAGCCCGACAGAACACTAAGCTCATTACCGCAGTTTACCAAAATCGCTTGGCTCTCGACTACCTCTTAGCCCAGGAAGGCGGGGTGTGTGGCAAGTTTAACCTCAGTAATTGCTGCTTATAGATTGATGACCAAAGCCAAGTCATCAGCGAGATAACTGACCGTATGGTCAAATTAGCCCACGTCCCCGTCCAAACCTGGAACAGCGCTTGGGATTGGACTTCCTCCCTTACCAGCTGGTTGCCAACTTCCGGGAGCCTGCAAGGCCTCCTGGTCATGGGTGGCCTATTTCTGCTGTCCTGTTTACTAATTCCTTTGTCTCTTCCCTTAGTTTTCAGGTGTCTCCGCTCCACCATGGAAAGTATCGCTGACCGCCGGGCTGCTGCCCAACTTATGGCTCTCCAGGTGTATTCCCCCATTCCCCAGGCTGACGAAGAAGAACCTTGTGGCTGACGCGGACTTCTGTCCTCCCGAATCAGTTTATGAGCCAATACCCTTGTGCCAGCATAAGACCGGCTACAAAGGGGGGGGGATTCCACTAGGGGCCCTCCGTCTCAACCCCGGCGAAGTAACCAGCGGCTGCACAAAGGCTTAGGGCTCCTTGTGACCTCCTTGCTAATACTTCTTGTCTCTCCTTTCTGTTTTAGGGTTCTGGAAATGATACTCTCCATCAGAATGACTGTCTAGTATCAAAAGGGGGGAATTGTAGGAGTGGAACACCGGATACTACCCGAATACTACTGCCTACCAGAACAACCTCATGTTTTGTGCCTATTGATGGACTTATACTTATGTATTCTACCTCTGCTTTTGGCTTTTAGCCATACTTTATCACTGCACTGGACCATTGTGCCTTACTCAGTTTTATTGTTTACTAATGTAAGACAGAATGCAGGGCTATTAGACATATAGCTTGTAACTGTAACTGTAGTAGCAAGGCGTATACGAGATCAGCTTGCACGTAGATGCCCCATGAATAGGTGGCCTTGGAGGGTGCTAACACCCCCGCCCTGCATCTCTGAGCCGACGAGTCTTATCTCCTGTGCTAGAAAGGAGCATTGTGTGTATGTAGAATAAGCTGCTAAGTTTCGTTTCTCTTGCCAGTATCTTTTCAGTATTATGACGTGTGTACGTACTGAGAACTACAATTATGCACTGTATGAACTACAACTGTTTACTGCGCATGCCAAAAGTGACGTGTAAGGGGCCTAGTGCGCAGGCCCAGTAGGGAAGTATAAATGTAAGTGTCAGGTGATTTGCGACACACAGTGTCCTGAGACTACTCGGTACTGTTCACTTGCTAGCAATAAAGTTGCCTTGTTTGGAACCAAATTTGGCCTTTTGTCTTCTGATTTACTAGCCTGTTTCACTACTACTACTACTACTTAGCATTTCTATAGCGCTGCTAGATAGTTATATTAGGTGAGCTATCTTGACTGAGTGGGTTGTCGGGTGAATTGGTGTGGCTATTAGTTCTCATTGTATGCCTTGCTGAAGAGATATGTCTTCAGAGATTTGCAAAAGATCATTGTTTCGTCGATAGTTCTCAGGTCTGTAGGCAGTGCATTCCACAATTGCGTGCCCAGGTACGAGAATGTGGTAGCATGCATCTGTTTGTACTTTAGTCCTTTACAGCTGGGGAAGTGCAGGTCGAGAAATTTGTGGGATGATCTTGTGGCATTTCTTGGAGGTAAGTCTACAAGGTTTAGCATGTAGGTTGGGGTGTCTGCGTGAATGATTTTGTGAACAGTTTCTGATGCATGATATGTTTTGTTGCCCAGGTAGCTATATAATGTAATAATCTGGAAGTAAGCATACAGATGGCTTGTCTACTGGAAATAGCCATTTCCTGGGGTCAGTCATGGCATTAGTAGGGCCAGTGGTGGACCTGTTTTGGGTGAAGAAAATGTCTGTGACTGTTGGAGCTCTGAACACAGCAGGTGTGCCTTGCTGTGCCACTGCACTAGCTGGGATGATGTCATAGAGGGGTATAAGAGGCCATATTTAGGAAGGAGATTTGTTTTTTGACTCCATTTCAGTCAATTATTCTAGAGGGAAGACATGGCTCCTAAAAAGCTGGGTTCTGGCCTAGTCGCTGGACAAAGAAGAGTTGCAGATTTTTACACCCAGTTTACTTTGGGAAAAGTCAAATGGTTACCTTGTTCCTGCCATCCTAAGACACAGAAAGCCTGAAAAAATCCAGATCTTGAGGGATTGGGCTCTGAAGTACCTAACCTATTTAGGATAAAACAGAAGAGAATTCCTTCATGTGCCCAGGAGGGGAATTCCTCAATATAAGAGGAGAGGGAATTTTGGTGTAGTGTCTTACAGGTCAGAAGAGTTTTTTGATGGCAAAAGAATAGTGAAGATTTCTGACAGATAAGCCTAAAGATCTTAGATTGAAAGTAGAGAGATGTCCTAAGAGAGAGGAAAAAGAGAAGTTTCAAGTGCCTGCCTATTTTTATCTTTTGTCTTGAAGATAACAGCTTTTTTTCATCAACCAGTAAAGACTATTTTAATATGTACTACCTGAATCTGAACTACACTAGACTTCATTTTTGGTGAGAGAGAGAGAGAGCGACTGGACTCAGAAGGTATGAAGTGTGTTCTCTGCCTTCACACCAGCCCTTGGATACATCCCCCAAAAGACCGTTAACAAAGGGTTCCACTACACCATTACCATTTATCTGTCTACCACCACCTCCACAAGAGCATTCCTGGAATCAACCACACTTCTTGTGGAAAAAATATTAATTCTGACACTGTCCTTAAGTCTACCCCTTTAGAAATTCATATCATGGGACCTAGTTCCATAGTTCCCTTTTCACCAAAAATGGTTTGTTGGGCATGTATTACTGAAACAGATACATGAAGTACCCCTGGGAGGCTAAGTATGTGAAAGAGGATACCACTCTCCTTACTTCCAGATCCTGAGGAGCAAAGTGAAAGACTAGCTTCAAGGCCATAATTTAGTGGGTGCTTTAAATGGAAGCATTCTCTCTCACACCTCTCATTCAAAATGAGGTAAGGTAAAGTTCAGGCTGTAGCTGTGTATAGAAATAGACTAGTTGAATATTCAGCCTGTGGCAAGCAGCATTAACCAATAGGTTCAGTGCTAAGCCATGTCCGGACACTTGCACTGAATATCTGGGGTTAATTTCAACAGCACTGGCTACTGGAGCTTATGTGGGTCCTGACCAATTATTCAGCTGGGATCCAGGTAAGACACTTATATGGGCCCCGGCTGAATATCATCCAAGAAGCACATAAGTAGTTTCAGTTGCCTCTGCCTCTTTGATCCCCCCAGGTCCTGATCCCCCCCCCCCCCCCCCCCGAACTGATGTGCAGTACAGAGCCCTCTCCCCACCCATCTGATCCCTACGACCCCCTTCCATTCCCACTTGAAGGAAACTTATGTGTTTACCTCTCCCCCATCTCTCACCCCATAGGCCTCCATGGGAATACCTTGAAACTCCCTGGTGGTCTGGGAGGCCATACAAGCAGACACAATGCCCACTCACTGCTGCCTATTGCAGGTCCAGCCACAAAATAACAGAATGCTGATAGGGGTCAAAGCAGCCATTTTGTGGCCAGACCCAAAACTGGTAGGAGTGAGTGGCATCACTCCTGCCTCCCACCCAGACCACCAGGGAGTTTCAAGGTAGGTCTGTGGGGTTCAAGCTTGCACCTCAGTTTCTATTGAGGAGAAGTAGGGGGTCCGGTGGAGGGTTTGACCCTCACATTGGTATTCTTCTAGGGGGAAGGTGGGGGGCGGGGTGCGCTTGGCCCACACATCAGTTTCCTTCATGGGGAAGGGAGGGGGATCAGGACCAGGAGGACTATCCATAAGAAATGTGTGCTTAAATCATCATTTGGAGAAGAGCCCTCAGAAACCAAAGGCAAATTGCCAAAGGTTTTTAAACGCTGATAGACGGTGTGAATATGCACTTATCAAACGCTTGATTTCTATCACTGAGCTGTAAAAACTCCAAAAGATAGCTTTTTATATTTTTTATGCTTTTAAAGACTCTCTATATCTCTACTTCAGTGAATTCAATCAGTAAATCATCTCAGTGAACAATATTCTCTCAGCAAAGCGTTCATGAACGCTTAAAAGACAGTGCTGTATTCAAACTATGGACATTAAGCTAAGTGCAGCCTAGTGATTTAGGCATTTATTTGAAAAAAAAAAAGCTTTGCTGAGAGAATATTGTTCACTGAGATGATTTACTGATTGAATTCATTGAAGTAGAGATATAGAGAGTCTTTAAAAGCATAAAAAAATATAAAAAGCTATCTTTTGGAGTTTTTACAGCCCAGTGATAGAAATCAAGCGTTTGATAAGTGCATGTTCACACCGCCTATAAGTGTTTAAAAACCTTCGACAATTTGCCTTTGGTTTCTGAGGGCTTTTCTCCAAATGATGATTTCAGCACAAATTTCTTAAACGTAATTAACTAGAGTCTGTGTTTTCTAGTATTAGCTTACCTGATATTTACTCTAGTAGATACTGCACTTTGTTTGTTTCTTTGGACTATCTATAAGCCCTGATGCCACTACCCAAAGTTATCCGAGCATTGGCCAATATTCAGACCGGTACCCAGTAACCTCGGTGGCTAAAATTAGACAGCGTTTTTGCTGTCCTAACTTTAGCCACTTATTTAACCAGTGCTACCTGGCTTAGTCTTGACTCGCCCCATGTTCCACCCATGGACCACTCCAGCACAAACCAGACAGTGCAAGGGCAGTCTGTGGTGATATTCAGCGGCACTCTCCAGTTAAGTGCTGCTGAATATCAGCGCTTAGGCAGTCACAATGCTTTAACAGGGCAAGTGCCTCTCCTGCTCGGTTAAATCACTTTGAATATTTAGTAGAGAGTCTTTACTGTGTGATCAAAAGGAAAAATAAAAAAGCTGTTGCCATCATGAACAAAAATGTAAAAAAGTCAAAAATAAGTAGATAGAAACTTTTTCTTTTCTTTTCCTTGTATCCTAGGGCTTCTTTTCACCATTCTACTATACCCTCAGCAATCTCTCTTCTCCACTCCACTCTCTCACAGTCAGGAAACTCATCATCTGACCTGCAAGACGCTACAACAGCTTACTTTCTCTTCTTACATCCAGGAATTTCATTGTCTGGCCTGTAAGACATCTCTTTGCCCCAACTAACTTACAAGGATCTCTCAACCCAAGGTAAACTTCTGAAGAGGTACTCTTCCTCGCCTCCTTTCTCTTGGTTGTAGCTCTTCAAGCATTCTGTGGCAATGGGGTTGCTGCTCCTATGGGTCTCTTCACAGTGGATCCTCAATCCAACATGCACATAAATGGCAGGACCCTGAAGTAAGTTATCCAGCTACTGTGACCCCTGAGATACGATAACTTTACCCAAGGAGGTTTTCAAAACTAAGCATTCTGACCATCAAAAACCTGAGACTACTAGCATGTGGTACCGACCCATGCACTAGGTGCCACTGCCAGCCACTCCTCTGATTCAGTCATGTCATGTCCAAATGTCCAAAACTCACCTGTAGCCACGTTTAGCAGCTTGTGTGTGTGTGTGGGGGGGGGGGGGTGTTACTGCACTTGCTGGTTTTTAACATGAGGTAGTTATTAACATAGATCCATGCTAATATCTACTATATAGATAAACCTGACCTAACTGCTTAATGCACATTAGTAAAGGGCCCCAACCCATTCTGAATGTGATTTGCTCTTCTGTGGTGATAAAGGGTTAAGTGATTCATCTGAGATTAAAAGAAGCATCATTGGGCAACTCCTCCACTCTACTATCTTTTTGCCGTCTTTCACTGCTGCTTATCAAACAACACAGTCCTCTGCTTTCCTTTCTGCTGATGCTCACTGATCACCCTCCCCACACACACACACACACACACACACACACACACACACACACACCTCTACACACATAAACACACATAAAAAAAAACACAAACAGCTAGCATACTCCATCAAAGTTTCAAGCTAATGTCTACTCATCTGGTAACACCTGCCAAAATGCATGCATGTGTCTTTGCATTGGTTGATGCCTGAGCAGCAGACACGCAGATACTGGCTACCATAGAATACAAGGTACTTTTGTACCTTGTATTCTATGGTAGGCAGTATCTGCATGTCTGATGCTCAGGCATCAACTCAAGTAAATCTCTGGAGTCCGGATGAAAAATCAAGGTAAAGGATTTGTCAAATCCATTCTCCAATTTGTAAAACATCAAAATTTCCATTGAACATGCCTGGCACCTGACCACAACTAATATAAGCATAACTAATATTTCTTGCTTTCTGCTGCTGTCTTGACTCACTGTTGATGTAGTGCACTATATTAAAAAAGTTGAGCACCATTATAGGCAGTTATGAGAGGAAATGTGATGAATAATACCTATAAAATACTGGACAAGTCTTTACAAGTATATATTTTTATTACTTTATTAGGTATGTTTGTGTGTTTTAATTTAAATTTATTTTGGTTAATGGTAATTTGTTTTAATTGCAATTTGTTTTGAGTTTTATATGTTAACAGAAAAGCAGGAGAAGACCACCAAATCTTCCACAGGGCAGCAACAAACAAAAGTAAATGGAGTGGAAGTCACCAAAACCACAAGTTCAAAGCCCACAAGTTCCAAGAATATGCAGTAAAATATTTCAAAATGTTTTATTCACCAGTACTAGATACAGGCAAAACCCGACATGGGCCGTGTTTTGGCACTTTGGCCTTCATCAGGGGTCCTCATGAAGACACACACATAAACACATGTAAGAAAAATTATTGCAAATATCAAAACTAACAAATGTGAAAACTGATGAATGTGAATATCAGTGCATATACAATACTATCCATGAATGCAACTCTGTATTCTAAAAATGTGAACAAAGTAAACTAGTGAAAGAGAAATAGTAAGAAATATGCCATGAACCACAACCTAAAAAATAACAAATATTAAATGAATATACTAAAAGCAACAAATAATGTAAAAGATCGGATGTGTGTGTATGAAAAAGGAGATAAGAAACCCATAAAATAATATCAAAGGTGAAATCATAACTTGAGAGGAACAAGCTGGAAATAAATACCTGTATAAAGCAGTGGCGTAGCTATGGGGGGCCAAATTGGCTCTGGGGCCCCCGGTTTGGCTGGCAGGAGTTCCCAACCTCCACCAGCTGAAGAGTCTGTCCCACGCTAGTCTCGCTGCATTGCCTACCCTGCTCTTCTCAGTCGCACCATGCATGCTCGTTTTAGTAACTGAGCATTTGCAACGCATGCTCAGTTTCATTAAAATGAGCATGCACAGCACCACTGAAAACAGGACAGGCAATGCGAGACCAGCGCAGACAAATGCTTCAGCTGGCGGAGGTTGGAGACCCCTGCCAGCCAAGGTACCTTCGCAGCAGCAGCAGGGAGGGCAGTGGCGGCGGGGAAACAGAAGCGGCGGTGGGGTGAGGCGGACGGGAGGTGAGCCAAAATGTGCCCCCCAACTTTGGTCTCTGGCCCCCCTCCCTTTGAGGTCTGGCTATGCCCCTGGTATAAAGCCAATAAATATACATATAACTGTTGAAATGTAAATAGCTATTCTTATCCATGGGCTTGCGATACAATGTTGTGTTAAAACGGTATTAGCCCTTGTTGATGAGAATATCTAAAAACGGAATTACATTTTTGTGAAAATCCATCTTAAATTTCAGATTTGGATTCCTACTTACACACCTTTTTAGAACACAGAGTTGCTTTCATGGATAATATTGTATATGCACTGATACATTCATTAGTATTCACATGTTAGTTTTGACATTTGCAAATATTTTTCTTACATATGTTTATTTGTATCTTTTCATGAGGATCCCTGATGAAGGCCAAAGTGCCGAAACACGGCCCATGTCAGGTTTTGCCTGTATCTAGTATTGGTGAATAAAACACTTTGAAATATTTTACTGCATATCCTTAGAACTTGTGGTCTTTGAACTTGTGGTTTTATATGTTAATTCACGGATGCTTTAATTTCATTTGTTTTATGATTATGAATGTAATGTGATGTAATCTGCCTTCAACAGCCCCTTGACTGATGCTGGAAAAATATAAGTTGTTATAGGTAAGTAAATAAATAAAAGTTGTTCTAGGTAAGTAAATAAAAATTGGTACAGCACACATCCCAAAAATGTAAATGTCCCATTCGTTGTAATTATATAGGAAGCAATTTTAACTCAACAAGAACACATAAATCAGCTACTGAATAATTTCATACTGCATCTGCAGCAAAGCACATTGATTTATGTAAAAGGTATACTGCATGAAAACTTAATCCCAATGGGTTACATTGCGACGTTATCAGGCAGGTTCCCACCCGGCCTGTTCCCACCCAGACAGTTCCCACCCACCAATCCCCCCCCCCCCCCCCCCCAACAATTCCCTCCTAGGACAATTCCCACTTAAGCGGACAATTCCCACCAAGAACTTCCCCTCCCCCGGACATTTCTCACCCTCCCTAGCCTTTTTTTTTTAATGACTAGCTTTTTTTCTTGTATCAGGTCCCATAATTCCTGGTAGTGATTTTTTTTTTTTTTACAGTGTCTGAAACAAGGAGTTTAGAGCAGCATACGGATGTACATAGAGGACGTACAATAACGGAATAATTTTTCATAGGTAGAGTAGTAATTTGTTATAAATCATAATCAGTGTGTCATTTTGACGGGCTGAATTAGGTTGAAACCTAGTTTGGGGGGTGGGGCAATTCTATAAGAAGAAGAAACCAAGTCTTTTACTCTCCTGAGGCCTGATCCTTGGAGCAGACGTCAGGAACATCCTTTTGTCATGGCCCACCCTTGAGGCAGAAGGAAGTTACATCAGAAGGGGGTGGGCCATGGCATAGAGAAATTCTGGTGTCAGTGCCACGAATCAGGTCTCAGGAGCATAAGTGCACCAACAGACTCGGTTTCTTCTTCTTACAGAATTGCACCAGCCAGAGTGTTAGCAGGAGAGGGAGGGGTGTCATGCTCCTAGATCCAGAATCGGGGGAGTATGAAGGGGAGAGAGGGATGTTGGGCACACCACCTGGGAGGCAAGTTTCCCCCTCCCCCTCCCCCCCATTTCCTCTGGCGAGAGGAAACAGAAGGTAAAAAAGATGGCAGTATGCCGTACCGGCACAAAAAAAAAGAAAGCCCTGAGTATATAAAACATTTTTATCAAGTTTGTTTGTTTATCAAGCAGTCAGGCATTGGAATGAGCTACCTATAGAAATTAGAGCCCAAAATAACTATGTTGTATTCTGTCAATTATTGAAGACCTTTTTATTTAGGGCAAAGGTGGTCTATAAGAATATTCACAGGCATTTTCCAGAGAGTGCCTCTGACTGTCCTCATCCGTGACACTTATCTGGATAGAATATAAATATATAAGTACATAACCATCACCATACTGGGACAATGGAAAGCAGGACTGGTAACGGTGTTGGGCCCACTGGCAAGCAAACATCCAAATGCTGATTTATGCCACATTTCACACATTTTTCTTTCAAAAATGAGCCCCATAGTGAAATTAGAAAAGGTTTAATGAAGGGTGACCAAAATGATTAAGACTCTTCAGCTTGGAAATGACACGGCTGAGGGGAGATATGATAAAGGTGTACAAAATATGAGTGGTGTAAAACGGGTAAACGTAAATCAATTTTTTATTCTTTCAAAAAGTACAAAGGAAGTCATACGCTACTACATTTTAATGAACAAGAGGAAAGATTTTTTCACTCAGTGAATAGTTAAGCTCTGCAACTTATTGCCAGAGGATGTGGTATCAGCCGTTAGTGTATCTGGGTTTAAAAAAGATTTGGACAAGTTCCTGGAGGAAAATTTCATAGACTGCTATTGAGATAGACATAGGGATGCCACTGTTTGTCCCTGGGATCAGTAGTATGAATCTTGCTACCACTTGGGATTCTGTCAGATACTTGTAACCTTAATTGGCCACTTTTGGAAGCAGGATACTGGGCTAGATGGATCATTGGCCTGACCCAGTATGGCTATTCTTATGTTCTTATGATAGACCAAAGGTCCAGCAACCCAGTATCCTGTTTCCCTCAGTAGCCAATCCAGGTCACGTGAACTTGGCAAGATCCCGAAAGAGTAAAACAGATTTTATGTTGCTTATCTAAAGAATAAGCAGTGGATTTTCCCAAATGCTCGAACCACTAGGCTACTCCTCCACTCTGGGAGCAAGCAAGTTTCATTGACTTTGAATGGAATACTCCACAGTTATAGTACAAAATTGTCCTGTTGGAAAGAAATTAAACAAATCATTTTGATTAGAACATGGACTAAATGGGCTATTGACCCAAAAATGATCTGAACCAAAATGTTTCCCATGCACATCACCAGTGCTTTCACCCTCCCTCTTCTACATTTTTGCCTCCCCAATACACGTGGAGGGGCATAATCGAACGGAAACGCCTATCTCCATGGGCGTTTATCTCCAAGAACGGGTCCGTGAAGGGGCGGGCCGAACTGTATTTTCGAAAAAATGGACGTTTTTGAGCTGGGTGTTTGTTTTTTTAGCGATAATGGAAACTAAAAACGCCCAGCTCAAAAACATCCTAATCTGAGCCATTTGGTCGTGGGAGGGGCCAGAATTGGTAGTACACTGGCCCCCCTGATATGCCAGGACACCAACTGGGCACCCTAGGTCAGTGCGGTGAACTTCAGAAAAAGCTCACACATGCATAGCTCCCTTACCACAGGTGCTGAGCTCCCAACCTCCCTCCCCCAAAACCCACTACCCACAAATGTACAACACTACATAGCTCTTAGGGGTGAAGGGGGCACCTACATGTGAGTACAATGGGTTTTGGAGGCCTCCCATTTACCAGCACAAGTGTTACAGGTGGGGGGGGATGGGTCTGGGTCCACCTGGCTGAAGTGCACTGCGGTACCCACTAAAAGTGCTCCAGGGACCTGCATACACGCAGGCCTCTAGAACTTGTTGCTGCTATATAACATTGGCACACCAGTTGACACCTGAAGACTAATCTCTCCGAAAACGTCCTTTATTGGAATAAGCACGCTTACTCACAGTTAACTGCAGATCAGAGGTTGTGCCCCACCACTGGCAACAAGTCTCCCTGGTAGTGAGATTAGCAGGTCAGAGCTGGCAGAATGGTGTACAATGCCCTCTTTCAGCCACATTCAAGGTAAGAACTAAGTTCTCTAACGTGGCTAACACATGGAAGGGATCTAAAACTGGCTTACAAAAATGGCCACTACCTCATGGACTACCGGAAACACAACAGGGCACACTCTGACCCAGTAGGCAGGGGGAAAAGCACCATGGGAGAAGAGCCTACCAACTACCAACATCGTGAGACTGTAACACAAGCTAATGAAATCACGGAGCCCAATACCCTACACCCACCACAATGCAATGCTGATGTGACCCTGTAGTGCACCCGAGTGCCACATCTGACCCAGGGAAAGGCTGTGACAGGATCGAACATATTCTGCTGTCATGGAGGTGGGTACGGCATTTGAGGCTGGCATAGAGGCTGAAAAAAAGTTTTTAAAGTGGGGGTTTTTTGGTGGGAGGGGGTTAGTGACCACTGGGGGAGTCCGGGGAGGTCATCCCTGATTCCCTCCAGTGGTCATCTGGGCAGTTGGGGCACTTTTTTGGGACTTGTTCGTGAAAAAAAAGGGTCCAAAAAAAGTGATCCAAAATCGCGGTAAAAACGCCTTTTTTTTCGATTATCAGCTAAAGACGCCCATTTCTCCTCGGCTGATAACCACGCCCCAGTCCCGCCTCCACCATGCCTCCGACACGCCCCCATCAACTTTATTCGTTTCTGTGACGGAGTGCAGTTGGAAACGCCCAAAATCGGCTTTCGATTATACCGATTTGGGCGCCCACGGGAGAAAGATGCCCATCTCCCGATTTGGGTTGAAATATAGGCGTTTTTCTCTTTCGATTATAAGCTACTACTACTACTACTACTTAACATTTCTAGAGCGCTACTAGGGTTACGCAGCGCTGTACAATTTAACAACGAAGGACAGTCCCTGCTCAAAGGAGCTTACAATCTAAAGGATGAAATGTCAAGTTGAGGCAGTCAAGATTTCCTGAATAGAGGTGTAGTGGTTAGGTGCCGAAGGCGACATTGAAGAGGTGGGCTTTGAGCAAGGATTTGAAGATGGGCAGGGAGGGGGCCTGGCGTATGGGCTCAGGGAGATTATTCTAGGCATGGGGTGAGGCAAGGCAGAAAGGGCAGAGCCTGGAGTTGGCGGTGGTGCAGAAGAGTACTATTCTATGAAAAGTTATTCCATTATTATACTTCCTCTGTATACAGCCGTACGCTGCAAGTCAGTATGTTTGAAAATATGTCAGTTTAAGTAAAAATGCTACTAACAACAAAGAAGAATGTAATGCAGCAGCTCATAGTTGGATAAGCTGGATAAGCATCTTTAGCTTCTGTAACTCAAAAGCGTGGTGGCTCTACAGAGTTTTGCTTTTTGAAAAAAGTGAGAAAAGAGAGATCCTAAATTTTCTTTATTAGGATAAGAAAAATAGAATTAAAGGCATTATTTACAAAATCTATAACCTTTCACACACATTTAAATTTAAAAAATATTATACATGAAGAAGAAACTAATTAAAACTTGCAGATCCATCTCTGGCTGATATTGTGCTGACAAAACATCTAATCAGTGAAAAGAATAACAAAGCCAGCGTGGTTCCTCAGGGAAATTATTTATCTCAGATTGGACAGAAAAATAAAATCAGAATTGCTAATTACAAATGAACACTGTTAGAACTATCTAAGCAAAACATGATAATCAATATAAATCTTACCAAGTATCATAACACAATCATTTTCTGACATAAAATAGAAACATAGAAATAAAAGGTAGACAAAGACCATATAGCCTATCCAGTCTACCCATCCATGCCATCTACTCTCCCTTTCACTCCCTTAGATATCCTATGTACTTTTCCCAAACTTTCTTGAATTCAGATATAGTTTTCACCTCTACCAGCTCCACTGGGAGGCCATTTCACAAATTCACCATCCTTTCCAAGAAGAAGTATTTTTTTCAGTTTACTTCTGAATCTATCACCTTTTACCTTCATTCTATGCCCCCTCATTTCAATTGAAAGAGACTCACCTCCTGTGCATTTATGCCAGGCAGGTATTTAAATGTCTCTATCATATCTACCCACTCCTGCCTTTCTTCCAAAGTATCCATATTGAGATCTTTAAATCTGTCCCCATACGCTTTATAATGAAGACCACTGACCATTTTAGTAGCCAACATCTGGACCAACTCTTTGTTTTAAATTTTTTTAAGGTTCAGTCTCCAGAATTGTACATAGTATTCTAAATGAAGTCTCTCGAGTCTTATACAGGAGATCATCACCTCCTCTTTTTTTTTTTTGTATTTTAACTTTATTAACTAGTAAACCAAATACACAGGTAGAATGCCAACCATATGTGAACTACCAAACGCAAACAACAGATAAAGTCCCCTCCCTCCCATTCCCCCCGAACCACCTTCACCCCCCCCCCCCCTCACCCAATACCAAAACAGAAGACAGAACAAATCACACCAAAGTAACTAAAAAAAAAACTGTTCATGGCAAACCCAGCCAAAGTTGGTAAGGTCACCAAATCAGTTGAAAATGACCCACTGTGTCCTTCTTTCGAGAAATTAACTTAGACATCAAATGCAAGAAGTCCACCTTAACTAACAGCTGATCATTAGAGAGAAGCTCCAATTAACACCAAGCCACAGCCATTCAAGAGAAAGGTGTGTATACTCAAAGGAATAGGTACTGATAGTAGTTCTTGCAGAAGGTGAAACACCATATCCAACAGTGGCGTAGCTAGGGTAGTTGACACCCAGGGCCGGTCATTTTTTAACACCCCCCCCCCCCCCCCCCCCCCCCCCCCCCCCCCCCCCCCCCCCCCCCCCCCCCCCCCCCAAATCCAGTACTAGGCATACCGAGAATACAAAACACTCAGCACCTATAGCGCAATTTTACCATACCATAAGCAGTCATTTCTACAAGTCACACAAGCATCTTAAACGCTACAGTGAGCACTAGAACATCAATTCACCTATTGTAAAACGAAAACAGACAGATTAGTACAGATCGTCGATCCTGCACAGTCAATGCCAACCGAAAGCCATGTCTTTTTCACAAACACAGATACACCCTAATCCACTATAGAATAAGTAATCATAAACTTTCTATTTAGACAAAAATTAAACTGAACCCCCGATGCCAGACTCTGCATACAATGCAACACCACAGAAACAGAAAATGTCCCCTAGTACTGTGCAAAATATAAAGACAGTGGATGTAAATTTGAAAAAACTAACAAATCCGATCACCACTTTACAAATTAACAAATAGAAATAAAACAAATATAGAAAATAAAATACCATTTTATTGGACTAATACATTTAGCTTTCAGAGGCCAAAACCTCCTTCCTCAGGTCAATACAGTATAGTGCTGTTATAGTATCCTATCCTGACCTGAGGAAGGGGGTTTTGTTCTCTGAAAGTTAAGTCAAAATGTATTAAAAATTAGTCCAATAAAATGATTACCTTAGTTATATGTTCTATTTATAAACATTTATTAACACATAAACACAGATACAATACTATACCCTAAAGCAAAAAAATAAAAAATATATATTTTATTTACAGTTTGTTGTCTCTGGTTTCTGCTTTCCTCATCTTCTTTTCACTGTCTTCCTTCCATCCAGCATCTGTCTTCGCTCTTTCTCTGAAATCAAGTGTCTGCCCTCTCTAATGTCCCTTCCATCCAGTGTCTGCCCTCTCTCTCTCTGCCCCTTCCATCCACCATCTGTCCTCTTTCTCTCTCCCCCTTCCACCCACCATCTGCCCTTTCTCTCTGCCCCTTCGACCCGTCTGCCCTCCCTCTCCCATCCATCCAGGGTCTGCCTTCCCTCACGCTCCCCCTTCCATCCAGGGTCTGTCCCCTCTCTCTGCCCCCTCTTTTCAGCCCCCTCTTTCCACCTGTACCTAGTTCCAGTTCCAGCCCACATCTCCCACCTGCCACCCTTTTCAACCCCACTATCCCACCAGTCCCCAGCCCTTTTCTCCCATCAGTCCTGGGCTTCAGCCCCCAGCCACTTCTCCCTGTCCCCTTTTCAGCCCCTAGTTTCAACCCCAGCCCTTTTCTCTCACCAGTCCCGAGCTTCAGCCCCAGCCAGTTCTCCCTGTCCCCTTTAAAGCCCCCAGGCCCCACAGTTTCAGCCCCTGCCCCTTTTCAGCCCCCAGTTCCAGTTTCAGACCCCTTCTCCCATGAGCACTTCCCTCCCCAGTCCCCTTATACCCTCTGAGCACCCCCACCCGTCCCCAATCCCCTTCTCCCCTCTGAGCACCCCTCCTCTGAACTCCCCCACCCTCTCCAATCCCCTTCTCCCCTCTGAGCTCCCCCCCCCGGACCCAGTCCCGTCCCCCCTCCATTGAGAGCCACAGAGCCCTCTTCTCCTGCCACCGCCTGCCTTTTTCTTTTTTTTTTTTAAATACGTGCAGCCACGCAGGCAGCGCTTCGCGTCTGCCCTGCGTGTGCTGTGAAAGAAGTAAATCACCAGTGCTGGCTTCGGGGCTTCCCTCGATGTCCCACCCTCGAGGAAATAGGAAGTTACCTCACAAGAGGACGGGACATCGAGGGAAGGCCCGAAGCCAGCGCTAGCAATTTACTTCTTTCACAGCACACGCAGGGCAGACGCGAAGCGCTGCCTGCGTGGCTGCACGGATTTAAAAAATAAAAAATAAAAAAGCAGGTGATGGCAGGAGAAGATTCGCGACGGAGCACCCCCCACCTGCGGACACCCCGGGCGGACCGCCCCCACCGCCCCGCCCTTGCTACACCACTGATATCCAATACCTCCAGACTATCACAAATCACCTGGGCTAGAGGCTCCATGACCAATGCAAAAATTAAGGGGGAGAGTGGACATCTCTGTTGAGTGCTGCGATGCAGGGCAAAGAAGTCCAAATATGCTCCATTCACCTGAAGACAGGCCACCAGATCCTGATAAATAAAAGAAATCCGACTCAGAAAATTCCCACGAAAACCAAAACGCTGAAGGTTAGACATCATAAAGGGCTGAGATACCCTGTCAAAAGCCTTCTCCACGTCCACCCCCAACAACATCTCTGGAGAAGGCACACAACTGGTTGTCCAAACAAAGTCTAGAACCTGTTGAACATGAAGCCAGACGGATCACCATGAATAATCTCCAGCAGAAAACACTGAATCCAGATGGCCAATATCCGAGTCAGCAACTTATAAATTGACCCCTCGCAAAGAAATAGGCCTATAGGAAGCACATCAAATGGGACCTTTTCCAGGTTTAAGTAACAAAGTAATTCCCACTTGATACAGGGACAGGGCAAGCTGATCCCCCTGAAGCAAAGAGTTGTACATATGTACATATTTTTTGTAAGAAAGGTTAGTAAAGTCATCCAACCTAGGCACCTTAGAAGGCAGATGAGTAAGGCCTCCGGACTATCACCTCCTTTTTCCTACTGGCCATTCCTCTCTCTATGCACCCAAGCATCCTTCTAGCTTTCGCCATCACCTTTTCTACCTATTTGGCCACATCACATACAATCACACCCAAGTCCCACCCCTCTTTCATGCACAAAAGTTCTTCACCCTCTAAATTTTGTCACTGACTGTCACGGAGTCCGGAGTAGTGAGCCCTTGGGCCACTGCCAGTGACCGGCAGCAGCAGGTGAACCACCCAAACAGGGAGCGAGGCTGAACATAGACAGGCTGATAGAAGCAGTGGAGGAACTGAAGCTGAAGACAAACAGGGCAAACACAAGCAGGATTAGAACTGAAGCTGAAGGCTTGCAGGGATGGAACAAGCAGGGTTGGAGTAGAAGTTGAATACTGGCAAGACAAGAACTAGCAGGGCTGGAACTGCAACAAACACACAATAGACAAAAACTCATCTGAAGACCTCTGTTGCAAAGGCAAGCCTGAAAGTTCCCAGGTGCTTAATAAAGGCAATTACAGATGAGGTCACAAGTAAGTCTGAAATGCTGGAACATCAGAATAGGACTGGAATGGGCTTGACTTGCCTGGAACCGGATTCTGGAACATGTTTGGGAAACAGGAAGAAGACTGTCCATAGCAGCCATAGGGCCTGGTCACCAGGAGACGAGGTGAGTGTAGACATAGGATACAGTCACAACCGTGACAGGTTTTTGCAGCCCAAATGCTTGACCCTGCATTTTTTAGCATTAAATATTAGCTGCAAAATTCTGAGTCATTATTCAAGCTTTGCTAGGTTCTTCCTCATGTTATCCACATATCTATCCTATTGCATATTTTGGTATCATCCACAAAGAGGAAAACCTTACCAGACAGCCCTTTAGCAATATTGCTTACAAAAATGTTAAAAAGAACCAGGTCAAGAACCAAACCTTATGGGACACCACTAGAAACATCCTTTTCCTTATAGTGAGCTCCATTTACCACTAGCCTCTGTAGCCTTCCACTCAACCAGTTCCTAATCCAGTCAGTCAATTTAGGGCCCATACCAAGGGCACTCAGTTTATTAGTCGTCTATGAGGAACTGTGTCAAAGACTTTGCTAAAGTCTAAATACACCACATCTAGTGCTCTCTCTTGATCTAACTCTCAGGTCCTGTAATCCACTGGATTCCAAAAACTTTACTATTCTCTGTTTCAAAAGTGTTTCCATTAAATTACTTACCACAGAAGTCAGACTTACTGGTCTGTAGTTCCCAAACTCTTTCTTACTTCTGCTTTTGTGGAGAAGGACTACATCTGCCCTTCTCCAGTCCTACGGGACCACTCCCAACTCTAGAGAGGCATTGAAAAGGGCAGCCAGTAGAGCTGCCCAAACCTCTCTAAGTTCCTTCAGTACCCTTTGATGTATGCAATCCAGCCCCATTGCTTTGTCTACCTTTAGTTTAACTAGCTCCTCATATAGTCCTCTGAAAATCGTTCAAGGACTACCATACCTCTATTTTAGGTTTGCATGTGTAAAAGAGAATGTTAATTTCCACATACATATGTGCAACAAAAACAGCACAATGGGCCTCAAAAATTGGGGTGGAGGAACAGATTTTATTGGAAGACCCACTGTCCAGTGTTTTAGCCAAAGCATCCCACAGAACACAACAACTTCAAATTACAATTTTTTGTATCTAATGTTATTACCCAGTATTTATACTGAACATATTGACTGTTACTTGATTAACTGTAATATTTGATTATTGTTGGAACACCCATTCAGCTGACCCTTGATGCAGGCATATTGATGAAACATGGCTCATGTCAGGTTTTTCCAATAAAATCTGTTCCCCCACACCAATTCTTGAGGCCCATTGTGCTATTTTTTTTTTGTTGTGCCTTCTTCATCGCGCTCTCAGTTCCCCCTTTTATGTTTCTTCATATACATATATGACCATGGGGCTCATTTTCAAAGAATTTAGACTTACAAAGTTTCATAGGTTACTACTGGTCTCATTTTCAAAAGAGAAGGATGTCCATCTTTCGACATAAATCAGAAGATGGACGTCCTTCTCCCAGGGACATCCAAATCAATATAATCAAAACCCTATTTAGGACATCTCCAACTGCAATCCGACGGCCAAAGTTCAAGGGGGCATGTCAGAGGTGTGGCGAAGGCGGGACTTGGTTGTTCCTAACACTTGGATGTCCTTGACCCATAATCGAAAAAAAACAAGGACGTCCCTGACGAATACTTGGACATTTTCACCCGGACCTGTTTTCTTACGACTAAGGCACAATAAAGTGCCCGAAATGACCAGATGACCACCGAAGAGAATCGAGGATGACCACATGTTACTCCCCCAGTGGTCACTAACCCCTTCCCACCCTCAAAAAACATCTTTAAAAATATGTCGTGCCAGCCTCAGATGTCATACTCAGGTCCATGACAGCGCATGCAGGTCCCTGGAGCAGTTTTAGTGGGTACTGCAGTGCACTTCAGACAGGCGGACCAAGGTCCATACCCACCCCTACCTGTTACATTTGTGGATAAAACAGCGAGCCCTCCAAAACCCACCAGAAACCCTCTGTACCCACATATAGGTGCCCCCTTCACCCATAAGGGCTATGGTAGTGGTGTACATTTGTGGGTAGTGGGTTTTGGTGGGATTTTGAGGGGGCTCAGCAGACAAGGAGGGGGATAATCGAATGGGGGTGCCCATCTCTAAGGGTGCCCCTCTAAGGACAGCCCTGTAAAGGGGCAGGGCAACCCATATTATCGAAACAAGATGGACGTCCATCTTTCGTTTCGATAATACGGTCGGGGACGCCCAAATCATGAAATTTAGGTCGACCTTAGAGATAGTCGTCCCCGGTTTTCGGCGATAATGGAAAGCGAGGACGCCCATCCAAGCCATTTTGTCGTGCGAGGAGCCAGCATTTGTAGTGCACTGGTCCCACTAACTGAATGGAAAAAGCCCTTCCCTTACCGATCAGGAAAGGAACGGGCATGCATGAAGGAAATTGCATGCAAATGAGCTGCTTGCTGTTAGCTGATTTGCACATGATTTCCTTCCTAAGGAGGGGAAGTGACGGCAGTTGACATCCAAAATGTGGATGTTTGTGAGAAGGACATCCATGCCTGCTATGCCTCTGACACCCCCTTTATTTATTTATTTGGATTTTGAATCAAAAGTAGCAGCAGTGGGATTTGATCCAGCTGCAAGACCAGTTCTCTAACCACTCTACCACTCCTCCACTCCCTTAAAATTTGGCTATCCCTGTGGGGGGCAGTTGAGGATGTCCAAAATGTTTGAAAGAAGGACGTCCACGCCTTCATTATGCCTTCGCTGACACACACATACCTCCCCTCCCAGGGACATGCATACTGCCCCCTCCCACACACACATACAGGGATGGCCAAATTTCAAGGGAGTGGAGTAAAATGGAGGAGTGGCAGAGTGGCCTAGTTGCTAGAGTACTGGTCTTGCAATCCAGAGGTGACTGGTTCAAATCCCACTACTGTTACTTGTAATCCAAAATCCAAATAAAAAAGGTGTCAAAGGCATGGATGTCCTTCTCACAGAAACATCCACATTTTGGTGGACGTCAGGGCGTCCTCAACTGGGAGACATAGCAAAGGACATACTCTAAAAAAAAAGACAAAAGTTTTTGAAGTTGTTTTTTCGGGGTGGGAGATGGTTAGTGACCACTGGGGAAGTCAGGGGAGGTCATCCCTGATTCCCTCCGGTGGTCATCTGGTCAGTTCGGGCACTTTTTTGATGCTTGGTCATGAAAAAAATGGACCAAGTAAAGTCAGCCAAATGTTCATCAGGGACGCCCTTCTTTTTTCTATTATCGGCCAAGGATGCCCATCTGTTAACCACGCCCCCATCCCACCTTCTGTACACTGCCGACACGCCCCCTTGAACTTTGGTCGTCCCCACAACGGAAAGCAGTTGAGGACGTCCAAAATTGGCTTTCGATTATGCCGATTTGGGCGACCTTAGGAGAAGGACGCCCATCTCCCGATTTGTGTCGGAAGATGAGCGTCCTTCTCCTTCGAAAATAAGCAGGTTTGTGGACTAATGTATTGCCAGAACTTCATTGATTATTTCTTATTTAATTATGTTTTCTTGTTTATTTGTTGCTTTACTAATGGCAATTGTATTTCTTGAATAAGTGGATGCTTAAATTATAAAAAAAAATAAAATAAATTGCACCATATCCATATTCCTGTCATGAACAGCACTTCTAAAATGACTTCCACAATGTACATGCAAAAGGCCTTTTAACCATTTATTAAGGTATATGTACCTTCCAACAAAGAGCATATGGAAAGTTGTAAGAGTAGAGTGAACGGAACTATTTTGTTATGGAAATTCCCTCATCCCCCCTCCAAGGAGTGATCTCAGTGGTACTGCCCAGATGTTAGGGAATCACACAGAAATTCTATGGAGAAAGGTTCTGGGCTGAGAGAGAAGATCGATCTCCTATTCCATAGGCCAGAAATGAAACTAGAGAGATGGGAAACCTGTCTTCTGTCTCTGGTGTCCAGTGGTAGATGCAGAGGACCACACAGTAAAGTTCCTATGATGGTGCTTCTCTCATGTCACTGAGTAACTGTTCCCGAGAGTTCAAGCCATGAAGTAGGGAGCATTCCTGCTCTGAGGGTGCAAACCCCTCATTCTGGTTCCATGTTTTACTGAGAGAGAGAGAAGACTGTGATCCGAGTTCTAGAAAAGACAAAAAAAATCTACACAGGTGTCGTGAGAATTAGTGTTAGGTGCATATTCTGAGGTACCCAGCCATGTAGAATAAAAAAAAAGAGAGAGAGAAAAGGAGAGAGCTGCCCAACACTTGTGCTTAATCCAAGAGTCCATAAGGATGAGATAAAAAGGAGTGCAGAGGAGATTCAACCTTTGGGAATAATAGTTACCAAAAGGGTCCTTGTGCGGCGGTGGCCAAAAAAGCAAACAGGATGCTAGGAATTATTAGGAAAGGGATGGTGAATAAGACCGAAAATACTATAATGCCTCTGTATCACTCCACGGTGCAACCTCATCTTGAGTACTGAATTCAGTTCTGGTGGCTGTAGTGGAATTAGAAAAGATTCAAAGAACAGTAACCAAAATGATAAAGGGGATGGAACTCCTCTCATATGAGGAAAGGCTTGGAAAAGAGATGGATGAGGAGAAATATGATTGAGGGCTACAAAATTCTGAGTCGTGTAGAACGAGTAGAAGTAAATCAATTTTTTACTACTTCCAAAAGTACAAAGACTAGGAGACATTCAAGGAAATTACATGGAAATACTTTTAAACCAAATAGGAGAAAATAGTTTTTCACTCAACAAATAGTTAAGCTCTGGAACTCGGGGCATAGTCAAACGCAAATGCCCATGTGTAAGAACGTACATCTCCAAGAACAGGTCCGTGAAGGGGTGGGCCGAATCGTAGTTTTGAAAAAGATGGACGTTTATCTTTAGTTTCAAAAATACGGTTTGTGCCAGGCAAATGCATTGGATTTGTGCATTTTTGAGATGTGGGCGTTTGTTTGAGCTGGGCGTTTTCATTTTTCAGCGATAATCGAAACCGAAGGGTCCCAGCTCAAAAACGACCAAATCCATGGCTTTGGGTCATGGGAGGGGTCAGGACTCGTAGTGGACTGGTCCCCCTCACATGCCAGGACACCAACCGGGCACCCTAGGGGGCACTTTTAAAAAAATAGGAAAAAACATTAAATTACCTCCCAGGTGCATAGCTCCTTTACCTTGGGTGCTGAGACCCCCAAATCCCCCCCCCAAACCCACTCTCCACAACTCAACACCATTACCATAGCACTTAATGGTGAAGGGGGGCACCTACATGTGGGTACAGTGGGTTTGGGGGGGGTTAGAGGGCTCCCATTTACCACCACAAGTGGTACAGGTAGGGGGGATGGGCCTGGGTCCGCCTGCCTGAAGTGCACTGCATTACCCACTAAAACTGCTCCAGGGACAGGACTTGTTGCTGCTGTATAACCTTGGCACAGCAGTTCACACCATAAGACTAATCTCGCTGAAAACGTCCTTTATTTCAATAACCGCGTTTACTCACAGTTAACTGCAGATCAGAGGTTGTGCCCCACTGGCAACGAGTCTCCCTGGTACTAAGATTAGCAGTAGCTCAGAGCTGGCAGAATGGTATACAATGCCCTCTTTCAGCAACATTCAAGGTAAGAACTAAGTTCTGTAATGTGGCTAACACACGAAAGGGATCTAAAACAGACTTACAAAAATGGCCACTACCTCGTGGACTACCAGAAACAAAACAGGGCACACTCTGACCCAGTAGGCAGGGGGGAAAGCACCATGGGAGAAGAGCCTACCAACTACCAACATCATGAGACTGTAACACAAGCTAGTGAAATCACGGAGCCCAATACCCTACACCCACTACAATGCAATGCTGATGTGACCTTGCAGTGCACCCGACAGCCACATCTGACCCAGGGAAAGGCTGTGAGAGGATCGAACACATTCTGCTGTCGTGGAGGTGGGTATGGAATTTGAGGGTGGCATAGAGGCTGGGAAATAAGGTTTTTGCAAATGGGTTTTTTTGGTGGGAGGGGGTTAGTGACCACTGGGGGAGTCAGGAGAGGTGATTCCCGATTCCCTCCGGTGGTCATCTGGTCATTTAGGTCACTTTTTGGGGACCTGTTCATGAGAAAAAAGGGTCCAAAAAAAGTGTCCTAAATTCTCTCTAAAAATGCTTTTCTTTTTTCCATTATTGGCTGAGCACGCCCATCTCTGCTCGGCTGATAACCACGCCCCCAGTCCCGCCTTCACCACGCCTCCAACACGCCCCGTCAACTTTATTTGTTCCCGCGATGGAGTGCAGTTGAAGACGACCAAAATCGGCTTTCGATTATACCGATTTGGCCGCCCACGGGAAACGGACGCCCATCTGCCGAACATGAGCGTTTTTCTACTTTCGAAAATAAGCAGGATGGGGAAGCAACTGCTTGTCCTGGGATTGGTAGCATGGAATGTTGCAAAGATTTGGGTTTCTGTCAGGTACTTGTGACTTGACTTCGCCACTGGAAACAGAATACTGGGCTAGATGGACCATTGGTCTGACCCAGTATAGCTACTCTTATGTTCTCATGTTTTATAAACTTGACTGAAATTTATCTAAAAACAAAAAGTCATTTCTAACTACAGGAAGTTTTTTTAGCCTTTGATTATATTGAAGCCTATGATTACAATGAAACCACTGATGGACTGAATTAAGGAAGTATTGGCTCACTGCGACTTTTTCCTCCAACTGATGATTCTGGGTTATTTCCAAATGATTTATAGAGTGTGGTGTGTTCACTGATTTGTATTTGCTGATTTAGTACCCCTCTCCCTTCCCTTGATTTTTGAATAAGATAAAACTATGACCAGGCCACAAGATGGTGCTGTTGGAGAATCTTTTCTCTCTAGAAGGTAATCCTGGAAATACAGGAGAGCGCATAAGTTCTGAAAACACTATTATTATTGTTTGCACATAATCCTCCTGGATTCTGTACAGCACGCCTAGAGTTACTTGCGGTTCTGCGCATAAATCTAGGCATATTCTATAATTATGCACGTAGATTAATAACGAGCACTAATTGGAAAAAATTAGAATTTAGGCGTATACATTGCTAAGCGTATTCTGTAATGTCCTGCACCTAAATTCCAACATGTGGAGACAAAAAGGGACATGCTTAGGGGCATGGAAATGGGCATTTTGTGGGCGTTCCAAAGTCTACATGCATTGTTATAAAATATGGGCCAGTGTGTGTAAATCTATGCACAGGATTTACACCAGTTTTTTGTTGGTGTAAATGGATGCACGTAGATTTAGTCGTATGAACTACACCTAAGCATATTCTAAATATCGCTCGTAGATTTACACAAGGTATTTAGAACACACTTAGGCGTAATTTCCTAATGCGTATTAATTGTAAGCGCCATATATAGAATTGGGCCCAATGGGGGTAATTTTATGGAACAGCACAAACAAAAATCCACAAAAACACTTTTAACTTGTAAAGACAGTATAGATACCTACATACCTTTATAAAATAGACTCTCAGAATTATCCCAGGTAGTTCTCAAATGTTTTTTGCACAAAATTCCACTTGTAAGGCAGGTGCTAAAATGCACTGTTTGCATGTACATACATATATGTTTATTAATATGGATTTTGTTCACACCATTTACAGCAGTAGTTCAATGTGACTAACATTTATGTTCACTATTGTACTTTCCTGTCCCTAGAGACCTCACAATCTAATTTTTGTATCTAAGGCCATGGAGTGTTAAGCCACTTGCCCAAGACCATAAGGAGCAGTGGATTTGAACTAAGCACTCTGGATAGCAGGCTCAGGGGGTCTTACCACTTGCTAAACTGAAAGTTTTGCCGGGTTACCACAGCAGCCTGGAGGTAGTTCCCACCCCCAGCATGCGCCATTTCCGGCGCTATAAAAATATTTGTATTTTTGTAGTGCCAGTGTTTACCTGTCGGTAATTGGACAGTGCTGCGTGCTGCATGGTTACCACTGGGTTAGCACAGGAGCCCTTACCACCACCTCAATGGGCTACATTTGCCGCACGGCAATTTCTTTTTTAAAAAAAACAGCCTTTTACCTGCTATATTTATTTATTTATTTATTTGTTACATTTGTATCCCACATTTTCTCACCTATTTGCAGGCTCAATGTGGCTTACAATTTTTTCCGACATGACTTGTGTCATTTCAGAATACATGTACAATTGGTAATATAAATGGAACATGAGTATTAAATAACAGTCAAATAGAAAGGAAGAAAAAATATATATAGTAAAAGGAAGCCTCAGCACGCATCAAAAACACTCGCTGATGCCAACGAAGGCCCACTTTTGTCGTAGCTTAGTAAAAGGACCCCGAAGTGCTTTAACCACTAAGCTGTTCCTTTCCATTACGAAGTCCCTACTGCTGTGCCCACACTGCACCCTAGAAATGCCTATGTTCAGACTGCATAAAAGCAAGCACTATCTATTGCAATAGATATGTATATTCCTCTACACTTTATAATTTACAGGGATTGTCTACAAAACTAGAAAACTCCCAGTCAAAAATGTAGAAATAAATAGTGGCTGAACTCTAATCACAATGTAATAGATACATGGGAAAGGAAAAAAACATCAAAGTCCGCAGTATTTCATACCATTTTCTTTTTACATGGTATAATACCTCATGGATAACAGACTTATCATTGGTCTAAAAACAACTCCCCAAAATCACCTCTCATTATCACAAAATTGGGGGGGGGGGGGGTATTTCTCAATTTTTCTTAAAACATATTAAAGTGATAGAGGTAGAAAGGACACTTACCTTAACAGCTTTAAATTCCCTTAAACTCTCAACAGGCCTCGTTTCATAAATGCTTCTTCAGGGGAACACTGTGTGTTTACTCACACTCATGTCTAATTCAGAGTATCTTTGGACAAGACACTCTGCGTTAGACATGAGTGATTGAGTAAAGCATGAGCGATTGAGTAAAACTATTAAGATAGGTGTCCTTTCTACCTCTATCACTTTAATATATTTTAAGAAAATTTGAGAAATCTCTCCAAAGTCTTTTGGTGATAATAAAGAGAGATGATTTTGGTGAGGTTTTTTTTTTCAGACCAATGATTAGTCTGTCATCCATGAGGTATTATACCATATAAAAAGAAAATGTTTTCAAGTACCACGGACTTTTGAGGACTTTTTCCTCCCCCATGTATTTGTATTTACATTCTGATTGCAGTTTAGTCACTACGTATTTCTACAATTTTGACTAGCAATGTTTATAAGAACTTTTTTCTATATGTTAAATAATATTTACACTTGGAACACAGTGCTGCATACATCTAGTAATGTAAAAGAAATAATAAGTAGTAGTAGTAACATTACATATGGAAGGTACTTCAAAGAAATGTCCCCATTTGAAATTAGTCTCTGGTTATTTGTATGTTTTTTTTGTTTGATTGGTTTGTTGGGGGGGTTTTGCACACACAGATGAAGTACAACATCTGCAGGTCATTTAGTTACAAAACACCCTTCTTAAAAGTAGCCATTTGATTTTAGATTCCTTGCCCTTAGTTTTTAAAGGATTTTTCCATCTATATGAGGAGCTTTTTTGCATGAGTTGAAATTCATCTACTTGGGTACCCCCTAGACACAAGACAGCAGCAGTTCATTGTCCAGGACTTGTTTTTTAAATTAACTGTTAAGTGCTATAGCTACACTATAATCTCAGAAATTGCTCCAGAGGGAGATTTGGTCATGAAGAATGCGTATGGAAGCCGTCAAACTTGGACAATGAGTTATTGTTTATGTAGACAGTAGACAGAAGAAATCAATTGTCTCTCTTGTATTCTGATCCACATACAAAATGAAACGTCAACTGTATTGTAACTAATGGCAGATTGTAAATGTTGATCTCCCTCATTTATGCAGTATTCATTTGATTTTAATACTATTAACAACACTCATCCGAATGAATAAAAAAATTCAATGTCTTAACAATGAATTTAACTAATTTTCAAAAGAGTCAAAATAAAGAGACAACTTTATAAAAGTAGGGGTCTATTTACTAAGCTGAAGTAAGTGCTAGTGCCCACTTATAACAACTTTAAATGGCTTAATGTGGGATATGCTCAGGCGTCCTGCGGTAAGTTCCAAATCTGCCCTATAATCTATGAAACGTTGTAAGTCTAAGTACTTTGAAAATAAGCCCCTAAGGGGAATAAATAATAATGCTTGCACAAAACATTTTAGCTTGGGCTCAGAAAATTGCTGGCAGATGCACCCTCTCCACAAGTGATATCATCAATTGTGGAATCCATTTGTTCTATAAGTTTTGTGATACTGTGAAGTTCATTGACTTGAACCGATTTGATCCCTGAGGAAGGCTTTTCAGCTGAAACAAAGCCTGTGTAGGGCCTTTTCTTTGGGTCAGGTTAACCATTGGCAAATAAATTTTTGGACACCCTTTATTCGTGGTTTGCCTTGGTTATTTGATACAGTCCTGCTTCTACCTTTGCTTTGTTTTCTGATTTTCCCTGTGGAAGGTGTGTGTGGATTTCATCTGTTTTTTTATCTGTTTAGAAATAGCACACTCACAATATTCTCAGGCATGGAAACCTGAAAATGCATTGACAAAATGCCTTTGTATCGCTCCATGGTGCGACCACACCTCGAATATTGTGTGCAAGTCTGGTCACCACATCTCAAAAAAGATATAGTGAAATTAGAAAAGGTACAGAGAAAGGGGATGAAAATGATAAAGGGGATGGGATGACTTCCCTATGAGGAAAGGCTAAAGGGGCTAGGGCTCTTCAGCTTGGAGAAAAGATGCCTGAGGGGAGATATGATACAGGTCTATAAAATAATGAGTGGAGTGGAATGGGTAGACGTGAATCGCTTGTTTAGGGGTGAACAAACATGCAAATAAAGGTGAGCCAATCGATATTGTGTATCTGGATTTTCAAAAGGCATTTGACAAAGTACCTCATAAAAGACTCCAGAGGAAACTGGAAAGTCATGGGATAGGAGGCAGTGTTCTATTGTGGATTAAAAACTGGTTAAAGGATAGAAAACAGAGAGTAGGGTTAAATGGTCAGTATTCTCAATGGAAAAGGGTAGAGAGTGGGGTTCCCCAGGGGTCTGTGTTGGGACCACTGCTTTTTAACATATTTATAAATGATCTAGAAATGGGAATAACTAGTGAGATAATTAAATTTGCCGACGATACAAAGTTATTCAAAGTTGTTAAATCGCAAGAGGATTGTCAGAAATTGCAAGATGACCTTACGAGACTGGGATTCCATAAGCCATTATTAAAATGAAATTGGGAAAATCCACTGCTTATTACTGGGATAAGTAGCATAAAATTTATTGTACTGATGATTTTTAAAGGGTTTACAAATAAGACAGTTACATGAGGGTTGCTTATCAGTACAATGGGAAGAAGCAGAAGATCTACTAGATGAAGAGGTCAAAGGAGAGTGGAGAGTTTCAGGAGAGCAGGAACCTAAGACGTCTGCATGTTCAGAACAATCTGTCTCTGGTTTCAGTAAAAATCTTCAGAAAGAGTGTATGAGCAAAATAAAAATAAAACAATACATAAATAAATGCAAAATGTGATAGGATGTGGCTGGGGACAGAAGAGAGTTGAAAACTTTACATATATAGATATATATAATCCCAATGATTTTATATTATGAATCCCTAAGCTGCAGCAAAAAGTAGGTTTTTCTCACACACTAAGGCCATTTTTATCTCAGCTGTAAATTGACCGATTTTCTTTCTTTTGTATTAATGGCCATGCACTAATGTTGCAATTGCAATAGTCCTCTTCAACAATTTGTGGTCTTTAATCATTCTAGACTTCTGTTAAACAAAAAAAGGAAAATATGGAGGAAAAAGCCGCAAAAAAGACTCCTTGCTTTGTGGCGTTGCTTTCTTTTTCAAGGAGTTGTCTTTATCATCACTGGCCAAAAAACCTCCAGCCTCCTTTAAATTTCAAATTTTATATGAATGCTTTCTACAACAATAAACTGAAGTGAATTTACAAAATAATAAACTTATCTGTGCATGCTGCTCAGTACCATCCATACGGTACGGCCGACTATGGCCAAAGTTTCGAACCTTCTTCAGGGTCCTTGGTGGGTCGCTTTCACTGATCTGGCATCCGGTGAAGTCTAGAACGATTAGAGTAAAGACCACAAATTGTTGAAGAGGACTATTGTAATTGCATTGTTAACGATTATCCTCTTATGCTCATACATTGGTATAATAGAAGATTCATGCACTAATGTTGCCATTAGCACACAACCATCCAATAAAATTACCACCACCCATTTTGTAAGCATAAGAGCTCATGTGGAGGGGCATCTTCGAAAGGGATGTCCAAGTTACGATTTGGACGTCCTTGCAAAATGGCGAAATCCAGGGGCAGGGAAACCCGTATTTTCAAAACAAGATGGACATCCATCTTTCGTTTCGAAAATACCGTCAGGGACGTCCAAATCCTTAAATTTTGCCGTCCCTAGATTTGGTCGTCCCTAGACACGGACATTTCTGACTTTCAGTGATTTTCAAAACCAAAGACATCCATGTCCAAAACGGTCAAATGCAAGCCATTTGGTTGTAGGAGGAGCCAGCATTTGTACTGTACTGGTCCCCCTGACATGCCAGGACACCAACTGGACACCCTAGGGGGCACTGCAGTGGACTTCATAAATTGCTCCCAGGTATATAGCTCCCTTACCTTGTGTGCTGAGCCCCCCCCCCCAAACCCCCCAAACCCTCCCAAAACCCACTACCCACAACTGTACACCACTACCATAGCCCTTACGGGTAAAGGGGGCACCTAAATATGGGTACAGTGGGTTTGTGGTGAGTTTTGGAGGGCTCGCTGTTTCATCCAGAAATGTAACAGGTAGGGGGGGTATGGGTCTGGGTCCGCCTGTCTGAAGTGCACTGCAGTACCCACTAAAACTGCTCCAGGGACCTGCATGCGCTGTCATGGACCTGAGTATGACATCTGAGGCTGGCACGACATATTTTTAAAGATGTTTTTTCAGGGTGGGAGGGGGTTAGTGACCACTAGGGGAGTAATAGGAGGTCATCCCTGATTCCCTCCGGTGGTCATCTGGTCATTTCAGGCACCTTTTTGTGCCTTAGTCGTAAGAAAAACAGGTCCAGGTGAAAACGTCCAAGTGTTTGTCAGGGACGTCCTTGGTTTTTTCGATTATGGGTCAAGGACGTCCAAGTGTTAGGCATGCCCAAGTCCCGCCTTCGCTACTCCTCTGACACACCCCTTCAACTTTGGCCATCCTTGCGACGGAGTGCAGTTGGAGACATCCTAAATCGAGCTTTGATTATACCGATTTGGACATCCCTGGGAGAAGGACGTCCATATTCCGATTTATGTCAAAAGATGGACATCCTTCTCTTTCGAAAATGAACCCAAAAGTAATCCTGCGCTAACCAGTTAGGTAATGTAGGTGCACTAACTATTTAGCACAGGAATGTCCACTCTCCACCCCTGACACGCCCCCTCAAAAGTATTTTAAAATATTTTTTAGTGTGCGGTTAGCATGCGCATATTTGGAAGTTACTGTAGGATGCTTGAGCACATCCCGCAGTACACCATTTTAAGCTGTGTTAGGAGCGTATTAGTGGTTAACGCAGCTTAATAAAAGGGCCTCTAAGTACAAGTCTGAAATATTGCCCCTGAATTGTCCGTGAGTAAAAACAGAGTTAAGTTCCTATCTATTTCAATGGACTGATAAGTATATTATGGGGGCTCATTTTCAAAACAGAGAAACATCTAAAACGTGGCACAAAAGTGGCATTTGGCAAGTTTTTTTCCTCCCAAAACGTCCAAATCGCTATTTTCAAAACCCATTTTTAAGATGTTCTTCTTGCAGTTCATCTGCAGTGTATCCAAATCACAAGGGGGCATGTTTGGGGCGTGTTGGAGGTGGGATTTGGGCATTCCTAACACTTGGATGTTTTTCTGCTTTAATGGAACAAAGCAAAAATGTCCAGGGCTAAAACCTAAATGTTTTGGGCTAGAGCTGTTTTAATAATGACTAAATCACAAAAAGGTGCCCCAAATGGCCAATGGAGGGATTAAGGCATGAGCTCCCTTACTCCCCCAATGGTCACTGACTCCCCTCCCGTCCCCCAAAGGTGTAAAAGAAACAGTATATAATGGGCTTTATGACAGCTTCAGATGTTATGGTCAGTCCTATTAGAGCAGCAAGCAGGTCTCTGGAGTAGCCTAGTGGTCGGTGAAGGGCACTGTAGAGAAGGGGATCCAGGCCCATAACCCACGCTAACTGGTACACTTCTGGTGGAAAGAGTGAGTTCTCCAAAACCTACCAAAAACCTGTTGTACCCACATATAGGTAACACTTGCAGGCATAAGGGCTCCTGTAGTGGTGCACAGTTGCATACAATAGGTTTTTGGTGAGTTTTGGAGAGCTCAACTTACATACCAAAATGGAGTTACCGCCAATATGCATGCACGTATCGGATACGCGCCAAGTGGCATTTGACGCATGTAGGTCATTACTGCCTGGTTACCACGTGAGACTTTAATGCTAGGTCAATGGCTGGCGGTAAGGTTGCAGACCCAAAATGGAAGCGTGTCAATTTTGATTTTGCCGCACGTCCATTTTCAGTAAAATTTTAAAAAAGGCCTTTTTTACAGACATGCTGAAAAAAATGGATCGATGCATGTCCAGAACCCACGCTTATACTACCGCAAGCCATTTTTCAGCTAACCTTAGTAAAAGGACCCCCTCCGTGACTTGGCCAGGGTCACAAGGAGCTGCAATAGGAATTGAACCCAGGATGCTAGGATCAAAGTCCACTGCACTAACCATTAGGCCACTCCTCCACTCTCAGCTATACCAATAGCTTCAATCATAACACCTTATAGTATCTAGTAAAACAAAAATTGCTTCTCTTGAAGAAGAAACACACAGTGGGGCCATTTTACTATTTGCATTGAGCAGCTAGTACAGTATTTAGTGCGTGGTTAACATCCATGCTGGTCCATACTAATATCTACCATGCATTAAAACCAGCCAGCACAGTAAAAAAAAACACTAGCTGCTTAACACGGGCAGGGGCAGTTTGCTGTAGATCATTATCAAAAGCTGCAAAGAGATTCAGTGCACATTCTTTCCAGTCTGTATAATGCACAATGCCTTATCTACTAGACCATTTGTTCATCTGTATTGTTTTGCCACTGCATATGTGCAAAAAATTAACTGCCCGATATTTAGCCCAAGGCGGTTAAGTGGCATCTAAGCTGCTCATAGCCACAGGCTGAACCGACCCTCAACATTAAATGCCGGTATGTGTGGCGGCTCCATTCATTGAATATCCGGGTCTCAGTGGTCACTCGGAAGTAAACCAGGTGCTATGTGATTCTTATTTATTATATCATTTATTATATCCAGATTCGATTATTGCAATATTGTGTTTTCTGGTTTGCTCTAGTTTTCCTTGAAAAAGCTCCAAACAATTCCGAACACTGCCATCAGACTTCTTTGCCTCACTCGTTGTTCTGATCACTCACCTGCTTAAAAGTCACTATTGGTTGCCCGTTGAACAAAGCATTGTCTATAAATTTACTCTACTCAATTTTAAAGCCTTTCAGACTAGTGTCCCTGGCTATTTCTCTAAACTTACGATACCCTACTGTCCTAATAGAGTTTTATGATCTCTTAATGACCACCGACGTGTTCCAAATCCAAAATCTGCACATTATAAATCCACTTGACGAACAGCCTTTTATTTCTTGGCTTCTTTTACTTAGAATAACTTAACCGTTATCCTTACGTGCAAGTTCTTCAATTAAAAGTTTTAAGGCTAATCTCAAAACTTGGTTTTTCAAAGATGCATTTGTTGCTCCTGACTAACTTCAGGGACTGTCTTGGACCTATTTCCCCTGTTCTGTCATCTTATTAATCTTTGTACTATATCCTGGCTTAATCTTTGGTAGTGTTTGTGTTTCTTTCCTATGATTTATGGAGTTCCTTTCCTGCTGTGTTTTAGAAATGCAAACCACATTGCTCTGATTTCAGTTTTAATAAACTAAAGGTCTTTAATTCCACAGGACTTAAACAACAGAGTAGAATGGAAAGCTTTCCTTTAGGTATCCGCCCCACTTGTTATCCAAGGTTGGCCCTTTAAATGGTCCACTGGTTTTGATTGGCTGAGGGCAGGCAGGAAGTAGTTCAAAAATTCCCTGCCTTGGCTGTTTGTTTGTTTCAATCAAGACAAACTGTGGTTCTGGAAGGTAGATACCAGAATCATGTGCTAGTTTATTCTGAGTACTCTCCTCTCTTCTAAGATAACATCTTTATCGTTGCAGTTGCTGTAAGAAGACGTGAGGTCCGGCTCCTTATGAAGCATTGAGCGAAACAGGAGCTCGCTGTTGGGCGCGGACATTCTCAATTGTTTCAGCACAGACCACAGCTAAGTACTTATGGAGTACCTTATGTTGCACAGTATATATATGAAAGTATAAACCATTATTATAGTGCTATAGAGGTTTTTCAGACTAAGGAGGATTCTCGCCAGCGTGAGCTTAAACCTAGCCATGCAAAGCTAAGCAGTCAGCTGTTCCATTAAAGTATTTTCAGCTGTTACCGAGTTTCTGAAGTCTTTTCCTCTATTATCTTAAAGTTATCAGTGTATTAGAGAGATCAGCTTGCCTTAGGTGGATATTTCAGGTTTAAATAATATAACGGCAAGTACCAGGAGTATTGTAAAGTTTTAATAAACTATAAACTTTTTAAGGTATTGATGATTGTACATCAGACTTTATATACAGATGCTCCATGTTATGTGAAACAAGTTCTATCAGCCGAGATGGATATTGAGGTCAGAAGCTGCTATGCGGCTTTCTACAGATGATGTAGTACGGCTACATTATACTGATACGTGGAATTCGGCCTTCATTCCAGCAGTGATTTCATTATGGAATGCACTTTCTAATCAGCTCCGCAACTGTGGTAGTTTTTGCACAGTTTAAGAAATTATTGAAGGCTTGATTATTTGTGGCTGCATTCTTTTAACTGACTGTAGTAGCCTTGTGATTTTAAGAAGAAAATAATTATATATTTTTTATAAGTATTGTATGTATTTTGTGACGTTTGTTTTATTGTGAATGTTTCTAGGTTGTGTATAAGTCTTTTCAATAAAATAAATAAATAAATATGGGGTTGTTATTCAGCCAGTGGTGGTGAGCATTTTTTTAGCCACTGCTGGCTTCTCCTGCCCACTTAAATCACTCTGAATATTGGGTGTGGAGGTAGTTTATAAATCGTTTCAATAAATAAATTGGTCCCTTCATTTTCTAGTGCATAAACTCAATGGTTACGATGGCAAAATACTGTATTAGTTAAAAATCCTCTTCCAATCTTTGTAGTCAAGCATGTAACTTAAAGCCGTTAGTTTCCACATTTCCATATTTCAGCATGGAGTATTCCTTGTTCCTTCTGGCATAATATGTTGCTTGAAATTCCTCAGATTTAAGTTGACACTTGTATAGTATGCCATGCAAACCTCTGACAGCAGCTTGCTGAAATGTGGCATATGATTTTGTAAATTGTCAGTTGGAATGCAAGTAGCTACTAGATTTCTCCACAAGGACACCATGACAACCAGCAACACTATATCCTGAGGGCACGGCTCCTTTATATGTGTATGCCTCCTCTCTAACTTCAGAAAAATAGCATTCTACAGATGGCTTGTGCTATGAACCTCATAATTTACAGTTGTGAAGGGCAATTCTATAAACTGACTGCCGACATTTACATGCACATTGTTTTGAACACTAGAACATATGCATGGAGGTGTGCACTTAAGAATATAAGAATAGCCATACTGGGTCAGACCAATGGTCCATCTAGACCAGTATCCTGTTTCCAACAGTGGCCGATCCAGGTCACAAGTGCCTGGCAGAAACCCAAATAGCAATAGTACATAAGGGGGGAAAATGAACATACTCTACAAAAATAATAAGCAGATAAAAGGAGCAATGTTTTTAAGGTGACATTCCTTTTTTAAAAAAAACCTCAAAAAGGGGAAGAAAAGGACATGGAAGCATCAGAAATGCGCCAGAGGCAAGGATATTGGATCTCATAGCGAACAACTATTTCAAATCTTAAAGCATACTGCATGTAATCAATCACTTGCAACCATAGTCAAAAGGTTCCCAAATACAACAAAAAACCGTACTGAACCTTTATTCTTAAATATCAAAAAGCCTCTCAAAATCAAATATATAATAGACAAAAATATATGACTCAAGAGTCTTTTACCTGGGATGGCATTGCACCACATGATTGGCGACTGTTTTGGAAACCCCAGAATCAGGTCTGTTGACTGAAACACTACAGTTTAAGTGGACGTCGAGTGTTCAAATTTCAAGCCAGCGCTGTTTTCGCTTCTGCAGCTAAGTTGTCACTTTTTTTCTTATAGATCATTCAGATATTTTTGTCTATTTTATACTTCATTTTCAGAGGTTTTTTGATGTTTAAGAATAAAGGTTCAGTATGGTTCTTTGTTGGATTTGGGAATCTTTGGACAGTTGTTGCAAGTGATTAATTACAGGCAGTAGCTTTTGGATTTGAAATAGCTGTGTGCTATATGAGAAACCATAGCCTTGCTTCTGGTGCATATCTGATGCATCCATGTCCTTTCTTCCCTTTTTTTATTTTTGAGGGTTTTTTAAAACATTGCTCTTTTTTTCTGCTTATTAGAAACCCAAATAGTAGCAACATTCCTTGCCACTGATCCCGGGCAAGCAGTGGCTTCCCCATGTCTGTCTCAATAGCAGATTATGGACTTTTCCTTCAGGAACTTGTCCAAACCTTTTTTAAACCCTGATATGCTAAACGCTGTTACCACATCCTCTGGCAACAAATTCCAGAGATTAACTATTCGTTGAGTGGAAAAATATTTCCTCCTATTTATTTTAAAATTATTTCCATGTAACTTCTTTGAGTGTCCCCTGATCTTTGTACTTTTTGAAAGAGTGAAAAATCAATTCACTTTTACCCATTCTACACCACTCAAAATTTTGTAGACTTCAATCATATCCCCCCCTCAGCTGTCTCTTTTCCAAGCTGAAGAGTTCTAACCTCTTAAGCCTGTCTTCATACAAGAGGAGTTTCATTCCCTTTATCATTTTGGTAGCTCTTCTTTGAACCTTTTCTAATTCCACACTATATCTTTTTTTTAGATACAGCGACCAGAACTGATCACAGTACTCAGAAGTTGCAGGTATGTGCCAGTATATTGCCTAAGTGCTATTATTATTAGCATTTGTATAGCGCTACCAGATGCACACAGCGCTGAACACCTGACACAGAGAGACAGTCCCTGCTCAATAGAGCTTACAATCTAAAATAATACAGACAGACAAGACAATTAAGGGTGAGGGAAGTACTGGGTGAGAAGGAACAAGGGGGGAGGCAAATGAGTAGTGGCTAGGAGCCAAAAGCAGCAGTGAAAAGATGGATTTTCAGCATAGATTTGAAAACAGGTAGAGATGGAGCTAGACGTACAGGCTCAGGAAGTTTATTCCAGGCATAAGGTGCCGCAAGAGAAAAGGAACGAAGCCTGGAGTTAGCAGTGGAGGAGAAGGGGAACGACAAGAGAGATTTGTCCAGTGAGCGAGATTTGTCCAGTGAGCGAGATTTGTCCAGGGCTATTCTGTAAACATGGATGTAGCATACTAGCGTTTTTAGCAAACACTAAAAATAAGTGTGCGTTAAATGCTAGAGATGCCCATATACTCCTATGGGCGTCTCTAGCACTTAGCACACTCTAATCGTTAGTGTGCACTAAAAACACTACCGCACCTTTGTAAAAGAACCCCTGAATATTTAACTGTAAGTGGTTATGTATACGTCTGGCTATGCATGTTCCCAGAATCTAACTTGAGGTGGATTATCTTATTGTGATCCTCATAGGACCTTATAGGTACATTTGGAATATAAACGGAGCTGTAATGTAATGGAATGATGGAACTTAAGCACCTGGGTTCCATTTTAGAATAGGCTCTTATCTCATGGCTTTGTGGTGCAAAAATTGAGGTGCCCAGTTATAGAATTGTCCCCCTTTTAAAGGGCAATGTTATAACTGGAAGCCCACATTTATCTGCTGCTTACATGCATAAAATTACAGAATATTAACACTTACACACGTAAATGTACATGTACCAGTGAAAATGCTAGTAGGGTGCCTAAGCTCTATTTTCTGTAAGGGAGTATGGCACATAAATGCAAGGGCACATACGCTTGGGCCAAAACGGGTGGGCAATGAGTGGGGCTGCTACTTACACATGTAAGTTATAGAATACTGTAAGTTATGTCCATCCCTCCCACATGTACACAACTATGGATCTATGGTTGTGTAATTGTGGGTGTCTGAATGTCAGGTAGATTGAGTCTTTTGGTGTAATTGCAATAAATCTTTACGGACAAATACTTTGGAGGCTCCCTTGTGGTTTTTGGAAGAGCCCACCCTCCCTACTCCTCGCTTTGTGAATGTCAGGCATGCTGATACTAAGTTATGCCGGTATTCTATAATGGAATTTAGGCACCCAGAGGCCATTATAGAATCGACTCTTACCATACATCCTCAGGGTGCCTGAAGGGATGCACCCAGTTATAGAGTGGCTCCCTTTGTGTCTGATTTATTGGAGGGAAATATCATTATTTGACCTTTTTTTTAATTACATTATGTTCTCCACAGATGAGACTTTTAGAGTGAAGGAAATGATATAGCAATCCAACCAAGGTATAGGGGTAGCTGAGAAGTTCAAGAGTAAGAGAGTAAGAACTAGATTCAATGTGCATCCAGCAGTATGAGTGGGAAAAGAAATATGTTGTGTGAGACCAAAGATTGATTTATTTTTATGTATTAAAATGAGTGCCAGTGTGCCTTCCTTGTCATCTCCTTCTTGCTCTCCCTTTCCCCCTATCTTCCCTATATGTAATGCCCTCTGAAATCTTGCTTTTTATACTAGTATAACCCACCCGGACACACTCCTCCGGCTCAGATCCTCAACTCTGGGGAGGTCTTCATCACACACACTCCACAGCAGGGACGCCGAGAGACAGCTAGGCCCGAGACCCCGACCACCAACTGCCCCCACCACCACCCTTTGGGCCGCCCCCCCCCCCCCCCCCCCACACATTCAGGCTTCCACCCCCACCCGCTCCCTTACCTTCCTGTGTCTGACTGCTCCTCCCTTAGTCTGTCATCTCCTGCTCCTGTGTTCCAGGACCTGGATGATTGCATTAATGTGATAACCCAGGTCACCCGGGTTGTCGTGTTACTACAATCATCCGGTTCCGGGCATGCAAGAGCAGGAGAGAGACAGACCCAGAAACAGGCAAGCAGGTAGAAGCTTGCTGGCACCTGGCCCAATCCCCCCTTGGAGGCCAGGCCCAGTGAATTTTGCCCCACTCCCCTCTCGACAGCCCTGCTCCCCAAAGGCCGGGGCATTCACAAACAAATTTCTTCTCCTTTGCCTCACACTTACAGCTCCATTGGCAGATTCACATGAACTGGGCTTTGGCAGGGGCAGGATTTAATCCAGTAGGCCGAGGATACTCTATCTCTGGGCACAGTCTCTCCAAGAATTAGCTAGCAGTCTCAGTTGCAAAGCCTTTAATCTGCTTTACTATCAAACTTGGAAAACAGTTTATAAACATCAGCTTGGTCTGAAACAATACAGAGTATTGTTTCTTCAGATGGTCAGCACAGCACAGCACAAAGCACAGTCAATGATATCAGGGCATTTAGGGTTCACAGCTTCAATCTTAGCTCCTCTATTTACACAAATAGAAACAGTACTTGGTGATTTTCCTTTCTAGATTAAACTCAGTCCACAAGCATCTCCACATATACAACTGTTGCAGTTGTTCTGCCCCCAAATTCATGGAGGCAGGGTGCATTGTTATGTATATTTTGTATTCTGTGTAATAGATAGCATTGTGTACTGGGGCTTCCCCTCCTATAGTTTTGAGTATCCTGTGATTGACTCCTTGTACCCTTTCCCTGTTGGCCCTCAGCTCTGAGCTAGGGCCAGCCCTCCTTCTCTGCCTCTGAGGGCTGTGTGAGACAGTCTTCCAACCATGCCTTTGTGATCAGCTACTGCTCTATCTGCTGATCCTTCCTTAATCTACTGTAATTCTATCAAGATTTTTCAACATATCCCCAAGTCATTCCCCATTCATTTCCCCCAAGTTTCTCCCTTTTATTCTCCTTTGAGTGTTACAGTTTTTCCTCTCAGCATGGCTCAGGTTCTGGCCATCACCTTGCCTCTGAGGTGGCTAGATGCAGACTCTATGTGCAGAAGGCAATAATTCTGTCCGAGCAACTGAACTCAACTGTAAGTTGGATTTTCTTTGTTTATTATGAGTACTATAATAAAAAAAAGATTTACTTAAGAAATGAGAGTCTGTTAGTAAAGCTTCTGCTTGGGGATGGTTTAACTGTCTGTTTAAGCAACACTGTACTTTGCCTAGAACAGCACAGTGGTTTATCTAAATAGTCTCTCAGTTCCTTTTCACATTCTTCCTAATCATGCCTTGGGAAAATGAAATGGGTAATTCACCATATCATGTCCCATTAAAGTACTAGTCTTCTTTCTTTCCCTTCTTTCTCCAGTTATTTTTGGATTTATACATACCAACCAAAAGTAGTACATGGGTGAGCTGCACTAATCTCACATAACATATAATCCACTCACATGATTATTCAGTTTTCCTCTGCCCAGTCCCAGATAAGGATCTATCTGTTTAGGTAATGTAGGTCCTGCCAGAAGTCAGGCATATCTGCTCTGACTTTTCCCACCTGGGCTTTCTTTCCCTCAGGCACTCCTATTTTGTTCCCTCATTAGGAACCCTGCTGCAGAGCCCTTCTGCCTTGTGCAGAAGTCTCCAACACCACATTCACAAACTTTTCCTGTCTTGGAACCCTGAACTTCCCCCTGGTTTTATGGGTCTCAGTGGAGGTGGGCTACCAAAGACCAGAATTTTCCTCTAGCCATAGCTTTTATTGGTTTTTTTGGCCCTACTTCTAGGGGCAGGCCTTTACAATGATTATACCACCTAGCTGTCAATAGCAGCTCTCCTTAGTGACGATCCTGAAAATCCTTCCTCCCACATTTTTTAGCATGGGCATTTTCAGGGGGAGGTCACATAAGAAAGGGTGAGAAAAAGTGATAGGGCACCCCTGCTTTCATAAGTAGACTGAGGTGGGCCGATGCCCCTTACAATAATTGTTATTTGTGGTCAAACCTCTAACCCCCTAATTCTACATATGGTGCTCAAAATTGTGTGTGCAATATAATTGCCCAATGAGACAATTAGCACTGATAATTGGGCACTAATAATCTGTTATCGGCCCTAATTGCCATTAATTTTAAATTTACGCAGATTTCTTTAGGTGCTGAGATCTAGTAACAGCAGTTAACATATCTGGGTTTTAAAAACGGTTTGAACAAGTTACTGGAGGAAAGGTTCATAGTCTGTTATTGAGATGGACATTGGGGAACCCACTGCTTGCCCCAGGATTGGTAACATAGAATGTTGCTACTAATTGGGTTTCTGTCAGGTACCTGGATTTGCCACTGTTGGAAGCAGGATACTGGGCTAGATGGGCCATTGATCTGACCCAGTATGGTTATTCTTATGTTCTTGATCCAAAAAGAGGGTGTGGCCATAGGCAGATCAGGGACATTCCTGGAATTTGTGTTCAGTGTTACAGAATAAGGGAGATGGGCACCTAATTTAGGCCTGAGAATTTACACCAGGTTTCAGTTGGTGTAAATCCTCAAACCCAAAACTGGGCACAGATTCCAGCACCAAACACTATTCTATAAGCAGCAGCATTTATAGAATAGCACTTAGCACTAATTGTTAGTATTGCCAATTTTTCGGCACCATATACAGAATTTAGTCCTAAGTGTCTGTGTTCATTAGCTAGACTAAACTAAAAAAAAATAGTAATGATACTGACAATCATGCCAGTAATGTGGATATTTCTGGTTTACACGGCACTAAGAAATTCTGTGCCTTATATATTGAAAGGCATGGAGTAGTACTTGAAGAATCCCTGTTATGTGATTATGTGTATATGTGTAAAAATTCCAGATTAAAAGTGAATATTAACTTTGGTTGAAAATTAGAAGCGTGATAAAATGTTTTATTCGCTAAGGGCCTATGGTGCTCATATTCAAAAGAAAAAGGCTTCTCAAGAGCAGCACAAAGTGGAAGAAAACATTTTTCTCGCAAAACATCTAAGTCGCAATTTTTGAAACTCTCGCTGGTGGTGGTAGGTGGGGATGGTGGTTGGGAGGCGGGCATAGTGCTGGGCAGACTTATACAGTCTGTGCCAGAGCCGGTGGTGGGAGGCGGGGCTGGTGGTTGGGAGGCGGGGATAGTGCTGGGCAGACTTATACGGTCTGTGCCAGAGCCGGCGGTGGGAGGCAGGACTGGTGGTTGGGAGGCGGGGATAGTGCTGGGCAGACTTATACGGTCTGTGCCAGAGCCAATGGTGGGAGGCGGGGCTGGTGGTTGGGAGGCGGGGATAGTGCTGGGCAGACTTATACGGTCTGTGCCCTGAAGAGGACAGGTACAAATCAAAGTAGGGTATACACAAAAAGTAGCATATATGAGTTTATCTTGTTGGGCAGACTGGATGGACTGTGCAGGTCTTTTTCTGCCATCATCTACTATGTTACTCTCCAGCTTATAATCGAAACTTTTCGCCGGCGATCTTCTGACACAAATTGGGAGATCGCCGGAGATTTCGCAAATGCGGCGAAAAGCGTATAATCGAAAGCTAGCTTTTTAACAGCATCGCTGCTTTCCCTTCGAATCGCCGGCGAAAGTTCAAGGGGGCGTGTCGCTGGCGAAGCGAAGGCGGGACATGGGCGGGCATGGGCATGGCTACCAGATGGCTGGCTTTCGCGGATAATGGAAAAATAAAACCCGGCGATAATCAGCATTTCGCCGGGTTTACTTGGTCCTTTTATTTTCACGACCAAGCCTCAAAAAGATGCCCCAACTGACCAGATGACCACCGGAGGGAATAGGGAATGACCTCCCTGTACTCCCCCAGTGGTCACCAAACCCCTCCCACACAAAAAAAAATATAAAAAAACACCTTTTTTGCCAGCCTGTATGCCAGCCTCAAATGTCATACCCAGCACCCTGACAGCAGTATGCAGGTCCCTAGAACACTGTTTGGTGGGTGCAGTGCACTTCAGGCAGGTGGACCCAGGCCCATCCCCCCCCTACCTGTTACACTTGTGGTGGTAAATATGAGCCCTCCGACCCCCCCCCCAAAACCCATTGTACCCACATGTAGGTGCCCCCCTTCCTCCCTAAGGGCTATGGTAGTGGTATACAGTTATGGGGAGTGGGTTTTGGGGGGATTTGGGAGCACACAGGGTAAGGGAGCTATGTACCTGGGATCAATTTGTGAAGTCCACTGCAGTGCCCCCTAGGGTGCCCGGTTGGTGTCCTGGCATATCAGGGGGACCAGTGCACTACAAATGCTGGCTCCTCACATGGCCAAATGCCTTGGATGTCGCTGGGTTTGAGATCGCCGGCAGTTTTTTCCATTATCGCGGAAAAACACACCCGGCGATGTGAAACCCAGCGAAATCCAAGGCATTTCGCCGGGCCAAACCGTATTATCGAAAAAAAAGATGGCTGGCCATCTTTTCGAAAATACGGTTCCAGCCAGCTGTTGCACTGCTGCCAGAATAGATCGCCGGCGATCTATTTCGCCAGCTACTTTCGATTATTCCCCTCAATGTTACTATGTTACTATGTTTAACTCTGCAGTTTGTGTGTTGGAGGCATGTTTTGAGCGGGACTTGGGTGGGCTTAAAATGTGGACGTTTCTCAGTGATAATGGATCAGAAAAAAAGGCCCAGGGCAAAAAAGAAGTACATTTTTATCTAGACCTCTTTCAGTCATCACTAAGTCACAAGAAGGTGTCCTAACTGACCAGCTGACCACTGGAGGGATTAAGACATGACCCTCTCTTTACCCTCCAGTGGTCACTGACCCCCTCCCACCCCAGATGTAACATTGATAGTAGATACAAGGCTCTACGACAACTCCAGAAATTATGCCATTCCTAAGAAAACAGCAAGCAAGTGGATGGAATAGCCTGGTGGTCAATGTAGTGCACAGTGAACAACGAGACCCAAGTTCAATTCCTACTTTAACTCTGTAATTTTGGTACAGATATGTGAGCCCTCCTCAAACGTACCACTACGTCCTAAACCTAAATATCTAAGTGACCTTTGCAAGCCTGAGGGCTATTGTAGTGGTGAACCTTTAGTACAGTAGGTTTTCTCTGTTCCTGGAGGGCTCACTATACAATATGAAGAGGTTTGTGTGGAATTTGTACCTAGGTCCCTTTATGTGAAGTCTACTGCACTGACCACTAGGCTGCTCCTCTGCACTGCTGGGATGTCTGTGTGGCCAGTTTACTAGGAATGCTGCCAGACAAATGTCCTATGGCTTGTATTTCTATGTTTTGCCCTGGGACTTTTTTTTTTTTTCAAAAATAGTACTTACAGATGGATGTGTTGAGCATGAAAACATCTGGCTCAAAGCCACAATCAAACCAAAAATTTAGATGTTCAGCAAAACGTTTCAATTCAGATTTAGACATCATATTGAAAATGTCCCTCGTCATGTGTACAGTTTTCTGGTCTTCTTCTCATAGTTAGCAGATCCTTCTCAAACTTGTACATCAACAACTTTGTTTGAATCAGATGCTACATCACAGGTAGTAAGGAAAAGTTCACTAAATAGAAAGTGGAAAGAATGTACCATGCTTGCTTTCACCTTATACATGCTAAAATTTAATTTGCATCTAATACTCCTTTACATACATACGTGGGCCTACTAATTTTAGCATGTTCATGCAAGCATCTTTTAAAAACTTTATTTATTGATTTTAAAGCAACATAATATTTATAAAAACATATAACATCATATAATATGGAACAATGAAGAAAAAAACAAAACAAACAAACAAAAAACATACAGGTCAGTGAGCTGATAAAAATAAAACAGGACAGTATGCGCAACATACTTTAGAGAGCTAATTCCCTTCACAAGTCACATAGTTGTCTAGCAGCGACCATGCTCTATGGAAAGAGGAGATGCAACCAAATCTTATGGCAAGTTTTACAGGCGTCCAGTAGGATTTATGAACAATATAATAGGTAGACTGTAGAAGGGCAGCTGAAAGGGAGGAACGCATAGTTTTTGTCCAAAAAAGATCCCACTCATTACTGGACAGTGAGACATGCAGTTTCTAGATCATTTTAACATGACTGTTAATGCCTTTTTCCTTACACTGCTATTATAGTATTCATAAGAGGGAGGAGTGGCCTGAGGAGGGAGGAGTGGCCTAATGGTTAATGCAATAGGCTTTGATCCTGGCAACCTGAGTTCAATTCCCACTGCAGTTCCTTTTGACCATGGGCAAGTCATTTAACCCTTTATTGTCCCAGGTACAAAAACTTAGATTGTGAGCCCTCTAGGGACAGAGAAAATACCTGCATATAATGTGTACAGTGCTGCATATATCTAGTAGCACCATAGAAATGATTAGTAGTCATAGTAGTAGACCATGCACATTAAAGCTCATTGCATAGGTGCCTATGAGCTCTTTTTACTAAGTCATGCTGTAGGCACGCAAACATTTTAACACGCATACAGCACGTTATTATCATTAGCACATGCTAATTTTGATAATCAATTGCTTGCCTTCATCTTGCTTACAATAATTATTTATTTTGATTTTGGAAGGCTATTTCATCCTGCTCATACAATAAATCTTAGGATATATTCAATTCTTTTTACTGAAATGTAAAAAGTTAAGGCAGGCATTGTTTTCCTTTACTTGGTTACATTCTCCCCCATGCTATCATTCTGTGCTTTAGTTAGCAATAGATTCCTGAAATAAATATAGAGAGTAAATCTGAAGTCTTTCAGCATTTCAGGGTCACTGAATTTTCTCTCTTTTCTATTCTCTTGAAACTGTCACCCAATAATGCAGCTTATTGTGCAGCATGCTTCTAAGAGTTAACTGTTTCCCAATAGTTCTTTATTGTTTTAATTGAAGTCTAACTTTGAAATTCTATTAAGAGCCAGTGGGATAATAATAGCCATGTATTAATGGCAACCTCCGGTAATGCATTCTCTCTTAAGTGTTCTGTGAAGGGTAAAATGGATTAGGTAGAATCTGATATGTATAAGCACCTCTTTATAGCTTTTATATCTCAATTGTTTTAATGTTTATGGGGAGAAACTTAAATTATAGCACTCAAGATCTGTTTTACTTTATACAATAAAGCTTCTTGAGATAAGTCTCTATGAATAAGTACGACATGCTATTATCTGTTATGGTAGAATATATTTACTGCTAATGCAGGGTAATTTTTCATTTATTGTAATGTATACTGAAGAATAGAAGCATAAAGTAATAATTATCTTTTCCTGATTTGTAGATGGCTGATTGGTTCTTTTTCAACATGTAAAGGAACACGAAGCTTTCTGAAGCAATATATTTAATAGCAGCTACTAATCTGGGTAGCAGAATTAAAGGTTCACAATAAACCTGTGGCCTATTTACAAAAGTTCATTAAATACAGGAAAATATTTGTAACTAGTAAAAAAGGCAATTTTCCTCTCTCCCCTGCCCTCCCCTCCTGTCCTGTCCAGCGATCTCTTCTCCCCCTGCCCTTCTCTCCAATTCCAGCCATCTCTTCTCTTCCCCTGCCCTCCCATCCATGTCCAGCGATTCTCCCTGCCCTCCCTCAGCTCCCTGACAGCCCTCCTCTCCGTTCCTTCCCCCCTCCCGCTTGTTTAACCCTTTTACTTTCAGGCGCAGCGACGGCAGTGAAGAGCTTCTCCCTTCCCTCACACAGTGTCCCACCCTTGCGGAAACAGGAAATGCACCATCGCAGAAGGCGGGACACTGTGTGAGGGAAGGGAAAAGCTGTGTTGTCCTTTTCACTATCATCGCTGCGCCTGAAAGTAAAAGGGTTAAACACGCGCAAGGGGGGGAGGAATGGAGAGGAGGGCTGTCGATCGGGGAGCTGAGGGAGGGCAGGGAGAATCGCTGGACATGGATGGGGGGGCAGGGGGAGAGAAGAGATCGCTGGACAGGGCGGGAAGGAGCAGAGGGACTGTCTGAAAGCTGCCTGGCTGCAGCGCTGCTGCTCCAGGCAGCCCTGCGTTTTGGGGGGCAGCAGCCAGGGGAAGGTCATGGTTGGGCTGGGGAGACTTACAGGCTTATTTTTGAAAGTGATCGCCAGCGATCTTCCGACATAAATTGGGAGATGGCTGGCGATCTCTCAAAAGTGGCGAAATCCGTATAATAACCGGCTTTTTTGACACCATCGCCGCTTTCCCATCGCCGCGCCAGTGAAATTTCAAGGGGGCGTGTCGGCGGCATAGCGAAGGCAGGACATGGGTGGGCATGGGCATGGCTACCAGATGGCCGGCTTTCATGGATAATGGGAAAAAAATGGCGTTAAAACAGTATTTCGGCGGGTTTACTTGGTCCTTTTATTTTCATGACCAAGCCTCAAAAAGGTGCCCCAACCGACCAGATGACCACTGGAGGGAATGGAGGATGACCTCCCTGTAGTCCCCCAGTGGTCATCAACCCCCTCCCACACTAAAAAAATAAAAACCTTTTTTTACCAGCCTGTATGCCAGCCTCAAATGTCATATCCAGCTCCCTGACAGCAGTATGCAAGTCCCTGGAGCGGTTTTTAATGGGTGCAGTGCACTTCAGGCAGGCAGACCCAGGCCCATCCCCCCCTGCCTGTTACACTTATGGTGGTAAGTGTTGAGCCCGCCAACCCCCCCCCCCCAAAACCCACTGTACCCACATGTAGGTGCCCCCCTTCACCCATAAGGGCTATGGTAGTGGTGTAGAGTTGTGGACAAATCCCTCCTCTCAGTACCCTTCTCCACCACCGCCAACTCCAGGCTCCGCCCTTTCTGCCTCGCCTCACCCCATGCCTGGAATAAACTCCCTGAGCCCATATGCCAGGCCCCCTCCCTGCCCATCTTCAAAGCCTTGCTCAAAGCCCACATCTTCAATGTCGCCTTCGGCACCTAAGCACCATACCTCTATTCAGGTAATCTAGACTGCCCCCACTTGACGCTTGACATTTCGCCCATTAGATTGTAAGTTCTTTTGAGCAGGGACTGTCCTTTTTGTTAAACTGTACAGCGCTGCATAACCCTAGTAGTGCTCTCTAGAAATGTTAAGTAGTAGTAGTAGTAGTAGGTAGGCACCTGGGAGGTATTTGTATATTTTTAAAAAAATTTTAGAAGTGCCCCCTAGGGTGCCCGGTTGCTGTCCTGGCATGTCAGGGGGACCAGTGCACTACAAATGCTGGCTCCTCCCATGACCAAATGCCTTGGATTTCACCGGGTTTGAGATTGCCGGCATTTTTTTCCATTATCGCTGAAAAACAAAACCGGCCAACTCAAACCCGGCGAACTCTGACATTTGGCTGGGCTAAACCATATTATCGAAAAAAAAGATGGCCATCCATCTTTTTCGATAATACGGTTCCGGTCAGTTGTTGCGCCACCGCCACCAAAATAGATCGCCGGCAATCTATTCAATTATGCCCCTCTTAGCCTCCCCAAACCTCTTATACGGGGCGTCTATGACTGTCCTCCCATCCCATCCATGTCCATCAATTCTCCTCTGCCCTGCCCTTCCCTTCCTCCCTCCCTCTCCTCGATGTCCCGTGATTCTCTCCTCCTGACATCATCTCACCTCCAGCGTTCCCTTTCCCCTCATTGTTCCACCCTCTGACGTCATTACTTTTTGACGCAAGGGCGGGGCAATGAGTGGGAATGGATGTTATGAACCCAGGCAACCAGACGTAGAATGTTGGAGGTGCAAATTATTATATAGAACTAGTAAAAAAGGCCTGTTTCGTAAACAAATGAAACGGGCGCTAGCAAGGCTACAGAGAGAGTGAGAGTGTGTATATGTATGTGTGTCTGTGTGTGTGTGACACAGAGAAAGTGTGTGTGTGTGTCTCTGTGTGAAAGAGAGTGTGCACAGGTAGGGTGAAAATGAAGAGACAGCAGTGAAATTTTACATAGGACAGCTGAACCATTTGAGGCGTGTTTGTGTGTCTGTGTGAGAGAGTGTGTATATGTGTGTGGGTTCGTGTGGGTGTGAGATACAGACAGTGTAAGTGTGTGTGTGTGTGTGTGTGTGTGAGTGTGAAAGGGTAGGGTAAAATGAAGAGACAGCATTATAATTGTACATAGCACAGCACAAACATTTGAGGCAGTTCTTGCCTTATCTCCCCTGCCGCCCCCTCCATACCCAACGATTCGTTCCTTGTCTTCCATCCCCTCTGTGTCCCTTGTGTATGTGTGTGTGAGAGAGAGAGAGAGAGAGGTGCTAGCAATCCCTGTTGCAGGTCAGTTGCTCATTATAGCCAGTTAAGAGTAAGAGTGTGTGTGTGTATGTGCTGTTTTTTTTCCTTCCCTCATAAGCCCTCTGTGTCCGTTGTTTGTGTGGAGAGCAAAGATCTATATGGTCCTTTTAGCATTGCTGTTGACGTCACGTAGCAACTGTTGCTGCTGGTTTTCATTGTTCGTGATGTGTCTTATGTCACATTCCGTCGCTTAGTAACAGGTTCGCAATGCGATTGGTTGAGTGTCATTGGTCCGCCCTCGACGTCATGACGTTTTACGTGGGGGGCGGGGCCAACACTCATGGGCGAATTCCTGGTTTCACCACCAAGCATTTAGAACATTGGGAGTTGTGGAGACTTCAGAACGTTGGAGGTGCGTTTTATATAGAGAGAAGATATGCAGACAATAACAAATGACTGCAATTCTCTAATCAGCTTGCACTCTGTTAACAAAATAAACCTAATCATTGCAAAGCTATTTTTTCTCAAGGGCAGCTCTATTTTTCTTTTTAAAAATGCATCTATGTGGTTATTACACCCCCCCCCCCTACTTCCTCATTCCTTTTGTTTTATAAGTTGTGAAGATGAATGTCTTGAGAAACTCAAGATTTGCAAACTTGCAACGATAATAAAATTATCTATTTAGGATACTTTCAGAGTAGAAAAACTATTTGCAATTACTCAAAGAAATGTGGGGTATACAGGAGAAAATCCCCCTGTAGATATTAAATGAATCCTCTTTTATTCTCGCCACAGATTAGCTCACAGGGTTTTACCTACCCATGCATATGTAATTTTTGTATCTACTTTCTTGAACATAAAACACAATGTACCCTCCCATTAACTGTGATTTCTGCTCTAGTCTGAAAAAAAGATTCTATCACTTTCTTCCCTTTTCATGGCCAAGATAAAACAGGTGATCTTATACTGAGACAGGAACGAAGTTGGTATGACGGTAACCCCTCTTTTTTGAGGAACACTCTAGGGCATGTATTCAGAGGTTGATAGGTGAAATAAAACTAATTCCAGTGTCTGGAACACAAGTTCTGGGATGGGGGACCACCATACTATTAGACCTAAATAGATCTTTTATTCAGAGAAATCTTTACTGGGAAAAAAAAATTCAAAGGATAGTAAACAGTCTATAACCTTTTACAGTCATTTTCACAAAAATTCAAAGTTCAAAAGAACTGTAGAAAAAATGCTAGCACTCCCTTTCTCCTTACAGCCATTCTTGAAACCACTTCAATCCTTTATCCACAGAAACAGATACCCAACTTCTGGATGGTGTCCTTCCTGTCCTTATAGAGCACTTAATCCCAGTGACTTGCGAGAAATGACTTCTAAACAATATCATCCAGTTGATCCCCTTCTTAGGAGTCCTACAGCTTTTCTCCAGACTACTGGAAGAAAGTGCCTTACCTCCACAGTGGAAACAAGACAGCTCAGAGCTGCCTCTCACCTCTCTGAATTCTGGAGAGCTGCAGCCCATTTCTGCCTACTACTACTACTACTACTACTACTATTTAACATTTCTAAAGCGCTACCAGGGTTGCGCAGTGCTGTACAATCTAACAAAGAAGGACAGTCCCTGCTCAAAGGAGCTTACAATCTAAAGGACAAAAAAGTGCAGTCAATCAAATTGGGGACAGTCTAGATTTCCTGGATAGAGGTACAATGGTTAGGTGCCGAAAGCGACATTGAAGAGGTGGGCTTCGAGCAAGGATTTGAAGATGGGCAGGGAGGGGGCTTGGCGTATGGGCTCAGGGAGTTTATTCCAAGCATAGGGTGAGGCGAGGCAGAAAGGGCGGAGCCTGGAGTTGGCGGTGGTGGAGAAGGGTACTGAGAGGAGAAGTGGGTTTGGGTGGAAATACAATGAGCTCCCCAGCCCCTGGATGATATCTCCCATTCTTGCTACTATGACTGCTGGAGTCACCTTTATAATCTCCAGTCACTTTAACCACCCTTAGAAATGGGCAGTTACCCCACTCGACATTATATCTCATTTTGAGAAACCTCCCCTTGCCAGAAAGTTCCCATTTTTATTCTATGGGCATATATTCAGTTAGCAGAAGACTATAGATGATTTATTTATTTATTTATTTATTTGTTGCATTTGTATTCCACATTTTCCCACCTATTTGCAGGCTCAATGTGGCTTACAATTTTCCGTCATGGCTTACACCATTCCAGAATACAGATACAATTGGTATTATAAAGAAAGCATGGATGACATATTAAACAATCAAGTAAAAAGAGAAAACATTCAGTTGGTATTACATATAGGACGTGGATGACATAGTAATAGTAAACAATCCAGTATAAGGAGAAAATATTCTAAATATTAAGTAAGTCATGGTGCATTACAGTTCCTATTATGAGTCATTAAACGCTGGAATTCATTGCCGGAGAATGTGGTGAAGGCAGTTAGCTTGGCAGAGTTTAAAAAGGGTTTGGACGGTTTCCTAAAGGACAAGTCCATAGACCGCTACTAAATGGACTTGGAAAAATCCACAATTTCCCGAATGTTTGTACATTTGGGAAGCTGCCAGGTGCCCTTGACCTGGATTGGCCGCTGTCGGGGACAGGATGCTGGGCTCGATTATGCCCCTCTATGTCTCTCTTAAAAACTGAACACTGGCTTCCTATCTCTTATAGTATGCCTTTTAAAATTAACACCATTGTTCACCAAGTTCACTATTCTAGGCAGCCTTTATTTCTTTGTGACCACCTTATTCTCTTCTTACCTACTAGATCTTTTCATTCTTCAGGCCAAAACCTATTGACCATCCTGTCATTTCAGCGATTTGCTTTGATAATATAAGACACTCTTCTTTTAGTGTACTTACCCCTACACTTTGGAATGATCTTCCATTAGAAATTCGTCTAGAGATGTCCTTTCTAAAATTCAAATCTGCCTTAAAAACCAGGGGCGTAGCCAGACAACAGATTTTGGGTGGGCCTAGGCAAGAAGTGGGTGGGCACCAAGTGTTCTCTCCCCCCCCCCCCCCCCCAAAAAAAATCTCGGCTGGTGTGAAAACGCTTCTTTCCACCTTGGCAGTGCAGCAGGAATACACTGAAAACTGAGCATGAGCAGGTACTGGTATTGTGGAGAGTAGTGTTTTCGTTACCATCAGAGGGTTCCGCGTTAGGAGTTACGGATCAAGAAAGGGATCTGGGTGTCGTCGTCGATGATACGCTGAAACCTTCTGCTCAGTGTGCTGCTGCGGCTAGGAAAGCAAATAGAATGTTGGGTGTTATTAGGAAGGGTATGGAGTCCAGGTGTGCGGATGTTATAATGCCGTTGTATCGCTCCATGGTGCGACCGCACCTGGAGTATTGTGTTCAGTACTGGTCTCCGTATCTCAAAAAAGATATAGTAGAATTGGAAAAGGTACAGCGAAGGGCGACGAAAATGATAGTGGGGATGGGACGACTTTCCTATGAAGAGAGGCTGAGAAGGCTAGGGCTTTTCAGCTTGGAGAAGAGACGGCTGAGGGGAGATATGATAGAAGTGTATAAAATAATGAGTGGAATGGATCGGGTGGATGTGAAGCGACTGTTCACGCTATCCAAAAATAATAGGACTAGAGGGCATGAGTTGAAGCTACAGTGTGGTAAATTTAAAACGAATCGGAGAAAAGTTTTCTTCACCCAACGTGTAATTAGACTCTGGAATTCGTTTCCGGAGAACGTGGTACGGGCGGTTAGCTTGACGGAGTTTAAAAAGGGGTTAGACAGATTCCTAAAGGACAAGTCCATAGACCGCTATTAAATGGACTTGGAAAAATTACGCATTTTTAGGTATAACTTGTCTGGAATGTTTTTACATTTGGGGAGCGTGCCAGGTGCCCTTGACCTGGATTGGCCACTGTCGGTGACAGGATGCTGGGCTAGATGGACCTTTGGTCTTTCCCAGTATGGCACTACTTATGTACTTATGTACTTATGTACTTAAGTCTTCAGCTGGTGGAGCTTGGGATCCCCACCAGCTACCACTAACGTGTGCTACTATTAGGTGGGCCTGAACCCTAAGTGGGTGGGCACTGGCCCACCCAGGCCCACCTGTGGCTACGCCACTGTTAAAAACACATTACCTTTGGCTTGCATTTGAGCAGTTTTGAGTTAGGCAACTATTTTATTGGAGTGATTGGGAGCCTGTCGCCATTTGTAGCATCCAGCACTGCCTTCTTAATGAAAGTTTTTGTCTTGGTTTCCAGACATGTTATATTATTAATTGTAGCCTAGGCCCCCTGGTCTGTCTATCTCCCTTTTTTCCATTTTGTCTTTTGTACTTTTATTTATTGAATTTATATTGTAAATCGCTTTGACACAAAATTTATTTTTAAATTGCGATAATTGATAATTGATACTTTGCCTGGTATCATTTTTGGAACCCCAGTAATGATCCAGGTAGAGCATCTATAGGAAGAATGGCAGCAGAGATGAATGTGGCCATGAGCAGCAGCATTATGCAATGTCTCCACTAAGACAGAGCGGCATTAACTAGGAAATACCAATAGTACTTTTAATAAATGTTAAAACTCCTTTACTGAACTGCTGAATGTTTTCTGTTATTGTTGGGTTTTATTGGGAAAACACAAGCAGGAACTAATTTACCAAGATTTCCCCACATATATGAAATGAGAGAATGTGCTTATTAAGCAGAGTCCTCAGACCCCTAGATAGAGCTGAACACTGTTTCTGGGACATGTTCTGCAATTAACCAATGCTATTAGCTATAAGAACTGGTCCCAGCTGAAACATCAGTAATATATCCAGGATGTAATGAGATGCATCTATAATGTAGTACTGTATCTCTGGTGACTCATCAGAGCAAGGAGAGAAATAAAGTAAGATACAGAGATTTCACCATAGCAGAGTAAATACCTTATTCATGTTTTAAAGCACCGATTCCCAATCTCATTCTTGGAACCTACCCTTCCAATCTGCTTTCAGGATAGTGACAAAGAATATACATGAGATATATTTGCGTATGCTAACTCCAGCATATGCAAATACATATCATACATATTCATTGTGGATATCCTCTAATACCCAACTGGCAGAATGGGTCTCAGTGACTGCATTGACAGCCAATGAAGAAAATCTAATTTGGGATGACATGAATCAAAGTTCAATAACAATCCATTAATTTAACATTATTATTCGTACCACATATATATACTAACACACATGGAAATGTCTTTACTATACAAGAACCTCCAAATTCCGTATATGGCGCCTTACGTTTTGTGCACAAATTTGGCCACACTGACAAATTGTGCTCACAACCTAATTGATTAACAAGCCAATCAGCGCTGATTGGTACTTAACTAATTAGCAGCACTAATTGGCTTTAATTAGAATTTATGCGCGCAACTTTCTAGGTGTATTCTATAACACAGTGCACATACATTTTAATGTGCAAAGTCGAAAAGGGGGTATGGACATAGGCATGGAATGGGTGGGTTGAAGGCGATTCAAAAAACTATGCACGCTATTATAGAATACACCTGATCTGCGCCTAACTTAGGTGCAGGTATTTAGGTCTGGTTGTAGGTGGCCTAAATGGATGTAACCTAATACCAAAAAGACCACTCTGGCAAAAAATTGACTAATTGGTGCTTATTTGATAAAAATGGAGAAAAAAGCCCTCAGAAACCGTAGGCCAATCGCCTAAAGGTTTTGAGCGTGGTTAGAGACCGGACGTCTGCAATGCTTCAAGAAGGCGCCATCTTGAAGCATTGCAGACGTCCAGTTAATAATTTTCAGCATATTCCAAAGCACTCCGTTCCTGAAGAAGCCACGTTTCTAGGCGAAACGGGTTCCCGTAGAACGGACAGTGATGAGTGCCTGGTTCCAACACATTTAAAAGCTAAGTGTTACTTTTTCTGATATGCTTTTGCGATAATTTTTTTGAAAAAGTATTTGAAAGATTTAGAACTTATTGAAAAAATTCATTCTATTTATGAATCAATTGAAAGAAATTCATTTTGTTTCTTAATTACATATATTGAGGCGATTAAAAATACTTTTGAGCCCCTTTTCAAAATGGAGTTTTTTGGCCCAATGATCGAACTGTAGCGTGTGTTATAAGCCGATGTAAGATCATCTCTAACCACGCTCAAAACCTTTAGGCAATTGGCCTACGGTTTCTGAGGGCTTTTTTCTCCTTTTTTTTCAAATAAGCACCAATTAGTCAATTTTTTTGCCAGAGCGGTCTTTTTGGTATTAGGCTACTCTCTTTGCTCTAGCACACTGCTTTTGTTCAGTTGGATTGTATTGGCCTAAATGGATGTGCCTACATTTTAGGCACAAGAACGACATTTAGGTGTATTCTATAAACTACATCTAACTTTAAGCGTAGTTTATAGAATCATGCTAATCGTGTGGTTTTAAGGCACCATATATAGAATTTCCCCCAAAGTGGGCAGGAAGGAATGTGAATAGCAGGAAGCTGGAAACACTCAGGCACCATTTTACTAAGCTGCACTAAAAGGTAGCCATAACTATCACAACTCTGGGCTTTCCTGCATGCTGAGCCTACTTTTGGTGTGGCTGTAAAATGGCTGCATTTCCCATTTTCTTAATTAATGGCCACATGCTAATTTCCCCTATTAGCGCTGGAGCACTTACTGACATCTATCTTCTAGGCGGTAAGGGCAATTAATGCAGAACACACCTGCAATTAATGCAGAACACGCCTACTCTCCACCCCAAAACACACCCCCAGTGCTAAAAAAAGAAAAGTACTTTTTAGCGCATGGGAAGCATATGCAGATGCCAAAAGCTTAGTAAAAGGGCCCCTCATATAGGGCAGAATTCAGTAAATGACACCCAAAATTAGGTATCAAAAAAAGGGGAAAGGTAGCTGTGGCTCTAAAAAATCAAATTAGACAAAATATTGAAGAGTTCAGTATTATTGCAAGATGCCAGAGCCGGTGGTTGGGAGGCGGGGCTGGTGGTTGGGAGGCGGGGATAGTGCTGGGCAGACTTATACGGTCTGTGCCCTGAAGAGCATAGGTACAAATCAAAGTAGGGTATACACAAAATGTAGCACACATGAGTTGTCTTGTTGGGCAGACTGGATGAACCGTGCAGGTCTTTTTCTGCCGTCATCTACTATATGTTACTATATCATTGTTCTTGCTTAAACGAGGAAAAGACCTCAATACACCCAGACGCCTACTTAGATTTTGGCGTCTTTAACTGGGGTTGTGGTGATCATCATCGGTCTAAAAACCTCGTAGTATATTTTTTTCAATTTTTACAAATTTGTTTTTATTTATTAAGTTTTAATCCTTAGTTTAAAACATGTATTTGTTTCTTATTTCTTTTATTTTTCACTGAAGACAGCAGTGAAACGGATCTGGCCACCGTCGGGTGCTAGCTAAGTGCTCGACTTTTTTTCTTTTAGAAATTAGTTTAATATAAAGTGATTATGAAATAAATAATAAAAGAATGCTGTCTTCAGTGAAAAACTAAGAAGAAAAGAAATAAGAAACAAATACATGTTTTAAATGAAGGATTAAAACTTAATAAATAAAATTAAATTTGAAAAAATATACTACAAGGTTTTTAGACCGATGATGATCACCACAGCCCCAGTTAAAGACGCCAAAATCTAAGTAGGCGTCCGGGTGTATTATTATTATTATTAGCATTTGTATAGCGCTACCAGACGCACTCAGCACTGAACACCTGACACAGAGAGACAGTCCCTGCTCAATAGAGCTTGCAATCTAAAAATACAGACAGACAAGACAATTAAGGGAGAGGGAAGTACTGGGTGAGAAGGAACAAGAGGAGGGCAATTGAGTAGAGGTCTTTTCCTCGTTTAAGCAAGAACAGTGATATATATCTTGCAATAATACTCTTCAATATTTTGTCTACCCAAAATTAGGTGCCAGGATTGAGCCTGCCATGAGTGGGAAAGCGCGGGGTACAAATGTAACAAAAATAAATAAATAAAATAAATAAAAAATCTACGCTAAGCTAGTATTCTACAGAGGGTGCTCAGCACAAAGAATCCTTCATACTAAGTTAGGGGTCCTTTCACAAAGCTGCAGTAAAAAGGACCCTGTGCTAGCAGCAGGGTCATTTTTACAGCAGCAGGTAGAAAAGGCTGAAAATAGCCATGGCCATGCGGTAAGATTGCTCTTACCACTTGGCCATGTGAGGGAGAGCACTTACCACCACCCACTGAGGAGGAGGAGGTAAGAGCGCTAACCTGACGGTAACAGGGTAGCGTGTGGCGCTGCCAGATTAACACCATGTTAGCGCTGTGCTAAAGAATACAGGCCAATTTTCCCTAGCGTAGGAAAAGGCACGCACTGGGAATATGGGCCGATTTTCCCTAGCATGGGAAATGGCATGCACTAAGGCAGGAAATACCGTCAGTGCCTGCGTTGGGCCGGCGATAGCGCCAGCCCCAGTGCGCGCGTAATGTTTTGTCCATGTTTTTTCAGGCGCCAGATATAGAATCTAGCCCTTTCATGCCTAACTTTGGGTGCCAGCCTTTATGCCTGCCAGAAGCTGGTGTAAATGCTGGCACCCAATTTACCAATAATAAAGGGTCACTTCTTATCGCGAGGACCTTAAGTTACAATATCAACACAATAGTCCCAGCACTTTAATTCTATAAATGACATTCATGCATTCATTCCATTTTTTTTTATTCTATTTTTTCAATAATTTTTTCTAGACCATCGGAAATAGCGAATAATATTGATGTAGTATACAACTGCTATTTTTTATCGCTTCTAATCCTCATCAACCCTTTTTATAAAACTGCTGTCTCATCACTTATTAAATCTCTTGTTAAATCACAATTATTTATTTATTTACTTACTTACTTATTTTCAAGTTCTGGACCCACTGCCAACATGACCAGTGTCTCGCCACCTTCCTCAGGGTACCACATGCTCTTAAGTTCACATTCTTCAAAGATCACCCAATTTATGGCAGTTGGACATGTAATTGATAGTATTCTATAACATCATGCCTAACGTCTGGGAACACCTCCTGATCTTCCCATGCTTCTCCCATGGCTTTTGGAGTTGCATGCTATGAAATGTAGACGTGGATTTTATAGAATGTGCGCGTAACTCTAAATTGTTACCAATTAACTTCAATTATTGATTGTTGATACCTCATTAGCTAATTAATTGGCATCGCCCAACTTGGGTGGCCTATATAAGATCTGGGGGGACACAGCCTATCAACTATACCTAAATTCATAATTCAGTTTCAGCTTGGATTTAGAAAGGTGAGTGATTAAATCCAAAACTCTAATCCAATTCAAAGAAGAAACACTGAGGTTTATTGTGAAAAAGCTGCTGCGTGAGAAAGTATCCAAATATGCAGCAGAACTTACCTGAATAAGTTATCCAGATAACTTTAAGATGGCTATTTATCTTGCCAGATTTGTCTGGGTAATTTAGGTTTGTCAGCACTGAATAGCACTGTCTTGCTAAAATATAACTGTACTTCAGAAATGTCCCCATACCACCTCTTTTGCCAAGTCAATTTTGTACAGATAACACTTTGTCCAGACAAAATGTAGCTGGTGAGTGGGGGAGAGTGGCTTGTACCTTGTAAATTTAAATCTACAGGTTCTGTCCAGCTACCTACAGAAGTTAACTGAACAAACCGAAAATAAACCTTACAACTTTTAGTGCATCCATCTTAAGAGAATAGTCACATTCTACTAAAATTGAGACAAAAAAATGGGATTCACATTTTAAAAAATGAGGGACCCTTTTATAAAGTGGCACATGTAGAACACGCCAAATGGACACTACAGCCCAGTTAGCACACTCGCCCAGCAGTAATGTTGAAGTTGGCGCGTGCCGTTTCCCGCAGTATTTTTCTATTTTCTACCATGGGAGGGGGGGGCATTCCCAACAGTAATCAGTGCTACATGAGTACCACATGTGTAGCACATGAGCCCTCACCGCTAGGTCAATGGGTGGGAGTAAGGGCACAGGCAGTAAATAGCCGCACACTACTTTTAAATCTAGCACACGACCATTTACTGTCCCCATTGAAAAAAGCCTTTTTACCAGCCGCCGTAAAAAAATGGCCCAGCGCGCATCAAAAATATGTACCCACACCACCGCAGGCCACTTTTTACCATGGCTTAGTAAAAGGGCCCCTGAGTTTGTTGCATTTTTTAAGATTTACCCCCCTGTTTACTATGCTTCACTAGTGCGCTAATGCTGACACAGCCCATTCACTTTGAATGCGCCGTGTCAGCTGTGTTGGCATTGCCATGCAGCTTAGTAAACGGGGGTTATTTTGGTTAATAATTAGCTTGGAAAATATTATTTTATGATCTGAAGGTTGGAAAACTAGAAGCACTCTTTACTGCAGACAGCTGCTGTATAACAACAAAGCACAAAGCAATAAAGCTTAAAATGATTCATTATCATTTGCATAATTTGTCCATTAGAACTTTTTAGCATTCTGTAAGAGTCCTTACATAACAAAATAAGTTACCAAGTCTTGCAAACTGGCCTAATTAAGCTCATTTTCATTCAAATAAGGAATATGAACATTACAAATTTGTCATTTTTGCCTTTTTATGTTTTTAGCAAAGGTATTCATTTATAACTTTTCCTAATGGACTTTGCTTGACATTAAGAGTCTGGTTTATTCAGTTTTTGCCTCTTATAGATACAAAATGGGGGAAAAGCCATAATAAATTAAGCCCTAAAACATAAAGGCCCTCATTTTATAAGCCTGTTCATGTTTGATATGTGTATAAATGAGCACTTAAAAGTTTATCTTTCTTAAACATCTAAGTCCTCATTTTACAAAGCTGGGATATGCACATATCAAATTCAAGTGCATGCAAATGGCAAGGACACATGGTCTAGGCCTGTTTTGGGTGTGACAAGGGCAAGGCAAGTTCATAGATATTTCAGAAGGGGACTAAACATCTATGTTGGGAGATCGGCATTGGGAGTTACAGTGCTACCAAGCACGTTTAGGATTTGGAAAATAGCTACTATTGAGCTGCTCCCTTAATCATCCAGTGGTTTTTATACTCCCCCCCCCCCCCCCCCCCCCCCCCCCCCCGCCCCATGCCCAACTGGCAAGGAAAACCAGTCACTGTGACAGCATCTGGAAAATATGTGGTTATGTTTCTAAGGGCCCTGTTTACTAAGGTGTGTTAGTGTTTTTAGCGTGCCTACACTTATTGCACACGCTAACCATATAGGCGCCTATAGGGATATTGTAGGCATGTACATGGTTAATGCATGTTAAAAATGTTAACGCGCCTATAATGCTGCTTAGTAAACAGGGCCCTTGGTTGCAAAGATAACCAGTTATGTGCCAACAATGTCGTGTGGAAGCCGCTAGTGTGGCTTAGTAAAAAGACCCCTAGATGTTTATGCTGCATGTCCCAGGGGCATAAATGTCGATTTTCTCCAATATTTTAGAACAGGCTTTACATCATCGGATTCTATTCTAAACTACTCATGAAACTGGAGACATACTGACCTGTGCATCTTAATTCCAACTTCTACGACCTGTTTAAAAAGAGGCAGAAAAGCACTGCAACATTCTCATTTAAGTGTGCCACTAAATTTTGGACTGAGCCATCCCAAAGGATTAAATAGCTTGAGGACCTCTGACTCTTTTATCATTTTTTCCAAGATAGGTGAAAATTCTATTTAGCAATGAATCTAGAAGAGAAAAAATCTAAGGAACTATTGGTGTAATATAAAAGGTGTGACAGTGGAGTGGGGAAAAAGTAGATTTTTTAATTCTAAGATTGGGTTGTTAAAAGGGTTTAAACCTTTTTGGGATGGGTTTCCAGTATCATCTATATGCTGATGACACCCAGCTTTATTTCTCCACACCAGACATCACTGCGGAAACCCAGGCCAAAATATCGGCCTGCTTGTCCAACATTGCTGTCTGGATGTCCAACCGCCACATGAAGCTGAACATGGCCAAGACCGAGCTTATTGTCTTCCCACCCAAACCCACTTCTCCTCTCCCTCCACTCTCTATCTCAGTTGACAACACCCTCATCTTCAACTCCTCCCTCTCCTTCTCTGCGCATATCCAGCAGATAACCAAGACCTGTCGCTTCTTCCTCTACAACATTAGCAAAATTCGCCCTTTCCTCTCTGAGCACACCACCCAAACTCTCATCCTCTCACTCATTACCTCTCGCCTTGACTCCTGCAGCCTCCCACTTTGCCATCTATCCCCCCTTCAGTCCATTCAGAACTCTGCTGCACGTCGTATCTTCCACCTGGACCGATATACTCACATCACCCCTCTCCTCAAATCACTTCACTGGCTTCCGATCAGGTACCGCATACAGTTCAAGTTTCTCCTACTAACCTACAAATGCACTCGATCTGCAGCCCCTCCTTACCTCTCTAGCCTCATCTCCCCTTACGTTCCTACCCGTAACTTCCACTCTCAAGACAAATCCCTCCTTTCAGTACCCTTCTCCACCACTGCCAACTCCAGGCTCCGCCCTTTCTGCCTCGCCTCACCCCATGCTTGGAATAAACTCCCTGAGCCCATACGCCAGGCCTCCTCCCTGCCCATCTTCAAATTCTTGCTCAAAGCCCACCTCTTCAATGTCGCCTTTGGCACCTAACCACTCTACCTCTATTCAAGAAATCTAGACTGCACCAACTTGTCATTTCGTCCTTTAGATTGTAAGCTCCTTTGAGCAGGGACTGTCCTTTTTGTTAAACTGTACAGCGCTGCATAACCCTAGTAGCGCTCTAGAAATGTCAAGTAGTAGTAACTTGAGAATTGTACAGAAGATTAAGACGATGTTATGTGAGCTAGACCTTTGCCCATTTTTTCTTGTGAAGGCAGCAAGAGAGGATATGATTGGAAGACCTCCTATTGATAATGCCTCCTTGGAAACAGGCATTTTTTTGGCATTTCTGAAACAAACAAACCTGGGAGAATGATAAAATATGATTATGATTAACTGGCAGTGCTAGATGCCAACTACTTAAAAGTAGTTTAACTTTAATTGTAATTACTTTACTAAAAGAAATGTAGCTCAACTACCTGATTAACTACATTTTTCTTATAGTAGTTTAACTACATGACACAACTACTACAAAAGTAATCAACTAGTAGTTAACTACTTCAATGACATTTTAATTTGCCTTAAAATCAATTGCACAACCCTTGCACTTAAGAAGAAATGTGTTTAATGTTTAAAAACAGAGTTGATAAAATTCTCAGCAAATCACTAAATTAACTAATGCTAAATACTTTGGAACTGATTTTGAGACCATGGGAGAGAGCCCAGCAAACTCCCGCAGTTGGCGGTGAACCCAGAAATTCAGTGCCAGGGCTGTATCCTGCGACCGACATTGAATTTCCAGGGGGGTTTTGGCCACTAACAACATAGCCTTTTAAGCCAATATTCATCGACTGAATTGGCTAAGTTATAGCAGTCAAATGTAGACCTGCTATTTAAGCAGGTTTGTCTGGCTGCTAAACTTAGCAGGTCAGCCAATGAATATTGGTGCTAACCAGCTATGTCGTATGATATAGCCGGTGACCGGGCTAGCCGCTACATGTAATATTTAGCCAAGACAGCTGGCTACCTCGTGCTGAATATTAGAACTTAGCTGGCTTAAGGTATTTAACTGGCCAGGAGCTGTTCCTGGCCAGTTAAATAACTTTAAATATCAACTGGTTTATGATTACTCTGCTTTATGTTTAAATTCTCAGAGTTCTCAATTTGCCTCTGAAGTTTATACCGCAGGAAAAACAGCTTCTCAAAGTTATCTTCACTAAGAGAGCATCATTGTGGCACTAAAATTTGTCCTGAGCAACTAAATAACCGTTCTAGTACTGCACTGCTGGGAAGTGCAGCATTGAACTTGATAAAAGCTTTTGCCACTTTTGGAAATGCAAGCAAGCTGTTTGTGGAGGTGTCTGAACATTCCAAGTAATGCTCAACCTCTTCCTTTGTCCAAGATTCAACTGCTTGCAGGTTGTTCTTTGCAGTGCACAAAGAGTCAAAGAAGTCTTCACCTCCAGTAGCCGTCTTTTCCTTGGAGACTGACTGTTACTCCTGTGCAAATAAAAGTGGAACCAGACCACTAGCTCTGACTTCAGTCCGTGTTGCAGCCACAGCATGAATGAGCAGCTGCATCTTCTCATACCGCTTTTGTTCTGGTAGCTATCTCAACCTGAACTTCGGAACAAGCATCATTGTAATATGGTAGTCATCATCTTCGATTCCTTTCGTCACAGCTGTGATTAGTGGCTGCATTGTCTTATTGAAGTTAAAGTCATTAGCCAATCCCTGTAATTTTGACTGAATTCCATTATTGTGGGAATTACATTTACAATGTAACACTCATTTTCAGTTTGCAGAATATTAGTTGTGACTTACAATGGTTTATGACGCTGATGCAGTTCCTCAGGAACATCATCTCAGCATCGGTCACCAGTTCTAGTCCTATTTTTATTGACATTCTTGTGTCTTCTCCGCTTCAGTTGTAACCAGTTGACTGATGACTAAGTAATCCGAAACCCACCTTGTGCAGGTTAGATTGAGGAATGTATGGATTGATGAATTTAAGACCACCCACCTCTTCAACAACATTTGCATGTTTGGTACTCTGACTGATTACATTGCTAAGAATCTGTACTTTCCCCAAGGCCCTGTCAAACATTCGCTTGTAGCACAAACTTTTTGTGCTTCACAGCTGTCGACAGCTGCTACAAGATTGATTGTGTGATTGAAACCAGTTGGAGTCAATGTGCTTGTGAAACCAGTTGGAGTCAATATCAACAGCGCATAATTCATCTTCAACTGCATCAACCAGAAATCCAACATCTACAGCTTCGACTGCCTGTGACTTGGAAAGTGATTGACTGTTGAACTTTGAGCAGTAATGCAGCAAATGATCTTAGTTGTTATGTGGAATTCCACAAACAATTCAGCAATCATTTGAGCAATCTTCTCCCTAGCGTGGGAATATTTAAAGCTTTGAACAGCCAAAGCATGGGAATGGTGCAATAGTGTCTCTTTGTTTATGCAATGTAAAGAAAACTGCACTAGTGGCTGCTTTGAAGATCTGCTGTCTCAGAAACATATTCCCCTGTTGTGATTCTGTAATAAGCAAGTTCTTGTGAATGTCATGTTATGTTCATGTTAGGTTGCATCTACTTGGAGGTGGACAGCTGGAATACATCACTTTCAAAACTTTCTGAAACCACTTCATTCAATTGTTGCAAGCAGCACCATACCTTCATGATCAAACTGTTTCTGTGAAATAGTTCCTTGTCTGCACAGAGAGCTGTTGAGTAGAACTTGGATACATTTTTTCACTGGTGGATCTGGTTGCTTGGATTGATCACTTTCTTCACCACTCCACTACTTGCTGTTCTTTCTTGCTGTTGTTGACTGTATGACCTTGAACCTTGCGTGATGACTAGGATGTTGTTCCTGTTTTAATGCAATGTTTTGCACATAATTTAATTTATGGAAATTAGACAAAACATATAGTTTCACTGAAGAGAAAATAGACTAGATTCTATATATGGCACCTAAAAAATTGGCACTGAAAAAATGTTATTCTAGATAATGTGCTTAAAGTTAGGCGCAGTTTATAGAACAGCGTTTATGTCTTGGAAATGTGGTGCAAATCCTCATATCTAAATTAGGTACTCATCCCCCTTATTCTGTAATTACACACGTAAATTCTAGGGATGCCCCTGATCTGCCCATGACCCTCCCATTTCCATGCTCCATTTTTGGACTTGCACATAAAATTTAGGCATGGATCCAGCACCTAAATTTATGCATGTTCATTTCAATTAAATCCAGATAGTGCCAATAATAGCTAGTTATCAAGCTAATTATCGGTGCTAAATAGCTTGTTATTCAATTAAATTGCATGCGCAAATTGGGCGCATACCCAAATTTGCTTGTGTAATTTCTAGTGCTTTTTATAGAATTCAGGGGATAATGCATAAATGAAGGAATGCAATTAAAGGAGAGATTAAGTGATTTTAAATTACATTTTTACTTCAATTTTTACACAATTGAATTGCAACAGGATTAGACTTAGATTTTTAAAGCAAAATTTCCTTGTATTTTCCAAAAAGTCTACCCATCAATGATCACAAGCTGTAAGAGTGAGATCTATAACCTACTCGGACAACTGAACTGAGAGAGAGAGAATTATTTTACATGCATTTCTTAAACATTTCTGCATCAGCATTTATAGCTGCTTTGAAGAAGGGATAAGAATCACTTACCTATGTGTTTGGACTTGGGGTCTCCTTCAATGACTGAGGAAGCAATTATGTTTACCTCTATGGTGTCTAACATGCATGAGATATGGGCCTGGATCCCCTTCTCTACAGTGCATTGCACTGACTTCTAGGCTACTCCAGAGACCTGCTTGCTGTTCTAATACGACTAACCATAGCATCTGAAGCTGTCATAGAGACTGGTATTTATTGTTTCTTTCATATCTTTGGGGGGGCAGAGGGGGTCTGTGACCACTTGGGGATAAGGGCATGCCTTAATCCCTCCAGTGGTCATCTGGTCATATAGGGCACCTTTTTGTGACTTAATTGTGATAAAAACAGCCCTGGACATTTTAGTTTTTTTCTGTTATGGCAGAAAAACGTCCAAGTGTTAGGAATGCACGAATCCCACTCTTAATACACCCCCGATACACCCCCTTGTGATTTAGGCTTACTGAGATCAAACTGCATAGAAAAACATCTTTAAAATGGGTTTCGAAAATAAGGATTTGGGCAAATAAAACATCCAAAATGCCACTTTGTGCCACATTTGGATGTTTTTCTGTTTCGAAAATGAGCCCCTAAATTTTAATGTCTCTGTTAACCCTCAAGGGAGAGACATTTACATGAGTACCAGTGTACCTAGTGTTATAGGTAGTTGTCATCTCACAGCACAAATGATCCCAGATGCTCACAGAGCTGGTTGCTGCAGATATATGGAGTTATCAGGGGGTGGAGGGGGGAGGTAGAGCAAATTAGTGACTATAACATTGTGGGTGAGTTTAGCAAGGTCATCTAGCAGCCATCCTCCAAGTCATCTTGCCACTGTCAAAGCATTCATGGATGCCAGACTGTGACAGAATGTAGGTGTTGTGACAGGAGCCTGAAAAGCAGGCATACTCATCAATTATTATGTTGGAGGCATTGCAGACAACCTGAATATTAAGGGAATGGAATGACTTGTGTTTTCTATAAATGACCTCCTTGTCAGCAGATGATGTAATAGCAACATGTCTGCAATCAATGGCCTCTAGCATGAAAAGGTGCTGCAGTTATGTACTGAGTGGTTTAGTGGTGGTGGTGCTGCTAAATATTGATTGTCTTTCTTGAAAGAGGCCTGTAGAAACAGCTATGCAGCATGAGGTTGCTTGCTGGCTGATGCCTGTTGTTGTCCCAAGAAGTATCTGAAAGGTTCCATGGCAATAAATGTGAGGGCTGTGGTGGCCTTCTGGTGCATTGTCAGGGATGGTCTCCTCCATGCAATGGGCTCTAGGTCCTCCTCCAGATGATTACATAGGTACACTAAAGTCTCCTTATCATACCTGAACCTGCACATGCACTGCAACTCTGTCATGTCCATGAACTGTGTTCAGGGCTTGTATACTTGTATACCTTCTGCACAGGGGCTCTCCTTCTTATCTGTTGTCTACCCTGTGAACAAGGGCTCACAGGAGCATCATCTTGCTTCTACTCTTGCTTCAACCCACCACCAGTTGCAGTATCTATCTTCTTACATACACATCGAGAGGCCAGAGATGCCAAGTTACCCAGTTCCAGGCTGGAGATTTTGGGACAGTCCTGGATTTCTGACCACTCCATCTTGGCGCATTATGGGACTTGCAGCACTGATTTCAATGGGCAGGATCAAACACTATAAATCCTACACTGTTTTGGGATGTAAGATAAAACCAGGACAGTCCCAAAATCTCCAGCCTGGAACTGGGTAACTTGGCATCAGTCAATGACACAGGCTGTTGCTCACAGAGATGGGGTGGAGGACCTGAAAAAAGGTCAAATGTGAGGGAGGGGTAAGCAAGTGTTAAAAGGTTTGGAGAGAGATTTTGGTATTAAGGGACAAAAAGTATCTGAGTGGGTATTAATGGTGATGTAGAGGGCTAGGTGAGAACAGAGAAGTAGCTAGTTAATGGATGACCATGCACTGAGATTCCAACCAGCAACAAAATATGCCAACCAATGTTCCAGGTCAAAGGTGACATTCTTTGCCATTTGGTTGCTATTCCTAGCATGTGTACATTTCTTTGTGTGCTTTTTATACCATCTGTGCTTCCAAGTCTTTTCCACCGCCATGCCACTGGGCTTCATTATTGTAATGTCATGTATGCTTGAGTCCCACATAAACTTCTTAAATGGTTGCAATCTGTATAGAATACCCACCTTAGGATTCTCTGTCATGCTAGAAAATATAATGATTACTGCACTTATTTCTTCAACATCACTATCTCCTTATCATTTTTCACATTCATAAAAACATAGAAAATGAAAGTAGAAAAAGACCATATGGCCCATCCAGTCTGCTTATCCATACCATCTACTATCAGTTCTTCTCCCTTAAAGAGCCTATGTACTTGTCCCCAGCTTTTTTGAATTCAGATAATCTATATCTCCACTGCCTCTACTGGAAATCTGTTCCATGAATTCACCAACTTTTCTGTAAAGAAGTATTTCCTTAGGTTACTCCTGAGTCTGTCCCCTATCACCTTCATCTTATCTGCACTCATTCCAGAGCTTCATTTCAATTGAAAGAGACTCGTCTCCAGTGCATTTATGTCATGGAAGTATTTAAATGTCTCTATCATATCTTCCCTCTCCTGCCTTTCTTCCAAAGTATGCATATTGAGATCTTTAAGCATGTCCCCATATGGTTTATGATGAAAACCACTGACCATTTTAATAGCCACTCTCTGGACCAACCCCCATATTGTTTCTATATTTTTTAAGGTGCAATTTCCAGAATTATACACAGTACTCTAAATGAGGTCTCTCCAAAGACTTATACAGAGGCATTATCACCTGCTTTTTACTTCTGGCCATTCCTCTATGTATCCAGGCATCCATCTGTCTTTTCAATCACTTTCTACCTGTTTGTCCACCTTAAAATTTACATACAATCACCCCCAAGTCCCACTCTTTTTTTCATGCACAGAAGTACTTCACCTTCTATACTGTACCTCTCTGTGCATTTCTAACACTAAAGTTTAGCTGTCAAATACTGCACCATTCTTCAAGCTTTGCTAAGTCCCTCCTCATGTTATCCACACCACCCTATTGCAAATTTTGGCATCATTTGCAATGAGGCAAACCTTGCCCTCCACAAATAGCAAACAAAAATGTTATAAAGAACTGGACCAAGAACTGATCCTTGCAGCACACAACTTGCAAAGTTCCCTTCCTCAGGGTGAGCTCTATTTACAGCTATCATTTCTTGCCTTCCACTCAATCAATTTCTTACCCAGTAAGTCCTTTTAGGGCCCATTCTGAGGACACTCAGTTTATTTATAAGTTGTCTATACAGAACTGTGTCACAAGCTTTGCTAAAATCTAACTATGCTACACCTAAAATTCTGTCAACCCAACCGTCTGGTCACCCAGTCAAAGAAATTAATCAGATTCATTTGACAAGACCTTCTTCTAGCAAAACTATGTTACCTGGATTCCAGAAACCTCATTATTTTCAGTTTTAGAGGCATTTCCATTAATTTACTTACTAAAGAGGTCAGACTAACTAGCCTATGGTTCCCAGCCTCCTCCTTACTTCCACTTTTGTGAAGAGGGACTGCATCTGTCCTACTTCAATCCTTCAGGACCACTTCCATCTCTGACTCTAGAGAAGCACTGGAAATGTCAGACAGCTGAGCAGCCAGAACTTCCATACGTTTCTTCAGAAAACCTTGGATGTATCCCATCCAGCCCCATCACTTTGTCTACCTCTCATTTAGCTAGCTTTACACAAACACAGTCCTCTGAAACTTTTTGAAGGTCTTCCATACTTCCATTTCTATTTGTGTTTGTCTTTTGCAGTCCTACTCCTTGCCCTTCATCTGTGAACATTGAACAGGGCTAATGGATACTTTTGTAGTATTTATATCCTACATGCTGGTTTGTTTTCTTGTCTGGGATGTTTTGTTATATATGAAAACTTTAATAAAACTGTTTGATATGGTCTTGTTTTTAGTTATCTTAACTGTCTTAATTTAAAAAATACCTTTTTCACTAAATTGTTTACTTGAGGTTCAAAGAACATCAGTGAATCAAAGAAAATACCCCAAACGCTTGATATTTGAACAACCAATATTGACTGTGATTGTTCTAATAGAATTATTGATGGAATTCTATGTAAAAAATTACTAAAGCACAACATGAACAGCATTCAGCAGTAACATATACCTAGTAGCCCAATCCTCAATAGCAACTATACAAGAAGAAATCATGGGATAAATCAAATCTAGGCTCTTCTGTACTGGAAGTCAGATAAAAATGTTATCAGCATACGACAATAAATAAGCTCTAAATGTAAGAGTTAGTGTACACCATAGACGGAAATCGATATCTTAGATTTTACCCCATTTTTTAAACACAAAATAGCTACAATTAGCCTAAAACCTTTGGAATCAAATATAAACTGTACCAGAAATACCTAGATCCGCAAGTTTAGAGTGATCTACTGTATCAAGTTTCCAGATACATCAAACTGTAATGACAGTGATTGAGAGCCATAACTCAGACAATTGCTAATTTTAATTAAAGCACAATAAGCAATGATTCAGTACTATGATTACTTGTAAACCCAAACGGAGTGTCACGGAGTAACAAAAATTTATCTAAAAAGCAAGTCAATCTATGTCCAGCGGTTCTAGGTCAGTTCCCACCTAGACAGTTCCCAACCAACAATTCCCATCAGGACAATTTCCACCTAGGACAATTACCACTGAACCAATTCCCACCACACTAAGGAGGACAATTTCCACCCATAACCCAAAAACTACAAAACACACTAGAACAAGTAATCTCCTTCCCTTTTCCAGATCATTTGGGGGGCCAGTACCCCCTCACACATCCCTTTCTCCTTCCAGACATGCAGTTTGTGGGGGGGGGGGGAATGACCCCCCACAACCCAAACTAGGTTTCAACCTAGTTCATCCCCTCAAAATGATATGCTGATTACAATTTATAACAAATTACTACTCTTCCTTTGAAAAGTTATTCTGTTATTATACGTCCTCTGTGTACATCTGTATACTGCTCTAACTTCCTTGTTTTAGACCCCATTAAAAAAAAAAAAAGCACCACCAGGACTTATGGGATCTGATACAAGGAAGAAGCTATGGTCAATAAAAAAAAAAGGCTAGGGAGGGTGGGAAGTGATTGGAGGTCCATTTGAACAGCATGCATATCCCTGGAGTACTGTAGGTGGACCCAGGCCCATACCTCCTGCTTCCTGCTACACTTGTGGTAGAAACCGTGAGACCTCCAAACCTCACCAGATACCCACTGTAACCACATATACATGCCCCCTTCACCCATAAGGGCTATTGTAGTGGTGTACAGTTGGGGTAGTGGGTTTTGGAGGGCTCAGCAAACAAGATAAGGGAGCAATGGTTAGATGTGTACCTGGGATCGTTTATATGAAGTCCACAGTGTGCCCCCTAGGGTGCACCATTGTTCTCCTAATATGTCTTGGAGACCAGTCTAAAGGTGCTGGCCCCGTCTACATCCCAATGACTTGATTTTTTACGTTTTTCACTTGTGAGTTTTTTTTTTTTATAATGGCCTGAAAAGATAAATGCACAGAGCACAAAACCTTGTTACAAATGGTATTTTCAGAAAAAAAAAAAAAGATGTTTTGCTTTTTCAAAAATGGTTACATTTGCTATTCTGATTTGGAATGTTTAGTGCAAAACATCCAAAGTCTGACTTAAACGTTATATTGAAAATGCCCCTCTACGTGTATGTGCAAATTTATATACTAATGATGTTACCTCTGCACAAGAAATCTTCTCAAAAGAATTCCAATATCTATCCACTAGAATAGGTTCACTATTTATTGAAACCATATCTTTATTTGCCCAATCAGCCACCTACATATTTTCCTTTGCTGAAGAATAAAGCGTGTATATGTATTGTGACAAGAAACAGAGCCAGAAGCTGGTCAGGGTCCCTGTCCCAGAGTTGTCACGTCTTGAACAGAGGTGTGGGATGATCCTCTGATGTTTACTTTGTCCTCTCCCTGTTGCATTGATCTTGTCTGACCACTAGGTTGCATCAGAACCTGACAGGAGAAGTCCCTATTCTCAGAAGGTATTGGAGGAAAGAGAGTAGCTATATCCCTTTAAAGGATGGGAAGGGGAAATTCTTAGGTAGACTCCCCAGCTCCTGTACTGATAAGGTGGACTGGTCCAATCACAGAGGAGAGGGGAAGGGAAATTCTTAGACTCCCCAGCTCCTGTACTGATGAGATGGCCTGGTCCAATCACAGAGAAGAGGGGAGGAGAGATTTTAATTACCCTGAGCCCATGTAAACCTCTCTGGGATGAGAGGGGCAACCAGGAAGAGTCTCAACTTGGGAACTGGGCAGCTTGTGACTGGAGAAGCTCTGAGAGAAGCCTGTTGAACTAGGACCAAAGGGAGTCAGATATGAGAGCGGGGACCACCAGCACAGCTTGATATTTGGCCATTTTTAGCATTGTTATGCTGTTAACAAAATTGTACGTTTTATGTTAAAACTGTACTGCTGTACACCGCCTTGGGTGAATCTCTTCATAAACGCAATTAATATATAAATAAATAAATAAATGGAAAAATGGGAAAGAACAGGGCACTGCTTTTGTTTAAGCCTGAAAACTGAGCTGAAAGTAAGCCAGCAGAATATCTGTCTTTTCTAGCATTTTTCTTTTACTTTGATAACAGCTGAGGGGTGGAGGTTGATACTGAAGAGCTGTTGAGAGCTTGGTATCATCCAGGGGTAGTGGTAGTTAAAGGCAGGGGCTCAGGGCAGTGTGAAGAGCCAGCTTTATTGCTTTTAAAGATTTTTGCAAAAGAGAACCCTCAGGAGTTGCTAGAGGGTTAATTGCCAGTACTTGGTGGAGGCTTAGGAAGCCAATTTGCATAATGAAGAGATTCTAGCAACATGTTTTTTATACCTTGCTCTTCTTGCTAAGAGAAAAGGGTCATATTATAAAAGGTTTCAAGTTTAAGTGAATCAAAAGAAACTGATTGCTGATACGGCTATTCTGTTGAAGAAGGTGAATGCTGATTTGCATAAAGTTGGACTACAGCCAGTGAAAAAAGTGAACTCATTTGCATACTCTCATATTGCTGAGAATTTGTCTTTATGCCTGTGTTACTGCAGAGCATAAAGACATTAAGAAGTTGAGTTTAAGTAAGAAAACTGCTTGAGACTTACTTTAATGGTTATCCTTTATGCCTGAGAGCTTGCATTGAACTGTCCATGTAATTTACCCCAGGTGTGAAAAGACATGGAAGGAGGGACCTCAGCTTTGGGTCTAGCCTGAGATGAATTTTCACAGGGATTAAAAGGTGTGGTGCAGTCCTCACTACTTAATCCTTTTTGTTCTTGCTGGAAGCTTGACAATGGCACTTAGCCTATGCTCAGCACTCTCACTAGGCATGAGGACCCAGATAAAATTGTCAAATTCTTAACGGATAAAGTCACATGCAGTTGAAGCATCATCCTAAAGTCATCCTAATTCAAATATCATTTCAATTTGCACAAAATGCATAATTTGAAAAAAAAACCCCACTATGAACCATTACTTAATATGCGAACAAAAAGATAATGATGTATCCAGAATTAGCCCCAGATCTCATGCCTCTATCTGCAGGGTGACATTCAATAACCATAAAGGGAAGCTGTGACGCAAAATACCATAACAATTGAGAAGAATTATTTCCATTTTTTTGCTGAAACTTCAAAGTGTTAATAGCTGTTAAACAGATTTTTACCTCTGACACTGCCACAGCTGAAAATCACCAACTAATACTACTTCATATTATTTCTATAGTACTACTAGACGTACCCAGTGCTGTATATATCATGATATCATGAAAATAATTAATTACTCTCTAGAAACCGTTTAACATTTAAAAAAATTCTTTATTAGTAAATCAATATAATTTTCCTAAAATAAATCCATTCCCTTAACCCATAGTTACACCAAATTGATCCATACACACTCACATTCACCAACACATTTAAAATTACAAATTTAAAAGTAGTATTTTGGAGAATTGTGTGTAATTTTAAATGTGTTGGTGAATGTGAGTGTGTATGGATCAATTTGGTGTAACTATGGGTTAAGGGAACGGATTTATTTTAGGAAAATTATATTGATTTACTAATAAAGAATTTTTTAAAATGTTAAACGGTTTCTAGAGAGTAATTAGTATAATATGTGTAATATTTCCTTGCCTGATGCTGCGGATGGTCCGCTACCCACCTCCTCTATCATATCAAGGACCAAGAGTCCTGTGAAATTTTTTTCACATCCACAAGGCTAAGAAGATCCTCATCTTGGCGCAATGGAATGCGCCAGATTCGGGACTGAGGGTGGCGCAGGCGATGGCACATCTCTATGCCCTGCTGGTTTCGGATTGTAGTCTTTGTGTCTCCCCACCATAGACTCGTTGATCACAGCAGTGACAAAAAAGACCACATTACCGATGGAGGGTTGGACACCCCTTAAAGATCCCCAGGACAGTAAGTTGGAGTCATCCTTCAAGCTTGCATTTGAGTTGGCAGTATTGTCTACAGGCATCCGTCTGCAGCTCTTACACAGCAAGGGCCTGCCTTTTGTGGGTGCAAAGAGCTTCCTTGGCAGAGGACCTTCTTAGAGATCTCCCGGCCCTGGAATCTGGGTCAGCCTACCTGGGCAGATCTGCTTTATGATCTGTTACAGGCATCAGCCAAGGAGGTGTCCTTAGCAGTGATGGCTTGTTGCTGAATATGGTTGCGCCATTGGGCAGCGGATGTGGCCTCAAAATCAAGACTGGCGAAATTGCCCTTCAGGGGGAAGCTTCTCTTTGGTGAAGATCTATAAAAGATAGTAAAAGCATTGGGTGACTGTAAGGGTCAGGGCTTGCCCGAAGACAGATCAAAGGCCGGGTCTCAGTCAGGGCCTCCCCGCTTTCGGTTCTAGGAGACAAGATGTTACCACCAAGGGTGCACGGGGTCCTTCCAGAAACCTAGGTTCCAGCAGAAGGCGCAGTCCTTTTGGAGTGAGCACCAGCCCTCAGTCTTGACCTCTAGGGGGCAGCCCTAAGCAAGAGTTCCACAGTGATGGAGCCTTGCCTTATTCCCTACCAGTGGTAAAGGGTCGGTTGTCCCATTTTCTAGGGACGAATGGGTCTTGGAGGTAATATGAGACGGGTACAAATTAGAGTTTGCTCAGCCCTTGTCAGACTGTTTTTTGGAGTCTCCATTCAAAGCAGCGAGCAAGGTAGCAGTTCCAGACACACTGGCGGAATTGCTGTGCCTAAGGCAGTGCGGCCCATACCCCCGGAGGAGTGTGGCTAAGGTCATTACTCCATTTACTTTGTAGTCCCCAAAAAAGTTGGTTCTTTTCACCCCACACTAGACCTCAAGTCTGTCAACAAGGCCTTATGGGTTCATGCATGTCAGAATGGAAACGTTGCGGTCGGTCATTGCTGTGGTGCAACCGGGGGAGTTGGTGACTGTGCTCGATCTGAAAGAGGCCTATCTACGCATCCCTATTTGGCCACCTCATCAGCACTTTCTGCAGTTTGTGGTAATCGGGCAACACCTGCAGTTCCAGGCTTTGCCCTTCAGACTCGCTACAGCTTCCAGGACCTTTTCAAAGGTCATAGTGGTTATAGTGGTAGCACTCCAGAAGGAGGGGATTCAGGTGCATCCCTATTTGGATGATTAGACTCTTCATAGGACAGTTCCTGAATGAGCCAAAGGCCACAGATGGAGTGATCGGTCTACTATAGTCTGGCTTGGCGATCAATGTGCGAAAATGCCATCTCTCCCCGTCACAGTCTCTGGAGTACCTTTGTGTGATTTTCGACACCAGGACATTGATGGTGTCTCTACCGGCAGAGCACAGGCTCCAGCTACAGAACCAACTGAAGAATCTACTAAGGCTGTTGGCACCACGGGCATGGGACTACGTACAGGTGTTGGGGTCCATGGCATCTGCATTGGAAGTGGTGCCGTGGGCCAGGAATCATATGCGACCACTTCCGTTGTCCCTACTAGCCCAGTGATCACCCCTATAGGAGGATTACCAGGATTACCTGTTTACCCCAACCACCAGCAGTTCCTCCAGCTCTTATAATGGCCTTGGCAAAGTAATTTCTTTTTATTATTTAACCCTTGTGTTACACAAGCAACCTTTAGGAGCTGCCTCTATCATCTCCAAGAACTATGCTGTCAGTCTCCATACATTGAGAAGGCATGCCTTGTCACAGTGGCTCATACCATAATAACATCAAGACTGGATTAATAGAAGGCACTGTACACTGGCTTGATTACAAAAGGTTTGTGCCAGCTCCAAATTGATTCAGAATGCAACACCACAACTGACAAAATATTGTAAACCACATGATCACATCACACCATTTCTGCAAAAACTACACTGGCCAGCAGTACAATATAGGGCTAAAATTAATACTGATCGTGAGGATCCTTAAAGGAAATGGGCCAGAATACTTAAAGAACAGGATCTCCCTCTCTGTACCTCCAAGGTCACTAAGGTCCTCCCAAGGAGTATTCCTAATACATCCTCTCCAAAACAAATCAAATGTTGTAACACCTGCCAACAAGCCTTCTCTGGGGTAGCCCTATACTCTGGAACACACTCCCAGAAAGGCATTGCCTAAAACTAGACTTCCTGCTTCAGGAAGTAGGTGAAAGCCTGGCACTTCACCAAAGGCTTTAATGGAAGAAACAACTAACTAGTCACCCACAGAAGAATTAGCACTGGCTGCATATATTGTAGCAGGATTTGCTTACCACATGTACTCTAGTTGGTATCATTTTCATTTACCTTTTCCAACACCATGCGGGTAAATGCTGGAAACGCCCCTGTTCCACCCATGACCCTCCCATTTCTGCCCTCCATTTTTTTTTACTTGTGCATCAAATTGAGGCACATAAGTTCCAATTAAATCTAATTAGTGCCAATAATTGTTAAAATACCAATTATTGGTACTAATTGGCTCGTTCATTTAAATTGTGCGTGCAAATTGGGCATGTGCCCAAATTTACATGGGCAATTTTTGGTGACATATAGAATTAGGAGGATGAGGTGCTGTACAGAGGCAGTCTCTGCTCTGTGGAGGTCTAATCTAATCAAGACACACAAAGACAACATTATCACATCGTAGGAAATTCCCATGTGTTTCATAATATAGAGGTATAAATCATTGCCATGTAAGTCATTTCAGGAAAAAAAAAAAAGCAATATAAATCCAATGGGAAAGTATTCATATTCCTAGTATGAACTGATTAAATTTTGTTTCATAACATTTCTGTGAACCACTAGATGGTGCTACATTGTACCAGAAAAATAAAATAATGGTGTTAAAAAAGAACACATCCAGTTATGAGTTGTTCCACTGTGATCTGAATTGCCTATTTAGAGGAGTCTCTGACAGAGCAGGTCTCTAAGGGGCTCTTTCTCTAAGCCGCATGGAGGGGCATAACCGAATGGGGCCGGCCATCTATAAGGGCAGCCATCTCTAACGCCGGCCCCATCAAGCAGCGTGCGTACCCAACTGTATTATCGAAACAAGATGGCCGGCCATCTTTCGTTTCGATAATACGGTCGGGGCCGGCCAAATCTCAACATTTGGCCTGCCCTTAGAGATGGCCGCCATTGGTTTTCGTCGATAATGGAAACTAATGGCGGCCATCTCAAACCCGGCCAAATCCAAGGCATTTGGTCGTGGGAGGAGCCAGCATTTGTAGTGCACTGGTCCCCCTCACATGCCAGGACATCAACCGGGCACCCTAGGGGACACTGCAGTGGACTTCATAAATTGATGCCAGGTACATAGCTCCCTTACCTTGTGTGCTGAGCCCCCAAAACCCACTACCCACAACTGTACACCACTACCATAACCCTTATTGGTGAAGGGGGGCACCTAGATGTGGGTACAGTGGGTTTGTGGTGGGTTTTGGAGGGCTCCCATTTACCAACACAAGTGTAACAGGTAGGGGGGGATGGGCCTGGGTCCACCTTCCTGAAGTGCACTACAGTACCCACTAAAAACTGCTCCAGGGACTTGCATAGTGCTGTGATGGAGCTGGGTATGACATTTGAGGCTGGCAAAAAGATGTTTTTAATTTTTTTTGGGTGGGAGGGGGTTGGTGGCCACTGGTTGAGTAAGGGGAGGTGATCCCCGAGTCCCTCCAATGGTTATCTGGTCATTTAGGGCACATTTTTGAGGCTTGGTTGTGAACAAAAAAGGACCAAGTAAAGTCGACCAAATGCTCGTCAAAACCGGCCTTCTTTTTTCCATTATCGGTCAAGGCCGGCCATCTCTTAACCACGCCCCTGTCCCGCCTCCGGTACACTTCCGACACGCCCCCTTTAACTTTGGTCGGCCTTGCGATGGAAAGCAGTTGAAGCCAGCCAAAATCAGCTTTCAATTATACCGGTTTGGCCGGCTTTAGGAGAAGGCCGTCCATCTCCCGATTTCTTTCAGAAGATGGCCGCCCTTCTCCTTCGAAAATAAGCAGGATACGCGCCTATGTGCACCCAACACACGCCAATTTGGAACTACTGCCCTACCGCATGGCCTGGGCAGTATTTTCATTTTTTATGTACGCCCACTACGCGTGCCGGAAAATGAAATATATTCCAGTGTTAACTGCGCGGTAATCGGCATTGTATTCACATGAATGATTTCCACAAGGTTAACAAATGAGACCTTACTGCTAAGTGAATGGGTGGCGGTAAGGTCTCAGGCCCAAAATGGATGTACGCCAATTTTCATTATGCCACACGTCCATTTTTAGCCTAAAAAAAGGCCTTTTTTGCAGGTGTGCTAAAAAATGGACCTGCACGCATCCAATACACACGTCTACACCAGCGCAGGCCACCTTTTGGCGCACCTTAGTAAAATGACCCCTCGAGGAGGATGAAGCAAGTTGGACAGAAGAATGTGATATACACAGAACCTTAAACAAAACAAACAAAACATTATAGCGGCATATTCTCAGGGAGTTAGAAGCCATCTTCTCCATGTGGTAAAGGAAACTTAGGGGTTCTTTTCCTAAACTGTGGTACAAAGTTGACGTGTTAGTATATCCTTGTTCAGGTTTTTCCTATGCACTAATGCCACTTTTACCACAGCCATAAAATGGCCGATTTTCTTTTTTTTTTTTAATGGTCATTCGCTAATGTTGCCATTAGTGAGCCGCCACCTAAAAATAATTACTGTGTGAGCATTTATCACCACCCGTTTTGTAGGCAGTAAGGGTTAACGCGGTAGTCCTGCGCTAACCAGTTAGCGTATGCTAATGCGGATGCACTAATTGTTTAGTTCAGGAACACCCGCTTTCCACCTCCTGACATCCACTCCTCTAAAAAATAAAAAAATAAAACATTTTTTAGCACCCGGATTAACATGCACTAATTTTGTGGTTACCACAGTATGCCATTTTAACCTGTGTTAGGCTTGTTTAGTGCCTAAAGCAGCTAAGCAAACGACCCCTTGAGATCCTTCCCTGTTTCCTGCTTATAGATTTGCTATGTGCCAGCATATTTATCGACCTCTTTTCTGAAGTTTTTCTTTTCCTTTTTGCTATAGATAAAGGAAGTACTATTATATTTTTGCTTAATACACAAACTGTGCAGACTGTGATTTTGCATAGTCATTATTTTTTAATGTAATGGGACAGTGTTTTTAAAAAAAAAGAAAGAAAATCTATAGGTAAGTAAATCTATCTTTGGGTCAATGCATATACATTGATGTATGTGGCAGATCTATGTTTTTTCTATGAACACATTCCCAGAAAAGCAGGCTTAGCTCCAACCTCATTATAACTTGAACAAGCTATCTTCAGGGCTATACTTGTCTATAAAATAAAATGAAGGGATGCAATTTTAATGAGCACTATCTCTGGCATCTTTTACTTCATTAAAAAATTAGTACAACGTCCATGCAGTTAGAAAGCTCTGATTCTTGCCATCCAGATGATAAATAACTTTTTTTTTGACAGCACAGTCAGTTCTATGGATATAATTGAAAAATAAAATAGTATTCTGGTAGAAAATGTTATTGATGTAACAAGACATCACCTTTGTTGCCTTTCCTCAGTCACTTCTACACAAAGTTCCTTGGAGTAGAGGAGTAGTTAAAACAGTTGGCAGAGAACTAGGGAAGCCTAGTACAATCCTACTGCGCCTCCTTGTGACCTTAACATTGCATTGCCTCAGGAATTTCGACTGAGCCCTCTAGAGACAGGAAAATGCCTACTGAACTTGAATATAACTCATTTCTTAATAAAAGTATATAAGCTTGACCTTTATGAGGCTGATACGTCTGATGTCGTTGAAGCAGTGGTTCTCATCTTAGTCAGTAAGCACACCCAGCCAGTCAGGTTCCCAGGATATCTATGTATGCAGGAGGTAGGTTTGAATGCAATGCCTCTGTTGTATACAAATTTGTCTCGTGCATATGCATTATGGATAGTCTGGTAACTTGACTAGCTGGATGACCCAGGGACTGAATTGAGAAACTGCCTTGGATATAAGTGATGTGAACGAGATGATTGCCTTAAAATATGAATAAATGACAGGTATATTTGCATGTATGAGAAGAAAAAAAATTATTTTTCAGAGATTTCATTTTAGTTCAGAACGATAGGTTCTTTCATATAGAGAGGTGTGTGTGTGAACTGGCATTGAAACTTGCATGGTAAACACAGTTGCCTGCAGGTTTTAATGACAGTGTTACATTAGGCAGTAATAGAAACATAGAAAAATGTAGGCAGCTAAAGACCATATGGCTTATCCAGTCTGCTTATCCATTGCATCTATTCTCCCTATCACTCCCTTAGAGATCCTATGTACTTGTCCCAAGCCCTCTTGAATTCAGACACTGTTTTCGTCTCCACCACTTTCACCGAGAGGCCGTTCTACGAATTCACTACCCTTGCTGAAAAGAAGTATTTCTGGGTCTATCCCCTTTCACTTTCATCCTATGGTCCTTCATTCAAGAGCTTCCTTTCAATTGAAGGAGACTCGCCTCCTGTGCATTTATTTATTTATTTAGTTAGTTAGTTAGTTAGTTAGATATTGCTCACACCTTTTTCAGTAGTAGCTCAAGGTGAGTTACATTCTGGTACATTTTGGGTATTTACGCTGCATAAGTATTTAAATGTTTGTATCATATCTCCTCTCTCCTGCCTTTCTTCCAAAGTATACATATTGAGATCCTTAAGCCTGTCCCCATACACTTTATGACAAAAATCACTGCGCATTTTAGTATCCGCCCTCAGGACTAACTCCATCCTGATTATATCTGGTGAAGTCTCCAAAATTGTACACAGTATTCTAAATGAGGTCTCACCAGAGTCTTATACAGGGGCATCATCACCTTCCTTTTCCTACTGGCCATTCCTCTTACTATGCACCCAAGCATCCTTCTAGCTTTCGCTGTTGACTTTTCTACCTGTTTGGCTACCTTAAGATCATCACATGTGGACATGATCAGCACATGTACTGTATGTCCATTTCTCCTGTATTTTAAAACAGTTCTACCATCAATGGATCTTGTTCTAAAATACTAGTGTCACAGGCAACAAACCAACATGTCCTTTCTAAAATGCCATTCTAGGTTACTATGTTTTAAAATTTTTCCCTCAGTGGAGCTAATAGTCTCATTAAAAGTTTGCCATAGCCACAAATTACCCTTTCACTTTTAGAAGTGGTCTTCTAGAACTATGAGCTGCAGAGTAATTGTAGGACCACAGCAGTATACTGCTAAAACATTGTGGTCACCATGGTGGAGCTTGATTATCTAAATCTGTAACAGACAAGGTAATAATCATCATCACTACAACCACCCTCTAGAGCAGGCCTGTCCAATTTCAGTCCTTGAGGGCTGCCAATGGGCCAGGTTTTCAGGATATCCCTAATATGAACAAGAGAGATTTGCATGCCCAGTATCTCTATAGTACATAGGAGCCGACTTTTCAAAATGATTGGGGGTGTTGACATTTTTTTTTACAGGTGGTGCACTCCCCCTCTCCCTCTCCCCTTCCCCCTCCCTCTCCTCCAAGTTCTAAGCCCCCCCTCCCTCTCCTCCGAGTTCCAGCCCTCTCTGCTCCAAGTTTCAGGCTCCCCTCCCTCTCGAGTTCCAGGCCCCCCTCCCTCTCTGAGTTCCGGCTCCCCTCCCTCTCGAGTTCCAGGCCCCCCTCCCTCTCTGAGTTCCAGACCCCCTCCCTCTCCTCCGAGTTCCAGGCCCTCCATTCCTCCCTCCGACTTCCAGGCCCCCCTCCCTCTCATCTGAGTTCCAGGCCCCCATCCCTCTCCCCCGAGTTCCAGGCCCCCCCTCTCCTTCAAGTGCCAGTCCCAACCCCAGCCCGACCTCTTCTCCCACAACAGACCTCTGCCCTTGCCTTCCTGCATGCTGCCCAGAATTTAAAACTTATCTTACTTCGGGGTCCCGGTGGCAGCAGTGAAAGGCGAGCAGGCTCGGCGCTTCAGCCTTCCCTTCTTTCTCAGCTCTGGTCCTGCCCTTGGGGAAACAGGAAATGAGGTCAGGACCAGAGCTGAGAAAGAAGGAAAGGCTGAAGCGTTGAGCCTGCTCATCTTTCACTGCTGCCGCCTGCCGGGACCCCGAGGTAAGATGAGTTTTAAATACTGGGCGGCGCACAGAAAGGCGAGGGCGGAGGACTATTGAGGGAGAAGAGGGCGAGCAGATCGGGCTGGCTGGGAACTTCCGGAGGGTCAAAATATTGGGGGTGCTCGAGCACCCTCAGCACCCATGGAGTCAGTGCCTATGCTATAGTATGCAAATTGTTCTCATGCATATTCATTGGGAATATCCTGAAAACCTGACTTCTTTGTGGCCCTCAAGGACTGAACTTGGACAAGCCTGCTCTAACCCGAGGTTGAGGCACATTAGCAGAGCACAGTGTGAAAGTTTGTACTGCCACTGCTCCTACTATGTGTATAACAATTCATTGGATAAATGGTTAAGTTTGACTTGCAGCACTGTCATTCTGCTACTTTTGAAAAGCACTAAATTCACTAGAAAATTAGACTTGAAAATGCATGGACTCTTGTTGTTTATTGACACATGGTTAGATTGATCTTGTCCTGTCTTTCCGTGTAGTAAATCCTGGATTTTCCATGAAAGTCAAATTAAAATTTTGCTGTGGCTGCCTTCTACGATGTGTTTCATGTCTGGCCATTAATCAATTTACCCCCTGCTGCTGCTGTTTAAAGTAGAATAAATGAATCTCATGTAGGTGAAAATAGCATTAAACTTGTTCCTCTGGGAGATTGAAATATTTGCATAAATTACATGCTGTACAGCTTTTGCTAACTTGCCCATTTTATTTCTTTTATGGAACATACTCCCCAATTGCCTTAGAGTAAAAGTTTCCTATCAGAAGTTCAAAGTATGCCAAAAAAAACTTGGGGTTCCTTTTACTAGGGCACACTAACAGATTTGAGACTAAATTCTATACATCACACCTAAAAATTTGGGTCTGAATTAAATTCGCCTAAGCGCATTCTATAAAGTACACCTTAATTTAGGCATAAAACTTGGTATTAATGCCAGTGTATAAGTTATACGCAGAGTAGTGTATTCTATAGTTTTCCAGAATGCCCATGATCTGCCCATTCTACGCTCACAGCCATGCCCCCTTTTTGGCAGTGTGCATTAGAATTTACGCCCACTGCTTTGCAGAATATGCATAGTGGGTAGTGCGTGTAAATTCTAATTAATGCCAATTAGGGTTGATAATTGCTTGTTAACATCAAATTATCAGTGCTGATTTATTTATTTATTTGCTGCATTTGTATCCCACATTTTCCCACCTATTTGCAGGCTCAATGTGGCTTACAATGTTCTGTCATGCCATTCCAGACTCTTTATATTGCTCAAATGGAATCAGGATCGATCTACTCCGCCTCATATTTCCAACATGTAAAATTTTGGAGATGTTTTCTTGATGGTGTCTTTTTTCTATGGACAGGCTCCAAAATAGCTTTGGATGAATTTGTTCAATGGCTAAATACTATTGATGTGAATATCTCTTTCACTATGACGGCTCACACTAATGCTATTGAGTTTTTGGACCTCCTAATTTATAAGGAAGGAAACAGATTATTGACATCTCTGTATAGGAAACCTGTAAGTAGGAATACATTACTACAGTTTGGTAGTTTTCATCCTTTTCAATTGAAATATAATCTTCCGATTAGTCAGTTTTTGAGGGTTAGAAGGGTGTTCTCAACGCTAGCTGATTTTAAGAAGTAATCTGCGGATTTGAAAGTAAGATTTGTAGCAAGAGGATACCCTAGATCTTCCATAAAGAAGCCTACACTAGAGCCAGGTTTGCCCAAAGATCTCTCCTGCTACAAGAGTCAGAGAAATTTGAAGAAGAATGTCTGACATGTGTCTTACCGTTTACTGATGTAAGTCAGAAAATAGTGCAGATCCTTAAGACACATTGGCATGTTCTTCAACTATACCCGTGTTTTTTTGACCCACCTCTTATATCATTTACCAAGGGTGAAACCTTGGGGGAACATTTGAGTAAGAAAAAAATTATAGATAAGGATTCCACCAATATTACTCAGAGATATCAAAAGACTTGTGGACATTGTCAATGGTGTTCATTGGCTATTATAGGAGAGACTTGGACTGTACCGGGGAGAGGGAAGGTTTTGAGAAGTCCCTCTGAAACCAACTGTGATAGTAGGAATGTAATATACACAATTATATGCCCTTGTGGTTTAATTTATATTGGCAGGAGTTCTCGCCCTATTAAAATAAGATTGAATGAGCACAAATCTAGGATTCAAACTCAAAACCTTCAAGCTCCTCTTGTGAGTCACTGGATGCAGAAACAACATAAATGGGATGAGATTAAATGAAGAATTGTTGAATGTCTAGATAATCGGGAGGAGGGTGGGTCATTAAAGAAACTTTTGAATTTTAGGGAGCAATTCAATATTTTTTCGTTACAAACAGTAGTGCCCAAGGGCTTAAATATCGAGATTGAGTGGACTACTCTTATTTAAGAAGTTCTTTCCTACCACCGGCAGCAGTTTAGGGTTTTTTTTGTTGTCGGTGGAATGCCTTGGGGGCAGGGTTATGTACGTCACTAATTAGCTGATATTTAATTCGGTCAAAAAAACGCTAGTGCCATCTTGGCTAATAAATTACATTTGCTGAGCTGACGCTAATAAAAATACAGGGTGAGTTACTAGATTATAAGTTTTTAAACGTTTATTTTCCCTAGGTGGAGGTTTAGAGCCAAAGGTTGGGGATTGTAATCTAATTCATGGGTTTATGTATTTGCAGGGGAAGGTCCTTGAGACAGCCCAGGTTTAGGCAAAACGTGCATGTTGGACTACTGTCCCCTTGGGTTCGACAATAAAGCAAGATGAAATGAGATAAGTTTAAAAGTTTTGATAATTATAAGAGGAGGCTAGGTGTAAAAGAACCAGTGAAGATTTTGATGTTGGTTATATCGCTGCAAATTGAAATCGCAGCGATTAACATCACTGAGGTTCTGAGGAAATCTGTATCAGATGTTTTGAAGACACTGAGATATAAGATATAAAGACACATGACTTTGAAATATCCTGCATTGGTATGATAAGAAGCTGTATTTATACATTGTTACTGGATTTCAAAAATTTATGATTCCAGAGTAAGAGGCACAATTGGTATTACATAAGAGCATGGATGATACAATAGAATTAAGTAACTGGTATAGAGGGAAAAACATTCAGAATAATTAGGTAAGTGGAGATGCATTACAGTTCCTATTAAGGATCGTTGTGGTATGCTTTATTGAAGAGAAAAGTCTTCAATGATTTACGGAAAGTTAATAATGTCGCAAATTGTTTTCAGATCAAGTGGCAATGCATTCCACATCTGGTGCTTAAGTAGGAAAAGCTAGACGCATGTGTTAATCTGTATTTTAGTCCTTTACAGCTGGGGAAGTGAAGATTCAGGAGTGTGCATGCTGATCTTTTAGCTTGTTAACTAATTAAGTTATGTGCATTGTTATGGAATACACTTTGATTTCTATGCAGAAATCTTGGCACGATATATAGAATCCGAGGGATAGTGCACATTAATGATTAGTGTGCCCTAAATGCCATAACACCCATAGGAATACAATGGGCTGTGCAGCATTTAGGGCACACTAACCATTAGCAAGCACTAAATCTGTTAGCATGCCTTAGTAAAAGGACCCCTTGGTAATTTGCTCAGATTTATAACAAAGCCTTGTCTTTCCCAGAGTTAATTGGATGCCTAATAGTGGGTTACCTAGTATTTCGCCCAAGAGGGAGCTATGAACTTTCCTTCAGAATGTTCCCCCTGATTCTGTAAAGTCACCAAAAATTGCAAGCACAAATTTAAGCGCACACCCGATTTGCATGTCCAATTTAATAGAATAATGAGTCAATTAGTGCCAATAATGAGACTTATGTGCATAAATTTAGCTGTGGCCTGAAAAAGAGGACATGGAAATGGGAGGGTCATGGGTATTTGGGGGCGGATCAGGGCGTGGTTTTGAGTTATTCATGTAATTATAGAATATGGATGCCCCACGCGTAAATTTAGGCGTGGGCATTTGCACCACATTTTCATTGGTACAAATAGCGGTGCATAAATTTATGTACGACCTCTTCACTTAAGCGTTATTCTATAAGCTGCACCAAACTTTAGGCATGGCATTTTGCATACTACTTAAGCAGGGGGGTTTCAGCACCAATTCTTTTGGTGCTATTTATAGAATTCATCCCCCTTATAGGTGTATGCTATAAAGAAGACAAAACAAACCGAGGGTGGAAGAAGACAAAGTCCAAATGATCAGCGCAAACAAGGAAGTAAGAGCTTCAGACAATTTTGATTTGATCAGACCGCTATTATATTCTCATGTTCTACACTCACAGTTTTGATGATATCTATATTGAGACATTCATTATGTACACATATTTATAGTTGTGTGTGTCATCATCATTACTATTATATTTTAAGTTTTATATTTTATATATTATATAATTTGTATGTTTTGATTGTTGTTTTATGACTTCTGTGTGCTTTATTTTTGCATATTAAATTTTATGTTTTTAGACCCCTGAGGAAGGCTTGTTGCTGAAACACAGACCGTGTAGGATCCTAATAAACTTTGTCTGAAGTTGCTACTTCCTTGTTTGGGCTGGTCATTTGGACTTGGTCTTCTTCCACCCTTGGTTTGTTTTGCTTGCGCTTTTGTGGAAGGAGTGGACCCCCCCCCCTTTTTTTTTCCTCCTGTTTCCATTGCTATAAAGAAGGCACCAGATTTTATGTTAAGCTCACACCCATATGTGTGCACATCTATGTATACATTCTAGAATTCCACTTGAATGCTATTCTGTGGCTAAGCATTGCTCTGGTGGAGTCTGGCAGAGCACAGATGAGTCTCACATTTACATATGTGCCTTATAAAATACTTTAGGTTTATAATATAGAAATCAGTGATGTTAAAGCACAACTTAGCAATAGCAGAACAGAAGTTATTTGATATTTTATTACATTAGTCTTGAAACATCTACTCCTTAATTGGAAAGGCTGCTCACATGTTGACTTGAATACGTAGTGGAATCTAGTCTGTTTCATATACAAGTATGAAGTAGCAGAGGTGGAAAAATGTAATAAGATGTTATTATTTCACATAATATGGGGCCCTGTGATTAAATGCAGGCAACTGGATAATCATGATAGTTCTATAAACATTGATTAGTGCACTAAAATGCACATGCTGTTCTTGTTTCTGTTTTAATTTGTTTTTATAAAAATAATTTAAATAAACAAAAAGAAAAGCATTAGGCCATTTTTTTTTGTGGGAGCTTATTTATCTTAATATTATCTGGCACATTTCCAAACTTGATGTGCGTTTTTTTTAATGCATTTTTTTTTCTTGTGCCAAATTTTGTTCCCATTCTGTTACATTTTTGGCAGTTATTTTGCCCTCAGACAGACATTCTTCATTTCCTACATACAACTTCTTTCCAACATCCATTGAGCTGTAAAGAATAAATTATAAGGTATCTATCAGTTTTATTAATACGGATTAAGAAGGGGCCCTTTTACAGATTCGCAGTAAGAATTAACGCATGCCTACCGCAAGTCAACAATGCCTATTGCAGGGTGCGCTGAGGCATCCCGCAGTAGTTTTGGCATGTACTTGTGCTTCCCATATGTTAAATAATAATTTTTTATTTTTTTAGCATGGGGACGTCTTTGGGAGGGGAGAGTGGGTGTGCTCAGTTCTAGTGTTAGTGTGTGGGCATTGCTGTTAGTGTGTGATTAGCATGTGAGTCCTCACTGCCTAGAAAATAGGAGTAGTTAAGGGCTCACGAGCTAATGGCCACACACTAATGGAAAAATTATTGTGTGGCCATTATTGCCGATACACAAAAATCGGCCATTTTACTCATACGTTAGAAAAGGTGGCCTCAGCGCATGGGAAACCTACGTGCTAATAATAGCACAGGCCATCTTTTAGCACAGCTTTGTAAAAGGGCCCCTAAGACGTGTTATAAAGCAAAGTTGAAGGAATATTTATTAAATAATCATAATTATGTTGTCATCACAACTGGTTGGTGCGCATAAAAGACTACAGCCACTGAGAGTGAATGGGATGAAAGAACGGTGAGCACATTCTAGTAGATGATACTATTACTATTTCTAAGTTATATATTTTCTAATTCTGAACCTGAGAACTTAGCCGAAGTGACACCGATGTGGTGACTAAATTAGTCTCTGGCTATCAGCTTTTTTTGGAATCATTTCAACATGAGTTACAACTAGAGCCAATTTGTTGGTTTCTTTCTTAAATTCTAGCTTTGAAATCATATATTCATTAAAGAAATGTTCCTTTCTGTGGACAGAAATGTTCTATATTTCCTGATGTTTCCAGAGCTACAGAGCTTTGAAGGAGTTTCCTGCAGTTAAGGCTGCTTTTTATGACACTTGGTAGATTTATTTTCCTCCCTATCACTAGTTTGGTAGAATATGGAGGGAATAGATATGTTTGTTTTGACTCAGTTTTTAGAATTAGGTTGATGGTCTCAGTTTGGATTATCACAAGACAAAGATCACAATGGTCACTAGATATGGTGACAGATTATCCAAACACAGGGGTCCTTTTGCAAAGGCATGCTGAAAAATGGCTTGTGGTAGTGTAGGCATGGGTTTTGGGCGTGTGCCAATCCATTTTTTAGCGCGCCTTTAAAAAAGGCCTCTTTTTTTGCCGAAAATGGACATGCAGCAAAATCAAAATTGCCGCACGTCCATTTTAGGTCTGAGACCTTACCGCCAGCCATTAACCTAGCGGTAAAGAATCTGGGTGGTAATGACCTACACGCATCAAATGCCACTTGGCGCGCGTTCGTTACGCATGCCAGAAGATAAAAAATCATTTTCAGACGCGCGTAGCGGACGCGCGCCAAAATTGAAATTACCGTAAGGGCCACATGGTAACCGGGTGGTAACTCCAATTTGGCGCGAGAGGGCGCGTATTACATGGCTTAGTAAAAGGGCCCCACAATTATTACTCATAACAGTATTCATACACTTGGCTCTGAAAAGGGTTGTTTGGATGGAGCATTAGCCATCTAATTATCTTTTAAGTCACATTTCAGGCAAATGAAAAAAACGATCATTTTTATATTGAGGCATTTATGGAGATTATGCCCATTTCTCACAATGGAAGATTTTTGTTCGGCATTACAATGTTTAGTACTTCTGCACATGATTGTTGCAATGCCCTGTTCCTTGGTTTTCCAACAAACTTACTGAGACCTCTGCAGCTGACACAAAATGCTGTGTCAAGACTTCTTACAGGGACTTCAAAGGGAGCTCAAATTATGCCCATCTTCAAGTCTCTGCACTGGCTTCCGATCACAGTTCACATAAAATTTAAAGTGGCACTTTTATTGCTTAAAGCTCTGCAGCTTTCAATCCTTTGCATCTGGTGATTCCATTAAAGACTCTATTTGTTGTCAGGCATTTACATTCGCAGGATCAGCAACTGATCGGAAGTCCTTTCAGTGCATCATGTGAGACTGATAAAAACTTGGTATTGTGCCTGTTTAATAACAGGCCCTAGACTTTGGAACTGCTTGTAGAAGGCATTTGAAATCTTTTTTAACATACTGATGCATATGTACCATAAGATTTTATGCTTGGAATTCCTTGTTAGCTGAGATAAGCCGGGGTGCAAATGAGAAGGAGTTTAGAAAATATTTGAGATCTTTTATTCACTAAAGTTTATGTATTGCCAGCTTTTATAATTTAAGAACAATTGAATTATTTATGATATGTTTTTATTGAGTATGAAAAAAAATTGGATGTAAACTGTTCAGAATTTAAGATGGGCAGTATCGAAAAATGTTTAAACACTGAGCATTAAAGAAAGACATTAACATATATATAAGTTACAAACACAAACACACCAACCCCTCTGCTTGACACACACACACTCCCAACTCACACAATATAAACCAAAGACTGGACATGCTTACCATGCCCTGGAACTCATGGAAGCATCCAAACACACTCAAATGTCCGTATTATACCTACAATTGGTTATCAGCTCACTGACAAACTCAATGCATCAAAGTCACACAGTCATCAGCCATTTTGACAGGGACTGATGCCTTATACCCTTACCTCTGTTATTATGCACCACGTTGATCATACATAGCCTATGACCATATACCTTATTTGCCAGATTGAACAGCAACAAATATATAAATGCTCTTACCATATCCATGCACTCACCATCCAGACCTTAAAATCTACTACTACTACTACTACTATTTAGCATTTCTATAGCGCTACAAGGCATACGCAGCGCTGTACAAACATAGAAGAAAGACAGTCCCTGCTCAAAGAGCTTACAATCTAATAGACAAAAAATAAATAAAGTAAGCAAATCAAATCAATTAATGTGAACGGGAAGGAAGAGAGGAGGGGGTAGGTGGAGGCGAGTGGTTACAAGTGGTTACGAGTCAAAAGCAATGTCAAAGAGGTGGGTTTTCAGTCTAGATTTAAAGGTGGCCAAGGATGGGGCAAGACGTAGGGGCTCAGGAAGTTTATTCCAGGCGTAGGGTGCAGCGAGACAGAAGGCGCGAAGTCTGGAGTTGGCAGTAGTGGAGAAGGGAACAGATAAGAAGGATTTATCCATGGAGCGGAGTGCACGGGAAGGGGTGTAGGGAAGGACGAGTGTGGAGAGATACTGGGGAGCAGCAGAGTGAGTACATTTATAGGTTAGTAGAAGAAGTTTGAACAGGATGCGAAAACGGATAGGGAGCCAGTGAAGGGTCTTGAGGAGAGGGGTAGTATGAGTAAAGCGACCCTGGCGGAAGATGAGACGGGCAGCAGAGTTTTGAACTGACTGGAGAGGGGAGAGGTGACTAAGTGGGAGGCCAGCAAGAAGCAGATTGCAGTAGTCTAAACGAGAGGTGACAAGGGTGTGGATGAGGGTTTTGGTAGAGTGCTCGGAAAGAAAGGGGCGGATTTTACGGATGTTGTAAAGAAAGAAACGACAGGTCTTGGCGGTCTGCTGGATATGAGCAGAGAAGGAGAGAGAAGAGTCAAAGATGACCCCAAGGTTTCGAGCTGAGGAGACAGGGAGAATGAGAGAGCCATCAACAGAAATAGAAAATGGGGGGAGCGGGGAGGTGGGTTTGGGGGGGAAAATGAGAAGCTCGGTTTTGGTCATATTTAATTTCAGGTGGCGTTGAGACATCCAGGCAGCAATGTCAGACAAGCACGCTGAAACTTTGGTTTGGATGCAAGGTGAGATATCAGGGGTAGAAAGGTAGATTTGGGAGTCATCAGCATAGAGGTGGTAGGAAAAGCCATGGGATGAGATTAATGAACCAAGGGAAGAAGTGTAGATAGAAAAGAGGAGGGGACCAAGAACAGAACCCTGGGGTACGCCGACAGGCAGAGGGATAGAAGTAGAAGAGGATCCACCAGAGTGAACACTAAAGGTGCGGAGGGAGAGGTAGGAAGAGAACCAGGAAAGGACAGAGCCCTGGAATCCAAGTGAGGACAGGGTATCGAGAAGTATGCTGTGATCGACAGTGTCAAAAGCAGCGGAAAGATCAAGAAGAATGAGGATGGAATATTGACCTCTGGATTTAGCCAGTAATAGGTCATTGGAGACTTTAGTAAGCGCAGTTTCGGTTGAGTGGAGAGGGCGAAAACCAGATTGTAATGGGTCAAGAATAGCATGTGAGGAGAGAAAATCAAGGCAGCGGCGGTGAACAGCACGCTCAAGTAATTTGGAGAGAAAAGGAAGGAGGGAGATGGGTCGGTAATTAGAGGGACAAGTAGGGTCAAGTGAAGGCTTCTTAAGGAGAGGTGTGACCACAGCATGTTTAAAGGCAGCAGGGACAGTCGCAGTGGAAAGTGAGAGGTTGAGAATGTGACAGATAAAAGGAATAAGAGTAGGAGAGATGGCATTAAGAAGGTGGGTGGGAATGGGATCAGAGGAACAGGTGGTACATTTTGAGGAAGAAAGGAGAAGTGTAGTTTCCTCAATAGTAACTTCAGGAAAGGAGGAAAGGGAATGAGGGGAAGGAGAGAGAGGGGAACGGACTAGTGGAGGGAGAGCTGGTGAGGTAGAGAAAGCAAGGTTTATCTTTTGAACCTTGTTGTGAAAGAATTCAGCAAGGGTCTGAGGAGATAGTGAAGGGGGAGTTGGGGGAGGGGGCACCTTGAGGAGAGAGTTCAATGTGGTGAAGAGAAGTCGAGGATTAGAGCCAAGAGAGTTGGTCAGTTGGATATAATAATCCTGTTTGGCACGTAAAAGAGCAGATTGGAAGGAGGTCAGCATGAACTTAAAGTGTAAGAAATCAGCAAGGGCCCGAGATTTCCGCCAGAGGCGTTCGGCGGAGCGGGTACAGGAACGTAGGTAGCGGATATTAGAAGTCAGCCAAGGTTGGGGTTTTGTACGCCTTACAGGGCGGGTCATCAAAGGTGCAAGAGTGTCTAAGGCAGAGGATAGAGTATTGTTGTAAGAAGAAACAGCCTCGTTGACAGACGTGGATGGTGCCACAGTAGAGAGGAGGTTTGAAACATGGGAGGATAGAGATGAAGGGTCAATGTCGTGAAGATTCCTAGATAAATTAGATAGGATAGGACGGGACTGGGAGGGAGGAGATTTAAGTGTGAAAGTTATAAGATGGTGATCAGAGAGGGGAAGATCGGAGGCAAGGAAACTAGAGGGTGAACAGTTGGAGGAGAAGATGAGATCAAGACAGTGACCATTTTGATGAGTGGGGGAGGTGGAGCATAGTTGGAGATTAAAGGACGACGTTAAAGCGAGTAACTTGGAAATATAAGAGTTGGAAGGATCATTAGCAGGAATATTAAAGTCACCAAGGATGAGAGAGGGGGAGGAAGGATCATGGAAGAAGGCAAGCCAGGCATCAAAGTCACTGAGAAAGGATGAAAGGGACTTATCAGGGGGACGATAAATGACCGCTATTCGAAGAGGCAGAGGAGAGAAAAGGCGGATAGAGTGGACTTCAAAGGAGGAAAAACAGTGAGATTGAGGTGGAAGAAGGGGTTGAAATCTGGAGGAGGGAGAGAGAAGTAGTCCAACACCTACTCTCCTATACCCAAGTATCCATCACACCATACTACAGCTCTTGTATGGCAGCCACATTTTTTGACAATTCCAATGATATGCCCAAAATAAACATAGACTTCCATCCCAGTACATAGGTAGAATTCAATGACTAGAGTTCAACCCTCCTTACAAGAGTTAATCCTTCTATTTGTCTTTGGTATATATTATTTTCACAGGTTGGCCACAGAATAACCAAACAGATGCAATATACCACAAAACTGCCGCTCACAAGGCCATGAATTTCTGCATCAGACCTAAAGAGACCTTGGCACTGTTATCAAAGCTTGTGGATCCTCAACATCAAAAGTTTTATTTTTTAAGTGTTTATCCGAATCCCTGTGGGAAATTATAGGACAAATATGATATTCAACTTCTTCAACCTCTCCTGCAGAGCCAGGAACTGCTTTCCAAATTTGAAGCATGTTCTTATTAAGATCCAGTAGGATTAGGATTCTGTCACTTTTATACATAATAGGAGCTTTAACTTTAGAAAGAATTTGCTGTATTTGTACAGTAGGTATCATTGGACATGCAGTGTAGGTACATAACTCCAGCAGCATAAAGGAAGGGGGCCTTATGGATGCATTCTACCTCAAACTCTTTGGGGAACTGGATATCCAATGGTAAGGTTATCTCTTGCGGTACTCACCACTGCCCCTGTACCAATACAATTCTGTTGAAGAAGCAGTTCTAGATTCTGCAGTACAGAAACTTTGATATACTGAAACATATTGGTTAGAAAATTCCTCCTTTCAAACTGCAAAGCCCCTTTTCTCCCAGTCACAGATGCATCCTTCCATGTAAGGATGGATGTCCCCTAGCAGTAGTACTGTTGCTAGGCAGGCACCATTTTTGAGGAGAATGCTGATCAAGGCAGCAGTGAAAGGGGATCACTGCCATCCAGGACCACTACCCCACCAATGATGGCCCCAAGTAAGTCCTGGGGGGCGGGGGGGCAGGTAGGCATTAGGGAAGAGGGTAAGGGTCTGGGGGCAGGGTTCTCTGTCATGGGTGGGGATACTCAGAGGGGGCAGAGTGCTGTCTGTTGGGGAATCAGGTCCTGAAGGGAGCATGACTGTGATCAGGGGAGTCAGGGCCTGAAGGGGTGTCTTGACTCTGGGATGTGGGGTGCCGCAGACAGGTAGTGCCGCTGAGGATAGCTGTCATATTTTGAGTTACCCCATGACCACCATGTTATATGCTATCAGCCTAGGCATGTAATGCAGAAGCCCTGCATTTACTGTGCATCCTGTGCACTAAATACAGGGATGCCCCAGTGCTGGGCGCCAACTACTTAAAAAGTTTAACTACTTTTTTAGTAAAGTAAATTTAATTATACTATCTGGTTAATTACATTTTTCTTGTAGTAGTTTAACTACATGAAACAATTACTACAAAAGTGTTTAGCTAGTAGTTAACTATTTCAATGGCATTTTAATTTGCCTTAAAATCAACTGCACAACCATTGCACGCAGGAAGAAATGTGTTTAATTTTTAAAAACAGAGTTGATAAATTCTCAGCAAATCACTAAGGGCCCCTTTTACTAAGCGGTGGTAAGCCCAATACAGGAAGTACTGCCGGGCTACCACAGCAGCCCGGTGGTACTTCCTACCCCTAGCGTGTCATCATATCTGACACTATAAAAATATATTTATTTTTGAAGAACCAGAGTGCACCCAGCGGTAATCGGGCACTGCTGCACGATACTCAGCAAGGGAGCCAATGGATGGCGGTAAGGGCTGCCTCTCCCCCCCCCCCCCCCCCCCGAAATGGCCATATGGCAAATGCTTTATTTACTGCGTGGCCATTTTCTTCAAGAAAGAGAGACTTCCCTTTTACCCGCTGCGGTCAAAGGGGGCCTTGGGGAGCGTGAAAAACACACGCTGATGCCAGCACACGCCCCCTTTTGCCACAGCTTGGTAAAAGGGTCCCTAATTAACTAATTCTAAATACTTTATATAATTACTCTACTTTATGTTTAACATCTTAGAATTTCTAATGTCACTTCAGTTTATACCACAGAAAAACCAGTTTCTCAAAGTTATCGCCTCTAAGAGAGCATCGTTGTGGCACTAAACTTTGTCCTGAGCAACTAAATAACTGCTGGGAAGTGCATCACTGAACTTGATAAAAGTTTTTCCCACTTTTAGAAATGCAAGCAAGCTGTTTGTGGAAGTGTCTGAACATTCCAGATAATGTTCAACCTCTTCCTTTGTTCCAGATTTGAGTTCTGGAAGGTTGTTCTTTTCAGTGAACAGAAAATCTAATAAGTTTTCACCTCCAATCACAGTCTTTGCCACTAGCTCTGAATTCAGTCTCTGTTGCAACCACAACATGGATATGCAGCTGCATTTTGTCATACCATTTTTGTTCTGATACATAAGTGTTGCAATACTGGGACAGACCGAAGGTCCATCAAGCCCAGCATCCTGCTTCCAACAGTGGCCAATCCAGGTTGCAAGTACCTGGCAAGATCCCAAAACAGTAAAATACATATTATGCTGCTTATCCTAGAAATAAGTAGTGGATTTTCACCAAGTCCATCTTAATAATGGCTTATGGACTTTTCTTTTAGGAACATAGTAACATAGTAGATGACGGCAGAAAAAGACCTGCACGGTCCATCCAGTCTGCCCAACAAGACAACTCATGTGTGCTACTTTTGTGTATATAAGTCTGCCCAGCACTAGCCCTGCCTCCCAACCACCGGCTCTGGCATAGACCGTATAAGTCTGCCCAGCGCTATCCCTGCCTCCCAACCTCCAGTCCCACCTCCCACCACTGGCTCTGGCACAGACCGTATAAGTCTGCCCCGCACTATCCCCGCCTCCCAACCTCCAGCCCCGCCTCCCACTACCGGCTCTGCTATCCAATCTCGGTTAAGCTCCTGAGGATCCTTTCCTTCTGAACAGGATTCCTTTATGTTTATCCCACGCATGTTTGAATTCCGTTACCGTTTTCCTCTCCACCACCTCCCGCGGGAGGGCATTCCAAGCATCCACCACTCTCTCCGTGAAGAAATACTTCCTGACATTTTTCTTGAGTCTGCCCCCCTTCAATCTCATTTCATGTCCTCTCGTTCTACCGCCTTTCGTATCTCCAGAAAATGTTCGTTTGCGGATTAATACCTTTCAAATATTTGAACGTCTGTATCATATCACCCCTGTTTCTCCTTTCCTCCAGGGTATACATGTTCAGGTCAGCAAGTCTCTCCTCATACGTCTTGTTACGCAAATCCCATACCATTCTCGTAGCTTTTCTTTGCAACGCTTCGATTCTTTTTACATCCTTAGCAAGATATGGCCTCCAAAACTGAACACAATACTCTAGATGGGGCCTCACCAATGACTTATACAGAGGCATCAACACCCCCTTTCTTCTGCTGGTCACACCTCTCTCTCTACAGCCCAACAACCTTCTAGATACAGCCACCGCCTTGTCACACTGTGATATCCAAACCTTTCTTATCTCAACTTGAACTTCTGAACAAATATTGGTGCAATATGGTAGTCATCATCATCAAATACCAGACGAAACCTTGAAGCAATTTCTCTTGTCAGAGCTGTGATTAGTGACTGCATTGTCTTATCCAAGTTGATATCATCAACCAGTCCTTGTAATTTTCACTGAATTTCCATTATCGTGGGAATTACCTGTCCAATATAGCAGTCATTTTAAGCTTGCAGAATATCATTTACAGCTGACAGTGGCTTTGTGATGCAGACATAGTTCCTCAGGAACACCATCTCAGTGTCAGTCATTAGTTCTAGTCCTATTTTATGTTGACATTCTCATGCCTTTTCCACTCCAAGAGTAACCAGCCAACTTATGGCTAAGTAATGCGAATCCTACCTTGTGTAGGTTGGATTGAGGAATGTAAGACCACCCATCTCTTCAACCTCAACTGCATGTTTGGTATTAAGAATCTGTACTTTCCCCATGGCCTTATCAAACGTTCACTTGTAGCACAAATCTTTTTGTGCTTCACGGCTGTCAACAATTGCTATAAGATTGAGTGTATGATTCCTCTTGTGCTTGTGAAACCAGTCAGAGTCAATGTCATCAGTGCATGATTCATCTTCGACTGCATCAAACAGAGATCTGTGCAAATATCATTCAGAAGACTCAAACCTTTTGCAATAGTTGCTGCATTGTCAGTAACGCAGCACATAAACTTAGTTGTTATGTGGAATTCCACGAACAGCTCAACCACTCTTTGAGCAATCTTCTACCCAGTGTGGGAACGTTAAACCTTCGAACAGCCAAAGCATGGTAATTGTGCAATAGTGTCTCTTTGTTTATGTAATGAACAGTCATTCCCAAAATACCACGCTTGTGGCTGCTCCAAAGATCTGCTATCACAGAAACATATTTCACCTGCTTTAATTATGTAATATGAAAGTTCTTGTGAATGTCATACAGTTCATTTAGGCTTTGTGTTAGATCATGTCTACTTGGAAGTTGGACAGCAGGCATGCATCACAGATAAAAACTTTCCAAAGCGATTTTGTTCAATTGTTGCAAGCAGCATCATATCTTCTGCAACCTTCAACAAAACTTCATGGTCAAACTATTTCTGTGACATAGCTCCTTGTCTTGGCAGAGAGCTGTTGAATGGAACTTGGATAAATGTTTTCACTGGTGGTTCTGGTTGCTTGGATTGATCACCTCCTTCGGAATTCTGCTTCTTACTATTCTTTGTTGCTATTGTTGACTGCATGGCCTTAAACCTTGCATGATGACTAGGATGATCTTGCCAGGTGTTTGTGACCTGGATTGGCCACTGTTGGAAACAGGATGCTGGGCTTGATGGACCATTGGTCTTTCCCAGTATGGCAATACTTACGTACTTATGAGTTCCAGTTTTAATGCAATATTTTGCATACCAGTTAATTTATGGTAGATTAAACATCCTTAGTCTCACTGAAGAGAATCTAATGTATAAATGAAGGAATGCAATCATGGGGGAGATTAATTGACTTTAAATTTCATTTTTACTTTAATTTTTACATAGCAACTAAATTGCAACAGGATTTAGACTTAGACTTTTATAAATCATTTGTCAGATAGTTATAAATCACAACAGCAATTTAACAAATTGCAGCAGTTGCTGAAATATGTGCTGCCACCACACTTTAACCTGCCAAACCAGCACCATATAAATAAAAATTATATGAAAACTAGTAAAAAAAGGCCCGTTTCTGACACAAATGAAATGGGCGCTAGCAAGGTTTTCCTCGGAGTGTGTATGTTTGAGAGAGTGTATGTGAGAGTGACTGTGTGTGAGAGAGAGTGAATGTGCGAGTGTGTGTGTGTGTGAGAGAGAGAGAGAGAGAGAGTGAGTCTAGGTGCGAGTGTGTCTGTGAGAGAGAGAGTGTGTGTGTGTGTGAGAATGAGAGTGTGTGCAAGTGCGTATGTGAGACACAATGTGAGAGAGAGAGTGTGTTTCACACAGATACAGTGTGTGCGACAGTGTGTGTGTGAGACACAGACTCTCTGTGAGACTGAGTGTATGAGACCAAGAGAGTGTGTGAGTGACTGTGTGACACATAGAGTGTGAATATGATACAGTGTGAGATAGAGTGTGTGAGAGACAGTGTGAGAGTGAGAGAGAGAAAGACATTGACTATGAGAGAGAGAGAGTGTGTGTGTGAGAGAGAGAGTGTGTGTGTGACAGAGATACCTCCCCTCCCTCTGGTGTCAGGCCCCCCTCCCTCTCTCTGGTGTCAGGCCCCCCCCCCCCCCTGGTGTCTTAGCGTTACTGTGCAGGACGCTGAGCTCTGGCTGTGCTTCAAGGAACTGACCAATCCTATTTAATAGAATGCACCTCCAACATTCTGAAGCCGAGAAACCTCGTGTGGTTGGTCACTTCTGCTTGTGACGAGCCCGGAAGTACGTGATGTCAATTCAGGAGATGGATACAGAGAGCAGGGATGCCTCAGCCATGCAGTCAGCTTCAGAATGTTGGAGGTGCGTTTTATTATATAGGATGATAACTAACAAGCTGAAGATCAGTGCATCAGTAGCCTACAATACTCACTTTGAGATGCTTGAAGTGATATTGCCACTGATCTCATATCACACACAGAATTTACAGTTCACTACAAAATTGCTTTCATCCGGTTTATCACTTTTCAATCTCAGTTTCTCATAAAATTCCCTCACTACTAAATTATTCATTCCAGCTTATTTAAACAGTAACTGATTCCTACATCGATAAATACTAGATATGCCATAACACAAAAGAAAATAAATGTCCCAAGTTTAGTTTCAAAAACACCGTCCTGGAAGCCCAGGCCAAATATATTCCGCGTATTAAAAAAGGAGGACCGAAGACCAAACGACAGCCGGCATGGTTAAAAACCGAGGTAAAGGAAGCTATTAGAGCTAAAAGAAAGTCCTTCAGAAATGGAAGAAGGAACTGACTGAAAATAATAAGAAACAGCATAAGGAATATCAAGTCAAATGCAAAGCACTGATAAAGAAGGCAAAGAGGGACTGTGAAAAAAAGACTGCGTTGGAGGCAAAAATACATAATAACAATTTTTTTTAGGTATATTAAAAGCAGGAAGCCAGCAAAAGAATCAATTGGACCACTAGATGACTGAGGGGTAAAAGGGGCGATCAGGGAAGACAAAGCCTTAGCAAGAGATTAAATGAATTCTTTGCTTTGATCTTCACCGTGGCAGATTTGGGAGAGATACCGATGCCAGAAATGGTATTCAAAGCTGACAAGTCTCTATAGACTCTGTAGACCTAGAGGATGTAATGGCGCAATTTGACAAATTGAAGAGTAGCAAATCTCCTGGACTGGATGGTATTCATCCCAGAGTACTGATAGAACTGAAAAATGAACTTGCGGAACTATTAGTAATATGTAATTTATCCTTAAAATCGAGCATGGTACCGGAAGATTGGAGGGTGGCCAATGTAACGCCGATTTTTTTAAAAGGTTCCAGGGGAGATCCGGGAAATTATAGACCGGTGAGTCTTACGTCGGTGCCAGGCAAAATGGTAGAGACTATTATAAAGAACAAACTTATAGAACATATTCAAAAGCATGGATTAATGAGACAAAGCCAACATGGATTTAGTGAAGGGAAATCTTGCCTCACCAATCTATTACGTTTCTTTTAAGGGGTGAACAAACATGTGGATAAATGTGAGCCGGTTGATATTATGTATCTTCAGAAGGCGTTTGACAGAGTACCTCATGAAAGACTCCAGAGGAAATTGGAGAGCCATGGGATAGGAGGTAGTGTCCTATTGTGGATTAAAAACTGGTTAAAAGATAGAAAACAAAGTAGGGTTAAATGGTCAGTATTCTCAATGGAGAAGGGTAGTTAGTTGGGTTCCCCAGGGGTCTTTACTGGGACCACTACTTTTTAACATATTTATAAATGACCTAGAGATGGGGGTAACTAGTGAGGTGATTAAATTTGCAGACGACAAAAAGTTATTCAAAGTAGTTAAATCGCGGGAGGATTGTGAAAAATTACAAGATGACCTTACGAGACTGGGAGACTGGGCATCTAAATGGCAGATTACGTTTAATGTGAGCAAGTGCAAAGTGATGCATGTGGGAAAGAGGAACCCGAATTATAGCTATTTCATGCAAGGTTCCACGTTAGGAGTCACCGACCAAGAAAGGGATCTAGGTGTCGTCGTTGATGATACGTTGAAATCTTCTGCTCAGTGTTCGGCGGCGGCTAAGAAAGCAAATAGAATGTTAGGTATTATTAGGAAAGGAATGGAAAACAAAAATGAGGACATTATAATGCCTTTGTATCGCTCCATGGTGCACCTGCACCTTGAATATTGTGTTCAATTCTGGTCGCCGCATCTCAAAAAAGACATAGTGGAATTAGAAAAGGTGCAGAGAAGGGCGACCAAAATGATAAAGGGGATGGGATGACTTCCCTATGAGGAAAGGCAAAAGCAGCTGGGGCTCTTCAGCTGGGAGAAAAGACGGCTGAGGGCAGATATGATAGAGGTCTATAAAATAATGAGTGGAGTGGAACTGTTAGATGTGAAGCGTCTGTTTACACTTTCCAAAAATACTAGGACTAGGGGGCATGCGATGAAGCTACAAAGTAGTAAATTTAAAACAAATCGGAGAAAATGTTTGTTCACTCAACGTGTAATTCAACTCTGGAATTCATTGCCAGAAAATGTTGTAAAGGCGGTTAGTTTAGCAGAGTTTAAAAAGGGTTTGGACAGCTTCCTAAAGGAAAAGTCCATAGACCATTATTAAATTGGACTTGGGGAAAATCCACTATTTGTGGGAGAAGCAGCATAAAATGTTTTATACTTTTTGGGGGTCTTGCCAGGTATTTGTGACCTGGATTGGCCATGGTTGGAAACAGGATGCTGGGCTTGATGGTCCTTTGGTCTCTCCCAGTATGGCAATACTTATGTACTTACGTACTTATCCAATCACAAACTAGTACTTCCTTCCTATCCATCCAATCACAATGCAGTTTCTCAATTTATCCAATTACATTGCTTTCCTCCGATCCATCCAATTCCAGTGCTGTTTCTCATTTTATTCAATTACAGTACTTCCTTCCTATCCATCCGATCCCAGTGCAGTTTCTCATTTTATCCAATCACTTGCTCCAGAACCAAAGACATTATATTTATTTTTTATTTATTTTGTTGCATTTGTATCCCACGTTTTCCCACCTCTTTGCAGGCTCAATGTTGCAGGCTCAATGAGTAACAGAAATACATGAAAAAGTATAGTGATAACTGCAGGAATTTGGGTAGTATGATAATGATAAAACATGATAGCGTTTCAGCAAACAAATCTATTAAGAAGTATATAAGAAATATATAAGAATTGTATAAGAAAGTATACATTTAGTAGTAGTTACAGGATCTTGAGTATCATGATAGTGAAAAACATGGTGGTGTTTTGGCAATTTGATATAGTAGAGGTAGTTTTGGATATGCGTATAGGAGTTTATATTTGTTGATCATTGTATGCCTTGTTAAAGAGATGAGTCTTCAGTAGAATTCGGAAGTTTTTCATTTGCACGGCAGCGCATTCCAGAGTTGTGTGCTCAGGTAGGAAAAGGTTGACGCATGCATTAGTTTGTATTTGAGACCTTGGCAATTTGGGAAATGAAGATTGAGGAATGTGCGGGATGATTTTTTAGCATTCCTGGGTGGTAGGTCTATCAGGTCTGACATGTAGGTTGGTGCGTCTCCGTGAATAATTTTATGAACTAGGGTGCATACTTTGAACGTGATACGTTCTTTAAGTGGAAGCCAGTGCATCTTTTTTCATAGGGGTTTAGCACTTTTGTATTTTGCCTTGCCGAATATGTCTGGCTGCAGTGTTCTGATTATTTGCTCTTTGCAACCAGCGTAGAGTGCATTGCAATAATCTAGGTGGCTGAGTACCATTGATTGTACCAGGTTGCGAAAGACGGTTCTTGGGAAGAAAGGTCTTTTACTCCATTACAGCACTGTGATGTTCTTGAAAACAGAACGAAAGCCAAAGAAAAAACAATAAAAGTGGAACAAAAAGATATGAAGGTACCCAAAGAGAAAAGAAACCCCCAAATCACTAATGTTGAAACGCATACCAGGAAATGTAGATGGAAAGCGATGACCACAAATGCTCGCAGTCTAAGCAATAAAGTTCATGACCTTCAGGCCCTGATGTTGGAGGCAGACTTGGATGTTGTTGCAATCACGGAGACGTGGCTCAATGGTTCCCATGAATGGGATGCAAACATACTGGGCTATAATCTATTTAGGAAGGATAGAGAGGGTCGTAAAGGTGGAGGAGTAGCTCTGTATGTGAGGAATGATATCACTGCGACTGAAATGACAGGGACCTGGGGAAAGGAAAAAGCGATATGGATCACCTTAAAAAGAGATGATAGAACCTCTGTCCATGTGGGTGTTGTCTACAGACCTCCGACACAATTGGAGGAATTAGATAAAGACCTGATCGCAGATATTCAAAAGTTGGGAAGCAAGAGAGAGGTGCTGTTGCTGGGAGATTTCAATCTGCTGGATGTAGATTGGAAGGTTCCGTCTGCGGAATCGGAAAGAAGTAGAGGGATCGTGGATGCTTTCCAAAGTGTTTTGCTCAGACAAATGGTGATGGAACCCACGAGGGAGGGAGCGACACTGCATCTGGTGCTCACAAATGGGGATAGTGTGTCAAATATCCGAGTGGGTGCCCACCTGGGCAGCAGTGACCATCAAACGGTTTGGTTTGATATAACAGCTAAAGTGGAGAGCGGCCACTCAAAACTCAAAGTCCTGGATTTCAAGCGTGCTGACTTTAGTAAAATGGGGGAATACCTGAGGAAGGAGATGATGGGCTGGAAGGAAGTACAAGAAGTGGAAGGACAGTGGTCCAGGCTGAAAGAAGCTATAAATAGGGCACAAACCTTTATGTAAGGAAAGTAAATAAAAGCAAGAGAAAAAGGAAACCGATATGGTTCTCCAAGCAAGTGGCTGAGAAAATAAAGGCTAAAGAGTTGGCGTTCCAGAAATACAGAAAAACTCAAGAAAAGGAACACATGGAGGAATACCGGATGAAACTGAAAGAAGCCAAGAGAGAGGTACGACTGGCAAAAGTGCCAGCGGAAGAACAAATGGCTAGAAATGTAAGAAGGGGTGAGACTAAAAGATACTGCGAACCGCTATGTGGATAATGATGAAGAAAAGCAAATTTGCTAAATAGATACTTTTGTTCTGTTTTCACAGAAGAAAATCCTAGAGAAGGACCGCGATGGACTGGAAATAGTACAAATGAGAATGAAGTGGATAGAGCACCGTTCACGGAAGAAAGTGTGTATCAACAACTTGAAAAGCTAAAGGTGGACAAAGCCATGGGACCAGACGGGATCCACCCCAGGATATTGAGGGAGCTCAGAGAGGTTTTGATGGGTCCTCTTAAAAATTAGTTTAATATATCCTTGCAGACGGGAGAGGTTCCGAGGGATTGGAGAACGGCGGAGGTGGTCCCTATTCACAAAAGTGGTGTTAGGGAAGAAGCTGGAAACTACAGGCCGGTAAGCCTCACTTCGGTTATTGGAAAAGTAATGAAAGCGATGCTGAAGGAAAGGATAGTGAATTTTCTGGAAGCCAATAAGTTGCAAGATCTGAGACAACATGGTTTTACCAAAGGGAAATTGTGCCAAACGAATCTCATTGAGTTCTTTGATTGGGTGACAGGAGAATTGAATCAGGGACGAGCTATGGACGTAATCTACTTAGATTTCAGCAAAGCTTTTGACACGGTTCCCCACAGGAGGCTCTTAAATAAACTGGATGGGCTGAAGATAGGACCCGAAGTGGTGAACTGGATTAGTAACTGGTTGACGGACAAACGCCAGAGGGTGGTGGTGAATGGAATTCGCTCGGAGGAGGGAAAGGTGAGTATTGGAGTGCCTCAGGGATTGGTGCTGGGGCCAATTCTGTTCAATATATTTGTGAGTGACATTGTCGAAGGGTTAGAAGGTAAAGTTTGCCTATTTGCGGATGATACTAAGATCTGTAACAGAGTGGACACCCCGGAGGGAGTGGAAAACATGAAAAAGGAGCTGAGGAAGCTAGAAGAATGGTCTAAGGTTTGGCAATTAAAATTCAATGCGAAGAAATGCAAAGTGATGCACTTAGGGAATAGAAATCCACGGGAGACGAATGTGTTAGGCGGGGAGAGTCTGATAGGTACGGGCGGAGAGAGGGATCTTGGGGTGATAGTATCTGAGGATTTGAAGGCGACGAAACAGTGTGACAAGGCGGTGGCCGTAGCTAGAACGTTGTTAGGCTGTATAGAGAGAGGTGTGACCAGCAGAAGAAAGGGGGTGTTGATGCCCCTGTATACGTCGTTGGTGAGGTCCCACCTGGAGTATTGTGTTCAGTTTTGGAGGCCATATCTTGTTAAGGATGTAAAAAGAATTGAAGTGGTGCAAAGAAAAGCTACGAGAATGGTATGGGATTTGCGTTACAAGACGTATGAGGAGAGACTTGCTGAACTAAACATGTATACTCTGGAGGAAAAGAGAAACAGGGGTGATATGATACAGACGTTCAAATATTTGAAAGGTATTAATCCGCAAACGAACCTTTTCCGGAGATGGGAAGATGGTAGAACGAGAGGACATGAAATGAGATTGAAGGGGGGCAGACTCAAGAAAAATGTCAGGAAGTATTTTTTCACGGAGAGAGTAGTGGATGCTTGGAATGCCCTCCCGCGGGAGGTGGTGGAAATGAAAATGGTAACAGAATTCAAACATGTGTGGGATAAGCATAAAGGAATCCTGTGCCGAAGGAATGGATTCTCAGGAGCTTAGTGAAGATCGGGAGGCGGGGCTGGTGGTTGGGAGGCGGGGATAGTGCTGGGCAGACTTATACAGTCTGTGCCAGAGCCGGTGGTGGGAAGCGGGACTGGTGGTTGGGAGGCGGGGATAGTGCTGGGCAGACTTATACGGTCTGTGCCAGAGCCGGTGGTTGGGAGGCGGGGCTGGTGATTGGGAGGTGAGGATAGTGCTGTGCAGACTTATACGGTCTGAGCCCTGAAGAGCACAGGTACAAATCAAAGTAGGGTATACACAAAAAGTAGCACATATGAGTTATCTTGTTGGGCAGACTGGATGGACCGTGCAGGTCTTTTTCTGCCGTCATCTACTATGTTACTATGTTACTCTTTTCAGTTTCCACATTGTGTGGAACATCTTCTTGGTTGTGTTTTTCGCGTGACTCTCAAGTGTTAGGTGTTGATCGATGGTAACTCCAAGAATTTTTAGGGTGTCCGAGATTGGAAGCTTTTGTTTTGGTGTGTCAATGGTGTTGAATTTTTTCATGTTATGTTGTGAGGTGAGTATTGGGTTTTTTCTGCATTGAGTTTCAGCTTGAACGCATCCGCCCATGTGTGCATGATATGTAGGCTTTGGTTGATGTCATTGGAAATTTCCTTTAGATCATGCTTAAATGGAATGTAGATCGTTACGTCATCTGCGTATATGTGTGGGTTCAGGTTCTGGTTTGATAGTAGTTTTGCCAAGGGTATCATCATTAAGTTGAATAGAGTTGGTGAGAGGGGGGATCCCTGTGGAACTCCGCATTCAGGTGTCCATGTAGATGATGTAGTCGAATTAGATGTCACTTGATATGATCGCGTGGTTAGAAACCCCTTGAACCAGTTGAGAACATTTCCTCCAATTCCAAAATACTCGAGGATATGTAATAGTATCCCATGGTCAACCATATTGAAGGCGCTAGACATATCAAATTGCAGCAGTAGTATATTCTTACCAGTTGCAATTGTTTGTTTAAATTTATTCATGAGAGTGACTAGTACTGTTTCCGTGCTGTGGTTGGACCAAAATCCTGACTGGGAATCATGTAGTATTGAGAATTTGTTTAGATAATTTGTGAGTTGTTTGGTTACCATCCCTTCCGTCAGTTTGGTTGTTAGGGGTATGGATGCTACTGGCCTGTAGTTAGTTAGTTCACTGGCGCTCTTCCTTGTGTCTTTGGGTATTGGAGTAAGTAAAATGTTTCCTTTTTCCTTCGGGAAGAGTCCGATTTGTAGCATATAGTTTACGTGGTTTGTGAGGTCTATTATAAATTGATGAGGGGCAGATGTCATGAGGTTGTTCGGGCATATATCTAATTTACAGTGAGATTTGGCAAATCTTTTGAGTGTTTGGGAGATAAGATCCTCCGATATTGTCTCGAAATTGGTCCAGGTTCCATCTGCTGGGTGTACACCTGGTTCTGGATCTAGACAGTCAAGGAGTGTGGCGTAATCGGTGTTGCTGTCTGGTATTTTAAGTCATAGTTGTACGATTTTCTCATTAAAGTATTTCGCGAGATTGTCTGCTCCTGGTGTGTCATTGTTGTTGGTTGTGATTGGTGTAGTATCTAGTAGTTTATTCACGAGTTGGAAGAGTTTGTGTGTGTCTTTGTAATTCAGTCCGATTTCTTTTTTATAAAATAATCTTTTGGTTTGCCTTATGGTATACTTATATTTTCTTTGAAGTTGTTTCCAGGCGTTGAGTGTTGGGTCATCTTTCTTTTTATTCCACGCACGTTCTAACCTTCTAATTTGTGTTTTGAGCTTTTTCAGTTCTTCGGTGTACCATGGTGTTGATTTCTTCCTGTGTGATGTTCTGGTTTGGATTGGGGCAATATTGTCTAGTATTGTTCTACATTTATCGTCCCATTCTTGTAGGAATTGGATTGTGTCTGCTCTTGTTGTCCATCCGTTTTGGTAGATCTATTGCCAGAATATTACCGGGTCTATTTTTCCTCTCGTGGTGTAGGTTTTTTGTTCTTGTTTATTAATTGTGTCTTTCGTTCGCCATTGGAGGGAGATGTATGCTTTATAGTGGTCTGACCACAGTGCAGGTGTCCATCGTGTGTCTGTTAGTAGAAGATTTGAGTCTGGATCAAATTTGTGTGTGATGATATCTAGTGTGTGTCCTTTTATGTGTGTTGGTTGTGTATTTGGTTCTTGAAAATCCCATAGTTGTAGGAACTCTTTGCATTCTTGTGTGCTTGTTAAGGTAAGATCTTCAAGGTGCAAGTTGATGTCTCCTATTATGATAAGGTTTGCGGTGGAAACACATGTGTTCGAGATGAAGTCCATAAAGTGTGTTTGGGAGTTTTGCCAGTTGCCTGGTGGTCTGTAGAGTTGGATTGCGTTGAGGTGATCTTGCAGATTTGGGTGGCTGATTCTTACCGAGGCAATTTCAAGTTGTGGTAGGATGGATTCAGCTGTGGTTGTGATGATGAAGTCGGATTTGTAAATTATGGATATTCCACCTCCTCTTTTTCCATTTCTTGTCCAATGGGTAATTTTGTATCCTGGTGGGCATAGATCTAAGATTATGGGATCTTTAAGGTCGTGGATCCAAGTTTCCGTGATGAATATATCACAAGAGAATTGCACTAGGTGGAGTTAGTAAGTCAGTAAGCAAGCAGTGCAGAAGAACTTAAAAACACAACTGAGATTTTATGTTGTTAACTTAAAATGTAGTTTAACTACTGGATGAATACCAACTATTTGCATGAAACCCCAGCATTTACTGTGTAGGCTTTGCATTTATAACATGTTACTTTTTGCATTAAATGTGCAGTAAGTGCAAAGTCTACTGCACTTTAATAAAAGGACCCCAAACTGTCTAACATGGAAGGAGAGTGTTGCTGTTCTTGAAATGACATTGCAATTTGACTATATATATATTTTTTACATGGTGAGCAGTAAGAGGAAACAATCTAGCTCCCCTGTTGAGGAATGTGAAGTGTGTGTTACAGAATTGGAGAAGCAGGTTTTATAGTCAGATTCAGTCCATTCCTATATAGAATCCAGACTTCTGTCTTATATAGAAGATCTGAAGCTCCTGGCATTTAACCAGTAAAGTTGAGAAGTGGGAGACAGTACTGGGTTTTATTTGCTTGCCTGCTGTATGAACCTTTATGACTCTTGAAATCTGTATTGTGCACTTTATTTTTTTTCTTTCTTGCTGCCATTCGGTGCTGGGATAGTTAGCTCTGCCTCTGTGCACTGATATCATCTCCGTGTAAGATTTCTAGCATTTAAACAGCAATGCTACTGAGGCACATCTCAGAAAGGGCACGCCAAAGGTAGAGCAGGCAGCAGTGATCCCTACTTAATGCTGCCTGTGCCACTCTGATTTCAGAATGGCAGCCACAACCTCTAGCAGTAGTCTTGAGATGCCCCCCTAGCAGTAGTACCGTGAGACTACCACTAGGGGTCATCAGCATCATTTTGTACCTAACACAGTCCTGGAGCAGGAGACGAGTGTGACTGCTCCCATCCCAGGCCACTAGATTATAATGGAGACCCCCAGTTTCTGGGGGTCCTCTTGGAGACAGGCTGGTATTTGGGGGTGGGGGGTTTTGATAAGCAGAGGTAGAAACATAGAAACATGCACCAGGTAAGAGCCAAATGGTCCACACAGTCTACCCATTCTCAGTAACCACTAACTCTACCTTTTCCTAAGAGATCTCATGTGCCTGTCCCTTGCTTTCTTAAATTCAGACACAGTCCTTGTCTCCATGACCTCCACCAAGAGGACATTCCACTCATTCACCAGTCTATTTACTCAACTTCATCCTATGCCCTCTCATTCCAGAGTTTTCCTTCATTTAAAAAAGGCTCACCTCCTGTACATTAATGCCACAGAGGTATTTAAATATCTCTATCATATCCCCTCTCTCCTGCCTTTCTTCGAAAGTATACATGTTGAGGTCTATAAGCCTGTCCCTATATGCCTTGTGACACTCACCAATTTTGTAGCCACAAGATCGACTCCATCCTGTTTATACCTTTTTCTAAGTGCAGTCTCCATAATTGCATACAGTAGTCTAAATGGGACCTCATCAGAGACTTATACAAGGGCATTATCATCTCTTTTTTCCTGCTGGTCATTCCTTTACCTATGCGCCCGAGCATCTTTCTGGTTTTGACCGTTGCCTTTTCTACCTGTTTGGCCACCTTAAGGTCATCAGATACAAGTCCCGCTCTTCTTTCGTACACAGAAGCATTTATGCCAGCCTTTAGGTGTGAGCAGCTAGTTCAAAGTTAGGCCCATAAATATAGACTTAAACTAGTCTTCTGTAATGTGCACAACTGCCATTATAAAATTCACATTTAACATACATTATCTCAGCACCTATATTCCAACAAACGTTTGAGAATTTACCCCATTGTGTATAACATAGCTTGTCAAAATAAAAGCAGAACCATCTCTAGATAGGTGAACTAACTTGCAACTGTCTACAAAGCTGCCTAGACATTCCACTTCACAAAGCCTCAACTCCCTTCTTGACCTCCTTGAGATCCTCCAGCTCCCTTCTTGTACCACCAGAAGAGGGCCTGCTAGGAGGCAGTCATAACAACTGGAATCTACTGCCTTCCAGCTACTAGGAAGATGTGGCCATTTTTTCATAGGAAAAGGTCCACCAGAAATTAGAGGTCATTGACTGGAAAGTGTGGCTTTCTTGCCTTAGCCTGAGTGTCATCTTTGTCATGTGCTTTGCATGCACAGCAACTGAAAACAGAACACAATGAAAATACACTTGTATCCAGACCAGGTGCACAAATACATGTACTTGCTTATTCCCAACACATGTAGATTTTATTTATTTACTAAATAATATGTTTTACTCGCCCAGCGTCAAGATTCTCTGGGTAGGTAATCAACAAGTAAAAACAACTGCAAAAATAATCAGTACAATAAATACTATATAAAACAATAGGATAGAAATGGGATCATGAGAACAGTATAGTACATAAGCTGTGCAGTAGTATCTGCCTTGTTACCCCACCACCAGCACCATGTGGCTAAGCTGCCATTTTGCATATGTGCTAATATGCTTTGGGCTTTTGGATTTTAGTGAATCAGTCCCACAGTATCTGGTAGGATCAGAATCTGAATCAAGAAGTCTATTTTCTGTTACCAGTGTTCCATAGATCACACCACAATATCCCTCATTATATTTATTTATGGGTTACTTATATCCCACATTTTCCCACTCATGCAGGCGCAATGTGGCTTACAGAGAATTAAATAAGAGTACAAAGTTAAAAGCTTAGGCAAGCATAAAAGAAGCAAATAGGGGGGGAGAAACTAACAGCGTGAACTAGGCAGGGTAAGGGACAAGGGATGCATCAATCAACATGGTAAGTTGGGGGGTAAGTCTTAGCTAAGAGGAATGTCTTTAACAACTTCTTAAAAAGGGCATGGTCCACTTGAGTTTTAAGGTGACGAGGTAGCGTGTTCTAGTGTTTGGGACTCCAATAACGGAAGGACGAGGCGAAGATTTTCTTGTACTTGACATCCTTACAATTCGGAAAATGGAGGTGGAGATAGGACCAAGCAGCAGGGTTGGCATTTCTAGGCGGAAGGTCGATCAAGGACAGCATGTAATCCGGGGCAGCCCCATAGATGATTTTATGTGTTAGGGAGCAGATCTTAAAAGCAATGCGCTCTTGTATTTATTTTATTATTTATTTATTGCATTTGTATCCCACATTTTCCCACCTTTTTGCGGGTTCAGTGTGGCTTACAATATGATATAAGTGAAGGAAATACAATTTGTTACAACTTGGTATTGGATTACATTGTGTAGAGTTAAGCGAGACAGGCAGCCAATGAAGTTTAAAGTGCAGGGGTTCGGCATGTGCAAAATGCCTTTCTCTAAGGATGAGCCTCGCCACAGTGTTCTGAGCCGTTTGGAACGTTTTCAATAAGGAGGCCTGGCAACCTACATAAATTCCACTACAGTAATCCAGATGGGATAGGACAAGCCAGTGGACAAGGGTACGAAACAAGTCTCTGGGAAGGAGGTATCTGATGCGCCGAAGCCTCCACATGGCCTGGAACATTTTTTTGGAGACCGGAAGCATTGTGTCAGATACATGAGCGTGCGTGGACGAGAGGATGAGACAATGAGTTTTTTCCCTGTTTAGCCTGAAGTGGAACACCCTGGCCCAATGTTCTAAAGTGGAGAAACAGGCATCTATGAGGTTGGCAACTTCTGATACTGTGGAGTGAAAAGGGATGTAGACTGTAATATCGTCCGCATAGATGAAAAGGTTGAGGTCCAGGTTTGCAAGTGCTGTGGCTAAAGGCATCATCATAATATTAAATAGGGTAGGTGAAAGGGGAGAGCCCTGAGGGACCCCACAGGAAGCATTCCACGGTTCAGAAGTGTAGGAGTTCACCATGACCTGGTAGGACCTTGAAGTCAAGAAACCCTTGAACCAATGCAAAACTGGCCCTCCTATACCAAAAGAGTCCAGTAGGTGGAGCAGGAGTTCATGATGCACCATGTCGAAAGCGCTAGACATGTCAAATTGCAGCAGAAGAATCTTCCGTCCAACAGATAGTTCTCGTCGAAAGTTAGATAAGAAGGTGACCAGGACAGTCTCTGTGCTGTATTGAACTCAAAAACCTGATTGCGAATGGTGGAGGATATCAAAATTAGTCAGAAATTCGTTGAGCTGAACATTGACCAGACTCTCCATCAGCTTGATAACTAGAGGTATCGAAGCCACTGGGCAATAGTTAGATTTGACATCTGGCTTGATCTTTAAATTGAGGTAACAAGTCAGATCTTCGATGTAACATTTTGGTGCGACTTTTAGGAGATGGGTCGGACAAACATCTAATCTACAGCTTTTATTTGTGAATTTACGTAAAGCAGCAGCCACCTTGTCAGGCAACAGGCGATTGAATTTGATTGAATATTGATAATGACATTATGAAGTCCATGATCCTTTTCAGTTTGAATGTCTTCTGTTCTTGGGAAGTTTTGAAGTTCTCTCTTAAAGTTAGCACGTATAGAGCACTGCCAACTGGCACCATTTGGAGGGCCACATGGGAGCAAACAAGAGGCAAGCATCTATCTTCCCACTTGTGATGAGGAAAGAATATGTTTGGATGTCAAGGGGGTGATTGAAACCAAGTGCAGTTTTGGCTTTGGGGTGTGAAATTGGGGAGGCTTAAGTTGCTGCAGTGCTCAGTCTTCAATGACAGGGTTGGTTGGCACAAAGGAAGCAAGAAAGGCAATGAGAGATGGAGTGTGATTAGGCTCTGCATATCATTTTCATTCTGAATGCCATGTGTAGTGGCATTTTTGTACGTGGAAAACAAAAAGAGCAGATCGTGTAAAAGGAAAATTGTAATTTATTTCAAACAATATAACAATTCTTATATAAATTTGTATTTGTATTTATATAAGAATTGTTATATTGTTTGAAATAAATTACAATTTTCCTTTTACACGATCTGCTCTTTTTGTTTTCCACCTTGGAGTTTACAGACCATCTGCCTTTGTGCTTTCGTGGCATTTTTGTACATCAGCTAAGTTTGGAAGAGTGCACAGATTAACCTTCTAGACTCAGATCCACTTAGGAAATCAGCTCATAAAATGGAAAGAAGGGGATGCGACAGAGATTAGAACTAGGGGTTAATTCTAAAACTAGATGTCTGATAGAAGCCTATTGTACAAAGGCAGGTAGACACTATTTTCCTTTATAGAATACTAGAGTAATAGGTAAGATTCATGTATGTTACTTAGGCATGAGCAATTATGCCTGCCATAGAGCTGGCATAACTATTTGTACTTAAGTTCTGAAGATACACGTATAACATAACAATGCACTCCACCCAGGCTCTGCCTATGTGTGCATCCTCCCTCAAATGACACGCTATTGAAGATATGCCTGTAGTTATAGAATAGCTAGTAAACACATATTTGGCATTTATGTGTGTGTGTGTGCACACGTACATGGGTATACAATATGCTGGTATTCTCATGTTTTACACACATATCTGGCATATTACCTATTTCACAGCACTGAAGACAAGATATAAGCTGATTCAAGTCAAAATACTGTGCAGAGGACACAGTACATGTAGCAGATCATCTTAGACCAGATTGAAGAGACCTAGAGGCTGCTAAAGATGCCAAAACGATACTGGCACAATGAGGCATCATATAGCACTGTGATAAACTAAAAAGATAATGTGTATTGTTTTGGTCCATAATCAACAAAGTACTAGAAATCATAACCTGGAATGCTTCAGGCCTTGTTGAATATACAAAATAGGGACAATCATAACAAAAAGAATGTAAGATTAAAACTGGGGCAGGTGAGAACACGTGATGCAGTGAGAGGATACAGATGTGCTTCTTCCTCTCAGGGGACCCCGCGCTCCTTTTCACATTTTCACTTTGCTAACCCACAAATTTGAGATACAAAAACTCATTTACTGTATCTTCAATCTTCATGGACAAGTGCCTGGAACAGGGTAAAGAACAATGAAAAACAAACCGAAGGGGATTGGCCACAAGATGGCAGACACTCAGCATATGGAATCTGGATTCTCCACACAGCAATTGCAGCAGCTTTCCATTACAGTGGGGCAGGCACTGGAACCTAAGTTTGTGCAATTATCAGAACAAATCTCCCACCTGCAAGCGAGTCTGTCAGATACTATCTGAAGGGCATGGGAGCTGGAACAGAGGATGTCCACCTTGGAGGACGCAGCCACACAGAGAATCCGCCCTTGCGGCCCATGAAAAACAGCTGTGTGAGCAGGCGGTGAAGATAGTTGATGTGGAAAACAGATCTTGCCATTGTAACTTAACATAAGAACATAAGCACCACCATACTGGGAAAAGACCAAGGGTCCATCAAGCCCAGCATCCTGCCTCCGACAGTGGCCAATCCAGGCTTCAAGAACCCGGCAAAACCCATTAAAAAATTAATCTCTCTATATATAAGGCAACCCCAACATTCTGAAGCCTCCACGGAAGTTGAGGCGCCCGAGATATCCTGTGTGCCCTGGAGTGTCTGCACCGCCCTCGCGTCAAAACGTCATGACGTCGAGGGCAGAGCTATAACACTCAGAGGGCCGAAACGCGAGGCGAACGCGAACCCCGAACAACGCAAATAGCTCGGAGGGACGGAGGGAGGGTCTACACCGCCCTCGCGTCAAAACGTCATGACGTCAACGGCGGAGCTATAACACTCGGAGGGCCAAAACGCGAGGCGAACGCCAACCCCAACAAGGCAAGTAGCTCGGAGGGATGGAGGGAGGGGGCCCCTTGCTAGCGCCCATTTCATTGCGCTCAGAAACGTTTTTTTTTTCCTAGTTTTTAATAATGTTCAATGGACTTTTCCCTCAGGAATCTGTCCAAACCCCCTTTAAACTCCGTAAGGCCAGCTGCTGGGCTGCCTGAAACTATAATGGAATACACCTTGCCTGCTGAATTGGAGAAATAGTTGGCAAACGAATTTGCCTTATCGGACAACATGGACCCCCTGTGCCTCAACTGTGCACACTGCATTGGGCAAGCAAAAGATAGAAAGCAGCGACCCCGCATAGTGATTTTCAAAGTTTACAACTGCATACACATGGTAGAAATCTTGGGGGGTATCATCAAAATTGGGACACCAGTTAAAATATTTCAAGACTTTTCTCCTGCATTGCAAGAAAGATGCCAGAAATTCACTCAGCTGCTCTTGCTGCTAAAAACATCAAGTTTATGCTGCAGTACCCGGCAGTGTTAAAGATTAATACTAACGGCAAATGGGACTCCTACATTACAACTGAAGCAGCGCAGACAATCGTCCACACTTTTTAACAGAGACCGCTGAAATTGGGACATGACACACTCTGCTATGATCTACTTTGGTGGAAAGTTCATATAACATATAGCAGTCCTATGATTTTACAGTATAATTTGCCTATTTTTCTCCACCTGTGAAATTTGGGGTTGTTATGTTTGTGATCATAGTCATGTGGGGCGTGGGGTCCCCTAGCTCACAATGTGATCTCAGTATCTCACCCGCATGAATGTGGAGCTGAGATCCGGGGAATTTTGTTAGGGGGGGAGGAGGGAGGAGTGGAGGGGATAGATTGTGGAGGGCAGGTTCTTGGGCGGGTGAGGAGAAGGTTCGTTTTTCATAAACATAGTTTCAAGCAGAATGGTGATTCAATGCAGAAACAGATTAATCTGTAATTAAAGTGGCAGTGGGAGTGCTTCGCTATGGAACTCCTAGGGGAGGCTAGGCTCTCAAGAGGATTTGATAGTCTTTATTGTTTGCACAGAGGTTGCATGGATATGAGCACTGAATGTACCAGCTATTGGTAGTTTGAGATTTGCATCATTTTCTGTCTGTGGCATTAATTCCCCGATTAAAAGAACAAAACTATTAGGAGCTTTAAACCACCATAACACTGACATCATCTGCCTCCAAGAGACCAGTTTGTTGGAACGAAAGCACTAGAAGCTGAAATGTAGATAAATGGGGAGGTTTTTTGCTCACACTCTGCGGAGCGCAGGGGTGAGGTGGCAATTTTAATCCACAAGACGGTCCACTGCACTGCACGGCACATCTTTCGTGATGATCATGTTCACTATGTGGGGATGCAATTGTATTTACACAGGAAAGATTTAATACTTGTGAGAATTTATGGCCCTGTTCCCAGGGAGCCCTCTTTTTATAGTAAAGTAGTATTACAGGAATGTTGTCGTTTCCAGGCTTGCCACTAATTATCCCAGGAGATATGAACATGGTCATGGATCCTTCTCTTGACCATTCGTCTGGTGTATCCCCTACCCCCACTACTGGAGAGAATGAGTTGCAGACCTTTTGTAAGACCTTGGGCTTGTTGGACCCTTGGTGTTTTTACCACCCAGAAGAACGGGATTATACCCATACTTCGAGGGCCCACCACACTCTCTCCCACCTCGACTATATTCTGGTACATAATGCCTTCTTTCCGAGCTCAGCGATGATAGGCCCAGAGGAGCTCTCAGATCTCGTGCTTATTTGGATTGATTATGAAATGGGCCTTTATTTTACCCAGAAGTTAGGCTGGCGCTTCCCTTCTTATTTATATACCTCCCATGAATATTTAGCTTACCTGACAGATCGGTGGACGGAATTTGAGAAACATAATGAACAACATAAGAATGACCCTGCCCTTTATTAGTCAGCGGGGAAGGCGGTAATGTAGGGGGCCATAACTGCTTTTGTCTCTGCATGTAAGAAACGTATGGCACAATGTATAGTGACCTTAGGGCAGAAATTACAAACTGCTAAGAAAACTTAATTGCATGGCCGACACCTGCAACTCACAAGGCCCTGCAGGGTACATGCATAGCACTTAATACTTATATTAACAAACGTACCTCCTTATCTCTTCTGTATAGAAAACAAGGCAGGGAAATTGTTAGCCCGAGCAACCAAGATCGTGGGTGGGCCGCAATATATTCCCACGATCTGTACTCAAGGGGGTACATTGACATCAAAGATGGAAGAAATTGCAGATACATTTGCCACTTATTTTCGCAGTTTATGTGCACGACAGGTCTCCTCTCTAGACTGTTCTGAAACGGCATAAAGATATTTGGTAAACTCGGGCATGCCTCGTTTGACTCCAGAACACCTATCTCTCCTAAACAGACCTATAACAGCTAAAGAACTACAGACTACTATTCGAAATTTAAGGTTGCACTCAGCTCCTGGCACGGTTGGATATACGGGAGAATATTATAAGATGCTCTCCTTGCAGTTCTTGATGTCCCTTCAGGACTACTATGATACTGTTGTTATGTCCGGGAAATTCCCCCTCACATGCTAACACAGCGCTGATTACCCTAATTCCAAAAGCAGGCTGTCCCATAGAATATCCACAGAACTATCACCCGATATCATTGATTAATGTCAACATTAAGATTCTCTCCAGAATCTTGGCCTCTCGGTTGGCGGTGATACTCCCCATGTTGATACATTCCAACCAGACTGGCTTCGTAAAGGGACATCAATCGCTCTTAAATGTCCATAAACTGCTACTAGCCATGACGTACTGTAAACAGAAAGCTGTTCCTTTATTGGTGGCAAGCCTGGATGCAGAGCGGGAAGTGGTCATTTCTTCAAGAAACATTGTCCTATGTAGGTGTTTCAGGCTGATTTGCTACAGTGGTTAAGGCCCTCAACACAGATTCAGAAGCAGCTCTCCTTCCCAGTCATGAAGGGCACATGCCAGGGGTGTCCTCTCTCGCCTTTACTTTTCCTTCTTATATTGAAGCCATTGTTGTGAAAGATTCAGAATTCCCCTGGGGTCCGGGGGTGATTGTTAAATGGCAGATCATCAAGGTTTTAGCCTTTGCTGATGATTTGTTGTTGACATTGACTGAACCCCAGGGTTCAACTGCTCAGCTTCTGGGACTCTTGTCTGAATATGGTTACTTGTCCAGGTGTCGACTAAATATAGCGGTCTATGGCATTGCCCTCCCCTGTAACGGTTCAAACAGACTGGAAAGGAGAATTTCCATTTAGTTGGGCAGAGGATCACCTTAAATACTTGAGGGTGGTTGTGCCAGCCAATATGACAGAACTGTATGTAAAGAATGTACACCCGATTTTGACCCATACTAAACAGACCCTGGGGCTTTGGTGTGCTTATCCTATTTCCTTGAGTGGATGGGTAGCATTATTTAATATGTTTTTAACTCCTAAGTGGATGTATGTCTTTCAGATGCTTCCTTTGTATTTGAAAGTGCGGGATGAGTGTTCCCTTCATGATCTGCTGCAGAAGTACTTGTGGCAGGGCAGGAGGGCTCATTTACCTATTTCAATAATTCAAAAACCTCATGCACGTGGAGGGATGGGACTTTTAATCTTGTGCTACCTCTCAGTAGCGTACACGACGAGACATATTAATGACTGGTACCGTAACAGAGAAGACATTTCCGTTTCCAGTTTAGAAACTACTTTGTTCATTTCAGCTGGCAACTCCATACTATACCAGGCAGATGCCCCCCATTGCTCCATCTGAATCCATTCTCCAAGTACCACAGGCTGTGTGGAGATGGCTTTGCAGGCGCCATCGTTTCTCAGCGGCAGTGACCCCATTTCTGGCATTGCAACACAATCCTGACTTTCCAGCTGGTATAGATTCTACAGTGTTTGCTCGCTGGCGTTCACTAGGGATTCATTACATGTGCCAGCTGCTGACAGATGCTGGATGATTACAATCTTTTGACAACCTCAGTAATAAATATAAGTTACCACCAAGAGACAAGTTTGCTTATTTTCAATTAGCTCACTATCTGTGACAGCTGCCCTGGGAAGATTTTTGTGAAGACGTGCAGGACACTTTGAATGAAGCTCTTGGTACCCATGGCTTAGCATCACAAATATCTGCAATACTCCTAAGAGGAACTTGATTATACTCGCCTGGCAAGCCAATGGTTGGGGAATTTACAGGCACCGTTAGGAGCCACACATATTCAACAAACACTCCGTTCTCCAAGGAGCTTCACGCCTGATATGTTGTTCTGGGAATTACGGTACAAATTTGTATTGTGCTTATTTATTTCACCCCACCGGGCTCGCAGAGCTACAATAACTACCACAAAGAACTACCCTAAATGCAACTATATTCCAACTTTGGGACACATGTTTTCGCACTGCCCAAAAATCCAATACTTTTGGAAACAATTACCATGGACAATACACACACAATGGTCCTTTTCCATTAAACTGGCCCCTGCATTGCTTTTTGAAGACTATGGCTTGTTGGCTCACTATTCCAGACCTGTTGGAATTTCTTCGGCGCCTGGTGCTCCTGGCAAAAAAGGCCATTCTTTTGCAGTGGCGAGGTCCCAGTGCTCCACCTTTATCCATTTAGAGATTTCAGATGATCAATTTACTTTCTCTGTAGCGGTGAGATATTAATGACATCTCTTCCGCTAATGGTAAATGCTTTCAACACAGTGGGAGCCTTTTTGGGCTACTCACCCTGTAGCCTGCAACCACCTCTTAAACTGGACGATACAACTCCACTGCCTCTGACTAATTCACACTTCTGTGCAGATAACTGATGAGTAAGGGAGGGAGGGGATTGGGGACGGGAGGGGAGATTCTTGTAATCTGCTGTTGCTCTATATTATTGGTTTACTGGTACTATGACCTATGGTCTAGAGTAGACAGTCTTCCTCCTGGAAGAGGGTAACTTGCCAGATGTGTGTTAATGTGATCTGAATACTAGTTTCCAATTCATTTCCGTGTTACTTTTAAATCCCAAAGTGTAAACAAACTGAAACTCTATAGCCGTGATTAACTAAATAATATAATGAAGAGTCCAGCACTGATTTTTTTGACAGTACACAATACTTCTTTTAAAATGAGGAAAAGACCTCAAAACACCCAAACACTTACTTTAATTCCAGCGTCTTTAGCTGGGGTCGTGGTATTCATCATTGGTCAGAAAAACCTTGTGACTTTTTCTTTATTTTAATTAATATATTTTGTCATATTTTATTTATTCTTTGTTAAAATAACTATTTACTTTTTTTGTTTTTGTAAAAAAGGTCTAACTTATTTGACCATACATTCACAATTGTCTTGCACAATAATTCATAGAGCAAAAGAAGTCGAGCACTTATCTGACACCCGACGGTGGCCAGACCCGTTTCACTCTGTCGGCTTTTTCAGGGGTTGTGCATCAACATTTATAACAAAAAGGATAGTATCATTCCTTTAATGACCACATTCTATCCTGCTGGTGGTTTGCTCGACAAAAACGTCCCTTATATACCAGGACAGTCCTTGCACTTCTCTAGTCAGCACTTACTTATTGTAGCTACTCACTTACAGATTCACTCTCACCGTGCCAGACACACCTGCTTTTCTGTTGTTTCTCCCTCTCACTGAAACTCAATACCCCATGACCTTCAAATTGAGTTCACATAAAAATTTCAAGGCAGCTTTGAAAACTTTCCTTTTCAACAAAGTATTTACGGCCACCTAAACTGGATTAAATTACTTTATGTTATTGGTCATTTACCTACGTTTGTAGCCCTGAGATGTGCGTTAGTTTTGTCTTGTCTTTCTTCTCCCACTTCTTTCTCTCCTTTTTTTTTGTTTCTTCTCTGATAGGGTTAATTATGCTCTCCTTCTATCCTCCTTCCTTATTATGCAGAATTGTAAGCTTTCCCATTCTCTCCTTTTCTATTTTTTCTTATATTCCCTTATATAGTGTACTATTCTAGTCAAAGTGTAGTGTAGCTTAAACAGACAGCTTAAACCACTTTACTACTACTTAGGGTTGGTTTAAGCTTTACTAGTAGACTCTCGATTCTTAAGCAAATTTTCTTTATTGTAGTACTCATGATAAACAAAGAAAATCCAACGTGTAATTCAGTTGCTTAGAAGAGAATTGTTGCCTTCTGCACGTAGAGACTGTATCTAGCCACCCCAGAGGCAAGGAGATGGCTAGAACCTCAGCCCAGCTGAGAGGAAAAGCTATAGCTCTCAAAGGAAGAAAAACTCAGGGTAATAAAAAGGGGAATGACTTGGGGAGGGGGTGAAAAATCTTGATGGAATTTCAGTAGATTAAGGAGGGACCAGCCTACCTCTTCCCTGGGGCTGTGGAAGAGAATCCCAGTCTTCCTAGCACACCTTTGTGATCAGCAGCTGTTCTACGGGTCGATCCCTCTCTTAATCTACTATGATTCCATCAAGATTCTTCACCACATTTATTCCCTTTTGAGTATTACAGCTTTTCCTCTCAGCTGGGCTAAGGTTCTGGTGATTTCCTTGCCTCTGAGGTGGACTCTGTTTGTAGATAGCAACAATTCTTTCCAAGTAAATAAACTGTAAGTTGATTTTTCTTTGTTTGCTATGATTTCTGCATTAAAGGAGAATTGGATTAAGAATTGAGAGTCTACTAGTAAAGTTTTTACTTGAGAATGGTTTATGCTGTCTGTTGAAGCTTTGTGACTGCACTTTTCCAAGGTTATCAATAGAAATCAAACAAAACAAAACATGGAAAAGAAAATAAGATGATGCCTTTTTTATTAGACATAACTTAATACATTTCTTGATTAGCTTTCAAAGGTTGCCCTTCTTTGTCAGATCAGAAATAAGCAAATGTGTTAGCTAACACATTTGGTTTATAAAGCTGTATGTCTCTGTTGATCACCCCACCCCTCACCTATCCACACCCATCCTGTTAGAATATCAATGATATGCTTTGATGTCCCCATGCATACCTCCGACCCACCCCCATCCTCCCACCCTGTCAGACTGTCATAGTAATGCTTGAATGTTTTCACTTATATACACTGTCAGCTAGCACATTTGCTTATTTCCGATCTGACGAAGAAGGGCAACCTTCGAAAGCTAATCAAGAAATGTATTAAGTTATGTCCAATAAAAAAGGTATCATCTTATTTTCTTTTCCATGTTTTATTTTGTTTGATTTCTATTGATAACCTTAAGAGTGGACTAACACGGCTACCACACTCCTCTACTTATAATGCTATGGAAACTGGGCATTTAATTCTTTACCAGTGCTGGAGGATGGGAATCTGGAGACTTTGAATTGGACTGTTTGTTGCTCAGAGGTACCAGTTGGTGCTAGGTAAGACAATTGTGGTGCTGTGTATAGCTGGTCCATTTTCTCTGGTCCATTCACATGCCTCTTGATCTCTCACTTTTCTTTCCTCCTGCTAGTATAAAGCCAATATAGCATTATAGAACGCGTGAAAGTGGTTTATTTTACTGAATAATTTGGCCAAATACTTCTGCTCGCGCTTTTGTAACTTCTATCGCACAGCTGGGAATTTTTCTGTTTGAATCTGTGTTTCACTCTCAGGGTTGGTTTCGGGGATACCCTTCTTTCCAGTTTGAAGGATCCTAAAGCCCCCTCTGGATGATGCCCCTCTTTAAGTTAGCATGTGTATATTCAAAAACTACTGTGTGACACTGTAGTACGACCCTGTCCAATTTTTTTTTTTTTTTTTTTTGCTACATTAGGCACACATTAGCTGCTAACACAGCTTAGTATAAAGACCCCTTAGACTGTAAGCCTTCCAGGGACAGGAAATACAGTGTTGTACCTGTAGCTGAATGTAGCTCATTCTGAGGTACAACTGAAAAACATGTGTGCCCTAACTTCAAATTCCCTTCCCTATTGGCTTAGTGACCCTTCCTTGTACCTTTCCCAACAACTGGATATCTGTTATGAAGAAAGTTGCCCATAACTAAACCAGTACATCAAGTAGGGTCTGATAGATAACTAATATAGTAGGAGAATAATATCCTCATTCTTGGATTCTACTCTTCATCTATTTAATGCATGCCAACATGTGCCCAGTTTTGGCTGAAGCTGCTTAGCATAAGGTAAGGTGAGCTGAGCTGAGCTGAGCATGCAGGCCTCTGATGTATATTCCCAGCTAAATGTGCTGGGTTTTGTTGCTTTGTGATCCGTACGGAACTGTAGAGAATGGTACGGAATACAAGACTAATGTAATGTAAAGAAATACCAGTTCATTTTAAATAAGCCTTTAAAAAGAAGTATAAATCAGCTTTAATTCAACACACACACAGTTAGAGCTCCAGTTCAGCTGTACAGAATATCAGCAGAAAGGATCTTACCGTAGCTAGTAGTTCAGTCATTCTGCATATAGTGGTGAAAATCTGCAGTGCTAAGCTCCCTGGGGTCTGACTGTCTGTGGTTAAACAGAATAAAAAGCAGTTTCCTGGAATGAGTTCCACCAGAGTCAGCTTTTAGTTTATAATCCTGAGTTCTGTCTACAGAGAGAATTTTTTCAGCATAGGTTCTACTACAAGCTTCTAACTCAGGGCTGATGCAATAAGCTGTACATTAGAACTGTGCGCTGAAGTTCAGCATGCAGGCGCCTAACATGTACAAAAGAAAATTAAGATTGATGTAGTAAACAAATCATATGCAAATAATGTGCATGACAAAAATATGCACAAACATGGGAGAGCATGCCAGTTGCCATGGGAACATGCCTGCTTTCTAGTGTATTGGACATGTACCAGTCTCAGAATTGATATTTGCACAGAGGTTGAACCAGGAGCTGGAAGAGCATTATATAAACATACACTGCAATATGTAAATATCATGTTATGCATATTAGATAGATGTGTGTATCTGGAATGCCAAGTGTAAATTCCAAAATTTATACCACCCCAAAATACCAGGCCAGTCTAACTGGATACAATAAAACATTCTCCCCCAGATTCTCTAAATGGTGCTTAAATTTAGGCGCCCAATTGCACACACAGTTATAGAATAGCTGGGTAGCATATTATTAGTTAACTATCACTAAATTGGCATTTGATTGGAGATAAGTACCAATAATTGGCATTAAAAAGCACTAATTCACACTAATTAGCAGCTGGGCGTGTAACTGACTTGTGACCCTATTCTGTATACTGAGGGGGAGATTCTATATATGGTGCCTGGAAAATCTGTGCAGAAATCATTTTCCGTAAGCGTATTCCATAAAATTTTCATTCTGTTTATAGAATACGCTGATGGCCATCCATGTGACTGTATTTAGTCACGAGGAATTACGTCTCTTAGAACCTGGTGTAAATCCCGACACCTAAATTAAGTGCAGAGCATGAATATTCTATAACACTGCGCATGAATTGTCGGAATGTCCACAACCCACCCATTCCATGCCCCCTTTTTGACAATGCTCATTACTATTTACATGCACCACGTTATAGAATGCATTAGGGAGTTCTGCGCATAAGTTCTAATTAATGTCAATTAATGTTCCTAATTGCTTAACATCCAATTAACAGTGCTGATTGGCATGTTAACCAATTAAGTTATGCACACTGTTACGGAATACGCTTGGATTTCCATGCAGAAATCTAGGCACGATGTTTAAAATCTGGGGGTGAGTGCCTAACTTCTCTCAAAGGGCCATTGACATGGGAGGGGCATGAGCATGTCAGGGGCATTTCGACGATTCCTGCATGCTCTATACAGAATAATTGCACTTATTTGTCCAACTGCTACCTTTTGGGCACCAGCATTATACTCGCCATAGACACAGCGTAAGAGGTTGTGCCTGGAGTTTTACGTATTTCTGTGGAGTTACCCTAGTATTTTATAACAGATTTGGTGCACAACTTTGCTATTATATAATACTAGCCTAGCACCCCGTTCTTGGGTTAGAATTCCCTCCTCTATGTACATACACTATTCCACTAATTAAATGTGAGAGACCATCGGAAAGTATAATCAGATGCTGGAGCAAAACATCAAAGTTGTCCTCTATGAGCTGATATTTTCAATCATCGGTTCCCCCATGTTCTGTCACTGTATTCACATTTGCTTTTTTATTTTCAATTTTGTAAGTAGACTAAAAAACCCCAATATACTCCTCATAAATGTTGTATTACTGTGATGTTGTAGCAGAATATCGCCAACCACTTATATCAACACCACTGTGTTTCTCTCAAAGCCTTTTTCATGGCATTCCATTTGTTCCCCCATAGACCTGGCTCAGGGGTCTGGGTTAGAATAGCTCCATTCTGCATCAAAATCAGTAAAGAAAAATCATAGCCAGTCATAGTCTGCAACTTAAACACACACATATGTTGCAACATACTCCTATAGTTGTAGGCATCAGTGAGGATAGAGGTAGTTCACATAGAGGGGCATAATCGAAAGGGACGCCCAAGTTTTGTTGAGGACGTCCTCGCAAAACGTCCCGATGGAGGGGCGGGGAAACCCGTATTATCGTTTCGATAATATGGTCGGGGACGCCCAAATGTTGAAATTTAGGTCGTCCTTAGAGATGGTCGTCCCTAGACTTGGTCGTTTCTGATTTTCGGCAATAATGGAAACCAAGGACGCCCATCTCAGAAACGACCAAATGCAAGCCCTTTGGTCATGGGAGGAGCCAGCATTTGTAGTGCACTGGTCCCCCTCACATGCCAGGACACCAACTAGGCAGCCTAGGGTGTACTGCAGTGGACTTCATAAATTGCTCCCAGGAACATAGCTCCCTTACCTTGTGTACTCAGCCCCCCAAACCCCCCCCCCCCCAAAAAAAAAAACCCACTACCCACAACTGTACACCACTACCATAGCCTTTATGGGTGAAGGGGGCACGTAGATGTGGGTACAATGGGTTTGTGGTGGGTTTTGGAGGGCTCACAATTACCACCACAAGTGTAACAGGTAGGGGGGGATGGGTCTGGGTCCACCTGCCTGAAGTACACTGCACCCACTAAAACTGTTCCAGGGACCTGCATACTGCTGTCATGGACCTGAGTATGACATTTGAGGCTGGCATAGAGGCTGGCAAAAAATATTTTTAAAGATTTTTTTTGAGGGTGGGGGGGGGTTAGTAACCACTGGGGGAGTAAGGGGAGGTCATCCCAATTCCCTCCGGTGGTCATCTGGTCAGTTCGGGCACCTTTTTGTGGCTTGGTTGTAAGAAAAACAGGACCAGGTAAAGTTGTCCAAGTGCTTGTCAGGGACGCCCTTTTTCTTTCCATTATGGGTCGAGGACGTCCAAGTGTTAGGCACGCCCAAGTCCCGCCTTTGCTACGCCTCCGACACGCCCCCATGAACTTTGGCCGTCCCTGCGACGGAAAGCAGTTGTGGACATCCAAAATTGGCTTTCGATTATTCCGATTTGGACGACCCCGTGAAAAGGACGCCCATCTTCCGATTTGTGTCGAAAGATGGGCATCCTTCTCTTTTGAAAATGAGCCTGTTTATGCCTCGACTTGTCTCACTTTTCAAGCCTCTACTCTTTCATGCCAGGGTGGGTAGCTGAAGAGTAGAGAAATACCTTAATCTTGCCCTGAGAGTCTTGAGTCTCTTTTGTTGTATGAATGGCCCAGGCCTGTGTCCCTTTTGATTCAGTCCCTGTGACATTCTTTTGTAAATGGGTCTCTTTGTTCTGCATATGGACAAAGGGATGAGCCCAGGTTCAGTCATTCTTCTCAAATGAGCTCAGGAACAGTCTGAGGCCAAGATGCACTAACCAAAACGTTAAAGCCCTTCCCTTAACGTTTCCATAGCGAATCAGTAAGAAACGGGCATGCATCAAGGAAATCGCATGCAAATGAGCTGGTCGCTGCTAGCTCGTTTGAATGGGATTTCCTTCCAAGCCAGTCGGCCAGCTGAGCATGCGCAGAGCACTTGTCAGAGCCGCGGGCCGGAGTGCAAGCTGCAGCCGCCAGTACAGCCAGTGATCACCCTACAGATTCTCTTTCGCTCTGACTACGATTAGATTCAAATATAGAACAAATGGAGTGCATTCGTGCATCTGTGCCCGGGCTTCCTGATCAGCGCCGATTGGTGCAGTCTAGCCACGGCGGCTCTTCCCAGCTCCATGGCCAATGGTTGCAGGCAGCAGGGGGGAGAAGAGAGGTAGGGCTAGGGCTATACTTGGGACAGGAAACTATAAAAGTTAAAGTGCGAGGACGTCCAAATCAAAAAACTATTTGGACGTCCCTTTTGATTATGCCCTCCTCCAGATCTCTCTCAGCCAATCACAGCACGTTTAGCTGACAGCTAAATGTGCTGTGATTGGCTGAGAGAGACCTGGAGGAGGGGCATAATCGAAAGGGACGTCCAAATAGTTTTTTTTGGATTTGGACATCCCCGCACGTCCTGATCCGGCGGTGGTCATTCGGGCACTGAGGACACCCATCACAAAAAAATCTGGGGGAAAAAAACGTCCAAGTGCTCGTCAGGGACGTCCTTTTTTGGGGGGTTTTGATTGAAGGACGTCCATGTTAGGAACTTAGAAGAACATCCCTAACAAGCACTTGGGCGTCCCCCCCCCCCTTCCGATTCCCTCTCAGCAGCCCAACGAGAGGTGCAGACCTCCTGTTAGGTTTTCCACGGTGAGGGGATCGGAAAATGGTAGTACATCTCATTGTAATACGATTTATACACATTATAATACTAATTTGCTCATCTGCATTCCATTTTCGTTAGCTGCTACCGTGACAGGACAATGCCCTTTTGTGCATGTCCTGGTTTACTACTTGCACGTTAAACTGGCTAGAACCAGTTTAAAACCCACGTTGCTAGCTCGGAAAGCTTAGTGCATCTAGCCCTGAGTCTGAATAACATGGCATTCTCAGTGGCTCTGCCTTTGCCAAGGCCAAACAAATGCAACCCAGAAGCCCTGTGGGTACTGCAATGCTGACAATGGTATGCAAATTACTGCAGTGTTAAAAAGTGCACATTGACAGACAAAAATAGCACACTCCACCACAGTAATCTTCTGTGGTCCAATTACCCCATTTACAAACCATGTCCCCTTCCAGAAACCTTCCACATCCCGCAGAGCCCGCCCATTCCCCAACCCTGTCCCTCTCCCTCTGGGACCTACCAGGGGTTGCCATTGGTGATCAAGTGGAATCCAGGCAAGAAAAATACCATTCTACTCCTGCTCAGGCCTCAGCTGGCATCAAAAGTAGCTGCTATGACCCTTAGTGGAAGTTTCATGGTACTAAACCTATGGGGCATCCTTCCATATAAGGAATAGCAACATTCCATGTAGAATCTCAAATAGTAGCAACAGAATCTCCAATAGTAGCAACATTCCATCTAGAATCTCAAAAAGGGAAATGGAACTTGATATACTGCCTTTCTGAGGTTTTTGCAACTACATTCAAAATGGTTTACGTATATTCAGGTACTTATTTTATACCAGGGGCCATGGAGGGTTAAGTGACTTGCCCAGAGTCACAAGGAGCTGCAGTGGGAATTGCACTCAGTTCCCCAGGATCAAAGTCCACTGCACTAACCACTAAGCTACTCCTCCACACCATACTGCCTGAGCCCTTCCAGTCATCTATTTACTTGGCATTAAGGGTTCGAGTGCTACTCATGCAATAATCAGGCAGTTCACAGTATTGTGGCCATGCTGTCAATTACTGCCAGGAACGCCCCCATGGTAGAAAATAGAAAGTTATTTTCTACCGCGGGAAACAGAATCACCACCGGGTACCCATGCCACCCCAGCCATAGTATCGATTTGGCACACGCTACCCACACGTTAGCCCTATCACAGTTTAGCAAAAAGGCCCCTAAATGCTAAGAAGCCCATATATATCTAAAATAGGATTCTTATAGGGCTATTTACTAAAGCTTAGCTCAAGTTATCTGCAGCAGGGCCCATAGGAATAAAATGGGCCCTGCTGCAGATAACTCGAGCTAAGCTTCATTAAACAGGGGGTGTCGTATGTAGCATGTGCTAATTTGTTAGCACACCTTAGTAAAAGGACCCCTTAGTGCAGTAGACATTAGTTCAGGTTGCAGTAAAATGCAATATTTTACCACAGCTTTGTAACTAGTCCTCTGGGTCTCCAGGAGGTAGGGAGGGAAAACAAAGGCCAAGACAAAATTAGTAGAACTATGTAATTTTTTCATTTGAGTAAATTCTGCACTATATCTGGAGCACAAGTTTCTTTGCATCTTGACTCACTTTAAACAATAAATAAAATGTTTATTATTACATCTGCAAGAGATATTTTCAAATACATAGAACTCCAGGTGGGTAAGATACTTAAATCACAAATTTATGTTCCAGTTTTTGAAACCAGACATTCAATGAGCATTTGTAACAGATTTTTTTTTTCACTCAGCACAGAACTCATCTGTCAATGCCAGAACTTTTAACACTCAGCAGACATTCCACTGGCAGCAAAACTGTTCACTCAGCAGAAGTTAAACCTCTTTAAATCCAAAGCAAGTCAGAAAAAGCACCAGTCCAAATGCACTACAAACATTGAAACTTCCAAAATCAGAACAGTTTCACTGTTTTTATCAGGATTTTTCTATGACGGGGATTTCTTGTCAGCATTTTATAAAGCTTGATAAGAATCCAGGAAAAAAAAGTGTCTTGGATTTTTATTTTTCTTGACAGATGATATGAACCTTAACAAACATCTAAAATTTGTCTCTTTGTACTTAGCACTAGCTCTCAATGTCTTTATCAATCTGAGACGGTTCCCTTTAGCTTGAAATTTTACACTCGGTTTCAAATTCATTCACAGCTAGAGCAGATAAGTTCAGTCTGCTCTACCTATTTTTCATCATCTATTCATACCTACCGTAGTTGCTCTTTTATCAAACTGTGGTAAAAACTGGCCTTAGCGCGTCTGTACACGGGTCATTTTGCCAACTCCATGGTTTTCCCACAGAATTGAGAGGGTTTTTTTGAGTTCCCAAAGGCGTTTTCTGACAGTCGCAAGTTGCGACTTTTTGGCCAGTTTTTGTTTTTTTGGACGGCTACTACGGTTGGTTTCCGGCTCTGTCTCTGTCACCCTATTGGTTAAATTTGGAGTCAGCATGAGGCTTGGTGCATCTCAAACCTCATTCCGACTCCAAATCTGACCAATAGGAGGGCGAGGTGGGTGATGAGGTCATCAGCTGATGATGACTCATCATGCTGGAAAAGGAGCAAGGGGCAGGGCAGAGAGCTCATAGCAGTAGGTGATAAGAGCTCATACACTACTCGTTTAAGGACCCTTTTACTAAGCAGCCATAGGGCTAATGTGTGAGTAGCAAGCGCCAAACCGGCACTACAGCCAGGGTAGCGCGGGCGCCTAGTGGTCTTTCTGAAGTTGGTGTGCGCTGTTTCTTATGGTACAAAATATTTTTCTATTTTCTGCACAGCCACATTGGTGCGCTCTGCATGATTGCTGTGTGAGTAGCGTGTGAGCCCTTACCACTAATTCAGTGGGTGACAGTAAGGGCTCAGTCCTTTTACTAAGATGTGCCAAAAAGTGCCCTGCGTGTATTGGACGCGCACAGGTCTATTTTTCAGCGCACCTGCAAAAAAGGCCTTTTTATTTGCCGAACATGGATGTGTGGCAAAATGAAAATTGGACCACGTCCATTTTGGGCCTGAGACCTTACCACCACCTATTTACTTAGCAGTAAGGTCTCACCCGTTAACCGGGTGGTAATTGTCAGCAGGCGTACAATGCCGATTACCGCCCAGTTAGCGCCACGTGCTGGAAAAAATGAAATTACCACATGGACCATGCAGTAGCTTGGCGGTAGTTCCAAACTGGCGCATGTTGGCCGTACATAGACGCCTACGTAGCTTAGTAAAAGGGCCCTCAGACAGTAAATAGTTGCGCACTACTTTTAATTATAGCTCACGGCCCCGATGAAAAAGAGCCCAGCTCGCGTATTTGGGTTTAAAAAAGTTTTGGACAAGTTCCTGAATGAAAAGTCCATAGTCTGTTATTGAGATGGACATGAGGAAACCACTCCTTGCCCCGGGATTGGTAGCATGGGATGTTGCCACTAATTGGATTTCTGCCAGGTACTTGTGACCTGGATTGGCCTCTGTTGGAAACAGGATGCTGGGCTAGATGGGCCATTGGGCTGACCCAGTATGACTATTCTTATGTGCTTATTCAGCAGGTAGAAGTTAAGGTCAACAAATAAGCTGTAGGTGATACCTGTTTACTGAACTAACATATTATCGCAACATGATTCTATAGATGCAGATACAAGGCCCAGTTTTGCATAGGGCATGTAGAAAAGATTTGGAGCATGCAGGTTAGAATGCATTCAGGGGGTCTTTTACTAAAGCATAGCTCAAGTTATTTGCAGCAGGGCCCATAGGAATAAAATGGGCCCTGCTGAAGATAACTCGAGCTAAGCTTTATAAAGGTCCAATAAATGAGGAACCTTGTATAAAATACTGTTAAGAACAGTGGGCTATATGCATGCAAGTACCAGTACATCCAGTGGGAACAGCCATTTTGGTAAGAAATATGTTCAAAAAAAGACGAGCATCACTGGGAATTTAGAATATGTAAGCTTGATACTTGCACTTGTTGGTGATGACTTTTCAGTATCAGAATATGTATGAATAAGTGCCAGGTTTTACAAAACTAGACATCCATGAAGAGCTAATTTAATTTAATTTTGGCATTTATAATCTGCTTAACTATCAAGTTCAAAGTGAAGGACAATCACACATTATAGGCAGGAGTTTTCTTTGTCCCTAGAGGGCTCGCAATCTCAGTTTTTTTACCTGAGGGCAATGGTGGGTAAAGTGACTTGCCCAGGGTCACAGGAAGCTGCTGTCATGGTCTTAGGGTCTTAGCAAACTGTCACAGACTCAGGGACAACATGAGCTCTTAGGCTGCTGTTGAATGACAGCAGCAGGCAGAACCTCCAACCAGGACTAGACAAGCAGGACTGGAGCAGACTAGCAGTGCAAAAAGCACACAGGCAGAAACAGACCACAAGTGCACAGAGCATACAGGCAGTTCTAAGAAACAAACCAGGACTGGACTGAACAAGCACTTGACTAGGCAAGGAACAGCGGGACAGAACCAAGTAAAACCAGAAGAGAAAACACTCAAACAGACCACAAGGCCGACATGGAACCCATGCACACAGAGCCCTCTCCTACGGGCCGCAAAGCTGAATGGGAGCCCAAACACAACAGCAGAAAGCAGAAGAGACTAGGCAGAGCTCTGGGCGAGGCAGACTAGGCAGATCTCTAGGCTGAGCCACACACACAACAAAACAAACAGGCAATAACCAAGACTGAAGTGCTAACACTAGCACACAGACAAACAGAAGAACTAAAGCAGAAGTGCCACACAAGCACACCGACTAGGACACAGGGCAGAAGTGCTACTCAAGCACACCAACAAATCTCATCCTCCTTATGAGGGCTACCGCTGATGATGTCATGACTACAGGAAAGGGGCTTGAAACACACTGAATACCAGAGTGAGACTTAGAACACACAGGAAGTGGAAGCACTACAGGAAAGAGGCTTGAAACACACTGAACACCAGAGTGAGGCTTGGAACACACAGGAAGTGGTAGCAGAGGCAACAATGCAAAGAACAGAATAGACTGGAGCTATCTCTGAAGCTGACCATCGGAAAACAAAGTGAGACTGAAAAGTGAAGTCACGACCACAGTCATGACAGCTGCAGTGAGAATTAAACCCAGGATGCCAGGATCAAAGCCTACTGGACTAACCATTAGGTGACTCCTCCACTACAATTAAGGAGCCAAGCAAGATAACCCCACAGGATTCAAAGCAGTGGGACTCAGGGCAGGAGATGGGGAAGAAACAGCCAGTGCTGCTATCCTCCTCTTTATGAGGCCCAGTCACTGTGGGATGTGAATGAACCTCCCAGCTTCTGCCTAGAACTGGCAAACTGCACAGGAAGGGAGAGACTTTGCAGCCCTTGCTATGCCTGCAGAATCATGGGGCCCTGTTTTCTAGCCCACACTTATTATTTTACAGTACCATTTCTCTCATGTACTGCTATTTCATTTCAAGGCAGCCTAAGGATGCTCCACCCCTTGCCATGCTAAGGCTGTGTGCAGCATTACAATTTCTGGATGTCATTCAGCCATGAGGAAATGTGATGATTACAGACTGTGAAGTGCCCTAACAATCAGCTATGCGTGTTACACCATCCATTATTTTCCCTCGATTTTTCAAAACTGTTGCTTTTGTCTGGATTTATAATTGCTCTCCATCACCAGGTTTACTTGCTTGTCTTGATTTTTCCTTTGAAATGTTTCTGTGTTTTTCTTTCCTGGATAGACTCAAGAGGCATTGCTTCCATTCTCTCTCTCTCTCTCTCTCTCTCTCTCTCCGCCCAGTTATTTTTATCTCATCTGTCAGCAGCTTCCTTTTGCCACGTGACATATACCATTCATTCCCTGCTGTGACAGTGTTATTTTCTTATTACACCTAGTGCCGTCTTTCATTTCCTTCCTAAGCTTCGATTTATTAATTCTTTAATTTTCTCCTTTTTCTTCCCACTAAGAACTGAGGGACGGGGAGAAGGATAGCTGGGTGGTACTGCTTCTTCCTCACTGCCCATCAGTTGAACTGCATAAAGCATTGGAAAAGCATTTCATAGACGCGTGGAGAGAATAGCAATAGAATGTGCTCTCCAGCTGCTGCAGTGCTTTCACAGGCTTTACCCTACCTGTTTACTAATTCATGACCCTTCTTTTCTTCCTTTCAGTAGATGAACAAGGGATATCAGTTTTCAAAACTGCGTAAGTGACTAAGCAAGTTTCCCAGAGGTCTAGGTGCATGCATCTCATATTCTAATGACCTTAATGAAAATGAAATAGAGAAAAGAGTTTTTTAAAACAGTTCTTGCTTGCAGTTGGTGTTTTGAAACATTAACTTGACTGAGGGCCAGATGCACTAAACAATCATTAGAGCCCTTCCCTTACTGATTCTCTTAGCGAATTGGTAAAGAACGGGCATGCATTAAGGAAAGGGAATGCAAATGAGCTGCTCGTTGTAGCTCACTTGCATTCTCTATTCCATCGTTAAACACTCGGCCAATCGGCTGGTCGAGCATGCGCAGAGCAGCCAAGTGTTATGCTGGCTGCTCTGCGTATGCCAAATACGCATCCCTGTGCCGCCCGAAGATGCCGCGCTGCTCACCCCCTCCGATGCGGCTCGAGTGCAGTTGAGAACACCCATCCAAAAAAACATCCATTTTGGCTGTCATTCCCCCCCCCCCCCCCCCCCCCCCCCCGCACTGTGATTGGCTCAGAGACTTCCAGGTCTCTCAGCTGAGTAAAGCACTGGCAAAAAAGACATTTTTATTATTGCGGGGGGAATGACGGCCAAAATGGGCATTTTGTTTTGGATGGGCGCCCATTTTGGCCATCATTCCCCCATCACTCACTCTGTCACTCACACACACTTGCAGATTCACTCTCTCTCTCACACACAGTCACTCTCACACACACTCTCTCAAACATATGCACTCCAAGGAAAACCTTGCTAGCGCCCATTTCATTTGTGTCTGAAATGGGCCTTTTCTACTAGTTCTATATATTGTGCCTTAATTTCTGCATGGAAATCAAAGCATATTCTATAACAATGCATATAATTTAATTGGTTAACTAGCTAATCAGCACTGTTAATTGGATGTTAAGCAATTATCAGCACCAATGGAAATTAATTATGATTTATGTGCAGAACTCGCTAAGTGTATACTATAACATGATGCACATAAATTCCAAGTTGCACAGTTGAAAAGAGGGCATGGTTATGGGTGTGGAATGGGAGTGTCTTAGGCATTTTGAAAATGTATGTACATTGTTATAGAATATATCCGATCTGCGCCTAATTTAGGTGTCGGGATTTATGACAAGTAAAGCATGGCCTAAATGGACATGACCAAATTTGGTCACATGGAGAGGCCCTTGGCGTTATTCAATATACCGAGTGGAAATTTAATCCAATTCTATAACATTTAGGCATACTTTAGAGAATACGCCTAGGCGTATTTTTTTTCCACACGGATTTTTCAAGCACCAAATTTAGAATCTGGCCCTTTGCGTCCAATTTTGGGCACCAGCCTTTATGCCTGCCAAAACCTGATGTAAATGCTGGCACTCAATTTATAGCAGTTGGGGCACACAGTTGATAGTAGTTTATAATATAACATGGAGGGGGATAATCGAACGGGGGCGCCCATCTCTAAGGGTGCCCATCTCTAAGGATGGCCCCGTAAAGGGGTGTGGCAACCCGTATTATCGAAACAAGATGGACGTCCATCTTTCATTTCGATAATATGGTCGGGGACGCCCAAATCATGAAATTTAGGTCGTCCCAGGTTTTCGACAATAATGGAAAGCGAGGACGCCCATCTCAGAAATGTCCAAATCCAAGCCATTTGGTTGTGGGAGGAGCCAGCATTTGTAGTGCACTGGTCCCACTAACTGAATGAAAAAAGCCCTTCCCTTACCGATCCGGAAAGGAACGGGCATGCATGAAGAAAATTGCATGCAAATGAGCTGCTCACTGTTAGCTCATTTGCACACGATTTCCTTCCTAAGGAGGGGGACGTCCAAAATATGTAGGTTTCTGTGAAAAGGACGTCCATGCCTTTGCTATGCCTCCGACACCCTCTTTATTTATTTATTTGGCTTTTGGATCACAAGTAGCAGCAATGGAATTTGAACTGGCCACTGATTGCAAGACCAGAGCTCTAACCACTAGACCACTCTGCCACTCCTCCACTCTATTCCACTTCCCTTAAAATTTGGCTGTCCCTGTGGGGGGCAGTTGAGGACGTCCAAAATGTTTGAAAGAAGGACGTCCACGCCTTCGTTATGCCTCCGCTGACACACATATACCCCCCCCCCCAGGGACCTGCATACTGCTCCCCCCCCCCCCCACAGGGATGGCCAGATTTCAAGGGCATAGAGGAGTGGTGGAGTGGCCTAATGGTTAGAGCACTGGTCTTGCAATCCAGAAGTGGCAGGTTCAAATCCCACTGCTGCTACTTGTAATCCAAGTAAATAAATAAAGAGGGTGTCAGAGGCATAGTAAAGGCATGGACGTCCTTCTCACAGAAACATCCACATTTTGGATGTCCTCAACTGCCATCACAGGGACAGAGGCATAGCAAAGGGCATACTCTAAAAAAAAAAAAAGATAAAAGTTTTTGAAGTTGTTTTTTTCAGGTGGGAGGTGGTTAGTGACCACTGGGGAAGTCAGGGGTGGTCATCCACAATTCCTTCCAGTGGTCATCTGGTCAGTTCAGGCACCTTTTTGATGCTTGGTCATGAAAAAAATGGACCAAGCAAAGTCGTCCAAATGCTCATGAGGGACGCCCTTCTTTTTTCCATTATCGGCCGAGGACACCCATCTATTAACTACACCCCTGTCCCGCCTTCGGTACACTGCCAACACGCCCCCTTGAACTTTGGTCATCCCCGTGACGGAAAACAGTTGAGGACACCCAAAATCAGCTTTCGATTATGCCAATTTGGGCGACCTTAGGAGAAGGACGCCTATCTCCCGATTTGTGTCAGAAGGTGGGCACACTTCTCCTTCGAAAATAAGCAGGATTGTAACATAGTAGATGACGGCAGAGAAAGCCCCAGCTCCCCACACATTGGGCCTAACTTCTGGGAATGCTCCTTGATTCGCCTATACCCCTCCCATAGCTACGCTGCTTTTGAATTGAATGCTCTAAAATTTAGGTGTACATGTTACAGAATAGGGTTCAGGGCAGATCTGAACCTAAATACTTGTTAATGCCAATCACGGCATTGTTACCACCTCATTAACTAATTAGTTTAGGCGCGGATATGACATCTTCACCCAAAATTGGGTGCCCAGCTTTGGGCACCTAAATAGAATCTGGGGTTAAGTGTATAAACAGAGGAGCTTCAGCTAACTGTGATGGCACTTACTGCAGTTTGGAGAATGCTAGAAGGCCACTAACATTTCCGGTGCAAAGTGTTTATATGTAATCTAAAAGAGAAACCCCTCCATCCAACTTCTTTTCCTACCTAGCCACCTCTCTGCAAAGATTTGGTGTGAACTGGGGTGGAGGGTGGGTGATCTCCCTAACACCAACTCTGCTAGAACAATCCTGGGAAAATGCAAAATTGGACATCATGAGATCATTTTCAAAAGGATTTAGGCTCCTAACTTTGAGACTGAGGGTCTTAAATTGGCCTCTTTGAAAATTAACTAGGGCTGAGCATTTTTGAGCTGCTAAAAATAGGTTTAAGTGAAATTGCCATGCCAATGCCTGGGCTGTGCCTGTGTGCAAAGCAATAGCAACAGTTTCTGCAGAGGCTTGAGTAGAGATATGTGGTAGCCGTGTTAGTCCACTTTTAAAAGTAATCAATAGAAATAGAATAAAATAAAACATAGAAAAGAAAATAAGATGATACCTTTTTTATTAGACTAACTTAATACATATTTTGATTAGCTTTCGAAGGTAGCCCTTCTTTGTCAGATCAGAAATAAGCAAATTTTGATAAGTAACAACATATATTACTGAAACATCAAAGTATTTCAGTGACAGTCTGAAAGGATGAGGGAGGGGTGGGTTAGGTGAGAAACAGAGAGGGCTGAGAGGATGAGGGACAGGGAGATATGCATGGTGATCAGAGAGTGACATAGCAGTGGAATTTCATGTTTATAATGGGCTAGAAAACCCAGATCTTTGTTAAGTCCTGTCTGGTGGGTGTCAAAATATTTAAAATTCAGACATTAAGAACAGTAAGATGATGACAGACTAGAATAATAATATATCAGGGATGTAGCATCTCGCCTATACTTCATGGGAACTCCCTGGAAACCTTCATCTTGAGGAACACAATGGTTGAGGTCAGGGGTGGACACTGCTGTTGAGAGAATGGTCAAAATAGTCACAACAAAAGCAAATAAAATGTGGAAAAATGATTCATTCACTCCTTCCAAATTATTCACCAAAATAAAAAAAAAATCTGTTTTTACCTTTTTTTTTTTTTACAGAGTCACAAAAGAGAGGGTAACAGCATACAAAAAAACAACAGAAACACAAAAAAATTTGATTAGGTTCCTGTTCACAGTGTCGCGAGGCACTTTAAGGCTGGTCTCCTTCTATCTTGAATACTCCATTTATATAATGATGCATTTCTATGATATTATACTGCATGCAAGTTTTACTTCATCCGTCCTGCTATGTTCCATTAAGCACTTATTGTAATCTTATCTTGTATGACATCGGGCTGTAGTGCATCTCCGTGGTTTTGCGCATATATATATATATATATATAGAGAGAGAGAGAGAGAGAGATTTTTTTGAACTAATATATTGATGTGTTTCTATGTTAGACCCCTGAGGCAGGCGTTTGTACGCCGAAACACGGCCTGTGTCGGGTCATCTTTTGGAATAAAGGATTACATTTTTCTCTTTCCTCAAGGCCCAGTGTTTGCTTTTTTTGTGTTTCTGTTTACCTTTTTTTTAAAACATTATGGAAAAAAATCTTGAGGTATAAATGAACTAGGAATCTGAGTCAGAGAAAACACAGAAAAAAAGATATGTTGCAGTGATAGTGAGCTGCAGGTGCAAAAGAGAATAATTTTGGATGCTTGAATGTAATTCCCTTAAATCAGACAGAATCATTTTCAATTGTTTTTCTTGCTAGTTGCCATTTGCCAAAATGTGAACAGATGTGTTTTGTTTTGATTTGGTTTTCTGAGACACAGCACTGAGATGATGTATGCAGTTTTCTTGGGGTAAAGCATTAGACTAATTAGAATAGCTTTTTTTTCCAGTGTTATACTTACACACATTGCAAGGCAATGGTGTGATAAATTCTGCAATGTTTTGTTTGGGTGTCAGAGTTACACTGCCATATTAAGCTGATGGGATGTGCAAATGAGTGTTTTAGACTGCTGCGGATATTAGAGCAGTTTTGAGGCTACCTATGAGTACTGGTCGTGGTGGCACGCTCATCAGCTGCCCCCTTTTCTTTTTATGTTGTCTCCCAAATGAAGCACAAATCACACAGGAGGCCACATGATCCTGTATGTCATGTTTCATTTCTGGCCACCAGACTAACATATTCAGGGTTGCCGGCATCTCTTCAGTTTTAGGGTGCCCCATGGGACCTGCTCCATGAACCCACTGCATCCAATCTTTCCCTTGAGCTCTGGGGATAGCTATAACCAATCCTTCCTCCTTCTTCACACACAGCATTTCTTTCTGTATAGTGAGTGTGAGAAAGGGTGTATGTTGGTAAGCGTTATCTGGGGTGTGTTGCACTAGTTGCTTCAGATTGGAAAGCTCCGAGTCATTTTCCTGCAGTGTCTGGAAATAATCTGGTGGTACCACCTGATCATAATCAGTGGACCGTGTGGCCATGGCTACCATCCGGGTCGGCTCATACCAGGGTCATATAGGGCCTACATGGCATGCTTCCTTGTATCTTGCAGCACCTCACGCCTGGAATAGACTTCCCAAGCCTGTGTGTCTAGCCCCGTCTTTGGCCGTCTTCAAGTCCAGACTTAAAGCCCACCTCTTTACCACTGCTTTTGACTCCTAACCACTACTCACTTGCCCTGTCCTTTAACCTCACCTTTTATTCCCTTACCCTTAATTGTTCTGTCTGTTTTACCTGTCTTATCTAGATTGTAAGCTCTTTGAGCAGGGACTGTCTTTTTTGTGTATGGTGTACAGCGCTGCGTATGCCTTGTAGCGCTATAGAAATGATAAATAGTAGTAGTAGTAGTAGTAGTAGTACTTATTCAGCTTTGGGGGTTTACAACTGGCAAGGATAGGGTGGTTTTCAGATGCAGCTGCTAACGAGAGCTATAATCAAACACTGGTAATGGATAGAATTGTTGATGTGTTCAGGAGCGGTCTTAGCAATTACAGGGTCCTGTGTAGACCAGTTTTGTCGGACACCCTACCTGCCTCACCCTGCTTTCCTCCCGCCACCTAGCCCTGCCCCCACCTAGTCCTTCCCCTGTTAACAAGGTTTTATTTAAAAAAAATTAATTTTTTTATTTATGACATTTCAAATAAAGACAAATTAAGCAAAACAGAAAAACTGACTATCATAGGAAACCAAGGGGCCCTGTTTAATAAGCCGCTCTGTAGACGCATTAACTTTTTAGTGCGTGCTAAAAACAGCGGTCCTCTGTCAGAGTGTGACATTTTGTACATAGCAGCAGGCAGAAAGAAAGAAAGATAGTAAGCCAAGGTAAACACAGTTAAAAAGTTAAAGCATATGAACCTGTTAAAGCAGAGGGAGAATTGTGGATGGGTTGGGGGAGGGAAGAAGAGATGCTTCAGGAGGAGTGAGGGGCATGGGCTAGAAGGAGAGGAAGGGAGAGATACAGCAAAAGGGTGAAATCTTATATATGGGGGTCGTGGGAAGCAGGAGATGCTGCATGGACAGGGAGAAATATTGGACATAGGGATGAAGGGAGAGATGGTGCATGGGGAAGAGAGAGAGAAATATTGGACATGATGTGTGGCAGGGGGTGGGGTAGAGACCTGTATGGCCGGGGGGGTGCCATGAAAGATTACTCAGACACTAAGGGTGCTGTGAACCGAAAAACTTTGGGAACCACTGTAATATTAAGCAATGAAAAAAAAAACCCAAAATTATTCAGTTCAAGTCCACTACAATTCCAATTACATAGAGGAGAATAAAGCAACCCCTTTATAATAGCTTTTCATTAGCTACCAGTTAAGCCAATGGGAAGAGTTTAAAATTTTGTAATACATTTTTAAAATTTTACACGATCTGATGCTTAACTATATACTGACTTGGGTAATATGTCTTCCATCTCAATGCTTACAGTCTGAAAATCAAACTAAAGCAAAATTCCCTAGACTTTCAGATCACTATCCTGGAAAAGAAGCTCTATTGATGGTACAGGGCCAGAGTTATGAAACTCTTTACCTTTAGCCTTGCATCAGAAAAAGAACTACAGGCAATTATGTCATTCTTTAAAAAACATTTATTTGGGAAATATTACAATCCAATACAAGCATTTGGTTTACAATAACTACTACTACTACTACTACTTATCATTTCTATAGCGCTACTAGATGTACGCAGCACTGTACACTTGAACATGAAGAGACAGTCCCTGCTCGACAGAGCTTACAATCTAAATAAGATTTCTATGTAATTCGTAGTAAATATGATTTCTATGTAACTTTCATTTGTATGATGGGAATTGTAGTGTAACTGATGATAGACTGGCTTGATGTTGTTATCCACCCTGAGCTATATTGTAATGGTTAAGTAGATTATAAATGTGAAATTAAAATCAAGATTTTTCACAAAAAAAGCAGAAGGTCTATGTCTGTATCTCCTTCTGAAAACCATAGGGCCTCAGTGTATTTCAAGGAGTGGGTTGAGAACCACTCGTCTGTAGGAGTCTACCTTGATCTTTCAGGCCCAGAGTGAAAAAACTTTCTTAGTGAATCAGACTTTAAGAAAATAATAAGGAGAGGGACATTTATGCAGACTGTGAAATGAATAATAAGAGTGTTAATCTATATGAACTACTTACAATGCATAAACTTATAGCATTATATATTGAAACCAAAGGACCCAAGAGCAACTAGATTCAGAGAAGATTGCTACATTGGATTTTATACTGCACTATTTTTACTTGGCTTTTCTCTACACTGTACAATTTGGTCATTATAGTAAGATGTTATTATAATGATGATATTCAATTTGGTAGTGAGTGATGTGGGAAACTGTGGTTATAACATGACCCTAAATTAGAAAAAGCCTTATGTCAAAGGAAGGTTTTATAAAGGGCTTACTTTGTGTTCCCAGCACACTGCATTTGAAATTGCTTGCTTTGTAAATATGAACAGTATGCATTTCCAAGATGCAGTACAACAGAAAGCCAAATGTTAAATGATAACATTTCTCCATGCAATCATTTTGAAAATATGTGGGTTGATGTCTCTGCTAGCCACACAAATGTGAGCGACGTTAGTAAGAGTCAACACAATACAGACCCGAATGTTTCTACTGGTATTAGGTTGGTAAATTATCTGTTCCTCCTATAGGTCAGCAATTAGTGCTTGTTTGTTGCTACAGGATAGAAACTCCTGCCAAGCAATTCACTAAACACTGCCAGGTGGCTTTCCAGGGAAAATAATTGGCTTTCTTAAGGCAAAAATTCTGTTTGCTGCTAGTAATTATTCTCTGCCAAACACTGAATGGATCAAATGTTTTTGGTTCACAGTAGCATCAACTTCTTATCTTTGTGATGCCTTCTTCCTCCTTAATTATCAATAGTAATAATTTTTCAAATAATAATACTGGATTAATTTTTATGGATTCTGATAAATAAACTAAATGGTCTCGATTGCCCAACACCACCCCTCCTGGAACAATCCGGTAAAAACACTTAGGGCCCTGTTTACTAAGCCACACTATAAGCGTGCTAGAGTTTTTAGCGCGTGCTAAAAATTAGTGCGCACTAACGCTAGAGACACCCATAGAAATATATGGGTGTCTCTAGCATTAGCACGTGCTAATTTTTAGTGCTAGCTAAAATTGCTAGCGCACCTTAGTAAACTACTACTACTACTACTACTTAACATTTCTAGAACGCAGCCCTTAATTGGCTACCATGAGATCCATTTTCAAAAAGCTTAGGGGGTCCTTTTAGGTGCGCTGAAAAATGGCTTGCGGTAGCGTAGGCATGGGTGTTTGGCGCTTGTTGATCCATTTTTCAGCACGCCTGTAAAAAAAAAGGCCTTTTTAAAACTTTTTGCCGAAAATGGACGTACCTGAGAATCAAACTTGCCGTGCGTCCATTTTGGGTCTGCAACCTTGCCACCAGCCATTGACCTAGCAGTAAAGACTCACATGGTAACCGACCGGTCATGATCTATGCATGTCAAATGCCACTTGGCACGCGTCTGATAAGCACATCCGAAAGACGCGCGTATCAGACACGCGCCAAAAATGAAATTATGGCAAGAACAACACGGTAACCAGGTGGTAACTCCATTTTGGTGCACATTGGGTGCACGTAGACGTTTACGCGACTTAGTAAAAGGGCCCCTTAGGTTCCTAAGCTGGCCTCTGAAAACTTACTAGGGCTGAGTGCCTACATTTCTGCTCAAAATTTAATTAAATGTAAATTTAGGGACCTAAAATGTTGGTGGCAACATGAGCGGATTTAGGGTGAGGAGAAAATTAGGTGATTAGCACTGATGTTTGGTACTTATGCACCTAAATTAGCCTCAAATATAAGAAAATGAATAACAGGCCAGCATTTACAAGTATAACTTTTCAGCAACTAAATTTAAGTGAATTTTCAATGAAAATTTAGGCCTTTATATTTGATTGAAAATAGGGGACAAGTTTAAGGGTCCTTTTACTAAGCTGCACTAAAACGTGGCCTGCACTATTTTTAGTGTGTGGATTTCTTGCGTGCTGAGGCCACTTTTAGCATGGCGATAAAATGGCTGCAATTTCATTTTTCCCCCATTAATGGCCAAGTGCTAATTCCATAATTAGAATGTGGCCATTAGCGTGGCAGCCTTTACCACCACCTATTTAGTAGGCGGTAAGGGCTCCCGCGCTAATCAGCAGATTGCAATATGCCGCTTATCACATGTGCTGATTTCAGAACTACTGCAGGATGCCTGAGTGTGTCCTGTGGTAGTGCCTTTTAGAGTGCAGTAAGCACACTTTACGTCACTTAGTAAAAGGTCCTCTTAGGCACCTAATGTAGATTCTAAAATTTAGGAGCTCAAAGGTGGGGGGGGGGTGAAATAATGGAGGCAACTTCCAAAAGCCATTTAACTGGATAAATAGGCGATATGAAAAGTATTAAACATGGAAACAACTAAGGGCCCTGCTTACTAAGGTGCGCTAGCGTTTTTAGCACATGCTAAAAATTAGTGTGTGCTAATGCTAGAGACACTCATATATTTCTATGGGTGTCTCTAGCGTTAGTGCACACTCATTTTTAGCACGCGCTAAAAACGATAGCACGCTTATAGTGTGTCTTAGTAAACAGGGCCCTAAGTGTTTTCACCAGATTGTTCCAAGAGAGGTGGTGTTGGGTAATCGAGGCCATTTAGAGTATTTATCAGGATCCATACAAATTAATCCAGTATTGTTATTTGAAAAATTATTACTATTGATAATTAAGAAGGCATCACCAAGATACAAAGTTGATGCTACTTTGAACCAAAAACATTTGATCCATAGGAATATATGGGTGTCTCTAGCATTGACCCATAGAAAAGAGGGAAGAGATGCTGCAGGTGGTGGAGGAAGAGAGAGAGAGGGATAGTATTGTGTTGGGTGAGAGATGCTACACAGGGGTGGGGAGGGGCAAGATATGCTGCATGGGGGAGATAGGAGTGAGAGATGTTGTACAGGAGAGAGAAGGGCAAGAGATGCTGCACATGGGGAAAGGAGTGAGAGAGGGAGAAATATTGTATATGGGGTGGAGGAGAGGGAGAAATGCTGCATGGAGGGGGAGGGGCGAGAGAGGGAGAAATGTTGGACATAGAGGTGAAGGGGAGGGAGAGATGGTGCATGGGGGTGGAGGGGAGGACGGGATAGATGCAGCAAAAGGGTTAGAGGGACAAGAAAGGGAGAAATGTTGTATATGGGGGTGGAGGGGAGGGATAGATGCTGCATGGACAGGAAGAGGGGTGAGAGAGGGAGAAATGTTAGACATAGGGGTGAATGGGAGGGAGAGATGGTACATGGGGGGCAGAGGTAGAAATTTCATTTCACTATTTATATACCGCTTAGACCTAAGCAGTTTACAGTTTCATTTTACAGGTACTGGACATGACAGTGGCGAGGAGGAAGGGAAAGATATTTCATGGGGGGGGGGGAGAAATGTTTGACCTGGAGCACAAGGGAGGGGGAGAGAGCCAGAAATGTTGGGCATAGTGGAGGAAGGGAGAGAATGCTGCATGGGAGGGAGAGGGAAGAGAGATGTTGGATCTGGGTACAAGGGAAGGAGAGAGGGAGATGGTGAACAATGGGAGAGAGGGGGAGATGTAGGACATGGGGTTAGATGAGGGGTGGGGAGAGATGCACAGGAGGTGGAGAGGGGAGAGAGGGAGATGTTGGATCAAGGAGCAGATGGGAGTGATGGAGAAGTCCACCACAAGCACTGAAGAAACACCCTCCATGGATACAGCATAGTAAGCACAAACCAGTGGAGGAGAAAACCTTGCACAAAAGGTGTCCAAAAAAGTACTTTATTCAGTCTTCACAACAGACCCTTAGGTCTTTATGAAGATGAAGGGTCTGTTGTGAAGAATGAATAAAGTATTTTTTTTATACCATTTGTGCAAGGTTTTGTTTTGATCTCCTTCACTGTTTTGTGCTTGCAGTGATGGAGAGATGCTAGATAATGGGAGCGAGGGAAGATTTAGGGAGAAATGCTGGACTATAGGGGACAAGGCAGAAGAGAAGAGAGAAGGAACAGGGAGATGTCAGGCTACGAGGGTGGGGAGAGAAGAAAGAGGGAGCAGATACTGGGCTAGAAGAGTGGAGGGAGGAAGATGCTAGGAACAGTGGAACCATGTGGGAAAGGCCGGGGGGGGGAGGGTGGCAAGGAAATAGATGAGAGGATAGTGATTACAGAGGATAGATATATGGTAATGGGGAGTAGATTTAAGATGGAAGGGAATGGCTGGGGAAACAGTGAGTTCAGGAATGGGAGAGCTAGTGGATGAGAGACAAAGATGGAAAGTAAAAAGGAGATGGGTGAGAAAGGGTGAAAACTGAGTTGACAGAGACAGAAAAGTAAAAAAAAAAAAGAAAGAGCTAAAAAGGAACAATCAGTATGTCAGAGGTGGGTGTACTGAGGGAATAGACAGCAGAAGGGAGAAAAGACAAAGGGACAGCAGCCACTTGAAGGAGAGTTAGTAGACAACAGGCAGGTAATTAGAACCAACAAAATGGAAAACTAAAAAGTCCAGACAACAAAGGTAGAAAAAAGTTTTTTATTTTGAATGTTTTAAATGGAATATGCTAGCTATGGGAAAAGTGCATAGCAAACATCTTTGCATTGTGTTCGGTAGAAAAGGAAATGCATTTGTTTTTGTTTCTCCAGTGTTGTAGTACATGTCAAGTTTAACTTCTTGGGGTTCTCAATTCAAATTTTGTGTAAATATTTATAGTTCTAATTTGTGATCCCTTCTTCTGTATTTGGTGAGGGTGTGATAGTAATAGCAAGTGGGGAAATCGGAGGGGAGGCAGGGAGGAGAGGGGATTGGAGAGAGTTCCCTCCTTTATTTTCTGACCTGATCCAGTGCATGTCTAACACTGACCCTAACCCTTGCTATATGGTGGGGATCCCCAGCATCCCCAGGTGAGGACCTCCTCCAAAGGCAGCAAGAACTCCCTTTTACCAAGCTCTCCAGTCAGCAACAGCATCTTTAAGCCACTGACTACTAAGCATGCATGGAGTGTCGGCATCGGTCGCTTAGGGATGTTGTTGCTGCCTGTAAAGCTTGGTAAAAGGGAGTTACTACTACTACTACTACTACTACTATTTAGCATTTCTATAGCGCTACAAGGCGTACGCAGCGCTGCACAAACATAGAAGAAAGACAGTCCCTGCTCAAAGAACTTACAATCTAATAGACAAAAAATAAATAAAGTAAGCAAATCAAATCAATTAATGTGAACGGGAAGGAAGAGAGGAGGGTAGATGGTTACGAGAGGTGGAGGCGAGTGGTTACAAGTGGTTACGAGTCAAAAGCAATGTTAAAGAGGAAGTCTTCAGCTGACAGAGCTTGAGGATCCTCATTAGCTAAAATATTTATATTCTGAGGTGGAGATAGGGCGGGGCAGAGAAAATCTTATGCCCACCCACTTTGGGCTCAGGCCCACCTAAAATTGGCTGTCTGGCCGTGCCACTGGGTCAACATTTTGTCACTTTGCTTCAGGGATCACAGGAATAAACTTTGACATTAAAAAAAGCTTATTAGTGACAAAAATATATACTGTATAACCAAAAGCTCTTATATTACTAGAAGCTTACTTCAAATACCAGCCTCCCTGCAGGTAAAAGTATGCACAGATTCTTTGAATTGGTGAGGTTTTTATGACCAAAAGTAACTATTACATTTCACTATTAACCTTAAGATGAAGGTACCAGCTAGGGCTGTTTTTGGATTTGCTGTTTATTCTAGGATCATCTCTTCCAGAATTGACCTGTCAAAGCAGACAGGCCTCTGTAATACTGATCCTCTATTTTGTGCCCAGGAACAGGCTAACTCAACAAATCATTCTGACCAGTTCAATCTGTTTTGGCACATAAATTTCCAACATGTTGGCAATTTCATCAGATGTTTGAACTGACTTCACGGTGAAAAATTAAAGTAGTCTGCATTGTGAACACATTTTGCATAACCCTATCCATTCACAGCCTTAGTCATATAAATATTTCATTCTTGATATCCAATTAGCACAGTAAAACTGTCTAAGATGCTATGGTTTATACATGTAGTGTGATCTTCAAATAGTACAGTGAGATAACTATAATTCTCTGATAATACAACTATACACCTTTCTGGGTGGAAACTAGAGAAAATAGTATGTTATTGCTAAGAGAAAGAAGAAAAGATCACAGCAACCCATGGAGAAAAAGAATGCAAGTTTGCTATAAAATATATATATTTATTTTAAAACTTATAACCTGCTTAAAACCTAAGTGCGTCCAAACCTTGAGTATTGCGTTCAGTTCTGGTCACCATGTCTCAAAAAAGATATAGCGGAATTAGAAAAGGTTCAAAGAAGAGCGGCCAAAATGATAAAGGGGATGTAACTCCTCTCGTATGAGGAAATGCTAAAGAGGTTAGTGCTCTTCAGCTTAGAAAAGAGACGGATGAGGGGAGATATGATTGAGGTCTACAAAATCTTGTGGTGTAGAATGAGTAGAAGTAAATCAATTTTTTACTCGTTCCAAAAGTACAAAGACTAGGGGACATTTGAGGAAGTTGCATGGAAAATACTTTTAAAACAAACAGGAGGAAATATTTTTTTACTCAGTGAATAGTTAAGCTATTCCAGGCATATGGTGCAGCAAGATAAAAGGAACGGATTCTGGAGTTAGCAGTGGAGGAGAAGTGTGCAGATAAGAGAGATTAATACAGTGAATGGAGGTCCTGGGGAGGGGTGCAGATAAGAGAGATTTACCCAGTGAACAGAGTTCCTGGGGAGGACTGTAGGGAGAGAAAAGAGTGGAGAGGTACTCAGGAGCTGCAGAGTGAATGCATTTGTAAGTCAATAAGAGGAGTTTGAACTGTATACAGAAATGGATAGGGAGCCAATATGAACATGGCGACACTGATGGAATATAAGTCATGCAGCAGAATTTTGAACAGATTGAAAGGAAGAGAGATGGCTTAGTGGGAGACCTATGAGAAGAAAGTTGCAATAGTCTAAGCGAGAGGTGATAAGAGTGTGGATTAGGATTCTGGTAGTGTGCTCAGAAAGGAAAGGATGAATTTTGGTGATATTATAGAGAAAGAAACGACAGGCTTTAGCAGTCTGCTGAATATCTGCAGAGAAGGAGAGAGAGGAGTCGAAAATGAACCCAAGGTTACGAGCTGATGAGACAAGGAGGATGAGAGTGTTATCCACAGAGACAGAGAATGAGGGAAGAGGAGAAGTAGGTTTAGGGGGAAAGATAAGAAGCTCAGTCTTGGTCATGTTTAGTTTCAGATGGTGGTGCATCATCCAGGCAGCAATGTCAGACAGGCAGGTTGATACTTTGGCCTGGATTCTTGCTGAAATTTCTGGTGTGGAGAGGTAGATCTGGGAATCATTGGTGTAAAGGTAACACTGAAAACCATGGGAGGAGATCAGAATACCAAGGGAAGAAGTATAGATGGAGAAAAGAAGAGGTCCCAGAATAGATCCCTGATGTACACCAACTGATAGTGGGATAGAAGTGGAGGAGGATCCACCAGAGTATACACTAAAAGTACGATGGGAGTGGTAAGAAGAAAACCAGGAAAGAACAGAGCCCTGAAATCAAAGTGAGGGCAGCATATCAAGGAATAGACTGTGATCAACAGTGTCAAAAGCAGCAATGGATCGAGAAGGATAAGGATAAAATAAAGACCTTTGGATCTGGCCAGGAACAGGTCATTGGAGACTTTAGGAAGTGCTGTTTCAGTTGAATGAAGAGGGCAAAAGCCATATTGAAGTGGATCAAGAATAGCTTGAGATGAAAATCAAGACAATGGCAGTGAACAGCACATTCAAGTATCTTGGATAGGAAAGAGAGGAAGGGAGATGGGGCGATAGTTGAAAGGGCAGGTAGGGTCCAATGATGGTTTTTAAAGGAGTGGTGTGACTACAGCATGTTTGAAGGCATCAGGAACAGTCACAGTGGAAAGTGAAAGATATGACAGTAGGAGAGATATTGCTAAGTAGATTGGTGGGAATAGGATCAGAGGAACAGGTAGTTTCGAGGAGGAAAGAAAATGTGCAGTTTCCTCTTCAGTGATTTCAGAAAAGGAGGCAGGCGTTGAAGGAAGGCTGAGATAATGGACTAAGGGAAGGAGAGGTGGAGGTGGCTTGGTTGAGAATTCAAGTTTAATCTTGTGAACCTTATCATGAAAGGACTCAGCCAGAGTCTGGGGAAAAAGTGAACGGGGAGTTGGAGGTGAAAGCACTTTGAGGAGAGAGTTCAGTGTGGCAAAGAGACTCAAGGGTTTGAGCCAAGAGAATTTGTCAACTAGATGTAGTGGTCCTGTTTGGCAAGTGAAAGAAAGACTTGAAGGAGGTCAGCAAGAATTTGAAATGTATGAAGTCAGAATGGGCACAGGATTTCAGCCAAAGGCGTTCGGCAGAGCAGGCACAGGAACGTAGGTAACAGATTCTACAGATCGGCCAAGGCTGGGATTTGGTATGCCTTACAGAACAGGGTATCCAGAGCAGAGAAGAGAGTAGTATTATAGGAAGAGACAGCCTCATTGACAGACTTGGGTAACATAGTGGTTGAGAAGAGATTTGAAACACTGGAGGGCATAGTAGAAAGGTCAATAGCCTGAAGATTCCTAAATTCCCAAGACTCCCAGTCTGCTTCTTCTCCTTATAGAGTTCGGACTCAGATTGTGCTTGGTAGAAGGCCTGGAGAACAGATGGCTGAGAGGAGATATGATAGAGGTATATAAAATACTGAGTGGAGTAGAACAGGTAGATGTGAATCGTTTGTTTACTCTTTCCAAAAATACTAGGACAAGGGGGCATGCAAAGAAGCTAGTAAGTAGTACATTTAAAACAAATCGGAGAAAATTATTCACTCAATGAGTAATTTAACTCTAGAATTCATTGCCAGAGAATGTGGTAAAAGCAGTTAGCCTAGCAGGGTTTTAAAAAAGGTTGGCTGTTTCCTAAAAGAAAAGTCCATAAGTCATTATTAAGATGGACTTGGGAAAATCCACTGCATATTCTAGGATAAGCAGCATAAAATTGGTTTTACTGTTCTGGGATCTTGCCAAGTACTTGTGACCTGGATTGACCACTGTAGGAAACAGGATACTGGGCTTGATGAACCTTCAGTCTGTCCCAGTACAGCACTGCTTATGTTCTTGTGTTCTTAACTTTACCTGAACTGAAAGGCAGCGTTCTGAGGTCATTGTTGGCAATGGGTTTGCATTTACATGCACACATTAAAGTTCAGTCATATGCATGTAACTTGAAAAATCCACATATAGTAAAGAGCAAGTGTAAACGTAAGTGCATAAATTCTCCCTACACCCCTTCCCGTGCACTCCGCTCCATGGACAAATCCTTCTTATCTGTTCCCTTCTCCACTACTGCCAACTCCAGACTTCGCGCCTTCTGTCTCGCTGCACCCTACGCCTGGAATAAACTTCCTGAGCCCCTACGTCTTGCCCCATCCTTGGCCACCTTTAAATCTAGACTGAAAGCCCACCTCTTTAACATTGCTTTTGACTCGTAACCACTTGTAACCACCTGCCTCCACCTACCCTCCTCCTTCCTGTACACAATAATTGATTTGATTTGCTTACTTTATTTTTTGTCTATTAGATTGTAAGCTCTTTGAGCAGGGACTGTCTTTCTTCTATGTTTGTGTACTACTACTACTACTACTATTTAGCATTTCTATAGCGCTACAAGGCATACGCAGCGCTGTACAAACATAGAAGAAAGACAGTCCCTGCTCAAAGAGCTTACAATCTAATAGACAAAAAATAAATAAAGTAAGCAAATCAAATCAATTAATGTGAACGGGAAGGAAGAGAGGAGGGTAGGTGGAGGCGAGTGGTTACAAGTGGTTACGAGTCAAAAGCAATGTTAAAGAGGTGGGTTTTCAGTCTAGATTTAAAGGTGGCCAAGGATGGGGCAAGACGTAGGGGCTGAGGAAGTTTATTCCAGGCGTAGGGTGCAGCGAGACAGAAGGCGCGAAGTCTGGAGTTGGCAGTAGTGGAGAAGGGAACAGATAAGTAGGATTTATCCATGGAGCGGAGTGCACGGGAAGGGGTGTAGGGAAGGACGAGTGTGGAGAGATACTGGGGAGCAGCAGAGTGAATACATTTATAGGTTAGTAGAAGAAGTTTGAACAGGATGCGAAAACGGATAGGGAGCCAGTGAAGGGTCTTGAGGAGAGGGGTAGTATGAGTAAAGCGACCCTGGCGGAAGATGAGACGGGCAGCAGAGTTTTGAACCGACTGGAGAGGGGAGAGGTGACTAAGTGGGAGGCCAGCAAGAAGCAGATTGCAGTAGTCTAAACGAGAGGTGACAAGGGTGTGGATGAGGGTTTTGGTAGAGTGCTCGGAAAGAAAGGGGCGGATTTTACGGATGTTGTAGCGCTGTGTACACCTTGTAGCGCTATAGAAATGCTAAATAGTAGTAGTAGTAGTAGTAGTAGTAATTTTTAAAATGGAGGTGAATGCATCCTTACACTTTGAACATTTATAGAAGCCCATATGTTGTAGCGCTGTGTACACCTTGTAGCGCTATAGAAATGCTAAATAGTAGTAGTAGTAGTAGTAGTAGTAGTAGTAGTAGTAATTTTTAAAATGGAGGTGAATGCATCCTTACACTTTGAACATTTATAGAAGCCCATATGAGAAAATAAATGCGCATACTCTAAAAGTACCTCCATGTTATTAAGTTTGAAACTTATGGTCAGGACTCTGAGCGCAGGACTGTGTAATAAGCAAACATACAATGCCTGAACCATAAATTAATCCCACCTGAGTACATAAAAGCATTGGCATCAACTCCAGCTGAGTAACATGATAAAGATATAACAGTGTTGACAGAGCTATGGAATGAAGAAATGGGAAAAGCATTAGATAAATCGACCCAGAGGAAAAGGTCCTTGTGCAGATGAGAAATCCACTACTGCGAGTCTCACAGGAACTTAAGCATTTGGAACAGGAAATGGAGAGAAGTGAATGGTACTAGCATAAAGCCAGTATAGCTGATGCAGCTCTAAGTGGGAATGGAGAAAGCCCCTACTAATTCCTGAACTTAGTGTAGTTTGACATCAGACATTAACTCAAAGTCCGATGGCGGCTCTGTGTTTTTGCTGCAGGGGTCTCTGCTATCTTTGCTAGTAATGTGATGTGTTATATGGGAATGTATATGCCAGTACCTTCCTGTACATGGGAGAAGACAGGAAAATGAGAGGATGTCATGTAAGAGTATAATAAATGGAAATAAAACAAAGCAAAACAAACAAGACCAGTGTTCCCTCTAAGTTGTGCAGAAGTCCTCCAACTATATTCCTGCCAGTAATGGTGCTGTTTCAATATCACATTTTCAACAGCAAGAGACAGGCAAGTTCTGCACTGCAGGACTCCAGAGACTAGCTTGTACCTACTAATTGGCACCATGATATTGAAGTATCAGCCCTCCACCCCCACCCCACTGGCAGCAATGAGGTTTGTGGACTCCCGACCCGAACAGCTTAGAAAGAACATTGGAAAAGAATAAGGTAATACTTTCGTTAAAATGAACTAACTTTATATATTTTTTGACAAATAAAACCCCATGAATATATCTCTCCCCCCCCCCCCTTTTTTTTTTTTGTTGTCTCTTTTTCTGACACTCTAGCAGCAAGTCAAATCTTCAAGAGAAATGGAATCTGGGCTCTGTGGAGTTGAGTCCTGATAATACAATCCAGTCTAAAGGCAAAGGGAAAAATGATTGATTCTAGATTCCAATTCTAGATTCCATTCTTAGCCATCCAGGTGAGGGTTAGAGCTCACACATGGAGTTACCAGACTCAGTGGAATGAGACCTTGTGATATAAAAGTTGTCCATGGAGCTTAGGGAAGTTTTTGTCTTTTCTCTGAAAACCTTCCTGGGTGGGATGAGCACACAAGTTTGGAGTGGCTGGAATATTAGGTCCTGAGAATCAAAATGACTAAGGGCTAGAAGAGTAGATTTTTCGTACCTTTGTGTACTGAGAGAACTTTGGGGGTAATTTCTGCTAGTTTGGATGGTGTTAAGGTGTATTTTCAAAGCACTAAGACTTACAAAGTTACGTAGAGGGGCATTTTTGAAAGAGCGTCTTAGTTGGACTTTGGACGTTTTGAGCAAAATGTACCAAATCTGAATAGAAAATATACCCATTTTCAAAACAGAACGTCTATCTCTTTTTTTTTCAAAAATACCATTTAGAAAAAGGTTTTGTTATTTTATCTTTTCAAACCATTTTTGAAGAAAAAAAAAACACACAAGTTAAAAACGCACAAAATCAAGCCATTGGGATGTAGGAGGGGCCAGCATTTTTAGCAGACTGATTCCCCAGACATCCCAGAAGAGCAATGGGGCACCCTAGGGTGCACTGCTGTGCACCTCACCTTTGCTCCCTTATCTTGTCTGCTGAGCCCTCCAAAACCCACCCAAAACCCAGTACTCCCACCTGTATACCATTACAATACCTCTATGAGTGAAGAGGGCACCTATATGTGAATATAGCGGGTTTCTGGTGAGTTTTGGAGGGCTTACAGTTTGACAGTACAAGTGTGACAAGTAGGAGAAGGTATGGGCCTGGGTCCACCTGTCTACAGTGCACTGCACCCACCACTATACTACTATGGGGACCTGCATGCTGCTCTAATGGATCTGATAACATCTGAGGCTGTCATAGAGGCTTGGGAGTACTATTTTTATTTATATTTTTTCAGTGTGGAAGGTTGTCAGTGACCACTGGGAGAGTGAGGAGTGGTCATCCCTGAATCCCTTCAGTGGTCATCTGGTCATTTAGGGCACTTTTTGTGTCTTATTCGTTAGAAAAACAGGTCTAGCTCAAAACGTTAATGTTTTCACCCTAGAGAATTTGGTATTGTTCCATTATGGCTCTAAAATGTCCAAGTGTTAGGCACGCCTTAATCCTGCCTTCAAAACACCCCCGACATGCCCCTTGTGTTTTGGACACATTGCAGACAAAAAACATAGACAGACGTCTGCAAAACAGGTTTCAAAAATACCAATTTGGACATTTTGAGAAGAAATCTATTCAAATGGTGCTTTATGACACTTTTTGAATGTTTTTCTCTTTCATAAATGAGCCCCTTGGAGGGGCATAATCGAACGGGGACGACCATCTCTAAGGGCACCCATATCTGAGGACGTCCCCGCGAAGGGGCGGGGCATCCCGTATTATCGAAACAAGATGGGCGTCCATCTTTCGTTTTGATAACACAGTCAGTGACGCCCAAATCTCACCATTTAGGTCGACCTTAGAGATGGTCAACCTAAATGTTGAGATGGTCGACCTTAGAGATGGGCGACCTCGGTTTTCGCCGGTAATGGAAACTGAGGACGCCCATCTCAAAAATGACCAAATCCAAGGCATTTGGTCGTGGGAGGAGCCAGCATTCGTAGTGCACTTGTCCGCCTCACATGCCAGGACACCAACCGGGCACCCTAGGGGGCACTGCAATGGACCTCACAAATTGCTCTCAGGTGCATAGCTCCCTTACCTTGGGTGCTGAGCCCCCCCAACCCCCCCCCAAACCCATTCCCCACAACTGTACAACACCATAGCCCTTATGGGTGAAGGGGGGCACCTACATGTGGGTACAGTGGGTTTCAGGTAGGTTTTGGAGGGCTCACATTTACCACCACAAGTGTAACAGGTAGGGGGGATGGGCCTGGGTCCGCCTGCCTGAAGTGCACTACACCCACTAAAAACTGCTCCAGGGACCTACATACTGCTGTCAGGGAGCTGGGTATGATATTTCAGGCTGGCATAGAGGCTGGCAAAAGATGTTTTTAAATTTTTCTTTTTGGGTGGGAGGGGGTTGGTGGCCTCCCACTTAACCATCTATCCCCCCCTTCAATCCGTTCAGAACTCTGCTGCACGTCTTATCTTCTGCCTAGACCAAAATGCTCATATCACCCCTCTCCTCAAGTCACTTCACTGGCTTCTGATCAGGTACCGCATACAGTTCGAGCTTCTCCTACTAACCTACAAATGCACTCAATCTGCAGCCCCTCACTACCTCTCTACCCTCATCTCCTCTTACGCTCCTACCCGTCACCTCCGCTCACAGGACAAATCCCTCCTCTCAGTACCCTTCCCCACCACCGCCAACTCCAGACTCCGCCCTTTCTGCCTCGCCTCACCCTATGCGTGGAATAGACTCCCTGAGCCCATACGCCAAGCCCCCTCCCTACCCATCTTCAAATCCTTGCTCAAAGCCCACCTCTTCAATGTCGCTTTCGGCACCTAACCATTGTACCTCTATCCAGGAATTCTAGAATGCCTCAATCTTGATTGACTGCACTTTTTGTCCTTTAGATTGTAAGCTCCTTCGAGCAGGGACTGTCCTTCTTTGTTAATTGTACAGCGCTGCGCAACCCTGTAGCACTTTAGAAATGTTAAATAGTAGTAGTAGTAGTGGTGACCACTGGGGGAGTAAGGGGAGGTCATCCCCGATTCCGTCCGATGGTCATCTGGTCAGTTTGGGCACCTTTTCGAGGCTTGGTCATGAAAAAAAAGGGACCAATTAAAGTCGGCCAAATGCTTGTCAGGGACACCCTTCTTTTTTCCATTATCGGCCGAGGACGCCCATCTGTTAAGCACGCCCCAGTCCCGCCTTCGGTACACTGCCAACTTTGGTCGTCCCCGCAACGGAAAGCAGTTGAGGACGCCCAAAATCGGCTTTCCATTATGTCGATTTGGGCAACCCTGAGAGAAGGACGCCCATCTCCCAATTTGTGTTGGAAGATGGGCTCCCTTCTCTTTTGAAAATGCCCCTGATAGTAACCTCTGGAACTTTGTAAGTCTAAGTGCTTTGAAAATGAACCTCTCTGTGACCCAAAGATGAAAGATCTTTCCAGTGCATTTTTTGTAGAAAAAAAGGTGCCGGTACTCATTATGGGCGGGGTCACCACATATAGCTCCACACCTATGATAGCCACACCCGCATTAGCCACACCCCTTATATCAGCCATGGCGCATATAAACAGACATCATTGAAAATTTACTAGTATAGGAGAAAAACAATAACTTGTGATTTTTTTTCATTATAAATCATTTCTGTAAGATGTTACAGCTCCAGTATACCCAGTGCAAAATAAGACAACAGATATAAATTCTCAAATTGGACAAATTCCAAACACTAAAATGAAAATAAAATAATTTTTTTCCACCTTTGTTGTCTGGTGACTGTTTTCTATCCATACTGGTCCAAGTGTCTGATTCTGCTGCTCTCTATCTGTTCTCTTAACTCCGTTTCCAGGGCTTCCTTTCCATTTATTTCTTTACTTTCCTCCTTTCTTCTTCCATGTCCAGCATTTCTCCTCTCTCCCCGCCAACCCCTCCATCCATCCATGTCCAGCAATTCTCCTCTATCTCCTGCTCTGCTCTCCTCTCCATCCATTTCCAGCATTTCTCCTTCCTCTCCTGCCATCCCATCCATGTGCATCTCCTTCCTATCTTCCCTCCCCTCCATCCATGTCCAGCATGTCTCCTCTCCCCTCCCCTCCCATGTCCAGTGATTCTCCTCTCTTCCCTGCCCTCCTCTCCTATCCAAGTCCAGCAATTCTCTCTTCCCTGCCTTCCCCTTCCATCCATGTCAGGCAATTCTCCATTCTCCTCTCTCCCCTGCCCTACTATCCCATCCCCTCCATGTCCAGCGATTCTCTTTTGCCCCCTATCCTCCCCCTCCCTTCAATGTCCAGTGACTCGCCCCAGCCTCCACTTGCCCCGAGATCATTCAAACCCCAGCCCCATTTGCCCAGCCCCCCAGCCCCACTTGCCCATACACACATACCCCCAGCCCTACTTGTCCACACACACACACCCCCAGCCCCACTTGCCCACACACACACACACACACACCCTCAGCCCTATTTGCCCCCACACACACACACACACCCAGTCCTACTTGCCCACACACACCCCCAGCCCCAATTGGCCACACACACCCCCCAGCCCCAATTGGCCACACACCTCCCCAGCCCCAATTGGCCACACAACCCCCCCCCCCCGCCCCACTTGCCCACACACACACACACCCAGCCCTACTTGCCCACATACATCCCCAGCCCCAATTGGCCACACACACACCCCCAGCCCCAATTGGCCACACAACCCCCCCAGCCCCACTTGCCCACAACCCCCCCCAGCCCCACTTGCCCACACACCCCCCAGCCCCACTTGCTCAGCCTCCTCTGCTCGCTCCCTGCTGTTTGCACCAATCCCTGCCTCGTAAAACTTATTTTTTCGCGAACCAGCAGACTGAAGAAATAAAACAAACAGCTGACAGTCTTGTCTCCTTCGATCGCGTCGGCCGCTTCCTTTCCCTGCATTCTCAGCGCGTCCCGCCCTCGAGGAAAGGAAATGACATCAGAGGAGGGCGAGACACGCTCAGAATGCAGGGAAAGGAAGCGGCCGACGCGATTGAAGGAGACAAGACTGTCAGCTGTTTGTTTTATTTCTTCAGTCTGCCGGTTCGCGAAAAAATAAGTTTTATGAGGCAGGGATCGGTGCAAACAGCAGGGAGCGAGCAGGGGAGCCCCAGAAAAAAGGTGCCGGTACGCCGTACCGTCGCGTACCAGCACAAAAAAAGCACTGCATCTTTTGGATGTGTGCTTACAAACATCCCAGATGGGTTCAGAGAACCTGCAGAGCCTGGACCTTCTCTTTTCTCATTTTTTTATCTGTCACTTACTTTTTATCCTGTCTCCTTCTATCTCTGATCCTAACGCAATTTGCTGATTATTGTATATTGTAATTTCCTTTCTACCATTGATTCTGTATTATAAACTGCTCAGGAGTGGCTTCACCAGGGCTTTTTTTGTAGGGGTACTTGGGAGTACTGAGTACTGGCACCTTTTCCATTGTCTGCTAAAATTGACCCAAGGACCCCAAGTTTTAATGAAAGATCTCAGGCTCTACACACCAATTCTGCCTTGTCATAGGTTCTGTGACTGGTTGCAGGGGGCCTGGCTATTGTGGGGTGGATCCCTCAGTGATCACCCCACCCTTGAAAGGTGGTCTAGCATTTGAGTACCGGCACCTTTTTTGCTAGAAAAGATGCACTGGGTTTCACAGACCTGCCCTTCAGCTGCTTTTTCACTCCTTACTGTTCTTGTCTTCGCACTGTATTTTTGCAATCTCACTTTCCTTTCCCAATGTGTCTTCCTTTTCTATTTAATATTAATATTTTATTACTAATACAGCATATTGGATGAGATTGTAATGTTCTACCTTTTGTGTTGTCCTTGTTAATGCTTTTCTTTCATTTCTCTCTCTTTTTCACAATTGTAAACCACTTAGATATATTTTTGACTTTGCGGTATATCAAATAAAGTTGATGATGATGTGTGGTATACCAAGCAATTGAAATAAATACATGAATTAATGAATGGCCGAATGAAGGCAAGAGCTGAGCAATTGAAGTCTTTATGTGAAGTGTCTTTCAGGTCCCCAGAGCTGAAGGGGGTATCCAGGAGAAGAGGACTCTGAGTCAGAGAAGAAGAATGGCTACCCCTTTTCCTGAAAAGGGGTGCCCACAGCGACGTACCAAGGGGGGGCGGTCCACCCCGGGTGCACGCCACTGGGGGGGTGCTGCTACCATAACCCTTACGGGTGAAGGGGGGCACCTATATATGGGTACAGTGGGTTTGTGGTGGGTTTTGGAGAGCTCGCTGTTCCCTCCACAAATGTAACAGGTAGGGGGGTATGGGCCGGGTCCGCCTGTCTGAAGTGCACTGCAGTACCCACTAAAACTGCTCCAGGGACCTGCATGCGCTGTCATGGACCTGAGTATGACATCTGAGGCTGGCACGACATATTTTTAAAGATGTTTTTTGAGGGTGGGAGGGGGTTAGTGACCACTGGGGGAGTAATGGGAGGTCATCCCCAATTCTTTCCGGTGGTCATCTAGTGATTTCAGGCACCTTTTTGTGCCTTAGTCGTAAGAAAAACAGGTCCGGGTGAAAGCGTCCAAGTGTTCGTCAGGTACGTCCTGACGAACACTTGGACGTTTTCACCGTCCTTGTTTTTTCGATTATGGGTCAAGGACGTCCAAGTGTTAGGCATGCCCAAGCCCCGCCTTCGCTACACCTCCAACACGCCCCCTTGAACTTTGACCATCCTTGCAACGGAGTGCAGTTGGAGACATCCTAAATCGGGTTTCGATTATACCGATTTGGACGTCCCTGGGAGAAGGACGTCCATCTTCCGATTTATGCTGAAAAGATGAATATCCTTCTCTTTCAAAAATGAGCCCCATAGTGTATGGTTATATTGAAAATGTTTCCTAGGATTGTATACTCAAAAAAATATATTATTATATAGTGTGTCCCAATTTTTTTTAATAGTCCTGAATTTATAACATAATATTAAGCTCCTACTATAAGATAAATTTTCAGCTGAAAATAGAGAATAAATATAGGAGCTCAGCTTTTTTTGAATATCAGGTCTATTGTGATCCTTACTTGCTTAAGGTAGGGAAAAGATGATGAATATAAATCATTGTTTGAGCAAGACCACAGAATTGTTTCAGACTTACAGGCCGGGGCTGTGCGCAGCAAATCGGCCTTACCACCGGGCTTGCCCAGGAGCACAGCGATGGTTCTAGGTCTGCCGCACACCGTTTCCAGTGCTGGAAAATATTTTTTATTTTCTAATGCCAGTAGGCGGGGAGTGGGCATACCCAGTGGTAATCAGGCAGCACTATGCACTGCCCAATTACCACTAGGTTACCAACGGAGCCCTCACCACCTCCTACATAGGAGGCGGTAAGAGCTCCAGTAATAAATAGCCACACAATTTTTTAAGTACTCCACAGCCATTTACTGCCTCCTTTTTTAAATAAAAACCTTTTACCCGCTGCCCACATGCTGATGCCACCACAGGCCACCTTTTACCATTGCCTGATAAAAGAGCCCCTAATGGCACAATTCTACAAAGGGTAGCTTAGTGCCAGTTTTATGACAGCATTAGGGCACGCCTAACCTGTTCTAGAATATTAGCACTAATCTGATTTAGTGCCAAAAGTTAGGCACAACTACTTATGCCAGGTCAACGGCTGGCATAAGTTGATACGTCTGTGTGATCCCGGTAATGCACACAACTGCTATTCTATAAGGTATGTGCATTGCTATGCAGAATGACCATGACACGCCCATGTTTCACTCACAGGTATGGACCACTTGTGGTTATGCACTCCCCTATTCCTATAATCCACAAAGAGGCAATCCTTACCAGACATCCCTTCTGAAATATTGCTTACAAAGATGTAAAAAGAAATGAGACCAAGAACCGATCTTTGTGGCACACCACTTGTAACGTCCCTTTCCTCAGAGTGAACTCCATTTACCACTATTTTTTGTTGCCTCAACCAATTTCTAATCCAGACAGTCAGTTTAGGGTCTATATTGAAGGCACTCACTTTTCCCCGGATTCTATATACTGCAACTTAAGTTGCGCATGCAAATCCAGTCGTATTCTGGATTTGTGTGTGCATCTTAATTAGTTAACAAGCAAATCAGCGCCGGTAATTGCCAATTAACTAGTTATTGACACTAATTGGCATTAATTAGAATTTACAAGCACAACTGTCTAAGCGTATTCTGTAACGTGATGTGCGCAAATCCTAAGTTGTGTAGTTGAAAAGGGGGCATGGGCCTTTCTGAAATCTATGCGTGTGGTTATAGAATACAGCCAGTCCGTGTGTAATTTAGGTGTCAGCATTCACACCAAGTAGTCTGCGCAACTAAATTTAGTTGTGGGCAGTTTAGTTGCGCAGACGAGTGCTCGGCGTATTCTATAAACTGTGCAGAAATTTAGGCCTTTTCTATAAAGTATGCCTAGGTGTATTATTTTTCAGCACCGATTATATAGGCATGATATATAGAATCTAGTCCTTTATTTATAAGTTGTCCAAAGCTTTGCAGAAAGATACAGAAATATTTCCCTTTATACCGGCTTTGGTGCCAATTTTGGGAGGCTGAAGTGCTGTAACGCACCTTTGTCAGGGGTCAATAGAGTGAATATATGTAAAATATTGAGCTGATTTTATGCACTTTTATCTCGATATTTTACATTTACTGACTCTATTGACCCCTGACAAAGGTGCTTGTTGTTGAAACACGGCCCATGACGGGTCTAATCAAGGACTCTTGACTGACCCATTCTTGAATGGCCCTTGGTTCTTTTTTGTCTTTCTATTATACTGGGTTCCACAGACTTGATTTTTCTGTACATATTACATCCTATGAATGCCAGACGGAAGCTCTCATTGGCATGATGTAGTACAACGGCAAGGATTAGCAGTACATTTGAGACACTGAGATCATATCTGGCTATAAAGAGTACCTGTTGAAAAAACTCCAAACAGCTTAACACTGCAGCCAGGTTCATATAGAAAATCTCTCAATTTGAAAGTGCCTCCCCTTTATTAATCAAATTACACTTGCTTCCCATCAAAGCAAGAATCACCTTCAAATTATGTACATTTATATTTCAAATCCTAAATGGCACAGCTCCAGACTATATGGTACCATTGATAAACTTACCTCAAAGAAACGCTAAATATGAAGCAAGAAACTAACTCAGACTACACTTCCCAAATTGCAAAAAAGTGATCTACAAACCTGTCCACCCTGCAGACTTTACTTACCTAGGAATCAAATGGTGGAACTTCTTCCCACCAAAATAAGAAATATACAGGAATATACTAGATTCCACAAAATCCTCAAATCAAGCAAACAACCATATCTCAAACAACTAATTATTACCTGAATTGGTTATTATTCTATTTACCATTAGCCTTCTCTTTGCTTCATGTACAATTTCTCATTCATAATAGATTTTCTAAATATTAAACATCCATAACTAACTCAGTACATTTATGATACTGTATTGTAAAATTGGATTCTTACAACAAATTACTTTCTTATACATTATTCTTTGTTATGTATCCTATACTGTTTATTGTAAGCCACATTGAACTGAAACTTGTTTGGGATAAATTAGATTGTAAGCTCTGTCAAGCAGGGACTGTCTCTTCATGTTCAAGTGTACAGCGCTGCGTACGTCTAGTAGCGCTTTAGAAATGATAAGTAGTAGTAGTAGTAGGATATAAATGTCACAAATAAATAAATATTCCACATACTCTGGTTTAGGAGGGATGTTCAATATTGTTATGGAATGCGCAAAATTAACCAATTTGAAGATACTGCCCCCAAGAGAAACATGCCTAATAGATATTCACTAATTGTCCTGAATGTCTCAGATAAGTTATTTGAACCCCCTTTTACCACTGTAGCAGCAGAAGCTGCATGGGAGGGGACACAGCAGGTAAGATGACAGCAGAGACAATGTCTAAAATGCACCAAGAACTAATGAGTGTAAGATGGCCACAGCAACAAGAAAGAAATAGACACAGACATAAAAAAGTAGGTCAGGCAGGCTTAATACATTTCTTCTGAGCAAGGAGAAGCCTGGATGTAACCTAAGACAGCTTTTTCAATCAAAAGCCATAACAAAATCACAAGCCTCATTCCCATTACTAAATCAAGTTATAGCTTCTATGAGGGTTTTTTCCCCCCTAGAACAATCTACTAGAGCTTGCAAAACTGAAAAAAAAAAATGCAAATACCCAGGAGATGCTGCAACAAATATTTAATTAGAAAACTAAACATTTAAAAATCCAGAATAGTGTAAAGAAATGAGTACCACTTTGAACAGTGAGGAAAAACTGGCTCCTTGAATGTTTTCATTTGGATCTTGGCTGACTCCAGTGGGATACAGGACCCAAGGTAGATAACTTATGAGGGCCCCCTCTTACTCTTACCCCAGGGATGGCCCTGATTTGAATTAATCAAAGATGAATTTGCCACTTCAAACAGTAGGGATGTGCAGGGGAAAAATTTTTCCATTCATTTTTAAATATTGTTCCCAATCTTTAACATTCTTTTCAGTTCATTTCAAGCTATTTTCCTAATAAAAATGTTTTAATGTGGGCAAATCAACTTTCAATACTTTAATTCATAAGTAAATGCACATTACATTAATGTTGCATGCAAAATTGATTTATGGTGTAGTATCAAACCAAATATACTCCGAGGGGTATTTTCGATAGTGTGTTTTGTACTAAACGTACCAAATCTGAATAGGAAATAAGCCCATTTTCAGAAAAGAAAAATGTCTGTCTTTTTTTTTTTTTCAAAAATACCATTTCAATCAAGATTTTATGCTTTATGCATTATCTTTTTAGGCCATTTCTGAAGATAAAAAAGGCACAAAATCAAGCCATTGGGATGTAGAAGAGGCCAGCATTTTTTTAGCAGACTGGTTCCCCGGACATCCCAGGAGAGCAGTGACGCATGTTAGAGGACGCAGCTGTGGACTTCATAATGGACTTCATATAAGCAGATAATGAACAGCCCTATGAAAGAATATGTCAGTAAGAAAATCTCAGTTTGTTCCTAAAGTGGACTTAGGTTTGTGTGCAACACCCTTCAGTTGAGATGCACTGATCTGAACGTATGAATTCCTACTTCTATCTAAAATGGCACTGTATATGTAGTTTTTTACAGCTGCAGTCATCACTCTTGCTAAATTCTGTTTGCATATTCATTAGAGGGTGCTCATTTTCGAAAGAGAAAAATGTACAAAAATTGTCACAAAGCACCATTTGGATGGATTTCTTCTCAAAACGTCCAAATTGGTATTCACAAAACCTGTTTTGCAGACATCTATCTATGCATTTCATCTGCAATGCATCCAAATCACAAGGGGGCTTGTCAAGGGACATTTCGAAAGCGAGCTCAGGGTATGCCTAACATTTGGATGTTTTACAGCCATAATGGAACAGAGCCAAAGCATCTATGGGGGAAACTTCAACATTTTAGTCTAGACCTGATTTTCTAACAAACAAGACCCAAAAAGGTGCACTAAATGACCAGATGACCACTGGAGGGAATTAGGGATGACCCCCTTACTCTCCCAGTGGTCACTGAACCCCCCTCCCATCCCCCAAAAATGTGAATATAAATAGTGCTCACCAGCCTCAATGACATCCTCAGATGTTATAGCCAGGTCCCCAGAGTAGTATAGTGGTGGGTGCAGTGTACTGCAGAAAGGTGGACTCAAGCCCATACCTCCTCCTACCTGTTACACTTGTGGTGGAAACTGTGAGCCCTCCAAAACTCACCAGAAACCCACTGTACCCATATATAGGTGCCCCCTTCACACATAAGGGCTATTGTACTGGTGTACAGCTGGGAGGGTAATAGGTTTGGGTGGGTTTTGGAGGGCTCAGCAGACAAGATAAGGGAGCAACAATCAGATGTGAACCTGGGAGCATTTATTTTTAATGAAAAACATGTCAAGACCTTGTATTAGCCATTGCAAAATTTTATTGTATCTTTGGCTTTATATAAAATTCTGTATAGTCCACAAGAAGTAGTCTCACAGGAAAGGCTAGTTGTCTAGTATATTAATCACTTTGCATGCAGAATATTTTTGTAACTGCTAACTACTGCTATAATTAATTTGAAAGAGCTAATTTAGGTCAAGTGAATTACTTTGTAGTGATAGTTTTGCGTAGTTAATGCGTGTTTGGGCCTATGTTTTATTATACTGGCACAACTTCAAAAAGATATAACCAGGATGGAGTCGAACCAGAGGGCAGCTACTAAATTGGTCAGTGGTCTTCGTCGTAAAACATACAGAGACAGGCTCATAGATCTCAATATGTATACTTTAGAGGAAAGATGAAAGAGAGAGAAGAGACATTTAAATATCTCTGCAGTATAAATGCACAGGAGGCAGGACTCTTTCAAGTGAAAGGAAGCTCTGGAACGACAGGGCATAAGATAAAATCAAAGGGGGATAGACTCAAAAGTAATCTAAGGAAATACTTCTTTACAGAAAGGGTGGTGGATGTGTGGAACGACCTCCCGGTGGAAATGGTGAAGAGGACTGTATCTGAATTCAAGAAATCATGGGATAGGCATGTAGGATCTCTGAGGGAAAGGAAGAGACAGCAGATGATATGGATGGGCAGACTGGATAGGCCATATGGACTTTATCTCCGTCATTTTCTAGGTTTCTATGTTTCTATTCAGTGCCGCGAGGCAAAGCAATCTTTTCTGTTTTTCAGCATTGTGGCTGTAAGTGACAATGTCAAATAATCCTGCCAAAATGCTAAATAACAAAAGCATGATGACAGCAACTGGGGACAAACTGTAACAAAACTTAAATGTGCAAAGGGAGAGAAATTTGTGAATGGAGAAGGACAGACAATACCACAATGGTCTACTGGCCCATGGTTCAAATGACCAAAGTCAGCAAGCAATCCTTTCAACAAAATCATAGATCATGCTGCCCAGAATCTGTATATGTGAGGAACGGCGACAAAATTAAATGTCAAATGTCATCGACTCTAAATTGAAAATGGGAAACCAAGAAGTTGTAGTGGGCTATTTAAGGTGAATGGACTTAACAGGTTCTTGAACAAATGGGTTGTGTCAAGTACTACTTTTGTGATGTGCAATAAACATGAGATGGATATGAAATTACTAACATTTTTATACAGTGTGATGAAATGGAAAAGGATTCTGAATGAATTTAAGATATAAACTGTGTGTCTTTTATTAGCACAACTATTGCATTATTAATTGGACATTAATATTTAGTCAAAAAATATGTTCAGAAGCTTTAGACAGTAGTCAACACATTATTTTTGTTACTCTGACATTGCTTTGATGACATGTAGCAAAGTTAACAATAATATAACCAAGGAATGATGGCTTTCACAGGAAAAAATCAATACAAGATCTGTTTTTGTCAAAAGTTTGACTCTTGTGACTTATGTGCCCTTCAATTTTCACTTGTATTTTAGATTAGAATCTGCCAAAATGGAGAACGCAGCATAAACACCCATTTTTTAAAAAATGTATGGCACATAGATGTTTAGAAAGCTGGCACATAACCAGTTATATTTCTAAGGGGCCCTTTTACAAAGTAGCACTAAAATGTAGCCATAGCACAACAGTCAAATGGCCAATTTTTGAATATTTGTATTAATGGCCACATGCTAATTTATTTATTCATTTTATTTATTTATTAGGATTTATTTACCGCCTTTTTGAAGGAATTCCTCAAGGCGGTGTACAGCAAGAATAAGTCAAACATAAGCAATAGACAATTACAGCAGTAAAAATATTCAAATAACAATATGAAGTGTGGCATAGCATACTACATTACAATGCCAACACAATACACAATAAAACATTTTAATAGACAGCATAGGGTATAAGCAAAGATGGAACAGATAGATAAGATAAAGTAACAGGAGTAAGAAAATAAGGGACTAGTTAAAGAGAGTTGCAAATAAGGTCAGAAAGGTGCTTGAACATTATCTTGGCTAGGGTTGGAGTGGATAAGCATGTCCTACTATAATACGTTCAGCTGGTGTCATTTACTTCTTCTGTTAAAGGCCTGGTTGAAGAGCCAAGCTTTCAACTACATCCTGAAGTCTTGTGTTAAGCAAAGCCTTTCAGGGAGTGCATTCCAGAGCGTGGGGGCTACTCCGGAGAAGGCTTGTTTATTTATTTATTTAGATTTTGCTCACACCTTTTTCAGTAGTAGCTCAAGGTGAGTTACATTCAGGTACGTGCAGGACATCAGACTCACAGAAACAGAAGCCTGCTCGGCCGCATTGCTGATCTGCAAGGGCAGGCTTCTACATGGAATGCTGCTAGTGGAATAGCAACATTCCATGTAGAATCTCAAATAGTAGCAACAGAATCTCCAATAGTAGCAACATTCCATCTAGAATCTCCAATAGTAGCAACATTCCATGTAGAATCTCAAATAGGGAAAGGGAAATGGGACTTGATATACCGCCTTTCTGAGGTTTTTGCAACTACATTCAAAGCGGTTTACATATATTCAGGTATATACCAGAAGCAATGGAGGGTTAAGTGACTTTCCCAGAGTCACAAGGAGCTGTAGTGGAAATTGAACTCAGTTCCCCAGGATCAAAGTCCACTGTACTAACCACTAGGCCACGCCTCAGCATGCATCAAAAACATGCACCCATGCCATTGCTGGCCCCCTTTTGCCGCAGCTTCGTAAAAGGACCCCAAAGTTTGTTCTGAGCACAGTTTTAAAAGCGCTTTGCTCCTAAATTTTGGATCAGTAGTAGAAAACACTCTAGATGACCAGCAGCCTCTGTACATAGGCACCATCAATAGATACTATGATTTGGAACACAGAGGCCTAGAAGGGTTTATACCATTGAGTCCCGTTCACAAGGTACTTTTTGTTTCATATGTAACTTTAAAAGCCAGCACCAGGTCTAAAAACTTACCCAGTGTTACAGGGGTGCAGTCTTGTCAACAAATATGTGGCACTCTTCCCCCCCCCCCATACACTTACGCCCCCCCCCCCCCCCAGCACTAATTTTGCAGACTTGAAACCAAGTTCTGCATAACCTGTAACCTTCTCATAATCCAATAAGGAAGACCAATGTATAATGCATTCCTAAAAATACAATATGCTGTCTGCCAGATCAAAAAATAGCCTCAAGGGCCTAATTAGATGCAATTAGTAATAAGCATGCTGAGAAACTGTAGCTATGTGTGCAGAAAAAAGAACTAGACAGTTAATATATTCAGTACTGCTAACTATGGACTCAATTTACAAGTCCTATTCGCATTTGAAATGTGCATAAACTGGCATTTAAACATTTACCTTGCATAAGCATCTAAGTCATAGGAACATAAGAATCGCCATACTGGGTCAGATCAGTGGTCCATCTAGCCCAGTATCCTGTTTCCAACAGTGGCCAGTTCAAGTCACAAGTACCTGGTGGAAACCCAAATAGTAGCAACATTTCATGCTAACAATCTCAGGGCAAGAGGTGGCTTTCCTATGTCTGTCTCAATAGCACATTATGGACTTTTCTTCCAGGAACTTGTCCATAACTTTTTTAACCCCAGATATGCTAACCACTGTTACTACATCCTCCAGTAAAGAGTTCCAGAGCTTAACTATTTGTTGAGTGAAAAAATATTTTCTCCTATTTGTATTAAAAGTATTTTCATGTAATTTCATTGAGTGTCCTCTAATTTTTGTACTTATTGAAAAAGTAAAAAAAAAAAAAAATCACTTTTACCCATTCTACACCACTCAGGATTTTGTAGACCTCAATCATATCCCCCCCCCCCCCTCAGCCATCTCTTTTCCAAGCTGAAGAACCCTAACCTCATTAGCCTTTCTTCATATGAGTGGCGTTCCATCCCCTTTATCATTTTGTTCACTCTTCTTTGAATCTTTCTAATTCTGCTATATCTTTTTTGAGATATAATGATCAGAACTGAACACAATACTCAAGGTGAGATCACACTACGGAGCGATACAGAGGCATTATAATATTCTTTTTCTTATTTTCTATCCCTTTCCTAATAATTCCTAGCATCCTGTTTGCTTTCTTGGCCATCGACACCACCGCACACTGGGCAGAAGATTTCAGCATGTGGTCTACAATGACACATAGATCTTTTTGTTGGGTGCTGACTCCCAAAGTGGACCCTAGCATCAGGTAACTAGGATTTGGATTAGTCTTCCCAATGTGCATCACTTTGCATTTGTCTACATTAAATTTCATCTGCCGTTTGGATGCCCCAGTCTTTCGATTTCCTAAGATCTCCCTGCAATTTTTTACAGTCCACATGTGTTTTAACAACTTTGAATAGTTTTGTATCATCTGCCACTTTAATCACCTCATCTGTCATTCTGATTTCCAGATCATTTATAAATATGTTAAATGGCATCAGTCCCAGTACAGATCCCCGGGACACTCCACTATTCACCCTCTTCCATTGAGAAAAATGGCCACTTAACCATCCCCACTGTTTTCTGTCCAATAACCAATTCCTAATCCACAACAGAACATTGCCTCCTATCCCATAACTCTTAAATATTCTCAGGAGTCTCTCGTGAGGAACTTTGTCAATAGCTTTCTGAAAATCTAGATACATTACATCAACCAGCTCACCTTTATCCACGTGTTTATTTACGCCTTCAAAGAATTGAAGCAAATTGGCAAGGCAAGACTTCCCTTGGCTGAATCCCATGCTGACTCTGTCCCATTAAATCATGTTTGTCTCCATATTACAAAGTCAGGATATGCACGTATCAAACCCAAGTGCATGCAAATGGAAAAAAGGGGTGTGGTATCACATCATACCTTATGCTATGAGTATATCTTGTTGGGCAGACTGGATGGATCATACAGGTCTTTATCTGCCATCATCTACTAAAGTTACCACGTTATTATGTCTGCTGTGACTTGGGTGGGACATGGAAGTGGTAAGTTTATAGACATTTATTGCCCATTTCAGAAGAAGACTGAATGTCTCTGTCCTAAAAGACTGAATGTCAGGAGTTACACCTGCTACAAAGCACGTTTAGGGTTTGGGAAACAGCTGCTATTGAGCAGCACTCCACTGCAGGGATAAAGGGGCTGCCAAACTGGCAAGAGAAATTGGCAAGAAAATGGCATCATGATAATAACCAGTTATGTTTCTAAAATCAAAAAGATAAACAATTATGTGCTGGCTTTGAACCCGTCGATTTTTTTATGTGCTATGATTCTTAAATTGATGTTTGTGCTGCACACACCTGCTGCTTAAATGTCCATTTCTCCTGTATTTTAGAACAGGCTCTATGGTCACATGTTGTGTTCTAAAATACTGGTGAAACTTGAGACATACTGTCCTATACAGTTCCTAGTTTTACATCCTGTCTAAAATGAGCTGTATATATGTACAGCTATATGTATGTACATTGGTCACTGAATGCCACTACTACTGCTTATCATTTCTATAGCTACTAGACATATGCAGTGCTGTACACTAAACATGTATGAGACAGTTCCAGTTCGAAAGAGCTTAAAATCTAATCCAGACAAATTGACTGGAAAAATAAAGGATTAATGAATTACTGCTGCCACTGTTTTAATTTCAGCCTGCTTTTCAGCAGGATCTCTTTATCTAGCTTCCTTAGCCCTTTAGATCAATTGACTGCCAGCTACTCTTTCCCTTGAGTGCTGACTCTACTCAGCAGATTTTTGGAACTAGGAATTTTCACTTGGAAAAATTCTGGGACTTTTTCTTTCTGGGCATCGCCACCACAGCTGAAGGAGTTCTACATAAGTACATAAGTACATAAGTAATGCCATACTGGGAAAAGACCAAGGGTCCATCGAGCCCAGCATCCTGTCCACGACAGCGGCCAATCCAGGCCAAGGGCACCTGGCAAGCTTCCCAAACGTACAAACATTTTATACATGTTATTCCTGGAATTTTGGAGTTTTCCAAGTCCGTTTAGTAGCGGTTTATGGACTTGTCCTTTAGGAAACCGTCCAACCCCTTTTTAAACTCTGCTAAGCTAACCGCCTTCACCACTTTCTCCGGCAACGAATTCCAGAGTTTAATTACACGTTGGGTGAAGAAAAATTTTCTCCGATTTGTTTTAAATTTACTACACTGTAGTTTCATCGCATGCCCCCTAGTCCTAGTATTTTTGGAAAGCATGAACAGACGCTTCACATCCACCTGTTCCACTCCACTCATTATTTTATATACCTCTATCATGTCTCCCCTCAGCCATCTCTTCTCCAAGCTGTATAGCCCTAGCCTCCTTAGTCTTTCTTCATAGGGAAGTCGTCCCATCCCCGCTATCATTTTAGTCGCCCTTCGCTGCACCTTTTCCAATTCTACTATATCTTTCTTGAGATGCGGCGACCAGAATTGAACACAATACTCAAGGTGCGGTCGCACCATGGAGCGATACAATGGCATTATAACATCCTCACACCTGTTTTCCATACCTTTCCTGATAATACCCAACATTCTATTCGCTTTCTTAGCCGCAGCAGCACACTGAGCAGAAGGTTTCAGTGTGTTATCGACGACGACACCCAGATCCCTTTCTTGGTCCGTAACTCCTAACGTGGAACCTTGCATGACGTAGCTATAATTCGGGTTCTTTTTTCCCACATGCATCACCTTGCACTTGCTCACATTAAACATCATCTGCCATTTAGCCGCCCAGTCTCCCAGTCTCGTAAGGTCCTCTTGTAATTTTTCACAATCCTGTCGCGATTTAACGACTTTGAATAACTTTGTATCATCAGCAAATTTAATTACCTCGCTAGTTACTCCCATCTCTAAATCATTTATAAATATATTAAAAAGCAGCGGTCCTAGCACGGACCCCTGAGGAACCCCACTAACTACCCTTCTCCATTGTGAATACTGCCCATTTAACCCCACTCTCTGTTTCCTATCCTTCAACCAGTTTTTAATCCACAATAGGACATTTCCTCCTATCCCATGACCCTCCAATTTCCTCTGTAGCCTTTCATGAGGTACCTTGTCAGACGCCTTTTGAAAATCCAGATACACAATATCAACCGACTCCCCTTTGTCCACATGTTTGTTCACTCCTTCAAAGAATTGAAGTAAATTGGTCAGGCAAGATTTCCCCACACAAAAGCCATGCTGACTTGGTCTCAGTAATCCATGTCCTCGGATGTGCTCTGTAATTTTGTTTTTGATAATAGCCTCTACCATTTTCCCCGGCACCGACGTCAGACTCACCGGTCTATAATTTCCCAGATCTCCCCTGGAGCCTTTTTTAAAAATGGGCGTTACATTGGCCACCCTCCAATCTTCCGGTACCATGCTCGATTTTAAGGATAAGTTGCATATCACTAGCAGTAGCTCCGCAAGCTCGTTTTTCAGTTCTATCAGTATTCTAGGATGAATACCATCCGGTCCAGGAGATTTGCTACTCTTCAGTTTGCCGAACTGCCCCATTACTTCCTCCAGGTTTACCATGAAGTCAGTAAGTTTCTCCGACTCGTCCGCTTGAAATACCATTTCCGACACCGGTATCCCACTCAAATCTTCCTTGGTGAAGACCGAAGCAAAGAATTCATTCAGTCTCTCTGCTATGTCTTTGTCTTCCTTGATCACCCCTTTTACCCCTCGGTCATCCAGCGGCCCAACCGATTCTTTTGCCGGCTTCCTGCTTTTAATATACCGAAAAAAAATTTTACTATGTTTTTTTGCCTCTAATGCTATCTTTTTTTCATACTCCCTCTTGGCCTTCTTAATCTGCGCCTTGCATTTGCTTTGACACTCCTTATGCTGTTTCTTGTTATTTTCAGACGGTTCCTTCTTCCATTTTCTGAAGGCGTTTCTTTTAGCCCTAATAGCTTCCTTCACCTCACTTTTCAACCAGGCCGGGTGTCTTTTGGACTTCCGTCTTTCTTTTCTAATTCGCGGAATATGTATGGCCTGGGCCTCCAGGATGGTATTTTTGAACAGTGTCCACGCCTGTTGTACAGTTTTTACTCTCTCAGTTGCCCCCCTAAGTTTTTTTTTTACCGTTCTTCTCATTTTATCATAGTCTCCTTTTTTAAAGTTAAACGCTAACGTATTTGACTTTCTGTGTACAGTTACTTCAAGGTTGATGTCAAAACTGATCATATTATGGTCACTGTTATCAAGCGGCCCCAGTCGCTTAACCCTCTATTACCTAGGGTAGGGACTTATGAATTAACATTCAAAGTACTTTTCAAGACAACAACACCTGCTATCGACATAAATGCTGTTGACCGTGACATTTGGATGCACTATCTGGATAGTACCTCTGAATATCCTTACAAATTGCCTCTGTACTAGGCAGATAATGCTGGGGTGGAGCATGAGGGTTCCAGAATTTGTCTGGATAACAACAATATTCAGTCTGCTATCCAGACAACTTATCCGAGATTTCCTTATTGTCTAAAGGACTTTCATATGTGCCGGCCCAATTCTTTAACATCTTTCAATTCAGAATAGACCTTGAAAAATTCGTTCGTGCCTTACAACTCAAGATCTTCTTTAAGGACAACGATATGCAAGATTCCAGCTCCCGTGTGAAAGATAAATCACAATGGGTACCGCCCATTCCCATTGATCCAGTCGTTGCCGTATTCAAACAGTTAGTTTTAAGAGATGTCTGCCAGCTGCATAACAACAACAAAAAATCACGTCGATTCCATGATAATTTGTCTCATGACAAACGCAAAGCTCTATATTCGCTGAAGAACAATACTGATATAATATTGAAACGGGCTGACAAAGGTGGAGCCACTGTAATCTTGGATAGACCGAAATACATAACAGAAATCCATTCACAATTGGCAGACACTTCTTCTTATGTCAAATTAAATCATGATCCCACGAAACATCTTCAAGAACATATATTGGAGATCACGTTGAGGGCAGAGGAAGCAGGCTTTTTGAACAAAAAAGAGTTTCAGTACTTGAATAGAAAATTTCCCATCATTCCGGTTTTATACATACTACCGAAAGTACATAAAGACATACATAATCCCCCGGGGAGACCTATCATGTCCTCCCGAGGATCTCTTCTTGAACCACTATCTGAATATGTAGACACATTTTTACAGGATTTTGTGAAAAAGGCTCCTACATACATTAAAGATACCACAGATTTTTTAAACATTCTACAGAACATACAGTTACCAGATGCCCCTATCATTATGGCAACTTTTGACATAAAATCTTTATATACCATGATCCCTCAAAATGAGCTGTTGGAGGTCATTGGTGAAACTTTGAAAAGTCGTCCTAGTCCACACCAGGTCCCCACTGACTTTGTATGTAAATTGGCAGAAATAGCACTGTGTAACAACTTTTTTTGCTTCCAAGACAATTTATATAAACAAAAATCGGGAGTGGCTATGGGAGCGACATTCGCTCCCACCCTAGCCAATTTGTACATGGCACAGTTTGAAGAGAAATGGCTGTCAAGATCTCCTTTCAAAGATCAGTTAGGGACATGGAGACGTTTCATCGACGACATATTCATTGTCTGGTATGGGAGTGTAGAGCAATTACAAACATTCCATCAATGGTTGAATCAATGCCATCCTAGAATCCAATTCACTGTCACGTGGTCAGATTCAAAGATCCATTTTTTGGATGTAGAGATCCATTTATCGGGGAAACAATTTATCACCAATGTATTTGTTAAGAGTACTGACCGTAACACTTTTTTGGATTATAGCAGCTGCCACCCTAAGGCATTAAGACAAAGCCTCCCTTTTTCGCAATTTCTTCGATTTAAGCGGATCTGTACTACAGAAGCGGATTATAAAACACATTCAGAGACCTTTGGTGCTAAACTTTTGCAGAGAAATTATCCACGCAAAATAATAAAGAAAGCATATACAAGGGCAAAGCACAACAATAGAGATTAGTTGCTCCAACCTCTACCGCGTACACAACTTGATCAACAAATTATGACCTTTGTCACGAGGTATACTCCCGGAGGGGAAGCAACTGCAGCAATTATCAGACACCATTGGGACATTATTAAATCACATCCAGTGTTTTCAAACTTCAATATTAGGGCCGCGTTTTCACGCTCTAAAAATCTCAAAGAGATTTTAAGCCCTCCTGTCTTACCAACTACCTTAATTGATAATGATGTAAATCCAGGTCATTTCAAATGCATGAAATCTCAGTGCAAGACATGCCCCATGACCATCGAGGGTTCTGACTTTTCTTGCAATGGCAAAACATATATATTGAAAAACAGAACCACATGCCGTTCTGTAGGCATCATTTACTACATCAAATGCCCTTGTGACAAATATTACATTGGCAAATCGACCAGATCTGTACATGAGAGACTGATAGAACACCGTTCACGGATTTCAGCTCAGAATCTTGGAGCGCCCATGGTTCAACATTGGATGTCTGAAAAACATACCATTGAAGACCTGAAATGCATGGTGATCGAACAAGTTATCCCCTCCATTAGAGGGGGTGATTTGAACAGAAAGATCCTGCAACGGGAAACATTCTGGATTTTTACATTGGATACAATAGAGCCAAAGGGTTTAAATACTTACATACAGTGGAGTTGCTTTTTTTAGAACAACAAAACAACTGCTCCCAATTTGTTCATTAAACCACGGGTTCTTAGGTAAGGTTCTCTTTCAAATATGTTCTCAACACCCGTAGACCTGCCATTGTTGTCCATTGAAGATAAAAGTCCCTGTATAGGACTTTGATTTTGTAGTTTTATTCCATGACGTTTTCAAACCAGCTGTTATGGTTCCTCATTGATAAAAAGACGCTGAAGCCATTTTGAGTCTGACAAAGCAATGCCACACAAGCACTTGAGACGGTTACCGGGTAAGCCATCAGCATTATTACATTAATATATAAATGAATGCAAGTAACAATTTAGACAATATGTATTTTAAAGATTTCCTGGTAGTAATCAACAGTTTTATTCTTCTTCCTTTTTTTGCATAATAGAAATGGTGTCTCCCCCTTGATAAAGTCAATACGAAACGGGGACCTGTCGGGGTTTTTGAGTACACCAACATGCTCAAGTTAAGTGCTACATAATACTTTGTTGATTACTTAGAGATAAAGCAAAACGTACTAATATAAGTCAAGTTAATAATAAAGGTTGGTGGAGGTTAAGTCAATGATTAGACCATACATATATATGATACACTCAGTCACTGAGTGAGAAAATCATCATTTTGTGGCTATATATATGAGACTACTCCACTTTACATAGAAAAATAAAAAAACAAAAGAAAAGAAGTATAAATGTACTTGTATTCATGCCAGTTTGAACATTTTGTTATATTTCTAGGATAAGCAGCATAAAATGTATTGTACTGTTTTTAGGATCTTGCCAGGTTCTTGTAACCTGGATTGGTCACTGTTGGAAACAGGATGCTGGGCTTGATGGACCTCAGTCTGTCCCAGTATGGCAACACTTATGTTTTTATAAGGTGATGAAACTAATGTGGTTGCATTGTAAGGGTTATGTAAAATGAAGATAACCATGGGGAAAGAAGAAATGCAATGATGTTATGTGTTGAATAAAGTTGAAATGATGTAGTATGTGTTGCTGTTGCTCAAGAAGGAAAGGAGAACAGAATCCGAGGTAATCCCATGAGGGAAGAAATTTAGTAACTTGGGGGAGAATGTAATCCCCTGTTAGATAGGGCTTACTTACAGATAAAACCCCTGGTTGAGAGTCACTCGGGGGACTGACTGGGAGGTTCTTAGGTGGGAGGATGCCCAGCCCATGGGAGTGCAGAGAGATAGTGCTACTACTACTACTACTATTTAGCATTTCTATAGCGCTACAAGGCACTATAGTGCTCATGTTCTGTAGAGTGACAGTTTGGGAACAGGGTTTAAGAGTAGGGTTACCATATTTTGTCCTCCAAAAAGGAGGACACATGCCCCCTTTCACGCCCTCGCTCTGCCCCCTGTCACATTTTTTCTTCCCCCGTCACACACCCCATCACTCCCCCTCCCCATCACCCCCTCCCCTTACCTTACTACTGCCTTGGTGGTCTAGTGACCTCTTCGGGGCAGGAAAGAGCTCCCTCTTTCCTGCCCGGAGTGCTGCTCCGCATGCATCCTTCCTGTTCGTGATCTTGGCACCGATTCAAAATGGCCACCGAGAGTTGAAGTCTCGCGAGGTCACTTCAACTCTTGGTGGCTATTTTGAATCGGTGCCGACATCACGAACAGGAAGGATGCATGCAGGGCAGCCCTCCGGGCAGGAAAGAGGGGGCTCTTTCCGCCCCAAAGGCGGAAGAGGTCACTAGACCACCAGGGTAGTAGTAAGTAAGGAGGGGAGGGGAGGCTAGCAATCTGCCCGTTTGTCCAGATTTCTGGACAAACGGGCAGATTGGCAAAATCCGCCTGGTTGCCCGGACATGTCCGGGTAAATCCATATATATGGTAACCCTAGTTAAGAGGACATAAAAGAGGAGAATTTGAGCGAGAAAATGTCCTTGGTTTTGCCTCTGAATAAGGGTACCTAGTGATCTCTGGTAGCCTGCAAGCCTCTGCCAAATGACCAAGGAGGAGATGGGGGATCATGGAATGCCATTTACAGTGGGGCAGAAATTAGGGAGCAGTTATTGTTTTCTCACAGTAACTGGAGAAGGAGCCAAAGTTTCAGGAGGATTGAGGAGTCCTGCCTGTAAGTGGGGTTTAGGATAGGAAGGAGCCTGTCCAAGGCTGGGGTACAACCCTGTGAGGTACACCCGTGGAAGGAGGACAGCCACAAGGGTATGTGCCAGGTGGAAGTGGACTGATTTGGTTGAGGAGAGTCAGTCTCTGTGGGAATATCTGTCTAAAGGATAGGCATGAATGGGAGAACTTGTTGATGTGTGAATAGCCCTAAAACAGCCTTGTATATACCCCCTGTGAACAGTTGTGATATGGGTATCCCCCCCTCCCCCAGGACAGTTGATGACTGAGATAAAATTATTTAAAGGTTAATAACAAGAATTTACATTGGTAGAACACAAATGAAGTTATTACCTGCCAGTTGCAGAGTTACATATAAAGCCGAGTTATTGTTTAAGCCTGGAGTGCAACGTGTTCCTGGACTGAGGAGCGGAGGGGAACTGAGAATATAGAAGTGTCTCTCAAACCGCCGCATCACTATTCTGGACCATTTGCCCACTCCCAGCTCGACTGGAGACTGATTGCAGATGTGAGTGTGGTGAAAATGGCCTGAATAAGCAAGACTATACCTGGGTACGGAGCTAGAACAAAGGGAGACCCGGGTTACAATAGGAACTAGTAGCTTGCAATACAGCAGTACTTAATGTCAACAAATAATATAATCTGCTCACAGTTAAATGGAGACGTGCGCTCCAGTTAAGGGCCATTGTTGGTACTGAAAGCCAATAAATGCCTATTTAACAGTTAAGTTAGGCATGTAACTGATGTCATTCTATAACCTGCATGCGTAAATAAGGGGGATATTGAACCAAGCAATCTGCTCATTGACTCACAAGATACTGTTTGTTTATTTATTTATTTATTTATTTATTTATTATATTTGTATCCCGCACTTTCCCACTAAAAGCAGGCTCAATGCGGCTTACATAATAATAGATAACACAGAATTTTGTTATGTAAAGTAGGAAATTAAGTATAACATAATAGAAGGATGGATGGGTAGTAATAGGATTTGATAGATCTACCTTCAAGAAATGCATTGGTGACTTCTCGATCCTACCTTAATCTACATTATCCAAGCTGCAAGTCTGTAAAATATAAATTGCTCTTTTCATCTTCTTTCTCCTACGTCAGACCAAAATCTTAGAACGCTCTACCTAGGCATCTAATAGTGATTGATGACCACCAGCTATTCAAGAAATCCTTAAAAACATTTTTATTCAAAAAAGCTTATCACCCACTTTATGCTAAGCCTTCACCTTTCTCATGTTGACTATACCCGTTTAGCCACAGACTACTTCCACCTAGTAAAACGTATTATCCTCTTGTTCTTTCCAGACCTTCTCACTTTTGTGTCACTACCCTCAATGCATTGTAATCCTTTGTAATTTTGTAAGCCACATTGTGCTCGCTATAGTGGGAAAATGTGGGGTATAAATGTACCAGAAAATAAATAAATAAATATGCTAAGATGGAGCCTAGTCATGGAAAGATTCCCACTCCAGAGTCATTACTTCAGAAAGTATCCTATGAAGACATGAGAGCCAATGCACCAGATCCTGGATATAATAATATTTTCTGCTCCATTTACTGTGTAACTTCGACCTGTACCCCTCCTGCCTGCAAGCTGCCCACAATCCCCATGTCACAAACTCCAGGTTATCCCAATTTATATAAAAAATTAATCTCTTTCCTTGTGTAGCTCTGGTGTGAATGCCTTTTGTTTTCCTGCAACCAGTAGGTGGCCATTTTAGCACTGAGATTCAGAATTACAGAATCAAGTAAACATTGTAACACTGCCAAGGAATGTTTTCTTTGTCAGTATTTTTATAAAGGCTACATTTAAAACATGCTGAGCTTCAAAGTGCCTGGATAGCAAATGTCTATCTCACTCAGCATAGCAGAAGAATGTCTAACATACTAATACATAGCAATTCTGTGCAAGATTTTAAATTTTAGGCTATTGACATGCAAGACCTGTTAAAAATAAAAGAGATTATAGCAACAAACTAAGGAGCCCTTTAACAGAGCTGATGCAAAATCTGGGTTTAGCGTGTCCTAACATAAGACTTTCCCATCTGCTAAGCCCATTTTTACTCTGGCAGTAAACTAAATCTTTTTCCATTCCATTCTATTCATTGGTCTTATAATCCACTTCTACCCTTAAAAAAGGTCCTGAAGTTACATCAAAAAGAAATAACACATAAAAACGTAAGAACAAAAATAGCAAAATAGCTTCAATTATCCCTAAAATAACACGTTTTCAAACATTTTCTGAACACAAAATATGAATCAATAAACCTAACAGAGCCAGGAAGAACATTCCAAATTGAAGCTGCCTTGTAAGAGAAAGATTGCTCAAGCATCTTTTTTGAAACAAACCACTTTGAAAGAAGGATGGATAAGCTTAAAAATCTTAGAATGTCTACCAGGGAGCTTCCCCATAGGAAAAAATACCATCATCAAAAACTCTTCCAGGATATTCTCTTGAAAATTTTTGAACACAAAACAAGAGATTTTTAAAATCTAATCTCTTGTGGAATGGAAGTCAGTGGAATTCTCTCAAGAGTGGTGAAACACGATCAAATCTAGATCTCTTGAAAATCATACAGGCAGCCATATTTTGAACTAGCTGCAATCTTCTCTGCAGATCAGATGTAATTCCAGGTTGCGTGCTAATGTTGTCATTAGCGTGCAGCAATTGCAAATAATTAATGCGGTAGCACATACTGCCTCCTATTTAGGAGGCAGTACATGCTCCTGTGTTAACCCTTTGTTAACCAGTTAGCATGCAGTAATTTGAACATGCTGGCTGGTTACTCCTTCCACGCCCACTCTCCGTCCATGACATGCCCCCTCAAAAAAAAATTTTTAAATGGTTGACGCATGGTCACCGTGTGCAAATAGGGAAATTGCTACGCTTTAGCACATCCTCTGGTAAGCCTTTTTTGGCATGCTAAACCCATGATAATGCTTAGTGTATCTTAGTAAAATGACAGATAAAGACTTACACAGCCCATCCAGAGCCTCACCCGCTACACTGTGCAGGTTACGCTCCTTTATGATTAAACAGTGCCATCACAACCAGGGCAGTCAACAAGTCACCACCATGCCAGCCCCATATATGCAGTTATATATGATGCATCCTTAGAACACAATACTGCAACACCATGCCAATAATCCAAAGAGTGGTTTTATTATTGTGGCTGCAACATTATCTGTATGTGATTAAAGCAACTTCCAATAATATTTCTAAGTAACAACATTTCACTTGCTAATTTAGGATGTCTTCCCCTCCCCCATTGAAATACCCACACTCATATAAAATATGCATAATTGATCCTGATTTTGTCTTTGCCAATTTCAGCGCACTGGCCTTACTTCCCAACTAGTTTCCCATCTAAGCCTTACTTCCCAACTAGTTCCCATCTAAGCCCGCTCTAACCCATCCTGGTCTGTCTTGCTATTTTGAAGTCATCACCGGCCTTACTTCCTAACTAGTTCCCATCTAAGCCCACTCTAACCCATCCTGGTCTGTCTTCCTATTTTGAAGTCATCACTGGCCTTACTTCCCAACTACTGGAGTTCCAGTCTAAGCACTACTCCTGCCCATCATAACACATCAACAGCCATGAGGTCATTTAAGTTTTGTTTTTACTCCATCTTCTTGCTAGAGATCCTCTGTGTTTATCCCATACATTTTTGAATTTTGTCGCTATTTGTCTATCCACCACCTCCACTAGGAAGGTATTCCAGATAGTCAGCACCCTTGCTCAGGTTATTCTAAGCAGAATTATTAAACAGGCTTTATTTGCCCAAATAAATTTACTGCTGCAGCCTTCAGATCACGCTGGTTCAACTTCACCAGTATATGACTTGCTGTATTCAAATCAGGCTTTTGCAATTCAATGGATTGTCAGAAAATATTAACATATTTTACAAGTTCATAATGTCTTTGATGATCTTCCTAGATTTGCATATCAATAGGGACACAACTTGGAGAATATTTGATTGTCTTTTTTGCCATCAAGTCATAAGTACATAAGTATTGCTATACTGGGACAGACTGAAGGTCCATCAAGCCCAGCATCCTGTTTCCAACAGTGGCCAATCCAAGTCACATGTATCTGGCAAGATCCCAAAAAAGTACAATATATTTTATGCTGCTTATCCTAGAAATACTGTCAAACTATGGTGGCGGTGTTCTACCGCAAATGTATATATATATACCCCAAACTAGATGGTAGAACAAAACTCAACTGGTCACCAAATTATTATTAATATAATAAGGGGGAATCTCATACGGCCACCAAGGCACACAGATTTCAATTTGATATGCCTGATCAACGTGACAGTTATAATCATTGACAGCCCCCAACCGCTTTAAATGCTTATAGTGTCCTTCTCTGTAATGTACTTCTAACTTCTTTTTATATCGAACTTAAAATGTCCATTTATTCAAGGTGTGACCATTATACTCTCAATAGGAATTTACTCATTTACTGCAGTGGAGATAACAAACACTTATCTGTGTACGTATCCTCAGAACGATTCCAGGACTCCTTGCTGTCATACTGGGGTACAAATTATATCGTAGTGATAGGGTGGATCGAATTGGTGGAGGGGTAGCATTGTATATTAACGAGAGCCTTGAATCAAATGCATTGAAAATTCTGCAGGAAACAAAACACTTCTTGGAATCACTGTGGATTGAAATTCCATGTATAAAGGGGAAAAGGATAATGATAGGAGTGTACTACTGTCCGCCTGGCCAGGATGAACAGACGGATGCAGAAATGTTAAAGGAAATTAAGAACGCAAAGAAACTAGGCAACACAATAATAATGGGTGATTTCAATTACCCTGATCAACCCCAAAAGGAATAGTAGAATACAATCAACACTTGCAACAAAATTCTACTGCAATATAACCTAGTATTGGAGGTGTATAATCACTAGTATTCATAAAATGTGAAGAAAAAAAGACTTAAGAAACCATGGAGAATACTCATTATGCAGGAACAACCTTTCAATTTCTAGAGTACTCCTCTTCTTCAATCACTAGTCTTCACAAAAAAAACTCCACTCTTCTTATTCATGCAATACGCCGAGATGAGGCAGTTAGCGCGGTGAAGTTGAGAAGCATTGGATGCAGCTGTCTGTGGTAAAGTTTAGCCCTTGAAACAGCCTAAGAGTGGTGAAACAGGGTCTCCTGTTGGGCTTCATGAGTACCGTATGCTGTGGAACACAGTACGGACTGACAGCAACAAGGACATTTAAGTTAAGTAACAATTATTTCACCGGATGTACAGAGTTGGAATAAGCCTCTACTATAGAGTATTGTAGAAGGTGTATGTGCATGAATTGCATGAATAAGAAGAGTGGAGTTTTTTTTTGTGAAGACTAGTGATTGAAGAAGAGGAGTACTCTAGAAATTGAAAGGTTGTTCCTGCATAATGAGTATTCTCCATGGTTTCTGAAGTCTTTTTTTCTCCACATTTCATGAATACTAGTGATTATACACCTCCAATACTGGGTTATATTGCAGTAGAATTTTGTTGTAAGTGTTGATTTCAATTACCCCAATATTGACTGGGTAAATGTAACATCGGGACACACTAGGGAGGTAAAATTCATTGATGAAATCAAGGACAGGTTTATGGAGCAGCTGGTACTGGAACCAACGAGACAAGGAAAAATTCTCGACCTAGTCCTTAGTGGAGTGCATGATCTGGTGTGGGACGAAATGGTGCTGGGGCCGCTTGATAACAGTGACCATAATATGATTGTATTTGATATTAGCTTTGAAGTAAGTATACATAGGAAATCAAATATATTAGCGTTTAACTTTAAAAAAAGGAGACTATGATAAAATGAGAAGAACAGTGAAAAGAAAACTTAGAGGAGCGACTGCGAGGATCAAACATTTACATCAGGCGTGGATGCTGTTCAAAAACATTATCCTGGAAGCCCAGGCCAAATATATTCCGCGTATTAAAAAAGAGGACGGAAGACCAAATGACAGCCGGTGTGGTTAAATAGTGAGGTGAAGGAAGATTAGAGCTAAAAGAAAATCCTTCAGAAAATGGAAGAAGGAACCGACTGAAAATAATAAGAAACGGCATAAGGAATGTCAAGTCAAATGCAAAGCGCTGATAAGGAAAGCTAAGAGAGACTTCGAAAAAAAGATTGCGTTGGAGGCAAAAACACATATTAAAAAATTGTTTAGGTATATTAAAAGCAGGAAGCTGGCAAAAGAATCAGTTGGACCGCTAGATGACTGAGGAGTAAAAGGGGCGATCAGGGAAGACAAAGAAGTAGCGGAGAGATTAAATGAATGCTTTGCTTCGGTCTTCACCGAAGAAGATTTGGGTGGGATACCGGTGCCAGAAATGGTATTCGAAGCTGATGAGTCAGAGAAACTTAATGATTTCTCTGTAAACCTGGAGGATGTAATGGGGCAGTTCTACAAATTGAAGAGTAGCAAATCTCCTGGACCGGATGGTATTCATCCCAGAGTACTGATAGAACTGAAAAATGAGCTTGCAGAGCTATTGTTACAAATATGTAATTTATCCTTAAAATCGAGTGTGGTACCAGAAGATTGGGGGGTGGCCAATGTAACGCCAATTTTTTTAAAAGGTTCCAGAGGAGATCCGGGAAATTATAGACCGGTGAGTCTGACGTCGGTGCCGGGCAAAATGGTAGAGACTGTTATTAAGAACAAAATTACAGAGCATATTCAAAAGCATGGATTAATGAGACAAAGTCAATGGATTTAGTGAAGGGAAATCTTGCCTCACCAATCAACTACATTTCTTTGAAGGGGTGAACAAACATGTGGATAAAGGGGAGCCAGTTAATATTGTGTATCTGGATTTTCAGAAGGCTTTTGACAAAGTACCTCATGAAAGACTCCAGAGGAAATTGGAAAGTCATGGGATAGGAGGTAGTGTTCTATTGTGGATTAAAAACTGGTTAAAAGATAGAAAACAGAGAGTAGGGTTAAATGGTCAGTATTCTCAATGGACCGCTGCTTTTTAACATATTTATAAATGACCTAGAGATGGGAGTAACTAGTGAGGTAATTAAATTTGCATGTGTTTTTGACATTGCTGTGTGCAGTTGTCAATAAAGGAACTGTTTAATTGAAGACAATCCTGGTTGCACTGTGGTCTTCTTTGGTCATCTCCACACTGTTTCTCTGCTTTGCCTCACGTCTATTAACACATTCATAGGGAAATCAAAGTTGAAATTTGGCCTCGGTGGCAAAGGGTCAGGAATTTCTTCCTACCATGGTCCTCGAGTTTTACTTACATGACCGCTGGAAAATATATTTTCTATAAAGGTGGAAGACCAGCATCAGGATAGTTTAAGACCTCTTTCAAAAATCTATGAAACAAGTCTCTAGCAGCAGACTTTTGAGTACATGGAAAATGAAGTATCCTCAGATTGAAAAGTCTGACATCATTTTCAAAGTTCTCAGTCTTCTGATACAATATTATTCTATTCTAGGACATAGTTGTCTGTACAGTTTTAATCTGGGAGACAGAAGACACAATTTCAGCAGTTCTGGAAACTTGATACCCCATCAGTGTCTGAAGATCCTTAATCTTTGAAGTATTCCCCAGAGAGACAGAAATAAAAGCACAACAGACCTTACTCATGGATTCAAGAGCTGACAAGATTGATTCCAATGTGATTCATCTGGCTAAGTAGAGGACTGCAAGGCAGATGTTCCTGGCAGTAGTTCTTCAGAACTTGCTGCTCTATCAACCAGCCTACCATCACCCAGATCTCCTTCATGGACTCTAGCCTTCACAGACCCCCACAACTGGCACACCTTCTGGGTGCAGCTTCAGCCTAGACCAACGCTACTGACTGAATCCTCACAGTAAGAAATGGTAGCTGACTCCCCAAAGCCACTCCAGCAAGGGGAACACCCCTTCCACTTCGCAGCTCAGTGGCCACCGTTCTCTGCAGCCCCAGTTGTTTGAGGGCAATCAGGCTGTGGCGTCCTTCCTTGCTCCAGAGACAGTGGATGCACCTAACAGTAAGGGCTGATCAAAGGTGGTTATTGTCTGTTACACCAACTGAATCTCTGGCTTCAGGGAGAGGGGTCTCCTAAGCTTCCCCTTTTGTTTTGGCATTAAGTCACCACAACAAAAAATATGTCTAAAAAGACATTTCAGATACAGCAATGGGCATCCAATGCTCAGAATATACTTGGTTGTTGTTGGTTAATCCTATGTACTGTTTCATCTACTGTTTATTCATCCCTAAGGAAACATGCAGCTGACTATTGTCAGCAAAGACATAAACTGTTTCACACTATAACAAAATGGTCTGTTACAGACATTGAATAATTGTGAGGAAATGACAGAACCCTGAGGGGGTTAGTAGCTAAACTTCTGAGTTTTACTGACCCACTGTCACTCTTTGTTCCCTGTTTTTAAGGAAAGAAATTAAAACACTCAATAATCTTTCCTTCTGTCCCAAAATGTCCTAAATACTGCAGTTACAAACAATGGCTTACTGTGTCAGATGCCAAGATGTTTCAATCAGTTGCAAAATCAGATGTCATTAAATTTCTTCAGTCTTTTAATTCGTCCTCTATTTTGCTGGATCTAATTCTTTTTTGATATTTGTCTTTATGTAAGGAATCCATTGCACTGCTTTTGACTCACCTTGGGGTTTAAAAAAGGTTCGGATGGCTTCATAAAGGAAAAGTCCATAGACCATTATTAAAATGTACTTTGGGAAAATCCACTGCTTATTTCTGGGATAAACAGCATAAAATGTATTGTATGTTTTGGGGATCTTGCCAGGTATTTGTGACCTGGATTGGCCACTGTTGGAAACAGGATGTTGGGCTTGATGGACCTTTGGTCTGTCCCAATATGGCAGTACTTATGTTTTTATATGAAACTAGCTCTACCCGGCCACGCGTTGCTGTGGCTCAGTCTGGTTAAATGGAAAAGAAAGAAAAGAGGAAGCGCACGTTTCTAATATGTTTAATTTCACAATGCTTGTGGGTATACAATATTTATTGTTGTTCCATTGTGTGTGCAGAGATAGAGATTGTCTGGTTTGACGACTGTAGAACATGCATCATATAATTGTTCATGTGAGAAGCAATCCATGTGTAGATGTAAACGGGTGAATTCTAAAGATTGGCCCTGAGCTTTGTTGATGGTGATTGCAATCTGTTAAATTGAAATGGCATATCTGTTGGAATCATAGGAATGCGAGGAATGAGGACATGTTCACCTTTGAAAGCGAACGAGCTTGTACGACATTGCTCATTAATTTTTTTACTGCAAGCCGCGTGCGGTTGCAAAGCTTTGGCTGGTTGATATTTTGCAACATGATAATTGGCACGCCGATTTTCAATTGCAGTATGTGCGGTGGCATCCCTGGCAGATCAAGTGAATTGAAAAAGTCTGTTGGATAATTAAGCGCTTGATCTGCTTCCAGAACAGTGTCGACGGACTTGTATGTGAGTGGCTCACTTTGAATGTTAGACTGAATAATATTGTTCAGTTCGTAGACGTCTTTGTTCTTGGCTGCAAGAATAGCTCGTTCACTCAGTGAATCGTGATTCTTATAATTGGTTTTTCAACCAATTGTTCTTTTGAGGTCACTAAATTGCAGAAGTTATGAGGCAATGAAATTCGTCCTGAGGTCAGATCAACCGGCACCTTTCCGTTCCCAATTTTCAGCAATTGATGTGAGAATATCTGAGCTGATTGATCGTTTTGCAGCTGGACACCCATATTTGTAGTTAAGTTTAACGTCTTTATGTGTTGCCACAAAGTAGAATATTTTAGGCAAGCATTTATTTCGTCCGCTGGTGTCGATCGAGGAACTACAGGTATTGTTTGACTGAAATCTCCTGCAAGCAATATTAATATGTTCCCAAATGATCTGATGTTTCCACGCAAATCTTGCAATGATCGATTAAGAGCCTCGAGCGATGTTTTTCGCTGTGCTGTTTCCTCGGCACGTATTTGAGCCCTTCTTTGTCTGTTTCACTCGTTGGCTGATGCCTGTTCTTCCTCAGTTTGATTTGCAATTGTAGGTATATAAAAACACGCGCGTATTCGAATGCAACGTTGTGTCAAAATTTCAAAGCAATCGGTGAAGAACTTTCGGAGATTTAAGCCACTCTCAGCCTGTCGCATTGATTCTGTTGAGAACAAAGCAGATCTGAAGCTGCAGAACGCGATCGCCATGCTCGCAACAGTGCATCATCAAGTCTGGCAGCACGTCACTCTGCTGCTTCCTCAGCACATATTTGAGCCATTCTTTGTGTGTTTCACTCGTTAGCTGATGGGCGTTCTTCCTCAGTTTGATTTGCAATTACTCATCGCACTGCTTCCGCTCTGCGAGTACGACAGCTGTGACATTTATATAATAGTAGATATATAAAAACATGCGCATAATTTCAAAGCAATCGGTGAAGAACTTTCACAGATTTAAGCCACTCTAAGCCTGTTGCGTTGATTCTGTTCAGAACGAAGCAGATCTGAAGCTGCAGAACGCGATCGCCGTGCTCGCAACCGTGCATCATCAAGTCTGGCAGCACGTCACTCTGTTGCTTCCTCAGCACGTATTTGAGCCATTCTTTGTGTGTTTCACTCGTTCGCTGATGGCCGTTCTTCCTCAGTTTGATTTGCAATTACTCGTCGCACAGCTTCCGCTCCGCGAGTATGACAGCTGTGACATCTATATAATAGTAGGTATATAAAAACATGCGCGTATTCGAATGCAACGTTGTGTCCAAATTTGAAAGCAATCCGTGAAGAACTTTCGGAGATTTAAGATTTTGAACAAATGAACATTTACATTTTTATTTATATAGATACTGTGTCACAGGTGACAGTAAGATCTAATTGCACACACAGGGCATCAAATCCTTTACCAGTATCCCATCAACAATTTCCAGTAATAATGACTCAGTACTATGATGACATCTGTATCCAGACTGACGAGCATGTAAGAGATTATTGTTATCCAGAGGCTCATTTAATTGAAACAAAACTGCTTTTGTTGATTACTTTAGTTAATATGTCCAAATTGGAAACAGGATGAAAGCCTGAATAACCATCACTTAGTTTTTATACCTTTTTTGATTGGTGTAACAATGGCCTCTTTAATTCAGTCTGGAACTTTCCTCATACATAATGACAGGTTAGATAATAAGTACTGCCATACTGGGACAGACCAAAGGTCCATCAAGCCCAGCATCCTGTTTCCAACAGTGGCCAATCCAGATCACAAATACCTGGCAAGATCCCAAAAACATACAATGCATTTTATGCTGCTTATCCCAGAAATAAGCAGTGGATTTTCCCCAAGTCCATTTTAATAATGGTCTATGGACTTTTCCTTTAGGAAGCCATCCAAACCTTTTTTAAACCCCACTAACCTAACCACCCTTACCACATTCTCTGGCAATGAATTCCTGAGTTTAATTACACATTGAGTGAAGAAACATTTTCTCCTAATTCATTTTAAATGTACTACTTTGTAGCTTTATCGCATGCCCCCAGTCCTAGTATTTTTTAAATGAGTAAGCAAATGATTCATGTCTACCCATTCCACTCCACTCATTATTTTATAGACCGCTGTCATATCTCCCTTCAGCTGTCTTTTCTCCAAGCTGAAAAACCCTAGCCACTTCAGCCTTTCCTCATATGGAAGTCGTCCCATCCCCTTTATAATTTTCGTTGCCCTTCTCTGTACCTTTTCTAATTCACTATAAGGCTCATTTTCAAAAGAGACAGACGTCCAAAAAGTGACATAAGTCAGCATTTGGATGTTTATCTCACAGAAAGATCCAAATCAATATTATTGAAACCTCTTTTTCGACGTCTTTCTCTGAAGTCCGTCAGAAGGACATCCAAATCTCAAGAGGGTGTGCCAGGGGCATGTTGAAGGCGGGACTTGGGCATTCCTAAGACATGGACGTGTTTCAGCAATAATGGAACTAAGCAAAGATGTCCAAGACTAAATCTTAGACGTTTTGAGCTAGACCAGTTTTTATTTAAAAAAAATAGCTGCAGTGAGAATTGAACTCACTTCTGCAGGATCAAGGTTTATTGCATTAGCCACTAGGCTCCTCTACTCCACACAAGAGGTACCCCAAATAACCAGATGACCACTGGAGGGACTTGAGGATCACCTCCCTTTACTCTCCCAAATCACAAAACATTTTTCCAAACAGCACTTTCAAAAGGAAAAAATAGACTTTTTTTGTAGAAAATGACCTTTCCTGTTCTGATTTTGGACATTTTACAAAAAACGTCCAAATTCAGACTTAGATGTCATATCCAAAAATGCCCTTTGTGCATTTGACTTGCCCAAAGTCACAAGGAGCTATAGTGGTAATTGAACCTATGTTGCCAGGATCAAAGCCAGCTGCACTAACCATTAAGCCATTCCTCCTCTGTTTTGAGTATCTTGCATTTGGACATCTTTTGTTTGAAAATGGACCAAAAAAGGACCCCCCAAATCACAGGACGTCCATAGCATTTTCAAACACAAAAGATAAACATCCATCTTTTTTGAAAATGACCTTCTTGCCTGTTCGGAATTTGGACGTCTTTGTAAAATGTCCAAATTATGATTTAGACGTTTCTTTTGAAAATGCCCCTCATTGTCTCATTAATCCATGCTTTTGAATATGCTCTGTAATTTATAGTAGTCTCTACCATTTTGCCCAGCACCGTCAGGCTCACCGGTCTATAATTTCCCATATCCCCTCTGGAACCTTTTTAAAATATCGGCGTTACATTGGCCACCCTCCAATCTACTGGTACCACGCTCGATTTTACTAACAGTTGTTCCGCAAGTTCATTGGTTAAGAAGAGATCCCACTGCAGATCAACATTACCAACACAAGTTTGATATATAATGATTTACTTTAGTACGTTTTGTAGGTGTCTAATAGGATTATTTGTTTTTTGATCCAGGCAACTTCTTGACTTTTTGAGATTACATAAAGAGGGCAAAATTCTTGGAATGGCTTCTTCTCATAATGGTAACACTGTTATTTAATGCTGGCCATAGGAAATTTACCTGGTTCTCCTTAACTATCATTATGTTATTTTTCCTTTACTGTAGTTTTCTTGCTTGTTCCCCAATAATTGTAACGTGACAACATAGTAGATGTTGACAGATAAAGACCTGTATTGTCCATTCAGTCTGCCCAACAAGATAAACCTATTACATATGGTAGGTATACCCTGTTCTTGATTTATCCTTGCCATTTTTAGGGCACAGACCATAGAAGTCTGCCCAACACTGGTCTTGTTCTAAAACTTCTGAAGTTGTTGTCAAAGCCCCCCAAAAGCTTCACTCCGGCCCCATCAAATCTAATTCAGCCTTCATCAGGGCACAGATCATAGAAGTCAGCCCAGCAATGGCTTTCCTACCTAAACTTCCCTAACCTTCTTTGGATCCAATGCTTCCAAACAGGATTCCTTTGAGTTTGTCCCACGCATTTTTGAATTCTGTTACCATTTTCATCTCCATCACCTCCTGCAGGAGGGCATTTCAGGCATCTATCACCCTCTCAGTGAAAAAATACTTCCTGATATGATTCCTGAGTCTGCCCCCTTTCAACTTCAATTCATGCCCTCTACTTCTACCACCTTCCCGTCTCTGGAAAATGTTTGTGTGTGAATTAATACCTTTTAAATATGTTAATGTCGGTATCATATCACCCCTGATTCTCTTTTCCTCAAGGGTGTACATGTTTAGGTCAGCAAGTCTCTCCACATACCTCTTGCTAAGTAAATCCCTACCATTTTTGTTGCTTTTCTCTGAACCACTTCAAGTCTTTTTCCATCCTTAGCAAGATAAGGCCTCCAAAACTGAACACAATACTCCAAGTGGGGCCTCACCAATGACATGTACAGGGGCATCAACATCTCCTTTTTTTCTGCTGGTTATGTCCCTCTCTACGCAGTCTAGCATCCTTCTGGCCATGGCCACCGCTTTGTTGCACCTTGAGATCTTCAGACACCATCACCACAAGTTCCTTCTCCTGACCCGAGTTTACCAATCTCTCCCCTCCAATCCAGTAAATCTCTTTTGAATTTCTGCACCCCAAGTGCATAATTTTGCACTTCTTGGCATTACACTTGAACTGTTCCAAACTTTTAACTGCCAGACTCTTGACTATTCTTCTAACATTTGGAGATCTCTTCTTGTGTTTTCTACTCCCTCCAGGGTATCCACTCTGTTGGCTATCTTTGTGTCATCCGCAAAAAGGCAAACGTTTCCTTCTAACCCTTCAGCAATGTCTTGCACAAATATATTAAACAGAATCGGCCCCAGCACAGACCCCTGAGGTACTCCACTGCTCACTTTCCTTTCCTCAGAGCCAATTCCATTTACCACCACCCTCTGCCACCTGTCGGTCAACCAGTTTCCAATCTAGTTCACCACTTTGGGTCCTAAGTTCAGCCCTCTCAGCTTATTCATGAGTCTTCTGTGAGGGACCGTATCAAAGGTTTTGCTGAAATCCAAGTAGATAGCATGTCCTTCATCCAGTTCTTTGGTCACCCAGTCAAAAAAATCAATCAGATTCGTTTGACAGGATATTCCTTTGATAAAGCCATGTTGCCTCGGATCATTGTCTTCTAGAAAGTCTACTAACCTCTCCTGTAGCAGCAATTCCATTATTTTTCCTACCACAGACATGAGGCTTAGCAGCCTGTAGTTTCCCACCTCCTCCCTGTCTCCACTTTTGTGAAGACAGACCACATCAGCTCATGTCCAATCCCTCAGAACCTCTCCAGTCTCTAAAGATCTATTAAATAAATTCTTAAGAGGTCCCACCAGGACTTTTCTGAGCTCTATCAGTATCCTGAGATGTATCTCATCCGGCCCCATGTGACTTACATTGTGGATGAATTATCAAAATTGTTAGTTATGTTTAGATTGCATTTTCTGAGTTTATTTTTGATTTTTCCTAAGTCGCTGTATTATATGTGTTGAAAATTTTGAAATTCATTAAATAAAGTTTAAAAAAAGAAATCAATGCAATGTTTGAAGAATATTGAAATCCAGTCTACAGTTCTGAAGTGGTTTTGGTTCTTATCATTCAAATTGCACATATGCAGTTTGCTGGAATCAAGTTGTTTCCTCAAAAAAAGAACTGAAGAGAAGAATTTTACAAGGATCACTTATCTCACCTATGCTCTTTAATTTGTATCTGGTTCCCTTGGTAAATCTATTAGATAGTTTGGAAATCAATTTCCATCTATTTGCTGATGATATTCAACTTGTGGCTTTTATGAAAGACAATCAGGAAGATGTTATCTCTGAACTCAATAACAGACTTCAAATTATGACAAACTGAATGTGTGAACATGATTTGATCTTGAATGCTGACAAGTCATCTGCGATGTGGATTTCCTGCAATTAGAGTGTCTTACAAATGTATCCTGAAATTTGCAGCAAACCTCTATTGATGTCACCTGATTTTACTACTTTAGGTTTTCATTTCATTATTTATTTATTTATTTATTTTACACATTCATAAAATCATGTTTTTACCATCTTTGCATTATACATCATCTAAAACCAGTCTTGACTGAATGCAGTTTGGTGAAGATAGTTCATATATTTATTACAGGCTGGATTACTGAGACACTCTTTTTAATGGTTTAAGTAAGACTAGCCTGCATCGGTTGCAACTGGTGCAAAATAAAGCGGCTAGGAGGATAACTGGGAGCAAAAGAAATGATCATGTTACGCTTTTGCTCCCAGTGGATGCCTGAATTACATTTAAAACACTGTGCTTAATGTTTAAATCTTTTCATTTGCACATTCCTGTGTACCTTGCTAATAAATTGGCAAAGTAGTAGAGGAGTAGCCTAGTGGTTAGGGCACCAGTCTTGACATCCCAAGGTGCCCAGTTCAAATCCCACTACTGTATCTTATGATCTTGGGCAAGTTACTTAATCCTCCATTGCCTCAGGTACAAACTTAGATTGTGAGCCCTCTGGCAACAGAGAAATGCCCAGTGTACCTGAATGTAACTCACCTTGAGCCACTACTGAAAAAGATATGAGCAAAAAGTAAATTCCAGAAAAGGATCCCAAAGAAACTGGCTGCAGTTACCTGAACTCAATATAATCAAGCTTTCAACAATGAGGAAAATGATATTTTTGTGTGTTCGTCCTTTGATCTGGAACTTTGCCAGATGAATTGCATAATGTTGCTTCTTATTTTAGTTTTAGAAAGCTTTGAAAACTTTGGTTGTTCATGCAATGCTTAATTACTTTTTATTAGATGTTGTGCTTTTGTATTGATATACTACTTGTTATTGCCAATGTTTTTTTTATTTGTAAACCACTTTAACACCTTGTACACAGTGGTAGATAAAGTAATACATCTAATCCAATCTAAGATCAATCCTGCATGATTGCCTAAAACTATTTCTAGGTAACTGTTCAGCGATGTTCAGAGCTGTCTCAGTACTCTGTTTTTAGCTGAACCCAGAGTAATAAGGATTCAAAAATCCCATTTATTCAGTTCTCACTTCATGTAACAGCACTGCAAGCATGTAAACAGAGAAATAAACCCAAATTCAGCTTGACAGGTAAGATGAATTTGCTTCTTAACTTCTACAACTTCAGTGAAACAAGTAACAGGAATTGGCTGACTAGATTATAAAACAGAATTGAGACTTGAGAGTACCAGTCTTCAAGTGGTCAGGAGTTATGAGTCTTCAGAGTACATCTGCCAAATTATTGTAGAGGTAGACAGGTGAAGCTGAGCTGTAGGCCCCTCAGAGTTTTGGCCTACAAAATGGAGGGGTAGCAGAACTTAAAACCTGGACATATGCTGCTGCAGTGGCGTACGAAGGGGGGGGGCGGTGGGGCGGTCCGCCCTGGGTGCACGCCGCTGGGAGGTGTCGGCGCCTCGCTGGTTCCTTGCTCTCTCTGCCCCAGAACAGGTTACTTCCTGTTCCGGGGCAGAGAGAGCAAGGAACCAGCGAGGCGCTGACACCCTCCCAGCGGCGTGCTCTCGGCGGTTTGGCCCGCCCACCCGCCCCTCTACCACCTTCCAGGTATGTTCTCGCGGGCGGGGGGGTGTTGCGCTACGGAGGGGGGAGGGTGCGTCGCGCTGCACCCGGGGGGGGGTGCGCAGCGGCGACCCGCCCCGGGTGTCAGCTGCCCTCGTGACGCCACTGTGCTGCTGAGAAAGATATTCAGCGGCACTATCTGGATAGTACCATTAAGTATCTTTACAGACCATGGCAGCACTGTCCGGATGGTGCATTCAATTCCACATTCAATTCAAACTTCTCTTACTGAGTGGAGGAGTGGCCTAGTGGTTAGGGTGGTGGCCTTTGGTCCTGAGGAACTGAGTTTGATTCCCACTTCAGGCAGCTCCTTGTGACTCTGGGCAAGTCACTTAACCCTCCATTGCCCCATGTAAGCCACATTGAGCCTGCCATGAGTGGGAAAGCGCGGGGTACAAATGTAACAAAAAATAAAAATTCACTCTACCGCTCCCTAGTACCTCTCCACTCTTGTCTCTCCATACACCCCCCCCCCCCCCCCCCCTACTCAGGTACTCCATTCTGTGGATAAATCTCTCTTGTCTGTCCCCTTCTCCTCTACTGCTAATTCCAGTCTCCGCTCCTTTTATCTCGCTGCACCTCACACCTGGAATAGAGTTCCCGAGCCTGTACGTCTAGCCCCGTCTTTGGCCGTTTTCAAATCCAGGCTAAAAGCCCACCTCTTTAACGTTGCTTTTGACTCCTAACCACTACTCACTTGCCCTGTACCCCTTTATCCCCACCTCTTTAATTCCCTTACCTCTTAGTTGTTCTGTCTGTTTGCCTGTCCTATTTAGATTGTGAGCTCTTTGAGCAGGGACTGTCTTTTCATGTATGGTGTACAGCGCTGCGTATGCCTTGTAGCGCTATAGACGAGATAAGTAGTAGTAGTAGTAGTATAGTGCCAGGTAGTAGCAGTTTTCAGTGCTGCTACCCAGATATCTATCCAGATAAAAAGACAGCAGAAAAGCTGTCCAAAGTGTATCCAGATAGAGCCTGAATATTGCCACTACTAGATAGTGCTAGACACTGCAGTATCCAGATATTTAGGGGCAGCCACTTCTGGATACTAGTGCTGAAGATCTGGATTTTTGTGGCCTGCAGCACCATGGGCTGAATATCATAGGGAAAGAGAGACAGTCCAATTCACAGGATGAAATTCCCATAATTCTGTTAGCATTTGCCCCATCGCGTTAGAGATTACACATTAAGATATTGATGTAGTTTCCTGAAAACATCACCATGTGGCAGTGTGAGAAATAGACAAAGTATAAACCAATGCTTATAAATGTTTTTGTGGCCGTGAGTCCATGATTGCAGCCAAATAAAATTGTGTGAGATGCAGAAGAATGACGCACCTATGGACAGCCCACCCATGTTGCAACCCCAAACACAGGCTTTGTGACTCTATTTGGGGTCTCAGCTCACAGTTTGGGAAGCTCTGGTGTAAACAGAGTCTAAGCTTACAAAATGGCAATCAAACATATAAACGGCAAGTGACCGACTCTCCTGCAAATGCGCAGTACAGACTTCCCTCTGTGTCCCGCCCTCGCGTCAAGACGTCATAATGTCAGAGGGTGGAACAGAGAGGGAAACGGAGTCGAACTGTCGGACGCCACCGCTGTCGCCTGGAAATGAACATCGTGCAAACCAACCTCCACCCTCCCCCCCATCCCCCTCTGTATCGGGCCCCCTGCACTGACCTGACAGCGCCTCTCACCTCCGTGTGAAAGCGCTGCAGGCAGCAGCAGAGCAATCGGCTGCTGCCTGTAGCGCTTTCACACGGAGGTGAGAGGCGCTGTCAGGTCAGTGTAGGGGGCCCGGCACAGAAGGGGAGGGAGCAGTGGCGAGGAGGGTAGCTGGACATGGGGGGAGGGGGGAGGCCAAGGGAAAGAGGAGGGTTGCTGGATATGGGGGGGGGATCGGTGGACGGGGTGAGGCCAGGGGAGAGAGGAGGGCTGCAATACTCGCCCATTTTTACGGGCTTAACGGCTAGTATAGCATAAATTACTGCTATGACACAGAACTATTTCATCTAGAAAGTCGAGTAACTGATTGTTGACGGTATGCTCTATAATATATGGCAGACCAGAGTATCAATAGACTGCTCTTTCAATATTCTTTCGACCAGTGCTTGTTTTAAGGAATCAGACATAATGCTTTCTATAAGTTGCATTAAGTATAATATGGTTCTTTCTAATACCCAGGGCCCAATGCGCAAAGATTTGTGGTACCAGGAAACTGCAAATCTAGCATAGAAAAATCACTGCAGCATCTTTTGAATAAGGAGCATACAAATTAATGCCGTGTTGAAATCGCGTCATTAATTAGTTGCTCAGTACTCTATGCTGATTGGTGTCAGATTAGAATTTCTATAAATAAATCCAAATCTACAAATGGTCAGTGAAACTAGTCATTTATTTTAGTCTTGCACTGCTTGTTAACAAGGAGGAATAACCAGCAGGGACATGGCTGGCTTTGTAGGTTCTCCTAACTAAAGTGCAAAACGATTTCATTTTTATAACATAAACCATAGGTGATGTAATCTATCCATTCAGGGATAAAAACAATACAAAGATGGGGGGGGGGGAGTAAAACAGATTATAGATGGCCAATCCCAGGACCATAAATATATCACTTTGGTGCCTGAGAAACGAAAAAGTAAACATTCCTCAACAGTCAGCTTATTTTTTAACTATTGCCTGTTGTGCCTGGACAATCCTGAGGTTACAGATGAAGGTTGGGAGAATGAGCCAGTCTTATATAAATTAACAATATTTGCTACTATTTTTCAATTAGAAAATAATTTAACTCTTCATTGACCAGCTCCACAATTTTAATAAAAGTCACTAAACACCATATTACTTCACTGGACTGGTGTCAGAAAAAATTATTTCTGAAGTTCTGAATATCTGCAGAATTAACTTTATATTTCTTAAAAGTCATATATTACCTACTTTCTTATGCAAATATTTAATTCTTATTCTTATAAAACAGGCAAATACATTTAATATTCCATCCTGTCATAAACTCCACAGGTAATTAGCAAACCTCCTTCACTTATCCAGGAAAGAACTCTGTCTTAAGTTCTCCTAAGACAAGCTATAACTAGTGTAGACTTGGTTTGTCCAGACATCTTCAGCATCTTCAGGCTGTTCACACATGTAGAGGTATTTAGAATTGGGGTGACCATGCTATAATCATCAAGCTTTCATGTTCAGCATTCCATTACCTAATCCAGAAACTTCCGCCGGTGGGCGAGGAAAATGGTTGTGCTTTTACTCCTGAGATAGCATCTGTGAATTAGCTATGGCAACTTCTCATATCAACAATCTTCTTTTCTTCACTGCTCTTGTGTCAGGTCTCACTTCAGCTGAACAGCAAAGGAGAACAAAGAGAGAGTGTCTCCCAAAGTGAGTAAAGATAAGGAATGGACACATATAGTTTCCTAATATTACATCTCTTTTAAAACACACATTTCCTTTAGCTGACCTATCTCTATCTTTTAAATTTCACAAACTTAGCAATAATTTTAGCATTACATACAGGACAATACTGAAGAAAGGAATAAATTCCTAATGCAATAAAGTAAGCAACAAACTAGGAAATGTGCTTAGTTTCAAGAAAAATGCAGAAAAGAAAAATAAACATAGTATAAAGCTTTACTATTCAATCTCTTTTTAAAAAAAAACTTTGTTGCAGTTATAGGCAGACAATTCTGGTGATAGATGAGTCTGCAGCAGCCAGTCCCCTCTAGTAGATTATGAAGAGAAGGTTCTGATACTGTAAATCATCCTTCTTTGCACAGTTGCAGTGGAAACTTGCACTGGCACCTTTCGCATAGTTTAGGGGCCCTTTTACTAAGACGCACAGGCGCATAGGTGCATCCTACACACATCAGTTTGGAGTTACCGCCCAGCTACTGCATGACCCAGGTGGTAATTTTTATTTTTATGTGCATCTGCTAGGCGCGCCAGAAAATAATTTTTATTTTCCTGCACGCAGTGGAAACCAGGTGGTAATTGTCATTCTACGCGCATAGATGATTACTGTATGGTTACCACACGAGACCTTACCGCTAAGCCAATGGGTGGCGGTAAGGTCTCCGACCCAAAATGGACATGCACCAATTTTTATTTTGCTGTATATCCATTTTTGGCCAAAATTAAAAAAGGGCTTTTTTACAGGCACGCTGAAAAAATGGGTCTGCACAGGCCCAAAACACGTGCTTACACTAGCGCAGCCCATTTTTCAGCACACCTTCGTAAAAGGACCCTTTAATCTTATATGTGGGAGAGGTTGCACTTCCTCTGGAAGGCTCCAATCATTATTAAACTAGTAAAAAAAAGCCCCGTTTCTGATGCAAATGAAATGGGGGCTAGCAATGTTTTCTTCTGTGTGCATGTGGGAGTGTGTGTGTCCCTGCCCTCTGGCCTCTCTCCCCTCCCCCCTCTGAGTCCTTCACTGTTACAGAGCCAGTGATTTGATTTCGTGCTCTGCTGTTTTCCTTCACTGACTGTGTTACAGAGAGGGCGGGGCAGACACTCATAGGGAAACCGGATATCTCGCCCCCTTCACACACTTCCGGCTGGAGGCTTCATAGAACGTTGGTGTTGCCTTTTATATAGAGAGATGAAACCTCTGTAAAACTGGAGCATGGATCAAAACAATAAATCAGTAATGCACATCATTGCAATGAGGACATCATATTTGTTTGGGCCTCAGATCAGTTAGTTTCTGCATAACTTACAGCAAACTTTACAGTCTATTTATTATCAGCCTAATTCCTTAACAAAAATTCCATTAGCTCAGTAATATTATACTTGGATCTTTATACAGTTCTAGTTTATAATTATATATTGAATTCACTTAACATCCCTACTCAAATACTTTCATATATATTCACTTTACACAAACATTCCAATCAACCTGCAATTTTCTTTCTGTATGTGCTGCCTATATCACATTATGCTGTCATATATCCTATTCCTGCCATGTGACTATTCATGCTATTTACTGTTAAAATGTTTATACAATTTATTTAGATTTGCTCACACCTTTTTCAGTAGTAGCTCAAGGTGAGTTACATTCAGGACTCTGGATATTTCTCTGTCCCAAGAGGGCTTGCAATCTAAGTGTGTACCTAAGGCAATGGAGGGTTAAGTGACTTGCCCAAGATCACAAGGAGCAGCAGCAACAGGATTTGAACCAGCCACCTCTGGATTGCAAGACCAGCTCTCTAACCACTAGGCCACTCCTCCAATGGCAGGTAACAGCTTTACATTTTCTCATTACAAATATATCTCTTTAACCTCCAGACTTATCAAATTGCTTAGTTGATCCACCTGACACTCCATTATAATTAAGGTGTTCACCAATTCTGAATTTGACAAACTTAGAATATCCAATAAAATATTATTAAAATATAGCAACTTAGTTTTTCCAAAAACTGTCTCTTATCTCAGAAATATTCCAATAATTTACACTTGTTGCTATTCAGAAGCTATATTGCCCTTTCTAAATCCTAACACAATGGAAATGTATATTCATGAAAAGATACCTTGCATAACTACTACTACTACTTATTTATATAACAAATAATATTAGGGCACGAAATAGTTAGTTAAGTGCATAATTTCCCTATACCCCGGAAAGGGGGATGAAATTTAACACTCCACCTTTCTACAATTATCATCTAAATGGTGTACATGTTATTTACAAGCATCCATCTTGTTTCTAAAACATTTTAAGGGTCAAGTGACTTTCCCTAAGTTAGAGGAAAACACTATCACATTCAACTGATGTAAAACAATAAGTTCAGCAGTTTCTCTTCCTACAAGGAAGCTTATCACTCACAGTGGTCCTAAATGGCCCTGGCATGGAAGATCTAACACCTTATCTCTTATATGGTAGAGGAGTGTGGTAGCCGTGTTAGTCCACTCTTAAGGTTATCAATAGAAATCAAACAAAATAAAACATGGAAAAGAAAATAAGATGATACCTTTTTTATTGGACATAACTTAATACATTTCTTGATTAGCTTTCGAAGGTTGCCCTTCTTCGTCAGATATGGTGAAAGAGAAGGCAATTTAAACAAATTAGGGTAAACTAGGCAATCACCTAGAGAGGCCCTTTCTGTCCTTTTTCCTGGGGCAGTACAAAGCAGTTCCAGTCAAGGCACATAATAGATCTTAACAATTTCATAATCTACAAGCTTATCAAAATACACTCTTCCTGGAGGGCTATTTTTCTGGAATCTCATTTACCTGGGGCACAGGACATACACATACTTCTATCAAGCAGCATCTTTACATAAGTCTAATAACTGAACACATTAAATACTTCACCTAAAACCGGGGTTCACGTGGCAGGACTTCACTGGAAAAGCATCTCCTTTCATTAAGAACATTAGCAAAACAAAATTTTCTATTACTAACAATGAGACATTCAGGGTTTGGCATTCCAGCTGATTACCATAGGATCTCAAAAAAGAGATTTCTTTCTACAACTGCATTTGGCACAGAAAGAAGACTAGGAAATATAGTGAAATAGTTAATGATTCAAATTGATTTCACCCAGTCAGGAATCTGTCAATCAACCAGACTGACAGATGCCTCTTACTTTTACTATAATTTTCAGGGGAGAATCAGTTCCCTTCCAGGCTTTTTGTTGCAAGAGTCCATCAAGACTTTGTTAATTCCTTTTGATGAACCTCACTTTCAAACTACAGCTGATAATATGATCCCTCAGTTTTATCTAGGAGGGTTGCAACCACCTGTAAATGATAAAACTATATCACAGAGATTAGAGTTCCTTCTTGTTATAAAACTTGTCTTAAAGTTTGCTGCATGTATTCATAATTTTTAAAAATGCTTTCATAAGCCTTTCAGTAATTGTCTCGTTTAATGTTAATTCTATCCATCTATTAAACATACTGCTTAAACACAGAAGAGCTAATGACATGCTTTGAACCCAATCTAATCCAATTGCTTGTACTCTAGTAAACTTTATCTTCAGTCTTCAATGTTCCATTAGTTCCTTCTATTTTCTCTGAGTTGTAATGAAGATATGAAATGGGTACGTGTAAAACTTTCTCTTGCTGTTGAGCTGTAAAAAAATACAAATCCTAATGGGGTGGGCAGGCTTGTGTACTTAGCTGGGCTTTAAAGGCTAGACCAGGCAAGTGACACATATACTCCTCTGCAATATTTCTAGGCAAATTTGGGATTATATTGTACCTTAAATATGAATCACATCCCTTCACTGCCGTCACGTACCTAGCTAAGGTACATGAAGGCAACATGCAGGAGCAGGGCATTAGGAAGAATCATATGGCCAGTGTGGGTCTTCCAAATCCCCTTATAATACAAACTGCATCCAGCCTGTCTCTAAGATTCAAGTTCCAATTATGACACCTCCGCTTAGGCTTAAACGACAGTCTATAAGGGCAGCAAAGGAGACAGCCTCACTAAGTACAGGGAAAGCAGAGTATGATGTTCCCCTTAAAGCAGCTGCCCTCAGCAAAAGAATTCCCCCAAGGTACTTCAGTGTGGGCTTTAGAATGGCCCTCACAGTTAATAACAATTTCCTGTGGATGCATAGTACATTTTAAAAAGGCAGAAAACATAGGGGACAATCAGGCTTATTTTCAAAAGTGATCGCCTGCCATTTCCCAACATAAATCGGTAGATGGCTGGCGATCTCTCAAAAGCGGCAAAATTGGTATAATCGAAAGTGGCTTTTTTGACAGCATCCTGTCGCCTCGCCGGCGAAAGTTCAAGGGGGCGTGTCGACGGCGTAGCAAAGGCGGGACATGGGTGGGCATGGGCGTGGCTACCAAATGGCCGGCTTTCGTGGATAATAGAAACAAAAAAGCAGCGTTAAGCAGTATTTCGCCGGGTTTACTTGGTCCTTTTATTTTCACGACCAAGCCTCAAAAAGGTGCCTCAACTGACCAGATGACCACCAGAGGGAATGGGGGATGACCTCCCCGTAGTCTCCCAGTGGTCACCAAACCCCTCCCACACTAAAAAAATAAAAATAAAAACCTTTTTTTACCAGCCTGTATGCCAGCCTCAAATGTCATACCCAACTCCCTGACAGCAGTATGCAAGTCCCTGGAGCAGTTTTTAATGGGTGCAGTGCACTTCAGGCAGGCAGACCCACATCCATCCCCCCCCCCCCCCCCCCACCTGTTACACTTGTGGTGGTAAATGTTAAGCCCTCCAAACCCCCCCAAAACCCACTGTACCCACATGTAGGTGCCCCCTTCACCCATAAGGGCTATGGTAATGGTGTAGAGTTGTGGGGAGTGGGTTTGGGGGATTTGGGGGGCTCAGCACCCAAGGTAAGGGAGCTATGCACCTGGGAGCTTTTTTTGTATTTTTTAAACATTTTTAGAAGTGCCCCCTAGGGTGCCCAATTGGTGTCCTGGCATGTCAAGGGGACCAGTGCACTACAAATGCTGGCTCCTCCCATGACCAAATGCCTTGGATTTCGCCGGGTTTGAGATCGCCGGCATTTTTTTTCATTATCGCTGAAAAACAAAACCAGCCATCTCAAACCCGGCGAACTCTGACATTTGGCCGGGCTAAACCGTATTATCGAAAAAAAAGATGGCCGGCCATTTTCTTCGATAATATGGTTCCGGCCAGCTGTTGCGCCGCCGCCAAAATAGATCGCCAGCGATCTATTTCGCCGGCGATGTTCGATTATGCCCCTCAATATGAATTGGTTGCCCTGAAGATGTTAAGAAACCCCTATATTCCCAAATTCCTGAGTAACTCTATAACTATTAGTAGCAATTTCACAGGCATGAATTAAAACAACAAAATTCAGCACTATGAGCCTCAGTTAATGGGACACTGTCAACTATGTCCAAAAAAACCCCAACATATCTAGCCCGTAGTTACCCCTGGCTGTCTCTGAGACCAAAGCCATTCAGAAGGAACTCAGTCTGGAGTATACAAACAAATGAGCAAGCAGGGGTGAGGTGGGGTATAAATATCTTCAACAGCATAAACTATGGATGAAAATATACTTAACCCATCAACCTTTTAAATGGTGTTATACTCAAAAACAGTCATGTGTTTGTTTGCTTTATTTAAATTTACCACAATCACCCATTGTTTCAAATAATATAAATTTGTATATTAGTACAATTGGCAACAGTGGAAAAGGCAAACAAAACTAGATAGTAATCTAAGCTATCAATACGTTATCTCCTCTCTGCTTCCAGTAACACAATAAAACCCAAGAATATCTGCCAATGAAAGATTAACAACATTATACACACATATATATATACACATAACAATATATATATACACATATATAATTAGCACACACATGAGCATTAATCCGAACTGCCCACATATTATATACTATTCTGAACCACTAAAAAGTGAGCAGTCAGAAATCCACAAATATACAGAAATTCAGCACAAATAATCATATTAATATAACTGTATTATGTTGTATAACACAACAAAGATGTCTCTACAAATATATATATATATATATATATATATATATATATATATATATATATATACCTCTCCTCTGGCAGAGCCAAAAAGCCATTCTTTAAAAGAAATAATTCTGTTTGTAATTTAATTTAAAATGTAATTAAATCACCATTAACAGGTTCAACAGTGCACTATATAAATCACGTTAAAGTTTTAAACTGAGCTACCACAGCAACAATCATAATAATAATTCTATGAGACTCAAGTGAGAAAAATCTTAATGGGTACAAGGGCACCGTCTCAGAGGAAGTTCACTGCTGGACATCATTAAGAGCCAAATGGATTTTTGCTGCACAAAATGAAGTGCATTATTTATCCAAAGTAACAGCCACAGGAGTTTTTCACTGCTGTAGTGACAGCAGTCACTAAAAACAGAATATGGTAAATAGTCTTTTCATGCAATATAACAGCTCCTATAGCCCAAGCTCCTCTCACAGCTTGAAAGGTTTATTGTTCTCAAACAGAAGGGAAGTTTCTGTCACTTATCTTTAGACTAACGGTAAAAAAAAAAAATAAAGGCAATTTACAAGAGAAATGTTTCTAAATACACAGTCTGCTTAAGTTCAGCTTACTGTCCATCTTCAAAACATCACAAGTTCTAATTCATTTGTGCTAACTGCATTCTTTTGAAAAGACAACAGAACTTATTTCTGCCCTCTGATTAAACAACCCTGCTGTGAAGCAGTTGAAAAAAAACGTTTAAAAAAAAATGGAATGGCTTGTCTCAGATAAACTTTAAAAAAAAAGGTTCTTTCCTGTTTTCACTCGCAATAAACCTTACTTATATTCTGTAGCAACCACAACCGTATATATAAACATTTATACTTAATTTGCACGAAGACTGCCTGCAGCTAAAAGAAATACATCCCTTCAACATATTAATGCAAAGGAATATTTAGTAAAATAATACCACCTTGCCAAACATTTAAAATTACCTTTTATGTGGGAAGGACAAAATACAATTATATCCTGCTAAGTGGAACCTCAAGAATCCCAGGCAAATGGTCTCCCTCACCATTCAGGAAACCCTCCAGCACCATCTCTCTGTCAGGTGCCATTCCGAATCTTCTGTCATTAAGATTCCTCAGACAAAACCTTTACTCATCCTGTCTAATTTCTATTTAAGATCTGAAATCTGGCTCCCAGCCAGATTGGCCTAGTCACACTAGGCTATTCAAGTGTCCCTCCTCTGGATGGCTCTGTTCCCAAGCTTGATGAGCCACTTTGCAAATATATATGCCCAATCAATTAACAAAGATCTTGTTTCTCGTATAATTTGTGCTTCACACAAAAATCCATTATTTCAGAAGGAAACTTTAACCTTCTGCATAAGAACTGTGCAGCCTTTCAATACCTTGCAATTCATTAGAGCAATTCAAGTGGTAACAGTTCACCCTTAAAGATGAAAGGGAACCTGGAGACATAGCTAAAGGGCAACAAAACACAGACAAAACAACAAGAATTAACAAGACAAAAGAAACTGTGGAATTCCATTATGCAAATCTAAAAGCAATTCACTGACCTTTTCCTGTAGGAGTTAATTAACTTTAGTTCTTGGAAGCATGTCTGCAAATTAGAGAACAGCACTGGGGTAAACTTTTATGTATGTAATAGGATAAAAGTAGTCTCACCTCTAGTGCTGACTGTCCAGTAGCAGAGATAGCTTTCCCCATAGCTCAGGCCACCAATTGTCAAAGTGAAAAGTCATTTATTTTAGACTTGCATTCCTTGTAGGAATCACCTAATAACCGACAAAATGATTTCATTTTTATAGCATAAACCACAGATGATGTAATGTATCCATTCTATTCAAGAATAACAAAAATATAAAGATAGTTTGTGTGTGTGGGGGGGGGGGGGGGGGGGGGGCGGGAGTTAGAAAACTACAGATGGCAAATACCAGGACTGTAAATATAACACTTTGGTACCTGAGAAAGGAAAAAGAAAACATTCCTCAACAGCCAGCTTATCTTTTAGCTATTGTCTGCAGTGCCTGGACAATCCTGAGGTTAAGGGTGAAGGCTGAATGAGTCAGTCTTACATAAATTAACAGCATTTTCCACTATTTTTCAATTAGAAAATAATTTAACCCTTTCTTGACCAGTTCCACATTGGCTCAGGCACTGATGGGAAAGTTCATGTTTGGGGGGGGGGGAGAAAGCATATTGTAGCCCTTTTCCTAAATAATTTTTTTTAAAAATCCCCCCAACCTCCCACTACACTAAAATAAAAAGTGGTCTGGGGTCTCCTTCGGTGACCCACCCCATGAAAGCAAACAAAAACCTGGTGGTCCAGTGGGACTCCCACCCTCTTCCTTGGCTAGGTTAGGCCTAGGATACTTGTAGGCCCACCCCAGGCCTGGCCTGGCCCACTGACTTAGACCTGCCTGGTGGTCTAGTGGGTAACCGGCCCACCACCCCATACCCCGTACGTTGTACCTTAAGAGTTTAAAGCAGGAGGTATGCCCACTCATTCCTACTTCTAAGGCTGCCATCTTGAAAATGGTGGTGCCCTCCCCAGCACACATTTTCCCTTATGTGGACATTAGGCCCCACCCAGTGCATCCCAGAATGCACTGCATTGGGCAAAGTCCAACCTTTTTCAGATGGCAGCCTTAGAAGCAAGAGTAAGTGGGTATCACTCCTGCTTCCAAATGTTAAGATACAGGGTATGAGGGCATGGCAGTGGGGTGGTTCCCCACTAGAACACCAGGTGGAACTAAGTCAGTGGGCCAGGCCAGGCCCAGTCTGGCCCTGCTGGGGGGGGCTCCAGGTGGGCCAGGCCTGGCCAAGCCTAGTCAGGGGGGCTTGCAGGTGGGCTGGGTCTGGCCTGGCCCAGCCACCATTGGACAACCAGGTTTTATTTGTCTTGGAAGGGTGAGATGCTGAGGGGGTCAGGGGCTGGAAGACCATCAGGGCCCCTTTTTTTAGTGTTGGGGGTGAGGGGCCACTGGAACACCAGGGCTTTTTTTGGGGTGGGGGGAAGAAGCCTGTAAAGGGCAGAGTGATTGGGTTGGTGGGAGGGAAGGTGTGCCAGTAGCTCTTCTCTCAACCAACATTTCCAATGCTACTGCAGACCTGGCATTAGATTTCAGGCACTAAATGCGTCTGAGAGGTTTTTTTTTTTTAGCAGTCATGTGGGGTGCCTAATGACTGCATTTAAAAATATTTAAATGTGATCTGCATTAATGGTTAAACCATTAGAGCATTTGGAGCACCCAACACCAGTGCTAGTCCAGCACTAATCGCCATTAGCACTGGATTTAGGTCTTGAACATCGAGGCCCCAGCTATGAAGGACCTGGACTGGACTAACTACCAAACTGTGTACCTTGGTAATATCTAAAAAGAAGAATTTGTCCCAGCTATTACTTGGGTCATCTCTCTGTTCCAGGGGTTCTTAACCTAGTCCTCAGGAGACACCCTGCTAGTCAGTTTTTCAGGATATCCACAATGAATATGCATGAAATAAATTTATTTTCACTACCTCCATGGGTATCCTGAACACCTGATTGGCTAGGTGTGTCCCGAGGACTGAGTTGAGAATCCCTGCTTTATTCTAATGCCTGAAGATATGGCTCCAGAATATTGTCCTCAAACCCTTTTTCATATTTGGATTTGACTTTTAGGTTTAATTACTTGCCTTTTCAAATCTCCAGACTGAAGTGGAATTACCAGGGGCTTACAATCTAATGTCACATGGTGCTTTTCTTTATGAAATTCTGTAAATTGGCAGCATACAATGTTGGAACTGTAGTGTGATATGAGTTTAATCATCAGAATTAAATGTGTAGCATGATATTGTGCTGAATCAGATACACATATATATATATAGCAACACAAAAATACAGCTTTAAAAATATATTTGAAGATGCAGTAGAAACTGGCTTTCATTCCAAGAGCCCTCTTCCCCCTCCCTTTGGGGAACATTTAAAAGACAACTGCAAGGACCTCACCTCCCCCTTTTTTTCCCTCTTTAACAAAAGACTTCTCAAATAAGAGACTGCTTCAAGGTTAAATTGACTCTCTTCCTCTGATCAAGAAGCCTGGCTGATCAACACAACAAATATCAAAGGTAACCAGTAGAGGCAAGGAGACAGGCAGGTGGGAAAGGTGTGAAATCCAGCTACTAAAGACAAAGGACACCTGCTGGCCGCCCCAGACAAATCTTATCAGAGTATCTATCACAGAGATTCAAGCAGGAAAACCTTGCACTACAATAAACCATTTGTCAGCAAAATCCAGACAGCAAGTCTTGTGATGTCATAAGACATGAGACCAAAATACCACAATGCTTTGCAACTACTCCGGGTCGTGTGCAAACCAGGAAACCAAGACAGAGATTCACATGGCATGTCTTCCTGCAGCTTGCAAGAGTATAAAAGATAGAGCTGTTCCAGACAAGCAGATGCTTCCCTTCAACTGCAACACAGATTCTTCTCTGCAGATTCTCTCTTCAGCTGCAACTCATCCATCACTGCAGAAGCCCTGCTCCCTGCTCCTGACCATGTGCTCATCACTCAGCTCTGCAACAAAGACTCTCCTGTAAGTTAAATTATAACCTTAGCTTTTAAACTGGCTACCTTAATTAAGTACAGATTATCGTTTGTAACCTTATTTATATGATTGCATTAATCATATTGTAAAATAATAAACCTTTTGAATCTAAATATATAGTGTTCTTGTCCTTTAGATCTGGTAATGCAGGTTAATGCAATCCAATAAATACATTTAATTCCTTTTATTCTTGAATCGTTCTTACCTTGTGGGTAAGTGGTGGAGAAATTTTAGCGAGTGCTCTTAAAATATTCCCCTGCTCTTTGTTCTTAAATATCATATTAGGACTGTGACAACTTTGTAACATTTTTAATGGATATTAAGAACATTTAAATTATATCTTGTAACAGAACAGTCTCATACCTTTTATACCTCTTACACCCCCACTCTACTTGCCCATTTCTCTTTGCAATCCTTTCCATTCCCTTGCTATTTCTCCCTATTTCCTCCCCTCCCTCCTCTTCTTTCGCCATTCTTTTCTCCTCGTTTCCCCTCCCTCCACACTTCCCACTTCCCACTCTTCTCAACAGGGCTACTGAGAGGCGGGGGGGGGGGGGGGCAAAATTCCCCTGGCCTCCAAGAGGGGCCTAGTGCCAGTCTATCTTTCTCTCTCCTGCTGCAGTCGGGACCCAGGTGATTGCATTAATGTGATAGCCTGGTCCCAGCACATGGGAGCAGGAGAGAAACATGCCCCAGCGCCTGGCCCCCCTTGGAAGCCAAGGAGGAACAGATGCACTGGCGCAGGAAGGTAGAGGGTGGAGGCAGTGACAGCCTAAGTGAGTGAGGGGTGACAGTGGTAGCTGCATCCCGAGTAGGGGGTGGTGGCTGCATACCGAGGGGGAGGGGCTCCAGCTGAGGCGGTCCTGCCCTGGGCCCGGCTCTGTCTCTTGGCGGCCCTGCCTCTCACTCCTTGTCCCCTCCTACTTCCCTCTCCCAATCTCTGGTCCCTCCCCAGTTGAGCTGCAAGCTTCACCTCTTTTTTCGCTGGCAGTACCAGACAACCCAACCCAGCCTCTTGCTTTATTCCACTGGTGATACCTCCAGCACTGCTGTTGATTATCTGCTCAACAATATTCCTGTTAGGTGAGCTAAATTTTGTTTACATTCATTAATTAACTAAATGCTTTTCTTTGCCTGCCTGCTGCTACTCCCTACCTGTGGCCTTCGTATCACAGACAGACTGGGTAGCACATGAAGAAATCAAAAAATACTTGCTTTTTTATTTAATCGTTTACGACTTTTGTGTAGGTCAAGTAAAGGCAAGTGAATAGTAGCTACACTCAGTCTATCTTCTAATCCAGCACAAAAAAAATAGTATGGAAAAAGGGAGAAACCTACTGGTGAGAGCAGTGGGCTAAGAGCCAGGGTTCAAATCCCACTGTTACTCTTTGTGATCTTGGGCAAATCATTTAACCCTCCATTGTCTCAGATACAAACTTAGGGGCCAATGCAATAATGTGTAGTAGGCTTTGTGCATAGTTTAGCTCAACGTTTGCACAAATTTGTAGGTACCCTGTGTTAAAAACAGTGTGCGGTGACAGCTAAAAGAAAGCAAATAGAATGTTAGGTATTACTAGTAAAAAAGGCCCGTTTCTGACACAAATGAAACGGGCGCTAGCAAGGTTTTCCTCGGCGTGTGTATGTTTGAGAGAGTGTGTGTGAGAGTGACTGTGAGAGAGTGAATGTGTGAGTATGTGAACGTGACAGAGAGAGAGTGAGACTGGGTGCGAGTGTGTCTGTGAGAGAGCGAGTGTGTGTGTGTGAGCATGAGTGTGTGTGCCAGGGCCCCCCCTCCCTCCGAGTTCCAGGGTTGTTGTCCCCCTCCCTCCCTCCGAGTTCCAGGTTCCCCTCCCTCCCCTGCATTATGCTGTCTCCCCTGCATTCATCCATATTCAGGCAACGTCCTCTGTGCCCTGCCCCCTCCATCCATCCATGTGCAGCATGTCTCCCCTGCCCGCTCCACCTCCCTCCGAGTTCCAGGCCCTCCTCCCTCCCTCCCATTTCCAGGGTCTCCCCCTCCCTCTGTCCCTCTGTCCCTCTGTCCCTCCCTCCCAGTTCCAGGGTCCCATGGAACTGGGAGGGAGGGGGGACTGAGAACGTTGGAGGAGTGACGTCAGCTGGTGGTTACAATCCCAGTGACATACATTGGAACATTGGAGGAGTGATGTCAGCAGGTGGTTACGATCCCAGCGAGGCAGATTGGAATGTTGGAGGAGCAAATTATTATATTAGACTAGGAAAGGAATGGAAAACAAAAATGAGGATGTTATAATGCCTTTGTATCGCACCATGGTGCGTCCGCACCTCGAATATTGTGTTCAATTCTGGTCACCGCATCTCAAAAAAGATATAGTGGAATTAGAAAAGGTACAGAGAAGGGCGACGAAAATGATAAAGGGGATGGGACGGCTTTCCTAAGAGAAAAGACTGAAGTGGTTAGGGCTCTTCAGCTTAGAGAAAAGACGGCTGAGGGGAGATATGACAGAGGTCTATAAAATAATGAGTGGAGTGGAACAGGTAGACGTGAATCGCTTGTTTACTCTTTCCAAAAATTCTAGAACTAGAGGGCATGAAATGAAGCTACAAAGTAGTAAATTTAAAATGAATGATAGAGCATTTTTTTTCACTCAACGTGTAGTTAAGCTCTGGAATTCGTTGCCAGAGAATGTAGTAAAAGCAGTTAGCTTAGTGGGGTTTTAAAAAGGTTTGAATGGCTTCCTAAAGGAAAAGTCCACAGACCATTATTAAAATGGACTTGGGGAAAATCTACTGCTTATTTCTAGGATAAGCAGCATAAAATGTATTGTACTTTTTTTAGATCTTGCTAGGTACTTGTGACCTGGATTGGCCACTGTTTGAAACAGGATGCTGGGCTTGTTGGACCTTTGGTCTATCCCAGTATGGCAATACTTATGTTCTTATGACTCACGCTCACATCCCAGCTCATTAGATATTAAAAGCAGATGCAGAGAAGTGCACAGAAGGCTGTGAGGCTGTGCACAGGGTTTTCTAATGCTGGGCTTTAACACAAGTTCTGAGGAGTAAAAGATTAGCTTGTTCTTCTGTGGTCAGCGTTTATGAAGATTTCCTGTCTGTTTCTTCTCTTTACTGTGAGCAATTTTTTTTCTGGCTTCTTTGAAGTGGATGGGTAAAAAAAACAGCAGGGATGAGGAGCTGGGCAGGAGCTGTGTTGGAACAAACTACTGAACTATTGAGAAAAGTGAAGAATAATATTAATGCTTATGAATGAAATAGTTATCTCCCCCTGTGCCAATAAACATTGTTGGTACTGCAAAAATTGAATCAGCACTGGGAGTTGTATGTGCATACATCCGTGCATGGGTTGGAACGATAGTTTGTGCATAAATGTTGGTATTGCAAAAATTGCATGCACACACTAGCATTCTAGCACATGCACGGATGTGTGTGCATGCAATTCCAGGTGCCAGATATAGCTGCCACTAGTGCAAACCCAAACCCACAGGCGTCTTGTATGCTGTCTCATGTAAGCACACACGGCCTATTTATTTTTTATTTTTGTTACATTTGTACCCCGCGCTTTCCCACTCATGGCAGGCTCAATGCAGCAGGCAATGGAGGGTTAAGTGACTTGCCCAGAGTCACAAGGAGCTGCCTGTGCCAAGAATCAAACTCAGTTCCTCAGGACCAAAGTCCACCACCCTAACCACTAGTCCACTCCCCTTAATTCTATAAACTTGCAGGTCCATTTGTACTCTTAGGACTAGATTCTGTATATGGCACCAGCAAAAATAAGCGCCTGTTGGGCACGAGGGTTTACACCAACTAAAACCTGGTGTAAATCCCCAGACCTAAATTAGGCACGGCTCATGTTTGGCAAGACTGTCGGTGTTGGCATGAGTTGTCCAGTGCTTCCCCGAGTGGGACTACGGCTCTTTACTTTTGGGTATTCAGGAACACTTGGTGAAGCAGGGCATCTTGGCCTCGCAGTGGCACTTCCTTTATAATGCTCTTTTGCTCATCAAGAAATTGATTCTGTCCTATTGGATGGCAGAAGATTCACCACAGCTATGGTTTGTCAATTTAAGGGAAATGGCCTGCTTTGAACTTAGGACCTATCAGCACAGCAGTCCCACTGTCTCCCACAGCTGATGATAAGAAATGCTGTGGTGCAGGTTTTTACACTTGTACCTTGCAACTATTTAAGACAATAGACTCATTTTGTACACCATTCATTTTCGATTTGGTATTGCTCTGTTGTTATTGTTTTATCTGACTGTTGCAATAAAATATATTCTAAAAAAAAAAAAGAAAGGTGAATGTAGTCTAAGACTATAATTCTTTTTTTGGTGGTGGCAGGTGGCGGGAGAATATTGGGTTCCATTCATTCAGCACTCACAATCATTTTGAAAAGTTGGCTCCTATGGATGCAAGTAACTCATAATTAGTACCAGTTAACATCAATAATGGATTGTTGGCTGTTCATTGACTAATTAGTTTCAGCACACATCTGGAATCCACATCCAAATATGAGATCCCAACTTTGGACAACCTTTATAGAATCTGGGGGATGTGCCTACGGCATTACGGGAACTTGCATGCTGAGCTGTATGTCACAGCAATAACTGAAGGTTAAGCATCAGCCCCTTGAATTTTAAGTCCCCCCCAGAGACAGAAAAATAACTATTAATTTAACAGCTTGAACTACTACTGATAATCCAAAATCCGTTCTTTTTTTTATAAAATGAGTTATTAGGTTTGCAGCTCTCCTTATTAAAGAGGAAGGCTCTGTGTTTTGGCCTAAAATGTGTGCAGATTTCTATTGTACTCATAATATTTTCCAGTATATTTAAATAGAGGATTAAGATGCCTCTGTCTTTCTGTAACCAAATATTAGTTGCAAGAGCTTTCAGATGCTAGTATGCATTCTTCAGCAACCACAATCACTCTTGCATAAGAAGTCAACAAATTAATCTATGACTGGAATGTGTATGGCTTACTTCAATGTGTGCAGCTCAACAAGCAGACAGTGTATAGAATCAACAAGGATGTCCACAGAGATGTTGTCCTTCTCCTCAACCTGAATTCATGGACATGTTCAGGACCGGATTTACGTATAACCTAGATAAACTAAACCCTGAGCCTCACATTATAAGAGGCCTCATGCTTCACTAGCTTGGAAAACTAATAAAGGGGAGGGGGCACTTTTAATTTTTACAGCTCATGTGCCACGACACTCAAAAATCCGGCCCTGGGCATGTTAAAATTCTCAGCTGCTCCTACTTCAGAAGCATCCAGCTTAACACATTCAAATAGCTTTTTGCAGGCCCACTGAATGACAAAAAATAAAATAAAATGTTCTCTGTGTCAATAATAGGAAATGATGAACTGCATAACAGTTTATCTGTATGCGACATGAGTCAGCTACAGCTTGTGCGCCTGCTGTGACTTACAAAGCAGAAAAGGCAGAATTATACTGTAGTCACTTGCAGATGCTGGTTCTAAAAACAAGGCAGATTCAAGTAAACACCATTAACCTTGATCCTTGAAAACCCTTTTTGGCAGGAAAAGGAGCATGTGCACACAGAACAACCAATCCACTTAGCTCTAAAAGGTTTTCTAAATTATCAACTGCCCTTTGATTTTACCAGATCAAATACGACATGAAGAGCCCCATTAACAAACTGCTGGCTCCCTTATTTCATTAGAGCAAATGGCGGCTCCAGCTCTTAAGAAAACTGAGGCGTTAAATTAAATAGTTCTCTGTTTACCCATAAGAAGCAATCAGGAAGATGAGTGGGGGAGGGGGAAAGTGGGGAGTGTGAGGACTCTTGCTAATGAAAAATCACATTGTATAACAATTACTTTGCTTAATTAAAAGGAGGAATATCTGCTTGGAATGTAACCTCTTATGCTCAGTTCTTCATTTCTTGGCCCTTACTTATTTACGACAAATGATCAATATTTGTAGTGCATTCCATGCTGTCTGAGGATAAAAGGGCCTACACGGAGCATTTGATACACATACTCTTCTCTTGCTCAGATTGTTAAATTCCATCAGGTTTGATAACTTGAGAATAAAGATGAGCTTGCTATACTATAAGCAAATATTGTGAATTAAAATACAATTGCTTCTGTAAAACTACAAACACGTGAAGGAAAAAAATCAGAAACACTGGAAGAGGTGAAGTAGCACACGGTAGAGGTAATTTTATAAAGCCGTTTCTGCACGCAAAACATGTCTTACAAGCAAAAAAGGGCTTCTATATAATTGCACAACCACATACATAAACAGTATCCCCCTCATTCTAAAACATGAAGCATCAATTTGCATGCATAAATTATGCGCATTAACCCTCTAATTCTATAAAAGTCGGCAAAAATTCTACATGCAACTTTGGGCATGCTCCCAATTTGCATGTGCAATTTAAATGAATAATGAGCTAATTAGTATCAAGAATTGACTTTTTAACAAGCAATTATTGACACTAATTAGATTTAACTGGAACTTACATGCATAAACTTAGGCACGGAATCCATGCTTAAATTTTATGTGTGAGTAAAAAAAAAGGGGCAAGGAAATGGGAGAGGGGCATAGGCAGAAAGGAGGCATTCCTAGCATTTACACGAGTTGTTATAGAATACAGGGGATATGCACCCAATTTAGACGTGTATATTTACACCACGTTTCAGTTGGTGCAAATGGCTACGCATAAAATTAAGTATGAGTCCCGGGCAAACATGAAATGCTTTACGTTTTAGAGAAGGCAACTCCTGAGTGCCAATCTTGCAAGGCGTTGCTTTTTGAGCATTGAGTTTCATATACAAGGTTTTTATTTGATAGTACATCAACAGACACATGGTTTTTCCATAGACAATCTTAAAAGACTGCAAATATTCCTGAGGCAGGGCCGGTTGGCCAAAACATGGTTGTGTCCAGTCTTTTGAGCTACACAATAAATCTGGACTTTTTAAACATCATCTAGACATCATATTCTTGTGTCATATTCTCTGTGTCCTTTGTGATTTTGAGTGTGCGAAGACTTGTGTTCTTCTGTGTTTACATAAACATGAAACAGTATCAGAAATATACACATTTAACAACCCTGTAGAACAATCATATAACAGAAATATAAATGCAGCGGTGGCAAATCTCTTTCAATTGAAAGGATGCTCTGGAATGAGGGGGGCACAGAATGAAAGTGAGTGGCCTAGTGGTTAGAGCACCAGTTTTGCAATCCAGAAGTGGCCAGTTCATATCCCACTGCTGATCCTTGTGATCTTGGGAAGTCACTTAACCCTCCATTGCCTCAGGTACAAAATTAGATTGTGAGCCCTCCTGGGACAGAGAAATATCCAGTGTACCTGAATGTAACTCACCTTACATAGAGCAGCATTTTTTATATTTCTAAGTCAGACTTTGGACGTTTTATGCTAAACATCCCAAATCCAAATAGGAAATGTAGCTATTTTCGAAACAGCAAAATGTAAAACGTCTTTCTTTTTTTTAATGGCCACATGCTAGATGGTTTTGTGCTCTATGTGTTTATCTTTTTGCTCCATTAAAAAAAAAAAAAGACCAAGTGCAAAACACATAAAATCAAGCCATTGAACCGCCACCTGAAACTGAACATGTCCAAGACCGAGCTTATCGTCTTTCCACCAAAACCCACTTCTCCTCTTCCTCCACTTTCTATCTCAGTTGATAACACCCTCATCCTCCCCGTCTCATCTGCCCGCAACCTCGGAGTCATCTTTGACTCCTCTCTTTCCTTCTCTGCGCATATCCAGCAGATAGCCAAGACCTGTCGCTTCTTCCTCTTTAACATCAGCAAAATTCGCCCTTTCCTCTCTGAACACACCACCCGAACTCTCGTCCACGCTCTCATTACCTCTCGCCTGGACTACTGCAACTTACTCCTCACCGGCCTCCCACTTAGCCATCTATCCCCCCTTCAGTCTGTTCAGAACTCTGCTGCACGTCTCATATTCCGCCAGAACCGATATACTCATATCACCCCTCTCCTCAGGTCACTTCACTGGCTTCCGATCAGATACCGCATTCAATTCAAGCTTCTCCTTCTTACCTACAAATGCACTCAGTCTGCTGCCCCTCACTACCTCTCTACCCTCATCTCCCCTTACGTTCCCGCCCGTAACCTCCGTTCACAGGATAAATCCCTCCTCTCAGTACCCTTCTCCACCACCGCCAACTCCAGGCTCCGCTCATTCTGCCTCGCCTCACCCTATGCTTGGAACAACCTTCCTGAACCCTTACGCCAAGCCCCCTCCCTGCCCATCTTCAAGTCTTTGCTTAAAGCCCACCTCTTCAATGCTGCGTTCGGCACCTAACCCTTACCGTTCAGTGAATCCAGACTGCCCCAATTTGACTGCCCCTATCGGACCGACCGTTCACTTGTCTATTAGATTGTAAGCTCTTTGAGCAGGGACTGTCTCTCTTTGTTAAATTGTACAGCGCTGCGTAACCCTAGTAGCGCTCTAGAAATGTTAAGTAGTAGTAGTAGTAGTAGTAGGAGGAGCCAGCAATTTTAGTAGACTGGCCACACAGACATCCCAGGAGAGCAATTGGGCACCCTAGGAGGCACTGCTGTGGACTTCATATAACAGCGTCCAGGTACACATCTCATCGGTATCCCTAATCTTATTTTATGTATTTATTTAATTTTATTGCATTACACTTGATATACTACCAATTGCCAGTGGCAGCTTGGCAGTTTACAATAAAAGCTCCATTGAGCATTGAAAGGAAGGAAAAGAGTAAGTAGTGCAAAAAGGAAAATTAAAAAAAAAACAGTATTATAGTAATTATGGTGGGAAAGCTTGGCTGTAAAGCCAGGCTTTGTCTTTTAAAAGTAAAATAACAAGGTTCAAGTTTCAGAGTCAATGGCAGTGTATTTCAGAGTTGCAACCAGTGCATGCAAAGACAGTAGCATAAGTAATATCCAATCGTATAACAGAGGGTGAGGGAAGGTGTAGAAGGTGCTGCTGTGAGGAGCAAAATGATCGAGGAGGGTGATGTGGTACGAGCAGTCTTGAAATGTAGTATGTGCATCAAATGCTCCATGTAGGCCCTTTTATCCTCAGACAGATGACAATAGCCGTTTGTAAACAAGAAAGATGAGCTTGCACATAACCCAAAAAGATACTGGCAATCAGCGTTCTAGCTATTAAAAGGGGGTCGGGGTGACATGATCAAATTTACGGGCATTATGAAGCAACTTAACAGTGGTAGATTGAATGAGCTGGATACGTTTTAGTGAAGATGGAAGAAGGTCAGCAAAGAGAGAACTACTTACATGATTGTAATTAGTATAATAGTATACTATACCATACTTTGTATTTTTACTTGAATATTTTTACTGCTGTATTTGTCTGTTGCTTATGTTTGATTTATTCTTACTGTACAACCGCCTTGAGTGAACTCTTTCAAAAAGGCAGTAAATGAATCCTAATTAATTAATTAATTAAATTACAATAATCTAGACAACATATGACAAGTGAAAAGAGGAAAGTACAGATCCAGGAAGCAGGGAGATAAGATTTAACATTATTAACAGAAACCTTCTACTTTGGTCAGCCTTAGTTTCTTGTACCCATCCGGGACACCCCGTGTCCTCCAATGGTCCCGGCGGGGGGTAGAGGCAACTAAAGACCTTGTGCACTCCACATCAACATTATTTATTAACTCCTAACTCCTTGCCTACTGTCATTCAACAACCAGAAATGAAATAAAAGTGGGAGGGCGACCAAGGATTCCAAAGACTGAAAGGATATATAATAATAAAGATGTTTATTGAGGTATAAAGACTCGACACAATGTCGTGTTTCGGCCGTTAGGCCTGCATCAGGAGTCTTAATGCCGAATGCTTTTGAGAACTATTTGATGAAGGTAAATCCTCAACAAAGGGAGGTCTTTAGACACAACATCGAGTTTCGGCCGTTAGGCCTGCATCAGGAGTCTTAATGCCGAATGCTTTTGAGAACTATTTGATGAAGGCAAATCCTCAACAAAGGGAGGTCTTTAGAAAGACCGTTGTGAAGGTGAGCGTGCTTTGTTGTGTCCTCTGACACAACGCTTGTATAGACCTCCCTTTGTTGAGGATTTGCCTTCATCAAATAGTTCTCAAAAGCATTCGGCATTAAGACTCCTGATGCAGGCCTAACGGCCGAAACACGACGTTGTGTCTAAAGACCTCCCTTTGTTGAGGATTTGCCTTCATCAAATAGTTCTCAAAAGCATTCGGCATTAAGACTCCTGATGCAGGACTAACAGCCGAAACATGATGTTGTGTCGAGTCTTTATACCTCAATAAACATCTTTATTATTATATATCCTTTCAGTCTTTGGAATCCTTGGTCGCCCTCCCACTTTTATTTCATTTCTTGTTGTTGTCCGTGGGGCGTCTAGAGTTCTCCGCCTTCTGGCGGATATTTTTTCTCTATTCAACAACCAGAAACATTTTTCCTCTGCAACCTATCCAGGAGCCCACCCGCTTGGGCTGGATCCTGCACCACCCACAACCTCAAAACCCTCCCCTTAGAAATTCTGGAGAGTTCTCTCTTGACCTTTAGTAATCCCCATTATAAAAGATGACTGATTCCATCACGGGAAATCATGTTCCCTAGTCCTCATGGGCCAACTTTACTTCCCCCTTTCTCCCTTATGGGCCACCAACACATTTTCATAACAGCAACTGTTTATTCAAACATAATCATCATTTTGTTCAATACCTTCTTATGTTACTTTATGTTTATAGTTATTAAAAACTTGATATACCGCCTAATACCAACAAAGAGGAGCTAAGCGGTTTACAATAAAAATTCATAAGTACAATAAAACTCAAAAGAACTCCATTTCGAATAAGACGGAAGACAAACATTAATTCTAGACCAAGCATATCCAAAAAAATCTAACAAACACCAAACCTGAAAACTGTGTGCCAGCAATTACACCATAAACTGAAAAAATAGAAAAACATTAATCAAAGGCTTGTTGGAAGCAATAAGCCTGTAAAAGGACTTTAAACCTTTGAAAAGATAGCTCAGAATGTAAAGTTCCTGGGAGGCAATTCCAAAGCGAAGAAGCCAGACAAGAAAAGCAGAATGCCTGGTGACCTCGTAATTAATAAACCTAAGATTTCGTATAACCAATCTGTTTGAGTCCAGAGATCTAAGCTGACAAACAGGAGTATAAGGAGTGATAAGGTTTGATAGATACAAAAGAACTCCTGTGTGATACATCCTATGAACTAAAATAAGAATTTTAAAAAGAAAGCGAAATTTAATAGGAAGCCAATGCAAATGAAATAATAAAGGTGATGTGTGATCTCGCTTCTTTGCATCACAAAGGAAACGAACAGCGCAATTGAGTTTCTGGTAAACCTGCATAAATCACATCGCAATAATCCAAATGTGTCACGAGTAATGCATGAAGTGCTATGTGAAGTGATTGGAAATCCAGCATAGAATGAATAGTGTGCAGAGAGTGTGGCAAAACCTAAACAAACACTTATTCAAAACGCATGTACCATACCTCCATAATTTTCCCACCATACACTCCCACAGTTTACCAATCTGTGTTACTCCTTTCTTTTCCAACCAACAGTTATCATTTACCATGTGTTTTCTTAAGATCCTTCCTATTCTACCATTTAAGTCTGGACACCCAGATGACTTCAAGGATGGCAACCATCCTAAACTCTTATCTTATACCTGCATTATTCCTTTTTATTTTTACATTCAACTTCCATTTTTCTTTAAGACAGCACATCCAGATAATAGCAAGGGTGGAAACCTGCTTAAACTCTTTTTCATCCCCCCCCCCCCCCCCCCTTTAGACCTTCGCCAGCAGCAAGCAACTACTCATTCCCCTTGCTCACATTTGCTCCGAGCCTTCCCTCTGACACAACTTCCTGGAACAGGAACTAGTTTCATTAGAGGTAAGGCTCGAGCTGTCACAAGCAGGTGGAATGTTTTTCTGCTCTCTGCCATTGAAGAACTAAAGGATTTAAAAGTAGCAGCAGGTCAGGGGAGTGCAGTTAAGTGACACCCCCCCCCCCCCCCCAATCTCCTGGAGGGAGAAATGTGGAGAATCTTCATCTGGCAGGGCTTGGGGATCGCTGCTGTCCCCCTGCTGGGTGAACTCGAGTCCAAATTGGGTGGGCCTGTGCTCACCTGGACCCACCCATGGCTACGCCACTGAGTCACACACTTGTGCTAGTATTCTATGATCTGCATGTGCACTGGAATGTAAACATAGATGTCAAGTTATAGAATGAAAGAGTACATGTATGTGGAGGTGTATTTTCAAAGCACTTAGACTTACAAAGATATGTGGATGCATTTTTGATATGACATCTAAATCCAACTTTGGATGTTTTCAGGAAAATGCCCAAAAATCAAGTAATGAAGATGGCCATTTTCGAACCAGAAAAACGTCTGTCATTTTTCTTTGAAAATGACCATTTCCAAGACGTTTTTGTGCTTTGTGTATCTATCTTTCTGGACCATTAAAAAAAAAAATTGTCCAAGTGAAAAACGCACACAATCAAGCCTTTGGGATGTAGGAGGAGCCAGCTTTCCTAGTAGACTGGCCACACAGCCACCCCAACAGAACAATTGGGCACCCTAGGGGGCACTGCAGTGGACTTCACATAAAAGGTCCTAGGTACACATCTCACCTTTACCCCCTTACATTGAATGATGAGCCCTTCAAAACCCACAAAATACCTACTGTACCCAACTATACACCACTACAAGAATTTATTTCAAGGTCCACACAATGATTCATAAGATCATATATGGAGAATCCCCTAGCTACATGAATGACTTGAATGACCTTCCAATCAGAAACAGATCAAGGTCCTCACGTACCTATCTTAATTTACACCTTCCCAACTGCAAAGGAATTAAATTCAAAACCTACTATGCATCCAATTTCTCCTTCTTGGGCAGCCAGTTTTGGAATGCTTTACCAAGATCCATCCGAACAATTATTGACTATCTACCCTTTAGGAAAATGTTGAAGACACATCTCTTCAAGCAAGCTTACCCTGACGACCCTACTTAATCCTGTCAGCCCACTTATGTAACTCCTACTCTGACAATGACACTGCCTCTGACACCGATTATACCTTTAACCTTATCTCCTAATACCCTTATACTCATCCTCTAATTGTTTCTTCCCCATCTTCCTATTCCATCCCCCTCCCAATCTCCTCTCCATTTGCCTATCTATCCTTGTTTACCTTCCCATATCTGACCCATATATTCTTCAAACCTTATTATTATTATGTTATTGTAGTTTGTAACATTCTCCTTACAGGACTTTGTAATGTTTTTTTTTCTTTAATGTTTTTTTTTCTTTACCATGTAAGCCGCATTGAACCTGTTGTATGTGGGAAAGCGTGGGGTACAAGTGTAATAAATAAATAAATAAATACAATAGCCCTTATAGCTGCAGGTATCACCTATATGTGGGTACAGTAAGTTTTATTAGTAAGTGCATGGGCGTAGACTGGGGGGGGGCGAGGGGGGCATTGCCCCCCCCCAAACAACGACGACCCACAGCGGCGAACGGGCGGGCAGCAGTAGTAAAGGCAGCAAGCAGCAGACAGGCTCGACTCCGCTTCTCTGCCCTCTCTGCATCCCGCCTTCCTCTGATGTAATTTCCTTTCGGGCGGGAAGCAGAGAAGGCAGAGAAGCGGAGTCGAGCCTGTCTGCTGCTTGCTGCCTTTACTACTGCTGGCCACCCGTTCGCCGCTTCAACTTCGGTACCAGGGGCTGTTGGTAGCGGCGCTGCAGCGATTACAACAGTCTGCCTCGGAGCCTCAGCCTTCCCTGCCACACGTCCCGCCTATGCGGAACAGGAAGTTGTACCAGAGGAGGCGGGACATGTAGCAGGGAAGTCCGAAGCAGACTGCTGTTATTGCTGGCTGGCTGCAGTGCCGCTACCGGCAGCGATCAATGCAAGTGAGTGAGGAGGAAGGAAAAGGGAGAGATGCTGGAACCGGGATTGGGGGGGAGGTGAGAAAAGGAGAAAAATGGAGGTACTGTTCAGCTGCACCTTTGGGAGGAGCGAGGTGATGGAACCATGTGGGTAGGGGTGAATGGTGGCAGGAGGAGGATCTACAGGATGGAGGGAGAGAGGTGCAGGTCTGCTGTGCTGGATATTTTTTTTTTTGGGGGGGATGATGAACAGAGAGGAAGAGGTGATGGATTGGGGGGGGGGAGAAGGGATTGTTAGATGTGGATTAGCTGGTAGGAGGGAAGAAGGGAGAATGGATGGTAGGAGGAAGGGAAGAGAAAAGAGAGTGTCAGGGAGACAGAGAAGCGAGATTCTGGTCATTGAGGGAGCATAGAGACAGGGACACAAAGGGACAATGCTGAACAGAGAGGGGATAAGGGCATACAGGGACAATGCTGGGAGGGAAAAAGGGATATTGGAAGATGCAGGACATAGGGTGGGTAAGAGGACAGGGGAGATGCTGGAAATGGGGCGTAAGAAAATGATGGGGGGTGCTAGACATTGTACGGGGATGGGGACAAAGAGGGGATATGCTGGACATAGGAGAAATAATGATATAATGGAGAAGCTGACATGGAAGGGAAGGGGACATGGAGGGATGCTGGATTGAAGTAAGGGAAGGAGGATATGCTGGACAGAAGAGGGTGAGAGAAAGAGAATATACTGGTCAAAGGAGTGAAAATAGGGAGAGAGGGTGCTGTATAGAAGGGAGGAAATAGAAAGAGAGGGTGCTGGAAGAGGGGAGAATTAGCAAAAAAAAAACCAGGAATAACAGGATGAAGATTGGGGTGAGGGACACATTGAGGGCAGATACTGAAACTCCAGGAAGGGTAGGGACAGGGCTACTGCATAAAGAAGGCACTGCATAAAACAGAAGACACTTGGGACCAAAGCGAATAGAAAAACTAAATGATGAGACAACAAAGGTAGAAAAAAGTATTTTATTCAGAATTTATTAATTGGAATATGTCAGCTTTTGGAAATGTGCATCTGTGATATTTTGCATGTAAGGTTCAATTTTTCTGGTATTGCTGCATGCTGAGTCTGTCCTTGGAATTAGTGCTGTTATGGTTTAGTAAGAATATGAGTGTGTTTTTGCACAAGTTTGTGTATAGCGTTTTGCAGTGGAGAGATTGTGTGTTGGCCTTACTGAGGTGGCACCAAAACATCAGAAAGGATGTAGAGCCTAAATCATGACACACTACCTCTTGAAGGATCTACATATAGCCTATGCATTTCTAAGGTCAACACTGGCATGGTATGGGAAAGGGGGTGGGGAAATACTACAGGAGAGGAAGAGGAGGTGCTGGGTAAGGAGGAAAGAAGGAAGGGAGAAAGAGCCAGCTTGATATCTCATACATATTCATTATGGTTATTCCCAAAAAAAGCCAGCTCTTTTTCCCTTCCTTCCTCCCTATTAGCATATTAATTTGCATATGTATATATGCAAATGAATATGCTAATATGCTCCGCCCCATCCTTTGCCCCCCCAGATGAAACAGTCAAACTACGCCTATGAGTAAGTGTAATAGTTAGAGTTGATTATGGGCCTGGATCCCCTTCTCTACAGTGCACTGCACTGACCACGAGGCTATTCCAGGAATCTGCTTGCTGCTCTAATAAGACTGACCATAACATCTGATGCTGTCATAGAGGCTGGTATGTACTATTTACATTGGGGATCACTGACCACTGAAAGAGTAAGGGGGTGTCATTCCTTTATTCCTTCAGTGGTCATCTGGTCATTTAGCCTTATTCGTTAATAAAACATGTCTAGACCAAAACGTCCAACTTATAGCTCTGGATATTTTTGTTTTGTTCCATTATGGCAGAAAAACGTCCAAGTGTTAGGTATGCCCTGATCCCATCCTTAAGACGCCCCTGAGATTCCCCCTTGTGATTTGAACACACTTCTGATGGACGTCATAGAAAAATCTCTAAAAGTTGGTTTTGAAAATATCAATTCGGAAGTTTTTGTGAGAAAAACGTCCACATGCAGGTTTATGCAGATTTATGCCACTTTTTGGACGTTTTTCTCTTTTGAAAATAAGCCCCTTAGTTGTTTTTTTTTTACAGTTTTTCAAATATGACACATGAAAAATATCACCATATATTCCAGGTCCAAAGCAGCAGGAAAGTATTCTTAATTCTTGGTGGGCGATTGCAAGGACCCTTTATGACCAGTGCCTACTGTAAATAGTAGTTTGGTGATTTCAGCAACTTAAATTGCCAGTCAGACATGAAAACTACTAGTAAAATATGTTTTAATTAGGAACAGTTTTAACAGAAATATTGAAATATTTCTGGATCTTTTGGACTTCGCTGTTAGATCTCATTATTTCAAAACAAAAGTGCATTACTAAAATACCAATCACATCATATGCATGCTTTCTTCCCCACAATTGCCTGTACTCTATTAACAGTTGTTTTTCAGTTTCAGTGCCTTGGACACCATTCCTTTACAGACACAGCATTATGTTTTGCTTGTGTACTTCATAAATATGCATTCCAAGAACTGATTTAAGCTGTACATAGCAACTATGCTTAGATAAAAGGAAAAACACAAACTGAGATTTTGGCAGGTTTTTGTTTGCTAACTGCATTCCACAACCTTGGAAGCTACCTTCCACCGTCTTCCTGTTCTTCCTTTTGCAAAATGAATAAAAGACAAAATCCTATCAGATGTTCCATGATGCTTAAACAATGGAACTCTCCACCAGTTTCCAAAAGAGGAAATGTCACTTACTACCCAGTGTTCTGACAAAAAATGAATTTTCCTAAAACTATTTTTGTTTGTTTAGAGCATTATTTAAACCAAAGGGATGGAATCAAACAGACTCATTTAAATGCCAGCATTGGAGTTTAAATTAATATGTATATTCAATGTTGCTATACATATATTCAGAAGTGTAGAATATACATTTGGCATGGATCCCAGATCCCCGTGCAAACTAATTAGTTAATGAGCTGTTAACAATCAATAATTGGTATTAATTGGCAGTCATATGGATTTACACATGGATCTGCCCTGCGCACTATTTTATAAAATATGCACCTAAATTTTATAGTGTACAGTTCAAAGGGGGTCATGGCCATCGGAGGGACACGAGTGGGTCAAGAGCATTCCTAGACATTAGGTTCAATGAGCCTTATTCTATAAAGGTTATGCTCTTAAATTTACGCTCCTAAAATGTACACTCCTAAATTTATGAGCATAATTTATGCTACTAAATCACAAGCATAATTTATGTCCTACATACATTTAGGAGCATAAATTACACTTCTATATTTATGAGCATAAATTTATGGTTCTAAATTTAGGAGTGTAAATTTTAGGAGTGTAAATTTAGGAAAATCACTTTTATAGAATAAGGCCCAATGTTATAGAATAGGATCATTTATGCACCCAACTGCAATTAGTTATGCGCCGGTATTTACACCAGGTTCAGTGGCCAAAGTTAGGCACGAGATGTACGCTAAGCTAGTATTCTGTAAAGGGAGCTCCACACAGAGTGCCCTTTGCAGAATTTAGTTTAGCATGAATCTTCCCAGTTCCATCCATTGGGTGCCATTTTCTTTATGTTTAAATCTGTTTATTGTTTTAACACACCAACAAAGCAATACAACGCACAATTTCCAAAGTGCATTCCACCAATCACCCTCAGGGGTTACCTGAGGCTTTCATCAACCAGTTGAAGTTCACAATCTTAAACTACACTGCTAGATTTTACAAAAATGTTCACATTTGCACTGTATTTAGCCATTTTATTTATTTATTTATTTATTTATCGACTTTATATCTACCTCATCTAAGCAGGTTACAACTAGCACTCGTAAAACTAATACAAAACATGTAACATTCAATAACTGTAAATATAATATATATTTTTATTTTATTTATTGCATTTGTATCCCACATTTTCCCACCTATTTGCAGGCTCAATGTGGCTTACAGAGATCTGATATGGCTTCGCCATTCCAGGATATCAGATACAATAGGTATTACAAAAAGATCCAGAATGAGAAAAAGATCTACGTAGACAGTTATAGAAAGATGACTTTCAGAATAGGGTGGGTTGGTGAAGTGTTATAGTTAAGCTATGGGATTCTCATTGTAGGCCTTGTTGAAGAGGTAGGTTTTCAGAGATTTACGAAAGTTAGTTATATCGTTAATTGGGAAAAAAAAGGGAAAAAAATACACGTGGCTTAATTAAACTCTTCAATAAAATGCCTCTTTAATAAAATGCCTCATGAAACATGTTTTTAGCTGTTTTTTTGGGGAGGGGTTACTAAGTGGCAGTAAGCCCAATGTGGGCTTATCACTTGCTAAACCAGAAGTACTGCTGGGCTACTGCATCAACCTGGAGGTAGTTTCCACCCCCAGCGTACGCCATTTCCAGTGTTTACCCAGCGGTTACTGTCAGGTTGGCGTGGAAGCTCTTACCACCACCTCAGTGGATAGCGGTTAATGCTCCCCCCAAAATGGCCGTGCGGCAAGTGCTTCAGTTGCTGCACGGCCATTTCTTTTTTTTTAAAAACAGTCTTTTATCCACTGCGGTAAAAGAGGGCCGCAGCACGTGTCAAAAACACACATACCCCCTTTTGCCGCATCTTAGTAAAAGGAACCCTTGGTGCATTTCCAAAAGAAGGGTGTTCCACATAGTTGGTCCAGCTATGAAAAAATACATGTGAAAGACAAACTTGCCAAAAGGAAGGAACATCTAAAAGATACGGACCTTTGCATGGTTGCTGCTGCAATCCATACATTTAGTTTCAGCCTGTACAATAGCCAATTTCGTGTGCTCACAATTGAATGCTTGGTGCACAAGGTTGCGTATGCAAGTTCTAGAATACTGCCAGCTATGCATGTAATTTAATTGTTAAATTAGATACTAATTGGCATTAACCAATAATTGGCTAAAATTGGTGTTAATTGGCTTTAATGGCACTAATTTACAGTTATGCACATAACTGCCCTTAGTCGGTATTCTACAAATTGAGCATGCAAAATCTATAGTGCACAACTGAAAGGGGGTGTGGACCTGGGAGGAGCATGGGTGGGTCAGGAGTGCCTAGCACTTATGCACACAGGTTATAGAATACAAGAATAATCTTCAGATCCGGGGAGTTCCATAAACTGAAGATTACAAGGATGTGGGACAGGTGGTCCAAAGAATTTGAGCAAAAGCAAGGAGGAGAGTCCTTACAAGTCTCAATTTACAAAAACCACTAAACTGCATAAGAGGAACGTGATGTTAAGGGGCAGGGACTATCAGTGCCGCTTTTCCCATTGAGCAAAGGGGGCAGCTGCCCCGGGCCCCCTGCAAATAGGGGGCCCAGCTGCCCCATTGCACATTGGTAAATTTGTCCTTGAGTCTGAGTATGTCTCTATCCCTTCTCTGGCCTGTCTGAGTCCTGCATCTCTCTCTCTTCCTTCCTTCCACCCACTCTCTCCCATCCTATGGTCGTTATACTTCTCCAGCACCGGTGATTAAGGAAGTGTTGTGCCAGAGAAGAGACTTTGATACCGGTAAAAGATTGACTTTTTTCATCGCCAATGCCAGAAAAATATGATGACCGCAGGACAGGAGAGAGCGGGTGGAAGGAAGAAAGAGATGCAGGGCTCGCATGGGGGAGCAGAAACTGAACATGGGGCAAATAAGGCCATACAAAATAATGCTGGGCAAGGAAGGGGAGATGGGGAGACAAGGATACTACTGGAAAGGGGGAGATGGGGATACGGGAACACTACTGGAAAGGGGGGATGAGAGACAATGCTGGAAGAGGTGTGTGATAGGGACATAGAGGGACAATGCCAAAAAGGTGGGGAGATGGTGGACAATGGACAGAATGCTGGAAAAGGGGGAAATTGGGATACTGGGAGGTCAGATGCCAGAAAAAAGGGGGAGATAGGGAGACTGGGAGGGCAGATGCCAGAAAAGGGGGATATGGGGATACTGGAAGAACAGATGCCAGAAAATGGGACGAGGGTGATGGGGAGACTGGGAGAGCAGATGCCAGAAAATTGAGGGGAGATAGGGATACTGGGAGAGCAGATGCCGGAAAAGGGGGAGATATGGGGAGACTAGATGAGCAGATGCTGAAAGAGGGGGGAGATAGAGACACTGGGAGGGCAGATGCCAGAAAAAGGGGGAGATGCTGGAAAAGGGGGAGATGGGGACACTGGAAAGGCAGATGCTGAGCTCAATGGTAGGATAGGAACAGGGACACCAAAGGGAGATGCTAGACAGGACAAATAAGAGTAGAGACAGAAAGATGGTAGACATGGAGAGAGAAGAAATGTCAGACGGGCAGGAGACCATACAAAGACAGATGAAACAGAGAAAAACATGAAAGAGACACTGGGACCAAAGGAAATGGAATAATAAATTGTTCAAACTATAAACGTAAAAAATAAAAGTATTTTATTTTGAATTTCATAGTAATTGGAATATGACAGCATTTGGAAATGCATATCTCTGATATCTTGCAATTCAATTTGTATTTCTTTTGTTGGCTGTATAAGCAGAGTCTGATTTGAGGTTTTAAATCATTTTTTTGCCTTCATATCTCTAGTACTGATGTGTGGTCCCTTGTTTCATATTTGATGAGATTCTGTCTGTAATTTGTGCTTGTGACCAAGGTGCAGTATACTGCTAGCAGGCCATTTTTGTGTAGAAATCTATAGCAGTCCTGTTCTTCTTGCTTTTTCTTTTTTTCTTCCTTTTTTTGCCCCCACTAGTCAGTCTATTGAAATTCTAGGGACCGGTGTAATATCGATAGTGCTGCTATTTCATGGATAAGTTTGTTCTTTGAGTCCTGGGATTTAGTGCTGTTATGGTATCTTGAGTGTGTTTATGCACAAGTTTGTATATAGTGTTTTGCAATGGAGGGATGGTGCATTGGCCTTACTAAGATTGCATCAAAACATTAATATAATTTTAGTTTGCTATAATACGAGACAGGGTTTTAGGACATGTTGCAGAATCTGTTGTATGTTGAGGTGATTGTCTTATAGCAGACTTTTGTCTGTTGATCAGGCTTAAATGGTAAGACTCTGCCTCTTGAGGGCTTTTTAAATACAGTTGAATTGTTTCCATAAATGTGTATGTGGTTTAATGTTCAAAAGTGCTTGAAAAAATTGAGTTTAAAATATGCAACATGCCATGATACAGAAATCCATTTTTAGGTTCACATGAAGGCATTACTTGACAATAAAAGTAGCCAGCACCTCTTCTTCAGGCAGCAATCCTTTCATACTCTGCCAAGTTTATACCCAAATGCATCTCACTCATTGGCCTTCAATCTCACTCTTTAGGATGGGCCACTCTTGGCATCTCTGCACTCTGGCCCAGCATCCTCCACCCTCCTTTCTGCTGTAGCTTGTTCCCCCAAACCACCCCACCCCACCACCACCACCACCACCATCATCACCACCCCTACCCCTCTGCTTCCAGCAAAAAATAAGCAAGCAGTATTGGTGTGGAGCTGCTGTCTAGGCTGCAAAGCTGATGGCTCTGCTGGTCCTGCCTTTTCTGTCATGGACTTCCTGTTTTTAAAGTGCAGACAGCATGACCTAGACATTGGCTCCGCACCTTTATGCTTCACTTGTTTCAGCAGGAAGCTGCTTGACTGACCCTGGTGGTGTGGAAGGGGGGGGACAGTGGGACCCCTCCATTAAAGTTTACCCAGGATCCCATAGATGGTTAAAATGGCCCTGGAGACTATACATTCCTTTCTCCCATTTGGTACACAAAGGGCTTTGAGCCAGGAAAGGAGGAGAGTCTCTTTAATCGTTGGGAGGAGTTGGGCTTGTGGTATTTTGGTCAATGTGTACATAAGGGTCACCTTTCTAGTTTTTGCAAGGTTAATCAGCAGGTTGGGTCACAAGAGGTTGCTCTAAAGGAAAGATTTCTCTTGTCTATAGGCTTCTTAATGATTGTCCTGCCCAGCGGTTATGTTACAAGGAGTTGTGGGAACAGGATGTGGGGAGTGCTTGTGAACAGCAGGAGTGGGTGGATATCTCCCTATGGACTCATCGGATATCTTACGCTCCTCAGGTTATAGAGAATGGTCTTAAAATGTTATTTAGTTGGTAATGTACTCCAGCTAGGATATCCAGATGGAACCCTAAAGTGAGCAGCCTATGCTGGAAGACATGTGGGATTAAGGGACCTATATTCCTACACAAAAACCTCTCCAGTATACAATGAAGGCAAAAATCATACTTCTTCAAATGACTATAATTTTGTGGAGTGCATCAGACTGTAGGAAATGGATAGAGGGAAAAAAGCCTCTGAAACTAGCCCAACGTCCAGCCCAAATAGTTAGTGTTAATAACAACGGTTGAGAGAATTTACTGGGTGTCTTATGTTCATCGGCATAAAAAAAACCCAAGCTTATCAATTTAACTTTCAAGTGCAGGTGCAAAACAACATGTGAATCAATGGTCCAACACACCGACTTTGGCCAGAGTTTCACTAGAAATCACTGTCTCAAGGCATGGGTAACCAAGACATTCAAACACAGGCATGCTTCCTGCTCAAATGGTCCATTTGAGCAGGAAGGTGGGAATTTGAGGGATTATTTGCTGATTTCACTTCTCCTACTGTTGTGTTGCATACAGAGTCTGGGTTTCAGTTTAATTTTTGTCTAAATATTTCTACTTTTACTTTGTAGTTATTTATTCTATGCTTAGTGAGGGTCTATCTATGCTCTGCATGTGTGAGAGAGACCAGGTATTTTATTAGCATTGAATGTCTGTGTAGGATTGATCTGTACTGATCTGGCTTGTTTAGATTTCCAGTCAGTGTATTGATATTCTAATGCTCATTCTAACGTTTACGGTGCTACCTTTTCCTAGGTAAGCCTTGCAAATTAGTGCTGTAACGATATTGGAGATTTGTTCTATAGATCCTGAGTGACTTTTGCAGAACTTTGTATTCTCACTATATGCCTGGTATTGGAAAGGTTTTATGTTAATAAGCATTGGACAAGTTAATATAAGTGATACATATTCCAAACATGTTTGGCTACTCAGGCCAGCAAACATGAAGCCTAGTGACCATTTGGCAACCTACTAAATAAAATGAATTGATAGACTAATTATTTATATTGCTTTCTGCTACAAAAGTTATAGTCAGTTCCGAAAACAAATCATAACTTATTTATCCAGGAAATATGTTTTGAATTCTAATAACTAGTTTGGGGTATTACATTTACATTTTTTGGTTTAAGTTAGTAATTGTTGTATCTCCCAGAAATGTCCAGCTTCTAATAAAATGTAATCTGCATTGAACCAAGAGGTATATGTTGGAATATAAATTATATTGTTATTGTTAATATTACTATTGCCAGTAACCACAGGATTTCTGTTACAATGATGCTAAGCACAACTTCACATATAAGATGTTGGAATGGGATCAAGGCTGATTGTAAATCAATTGTTAAAGTACCTGCATATATTTTCAGAATACTGATAATACTATTCTGTTTAATGTTTTGTATTAGGTGCATTTAGCATGCAATAAGCTTTAGTAAAAGAGACCCTTAATTTAAAAAAAAACACTTTTGCAATAAACATGCCCCCACTGTCCTTTTACTATTGACATAGGCAGTGGCGTTCCTAGGGGCGCTGACACCCGGGGCGGTCGCTGATGCACCCTGCACCCCCACTCCGGTGCAGTGCGAACCCCCTCGTCACCCCACCCCCACCCCGGCGAAAGAACCCCCCGCCGGGTGCACACCACTTGGGGGGGGGGTGCCGCACGCCGGTCAGCTTCGTTGTTTCCATGCTCCCTCTGCCCCGGAACAGGAAGTAACCTTTTCCGGGGCAAAGGGAGCATGGAAACAACGAAGTTGACCGGCGCGTGGCACCCCCCCAGCGGCGTGCACCCGTGGCGGGCCGCACCCACCGGGCCCCCCCCCCTTAGTACGCCACTGGACATAGGTGTTGCCCCAACCCACCTGCCCTAGCCCCTCCCCTCTTTCACTTCTCAAACCAGCAAGTCACAACTGCTTATGAGTACACATGATCTTTCGGCATGGGTATTTTTTATACCAGTGTAAAACAATGCAGCTTTATAGTAAGCCTTTTCCACATGTGAAGCAGGCATGGAAAATCCTTTATAAAGCTGTCCACATAGGGCTAGTTTCTTCATATGGCGCCTGAAAAATCCATGCCAACAAACCAAATATGCCTAGGCATATTGTATGAAGTATACCTAAATATAGGTGTACTTTATAGAATAAGCCTAAATTTCTGTGCAGATTATAGATTACACTGAACACCCGTCCATATGACTACATTTAGTCACAGGCAGCTACGCCAAGTAAAACTTGGTATAAATCCCGATGCCTAAATTAGGCACGGACTGGGTGTATTCTATAACCAAGCACATAGATTTGAGAAACACCCACGACACCTAATCCATGCCCATGGCCATACACCCTATTCAACCACGTGACTTAGAATTTACGCGCATCACATTATAGAATGCACTTACTTCAGGAAAATTCTAACTAATGCCAATTAGTGTCAATAATTGCTTGTTAAGTGGCAATTACTGGTGCTGATTGGCTTGTTAACTAATTAAGTTGTGCATGCACATCCAGAATATGACTGGATTTGTGTCCACAACTTAAGTCGCACTATATAGAATCCCGGGGATAATGCCTATCACTGGTGAAAGAAATGCTAATTATTGCTTTCCTGTTCCAATTTTCTGCACTCAGGGGCCCTTTTACAAAGGCGTACCAAAAAGCGGTCGCACCAAAAGTAGTGTGGGTGCATGTATTGGACACGCGCTGGACCATTTCTCCACCTCGTCTAGAAAAAAGGGTGGTTTGGGGGGCCAGGAAATGGACGTGTGGCAAAATTAAAACCAGTGAGCGTCTATTTACGGCCTGAGCCCTTAACATCACCCACTGACTTAGCAGTAAGGGCTCACATGTTATCCGCGTGGTAACCGTTCAGCGTGCACCAGCTGCCGATTACCGCTGGGAACGCCCACGCAGTAGAAAATAGAAAATTATTTTCTACTGCACGTTTTCAGCATGCACCAGACTTGGAATTACCCGCCAGGCGCACACGCTATCTGCGCTGCACGTGCATAGGCCCTTACACGCCTTCGTAAAAGTGAGTAGACAGCAGTGGTTTCATAGTGCAGGCAGTACTCATGATATAAGATGCATTACTGTTTTAGCCAGGGCTTTTTTTGAGGGGTACTTGGGGGTACTGAGTACCAGCACCTTTCCCACTGTCTGCTAAACTTGACCCATGGTTCTCGTATTTTAATGAAAGAGCTCAGGTTCTACATACAAATTCTGCCTTGTCATAGATTCTATGACTGGTTGCAGGGGTCCTGGCAATTGTGGGGTGAGCCCCTCAATGATCACTCCACCCCTGAAGGGTGGCCTGGCATTTGAGTACCGGCACCTTTTTTGCTAGACAAAACGCACTGGTTTTAGCTAACACACAGCATATGAACATAAACTAGATGCCAGTATCCTGCAGGAAATATTCAAAGTATAAACAAGGCTACACTCACTATGGGACTGGAATTTGCAGCCTTGTTTACAGAATGGAAAATATGCTTGTGTCACTACATTACAACACTCAGCATGCATGAGACTTGCCAAATGAATTGCAGTAATGTATCCACTGCTTTACAAAACTAAGGGGTCCTTTTACTAAGCCAAGGTAAAAAGTGGCCTGCGGTAGTGTAGGCGCAGGTTTTGGGTGCGCACAGAATTATTTTTCAGCACACCTGTAAAAAAGGCTTCTTTTTTTCCCCCGAAAATAGACGTGCAGCAAAATCAAAATTGCCGCGCGTCCATTTTGGGACTCAGACCTTACTGTCAGTCATAGACCTAGCAGTAAAGAATTTGGGCGGTAATGACCTACACATATCAGATGCCACTTGGCACTCGTCCGCTACGCGTGCCAGAAAATTTTAAAAAAATTTCAAACGTGCCTAGCGGACGCGCGACAAAAATGAAATTACCATAAGAGCCACACGATAGTCGGGCGGTAAGTCCATTTTGGTGCACATTGGGTGTGTGTAGACACTAATGTGGCATAGTAAAAGGGGCCCTAGATGCAAAGTGTATTTACGTGTTGCCCATGTGCTCACCTTCAAAGAATGTACCCCTTTAACTTCTACTACTATTTTCCAGTTTTATCTCCTAAAAGGATTCACCGCTTCAGCTGGCACAGTATTTGGAGGAATTAATTGTCAAGTAATGGCAATTACTATGGTAATTAACAAGCATTTCTTTGTGCTGAAAGTACTGCCCAATGCCAGCTTAAGATCTACTGCTTACGGTCTACAACCGTGGAGGAGGTTTTGTGCTGCAGAAAGCTCTGGGACAAAGATTTTATGAGCCTTGTTATATCGATGTATTACAACTATTCTGATGTTATTCAATGCACCATTATTTTATACTGCAGCTGTTTCCTAGTATCATAAAAGGGAACAGGGTGTGTGTTTGCCACACCATTTCACAAGATCATATCTATGCTATTAGCATAAGATGGCAATAAAGTGAATTGTGGCAGCAGAGGTGCAGCACCTCTGTATCAAAGCACGTATTCACTTTTTTTTACATTCAAGAGTCAGAACATCCTGATCTGAGAACTTTAGTAGTGATATGTTGATACACTGTATTATAAAGCCTGGGCACCTCTTGGCTGCTAAAGGCACTGTTGGAGCCACTGGAGACATGGGAAGGGGGAGCAGGTATTGGATTTGAGCCATGCCTTTTCAGTAGAAGCTCAAGGCAAGTTACTACTACTACTACTACTAGTTAACATGGAACTAGTAGTTCCATGTTAAATTGTACAGCACTGTACAATTTAACTTGGAAGGACAGTCCCTGCTCAAGGAGCTTACAAGTACAGTAGGTAGGCTTACAATCTAAGTCTGTACCTCAGGCAATGGAGGGTTAAGAGACATGCCCCAAATCACAAGGAGCATTAGTGGAATGTGAACTTCTTCAAGGTCCTACCTTACTACTACTACTAATCATAGTGCTACTAGATATACGCAGCACTGTACACATTATATGCGGGTACTTTCTCTGTCCCTAGAGGGCTCACAATCTAAGTTTTGTACCTGGGACAATGGAGGGTTAACTGACTTGCCCAAGGTCACAAGGAGCTGTAGTGGGAATTGAACCCAGGTTGCCAGGATCAAAGCCCTTTTACAAAGGACATCCAGGTACGGGAAATATAAGGAACATTCAAAAGTGCAAAGTACAGTAACAAGGACGTGTTTCTTGCAGAACTGCCAAAGGACGTCCATCTTACTAGGCCCGCCGAAGGACGGCTGGCCTGTAAGAGGGACGTCCTTCGGCAGTTCTGTGAGAAACGTCCTTTTTACTGTAATTATCACTATGAATTTTCCTTATATTTCCTGTACCTGGATGTCCGCAACTACATGCACTGTAATTGCGGAATATGCAGCTATGGGAAATAAAAGGAACATATATATTTTATTGTGTATATAAGAAGAGGTTCGCACACTTGATAATGATCCATATAAGGAAGGTTCCACACGTGAGAACATGTACTCATCCAGATAAGGCCCCGCACGCGTGACGACGGTCCATGGACGTCCATGCACGTCACGGACATCCACGTGCGGATCCATTATATATGCCAGGACGTCCACGTGCTGACCCATCCATGTATGGAAATGTGCATGTAAGGACGTCCATCACGCATGGACGTCCATATAAGGCGATGCACGTTTTCCAACGGTTATTCACTGAGATAGCGCTCAGAAGAGAACCTAACTTTAGCACAGCTGAGACCCTGCTTTTGGTGCACCTCTGTCTGCGGCACCTTTGCACTTTATTTCTCCACCATCACCACCTGCCCCCCAAGACTGTCTCTATACGAACCTGGAGTCATATAAGAGAGGTTGCAAAGGTAACTGTTTGTTTCCACCTCCCCCCCGGTCCTGGCCTATCAAGTCCCCCTCCTGTAGCTACACATACAAGAGCTCCCTCAGCAATGTAAGCACTAACTGTAGTCTGCATTCAAGGGTAATCAGTGATATCTGCACACGCACATTCATTAATAGAATCAATGTACTAGAAAGGAAAAACATTCTCACTTCCCAACAATACTGCACACAAACGGTACTCTCTGTCCTCATGCCCACCTCAATGACATCACATGTACCAATGTCATGTTCCCCCCCCCCCACCCCCCACCCATCATCAGTGTTGTGTGTCTCTACAATTTGGCTGCCAAATGATTTTATGTTGTGAAGGCAAGAAGGGCCATCCCCTGACTCCTGGTGTACAAACTTGTATCTTACACACGTTTTGGCACTAGGAAGGACCTGGAGTCCCTGAGGAGAAGGTTCCGCTGCATACGGCGGGACCACCCCGATATAATCCGGAGCGTGCGACTGCGCCTCAAGGCTCAATGTAAGTATTATAAACAGGGCACCTGTACTCCTTTGTAAACGTATTAATTTAATAATGCAAATTTCATGTTCTGTTTCCATGTGGCTAATAGGCAAATAGTAAGTCATAACACCTCTATCCCAGATCAAGGCCTGAGGTTGCAGCTACCCTCCCATGAGTGTGGCTGTAACTTCCAACTAACCTCCTCTGAGATGAATGAGATGACATGCCTCACTTCTATATCCCCCTTTCTGGGGTGGATACTGTTTCATGGTATTCTTGCCTGATGTCCTGCTCTTAGTGGATGTCATAGCATGATTTGAAAGTAATGTAAAGAAACAGTGCTTCCACCCCCCCCCTCCCCCCCCCCCCCCCCCCCACAAAAAATGGTCATCCAACCATAGTCACAACTCAATGCTGCTGAGGAATGAGTGTGCCCTGCCAACACATCTCGTGTACTCCTTTTTCAGACCAGCTTCCAGGGTTCCCTGTCATGTCATCTCATGCATCTCACACCCCATATGTATAGCCCAGGGTTCACCACTGACCCCACTTTTCCCCATTCCTGCCTCATGCCAGCCAGCCAGCTCCTGCTCTATGCAAGCCATGTTGAATGTGCTGATCTCAAGGACAATCCTTTTACATACACAGGGCGGCGGCAGCAGCAGCAGGAGGAGGAGGAGGCTGAGGCAGCACCGGTGATGGAGGAAGAGGAGGAGGAGGAAGAGGAGAAGGAGGCGGCGACAACAGAAGGGCCAGATCCCTGGCACAATATGCTTCCCCTTGAGGGGGATCAGGAGGTCCCAACACACCCGCCCTCTCCACACCATCACACGCCCCATCACCATCACCAGCCCCATCCCCAGCCCCAGCCCTGCACCTCCTGCAGCAACTGGTGCATACTCAAAACGAGTTGCTGCAGGAGATGTCAGCGATGCGGCAGGCTAACGAGCAGCACTTCAGGGCACAAAGGCTGCTCCTGGTGTTGCTCGTTAGCCTGCTGCAAAGGGCCATGCAGGGAAGAGGACAAGGCCTCCCTTGAGAAACTTTGTTAAAAAAAATTGTACATAGTACTATTTTTTTGTTTTGTTAAATATAAGTTTCGTATTTTTGATATAACAGGGTGTGTGTCCATGGGCGTAGACTGGGGGGGGCGAGGGGGGGCATTGCCCCCCCAAACGACGACGATCTGCAGCGGCGAACTGGCGGGCGGGGCATCACTTCAATAGTAAAAGCAGCAAGCACTAAGCAGGTCCGACGACAAGCCCAGCATTCCCCTCCCCTCTTCAGCCTGCAGCCCGCCTCCGCAGGGCTTCTATTGGTCCAATTTGCTGCCAATTTGCAATTTGTTGGCAATTTGGACCAATAGAAGCCCCGCAGAGGCGGGCTGCAGGCTTCTCTTAAATGCCTGCAGCAGCCGCGCCCCGCCCCCGCCTGAGACTGGGAGAGAGAAGACGTTTGACGACGTGAGTGACGTCACGAGCAGCCTGCCTGAGCGAGCCTGCTGCCTGATCTTGTGCAGCTTCCGGGAGAGCGGATTCGCGGAGGCGCCACTACCGCCAACAACATTGCCCTCACTGCTTGCACTGGTAGAGGCCCCTGGTAGAAACGAAGGACCCTCAGCCACCAGCAAACTCTCAGACATAGCGCGAAGTCCCCTGCGTTTTCTAGGAAAGTTGCACTGCATTCACCTGGCCACGTGTCACCACCGGAATACAAACAAGGCAGGCAGAAAAGTCGCGGGGTGTTCAGCTGTTGTGCAGGAAGGAGGCTGAGCCTGGATAGAACGGAGCCGGTCGGTGTGAGCAAATCCCAAGAGTCACTGCTGTGGATGTGGATTAGCTGGTAGGAGGGAAGAAGGGAGACTGGACTTGGGGAAAGGAGGAGAGACACTGGACCGTGAATGGATGGTAAGAGGAAGGGTAGAGAAAAGAGAGTGTCAGGGAGACAGAGAAGCGAGATTCTGGTCAGCGAGGGAGCATAGAGACAGGGACACAAAGGGACAATGCTGGACACAGAGGGGATAAGGACACATAGGGCTAATGCTGGAAGGGAAAAAGGGATATTGGAAGATGCTGGACATAGGGTGAGTAAGAAGACAGGGGAGATGCTGGAAATGGGTGAAGAAGACAGGAAGGGAGAGAAAAAATAGGAGATGGACTGGAGATCTTGTAAAGAAAGTTAAGGAAGCAGAAACAGGATGGGCAGGGGAGAGAGGAGAATTGCTGGACAACAGGGATTGATGGAGGGGACAGGGGAGAGAGGAAATTTGCTGGAGGAGAAGGCAGGGGAGAATGGAGAGTTGCTGGACATGGATGGATGGATGGAGAGGAGGGCAGGGGAGAGAATAGAAATCGCTGGACATGGAGCGGAGGGCAGGGGAAGGAGGAGAATTGCTGGGCATGGATGGATGGAGGGTAAGGGGAGAGAGGAAATTTGCTGGATATGGATGGATGGATGGATGGAGGAGAGGGCAGGGGAGAATGGAGAGTTGCTGGGCGGATGGGTGGAGGGAGGGGATAGAAGTCAGGAAGGAGATGCACATGGATGGAGGGAAGAGAGGAGAAATGCTGGACATGGATGGAGTGGAGGGCAGGGAAGAGAGGAGAAATGTTGGACAAGGATGGAGGGAAGGAAAGACAAAGGAAGGAGATGCACATGGATGGAGGGGAAGGGAGAGAGGAGAAATGCTGGACATGGATGGAGGAGAGAGAAGACAGAGGAAGTAGATGCACATGGATGGAGGGGAATGAGGAGAAATGCTGGATATGGATGGAGGGAAAAACTGCTGAGTTTAAGGGCTGGTTTGGAACACGTTGAGGGCAGATACTGAAACTCGAGGAAGGATAGGGACAGGGCTATAGATGGTAGACAGGACGCATAAGGACACAGGAGGATGGTGGACATGGTGAGAGAAAAAATATCAAATGGAAAGAAGACACTGCATAAAACAGAAGACACTGGGACCAAAGCGAATAGAAAAACTAAATGATCAGACAACAAAGGTAGAAAAAAGTATTTTATTCAGAATTTATTAATTGGAATATGTCAGCTTTTGGAAATGTGCATCTGTGATATTTTGCATATAAGTTTCAATTTTTCTGGTATTGCTGCATGCTGAGTCTGACTTCTTGAGTTAACTTTCCAGTTCAGTATTTTGCCTTCATATTTTTTGATTTCTAGTTCCTTGTGTCATGTCTGTTGTGTCATGTGTTTTTCATGTGTGATCAAGGTGCAGTATTCTGCTAGCGTGTAGTATTTGCAGCCCTTTTTGTTTTGCTTTTTTTTCACGAGGTAGTGTATTGGTGTTTTAGAGCCTGGTGTAATTACAGTTTTGCCTTTTCACGCATAAGGTTGTAGCTCGTCCTGTCCTTGGAATTAGTGCTGTTATGGTTTAGTAAGGATATGAGTGTGTTTTTGCACAAGTTTGTGTATAGCGTTTTGCAGTGGAGAGATTGTGTGTTGGCCTTACTGAGGTGGCACCAAAACATCAGAAAGGGTATAGAGCCTAAATCATGACACACTACCTCTTGAAGGATCTACATATAGAGCCTATGCATTTCTAAGGTCAACACTGGTATGGTATGGGAAAGGGGGTGGGGAAATACTACTGGAGATGAAGAGGGAGTGCTGGGTAAGGAGGAAAGAAGGAAGGAAGAAAGGGAGAAAGGGCTGGCTTGAAATCTCATACATATTCATTATGGTTATTCCCCAAAAAAGCCAGCTCTCTTTCCCTTCCTTCCTCCATATTAGCATATTCATTTGCATATGTATATATGCAAATGAATATGCTAATATGCTCCGCCCCATCCTTTGCCCCCCCAAATGAAACAGTCAAACTACGCCTATGTGTGTGTCTCTACTTTGTGCACTACATATTATCAAATGCTGGGGTTGATGTGAGAGGAGACAAGCAATCTGGGTTGCATGACAGGTCAACTGTGACATACACATCTCTTTGCTCCCACGGGCCAGAGGCTGGCTGCTACAATAAAGCAGAGAGAATGGGAAGCAGTAAGGGACTGGATCAACGTGCTTCCACTGTGGCAGGGATGTGGAAGACTGCAAGCCGAAGTGGTGCCAGCTGAGGCGTGATGTCAGGAAGAAGGCTGATACCAACCCCCCAGCAGATGACACTAGTAACTTGAGCCCCCCCCCCCCCCCTAGAGTGCATCATTCATGGGCTCTTGCCCCAGGAGGGGATCCATGGCATTGGGTCCCTAGACACATCAGCACAGCCTGAGGGCTCAGGTAGGTTGACCATTAGGAAGCTGGGGTATCTGTTGTGCTGCACTACACTCTGTTTTACACAAGTGGGGGACAGTGTGGTGCTCCTAAGTAGGGGAAGGGGTGAGAACACCACATGCAATACAAATCACTATTCATTACAGACCATGACACAGAGAGTAGCCAGGTGGAGAGAGGAGGGGGAGGGTTTCCAGGTATGTGTGTGGGAAGGTTACTACTGTTTCACAGCTTTGGGGGCCTTCCCCACTCCCTCCTCTTTCCCCATCACCAAACTCTGCATATCTCCCTCCCACACCACACCACTGTGCTGTAGCCACTGTGTTCTATACACTCCTTCCACAGTTCTATGTCTACCTACCTGCCTGTGTGGCTCTCTTTCACATCAGTCTCTGTAGTACACTGCGCTCCTCGTCTCCAGCTCTGTACCATGTACAATGACATCTGTGGCTTGCCTGCCAATCCCGTTCCTCACCATCTCTTTGCTGGGTCTTTGCATGTGGGGCTCTGTATATGAATGCTGAAAAACAAAAGTGGGTTATTTTGACCAACACGCATCCTCCCCTTTTGCTATGCAGGTGATGACAGCAAGTCAGAGGAAGAAGCTGGCCCTAGTGGCCACCAGCCCCAGCACACAAAGCAGCAAACCAGTGGGCCTGCACAAGAAAGCACACAGGACTATGGGGTGGAACCACAGGACCCAGCAGCAGCAGCGTCGGCTCTCCCTCCACCACCCGCAGCAGAGGCTCTCCCTCCACCACCCGCAGCCTTTGCCGATGGTGTCACAGAAGAAGAAGAAGATGCAGAAGGGGGGGCACATCCTCAGCAGAGGCCATCCAGCCAGAGGAGGCAGCTACTGCGCCTCGCCACAGAATTGCTGGGCCAGAATGTGCACATGAAAGATTACCGGCGCCAGAAATTGGATGTTTAATTAATGGCCACAGTTGTATAAGATCTTTTTTCCTCCTGGTAATATATTTTTCTTCACTGGTTGGTATTTAAAACAACATAGCCAAAAAGCATGTAGGTCCAGGAACCGGTGTGAAGTGAAACCTTTATTAGGAAGATTGCTGTTCACACTGATTCCTGGGTCCACATGCTTTTTCTCTTTGTGTTGCGTTCTTCATTGCACCATTGAGTCCCTCTTCTCTGTTTGGTTTAAAACAATAGAGGAAATTTTAACATCTCCTATGTTGTTTCAAATGAATCCACACCCCTAGTGTACACTCCACTTACAGAAAAATAGCTGAAAAGTCCCTAACATTTACATTTCTGCTGACAGGTCACAAGCACATACACTTTGGCTTTTCAATGTATTTAGAACAAATTTAGAAATAGCACAAATCATAGCTGCAAAGGATGAACATCATAAAATATCATTTCCATGAATCTAATTCAGTAAAGTACGCTGAAACATAAAACTCGTGCTTTTTGCAAATATCTTCTTCCAATTTACTTCGGATGCCAAAGTTCAAAGTATGCACCATTATTCTGTGTACATGGCAAAACAATCCGATCTTGGGGCATAGGTTGCTTACATGAAGATCTTTTCTGACTAACTAAATAGCATACTGAGCAGATTACCTGTGGACAATATATGGTCTTGTCTATTTGCATCCAGTGTTAGCGTCCATATATGTCTATAGATGTGCTATGTATTGCTTGTTTGCACTATATGACTCTGCTCACATATGGGAAATGGTCGTCCCTGGTTTTCAGCAATAATGGAAACCAAGGACGCCCATCTCAGAAACGACCAAATCCAAGTCATTTGGTTATGGGAGGAGCCAACATTCGTAGTGCACTGGTCCCCCTCACATGCCAGGACACCAACCGGGCACCCTAAGGGGCACTGCAGTGGACTTCAGAAATTGTTCCCAGGTGCATAGCTCCCTTACCTTGTGTGCTGAGCCCCCCCAACCCCCCCCAAATAAAACCCACTCCCCACAACTGTACACCACTACCATAGCCCTCAGGGGTGAAGGGGGCACCTACATGTGGGTACAGTGGGTTTCTTGTGGGTTTTGAAGGGCTCACATTTACCACCACAAGTGTAACAGCTAGGGGGGGGTGGGCCTGGGTCCACCTGCCCGAAGTGCACTGCACCCACTATAACTGCTCCAGGGACTAGCATACTGCTGTCAGGGAGCTGGCTATGATATTTGAGGCTGGCAAAAAATATTTTAAAAGTTTTTTTAGGGTGGGAGGGGGTTAGTGACCACTAGGAGAGTAAGGGGAAGTCATCCCCGATTCACTCCAGTGGTCATCTGGTCAGTTCGGGCATCTTTTTGAGACTTGGTCATAAGCAAAAATGGACCAAGTAAAGTCGCCCAAGTGCTTATCAGGGACGCCCTTCTTTTTTCCATTATCGGTCGAGGACGCCCATGTGTTAGGCACGCCCCAGTCCCACCTTCGCTATGCTTCCGACATGCCCCCATAAACCTTGGTCATCCCCGTGACAGAAAGTAGTTGAGGACGCCCAAAATCGGCTTTCGATTATGCCAATTTGGGCGAAAGATGGGTGCCCTTCTCTTTCAAAAATAAGCCTGATAGTAACATAGAAAATGATGGCAGATAAAGAGCAGTGTGGTTCATCCACTCCACTCAGAAAGGTGGCCAGGTTTGTACCTGTTAATTCCATGTGGGTTACCCTCCTTTAAGTCTTTAGGGTTGTAACTGATACCCAGTACAGTCTACCTCTCTATGCCTTTTTTTTCCTTTACCGTGTGAAAGTTACTTTGGGTGGGAGGTAAATAGATTCCTATACCAACAGTCTATCCAAATTTAGGTGGTAAGATTATTCCCCTTCAAACCACAGTCTGGGAGTTTGGCTTGATTCCTCTATAAAAGGAACTTCTCAGGAGAGACATCCTGCACCATCTGTTTTTCTACAATTGTGTCTTTTGTGTCTTTTGTGCTCTTTTTTTCTCCTTGAATGATTTGTAGAAGTTGGGCCATGCAATAATTTTTTCACAGTTGAACTCTCTAAAACATTATTATCCTGCCTACTGTTATTACAAAATACCATGGTGATTATTTTGCAAAGAAAACCCCCAACTATGACAGAGTAACTCTTCTACTAAGGGAACACCGCTGGTTGCCATTGGTGGCCAGAATTGATTAATATATTTTATGTTTTGGTTTTAAGTCTTTAAATGGGAACTTTCCTTCTTAGGGGCCCTTTTATTAAGCTGCGTAGGTGCCTACATGCTTCCAACGTGCATTAATTTGGAGTTACTGCCTGGCTACCACATGGCCCTTGCAGTAATTTCATTTTTTATGCGCGTCCACTACACACGCCGGAAAATAATTTTTATTTTCTGGCGTGCGGCAGAAACCGGGTGGTAATCAACATTCTATGCACGTAGATGATTATTGCATGGTTAACACGTGACACCTTACTGCTAAGTCAATGGATGGCGGTAAGGTCTCAGACTCCAAATGGATGCGCACCAATTTTTATTTTGCCGCACATCCATATTTGCGCTGAAAAATGGATCTGCACATGCTCAAAACACATGCCTAAACTACCGCCAACCATTTTTCGGCGCATCTTAGTAAAAGGGCCCCTCAGTGAGTCTTCTAAGACTTAGACCTTGTCAGGTATCTAAGAGGTCAGTCCACATTAAAAATTTGAGCTTCCATTAGCTTCTTCTATTCATTTAGTCTCATCACATAAGAAAACTTTCAGTGCAACAATCCCTATGATGTGGAATTCACTGTCCACAAATATTAGAAACTTCCGAAACATTTTATTTACCTAGTATCTTGGATACTTCTTTTTTTCATAACATATTAAAGTACATATTTGCTTATTGTTATTTGAGGTGGGTTTTTTGAATAGTGAAGTCTTGCTGTTTTTATGGCTCCTATGCTGTAAACCATTCTAGAGCCACAGGTTAAGACAGTACATAAATATTTTGTTTATTATTATGATTAGTAGTAGTAGTATTATTACTTTTGAATATCTTGAAATGGGTGTTGCTAGCTGTGGAATATGCTTGAAAGCAAGTGTTAGTGGAGAGTAGAGTTCTGGTAAAAATAGAGTTAATTGAAATAGGATTATTTAAAGCATTGTGTCAGTCATAAAACCTCCATGGATGCTGTCACAAACTTTTGAAAGCTGGACTGTCAAAAATCTATTCACCGAATCACCCAAAATTCGAAACAAGAAATAATTTGAGCAACAAAATGAATCAACTGCTAATGAGGCAAAGGTTTTAATTAATAATGTCCTGTTGTTGTCTTTACAGGAAATCCATTTCGCTTAAGAGAAATGCAGAAAAATTCTGGACAGCTGGAGAAACAAAAATTATGTATTTGAATTCATTGACTTGACAAAGTCCCTCATGAGAGACCCCTGAGGAAATTAAAAAGCCATGGGATAGGAGACAATATTCTGTTGTGGATTAGAAACTGATTAATGGATAGAAAACAGAGAGTAGGGTTAAATGGAGGAAGGAGGGGGGTGCCATAAGGATCTGTACTGGGATTGGTGCTATTTAACATATTTATAAATTATCTAGAAATGGGAACAATGAATGAGGTGATTATATTTACAGATAACATAAATTATTCAAAGCTGTTACAATACATGCAGACTGTGAAAAATTGCAGGAAGGCCTTAGGAAATTGGAAGACTGGGCATCCAAATGGCAGATGAAATTTAATGTGGACAAATGCAAAGTGATGCACGTTGGAGAAAATAATGTAAATCATAGTTACCTGATGTTCGGTTCCACCTTAGGAGTCAACACCCAATAAAAAAATCTAGGTGTCATTGTGGACAATACACTGAAATCTTCTACCCAGTGTACGGTGGCAGCCAAAAAAGCAAACAGGATGCTAGGAATTATTAGGAAAGGGATGGTAAATAAAACAAAGAATACTATAATGCCTCTGTATTGCTCCTTGATGCAACCTCACCTTGAGTATTGTGTTCAATTCTGGTCGCTGTATCTTAAAAAAGATACTAGCAGAATTAGAAAAGGTTCAAAGAAGCGACCAAAATGATAAAAGGAATTGAAGTCCTCTCATATGAGGACAGGCTAATAAGGTTAGGGCCCTTCAGCTTGGAAAAGAGAAGCCTGAGTGGGGATATGATAGAGGTCTACAAAATTCTGAATGGTTTAGAATGGGTACACTCGAATCAATTGTTTATTCTTTCAAAAAGTACAAAGACTAGGAGACACTCAATGAAGTTACATGGAAATACTTTTAAAACATATAGGAGGAAATATTTTTTCACTCAATAGTTACTACTACTACTACTTGACATTTCTAAAGCGCTACTAGGGTTACGCAGCGCTGTACAATTTAACATAGAAGGACAGTCCCTGCTCAAGGAGCTTACACTCTAAAGGACAAATGTACAGTCAGTCAAATAGGGGCAGTCTAGATTTCCTGAAAGGTATAAAGGTTAGGTGCCGAAAGCAACATTGAAGAGGTGGGCTTTGAGCAAAGATTTGAAGATGGGTAGGGAGGGGGCTTGGCGTAAGGGCTCAGGAAGTTTATTCCAAGCATAGGGTGATGCGAGGCAGAATGAGCGGAGCCTGGAGTTGGCGGTCGTGGAGAAGGGTACTGAGAGGAGGGATTTGTCCTGTGAGCAGAGGTTACGGGCGGGAACGTAAGGGGAAATGAGGGTAGAGAGGTAATGAGGGGCTGCAGACTGAGTGCATTTGTAGGTAAGAAGGTAAGACTAGTTAAGCTCTGGAACTTGTTGTGGTAATGGTGGTTAGCATATCTAGGTTCAAAAAGGGTTTGAACAAGTTCCTGGAATAAAAGTCCATAATTTGCTACTGAGATAGAAATGGGGAAAGCCACTGCTTACCCTGGGATTGGTGGCATGGTATGTTGCTACTATTTGGGATTCTGCTTGTGACCTGGATTGGCCACTACTGGAAGCAGGATACTGGGCTAGATGGACCATCGGTCTGCCCTAGTATGGCTATTCTTATGTTCTTATATATCATGGTGGACTTTGGTCCTGGGGAACTGAGGAACTGAGTTCGATTCCCGGCACAGGCAGCTCCTTGTGACTCTGGGCAAGTCACTTAACCCTCCATTGCCCCATGTAAGCCGCATTGAGCCTGAGTGGGAAAGCGCGGGGTACAAATGTAACAAAAATAAAAATAAAAATTATTAAAAGTGAAGTATTTGATGCAATCTGGTAATTAGCTTTCCACACACTCATAGTTGATGAAAGTACAGATATTTCTGTACTTTCCAAAGTGTTGATTTTTTTTGTTCAATATAAGAAAGCTGGTGTTTCTACACATTCCACTCTTTTATGGAATTATTAAGTTAATAGCTTGTGACAATGCTGCAATAGTTTCAGCAATTAAGCAGTTTTATTGTGATAATGATATTGATATGATGGGAAAGGTAATGTTTACAACAGATGGTCCATTGGTTGCACTTGGATGGCATAACGGTATGACAGCCTTTTTGTGTCAATCTATTCCTCGTCTGGTAGAACACTGTATAGCATAACATAACATAAGAATATAAGCATTGCCATACTGGGTCAGACTGAAGGTCGATCAAGCCCAGTATCCTGTTTCCAACAGTGGCCAATCCACTGGCATGATCCCAGAACAACAAAACAGATTTCATGCTACTTATCCTAGAATATGCAGTGGATTTTCCCAAGTCCATCATAATAATGGCTTATGGACTTTTCGTTTAAGAAATTATCCAACCCTTTTTTAAACCATGCTAAGCTAATTGCTTTTACCACATTCTCTGGCAATGAATTCCAGAGTTTAATTACTCGTTGAGTGAAGAAATATTTTCTCCAATTCATTTTAAATTTACTACTGAGTAGCTTCTTTGCGTGCCCCCTAGTCCTAGTATTTTTGGAAAGAGTAAACAAGTGATTCACGTCTACCTTTTCCACTCTATTCAGTATTTTATAAACTTCTATCATATCTCCCCTCATCTGTCTCTTCCAAGCTAAAGAGCCCTAACCTCTTTAGCCTTTCCTCATTCAAGAGGAGTTCCATCCCCTTCATCATTTTGGTCTCTCTTCTATGAAACTTTTCTAATTCCGCTATATCTTTTTTGAGATATGGTGACCAGAACTGAACGCAATACTCAAGGTGTGGACACACCATGGAGCGATGTAAAGGCATTATAGTATTTTCAGTCTTATTCTCCATCCCTTTCCTAATAATTCCTAGAATCTTGTTTGCTATTTTGGCTGCCGCCAAACACTGAGCAGCAAATTTCATCATATTATCTACAATGACACCTAGATCTTTTTCTTGAGTTCTGATCCCCAAGGTGAACCCTAGCATCAGGTAACTATGATTCGAATTATTCTTTCCAATATGCATCACCTTGCATTTGTCCTTTAAATTGCCATTTGGAATCCCAGTCTTCCAATTTCCTAAGGTCTTCCTGCAATATTTCACAGTTCGCACGTGTTTTAACAACCTTGAATAGTTTTGTATCATCTGCAAATTTAATCACCTCACTGGTTCGATTTCCATATAATTTATAAATATGTTAAATAGGAACGGTCCCAGTACTGATCCCTGTGGCACTCCACTGTACACCCTCCTCCATTGGGAGAAATGACCATTTAATCCTACCCTCTGTTTTCTGTCCAATAACCAATTCCTAATCCACACCAGAACCTTGCCTTCTATCCCATGACTCTAATTTTCTCAGGAGTCACTCATGAGGAACTTTATCAAAAGCTTTTTGAAAATCTAGATATACTACATCAACCAGCTCACCTTTATCCACATGTTTATTTACGCCTTCAGAAATGAAGTAAATTGGTGAGGCACGTCTTCCCCTGGCTGAACCCATGCTGACTCTGTCCCATTAAACCATGTTTGTCTATGTGTTCTGTAATTTTATTCTTTATAATAGTTTCCACTAATTTGCCTGGCACTGACGTCAGGTTTACTGGTCTGTAATTTCCCAGATCACCCTTGGAACCCTTTTTAAAAATCAGCGTCACATTGGCCACCTTCCAGTCTTAATGTACTACTGACAATTTTAATGACAAGTTACATATTACTAACAGCAGATCAGCAATTTCATTCTTGAATTCTTTGAGTACCCTTGGATGTATGCCAACTGGCCCTGGTGATTTACTACTCTTTAATTTGTCACTTTGTCAGTACATCTTCCAGGTTCACCGAGATTTCTTTCAGTTTCTCTAAATCATCACTCTAAATTCCTGGACCAATCTATCTGATCCTAGGACAGAGGAACAAAATGATCACGTATAGCTCACTTACAGATAGCCATAACATCAGTTTCAAGGATATTTAGGGAGAGTCAATTTGGATAACCCAAGTTCCTACCACCAAAATACAATTGTTCAGAAAGATAGCACTATCTTTCTTGGAATCCAGAACTGTAATCACCAACTGAATATCATCTGCATAAATCCTAATAATAAAACCTAGTTCAGGTAAAGCCTGGTACAATCCTAGAGGTAAATACTAAACAAAACTGAGGACAACTCAAAGCCCTGCGGTTATTATAAATCCAAGCAGAGGCACTAGTTAGCAACGTGACACTTTGTATTTCTGCCCCAACAGCAGTCTGGTATTGCGATCCAGGGGGGAGCACTTACCACCACACATTGAGATGGCGGCAAGGGCTAACACATAACCTGGCAGTACCCCCCTCGGGTACTCCCTTCTGTGGATAAATCTCTCTTGTCTGTCCCCTTCTCTTCTACTGCTAATTCCAGACTCCGTTCCTTTTATCTTGCTGCACCTCACGCCTGGGATAGTCTTCCCAAGCCTGTACGTCTAGCCCCGTCTTTGGCCGTTTTCAAATCCAGGCTAAAAGCCCACCTCTTTAATGCTGCTTTTGACTCCTAACCACTACTCACTTGCCCTGTACCCTTTTATCCCCACCTCCCACCTCTTTAATTCCCTTACCTCTTAGTTGTTCTGTCTGTTTGCCTGTCCTATTTAGATTGTGAGCTTTTTGAGCAGGGACTGCCTTTTCATGTATGGTGTACAGCGCTGCGTATGCCTTGTAGCGCTATAGAAGTGATAAGTAGTAGTAGTAACTGGGCTGCATGTGGCACTGCCCGATTACTGCCAGGTACACACTGGTGCTACAAAAATTGAAATATTTTTGCAGCGCCGCAAATGGCATGTGCTGGGGGAGGGAACTACCACCAGACTGATGTGGTAGCCTGGCGGTACTTCCCTTTTAGTGAGCGGTAAGCCCGCATCGGGCTTATCGCCCCTCAACCCTCTATTGTCCCAGGTATAAAAACTTAGATTGTGAGCCCTCTAGGGACAGAAAAAGTACCTGCATATGTATACAGCACTGCGTATGTCTGGTAGCGCTATAGAAATGATTAGTTGCAGTAGTAGAAACGAGGCAATGTCAGGTTCTTGAAAAATAAGATCTCCATATCAGTTGATCTGCTTTTCTGTTGTTTGTTGGTTTACTTGTGAGCGAATCACTGCCTCTTCTGTTGCTTTGTAAATAGGTTCCATACTGTTATAATCTGTTTTTCTAGTAATTTGTTGTATTCCAACTTTGGTGAATTATTTTTCAAAGAAATTATTAATGAATCATGTAAGGAGGGTATCCCCATTGTGGGCTGGCCCATCAAATATTTCCATTACCCTTATTTCTTCCTGGTCCCTCTCCCCTTTTGCTCTCAGCATACACACACACTCTTATCTAAAGGAGCAGATTCTCTCCAGGGGAATGAATTTTCCTTCACAGTTTAGAAGTCCCTCTAAGCAATAACCCAGAAACAGATATGGTATGCTCCAACTCTCTTTAGTGAGGGGGAAGGATCCTACTGTTCATGATCTGCTCCTCACAGAGGTTTTTTTTTTTTATTAATAACTTTATTTTTCACATTGATTTGTATATAAACATAATATTTATATTCCAAACAAAAGTCCCCTGATATTTAGCACAATTTAACTGGTCAGGAATGGCCGCTAATCACTTATATAGCTCATCAGCACCTAACCAGCAATATTCAGTGGGAAATAACTGGTTATCTCCTGTTGATTATTGCCGGTTAGGGCCTACTGCATAATTGGCTATATCGTGTGATTTATCTGATTAGGCACTGATATTCAGAACCTAACCAGATAAGTTTAGTGGTCAAACAGGATCGCATAAATAGCCGTCCTATCTTTGACTGCTAAAAAGTTAACCAGTTAGTACTGAAAATCTAGTTAACGTTTTAGCAGTTTAAAAAACCCTGGATATTCAATGGCGGTCGCTGGATATGGCCAGGCATTGAATATCCAGATTTAACACCTGCTGTCATGGTCTGTCATGACGGTCCCGGTGATTGCCATTGAAGTGAGTCCTTGTGCTGTTCCTAGACCAGGGGAGCTCGACCAGAAGGCATGGATTCTGTCAAGAATCAGCTGTTGAAAAGCCCAGTGCTTCACCTACGATGACCGCCATTCCCCAGCGGTTGAGCCCCTGGTTGCCAGTGGCCGACAGGACTTGAGGGGGGGGTCTGGGCATGATGGACAACTGAGAAGGGTACCAAGATCAGGTAATAGACCTGAGCAACAGAGGATAAAGGTAGGACAACGGCCTCAGGCAGAGAGCCACAAGTAGAATGGTAAGGCAGGCAGCAACAGAAGGAAGGTTGAGTCTTATAGGTTTAGGCAGACAGCTATCAGAAGGCTGAACCAGGTTCAGGCTAACAGGTTAGGCAGGCGGTTATCAGAAGGTTGAGTCGGGTTCAAACTTACAGGTTCAGGCAGGCGGCTGTCAAGATGTTAAGTCAGGTTTAGGCTTATAGGTTCAGGCAGGTGATTATCTGAAGGTGGAATCAGGTTCTGGCTTACAGATTCAGACAGGCAGCAACCAGAAGGCTGTGTTAGGTTCAGGCTTGCAGGTTCAGGCAGGCAGCTATCAGATGGCTATATCAAGTTCAGGCTTACAGGTACAGACAGGCAATGGTAAAAGGGAAAAACACACCAGTGCAACCAACAAGGAAGTAGCTGAGGCAGTGAGGCACAACCAGGCTCGCCCCTAAGAAGTGAAGGCGTCAGACTCAAAAGGACCGTGCCCTCACCAGGGGAAGAGCCGTCTCAGAGGAGGAGTCAAGTGCACCGCTTGAGTGGTGCCGTGGCTGGATGAACCCGGGGACTGTGTGAGCCGTGCGCCTCCACACAGGTACGCCGGAGGAGGAGCCGCAGAATCAACACCGCCACGGAGGCATGTGTCAAGCGCATCGTGGACGATCCCAGGGACCATACCGGAACTGTGACACCTGCGGTGGACAGTAAAAGTGCTGCCAGCTGAATATAGGGCCCAAGAGTTCCACAAAGACACCCCCCCCCCCCTTTCCCACTCCAGGATGTGCTTCAATTTCTGAGGAGGTGGCATCATCATAATGGAGTTTTTTAAAGCAAAAATAAGTCCCCAAACAGAACACAGAGCTGTCTAAATTGGATGATGAACATTATATTAGAAAAATAATTGAATACACACCCTTCCCAGTTCCCCAAGTCACACTAAGCAGCTTGTGTTTTCTTTTATGAAGGATGTTCTGGGACAGAGGGAACTAAAAGCAATAATTTGATGTGCTTCTGTTGTGAAAACTTCAAGGCAGAGTGTATAAAACTGGCATAGTCATGTAGTTTTATTATTCAAATGAGTGTTATTCATGGGTGCCATTCGCTCGGCATCCATTTGTTTGTAATTTAGACTGGGTGGGGCTGCTTTGGATTTTAGTCATAACTTGGATTTTTTACAGCTGCTAATATCCATATGCCTTGCCTTTCTCATTATCTGTCTTCCATGGAATAAAAAGAACTGTTTGGAAAAGTATGGACATAGCAGTCAGGGTTAAATTTGGAGCAATTTTAATGAAGAGAAACTATTATTGGCAATGATTACAGTAGTTAATGACTTTGGGGCCCATATTCAGACAGTGGGAGTTAACGCCAACTGCGGGAATTAACCCGTCTGAGCCCAGATATTCAACGCTAGGCTGTTTCCAGTGGCCGGTGTTGAATATCCGGTTTATTTTTGGACGGTTTAAAGATAATATTCTCAGTTTTGTTCTCCATTCCTTTCATAACAATTCCTATCATTCTGTTTGCTTTCTTAGTCACTGCTGCACACTGAGCAGAGGGTTTAAACATATCATCAATGATGACACATAGATCCTTTTCCTGGTCAGTAACTCCTACTGTGTAATGTAGCTATTTTCCTCTTTGCATCACTTTGCACTTGCTCACCACTACCTTCCGCCCGACACACACTCACACATGCTGTCCCCACTTGTTTGCATATACGGGGTGGATTCTTTAACACAGAGAAGTCAGGAGCCAAAAAGTTAACAAATGCTGTTAAAGCAATGCACAATATATGGGAGCCATGCAACTGTTAAAATACTGAAAAAAAATAGTTTGGTTATCAATATCACAAATTGTTCTAATATTATGGGAGCAAGAAATGTTGCCCCTCTTGTGTTAGTGAAAGGGGAAAGGGGATGGCAGTGGCGTTCCTGGGGGGGGGGCGGGGGGTGTGGTCCGCCCTGGGTGCTTGCCGCTGGGGGGGTGCCGCGCGCGCCTGTTCTCCGTTGTTCCATGCTTCTTCTCTGCCCCGGAACAGGTTACTTCCTGTTCCGGGGCAGAGAAGAAGAATGGAACAACGGAGGACAGGCGCGCGCGGCACCCCCCCAGCGGCGTGCACCCGGCGGGGGGGTCCTTTGCGGGGGTGTCCTTTCGCCAGGGGGGGGTCTGCGCTGCATCGGGGGGGCGGGGTGCATTGGCGATCCGCCCCGGGTGCTAGCCCCCCCAGGAACGCCACTGGGGGATGGGATTTGATATATCACTGTTCTGTGGTTACAGTCAAAGTGGTTTGCATATTATATACAGGTACTTATTTTGTACGTGGGGTAATGGTGACTAGGGTTTCCATATGGCTCCAGAAAAAGGAGGACACATTGATCCAGTCCAGGTTTTGCTTCCATTGAAAGCAATGGAAGTAAAACCCAGACTGGCTCAATCTGGCCTCCTTTTTCTGGAGCCATATGGTAACCCTAATGGTGACTTGCTCATTGCTCTCAGAAGGAGCTACAGTGGGATATTGAACCCAGTTCCCCTGGTTTTCAAGACGCTGCATTAACCATTACACTCCTAGTGTTGTGGTCCACCTGTCTTCTGGATTTTAAGCAATAGCACTTGTTAATGAAATTTTACTGTAACAATTATGTTGATGAATGAAGGCATTCCTACTTCCATACATAGGAAGAGAACTGACTTAAAACATTTGTTCCACTATAACATCTATCAGTCAAAGCCTTGGAGAAAATATTGCTATTGGAGAACTTTGTTTGGAATGTTTCTGTACTATGGCTTTGGCATTTGTTAAGCAGGCTAAGGTTATGATGTTTAGAATCATTTTCAGAGGTTACTTTCGTGGGACCCTTTTCTTTCAGAAGTATTTGCTCTTAAAGCTTAAAACAAAATCTCCCTTGATATGTGTCCTACCCTTTTTCTCCAGGGGCACTTATATTAAACAAATTCTAAAGAAATATTGGCATGTTTTGTAGATCCATCCATCCTTTTCCAAAATTCCTTGGTTTGCCTTTCACAAAGACAGAATTTGAGAGATCATGTTATATCTTCACATCCCACCCCTATAGTCACCACTAATGTAAGTTCAACTCTGGACCACTGAAAATGCAGACAAAACATTAGACCTCATAGAAAACCCACCAGCCCCTCCAAACAGATAATCTTCAAAGGCCTTTATTGATCAAATACACAAAATACCTAACATGACTGTTTCATAAAAACTACATCAGGCATATGAAACAAAGTATACACGATGGATATCTTCTATTAACAGAACATGAACACTGTATGTAATAAGTATACATACCTGGGGGCATATGATGAAGTTAAGAGGTAATAGGCTTAGGAGTACTCTAAGAAAATATTATTTCACAGAAAAGGTGGTGGAAGCATGGAATAGCCTCCCGGTGAAGGTTGTGGAGTCGAGGACTGTGTCAGAATTTAAAAAGGCATGTGATAAGCACGTGGGATCGCTTAGGAGAAGGAAGAGTTAGGAGTTACAGAGGATGGGCAGACTGGATGGGCCATTTGGTCTTTAGCTGCTGTCATGTTTCTATATTTCTATAGTGGAAATAATACGCTGAAACTCCCCACAATCCTTGGTACAAAATGAACAACCAAAATTACTCAACCAAAGATTTAATGTTACTTGTACAGGCAAATAGCACCGTACTACTCCACAAACCCACTCTTTAATGTATATATTTTTGAAAATATTTGAAAGAGAACCCTCAGAACAAACCACCACTTTTAAGGCAAACTCATTTCTTTCTGCCCGGAGGCATAGCACTTCTTTCCTAGGGCTATCTCTTATAAGTGAATGTACCTGCTATTACGCTAATACAAGAGTGCTAAAGAGTGCAATGTGCTCAAAAATAAAAGTAAACATAAAGTTATCTTTAGACGTTTTTCTTAGTCCTGTATTTTTTCTGTTGCTTCTTATAATGAAGCCTCTCAAATCCACTCTCAGTCTGAAGATCAATAGTCCACAAGGCTTAATCCACAAGGCTTCCCCTGGTAACGCCCGACACTGCGGGTTTCAATACTTTCCTCAGGGACTCGAGTTAAACGCCATGCGCCATTTCCAGCTCCACAAAGTGTTCATGACTGAGACATGAACCACCATAGGCTTTTTCAATAGGGCGCTTGCAATCTCTCAGCCACTATGCTGCAAGTATACGTTTCCCACCGCTGATGCAGTTTTTACAAACATAGCCATGACGGATATTTGCGTATTTGATCATATACAGAAATTTGGCCCCTAGCAGTAGTAGCATGAGACTACCTCTAGAGGTGCCATTTTGGAGACTGCGTCAGCAGGGCTGGAGCAATTGAGGATCAGTCCTGCCTGACAACCACTGGACCACAAAGGTATTCGGTGCTGTGGGGTGCAGCGGGGGGGGGGGAGGCAAGGAGACCGGCGCTGAAGAAGGCTTCGGCTGGGGGGGGCCAGGCGGTGGGGGAGGTGAGGCGTGGGGGGCCAGGCAGCGGGATGACAAACTAAAATGTGCCCCCCCACCTCAGGCTCTGGCCCCCTCCTACCGTGAGGTCTGGCAATGCCCCTGGCTGGAATAATGTTTGCAAGGTAAATCAAGGTGCAGAAAAGCTCGTCTTTTACTACGCCTTGATAACTTCCCCCTCAGTCATGCTATTACCTTCAGCGTATAAACTACATCAATATTCATTATGTATATGCCTATCTATATCTATGACTAATATGTATATTATACATATTACCATCATGCATTTGAACATATGAAGTACATATTCAAGTTTTTCTGAGACATGTTTTAATTATTATTATTATTATTACATTTATATCCCACATTTTCCCACTGATTGCAGGATCAAAGTGGCTTACAATAAATCTGTAATAAGGCTATAGTACAAGAGGTACAATTATACAATTGAGAGTAAGATAGAATAGCAATAAACAGCAGTAGGTAAATGAAAATAACAGGTAATTAGTGTCCTTAAATCATATAATGTTAAGAGTTAGTTAGTTTTAATGTATCTAATACACTTATTTATCTAAGTTCATTGTGTGTTCATATTGTTATGTGTATAAATGTATATTATATATATGTTTTTTACATATATGGAGGAATTGTTTTATCATATATTAGTTTTATTTCATTTTATTCATGTGTACTGTTATTTTTATTGATTTACAGTTCTAACACTGATATTTTACCCTGATGTAGCTTATGTTGGCAAAACATAACTATATGTCAAATTTTAATTGGTGTTTTTTTAAATAAATACTCTTCTTTTATGGTGATTCTTCATTTTTGGTGCTCTTTCTTGTACTTCTTTGAATTTCTTTGTACAATTTCTTTTACAAAGTGAATGCCATTGTCTTTTAGAACTTATCATGTTGTTTGGTTGCCCAGAGAATTTTTCATATTTTGTTTTTTTAAGAATCTTTCTCCCAGTAAAGGCTTCTCCCTCTTTTCTTTTTTGATAAATAAAGCATGTTAATGTGGTAGCTCTTTTTAATAAATCTAGCCTATGATCTGCTGCGGTATATTTCCAAGGGAGATGCAGCTGAGGGTCAAACTCGATAGTCAGTAAATTTGCTATTCAACTCTAAAAGCCAAACGAGACATTTTCATTTTTTAAATGCAAGTAAGAAAAAAATGAAATAGTCATAGAGCCTCTTTTAAGTGTTGTTAAGCTTTGCATTTATGTCCCTTGTTTATAGCCTTGAGGCACATGGAACAGAAAGCTTAGTCTTAGTTCGCAGGTGGCTTCAGCAAGTGACCTGGAAATGACCTCAATAACTAATCGCAGTAGTACTGAACTATATGGATACTCTTTGTTTGAGCATATGTACTAATTAACATAAAACAAGTGATTTAGATCCTCAGGACATAGGGTTTATGCACAACTGCTGTGAGTGTCCTTGTAAAGTACAGTTGGACCTTTAACATCTAAGGAATCTGTATTACAATATATCTTCCTAAATTTAATGGGAACACAAAGAGAAGGAAAAACCCTCATGGAGTCTTCTAGAAACCAGAACAGTGAGGAGATATACCACAAGAGACAAGAAAAACAAAGGCCTTGTACTCGAAGCAGAGCCTTTATTCAATTAGAATTAGTACAGTGTACTCAAGTAGTAGATGGCACGGGGATCAGACTCAACACAGCTGTGTTTCAGCCATAAAGCCTGCGTCAGGAGTCACATAATCTATAATACAAATAAACAAAAACACAAGGGACACAAACAATCATTCTCAGTTCTCCATCAGTATCAAAAAAGGAAAAACCTTACGCATTTCTATCAGTTCTTCATTCCAATATGTCTTCCTAAATTTAATTACTCAGACCTTTAATCTCTTTTTTTGTTTGTTTGTTTCTGACCCAGAAGTTTTCATCTGCTCCTGCTGGACTTTCAGCTTAATTGAGGGGTAGCCTAATTGTCAGAGCAGTGGGCTGAGAACCAGGGGAGCTTCTTTTGGTCTTGGGCAAGTCACATAACCCTCCATTCCCTCAAGTACAAACTCATACTGTGAGCCCTCCAGGGACAGGAAAATGGCATTCCTTTCCATTTTGTGTTTTGTCCATTTGTATTTTATTGTAAACTGCTGTTACCTATATTTAAAAACAGCAGTGCATCAAGTGAAATGTAACCCCTGGCTTGCCCCTCAGTCGGGGCCGCAGGCTAAGCTCCCTGAGTCATGGACCAGGGTTCTCACAACAGTTTATATTTCAGATGAGCCGGACACAGACGGAACGAGGCTAGATCCCAGCAGGTCAAAGAGAAATCTTTCTTTGGCCACCCTATAATCCACTTTCACACAAAATGATCCAAATGGCTCCATGTTCAACGCCAACTTCTTTACTGAACAAGAACTTGGAAAAAAAAAACAGTTCAAAAACACTTTGGTTTATACAGTTTTAGGGTATATCATGATCACAAATCAGCTTCACACATTATCTCCTCCAATAAAGTTCAAGGCTTGCAAAGGTGTAAGTTAGGTTCAATCATTTGTCTGCTATCCTCTCTGTCCCATCCTGGATCAGGGTTCCTCTGAGCACCAGTAAATGTCCCATAGAAGTGAGGTTCCTCTGCTCCCACTTCTCTCCTACCTGGGGCTCTTTTCCCCCAGGCACTCCTTCCCTTAAGGTTCTCCCCTTCTGGGAAACCAGCTGTGGACACCCACTGCCAAGTAGTAGGGGTCTCATCCTCCAAGTGCTACAAATTCCTCCTTCTTTACCACAAGACTTCCCCCCCTCAGTACTTGGGTCTGGGCAGGGGTGGGCAACCAAAGTCCATGTTCTCACAGACCAAACCCTTTTATCAACTCCTGGCCCTACCCACTAGGGCTTGCCACTCCCCTGTCCACCCACCAGGCTGGCAATCCCAGCCCTGTTGTCTTAGTGACCCCCAGAAAATCCTCCCACTTTCTACCTGTAACAGAGGCACTTTTTCCAGGGTGGGGGGGTCACAGTAATAAACAACATAAACTTACTCTGAATGTATATCACTTTATTTTTAAAAAAATCTAGCCCATACTTCATGCCCTTCTAGGTGGGTAGCAATAAAAACTTACTGGTTAATGTTCAAAGCGATTTAAATAGGAAGGCGAGACATCTGCCCACCTAAATCATGCTCAGTGGGTCAGCCACCAATATTCAGTGGCACTTAACCAGGCACTGCCACTGAATATCAGCTCTGACAGCCCATTTCAAAAGTGGGTAGGAGAAGGGTGTGAAAAAAGCAATCCTAACTTTGGTCACTTAAGAACATAATAACTTTATAGAATTCTCTATTAGCATATATACAGATGGAGTAAAGTTATTTGAGGTTTTGGAAATTACTTGCATTTTGGTTATTTCAGAAATACCTATTCTGATATTGGAAGTAGATTGTAATTTTACTTAGGGACAACTTAATTAGGTGGCCTTAAAATGTGAACTGTCCTGAGCTTTTTGATGGTACATAAAAAAAATTATATTGTATTTTCCCATATATGGTTGCCTGATCCCTATCAGTAATATCATGATATTACTACTGGAGGGCTCTTTAGCAGAAGGGCATGAGACAGGAGTGAATAGGCATTGTTCCCACCCAGCCACCCCACTAGATACAAGTCTAGAGACTGGGTCAAGGGGGGTACGGAATCTAACACCCAATAGGGCAGTTGTAAGAGCCTTAGGCATGGGTGATCATGGCAAGCTGAGCCTGCATGTGGGGGCCTTCCCTGCTGGGGAAGGGGGTCTGGGGGGAGGTGTGGGGTGAAAGATCTTGGATGTGCAATGCTCACCACCGCATCTCTTTGGTGTAAAATCACCACTTACACATGGCAGTGCTGAACCTGACACGTCTTTCTAGGCAGATCAGCAACTTTACTTTTGCCATCTTCTTTTTCGAAATGGGTAGACTGCTGGGACATCCATGCAATCATGTGTTTTGGAAGAAGATCGATAGTGGCAGACCCTATTCCAGAATAAGGATAGGGGAAGGGGACTTGATCTACCACCTTTCTGTGGTTACAATCAAAGCGGTTTACATATTATATACAGGTACTTATTTTGTTCCTGGGGCAATGGAGGGTTAAGTGACTTGCCCAGAGTCACAAGGAGCTGCAGTGGAAATCAAACCCAGTTCACCAGGATCAAAGCCCACTGCACTAACCACTAGGCTATGCCTCCACTCCTAAGTGTAGATGTCTTAATTGGACAGCTCTAGACAGGCTTGTGCACTCTTTCTAAATGCCGTTTTATATTATCAACTACAACTAAGAAGATCCCTGAGAGTCCAAGACCATCTTAGCTGATCCCAATTACAAAGAATCTGCATCTGAGGTCTCCTGATCTCTGACCCTCACTGCAGCAGCTAAGAACGGTAAGTGAAACTTAAATTGAACTGTACTGCATTGCTTCCTTCAGTAGCAGGAATTTGCCTAGAGGAACTGTTTACTCCCCACTACCCTCCAAGTTTCCAAGTGTATTAAAGGCTTATATCCTGTCCATCAAATAATGTCTGAGAGTGGCTTACAATATGAACTAAGAAAGGAGTAGACAAGAAATAATGACAGACTGTGAGGGAGAGACGGGAGGAAATACAATATTTAAAAGGGAAGCGGGGGGAGCACAAAAGGACAGGGATTGTGATGTCCAGGATGTCTACTGCTTCCACATGGCAAAGTGTTGATATAACATGAATTCCCTAGCCATAGGTGTCGGCAAACAGGAACATTTTTAGGTCAACCGTAAATTTTGCAGAGAGGGTGATAAACGGAGATGAACTGGTAGCTTATTCCAAAGCTCAGGGCCTTGAACAGAGAAAATGGATTGCTGTGTAGTATCGTATCTGATTTCACAGAAGGTAGGGACTATGAGTTGATTCTTTTGTGAGGATCTAAGGGACAGTAGGGAGTAAGAAGGCGTGATAAGTAGGCTGGTTCATCAAAGGTACGGATTTTATAACCTAAAGTAGCAACTTGTAGGTTATGTAGAGGGGCATAATTGAACAGCGCCGGCCATCTATATGGCCGGCCATCTTTGGGGCCGGCTCCGCAAAGGGGTGGAGTCAACCGTATTTTCGAAAAAGATGGCCGGCCATCTTTTCTTTTGATAATACGGTTGGGGCCGGCTAAATCTCAACATTTAGGTCAAATGTTGAGATCGCCAGGTTTAGAGATGGCTGGCTTCGGTTTTCGGCCATAATGGAAACCGGGCCCGGGCCATCTCAAACCCGGTGAAATGCAAGCCCTTTGGTCATGGAAGGAGCCAGCATTTGTAGTGCACTGGTCCCCTTCACATGCCAGGACACCAACCGGGCACCCTAGGGGGCACTGCAGTAGACTTCACAAATTGCTCCCAGGTGCATACCTCCCCTACCTTGGATGCTGAGCCCCCCCAAATCCCCCCCAAAACCCACTCCCCACAACTCTACACCACTACCATAGCCCTTAGGGATCAAGGGGGGCACAACATTTACCACCACAAGTGTAACAGGTAGGGGGGATGGGCCTGGGTTCACCTGCCTGAAGTGCACTGCACCCACTACATACTGCTTCAGGGACCTGCGTACTGCTGTCAGGGAGCTGGGTATGACATTTGAGGCTGGCAAAAAAAATTTTGTTTTTATTTTTTTAGGGTTGGAGGGGGTTGGTGACCACTGGGGGAGTAAGGGGAGGTGATCCCTGATTCTGTCCAGTGGTCATCTGGTCAATTGGGGCACTTTTTTGAGACTTGGTCCTAAAAATCAATGGACCAAGTGCAGCTGGCAAAATGCTTGTCAGAGCCAGCCATCTTTTTTCCATTATTGGGCGAAGCCAGCCATCTCGTGACCATGCCCCTGTCCCGCCCCCATCCCGCCTTCTGTACCCTGCCTTGAAGTTTGGCCAGTTCCGCGACGGAAAGCAGTTGGCGTAAGCCAAAATCAGCTTTCGATTATACCAATTTGGCCGGGTTCAGGAGATCGCCGGCCATCTCCCGATTTGTGTCGGAAGCTGGCCGGCGATCTCCTTCAAAAATAAGCTGGATAGTGGGCCAATGGGAGCCCAGTGTGCTGCTTTTAATAACAGAGTAACACGGTCAAATTTACTATGGCTGGTGATAAACGATAGCTGTGTTTTCTACAAGCTGTAAGCGTCTGAGATCCTTGACACAAAGTCATTTATATAAGGCATTGCAATAGTCAAGCTGGCTGATGACAAGAGAGTGGATGAGGATATTGATTTCTGAGGGGGTGTAAGAAGGTTTTAATGGAGCAAATGGTACAAGGTTTGAAAAATGAGTGTTTAACTACAGCAGAGATTTGTGGGATGAATGAAAGAGCCGCATTTAAAATTAGAATAAGAATATAAGAAGAGTTGGACTTTCTTTGAGATTGGAGTTGGGAGTGAATAGTCTCAGAGATATTGTAAATATTTATTGTTGCAACTGGTTGCCTTCTGCATTTGCTGCTGCTTCTGCCACATTGGATTTTCATTGCTAAATAAGTGACTTTAGTAAATAGTTGGCACAGAGCACAGGTCTTGGCTTGTTTGGTTTACTGTGAGAGTGGAATAGGAGAGAGTGTGGAAATCTGCTTATCGGCCTCCAGGAGAATTTTGTTCCTGGCCCTGGTCCCAACTAACAAATATTGTTTATGTAAAGTGGGTATTATACAGAAAAATCACTAGAGGATAGAAGAGACCAATATATCACTCTAGAAAACACTCTTAATTGCCAGCTCACTTATATACTCACTTTCTTTAGCAAGCTTGCTGCAACATGGTATGATTATGTTGTAGGAAAAAGCCTCAGAACCCCACCTTCACCTCATTGCAGTGATAGGTTTTCACAGGTGATCACTGGTGTAAAAAAAAAACCGTCTGCTTCAATCATTACATTTTAAAACATTACAGCTTAACCTCTCTTTAAAACTCAGTACTTGCCAGCTCTTGTGCACTGCAACTTTTTTCAGTATCAGAAGGTTCCTTCTACTCGAGACTCATGACATCACTTCTGGAAGACCCCTTGTTTACAAAAAATCTCGAAAAAAGCTGTTCCACTCAGTTTTTTTTATTAAAACCTTTCAGCTGCTCGGTATCTAAATTAAAAATCCATTGCTGTTCTTTCTGCAGGAGACATTTGGAGCGATTCACTGTATTCTCACTCACGTGATCTACAGCACAGCACTGGAGCGAGGAAAACAGAGGTTCATACAATAAACAATGTTCCTCAGTTAGTGCTTGTTTCCTTTCATGTTTCAAACAACTTTTATGTTCACTTAATCTGGTTTTTAATGGGCGTATGGTCTGCCCCACATAAAGCTTGAGACAGGAATAGATAGTTATATATATAACAAAATCGGTGTCACATGTAGTGGAGTGCCTTAACAAAACCTTTTTCTGGGATACTGGATCAGTAATCCACGTGTCTAACTCCAGTTATTTCACAGATCTTACAGTATTGACACTTAACATGCTGTCCTAGAAACTTAATCCACAGGAAAACAGAAAGAAACCTCTATGGAGAAACAAGACAAAGCAAGGAGTAGAGGGTGACTCACGACTCTCAAGACGGGAGTAACAGATACAAAAAAGTCTTTATTGATGCACCAAAGTGAGACCCGACATGGGAAAATCCACCGAAACACTGACCCATGTCAGATCTCACTTTGGTGCCTCAATAAAAACATTTTCATCTGTTACTCCTTGTTGCATTCTAGAAACCTACTCATAATACACTGTCTCCTAACAATATCTGAGAGACTCAGAATTTCTTTTAAATTGTAGTGCCTGCTGAAAGCCATTCTCAAATCTAAACCTTAAAAGGCAGGTTGTGGCAATATTATATTCCAATGTTTTCTTAAAATTCATATCACCTTCTCAGTTCCAGGGGAATATCAAAGTATACAAGTAACAGTTCTTTGTTCTTCCTCCATAGAAGACCTCTGAAATAACAGATGTTCATAAATTTGATTCTTTTAAAAGATCACTGTAGAACATCTTTAGGATATCCTCTGTTAGGCATTCTTTTAGACCTTTCACCTGTTGTTTGAAGTCTGTCAATTCAGTACAAATTCTGTACCTCAAAAATTGACTTTTCTCAAAGCTGGAGGGTGATTACTAGAAAACTTTTTTTTTAAAAAGTGTTTTGTTTTTTTTACAGTTTTCTGGTAATCACCCTTCAGCTGTGAGAAAAGTCAATTTTTGTTCCTATCTGTCTCTTTTCTGAATACTGTCGTCATAATAATAGCTTCTTGCTGTTTGTTCACTATAATACCTAAAAAAGCTATTTGTGTCTCATGATAGCTCATGATAAACTGTATCTTTGGACGATGAGCATGAAACTATATATGAAATTGCGTCAAAATTGCCTCTGATCCAGTCCATACCATAAAGATATCATCTATGAATCTAAACCATTTTTAATATATATTGGAAAATCATTAACTTTAAAACATTTTCTTCAAAATCTTGCATAAATAGATTTGCGACTGATGGAGCCATTGTGGCCTCCATGGCTACTCCCGAGATTTGTTGGAAAAACTGACCTCGGTATCTGAAAAAAATTATTTTGCATTGCTAGAGCTGCTAACCTGATAATAAACAAGGTAGGGGCTTTATTATCCTCTTCAACTTGGTCTAAAACCTTTTCTAAAACAGACAAGGCTTCAGCTATTTAAGAAATACACACATTGTATGGTGTCCTATTTGAGAAATAAAATCTTGCTGATGTTTTTCAGATATTACTACTACTACTACTATAAATCATTTCTGTAGCGCTACCAGTCATACGCAGCGCTTTACAATTGAACATGAAGAAAAGACAGTCCCTGCTCAAAAGAGCTTACAATTTAAATCAGGACAGACAGACAGGACAAATAAGGATAAGGGTAGGACAGACAGAAGGACACATAGGGAAAGGGACTATTGAAGAGAGGAAGACAAGATAAAGTTACGAGCAAGTGACAAGGTAGGAGTCAAAAACAGCATCAAACAGGTAGGCCTTTAGCCCGGATTTGAAGGCAGCCAGGGATGGAGCTAGACGTAACGGCTCAGGAAGCCCATTCCAGGCATAAGGTGCGGTGAGACAAAAGGAATGGAGTCTGGAGTTAGCGATGGAGGAGAAGGGTGCAATTAGGAGATTTTGCCTAGTGAACGGAGTTCTAGGGAAAGAGTGTAGGGAGAGATGAGGGTGGAGAGGTAGTGAGGGGCTGCAGAGTGAATGCACTTATTAGTCAATAAGAGGAGCTTGAATTTTATACGGAAACAAATAGGGAGCCAGTGAAGTGATTTCAGGAGAGGGCTGATATGGGCATAACGACTTTGGCGAAATATTAGTCATGCAGCAGAATTTTGAACAGATTGAAGAGGAGAAAGGTGGCTGAGTGGAAGACCTGTGAGAAGCAAGTTGCAGTAATCTAAGTGAGAGGTGATGAGAGTGTGGATGAGGGTTCTGATAGCGTGTTCAGAAAGGAAAGGGCGAATTTTGGCAATATTATAAAGGAAGAAATGACAGGTTTTAGCAATCTGTTGAATAGGAGAGGTCCTAGGACAGATCCTTGAGGTATATGGATGGATCATGCAATCCAGAATGGGGGACATAAAAAATGTGCTCATTGTGCAGTATGTATCATCATGGAAAAGAAAACTGAAGTTTGGTGGGACAAATGTCAATGTATGTTTTATTTATGGCACCCTACTACATGTAATTCTAAGGGTGTAATATACAAAATCTCTTGTCCCTGTGGTCTGTCTTATATTGGTCAAACTAACATCTGTTAAAAACTAGACTTGCAGATCACAAACATTGTATTACCTATAACAGATTGGAAGCCCTCCTGGTTCGCCATTGTGCGGAACTTAATCATCGATTTGAAGATTTGAAATGTATGATGCTAGACCAACTTGTTAATAAAAGAAGAGGTGATCTATCCATATTGCATCAGCGTGAGCAGAGATAAATATTTCCATTGCAGACTGTGGTTCCAAAGTGACATTAACAGTCTCATTGAATGGGAAGCGTTCTACTGATGGACCCCTACTAATGGACCCTTTACATTTTTGTTCTGTTTAGATTGGCTGAGGTTTCTGATGGCCATTTTGAAGCTATTTGCTCTTAGTAACATTCCACCTCCTGACCCAGTGGATCGAAACAAGGGAGGCCTTTAACTCTTATCAAGAATGAACAGATCATAGACTTTGGATAATGCATAAGTCTATCCTTACGATAAATGTGGAGAGTTCAGCTAAGTGACTTTTTGTGTTTATTAAAAGTGCATGTTTATGGAATGCTTTTTGATTTATTTTTTCATTGTTATCACTATTTTGGGAGAGTCCATAAGTTTTGGGCACATTATTTATAGCTTGTGACCGACATGGTTTTTAAAGTAGTGGGGGGGGGGGGGGGGGGTTCTGCAGGAGTTTTTTCACTGCTGTTTTTCTATTGTCAGTAGAAGCCAGTAATAAAAATACATATGGGGTTTGTTAAAAAGTCTATGACTTTCTCTGGACAGTTGAGGCATTTGATATATATTTCATAGTATTTAAGAGGTGTCCTCTTATGTTCTGTTCCAACTGGTGTGTCAGCAAAATAGTTTTGATATTGTATTACTTATATATTTTCTTATACAATTGAGTTGCATATAATGCTTTTAGCAACAAAAGGCACCACTACTACTACTACTACTTGACATTTCTAAAGCGCTACCAGGGTTACGCAGCGCTGTACAATTTAACATAGAAGGACAGTCCCTGCTCAAGGAGCTTACAATCTAAAAGACAGGTGTACAATCTAAAAACAAGTATAGAGTATAGAGTCCGTCTGATAGGGAATACTATAATTCACAAAAGGTTAGGTGCCGAAAGCAGCATTGAAGAGGTGAGTTTTAAGCAGAGATTTGAAAATGGGTAGGGAGGGGGCTTGGCGTAGGGGTTGAGGAAGATTGTTCCAGGCAAAGGGTGAGGCAAGGCAGAATGAGCGGAGCCTGGAGTTGGCAGTGGTGGAGAAGGGAACTGAGAGGAGGGATTTGTCCTGTGAGCGGAGGTTACGGGTGGGAACTTAGGGGGAGATGAGGGAGGAGAGGTAGTGAGGAGCCGCAGACCAGGTGCATTTGTAGGTAAGGAGGAGAATCTTGAATTGTATGCGGTATCTGATCGGAAGCCAGTGAAGTGACTTGAGGAGAGGGGTGATGTGAGTATATCAGTTCTGGCGGAATATTAGACGTGCGGCAGCGTTCTGAATGGATTGAAGGGGGAATAGATGGCTAAGTGGGAGGCCGGTGAGGAGTAAGTTGCAGTAGTCAAGGCGAGAGGTAATGAGAGCGTGGACGAGAGGTCGTGTGGTGTGCTCAGATAGGAAAGGGTGAATTTTGCTGATGTTGAAGAGGAAGAAGCGACAGGTCTTGGCAGTCTATTGGATATGCGCAGAGAAGGAGAGGGAGGAGTCAAAGATGACTCCGAGGTTGCGGGCAGATGGGACGGGGAGGATGAGGGTGTTATCAACTGAGATGGAGAGTGGAGGAAGAGGAGAGGTGGGTTTAGGTGGAAAGACGAGGAGCTCGGTTTTGGACACCAAAAAAGTAACAGTTATATCTGTTTTTTCAGCCAATTTCCCTCCAAAATCAGAAGAATCTGTTAAATATGAAAAGCCTCTGCTTACCGGGGGTCTTAAAAAATCAGATCTACATAAACAGAGAGTGGTTCTGATAAAGATCCTCTACTTGATATTATTGGTCTGCCTGGTGGTTTATCTATTGTCTTGTGAATTTTGGGCAAAATATAATACACCAGAACCTTTGGATGTTTAACATTTAAGTACTGAAACGCATGTTTAGTTAATATGCCTTCATCCGCTCCTTGCAAAGTAATGGTTTTAATCAAAATCTTCACGTCTTCAGATGGATCTGTCAACAATTTCTGATAATCAGAGGATACAAAGTTCTCTATATTCTTCCGAATCATAATCACTTGTGTTCAACAACACAATTTCTCCACCCTTGTCAGATTTACATATTCTAATGTCTAGATTAAAATGCAGTGCCTGAAGAGTCTTTGATTCTTCCCTAGTCAAACTGAATTTTTGATACATTTTTTATGTGAAAGTTCTTCAATTTCTTGTAATATCAAATCTTTACACACAGCTAGATTAGCACTTGGAGGAATTCTGGGCACCCAAGATGACCAGTTTCTAACCCTTGGGATCTCCTCTATCACAACAGGATGTTGAAAAAAAAAACACTTTTAATTGTAAAGTTAAAAATATATATATACCAAATCCACTCTTGTTTGGAAAAGTTGCATCACTCTCACTGGCACAAATGATAGCCCTTTACTTAATACCTCTAATTCAGTCTTTGTGGTCTGTAAGTAGGTATGTTCATCACAGTGGCATTTAAGCCTTCTGTTCTTGTTCTCACTGAAATTGAGTGTTGGGGCATTTTTTGCTGATTTTTGTAGCATGATCTCCCTCTGAATCTTTCTGATTTTTCTTCCATGTTTGCCCTTCTAAAAAGGATCATCTAACTCAGATGAGGACCGCTCACCCGATGAATTAGGTTTCTCTATGCTATCTCTCATCCAACAGTAAATAGATTCTTTGGCATAATCAGATGCATCTCTTTTAAATTTTTTGATCTTAAACTTCTGTACATTCCATTTAAAATGTTCAACCTTGCCCCGAATGTTACTTAACTGTTTATCAAATTCCGTCTCTACTGTAATCGATTTCTTCAAATCCATCAATTTCAAGTCTAAACCTTGCTGTATACACTCTGTCATTGTTCCAGTTTTTTTCTATAATCAAGACCATTAAGTCTAATGAACATTTGTTCAAGATGGAAGCTGATTTGTCTTTTGGTGACTTCCATTTTTGATTTGTCTGTTGACTCCTTGTGGAAGATATTTGTTTTCCTCCTTTTTCTTGTGGCTCACTGTATGGAAAATACACCATGTCCTTCCAACCCTGGGAAGATATTCTTAGTTTCCCTGAGGTTGTCTTAATTGCTTTCTACAAAACCAAAGACCACTAACAGATGAAGAGAAACCACCTACTTCAATACTGGACCAGTAGTCAGCATGATAGACATGAAAAAGGATATTATGAAGAATGAATTACACTTTGCTTTTTTATTAGAATCTTGTCGGTTTAAGAGAATCCCTCTGGGTTCAGGATCATGAAAGGACCGACAGTGTTCCAGGATGATCAGGTGTTTTTAGATGAATGGTGTAAAATCTTGAATACGTGCTCATTAGATTTAATGACACTCTTAGTGAAACTTCTAAAAACAGAATTGATTGTACAAAAATAGATCTTAGTAATCAAACTGATAAACTCAAGGAAGCAGATAAAAATTTTGAATATATTTTATAGGATGTGGATGAACAGATTGATGAGACTAAAAGAGATATTAGGACAGGTAAAATAAAAAAGAGACATTGAAGATTATAAAACAGGTCCCATATATCCCTGGGCAATCTCTAGGACTTCATTTAAATATAAGAGATGCCCTAGATCTTTTTCTAGACATAAAATTGAGAGACTATACAGTAATAAGTCTTATAATTGAGACAAAGAAGACTATAGAAATAAATCTAGATTGGGAGAAATAGGTCTGAAGTGACAAGACAGAATGATACCTCATCACCTAACAGAGAGAGAAGGGAACGTAATAGAAAGAGAATGCAAAGCACATCTCATGATGATCTATTCACCTCACCACCCACCAGTCCTTCAATTGCACCAGGGTCATCCCAAAGTTTTTTTAGAGCAATTGTGGAAACGTGACAAAGTTGTATCACAAAGAACCCCTGACAGATCCCCCCCAATCGATACCAGAGGGACCCCTACAATCACAGAGGCAAAGGGAGGAGAAGAAGCAGGGGCAGAGGCAGGACATTTTTGACAATGGGACATTGGTAGAAGAGATTCCAGTCTTTAATCTTTCTAATATCACTTTGTCACATATTGAGTATACTGTCTCAAAGAAAGGTTTATCATTCTTACCTACAACATATGATTCTTTTCAGACACAGATTGACCTGTATGGGTTTACCCGGAAATTTCAGTTGAGACATTTTTTTCATCAATATAACAATAATACAATAGATATATCTGTTATAAAAAATGATTCAAAATGGCTCCCCCCTGGTCCTCCGGATCCCCTTATCACTGCCTTCAATCAGGTCATTTTGCAAAACACAGAAGAACTTGAGATCAGTAGTTCCAAATGTAATTTTTATAATTTGAACAAGAGTGAAAAACAAGCTTTATTTTCACTCTCAAGGAATTCAGAGATTGAAATCAAATCTGCTGACAAGGTGGGGAATAGTGATTTTAGATCGATATAAAAATGTACAAGGTCTTATTCTTTCTATTAGATTGAAGTTTAACCAAATTATAGATGAATACATTTGATGGACTTCATCATTATTAGCCTATTGACGTTTATTTACCGTCCTGAACATTTGTAATTTGGTGTCTTCCAATTTTGTTTTTCTTAGAGTGGCTCCGTTGCCAGAGCTGGAACTCTCAGGAATACAAGCCACACAAAATGGTTGTAATAAAACAATAGCTTTATTAAATTCAAAGTAAGGATTGCCCAATTCTGTTCTCATCACAGGCAGGACACTCTAAACAACAATCACGTGGAGCCCTGACAGGCTCTACAATTTAGTACACGCTACTTTTCCCTCTTGCTTCAGGGTCCCTGCAGCCAGTCTCAGATGTGGCTTCCACAGGTTCAACACAGTTGTTGTTCTTCTTCTTACTTCCAAGGTTCCTGTAATCTCTCCCTCTTACAGCTTCACAGGTTTAGTCAACACTCTCTTAACCTAAGGTTCTAAGGAAACTTGTCCTACCTCACTGAAGCGTCTGCTTCTGGCCAACACCCTGGGAGGATTCCTTCACTCGGGGCACATTTCTGCACAGGCAACTTTAAGACTGAGTACCCTAGGTATGGGCCCTAAAATGATTGACTGGGTCACTAGTTGAGTGGAAAGCAACAAAGGATCTGAAATTTTTAAAACATTTTTGTAAGGGATATTGCAGAAGGGCTGTCTGGTAAAGTTTGTCTCTTTGCAGATAATACCAAAATCTTCAATAGGGTAGACACCACTGATATTGTTGATAGCATGAAGAGGGATTTAGTGAAACTTGAAGAATGATCTAGAATTGGCAATTAAGATCTCATGCTAAAAAATGCAAAGTCATAGAGAGAGGAATGGCCAGCTGGGAAAATGAGGTGATAGTGCCTCCGTATAAGTCTCTGATAAGGTCCATTTAGAGTACTATGTGCAATATCTTCAAAAATATATAAACAAGATAGGCAGGTCCAGAGAGGAACTACAAAATAGTTAGTGGTATTCGTGATAAAGTGTATAAGGACAGAGTTACAGATCTTAATATATATACTTTAGAAGAAAGGCGGCAGAGGCGATATATAATTTATACATAAGTACATAAGTAGTGCCATACTGGGAAAGACCAAAGGTCCATCTAGCCCAGCATCCTGTCACCGACAGTGGCCAATCCAGGTCAAGGGCACCTGGCACGCTCCCCAAACGTAAAAACATTCCAGACAAGTTATACCTAAAAATGCGGAATTTTTCCAAGTCCATTTAATAGCGGTCTATGGACTTGTCCTTTAGGAATCTATCTAACCCCTTTTTAAACTCCGTCAAGCTAACCGCCCGTACCACGTTCTCCGACAACGAATTCCAGAGTCTAATTACACGTTGGGTGAAGAAAAAGTTTCTCCGATTCGTTTTAAATTTACCACACTGTAGCTTCAACTCATGCCCTCTAGTCCTAGTATTTTTGGATAGCGTGAACAGTCGCTTCACATCCACCCGATCCATTCCACTCATTATTTTATACACTTCTATCATATCTCCCCTCAGCCGTCTCTTCTCCAAGCTGAAAAGCCCTAGCCTTCTCAGCCTCTCTTCATAGGAAAGTCGTCCCATCCCCACTATCATTTTCGTCGCCCTTCGCTGTACCTTTTCCAATTCTACTATATCTTTTTTGAGATACGGAGACCAGTACTGAACACAATACTCCAGGTGCGGTCGCACCATGGAGCGATACAACGGCATTATAACATCCGCACACCTGGACTCCATACCCTTCCTAATAACACCCAACATTCTATTTGCTTTCCTAGCCGCAGCAGCACACTGAGCAGAAGGTTTCAGCGTATCATCGACGACGACACCCAGATCCCTTTCTTGATCCGTAACTCCTAACGCGGAACCTTGCAAGACGTAGCTATAATTCGGGTTCCTCTTACCCACATGCATCACTTTGCACTTGTCAACATTGAACTTCATCTGCCACTTGCACGCCCATTCTCCCAGTCTCGCAAGGTCCTCCTGTAATCGTTCACATTCCTCCTGCGACTTGACGACCCTGAATAATTTTGTGTCATCGGCGAATTTAATTACCTCACTAGTTATTCCCATCTCTAGGTCATTTATAAATACATTAAAAAGCAACGGACCCAGCACAGACCCCTGCGGGACCCCACTAACTACCCTCCTCCACTGAGAATACTGGCCACGCAATCCTACTCTCTGCTTCCTATCTTTCAACCAGTTCTTAATCCATAATAATACCCTACCTCCGATTCCATGACTCTGCAATTTCTTCAGGAGTCTTTCGTGCGGCACTTTGTCAAACGCCTTCTGAAAATCCAGATATACAATATCAACCGGCTCCCCATTGTCCACATGTTTGCTTACTCCCTCAAAAAAATGCATTAGATTGGTGAGGCAAGACTTCCCTTCACTAAATCCGTGCTGACTTTGTCTCATCAGTCCATGTTTTTGTATATGCTCTGCAATTTTATTCTTAATAATAGCCTCCACAATCTTGCCCGGCACCGACGTCAGACTCACCGGTCTATAATTTCCCGGATCTCCTCTGGAACCCTTCTTAAAAATCGGAGTAACATTGGCTACCCTCCAGTCTTCCGGTACTACACTCGATTTTAGGGACAGATTGCATATTTCTAACAGTAGCTCCGCAAGTTCATTTTTTAGTTCTATTAATACTCTGGGATGAATACCATCAGGTCCCGGTGATTTACTACTCTTCAGCTTGCTGAACTGACCCATTACATCCTCCAAGGTTACAGAGAATTTGTTTAGTTTCTCCGACTCCCCCGCTTCAAATATTCTTTCCGGCACCGGTGTCCCCCCCAAATCCTCCTCGGTGAAGACCGAAGCAAAGAATTCATTTAATTTCTCCGCTACGGCTTTGTCCTCCTTGATCGCCCCTTTAACACCATTTTCGTCCAGCGGCCCAACCGACTCTTTGGCCGGTTTCCTGCTTTTAATGTATCTAAAAAAATTTTTACTATGTATTTTTGCTTCCAACGCTAATTTCTTCTCAAAGTCCTTTTTTGCCCTCCTTATCTCCGCTTTGCATTTGGCTTGGCATTCCTTATGATCTATCCTGTTACTTTCAGTTGGTTCTCTTCTCCACTTTCTGAAGGATTGTTTTTTGGCTCTAATGATTTCCTTTATCTTACTGTTTAGCCACGCCGGCTGACGTTTAGTCTTTTTTCCCTTTTTTCTAATACGTGGAATATATTTGTCCTGAACCTCCAGGATGGACATTTAAACACATCTATGGCATAAGAAACTAATTTCTTTTAACAGAAAGGAAGCTGTAGAATGAGAGGACATAGGATGAAGGTGAAAGGGGTTAGATTCAGGAGTAATCTGAAGAAATACTTTTAGGGTGGTGATGCATGGAACGGTCTCCCGGTGGAAGCAGTGGAGACGAAGATTGCATCTGAATTCAAGAAAACATATGACAAACATATAGGATCTGTAAGGGAGAGGAAAAGATCATAGATGGTATGGATGGACAGACTGGATAGGCTATATTTACCATAGTTTTATATGTTTCTATATGGGCAAATGAGTGACAGGCCTAAATTTATAAATGTTAAGCTCCTAAATTAAGCTGAAACCCTCATAAATGTGGTTAAAAAATAGGGTTCAAATTTAGGAGTTCATTTTTTTTTCTCAGACCCAATAATTTTAGACCTAATAGTTGGAACAATTGGCTGAAAATCATGGAAACCAGAGTTCAAATTGCACTGGCATTTATTGGGCAAGCAACTTTTACTATGATCCTAAGATTTTTCTCCAGGACTCTTCTCCTGATTAGATTGTAAATTCTGTGGAGAAGGGACTGTCTCTCATGTACAGGTCTACAGAGCTACATATATTGAGTAGTTCTATAGAAGTGATAAGTAGCAGTTGTTGTTGTTAGATAATAAGCTGTTTTTAGAAGGGACTTATTGTACCTTAAAAAAAAAAAGGGTTGTAAGCTGCCTTGAGCTAAAATTTGGAAGGGTGGTATATAAATACTCATTTTATTGTTCAAACCACTTTACATAGGATAAGACTTCAGATAGAGCTGGGGACGGGGGCCTCATTAAGTGCCCCTTTTACTAAGCCGCGTAAGCATCTACGCACACCCAATGTACACCAAAATGAACTTACCGCCTGACTAACATGTGGCTCTTGTGGTAATTTCATTTTTGGCATGCATCCGCTACGCACGTCTGAAAAATATTTTTTCTTTTCTGGCGCACATAGCGGACGCGTGCCAAGTGGCATCTGATGCACGTACATCATTACCGCACAAATTCTTTACCGTTAGATCTATGGTTAGCGGTAAGGTCAGAGACCCAACCCTCGCCTACACTACCACAGGCCACTTTTTACCGCGGCTTAGTAAAAGGACCCCTTACTTTGGAGTGCAGGAGTAGCCTAAGGGTTAGTACAGCAGGCTTTGATCCTGGTAACCTGGGTGCAATTCCCACTATAGATCCTTGTGACCCTGGGGAAATCACCTAACCCTCCATTGCCCCAGGTACAAAAAACTTAGATTGTGAGCACCCTAGGGACAGAGAAAGTACCTGTACATAATGTGTACAGCACTGTATATGCCTAGAAGCACTATATAAATGATTAGTAGTAGTATTTTAACTATTTTCTTTCCTCTTGTAATGCCTCAACTTCAACTGATCTCTGACTTTACTTTTATGTTCAGCATTAATATCCTCTATTGCTCTCTTCTATCTACTTGATCTGAATAGCCAGAGTAGAATTGTTCCTTATTTAGGAGATATTTAGGGTCTGAAGGTTTTTCTCGTGTTCAAAAAAAGATATTCTGTTTGATTTCACCATTATTTGGCAGACACTATGCAAAATATTTGGGTCCTGTAGTAGGAATTTCCTCAATGGAAACTCCATGTAAGCCTCCAAATCCTTGAATTTTCCATTCAGTTTGCCCAAATCCTTGACAAGTATGAGCTGCTGGAGTATATGAGTATATGGAAGCTGCTTTTGAGGAGATGTGTAGTATAAGAATCTGTAGTTCTAGATTAAATCTGGAATGGTTTACCAAGATAGGACTTAGTTAAGTTTAATTTGACAGGCTTCTCGTCCCAGGACTATATTAAAAGATTGCGCTACATACAGTGGTGGAAATAAGTATTTGATCCCTTGCTGATTTTGTAAGTTTGCCCACTGACAAAGACATGAGCAGCCCATAATTGAAGAGTAGGTTATTGGTAACAGTGAGAGATAGCACATCACAAATTAAATCCGGAAAATCACATTGTGGAAAGTATATGAATTTATTTGCATTCTGCAGAGGGAAATAAGTATTTAATCCCTCTGGCAAACAAGACCTAATACTTGGTGGCAAAACCCTTGTTGGCAAGCACAGCGGTCAGACGTCTTCTGTAGTTGATGATGAGGTTTGCACACATGTCAGGAGGAATTTTGGTCCACTCCTCTTTGCAGATCATCTCTAAATCATTAAGAGTTCTGGGCTGTCGCTTGGCAACTCGCAGCTTCAGCTCCCTCCATAAGTTTTCAATGGGATTAAGGTCTGGTGACTGGCTAGGCCACTCCATGACCCTAATGTGCTTCTTCCTGAGCCACTCCTTTGTTGCCTTGGCTGTATGTTTTGGGTCATTGTCGTGCTGGAAGACCCAGCCACGACCCATTTTTAAGGCCCTGGCGGAGGGAAGGAGGTTGTCACTCAGAATTGTACGGTACATGGCCCCATCCATTCTCCCATTGATGCGGTGAAGTAGTCCTGTGCCCTTAGCAGAGAAACACCCCCAAAACATAACATTTCCACCTCCATGCTTGACAGTGGGGACGGTGTTCTTTGGGTCATAGGCAGCATTTCTCTTCCTCCAAACACGGCGAGTTGAGTTCATGCCAAAGAGCTCAATTTTTGTCTCATCTGACCACAGCACCTTCTCCCAATCACTCTCGGCATCATCCAGGTGTTCACTGGCAAACTTCAGACGGGCCGTCACATGTGCCTTCCGGAGCAGGGGGACCTTGCGGGCACTGCAGGATTGCAATCCGTTATGTCGTAATGTGTTACCAATGGTTTTCGTGGTGACAGTGGTCCCAGCTGCCTTGAGATCATTGACAAGTTCCCCCCTTGTAGTTGTAGGCTGATTTCTAACCTTCCTCATGATCAAGGATACCCCACGAGGTGAGATTTTGCGTGGAGCCCCAGATCTTTGTCGATTGACAGTCATTTTGTACTTCTTCCATTTTCTTACTATGGCACCAACAGTTGTCTCCTTCTCGCCCAGCGTCTTACTGATGGTTTTGTAGCCCATTCCAGCCTTGTGCAGGTGTATGATCTTGTCCCTGACATCCTTAGACAGCTCCTTGCTCTTGGCCATTTTGTAGAGGTTAGAGTCTGACTGATTCACTGAGTCTGTGGACAGGTGTCTTTCATACAGGTGACCATTGCCGACAGCTGTCTGTCATGCAGGTAACGAGTTGATTTGGAGCATCTACCTGGTCTGTAGGGGCCAGATCTCTTACTGGTTGGTGGGGGATCAAATACTTATTTCCCTCTGCAGAATGCAAATAAATTCATATACTTTCCACAATGTGATTTTCCGGATTTAATTTGTGATGTGCTATCTCTCACTGTTACCAATAACCTACCCTTCAATTATGGGCTGCTCATGTCTTTGTCAGTGGGCAAACTTACAAAATCAGCAAGGGATCAAATACTTATTTCCACCACTGTATATAGGTATGCCTTGTTATTAACTTCAATTTGAAATTTCAAAGTGAAATTTCTGATAGAGGGCTTCTGGCTCCTTTTAAAAGATACAACTTGCATCAATCAGTCCTCTTCTCCAAATGTGCCACTTCCTTCTAGAAGGTTATCTAGTAACATAGGAGTGAGGACTGGAGGAGCAGCCTACTGGTTAGAGCAGTGGGCTGGGAACTTCCACTTTTCCCACTTACGCTCCATGTGATCTTGGAAAAATCATTTCACCTTCCATTGTGAAGTACATCTTATTTTCTAGGGCAGGGAAATAAGAAAAGTATCTGAAAAGTAATTCATCTAGTGCTCGGATTTCGAGTTGTGATTAATTAAATCAAAAATCCAAATCCATAGTAGCTTATCTTAGTAAAAGACTAATTGGCCCATTCATCAAATAATATATGTGACCCCCCCCCCCCCCCTATAAAATGCCCCTGCTCTAGGGCAGTGGGAGGGAGAATTTTCAGGGAAGTCACTAAGGCGACAAGAGCTGATATTGCCAGCCTGTTGGGTGGACCTGGGAGGGGCCAGCCCATTTGGGCAAGACAAGACATTAATAAAAGGAATGGTTGTGAGGAGAACATGGGTCTTTGGTTGCCCATCCCCACTGAGACCCAAACACTGAAGGAGAAGCCCTGGATGCAAGAGGGAGGACTTCTGTAATATCCAGTGGATGAAGCCCTGCCACAGGTCAGAGGGTGCCTACAGGGAGTTTCCGACTTGAGAATGAAAAGGAATGCCCGAGGAAAAGATACCTTGGGTAGGAGAAGAGGGAACAGAGGAGCCTCACTTCTGGCAGGACACTCAATGGGTATTTGGATGGGAATCCCGATCCAAGATGGGGCAGAAGTAAAAGAGAAACCGTGCTGTTGATGTTCAATGACTGTTTGTATTTCTTGTCATTGGAATAGGTTATGTTTGAAGCTGATCTGGAACTATTACATGCCCTAACTGTAAACGATACAAAGTTTTTCAAAGTTGTTAAATCGCAAGAGGATTGCGAAAAATTGCAAGACACCCTTACGAAACTTGGAGACTGGGCATCCAAATAGCTGATGATCTTTAATGTGAGGAAGTGCAAAGTGATGCATGTGGGAAAGAGGACCCCGAACTATACTTACGTGATGCAAGGTTCCACAATAGGAGTCACCGACCAGGAAAGGGATCTAGGTGTCATTGTTGATGATACTTTGAAACCTTCTGCTCAGTGTGCAGTGGCGGCTAAGAAAGCAAGTAGAATGTTAGGTATTATTAGGAAATGAATAGAAAATAAAAACAGGATGTTATAATGCCTTTGTATCACTCCAAGGTGCAACCACACCTTGAATACTGTGTACAATTCTGGTCACCGCATCTCAAAAAAGATGTAGTGGAATTAGAAAAGGTACAGAGAAGGGCCACGAAAATGATAAAGGGGATGGGACGACTTCCCTATGTAGAAAGGCTGAAATGACTAGGGCTCTTCAGCTTGGAGAAAAGACAGCTGAGGGGAGATATGATAGAGGTCTATAAAATAATGAGAGGAGTGGAATGGGTAGATGTGAATCACTTGTTTACTCTTTCCAAAAATACTAGTACTAGGGGGCATGCAATGAAGCTACAAACTAGCAAAACGAATCGGAGAAAATATCTCTTCACTCAACGTGTGATTGGGCTCTGGAATTCATTGACAAAGAGTGTGGTAAAAGCAGTTGTCTTGGTGGGGTTTATAAAAGATTTGGATAGCTTCCTAAAAGAAAAATCCATAAACCATTATTAAAATGGACTTGGGGAAAATCCACTGCTCATTTCTAAGATAAGCAGCATAAAATGTATTGTACTGTTTTGGGATCTTGCCAGGTACTTGTGACCTGGATTGACCACTGTTGGAAACATGATACTGGGTTTGAAGAACCTTCGTTCTGCCCCAGTAGCTTAGCCGGCAGCCCTGACTGAGGGCCAAGGCAGGGATTACATATATAATAATCATAGGTCCCACTTCAGGGACAAAAGAGAAATACCTACTGTACCTGAATATATAAGACTCCTAAAAGCCTGAATGCTATTGAACTAGTGTACATTCAGGTACAACAGGACTCACAATTAAAAAAAAAAAAAAGCTGAACACCAGCTGACAAAAAGAGGAAAAGAATTCTGATGGGAAAAAACTGACTGCAAATTTAAAGCTGCACCTATAAACAAAAAGCTAGTCCTCCACATAGAGCGTCACAGATAAATATTAAGAGTCCTTTTACGTAGGCACGCTAACAGATTTAGCACATGCTAAATGATAAGATGGCCATAGGAATATAATAGGCATCTTAGCATTTAGGGCCAGATCTTGTATATGGCGCTTGAAAACTCCACATGGAATAAATTTCCGCCTAAGCATATTCTATAAGTGGTGCCTAGATTTAGGCGTGGGATATAAAATACACTTAGTTGATGTCACAGTGTTTAAAACTACACACATCCATTTACACCAAGAGAAATGTGACATAAATACCAGCACATAGATTTAGGCGCAAAGGAGCATATTCTACAACAGTGCGCATAAATTTTAGAACACCCATAACCACACCCCTTTTGGCCACACACATTAGAATTTAGGTGCTCTGCGTTACAGAATATGCTTAGTGAGTTGTGTGCATAAATTGTAATTGTTGACAATTAGTGCTGATTATTGCTCATTAAGTGCTGTTATCAATGCCAATTGATTAAGCCAATTAAGTTATGTGCATTGTTATAGAATACATTTGGATTTCAGTGTGGAACACTAGGCGCGATATAAAGAATCTGGGGATTAGCAGATGTTAATTGTTAGCGCATGCTAAATCCGTTAGCGCACCTTAATAAAAGGTCCCATAAATGCTTAAAGAAACCAGAAGAACAAGGTTTTCTGTCAGTAACTCATGCAGCTGAGTAGGAAAGAGTCCTTGCTGTGAGGAATGAACAAGAAACTTGCCTCCTGTGCACTTAAGTTGCTTAGGTATTTAAAAGCCTTTATCATATCTCCCCTCTCCTGTCTTACTTCCATAATACACATATTGAGGTCTTTAAGTCTGTTTCAATACGCTTTACGATGAAGACCACTGACCACTTGAGTAACCACCCTCTGGACAGACTCCATCCTGTTTATATCCTTTTAAAGGTGCAGTCTCCCGAATTGTACACAATATTCTAAATGAGGTCTCACTGGAGTCTTATACAGGGGCACTATCACCTCCTTTTTCCTTATTGGCTATTTTATAGGTGGTAAGAGCTCCTGCGTTTTACATGCACTAACCGATGTAGATGCACCAACTGGTTAGCACAGGAATGCCCACTCTCCATCCATGACACATCCTCTCAAAAAAACCCCAAGTTTTTAAAAATGTTCTTGCATGCGGTTAGCGCGTACAGATTTCAAAGTTACCACTGCTTCTGTCACCTTCTCCAGTTGGATCTTCATCAGAGATATTAAGTCCAGCATCCTGTTTCCAATAGTGGCCAATGCAGGTCACAAATTCCTGGCAAGATCCCAAAAAAGACTACATTCTTTATATGGCACCTGAAAAATTGGCGCCAAAAATATTTCCCCCTAGGTGTATTCCGTAAATTGCGCCTAGATTTAGATGCAGTTTATAGAATACATCTAGCCGGTTTATAGAATATGCATAGCTGCCGTGCCTGCGCCTAACTCTAGGCATATCCATTCACACCAAGTAAAACTTAGTGTAAATACTACACCAAAGTTAGGCACAGAGCAGGTGTATTCTATAACCACGCACATACATTAACGGAAAGCTCATGGTTCACCCATTCCATGCCCATGCCCCCTTTTGGGCAGCACGCATTGGAATTTGCATGCACCACTCTACAGTATGTGCCTAGCAAGTTTTGCGTGTAAATTCTAATTAGTGCCATTTAATATCAATAATTGCTTGTTAAGTGGCAATTATCAGTGCTGATTGGCTTATTAAGTAATTAAATTGTGAGTGCAAATCCAGAATATGTGCAGATTTGTGCATGCATTTTGGTCACTGTGAAGAAACAGTGGGGGTCCTTTTACTAAGGCGCGCTAAAAAATGGCTTGCGGTAGTGTAGGAGTGGGTTTTGGGAGCACTCCAATCCATTTTTTAGCGTTCCTGTAAAAAAAACCTTTCTTTTGCCAAAAATGGATGTGCGGCAAAATCAAAATTGCCAAGCGTCCATTCTGGGTCTGAGACCTTACCGCCAGCCATGACCTAGTGGTAAAGAATCTGGGTGGTAATGACCTACGCGCATCAAATGTCACTTGGCGCATCCGTTATGTGCAACCGAAAATATTTTTCAGATACGCGTGTCACGGTTGTGTCCAGGTTCCTGGCTTGCAGTCACCTCGGGCCACGGGGGTTAGACCCGAGGAATGCTGCGAATTGATGGTTTACCGTTTCCCATGTTCCAGAAGATATGCTGGTCCGGTCCGGATCTTCCAGCCCTCCAGATTGTTTTGGGAGTTTTTTGGAACTAAGCAGTACCCGTAACTGGAGAACTCCCTTGTGAGCTGCCTTTATTAACCACCTGGAAAGGTTCCTAGTTGCCTTGCAACAGAGGTCCTCAGAGGAGTTTCCTTTGGTGGAAGTCGTTTGCAGTGCTGCTGAGTTTTTCCTGTTTTAGGTTTTGACCCTGCTTGATCGCTGACTTATTCTACTGACTGCTGCCTGCCCAGACCCGGCTTGTCTTCTGACTCCTCTTCTGACTGCTACCTGCCCAGACCCGGCTTGTCTTCTGGCTTACTCTTCTGACTGCTGCCTGCCCAGAACCGGCTTGTCTCCTGGCTTACTCTGCTGCTGGCTGCCTGCCCTGCTCCAGCCAGGTTCCTGGTTCCTTTAGACTGCTGGTCCCTGCAGCTCGGATTTTCTGCCCTGTCCGGTAAGTCCTGCCGACCACCCGCACTCTGGGGCTCAACCCCTGAGGAACGGTGGTTAAGTGCAGGTGAAGTTTGGGCTATTTCCGGTCCAGTTGGTGTCGGCCTGAGCTGCCTCGGCGGCAGCCTTTGTCTAAGAGTTCTGGCCCAGGGTACCGGGAAGTCTGTTCTGCCTGTCCTGTGTTTGGGTGATTCTCCTGCCACCCCTCGGCAGTGGCCCAAGGGCTCACTAACCCAGAAGTACCGTTAGAAGCGTGGCAACACGTATCAGAAATTACCGCAAGAGCCATGCAGTAGTCAGGCAGTAACTCCATTTTTGCGTGCGTTGGGTGCACATAGACGCTTGTGCGGCTTAGTAAAAGGGCCCCAGTGTGTTTTAAGCCTATAAAATGTATTGGATATCTTCTTGCCTTAATTATGTCCTGAAGTGTGTCTCCTATTGGCCAGCAGGTTGTGTTTCTTTGCTGTAAAGCTGTTACAGAGAACTGAATGTTCTTTTCTTTAGTTGAACAGGAAGCAAGATACAAGATGCAGTATGTTTTTGAAATGTGTTCTGGTCTCTGATTGACCTGGGGTTTGAAGCTAACTAGGAGTTACTGGTTTTGAGTTCAGTCTTAGCCAGGAAGAAAAGACAGCAGGATCTCAACAAAGATCCTGTGAACAGTTATATGTTCTGATCTTCCCAGGTACTTTTCAGAAAGTAAACAAATGTTTAGTTAGTATTATAATTGATCCATATTTCAGTTACCTATTATTGTTTGCTGATTGCACATTTTTTGTTCATTGTTCAACATATTTGTAAAACAATAAACAATTGTTTATTGCCTCTGCCTGTCTGGACTGATAAAGAATCCCGATGGTTTGTGTGTTGGGTCTGTGAGTACTTTCTGGGATCTGTGGGACCACTGGGAGTGTGGCCCCAGTAACCTAGAAATCACTGAGGATAATTTGAGAGCAGGAGACTCATCCAGAGGTGGTTGTGACCCAGCCAGTAAGAGGAGGGTGTAGAGCACAAGCGGCAGGTGCAGGCAGACCTGAGCTGTGCTGGGGTTAGACCCTCTGAGTGGCCACTGGGTAACCCCAGGTGGGTGACTAGGCATTTTGTGACAGACACACTATATAAAATCTGGGGGAACATGTATAAATGTTACAAAACAAAAGAAGTATATTAACATCACCAAAAACATTTAAAAACAAATATAGGGAAAACCCCCTCCTACCTGCTCAATGAACAATGGCTGGATTTCCCTTTTTCATCTGCATGGAGCTGTGGCAAGTTTTCTTAATGTGCACCTGATTTCTCCTTAGACCTCATAGGAGTGGCTCCTTATTTCTGCTTCCCTGGCAACATCATTGGTGGCCCCAAATGTCCACATTTGATGATGCATATATCTCGACACATCAAAAGTAGACATTTTCTACTTTTGTTGCACTGGTGTTTACCCAGCGGTAATCCACCATGTTAGCGTGGGAGCTCTTACTACCACCTCAATGGGTGGAGGTAAGTGCTCCCCCCCCCCCCCCCCCCCGAAATGGCTGCACAGCAAGTGGTTCACTTACCGCTCAGTCATTTCTTTTTGTGAAAAAAGACAGCCTTTTACCTGCTCCAATAAAAGGAGGCCTTAGTTCATATCAAAAACATATATGATTAACATGGAGGTTTTTTAGAACCAATGATTGAGTGAAACTGGGTGCAGAGTATTTTGTCATAAAGCTCTTGAACATGACATATAGTTCCCAGCACTGACTGAGGCTCTTTTCCTCTGTTAATTAAATGGTAAAGCAGCTGAATAAAAACAAAAAAAAGTAAAAATGAAAAAATGATTCGTAGACAAAATTAATTAAAGTGATCACTATTTTTCAGACATTGAGTGAAAGTAGACAAATCCATAGGACCGTAAGAAATATACCCCAGGATATTATGAAACAGATAAATTCTGGCAGGTCCCCTCAACAACGTGCTTAACAGTTCACTGAACACAGTAAAGGTTTTACATAGAGAAAGGCAGATGAGATCTCTCTTAACAAAAGTAGTAGCAAAGCCTTGTAAGCCTTACTTTGGTGGAGGGACAAGTAATGTAGACATTGATAAATAAAAAGATAGTAATTTTTTTTCACAATCCATTGGATGTCAAGATCCAATGCAACATGGTTTTTACTAGAGGCAGGTCACGACAAACAAATCTGATCTCTTTGACTGGATGACCAGAGAACTAGATAAAGGGCATGAGCTGGATGTGATGTACTTAGATTTCAGCAAAGCCTTTGATACAGTTCTGCATAGGAAGCTTGTAAACAAGCTCACTAACCTGAGGATGAGTCTCAGGGTAATCAACTGGTTAAAAATTGGTTGACGGAGTTTAAAAAGGGGTTAGATAGATTCCTAAAGGACAAGTCCATAGACCGCTATTAAATGGACTTGGAAAAATTCCGCATTTTTAGGTATAACTTGTCTGGAATGTTTTTACGTTTGGGGAGCGTGCCAGGTGCCCTTGACCTGGATTGGCCACTGTCGGTGACAGGATGCTGTGCTAGATGGACCTTTGGTCTTTCCCAGTATGGCACTACTTATGTACTTATGTACTTATGACAGAGTAGTGGAAATGGCATTCATTCAGAAAAAGAAAGGTGAGTAGTGGAGTGCCTCAACAGTCAGTTGAGGGATTAGAAAGGAAAATTTGCCATATTGTGGATGACATGAAGATCTGCAAGAAGTATACTTTGAAGAGAGTAGGAAAAATGAGATGTGGTTTACAAAAACTAGAGTTTTGGTTGGATGCTTGGAAGTTAGCCTGTAATACAAAGACATGCAGAGTTATGCTTTTGGGGTGCAAACACCCAAAGGAGTTGTATGCAATGGAAAGAAAGAGGCTGATGAGCACAGATCAGGAGAAAGACCTTTGAGGGACAGTGTCTGAGGATCTGAATGTGGTGAAAAACATGGCCAGACAGTGGCTAAATCCAGAAGGATGCTAGGCTACATAGCAAAGGACATAACAAGAAAAGAGGAACTCATAATGCACTGTTTCATGGAGATTGCCAGCAGGCACTTGAAGAACCAAGAACTACAAACCTGTGGTCATTTAAAGCACACAGGTAGCATGTGGGAACACAGGGTATGGTAAGAGCAGATAAATAGGCAGGAATACCTTCATGTAGAGCCCTAAATGTCAAGCTTAATATCTTAAACTGGATCCTGTGTTGCAATGGCAACCTGTATTGTTGAAGGAATAAAGGGGTAACATGATCGTGTTGCTTAGCTCTACAGAGAAGATGCACAGCTGTGTTTTGTAATGATTGTAATCTTTACAAGTTTGACCAAGGAATGCCCTCATAGACAACATTGCAATAATCAAGAGTAGAGCCAACACAGGCACAATAGAGGGTGTGTTCCGCATCAGTATCCAACAGATTTCTGATGGTCTTAAAGAACAGAACCCTGATTTCAAAAACTTGTTAAGTAAAGGTAAAATGGGTGTCTAAGGTGACTCCTAAGTACCAAAAGGAGTCAACTGTTGGGATTGGTGTACTGAAAAGTAAAGGAATCACAAAAAGTGGAGAAACATGGTCAGTAATTCAGCAAATGGTAGTTTTTCCTGCATTGAACAGTAGATGTTCTTTTAGCCAAATGTTCACAGTTGCAAGACAATTTTGTGAGGTGAGGAGACCTATAGAGTCAGAGCAAATATAGTAAGCAAAGAGAATATCATCTACATAGGCGTGATCTTCTTGACAAGATTGTTTTTGCATTGTTGCTTTTTAACAAGATGATGAGTTCATTGTGATGCACTGCCTCCCCACATGATTCTATTCCTTCATATTTGTATATATATTTCTGCCATGACTTTATCACATGGTTTCAATTAGTCTCACTAGTGGAACAGTCCCAAAAGCCTGGAAAACTATTTGTGTTCGTCCTTATTTAGAGGAAAGCTCTGTGTCATATCTGCATCCGTCTAATCACTGGGGGGAGGGTCTTTTACAAAAGCATGGCAGCGTTTTTAGCATGCGCTAAACGCTAGAGACACCCATAGGAATATATGGGTGTCTCTAGTGTTTAGCGCACGCTTATTTTTAGAGCATGCTAAAAACGCTAGAGTGCCTTTGTAAAAAGGGCCCTGGATTTCAAATCTGCTTTTTGTCTCAATAATTGCAGAACATTTCTTTCCCTGGAGTGCATGGGGCTGTGTGCTACCAAGAGATATCAGAGCAGAAAGAAGCAGAGCCATGCGAAAAGTTTTTGCAGCTGTGGGTCCATGGCATTCCAGGTTCGCTGGAAGCTCAGGTATGTCCTACCCAGCAGGAAGGAGGTACTCGGGGTGTGAGGAATATGGCACTTGTGTGTGCTGCAAGTGTTAGGCCAGCTGAGCATGTGCATGCATGAGAAATGTGCCCAGCCAGCAAATCAGCAAAGCTCAAGGAAGACCTTGGCTGAGGTAATTGTATGGTTGGGGTGCTCTGGAGGTTCAGAGGGGACTGTTGGCAGATTTATTTTGTTTGTGGACGGTCGCTGGAGGCATTAGAAGTATGCAATAGTACAGTAGGCCCTGAAAAGGTAAAGCGGCTGCATTTGTGGGGGCAGCTGTGGCTAGGTTGGTGGAAGCGTTGCCAGGCACATGCAGAAGGAGTTTCCATGAGGCAGGTTCCTGCTGGCTCATGGCTGCAGTGGGGACCTAGCATTATAAAAATACACTGATAAGTGGGAGGGAAGCACTGAAGAGTTTTGTAGTATGAGTGTGATCGCTATTTGACTGGTCAGAGGAGGAACGTCTGAAAGAAATGTTTTAGAAGTAAATTTGTGAATGCATGTATGTGTGATTTTTAAAGGGCAGAGTGTGACAGAGCCATCACAACATTTATTGGCTTTTAACTTTTTGGTTGAATGAGTGCTGTGTATTGTTCTTGAAAGAAACTTTAAAGTTCTTGAGAAATTTTCATGGATAACTTGTAAAGAAAATCATTTAATTGAGAAAACCTAAAGTTAGTTTCTCTGTCTGTTTTATAAAGTCAGTAAATGGAAAAACTGAGTTGTCAGTGGTAATTAATGACTGACAGGGAACACATGTTGAACTAGTTAACTGAATGTGTGACCAGTGCTGGGAAAGAAGACTGATGCCAGATAACATGCATTAATAAGGGAAGGAATATTTTCATGAACCGTGAGATTGTGAAATTCCTTCAATTTAAGACTTGGAAATGCTTTGTCCTTCAGAATAGCTGAATGTGTTAGCTCTGGGTTAAAAAATACTGTCTGAAGGCACTTCAGCTACATTATGCGCATATTAAATAAAGCACTGCAGCTATATTACATTCTTATTAAATGAAAAGGAGTGAATAGGAGAAAGAGAAAAATATACATTTGTAAGAAAGGAAGGAATTTGTGAAAGACTGAATAGAAATGGGTTAGTTAGGTTAAAAATCTGATTATTCTTTCTCTTTCTTTTATGGGTTAGATAGTCACAAACAGAAAATGTGAAGAAACAGTACACATGTAAAATGCATCTATAGTAGGGAGTTAGGTTTTTTAAATCTATTTTGTAAAGATAGGGAAAGGGACTTGATTGTCTTTCTGTGGTTTTTGCAACTACATTCAAAGCAGTTTACATATAACAGGTACTTATTTTGTACCTAGGACAATGGGGGGTTAAGTGACTTGTCTAGAGTCAAGGAGAGCTGTAGTGGGAATTGAACCCAGTTCCCCAGGATCAAAATCCTCTGTGCTAACCACTGGGCTACTCCTCCAGGAGATAAGTTGATAGAGAGAAGAAACTTACCTTGAGAGATCCTGGTTGGAGACATCACTGCCCGGTTATCTATGTGGGTGCTGTCACTGAATTTCAGCCAGCATCTACATAACTTAACGGTACTGGCCAGCATAGGGTACGATATTTCCCCCCCCCCCCAACAAGCAACCCCCTCCCTCCCCCAACAAATAAGCAACCACCCGCTATCCCTCCCTCCCATCCCCACAGTCAGAATAGGACCTTCCTCGCAGGCCTACCTGAATACCATGGGCAGAGTGATGGGAGCAGCAACAATGTAACCTCTAGAGGTAGTCTCATGTCTTACGTGGGTCCTGGCTGAACATCATCTGGAACCCGCATAAGGGCCGAAAGCCTAACACAATCCAGTCAGCTGCCGATATTCAGTGCACATGGCACGATAGTGAATATTGGGGCCTAATTCTGCCTGTGGTGGTCAGTGTTTAAAAAAATGCTGACTGCTGCTGGATGAATATTGACTGGAATAAATACAAATTCTTGAAAAAATAGATAATTCTTCAATCACAGTGTCTCCCTTTAAAACATGCAAGACACACATAAAAAAAAACAAGAATCATAGAAAGACAGCAATGTCCAACTCTTGGTTAAGGTCATTGGGATAGACAATATCCAATTCAAAAATTAAGCTTCCCTTAACAGATGTCTGTTTGTGTCCCCCATGCCAAAAGACATGTTAGACATAAATATGTAAGAGTGACCCATTTTTGCAATGGCTAATCAGTGGTGCTCCAATGTAATCATGCAAATTATAATAAAGCCTATAACGTATTATGTGATCCAAGTGAGAGTTGACCTAAAGATAAAGTGTAAAACAGGGTCCTTTGCTTTTACTGGCACATGATAGGGGGGGTATCATTAAGCTTTTTCACTTTTCAAAGTTGGTGAATTTGGGGGGGGGGGGGGGGGGGGGGTAGCACAAGGGGTCAACCAAGTTGACATTTTGTTCTATAACATAACTTTGTAATGGATGGACCTAGACTTACCAAACCTTATGCATTAGGGGAAATCATAATTTTCCACTTTTCAAGGCTGGTAAGTAGGGGAGACAGTGGTATCTGTAAGCATACTGGCAATGGCGTTTCGCCCCCTGGATCTTGTGTTATAGTCTTTTGTGTCTTCTGGTGTTCCATCAGGCAATTGTTAGAACATCCCTTGGTGATGTCACTGAGGGCCTTTGAAAACTAGATTTAAGACCTTCCATGCTGTAGTCAACTCAGGAGACAGTGGTTTGTACAAGCATAAAGGAAGTGGAATTTTCTCTCTGGATCTTGTGCTATGCAATGTTCTTATAAGGGTACAGTTTTTGTCATTCATAAGCCCCCCCCCCCCCCCAAAAAAAAAAAAACCTCCATGAAGTTATGGTTCAATCACTGTTTATATGCAAGCATTATATTCAAACATGATTTGTGTGCAAGTATTATGCTTAAAATATGTAATGATTTGTAAAAAATATGGATGAATAGAGAGAGGCAATTACCTGAACCTGACGGAGTCACATCCCTTTCACTTAAAAGCTTCCTCAGGGGTATTGCCACACAAATGCCAATTGTAGCATTGAGCTTGCAACCAACAATCTTGATTTCACTAGATAGTCTTTTTCATACAGTGTTTACTTATTTATTTCCAGTACTTGATATGCCACAAGTGATCCATGAGTCCATAATTACTTTTCTCTGATTTCTATTTCATTTCTTATTCTGCAAAATAAAATATATAACTCAATATTAAACAGTGAAAATTATCTATACAAAGTGAAATATAAGACTCTTAGATACTCACACATAGGGGCCAGATTTTATATATGGTGCCAAAAAGCCCATGCTTAGCGCTATTCTATAAATTTTGCCTAAAATTAGGCGTAGTTTATAGAATACATGTAGCAGTCGTCCAGGCACAGCCATTTATGCCAACAAAAACCTGGTGTAAATGCTGTCTCATTGAAGCACGGATCGGGCATATTCTGTAACAGTGCCCGTAATTTTCAGGAATGCCCATGACCCTCCCATGGCCACACCCCATTTTGTGATCCACACATTAGAATTTAAGCGGATCACTTTACAGGATATGCTTAGAAAGTTGCGTGCGTACCAAGCATATTATGTTCTCTTCTTTTTTTTTTCAAAGTTATGTACTTATAGAAAAAAGGTTTCTTGGAATTTTACCTTGTCCCCCCCCCTCCCCCATATTGTGGACTGGAAATGGACAAGATAATATAGTTACCTTATATTTTGAATTTGTAATGGAAAAGATGTATAATTTCTTCCATTTTTGCACTGAAAGTGTTCTTGTAAAAACTTGTTAAAACTTATAAATAAACAATTTAAAAAAAAGAAAGTTGTGTGCGTAAATCCTAATTAGTGCCAATTAGTACCGATAATTGCTTGTTTGTTAGCCACTGATTAGCTTGTTAAACATTTAAGTTGCATGTGCAAATCGGTTACATGTGCAGATCTGTCTGTGCAACTTTAGTCACAATTTATAGAATCTGGGGGATAGTGCTTCACTCAAAACAAGAGCTTGCAACTGAATTTTCAAAATGGCACAGTGACATTTAAACAGCCAACCAGCTCACATAAACCTGTCATATGACAACACACTAAGGGGCCCTTTTATATAGCGGTGGTAAGCCCAACGCGGGGGTTACCACTCGCTAAGATGGAAATACTGCCGGGCTACCACAGCAGCCCAGCGGTAGTTCTCTCCGCCATTTCTGATGCTGCAGTAATTGGGCAGTGCCGCACACTGCCTGGTTACTGCCGGGTTAGCATATGAGTCCTTACTGCCACCTCAATGGGCGGCGGTATGTGCTCCCCAAATGAAATGGCCACACAGCAAGTGGTTCACTTGCCACCTGGCCATTTCTTTAAGAAAAGACAAATGTACCTGTTACCCACTGCGGTAAAAGGGGGCCTCGGCATGCGTCAAAAACACATGCTGACGCCAGCGCAGGCCCCCTTTTGCTGCAGCTTTGTAAAAGGACCCCTAAATCTTTAAATTGTAAAAATCAAATGTTGTAAAAAAAACTCAAATTGCAGCTTTTATTTTATAATCAACATCATATAGCAATGCTCAGCATAGAGCCCACAGACACTTACACACATAGCACTCAGCTCAAAACAAAATCTATTTATCAGTCAGGAAATCTTTCTGTCAGAAATGTTTATAAGCCGTGAATCTGGGGGAACCAATCCCTATGTGAGTTATTAAAATTAGACCAATTCCAGATCAGAGATTTGTAATCACGAAAATCACAGTTTGTGCAGAACTTGGATCATCAGTCTGGAATACATATGCAATCCTAACCAAAATGTTTTGAATACATACAATTAACAATCTGTTTTGCAGAGAGAAACAGAGGGCTAGAAGATTTCTGTTCCAGATCTCAAAGAATGAATCAGCATTAATTTCAATCAAAACAAAGTATGACAGCATACAATGGCCTTTCTCCCCTTCCTATTGCTATACCAAAGACCTTACCTGATCAACATTATATTCTGTCCTCAACATAAGATCCTCTTTGCCTCTCCCACAACAATACATTGTTATGTTATAATATCTATTATTGCATAACCTAGTTTTAGATGTAAATAACTTTTAGCTTGTACACCCTTACTCTTTCATTTTCTTCTCCCATGTTTATTTTGTTTTTCCATTCGGGGACAATGTTGTTAATAGTGTACACGACTGTGCAACATTGCTAAAATAGTACACTCTCTTCTCAACTAGTGAACCCCTGCACAGTAGGGTGCCTATTGATAAATAGTGTGCATTCTTGATTAATAGTGCATACTACTGACAGTAGGAAAATAAAACATCTTTTTAAAATTGTTCCTGTCATTTTGGCTTAAAAATGCATACCCCTATGTGGTAACATGAATGAGGGTGGGCCCTGGAGCCAGGATAAACAGGATCCACACAACGGGTGCGGATACAGGAAAATAGGGATCCTGTTAATTCACAGGTGGGGAAGAAAAGTGAACACAAAACTAGTCCTTTCATATAAGTGTCCTTCTGTGACCTGCTCCTGCAGAGCCACAGCACACAATTTATGCTACTGGGCTCTGGTCTGACTCTCCAGAGTTACCAGCAAAAACAGAAGAACCAATCAACGCAAGTAGCACAGATGACGAACAGACACAGCGAAGATGACAATAAGGACACCCACAGTCTATGATGGTGCTGATAAAACTTTAATCAAAACTAGGCACGACTCAACACACGCCTGTGTTTCGGCCAGACGGCCTGCATCAGGAGTCCGATGCTAATATTCTTGTATTAAAATGCACCACAAATATGTAAGTGGTGGTCATTGTACTGCAAGAACTCTCACACAGTCTCTCAGCGATTGTTAAAATAGTCCTCTAATCCACAAAATGAAAGATTAGGTAAGTGAGAGCTCTTGCAGTACTCTAACCACCACTTACATGTTCGCAACGTACTTTAATATAGGACTATTAGTGGCGTCGGACTCCTGATGGAGGCCGTCTGGTCGAAACACAGGCCTGTGTTAAGTCGTGCCTAGTTTTGATTAAAGTTTTATCAGCACCATCATAGACTTGGGTGTCCGTATTGTCATCTTCGCTGTCCCCAGAGTTACTAGCAGAATCATGAGTTCAGTGAGGCTGAAACCAGCGGGATCGAAGATACCAAGTTGCAAGGTTCCAACTCACGCTTGGCCTACCTGACTGTAGCAGTTGCAGTCCATACATAAATGGTGCAGGAATATGCAGTGGGGCATCGCTGCTTCCCTCTGGGCCTCCTTAACCTAACAGTCCCCTGAGCTTTTATTCTTCCTAGTTCTTGCTCTCAGGCTCCACCCCTCCCATGTCACTTCCCCCTAGAGCGGGACCATGGATCTTAAGGTGGTTCTGACGCTGTGAGGAAGTATCCTTAAGGGGAAGTGGCAGCATCCTATAGACACCATCACATATTAATATAAGGGCCCATTTACTAAGCTGCATTAGGCGCTAACGCGTGCCTAATGCCACTTAAAATATGGCACAGGATGCACTCAGACATCCTGTGGTAAGTATGCACTAATCCACATTCTAAAACATTGGGTGGTGCGAGGGGGTGGAATGTGGGCATTCCTGTGCATTTAACGTAGCTACATTACTGTGTGCTAACTGATTATCGCAGGATTACCGCGTGAGCCCTTATCGCCTACAAAATGGGTGGTGGTAAGTGCTCACGTGGTAATTTTTTTTTCAGTGGTCACATGCTAATGGCAGCATTAGCACACGGCTATTAACACAAAAGCTTTTTAAAAATCAGCCGTTTTATGGCTGCGGTAAAACTGGTGCAAGGGTATTCTAAGGCCACCTTTTGCTACAGCCTAGTAAAAAGGCCCCATAGATTGCTATAGGGAAGTAGGTTAATGGTTAGTTCAGTGGCCTGAGAACCAGGGGAACTGGATTCAATTCCCACTGCAGCTTCTTGTGACTCTGGGCAAGTCATCTATCTCTCCATTGCCCCAAGTATAAAATAAGTACCTGTATATAATATGCAAACCGCTTTGATTATAACCACAGAAAAGTGGTATATCAACTCAGAGGCATAGCGAGGTGGGTCACCAGGGGAGCACCCACTCCCTCAAATGGACTTCTGCAAGTGCCTATTTTTAACGTGATCTGCCGCGTTTAAAATACGTGCTGGCGCCATCGGCAGTCCGCTTTCCACTCCCCCCACGCCCTCAACCTGGCTATCCTTCTGTATCAAATCCCATTCCATCTCAAAAATGTTACCATCAGAATACTCAAATTCATCCACTTTTTCCACAATCTCCTAATCTGCAGCATGTGCCTGCAGAATTGACAGCATTATGGCAATTTAAGGGGTGTGGGTGACTCATTTAAATACATCCCCGCTCGAACATCATTCAATTCATTCTTTGTGACATTTTACTTTCGCAGATGTTGTAAGTCAATATCTCTGCTCTCTGCTGATGTCATACCAAAGAGCTCAATTGTCAGAAGGGGACAAAACAGATGGTCTAGCAATTCATCTAATAATGCACTTACCACAGTCATGTGAATCTCTGTTGTGATAAACAAGCAAGTTCAGAAATTCACACAGACGCATATGCTAAAACAATTCTGTGTTTGGCAAAAAAGAGTGCAGAAATGGCTGAGGGTATAATTCAACTTCTGTCTGAAAAGAGAGCCCACGCTGTTTCATGTGTGATCGATACTGCCAGACCCCTCAACTTACTAGCCTTATGTTTCCTTGTGGGTTATACCTAAATGAAATGTCACTCATGAATTGTGTACACTTGCACCATATTGTGACAACTGGAGTGTAGCTCAGATTGCAATATGATTTCACAAATAGGGATCAGACATGAGGAACTGAGAGCACTGATGAAAGGTTTAATTGGGCCAGTGTGCACCAGTTTATTCTAAAGCAAAATATAGCTCAACCAAAACAAATTCCAGACTCCTGCAGAGCACTCATTAAATATTTACAAATGCCTGATAAATGAAGCCTGTTACCAGAGAAAAGACAACTAGGCTAAGAAATCATTCTGGTCGCCGCATCTCAAAAAAGATATAGTGGAATTAGAAAAGGTGCAGAGAAGGGTGACAAAAATGATAAAGGGGATGGGACGACTTCCCTATGAGGAAAGGCTAAAGCGGCAGGGGCTCTTCTGCTTAGAGAAGAGACGGCTCAGGGGAGATATGATACAGGTCTATAAAATAATGAGTGGAGTGGAACGGGTAGACGTGAATCGTTTGTTTACTCTTTCCAAAAATACTAGGACTAGGGGGCATGCGATGAAGCTACAAAGTAGTAAATTTAATACAAATCAAAGAAAAGTTTTCTTCACTCAATGTGTAATTAAACTTTGGAATTCGTTGCCAGAGAATGTGATAAAGGCAGTTAGCTTAGCAGGGTTTAAAAAGGGTCTGGACTTCTTCCTTAAGGAAAAGTCCATAGACTTGGGGAAAATCCACTGCTTATTTCTGGGATAAGCAGCATAAAATGTATTGAGTTTTCTGGGATCTTGTCAGGTATTTGTGATCTGGATTGGCCACTGTTGGAAACAGGATACTGGACTTGATGGACCTTTGGTCTGTCCTAGTGTGGCAATACTTATGTACTTATGTAATCCCTTTGGGACACTCATTAGCTAAGGGGGCCATTTTACTAAGCCACGGCAAAAAGTGGTCTACGGCAGTGTGAGTGTGTCGTTTGGATGCGCACTGGGCCAGATTTTACCATGTCTTGGAAAAAGGGCCTCTTATTAAGGGTCCAGAAAATGGACATACGGCAAAATAAAAACCAGCACACGTCCATTTTCGGCCTGAGATCTTACCACCACCCATTAACTTAGCAGTAAGGTCTTACGCACTACCTGGGCGATAGGCATGCAGGCGCGTCCACTGCCGTTTACTGCCAGGTAAGCTCCACACGGTAGAAAATAGAAAATATTTTCTACCTTGTGTTTTTGGCACATGCCAAATTCAGTATTACCACCCTGGGCATGTGGTAGCTGGGCAGTAATGCTGATTTGGCACACGCTGGACACGCAAAGGTCCTTACATGCCTTTGTAAAAGAGCCCCTAAGTATGCTCTCTGCAGAATGATTAATAACATCCCAGTACTGTGAGGAGTTTTAGGCAGTTCTGCTACAACAGTCACACATTAATGATCAGAAGCAAACGCCAGCGCTAGAGGCTGTTAGCGCCATACTAGCGCTGGCGCTTACTACCGCCTCATGATCAGAGTCCCCGAGCGCGTGAAACAACATGCTCGAGGGCTCTGAACACAACTAGCATGTAAATGCATGCAAAACAGGGCTAAACCTATTTATCCCCAATGATCAGCGATCATCGCACCAAAGATTGGGTCGCTGGCTGCGGCAAACCCTATGCCAGCTCCGAGATGGCATTAGGGTTTGCAGACCATTGGGGAGGAATGGTGAGCCCTGTTCAGCATGCATTTGCATGCTAGCAGGCCCCCATTCTCCCCAATGAAGCAGACCCCCAAGACCCCCTCAGAGACAGGAGGCTGGAGGTCCAGCGGACCTCAGGTCCCCCCTGATGAACCCCTCTCCCCAGGTTCAAGAAGGGCTGGAGATCCAGTGGGTCTCCAGCTCCCCGTAACTCCCCTGAGCATTTGTAAAAGGTCCCTGGTGGCCCAGTGGGTGACCAATCCCTGCCCCCCAGAGACAGGGGGTGGCTGGAGGTCCACTGGACCTCCGGTCCCCCCGACACCCCCCCAACACAGTTCAGGGAGGGCTAGGTTAGATTAGATTAAATACTATATTGTAAATTCCCATTTTGAAAGCCCAGTGTATTTAAACTGGAGGCTCAGTTTGAAGGGATTAATTAGGTTTGCCCAGCACCCAGGAAACCATAAACCTTAAAGAACTGGGAAGAGTAAAAAAAGATCACAACCAAAGATGGAGTAGTGTTTGTATTTAGTACACCAAAGCAGGGTTTAATAATGTTGTATCACCATACAGAACATAAGAACATTAGAACATAAGAGTAGCCATACTGGGTCAGACCAATGGTCCATCTAGCCCAGTATCCTGTTTTCCAAACAGTGGCCAAGCCAGGTCACAAGTACCTGGCGGAATCCCAAATCGTGGCAACACTCCATACTACAAATCCCAGAACAAGCAGTTGCTTCCCATTTCTGTCTCAATAGCAGACTTTGGACTTTTCCTCCAGGAATTTTGTTGAAGTATTGAAGTACTTGCATATATTTCCAGAAAACCTCTCCACGGAACTACCTTGACATCCAACCTGCTTCAGAGAATGAGGAACGCTGAGACTCTCAGCACTACTAACCTGATTATCTGATATCTACCTGATACCACGTTACATTGTTTGAAAGAGAGTTATATTGAGAGTATTCACATATTCTCACAAGGAGGAGGAGTATCTAATGGAAAGAGATAAAGGAGTTTATACATATGTTGCCTGAAGCTTCTGCCAAAGTGACTACCACTGCTGCTGCTGTTGTGTCTCATTTATTTTTGCCTAAAGACTTTAGTAAACAAGTTGGATCAAAACACAATTACTGTAGTGGTCTAATTTGCTGAGTGAGAGAAGAGAGCAATGTGTGTAGTAATTGCCTCCAGTCCCTTGGCTCATGCCAATCCCAGGCCCTGTTCCCAAATCAACAAATTACTGTTTATGTACAGGGTTGCTCCTATCCTGGGCACATACTATTATTATTACATGACACTTATATCACACACATACCAGCAAAGTTCAGTGTGAGTCAGAAGCAATTAACAAACTGGGCAAATCCCTGGAACATTACAAATCAATAAATGACATACAACCTATAAAAAACTAATTTGTACTCAAATATTTTCTGAATAAAAATGTTTTCAACAGTGTACAAAATACAGCATAGTTTGATTGCAGGCTGATTTCTATAGGTAATTCATTCCACTTACCAGTCACCAAGTCTGCAAATGAACTAGAGACAATTTTCTTAACTATCTTTTTTGGATCTGGATACTGAAGAATTAAAAAAAACAGGACTAACATTTTTAGCTAATAATCAAATCAAACATGTCATATAAGCAGGCGCTTCACCATAAATGATTGAAAAAAAGAACAAAGCTTAAAAACAATATGTGTCTGCACTGGTAACCAGTACAGTTGCAACAACAATGGTGTGGCTCTATCATACTTAGGTACGTACTTTAAATATTAATCTGGCAGTTGTATTTAACAAGGTTTGAAGTTTCTTTAGACCTGCATCTTTATAACCCATATAAATAATGTCGCAATAATTGATATGAGCCAACACCATTGACTGCATTATCAGTCTAAACACCTCAGGCTTCAAAGTTTGATCTCTAAAAACTTTAATAGCAATTGTCTGTACCTGCTCTTCAAACACAAGACACTTAGAAATTACACACAGAATTTTAAGGGATGATTCCAATGGAAAATTAATATTATCAATACTTAACATTTTCTCATTCACCATATTAAACTTGCTAGTAAAACCTATAGTGGCCTAGTGGTTAGGGTGGTGGACTTTGGTTCTGAGGAACTGAGTTCAATTCCCACTTTAGGCACAGGCAGCTCCTTGTGACTCTGGGCAAGTCACTTAACCCTCCATTGCCCCAGGTACAAATAAGTACCTGTATATAATTGTAAGCCGCATTGAGCCTGCCATGAGTGGGAAAGCGCGGGGTACAAATGTAACTAAAAAATATAAACTTAGTCTTGTCCTTATTCATTACTAGAAAAAAATGCCCGTTTCTGAGGGCAATGAAACGGGCGCTAGCAAGGAGCCCCCTCCCTCCATCCCTCCGAGCTACTTGCCTTGTTAGTTCGCTGTGGCGTTTCGGTTTCGGGCCTCGAGTGTCATAGCTCTGCCCTCGACGTCATGACATTTTGACGCGAGGGCGGTGCAGACACTCCAGGGCACACCGGATATCTCGGGCGCCTCAACTTCCGTGGAGGCTTCAGAACGTTGGGGTTGCCTTTTATATAGAGAGATAAGTCTAAAATTAGTAGCCCATTCTTCTATCGTATTTAACCCCAAAGTCACAGTAGCGATAACATATGATAAGTGACATTGAAAAGGAATAAAAACTGTTATGTCATCTGCATACATCAAAATTCTAAGACCCAGACTTGCTCATTTCCTGCCCAGAGGTGCCAAATTTAAATTAAAGAGAATGGAGGATAGAGGTGCGCCCTCAGAGACTCTGCAATCTGGGCTCCATTCAGCAGAAAAAGCTGCCTAGGTGAACTATAAAACCCTAGCTATAGCAGCATGTCAGAATACAGTTGAAAAAGAAGTTTTGTTGGTTGCTGGGAGTTTGGAGCCAGCCAGATATCTTTAGTTTACATGCCCTGACTGAGTTTACTGTACCTGAATTGTAATTTCCTTAAGCATGTTTTTGGGAAGATAATTCAATCAAAATCTTTATGTAAACACCTGTGATACATGACTGGTTTCTCATGGAGCCTCAGAGAATAGACTGTGTACTTCTGTGAAATAGGTTAGAAAAACAATAAAAGTATTGTTTCTGCAAATTTTGCTTGGCTGTGCAATTTTTTAAGGCACTGCAAAAGAGGTCAAGAGCAGGTCACAAGCATCAGCCCCTTCTCACAACAGTACATCAGGCTATAAGCATGCTAATGATATATAATATATTGCTGAGAGGGACTTTGAAAAAAAGATTGTGTTGGAGGCAAAAACATATACTAAAAAAAATGTTTAAGGTATATTAAAAGCAAGAAGCTAACAAAAGAATCGGTTGGGCCGCTAGATGACTGAGCGGTAAAAGGGGTAATCGGGGAAGACAAAGCCATAGCGGAGAGATTAAACAAATTCTTTGCTTCAGTCTTCACCGAGGAAGATTTGGGAGAGATACCGGTGCCAGAAATGGTATTCGAACCTGATGACTCAGAGAAACTGAATGAAATATCTATAAACCTGGAAGATGTAATAGGGCAATTTGACAAACTGAAGACTAGCAAATCTCCTGGAATGGACGGTATTCATCCCAGAGTACTGATAGAAGTGAAAAATGAACTTGCGGAACTATTGTTAGTAATATGTAATATATCTTTAAAATCAAGCATGGTCCCGGAATATTGGAGGGTGGCAATGTAATGCCAATTTTTTAAAAAGTTTCCTGAGGAGATCTGGGAAATTATAGACCGGTGAGCCTGACGTCGGTGCTAGGCAAAATGGTAGAGATTATTATAAAGAACTAAATTACACAGCATATACAAAAGTATGGATTAATGAGACAAAGCCAACTTGGAAATCTTGCCTCACCAATCTATTAAATTTCTTTGAAGGAGTGAACAAACATGTGGATAAAGGTGAGACGGTCAATATTGTGTATCTGGATTTTCAAAAGGAGTTTGGCAAAATACCTCATGAAGGACTCCAGAGGAAATTGGAGATTCGTGGGATAGGAGGTAGTGTCCTATTGTGGATTAAAAATGGGTTAAAATAGTGGCAAGATGGCGTCCTAGCTGAACTCGCAGCGATCTCTGTGCATGCAGGCAATTCCTCGTTTGGTTTTTTTCTTCTTTAAAACAATATGCCACATACTAAGGGAAAAGGGACGACAAGGGGGCAAACGCCGCTAACCCTAACGTTGTCCCCAGCCCAGCAAACACTTGACCGATTTGTGAGAAGCTTACCTCCCGATATTGGCTCGGTGAGCCCCGCTTTGAGTGACGTCGAAGGAGCGAAGTCAACTCTGGGGCTGGATACAACTCTCTCGCCGCCCGTGCTGAAACCGCCTCCTTGCCCTGCTGCTACCAGACTGGAGTTAGAGGACCAAACCCAGTCCGAAGAGTCGAGTTTGAGTCTGCTTGGCAGCATCTCTCCTAGAGCTGCAGAGGGAAACATCAAGGAGCAGGAATTGCTCAAGGAGGTGACAATGGAGGCTATTTGGCAAGCGGTCCAGTAATTGACTGCTGAGGTAGCAAATTCAACAAAACAAATGTCAACAATTGTGAGTAAATTAACTGCTATGTCAGAATCTTTAGATAATATGAAACAAGAACATGCTAATCAGATAAGTCAAGTGAAAGAAGATGTTACCTCTGTGAAAACTATAGTGAATGTTCTGGTCAAAGATAAAGACTTTACGGCTCAGAAGTTAGAACAACTAGAAAATTATAATCAACGACTAACTTTGAGATTGTTGAACTTTCCTATATTACCAACTATGAATTCTCGTGATTGCCTTAAGAAATATTTCCAAGAAATATTGAATCTGTCTCCAACAGATATTCCCCCTTGTTGTAAAGTTTACTACTTGCCAAATGTTCAAAAAAATAAAGACGTTTCAGATTCATTGAAGGGTCCCTCTGCAATTGATATTCAAAATTTAACCGCTATTTTGGAAGATTCTATGACTGAGATTACATCCAGAGGAACTTTGATAATAACTTTGGTCTTTGAACAAGATTTAAATATGTTTTTATTTTATTTATTTATTGCTTTTGTATCCCACATTTTCCCACCTATTTGCAGGCTCAGTGTGGCTTACAATAGATTGTAACTATGGAAGTACAATAAGTTATTACATGATGAAATAACATGATGTTGATGAAATTATACTTTAAATATTCCTCAAAACTTTTTTATGGCCAGAAAGTTTGGATGTTTCCGGACGTTACAAAGATTACACAGCAAAGGAGGAAACAGTTCTTATCCTTGAGAGAAGAAGTTAAGGAACTGGGTGCAACTTTTATGTTGGCCTACCCCTGTAAGTGTCTGATTCGTTTGTCTGGTAGAAAATATGCTTTTTTTGATCCATCTCAATTAAGGACATTTCTGGTGTCTAAAAGACCATCTAGCTGAATGAGAGTAACAACAGTCAGCTATAAGTAATAGAGATAAAGATCAGGATTACCTTATGTTAGTATATAAGCATATTTTCTTCAGTTACAATCTCCTCAATGTTGTATTTAGTTACCACTACCCCCCCCCCCCCCCCCCTGATATTGTGGTCTGAGGAAGAGTACAAATGATTGTTTTTCTAGATATTTCTGTTGAAATTTGTTTGTTTTTCCTTTAAATAATTTCTCTGTATTGCCTTACAAATGAGTATTCGTTTGTATTATTGAAAAACTATAAATAAATAAATTTTTTAAAAAATGGGTTAAAATATAGAAAACAGAGAGTAGGGTTAAATGGTCAGTATTCTCAATGGAGAAGGATAGATAGTGGGGTTCCCCAGGGGTCTGTGCTAGGACCACCACTTTTTACCAGATTTGGGAGTAACTAGTGAGGTAATTAAATTTGCTGACAACACAAAGTTATTCAAATTTGTTAAATCGTGAGAAGATTGTGAAAAATTACAAGAGGACCTTATGAGACTGGGAGACTGGGCATCTAAATGGCAATTGGCTTTTAATGTGAGCAAGTGCAATGATGCATGTGGGAAAGAGGAACCCGAATTATAGTTACGTAAAGCAAGGTTCCAAATTAGGAGTCACCGACCAGGAAAGGGATGTAGGCATCATCATTGATTATATGTTGAAACCCTCTGCTCAGTGTGTGGCGGCGGCTAAGAAAGCAAATAGAATGTTAGACATTAAGAAAGGAAAGGAAAACAAATATGAGGCCTTTATAATGCCTTTGTATCGCTCCATGGTGCAACCGCTCCTTAAATATTGTGTTCAATTCTAGTTGCTGCATCTCAAAAAAGATATAGTGGAATTTGAAAAGGTACAGAGAAGGGCGACAAAAATTATAAAGGGGATGGGACAACTTCCCTATGAGGAAAGGCTGAAGCAGCTAGGGCTCTTTAACTTGGAGAAAAGATGGCTGAGGGGAGATATGATAGAGGTGTGTACCTGGGAGCATTTACCTGAAGTCCATAGCAGTGCCGCCTAGGGTGCCCCATTGCTCTCCTGGGATGTCTGGGGAACCTATTTGCTAAAAATACTGGCCCCTCCTACATCCCAATGGTTTGATTTTCTACATTTTTCACTTGTACGTTTTTTTTTAATTGCTTGAAAAGATAAATGCACAGAGCACAAAACCTTGATACAAATGGTATTTTTGAAGGAAAAAATGATTTTTTGTGGTTTTACAAATGGCTACAATTGCTATTGGAACGTTTAGCGCAAAACGTCCAAAGTCCGATTTAGACATCATATCGAAAATGCCCCTCTCCAAGTAACTTTGTAGATCCAAGTACTTTGAAAACATGCCTCCATATGTTTTAAATAATAATAAAGTTAATGTCAAATGCATACTTATTAGATTTTTCATTGGTATTATGATGTCATCGAATTGGTATTTGAATGTTCTTCCATGCTGTCTATTATGGTATTATTTCTAGTGTACTGACATTTATTATATTTCTGTTATATGATTGTTCTATCATGCTGTTAAATATGTATATTTCTGATACTGTTTCATATTGTTTTTATTATGTATGTATTATTGTAATCCACTGGGAACTGTGGACTATGTGGAATATAAATGTTTTAAATAAATAAATGTTAGTCCTATTTCTAGGTTTCAATTCCCCATTTCCAAGTTTACCCCGTTGATTGAATTTATGTTTATACTAGCCGTTAAGCCCGTAACAACGGGCTAGTTTTTTGTTTTCCTATCACCTCCCCCCCGTCCACCAACTCTTCTCTCTCCCCTGCCTTCCCCCCTGTCCTCCCCCCAGCATCTGTTTCCCTCAGTTTCGCCCCCCTCCTTCCCTTCCTGCTCCCTCCTCCTCCGATTTCCATGCCCATGTCCAAGCCCTCCTCCCTATTGTGCTGTACTGCTGTGGAGGTGGGACTTGGACTTCTACACTCTCAGCATTCCGACTCTACTGCACATTTGCAGGTGAGTCGGTCACTTGCCGTTTATATGTTTGATTTGGTCTTTTTACTATTGTTAATTTGTTAACAAAATCATAATTTTATGTTAAACTGTACCTGATGTACACTGCCATGGGTGAATCTCTTCATAAAGATGGTTAATAAACCCCAGTAAATTAATGCTAGTAAAATTATTGTTGAACACCGTCTGTTCTCTAGTGAATGCTGAGGAACAAAGGGCCTTTCATACGGGTTGGGGAGAATTGTCATTTTGATACATGTCATCCACACTTTAGCAGACACAAGTCCCAGAACCCTGATTCCAGGTCCTAGAAGCCTGGAAACTTCCAGAACCCTGAAGATATAAGGAGCCTGTCACCTGAAGTGCATAAGCAGCAGTAGGGCAATTGGGAAGGGACCCAGTTACAATAAGAAAAAGTAATTTTACACTGCCCTGATAAAGGGATCATAGCTTTCAAAAGCTAGTCACAACTGAGTTAGTCCAATAAAAAGATATTACCTACATCTGGCTTTTTGATTTTTGTTTCTATGTATCCAAGTGAACTTATGTGGCAATCATACTAATTTATTTAAGGACCCAAACAAAATCTTCCACCTCCACTTATCCTCATTCAATCCCTGCATTAATCCCTACTGCAAAGACTGCCAGAGGCTTTAAAGGTATTTCCAGGTTGCATTTCAAGACCTACTTAGTTCAGGTTATCATGTTAATCTAATTAAATGTGGAAGCCAGCAACGAAACCTCTTCTAATCAAATTTAATAAAAAGGTCTCACTTCCATCTTGTTTGAGGATTATTTTTAATCCTGATAAAAAGAAATTGAATGTATTTAGTCTCAGTTACATTTTGCAACAGATTCTCAAAGTAAACTTTAGAAAACTTTATAGATCATTTGTTAGAGTTATTTATGCACTATCCTTTAAATATTCTGAGGCTGATTCTCAAAAGCATATATGCCAGGGGATCCCAAACCTGGTCCTGGAGGCACCCCAGTCAGTCAGGTTTTCAGGATACTCACAATGAATATTCATGAGGGAGATTTGCATGCAGTGGAAACAGTGCATGTAAATCTCTCTCATGAATATTCATTGTGGATATTCTGAAAACCTGACTGGCTGGGATGCCTCCAGGACCAGGTGTGGAAACCACTGATATATGCGGTTGGTGTTGTACTTGCATTTTTTTTTGGGGGGGGGGGGGGGAGGTTAAGCTCTAGCAGTTGTGCATATCACTTTGACCGTTTTATTCACAACAAACCAAAAACAATAAAGATATGTATCCAGAAAATGGGTGAAGTGAGGGCAGGCAAAAATAAGTTGTAAAGGCAATTCTATAAACTGGTGTCTAAGTTAAATGACAATAGTACACCCAGGTTACATAAGAACAGAAGCATTGCCATAGTGGGTCGGACCAATGGTCCATCTAGCCTAATATCCTGTTTCCAACAGTAGCCAATCCATGTCTCAAGAACCTGGCAGAAACCCAAATAGTAGCAACATTCCATGATACCAATCCTAGGGCAAGCAGTGGCTTCCCCATGTCTATCTGAATAGCAGACTATGGACTTTTCCTCTAGGAACTTGTCCAAACCTTTTTTTTAAACCAGATACGCAAACCGCTGTTTTTCAAGCCTGGGCATGTGCAGAGCATCTATGCTTACTGCAAGACCATTCTGTGCATGTGCCAGGCGCTTTCCATTCCAAACTGCATGTAGCATTTCTGTGCATCTTATTTGCATGCGATTTCCTTTGAACATCAGTCATTAGTCCTCTTTCAGTAAGTTCAGCTGTGGCTATAAACGCATGTGGCTATTAACGATGACTTTTGAGCATCGATCCCTTAATTCGCTTGCATTTATAACCACTTTTTAGCCAAAGACATGTTACAGCACTAAAGTATACAAAGACAAAATATTCAGCACAAAAACAAAATAACCAAGAATTAAAACAGAAAAATTGTAATATAAAAATCTATTCTAATACAAATATGAAGGGGGATGCTTCTGCCTGCTTCAATTGCTTGGGACTGGCTATCCACCAATATTCAGCAACACTTAACTTGGCAGTGCCACTGAATATTGGCACTAACCGGCCATTTTGGAACTGGACCACCTAGGGTATTATGGGGAGGAGTCGGGGAGGAGCTAGCAGTTATGCAGATATTAGCAATATTCAATGCCAGTGCCCCCATAGCTAAATGAGCATATAGGACCACACAAAAAGCAGTCCTAACTGAATATCGGCTGACACCTGCATAACGTCTGAGTGCTAGCCTGAATGTTTTGATCCCCCACCCTCCTACCACCCCTGGAACATCAACTTATCCAGTCTTCTGATCCCCCTACCTCCCTTCCACCTCCCAGAACATCAACTGATCCCTCCTTCCAATCACCCTCCCTCCTTCCCAATCCCTAGAACAGCAACCAACTACCCCCAAGGATCCCCACCACCCCTGTAGGCCCCCAGCCTATCTTCTTGATCTCTGGTAGTAGTGTAGAATGGCTGCCCATTGCAGACCCCCCTTCAAAATGGCTGCCACAACCTCTAGCCCTCAGCCAAAAAGGGTTCTGTTCGTGGAGTCTGCAAAGGACACCACTAGTGCTAAAGCTGATCCTGCGTCCTATTCTAGAAGGAGGCAGCAATCTGGGTTGCATGACAGGTGAACTGTGACAGTGAAACTTTGGTACATATGTGTCATAAGTGTGACCATAGAGAAGGCCACCTGTTCCTTCCAAACTGCATGGGTGTATGGTAAGGGGGGGGGATGCTGGATGGGCATTTCTGTTGAGGAACACAAATGCCCATCCAGCCTCTCCCCCCTTACCATAGAGCCCCACAGCACAGAGTTGTGTAAATAATAGGTATGTTGTCTAGCTCTAGTGATCTGCCAAGTACAAACTTGCAGATAACCATAGGTAGCACCTAGACTATGTTTGCTCTCTGATCAGCAGACACCCTTACCCACAACCAAACCACATTGGTGAGGGCCAGAAAGGAGCTACAAACAGCTGGGTCATCTTTTTCACATTGAATGTATCAGCAATGGTATATAGTGCTGAGGAGAAAAGGGAAAACAATAGTAAAAGCATTACATGGATGTTTACTTCATCACAGTTGCAATATAATACATCAGGTACATAAGGGCACAGGCTAGGGGAATTATATAGGCACCAGGCTGTAGCCACCTGCAGGTAATTGAGAATAGGAACTGTAACCAGAACCCCTCTCCCTCACCATGACTTAAGGGCTCAAGGCCGTGGTAGGTACACACCTGTGGCCACCTTGAAAATGGTTTGCAGGATAGAATTTAGAAATGTTGTTGTTCCATAACTATAGATGATTGTAGGACTGTGTTCAATAATGTGGAAAAAACATTCAGTGCATATATGCTCCCCCCCTCCCCACCCCAACAACCTTGAGAATGCGTGTGCACTTCATAAAAGGGGACTGGGGTTCACCACATAAAGAAGGATGGAACCTACCGGAGAGCAGTACAGGCCCAACGGGAAGCAGTACAGCAGCTCCAACGACTGGAGCATAGCATTGAGGGCCTACGGCGTGACCTGAAAGCACACAGTGCAGCCCTGATGCAGCAACAAGTGGCGTCTCCTTCCACCACTGCACAGCAAACACCGGCAAACCTGGTGAAAATAGAGGTAAGATTTGAATGCAGAGAACATACAGAGAATGGGAAACCTTTGACCATGAAGGATGCACACATTCATTCTCAGGGCCTCTTCCCCTCCCTCCCCCCCCCCCCCCCCCGCCACCCCTCACAGGCAGCCACAACTGAGTGTGTCCAATAGAGAACAAGACATCTGTACAATGAATTGGGTAGAAACAATCATGGCTCTCAGAGTCCAGTGTATTAGAGTCCACTGCTGTCCATTGCAATCCTGTTGGTGCAAGATGCAAGAAGTGTTTGTTTAGCACCTACATAGCAGAAGGAGAAGAGGTGGCTGAGAGGTATGAGCTTACCTTGAACTTGTGGTGCTAGAAATTGCCAAAAGGAACACCAATCAGTTTGCTCCAAGGGGCCAGAGGCTGGCTGCTTCAACTAAGGAGAGAGAATGGGGGTCAGTGAGGGATCGCATCAAACACAGCAAGTAGCTCCTGGAGGGTAGAGGATGGAGAGTTGGTCAGATGCAGAAAATGCAGTGTATATGCTAAGCTGCCAGCTAACACCCAGTCAGAAGCTTTTTGAAAGGAAAGGTACACAGCCCACACACCAGTTATCTTTTAAGAATTGACCAAAAGGTGTCCCCCACCCCCCAAAAAAAAAATAAACCGAAAAAACCAAACAAGTCTACAAAAGCATACAGTGGCAAAAAGAAGGTTTACTATAACTGAAGCTAAAACGCTTAGAAATACCACCTCATAATCTAAAGAAAAACCTCTAAAGTGCAAGCACAGAGAAAGCCATTTTAAAGAGGCACCAATAAAGGGAATGCAAGCTTCCAAACCGGAAGTGCAGCTGGGGACATTTATCATTTTCACCCATAATCAAAATTAGGGCGTCCAAAACACAGAGCAGCTGGGGACATCCCACCCATAATCAAAATGAGGATGCCCAAATCGGCAGAGCAGCTAGGGATGTTTAGGGATTTTGCCCATAATTGAAATTAGGACATCCATCTTGGGGACGCCCATCCCGCTCTTACATGGGCGTCCTTAGGACGTCCTTGGGACGTTCTTCTCAGTATTTTCGAACTTTTGCATCCCATTGTCAGAATGGCACCAAAACAGTCACCCACCCTCAAAGGTAATTTCACTGTGTCCTCCACTCCTTCCACAGTTCTATGTGTACCTACCTGCCTGTGTGGCTCGCACATCAGTCTCTAAAGTGCACTGTATTCCTTGTCTCCAGCTCTGTACCATCTACAATCAGATCTGTGATCGCCTGCTAATGCCATTCTTCACCATCCGTTTCCTGGGTCTTCACATGTGGGGCTATGTATATGAATGCTGCAAAACAAAACTGGGTTATTTTCACCAACATACTTCCGCCCCTTTTGCTTTGCAGGTGATGACACTAGTCAGACATAGAAGCTGGTCTTAGTGAGCACCAACCCCAGCATACTGAAGGGCAGATAAAGCAGCAAACCAGGGACACAGACAAGGTAACAGGGCACTGAACAACTCTCAAATTTCTCTCCCAACAACGATCTCGCCACTCTTCAACTCCACAAAATCGCTAATGGGTCTAAAGACGACTTCCCCCTTACCCTGGTCGCTTTTATTTCAGGTCTAACTAAGGACACCCATGTTCCCGCCCATGCTAAACCATTTCGCTATCTGTTATATGTTGGAGGCGCCCATCTTGTAACGCCGCCCATAACACACCTCTAACGCCCCCTGTGGGGACGTCCATAGATGGGCGTCCTCACGCTGAGGACGTCTTTACGGCCCTGTTTCGATTATTGGATTTGGACAACCTTCTTTCACTGGGACGCCATGTGCCTTTTGTATTGCTTTTTGGACACCCTTCTCTTTCGAAAATGAGCCCAACAGTCACACAGTCTAAGATCTAGCACATTGAAAAGGAGTATAAAATGTAAAATGCAGTGCTAATTATTATGTTTAATTCTCAGGTGTGAATAATTCTGGTTTCTGAATAGTGAAATATGAAAGTCAATTAATTTGCAGTGTTGAATTTGGTAAACCCAGTTACAGCACTTTCTTATCAGCCGGCAGGCCATGTCTGACATTCTTTCATGCTTTCTTTCCGTTCTCACTTGCCTGCCGGCTTTCCTTTTCAAGGTCAATTTTGATGCTTGTTATCAAGGACTGTCAAACTTCCCAGGAATTTTATTTAAAAAAAAAAAGCTACAACACACTCAAAAGTAAATCAAAGGAAAATTTGCACCTCATTATTCTTAGTATATTTATCTCTCACATATCTAATGTCTTTTATTATGTAACTAGTAAAAAAGGCCCGTTTCTGAGACCAATGAAACGGGCGCTAGCAAGGTTTTCATTGTAGTGTGTATGTTTGAGAGAGTGTGTGTGAGAGTGAGTGTGTGAGAGAGAGAGACAGAGTGAATGTGTGAGTGTGTGTGTGTGAGAAAGAATGAGTGTCTGCCGCAGGGGCCCCCCTCCGTCTGCTGCCCACCTTCCCCCTCCCTGTCTTCCCTTCCCCCCTTCCTTTCCCTCTCCATCCCATGTTTGTTCCCAGCACCCCTCCCAGCTTCAGGGTCGTGGCCCCCCCTCCCTCCGCCTTTCAGGATTGTGGCCCCTCCGTCTCCTGGCCTTTTTCCCCATCGTAGTGTGTATGTTTGAGAGAGTGTGTGAGACAGTGAGTGTGTGAGAGAGACAGTGAGTTGTGAGAGAGACAGAGTGAATGTGCGAGTGTGTGTGTGTGACAGAGTGAGAATGTTTGTATGAGTGTGTGTGTGAGAGAATGAGAGTGTGGTGCAGGGGCCTCCCTCTCCGTCTCCCGCCCTTGTTCCCCCTCCCCCCGTGTTCCCTTTCCCCCTGTCCTTCCCCTCCCTCTCCCATTTCCTCCCCTCCCTCTCCCAGCTTCAGGGTCATGGCCCCCCCTCCCTAAGCCTTTCAGGATCGTGGCTCCTCCGTCTGCCGCCCTTTTTCCCTCCCTGTCTTCCCTCCCTTCCCCTTTTTCCTGTTCATCCCCCTTCCCCCCTCCCAGCTTCAGGTTCGAGTGCCCCCCTCCCTCTGCCTTTCAGGGTCTTGGCGCTCCCTCCCACTGTGACGTTCAAGCTGGCTCCCTTGCTCCGACGTTGAGGCAGGCAGGCTGGCTCCCTCCAACGTTCGTGCTGCCTGGCTGTGTCCCTCCCTCCCTCCGACATTGTGCGGGGCGATGTTATTCGTCCGTTTGTGTGTCCCTCCCTCCGATGTTGTGCGGGCCGATGTTATTCGTCCTTGTGTTGCAGGTCGTCGATGGTGCTCCGACAAAATGGGCACGGAGAGGGGGAGATGAGAATGCATTTTGTCGAGTCGCTCCATGGAAATGGCCGCCGAGAGGGGGGGAGATGATATCCGGTTTGCCCAACAGTGTCTGCTCCGCCTTCGACGTCATCACGTTGTGACGCGAGGGCGGGATAGACACTGCTGGGCAAACCGGATATCTAGACCGCCTCAAAGTTCCGGCTTGAGGCTTCATTAGAATGTTGGTGGTGCCTTTTATATATATAGATGAAAGAAGAATGTTTTCATTTTTTAAGTATCATTTGACTTAAAGTATTACTACTCTGTGTACCGTATAGTATCAAACAAGTTAAAGGTGATATTCCAATAAGTAACATAATCTACCCAAAGCTTGTTAAAGATATGTTAGTCCAATAAAGAGATATAACCTATAATATTTTGTCACCTCTCATTTCCACATATCCAAGTGAGCTAACACATAGGCGCCAACATCTCAATATTATTCTTGATGTCAAATACAATACAAATTACCCCCCTTGAACACAATGAAGGAGCTTGCTCAATATTGGGGGTGCTTAGTGCACACTGGAACCCGCAATGCTGACTCTTTCAACCACAATGCTCTAGTCAAGAGCATACAAGAAAGGGAATAATATCTACACTATTCTCAGTTAATACAAAATATAGCAAGAGTACCTGCACTTGGGAAAACTGAAATCTTAGAGCTGTTGATATAAAATAATCAAAAGATCTTATAGAAAGTTATATCCTGGAGCACAGAAGAGACAGCAAGAGAGTGAATGTCTAGAAACATGCTCCTATCTTATTATCAGATTCCTAATCCTTTTTCTTCAGCATTTTATAACCTACTGGAATAGACAAGCAATAAAGAAAGACCCAAGTTGTTCCTGTGATCCCAGGACTCAGGTGATTTTGTTTGCCTGAGTCATTTTTTAAATTCTGTTAAAATGGAGATGTCCATTTATAGTATTGCTTCCATAGTGCATTTATGTCTGGTACAATCCATATAGAGAATCAAAAGGTAAAAATAGTCCAAGAATTTATAATCTAAGCACCCTGCACAAACTAGAGTTTCTTCACCAATATGTACCACTCCCTAGGAAAATAATTCTTTGATGAGGGCAACCCTGGATTTTCCCCATACTGGTACCTGAATCAATGCATATTCTCTGTCACAACAAAGAGAAGCTGAAATATTTCTCCTGGAACCTACTACTACTACTAATCATTTCTATAGCACTACTAGATGTATGCAGCACTGTACACTATATAAGCAGGTACTTTCTTTGTCCCTAAAGGGTTCACATGAAGCTGCAGTGGGAATTGAACCCAGGTTGCCAGGATCAAAGTCCACTGTGCTAACCATTAGGCCACTCCCCTCCTCATTAGGCCACTCCTCCTCCACTGCAGATTAGCTCCTGCTGAATCCCTCTCCAACAGCAACTTCTACAAAACCTCCCCCTACCTGGCAGTCCTCTCTCTGACTCCAAACAGAAACTTTGGGGTCAGTATTCACTAGGACTTATCTAGGTAGGAACAGCTGCTACTGGGACAAGCCCCACTGACTGGGACTTATCCAGTGATATATCTAATCGGACCATCCTGGCACTATCCGGGCACTGCTGTGACGGTTCTTGGGCAGTGCAAAGAGTTACCTAGTTAGCAGCAATATTCAGGGGCACAGTTATCAATGTGGGATGCCATTAAGAGGTGTTATTTTACCACTAACTTGTGCTATTTTAGCACAGGTCCCACTTTACGCAGAGAGACCTAGTTACTAATAACTGGAATTAACAGTAAAATAAGACATCTTGACGGTAACCCACATTGATCTTAAGATCTTAATAATGCAGTTTGATATGTCTAGCGCATTCGATGTAGTAGATCATAATATCCTACTAAACATACTTGACAATGTTGGTATATGTGGCACAGTCCACAAATGGTTTCATGGTTTCAAGGATTCCTGAAATCAAGATCTTACAAAGTGAAAATGAAAGGAAACTTATCCTCTCCTTGGTCACCGGACTGTGGCGTCCCTCAGGGTTCTCCATTATCACCCATTCTGTTGAATGTAATGATGTCACCACTAGGCAACAGACTAGAAACAGCAGGATTCAAAACATTCATATATGCTGACGATGTTACCATACATAACCTTCAAAAAGAACATTAAAGACATCTTACAAAAGGCAAAACTTGGCTTCAATCTGATGGAAACCTGGGCCTTAGAATCCAAACTAAAGCTAAATAAAGAAAAAACTAAATTCATGGTCATTACCAATCTATTTGACCAAAACGACTACAACAGTTTCACAACTGACAACACTTCATTCCCCATTGACAATAATCTGAAAATTCTAGGTATAATTATAGAAAGACATTTAACATTTGATACTTAAGTTTCCTCAGTAATCACAAAATCTTTTAGGTCTCTTTGGAAACTAAAAAGGACAATATCACAAAATGTTCACTACTTATCTTGGATGGTGGCCTCCATCCAAGATAAGTAGTGAAAATTTTGTGATATTGCATATAGCAATGTGTCTGCCCCCATGAGTGTTTGAAAGGGTGTGATGGCACAATGAAGATGAAAGTAATTTAAGTGGAGTTTTTTTCAAAGACTGATAATTAAGGAGGTCCCCTCTCTATCTAAAAGGTGTACCCTTTAAAAAGAGGTGTGTCCGGTATTCACCGAGGTCTTTTTTTTTCTCCACTATTTTTCACCTAGTTTTCATCCACCCTTGAATACTCGAGGTTCATGATTGTAGAATTTTTTGATTAGTTTGATTTTAATTACCCCCATATAGACTGGGTTAATGTAACATCGGGGCACCCTAGGGAAGTAAACTTCCTCAATGAAATAAAGGACAGCTTTATGGAGCAGCTGGTACAGGAGCCGACGAGAGAAGAAAAAATTCTAGACTTAGTCATTTGTGGAGCGTATGATCTGGTACGGGAGGTAGCAGTCCGGGGGCCGCATGACAACAGTGATCATAACATGATCGCCTTTGAAATTTGCTTTCCAAAAGGTAAAGATAGGAAGTCAAATTTGTTAACGTTTAAATTTAAAAAAGGAACCTATGATAAAATGAGAACGGTAAAAAAAAAACTTAGAGGAGCGACTGAGAGGGTAAGAAACCTACAACAGGCGTGGATGCTGTTCAAAAACACCGTCCTGGAGGCCCAGGCCAAACATATTCCACGTATCAGAAAAGGAGGACGGAAAACCAAACGACAGCCAGCATGGTTAAAAAGTGAGGTAAAGGAGGCTATTGGAGCTAAAAAGGAATCCTTCAGAAAATGGAAGAAGGAACCGAATGAGGAAAATAAGAAGCGGCATAAGGAATGTCAAGTCAGATGCAAAGCACTGATAAGAAAGGCAAAGAGGGATTTTGAAAGAAAGATAGCATTAGAGGCGAAAACTGATAGTAAAATTTTTTAAAGATACATTAAAAGCAGGAAACCAGCAAAAGAATCGGTTGGCCCGCTGGATGACCGGGGTGTAAAAGGGGCGATCAAGGAAGACAAAGAAATAGCAGAAAAACTAAATGAGTTCTTTGCTTCGGTCTTCACCGAGGAAGATTTGGGTGGGATACTGGTGCCGGACAGGGTATTCGAGGCTGAAGAGTCGGAAAAACTTATTGAAATATCTGTAAATTTGGAAGACGTAATGGAGCAGTTCTGCAAACTGAAGAGTAGCAAATCTCCTGGATCGGATGGTATTCACTGTAGGGTACTGATAGAACTGAAAAATGAGCTGGCAGAGCTACTGCTATAGATTTGTAATTTATCCTTAAAATCGAGCGTGGTATCAGAAGATTGGAGGGTGGCCAATGTAATGTCGATATTTAAAAAAGGTTCCAGAGGAGACCCGGGAAATTATAGACCGGTGAGTTTGACATCGGTGCCGGGCAAAATGGTACAGACTATAATCAAGAACAAAATTACAGACCACATTCAAAAGCATGGACTAATGGGGCAAAGTCAACATGGATTTAGTGAAGGGAAGTCTTGCCTCACCAATCTGCTGCATTTCTTTGAAGGGGTAAACAAACATTTGGACAAAGGTGAGCCGGTAGATATTGTGTATCTAGATTTTCAGAAGGCGTTTGATAAGGTCCATCTTGAAAGACTACAGAGGAAATTAGAGGGACATGGGATCAGAGGTAGTGTCTTACTGTGGATTAAAAACTGGTTGAAAGATAGGAAACAGAGAGTAGGATTAAAAGGTCAATATTCGCATTGGAGAAGGGTAGTTAGTGGGGTCCTTCAGAGATCGGTGCTGGGACCTCTGCTTTTTAACATATTCATAAATGACCTAGAGATGGGGGTAACTAGTGAGGTAATCAAATTTGCCGATAACACAAAGTTATTCAAAGTAGTCAAATTGCGGGAAGATTGTGAAAAATTACAAGAGGACCTTACAAGACTGGGAGACTGGGTGACTAAATGGCAGATGACATTTAATGTGAACAAGTGCAAAGTGATGCATGTGGGAAAGAGGAACCCAAACTATAACTACGTCATGCAAGGTTCAGCATTGGGAGTCACGGACCGAGAAAGGGATCTAGGTGTTGTCATTAATGATACATTGAAAACTTCTGCTCAATGTGCTGCTGCGGCTAGGAAAGCAAATAGAATGTTGGGTATCACTAGGAAAGGGATTGAAAACAAAAATAAGGATATTATTCTGCAGTTGTATCGTTCCATGGTGCGACCGCACCTCGAGTATTGTGTTCAATTCTGATCGCCGCACCTCAAAAAAGACAGTGGAATTGGAAAAGGTGCAGAGAAGGGCGACAAAGATGATACAGGGGATGGGACGACTTCCCTATCAGGATAGGCTGAAGAGGCTGGGGCTCTTCAGCTTGGAGAAAATGCGGCTGAGGGGAGATATGACAGAGGTCTATAAGATAATGAGTGGAGTGGAATGGAACGGGTCGATGTGGAGCGTCTGTTTACGCTTTCCAAAAATACTAGGACAAGGGGGCATGCGATGAAGTTGCAGTGTGGTAAATTTAAAATGAATTGGAGGAAATATTTCTTCACTCAACGTGTAGTTAAACTCTGGAATTCACTGCCGGAAAAGGTGGTTAAGGCGTTAACTTAGCGGACTTCAAAAAAGGGTTGGACGGCTTCCTGGAGGAAAAAGCCATAGACTGTTATTGAACGGACGAGGGAATAATACATTATTTCTAGGATGGGCGGGAGAAATTGCTTTTTTTTTTGGCCGCTGTTGGTGACAGGGTGCTGGGCTTGATGGACCCTTGGTCTGTCCCAGTATGGCGATGTTTATGTACTTATGTACTTATGCCATACTGGGTCAAACCAAAGGTCTATCTAGCTCAGTATCCTGCTTCCAACAGTGGCCAATCCAGGTCACAAGTTGAGAGGGGGGGGGGGAGAAGCTTCGTTCTGCCAGGTACTTGTGACCTGGATTTGCCACTGTTGGAAGCAGGATACCAAGCTACATAGACCTTTGGTCTGACCCAGTATGGCAATAATATATAAAGAGTGGGGGAGTAACCTAGTTCTGCCAGGTATTAAAATGCTCTTATATATGGAGTGGAGGAGTAGCCTAGTGATTAGTGCAGTAGGCCTTGATCCTGGGGAGCTGGGATCAGTTCTTACTACAGCTCCTTGTGACTCTGGGCAAGTCACTTAACCCTCCATTGCCCAGTACCTGTATATACTAACTAGGTAAACAACTTTTAATGTAATTATAAAAACCACAGAAAGGCAGTATATCAAGTCCCATCCCCTATATGGTGCACACAAGTTTGGGCACACCCAATTTGTGTGCACAATTTCATTGACAAATGAGCCAATTAGCACCAATAACTGAATGCAATTAATTATTGGCACTAATTGCCATTAATTTAAAATTACACATGCATCTTTAGGCACAGGGATCTGCACATACATTTTATGCATGGATCAGAAAAGGGGCGGGGTGGGAGAGGTATGGATGAATCAGGAGCGTTCCTGGAATTTGAGCTTTGTATTACAGCAGTGGTTCCCAAACCTAGTCCTGGAGGCACTCCAGTCAGTCAGGTTTTCAAGATATCCACAATGAATATTGAATAGAGAGATTTGCATGCACTGCCTCCACTCATGCAAATCTCTCTCTCATGAATATTCATTGTGGATATCCAGAAAACCTGACTGGCTGGGGCGCCTCCAGGACTAGGTTTGGGAACCACTTGTATTACAGAATAACGGAGATCTGTGCCTAATTTAGGCACAAGAATTTATACCAGATTGATCTAAATCCTCACTCCCAAAATTGGACGTGGATCCCAGCACCAAACAGTATTCTATAAATGGCACGCAACTCTGAGTGCTGTTTATAGAATAGCGCTTAGCGCTAATTTTTATGGTTACTCACATTTGGACGCCCTTTATAGAATTAAGTCTTTAATGCTTCATTGTACTTTCTGCCCTGGTACGGCGCTGCAGAAGTGCTATTACACACCAGGGACTTGGAGGCACAGCAGTTGGCATATACTGTATCTTCTGTCTTTACTTTTCTGAAAAAAATGGAGATCTTTTTAGACTGTGTGAATTTGTTTTATTGTACTCCACTTTAATGGCTTTCCTTAGGCGGGTAATCAAATAAAATGAACCTTAAGCCTTAAAATTCCATGCAACTTACCTACAGGTATAAGCAGTGGCTTTCCTCAAGTTTACTTTAATAAACGTTTATGGGCTTTAACTCCAGGAATTTGTACAAACTTGATTTAAACTCGCAGTGTCTTTCCCCAAGTCTACTTTAATAAAGGTTTATGGATTTTAACTCCAGAAGTTTGTGCAAACTTGATTTAAACTTAGCTACATAGCAGCTTTTATTACAGCCTATAGCAATGAGCTTAATAGATGGAATAAAAAACATATTTTCTCCTATTTGTTTTAAATGTAACTTCGTGGCATGTCTGTACTTTTTCACAGAGTAAACAATCAATTCATTTTTACCCATTTCACTACACTCAGGATTTTTATAGACCTCTATCATATGTCCCCTCAGCTGTCTCTTCTCACAGTTAAAAAGTCCTAAATGCTTTAGCCTTTCCTTTTATGAGAGTCCTTCCATCCCTTTAATCATTATGGTCTCCTTTCTCTGTACCTTTTTCTAATTCCACTGTATCTTTTTTGAGATGCTGTGACCAGAATTTCACACAAGAGGTAGCATCATGGAGAGATACAGAGGCATTGTAGAATTCTTTGTTTTATTCTAATAATTCTTAACATTCTGTTTGCTTTTTGGCTGCCGCCACACACTGAGCAGAAGATTTCAACATATTGTCCACAATGACACCTAATCTTTTTCCTCAGTGATGATCCTAATGTGGAACCTAGCATCATGTGGCTCTAATTTGGGTTATTCTTCCTGAAGTGCATCACTCCTGATTACCATAGACCTGAGCATTTCAACTCCTGATGCTTGAGAGCTTTTCTTTTGAATATTAGCACACTCTTAAAACAACATGGAAGAAAAGAAAATGAGACATCTCCCTTCTGAAATATGTCAGCATATATTGTTTTTGTTTTATTTTTGTGTCTTAACCTTGAAAGTGGACTAATGCAGCAACTGCAAAGGAATTAAATACAAAACCTCTTATGCATCCAGTTTCTCCTTTTTAGGGAGCCAGCTTTGGAACGCTCTACCAATATCCATCCGAACAATCAACGACTATCTACCCTTCAGAGAAATGTTGAAGACCCATCTCTTCAAGAAAGCTTACCCTAACGACCCAACTTAACTTTTAAGCCCACCCACTTGACTCCTGTTCTGATGACTATTATACCTTAGACCATGTCTCCCAATCTCCTTATGCTCATCCCCCAATCTTTTATTATCCATCCTCTCTACACCATACCTCTCCCAATCTCTTTTCCTTTTGCTCATCCTATCTTTATTTACCTCTCCTTGTTCAATTTGTTTGAATGTTTGAATATGTTTACTCCTTCCCTTTCACCTATCATATCCTTGTCTACCTTCCCTATTCTAGTTCATTACATTCTTTTCACATGTCCTTTGTAATGCCTTTCATAGTGTAAGTAGTTATGATCATCACAATTTATAATACTGTTCCTACATTTCCTTGTTTTTACTGTATTCTTTACCATGTAAGATGCTTTCTTTTACTATGTAAGTCACACTGGACCCGCTGTATGTGGGAAAGCGCGGGGTACAAATGTAATAATAATAATAACCACACAACCTCATCACTTAGTACCACTAGGTACAATTATGTAAATAATAAGGGACAAGTCTATGACACCCTTACATACATCACAGCTAGATGGCATAACTGCTGTAGCTCTGGTTTTCTGTTTAAGATGAAGAATGCACAGGGGGTTCCTTTTTGGGGGGGAGGTGCGGAGAAAGTCTCCAATGCTTTCTGGCCATTGTTATATTTTTCTAATGATGTTGCTCTGGTTCCTCGTAGTGTAAATATATTGCTTCAGGAGAACATAAAGTTTCAAAAATCCTCTAAGGTTTTGGGTATTATTTTGGATACTCAGTTAACAAAGGATCTACAGATAAAATATCTGAGTGAGAAGGTATTTTTTTAAAATTACGACAATTGAGGGCAATAAGATCTGTTTTTTTTTCACTGAACATTTTCATATGTTGGTGCAGGCTATTCTATTACCTAAATTGGATTATTGTAATGTTTTATATAAGTACATAAGTACATAAGTAATGCCATACTGGGAAAAGACCAAGGGTCCATCGAGCCCAGCATCCTGTCCACGACAGCGGCCAATCCAGGCCAAGGGCACCTGGCAAGCTTCCCAAACGTACAAACATTCTATACATGTTATTCCTGGAATTGTGGATTTTTCCAAGTCCATTTAGTAGCGGTTTATGGACTTGTCCTTTAGGAAACTGTCCAACCCCTTTTTAAACTCTGCTAAGCTAACCGCCTTCACCACTTTCTCCGGCAACGAATTCCAGAGTTTAATTATACGTTGGGTGAAGAAAAATTTTCTCCGATTTGTTTTAAATTTACTACACTGTAGTTTCTTCGCATGCCCCCTAGTCCTAGTATTTTTGGAAAGCGTGAACAGACACTTCACATCCACCTGTTCCACTCCACTCATTATTTTATATACCTCTATCATGTCTCCCCTCAGCCGTCTCTTCTCCAAGCTGAATAGCCCTAGCCTCCTTAATCTTTCTTCATAGGGAAGTCGTCCCATCCCCGCTATCATTTTAGTCGCCCTTCGCTGCACCTTTTCCAATTCTACTATATCTTTCTTGAGATGCGGCGACCAGAATTGAACACAATACTCAAAGTGCGGTCACACCATGGAGCGATATAACGGCATTATAACATCCTCACACCTGTTTTCCATACCTTTCCTATATGTTGGATTAGATACAAGATTAATTAACGAGTTAGTAAAAGGACCTCTAAGTTTGTTAGAACTTGATATACCGCTAATCATAAACAGGTCATAGTGGTTTACATAACAACATACCATATAAGTCAAAAAATAAACTCCTCTTTTTAGACATCTCACACATCAAGAGACCTTCACAACACATTACACCACCCCTTCCCCTTCTCAACACAAGCAGTCCTATTGTCTTTTTGTATCTCACTGTATTAACTATGTGATATCTATTCCTGAACATGCTGGTAAATAAATGTTTTAACAGTATTTTAAACCCAGGGCTCTTCTCTAATAACAGGAAGGTGATTCCCCCAAAAAGCACTCTCTCTAGTAATGGCCCTTCGAGCCTTAGCCATAGCTAGAATTTTCATATGTTGACCATTTACTGATATCAAACTTCTCATAGGTGTATAAGGTACAGCTAATAAAACTAAGTACAAAGGGGGGGGGGGGGCAATCATAATATGCCCTGTGTGCCAATACCAATAACAAAGATGATTCTATATTTCATAGGCAACCAATGGTAATGCATGAAAAGTTAGGTAATGCAATCATACCTACAAGCACCCCCAGAAATCTTATAGCTGCGTTTTGTAGCATTTGTAACCTCTTCATATTAACAGACAATAACCCAGGGTAAATTGTGTTCCTGTAATTGAGATGTGAAATTAAAAGCACATGTATTAGGGAATGTAAAGAAGATTTGTCCAGAATATGTTTAAGGGAACATAATTGATGCAGGATTCCTAAACCCTTCTTAACTAACAAGGCGCACCGAAAAATTGCCCGCGCTGGTGTAGGCATGTGTTTTGGTCGCGTGCAGGTCCATATTTCAGCGCGCATGCAAAAAGGGCCTTTTGTGACTGAAAATGGACAAGCGGCAAAATTAAAACCAGCACGCATCCATTTTCGACCTGAGACCTTACTGCCACCCACTGACATAGCAGTAAGATCTCACGCGTTAATCAGGTGGTAATCGTCAGCGTACGTACACTGCCGATTATCGCCGGGTAAGCACCACACAGTAGAAAATTTCTACCGTGTGTTTTGGATGCACGTCAAAATTACTGGCCGGGGCACATGGTAACTAGGCAGTAGTTCCAATTTGACATGCATTGTACACGCGTGGGTGCCTTCGCATCTTAGTAAAAGGGCCCCAAAGAAACCTAGTCCATATAATGAATCCTTATTCCCAGGTATTTAAACTTATCCAGTACTGGAGCAAGTCTACCAAATAGTACTGGAACCAATACAGGGAAAGTTAAATGTCCTGTAATTCATCACGTTGGTGTGTTCTTCATATTCAAAATCATCTTAAGTTTACTTATCCACGAAGAAACTGATGTAAGACATTCCTGTAGAGGAGAGAGATCTGGAGAGACAGCTGCCGTGCAGGGGCATAATCGAACGGCGCCGGCCATCTATATGGGCGGTCATCTCTAAGGCCGGCGCCGTAAAGAGGTGTCCCAAACCATATTATTGAAACAAGATGGCCGGCCATCTTTCATTTCGATAATACGGTTGGGGCCGGCCAAATGTCAGAGTTGGCCGGGTTTGAGATGGCCGGCATCAGTTTTCGCTGATAATGGAAACTGATGCCGGCCATCTCAAACCTGGCCAAATCTAAGGCATTCGGTCATGGGAGGGGCCAGCATTCATAGTGCACTGGTCCCCCTGACATGCCAGGACACCAACCGGGCACCCTAGGGGGCACTGCAGTGGACTTCATTAATAGCTCCCAGGTACATAGCTCTTTTCCCTTGGGTGCTGAGCCCCCCAAATCCCCCCCCCCCCAAAACCCACTCCCCACAACTGTACACCACTACCATAGCTCTTATGGGTGAAGGGGGCACCTACATGTGGGTACAGTGGGTTTCGGGTGGGTTTTGGAGGGCTCCCATTTACCACCACAAGTGTAACAGGTAGAGGGGGGATGGGCCTGGGTCTGCCTGCCTGAAGTGCACTGCAGTACCCCCTAAAACTGCTCCAGGGACCTGCATACTGCTGTCATGGAGCTGGATATGACATTTGAACCTGGCATAGAGGCTGGCAAAAAATGTTTTTTTTAGTGTGGGAGGGGGTTGGTGACCACTGGGGGAGTACAGGGAGGTCATCCCCGATTCCCTCCGGTGGTCATCTAGTGAGTTGGGGCACCTTTTTGAGGCTTGGTCCTAAAAATAAATGGACCAAGTAAAACCGGCCAAATGCTCGTCAGGGCCAGCCTTCTTTTTTGCATTATTGGCCGAGGGTGGCCATGTGTTAACCACGCCCCATCCCGCCTTCGCTACGCCTCCAACATGCCCCCTTAAACTTTAGCCGCTCCTGCAACAGATTGCAGTTGAGGCCGGCGAAAATCAGCTTTCTATTATGCCAATTTTGCCAGACTTGAGAGATGGCCGGCTATCTCCCGATTTGTGTCTGAAGCAAAGAATTCATTCAGTCTCTCCACTATAGCCTTTGGTCTCCCTGAAGGAGGCACCTATATGTGGGTATAGTGGGGTTTTAGTGAGTTTTGGAGGGGTCACAATTACCACAACAAGCCTAACAGGTAGGGGGAGGTATGGGCCCACCACTACACTACTCCAGAGACCTTCACGCTGCTGTAATGGACCTGACTATAACATCTGAGGCTGGCATAGAGGCTGATAAGTAATGTTTTTAATCTCACATTTGGGGGGGGAGGGGGTCAGTGACTACTGGGGGAGTAAATGAGATCATCCCTGATTCCCTCCAGTGGTCATCTGGTAATTTAGGTCACCTTTTTGTACCTTACTTGTTCTAAAGACAGGTCTAGCTTAAAACATCTTAGTTGTAGTTCTGGTCGATTTTGTTTTTTTCTTTTATGGCTGTAAAACATTCAAGTCTTAGGAATGCCCAAATCCTGCCATTTTAACATGTACACAACATGTACCATTGAAATTTGGACGCACTGCAGATGAACAGCATAGAAAAATGTCTAAAAAATAGGTTTTGAAAATACCGATTTGGATGTTTCTGTGAGAAAAATGTCCAAATGCTGCTTTATGCCACTTTGTAGACGTTTTTCTCTTGAAAAAAATATGGCTCTATGTGTACTTCTGAAATAATTCACCGTACACTCATTATTATTTTATCAATCTTACTAAACAGGAAGAGGCATCTCATGGATTCCTATATAATCACTATCTGTGAAGATGCACCTTAATTGGATTACACCATAACATACGAGAGGAGGCCTATCTTCATTCCTATGATTTATGTTTTTAAAACATGCAAACATTTTAAATGGATAATGGAGCACTTAGCAAACATCTCCTTGGCCATTATTGCTATTTATTTATTTATTTATTGATTGATTGATTGATTGATTGAATGATTGATTGATTGATTGCATTGCTAATGATCAATTGATTGGTTGCAAGGCTGTTTCCTCTTAGTTTAGTTTAATCATTTCTTTGACTGCCTTTTTAACTCAAAAACCAAGACAGTTTGCATAGGTCGAAAAAAAAAAAAAGAGTAAGCAGGTCATCCAAAGCATACACTGATGTTAAGCAGTAGATAGGCAGGTAGTGCAAAGCAGAGGACAGACAAGAATAGAGAGAATCTAATAAAAAGGTAGACAAGTGTAGCCTCCCCCCAACCCCAGGTCTGTCACCCTTTACCAATAGCTCACCCTATGGGGAGAACATGGGTACATACTTTAGAAGAGGCAGCTTTCAGAGCCACAGCTCAGAGTTCATGGGTTGGGAACAGCTAGGGCTGAAAAGCTGTTGGTCCTGAGGATCACTAGCTCCTCTCCACTCCAGATGTTTGCTCTAAACCAATAAAAGTGTACCTTGTCTTTAAATATTTGGACAGGTATAATAAGAAAAATAAAGGGCCTAATATTCAAAATGATTTAACCAGGCAGGAGTGGCTCATGCCACTTAACTGCTGACTATTAGCACTGACCACAGGGGTACTATCTGGTTAGTGCTGAGGCATCAAGGCAGACCCAGAAGTTACCTGGGAACCGGAGTTATTCAGTGCCAGTGCTCAGATAGCTAATCTGACATGTTGGATCGCATGTAATGTGGTCTAACTATGCCCTATTTGCTAGCTAGGTATGCCATAGAATATTGGCAGTACCCAGATAATTTCTGGGCACCGCTGAATACTTTGATCCAGATAGATGCTGGCACTGAATATCCATACCTACTTCTATCCACACCAGTCTTCACTGTTAAAAATACTGACTGCCACATTTCTCTATCCAATATCTCTTTCACTCTCAAAGATACTGGAAACCTCTCATTTATCTCTAGGTTGGAGATGGGACTCAGACCCAGGCATCTGTCTCCTAGGACCATGGCCATCCTGCATCCAACTCCTCTGAAGCTACTTCTGGCTCCGCATCCGACTCCTCTGAAACTACTTCTGGCTCCTCAGATTCTCCACTAGGATCAGAAAAGCTCTTTTCTCCTATCTCCTGAGGTTCCCTTTAACTTTACTCCTTTCTAAAAAGACCTCAGTGGTCTATTGTTTTAGCCATCCAAAGCATAGCAGCACTATGGTACAGTAGATTAATCAGTCAAAAGTCAGAAATTGTCTTTGGGCTGTAATATTTATAGATTCACACTTCCATTGTGGTAGGAACTCCACCTTCTCTCTCACTAGTGGTGAACCCTCTCAAGTCTAGAAAGTTCTGGGATAGATATTCAAAAGGATTTAACCAGGTAGTAAGGCTCCTACTTGCTTGAATCCTACTGGCTAACCCCAGAGCACATAATCAGTGACACTTCAATGGCTAGTACCGCTGAATATGTGTTCTGATTGCTGTGGGTAGTCCGGGGGCAGAGTCAGACAGTAGCTAGAATCAACCCAGTTATCAGTAATTTTCAGTCCACTAACCGGGTGTCAGGATAAAGATAGGGCAGCAGAAAGTCTGTCCTAACTGTATCTGGGCTGTTATCTAGACACCTTTCTGAATATCAGCCAGTGCTCAGATAACATCTGACAGTTGGCCAGACCCAAACATTCAATATCAGTGCCCACATTAGGCCAAGCATTGAATATCCTGGTCAAATTCGGTCTGAAGCTTTCAGCATCTTGAAATTCATTGACCATTGCAGGCTGAATATTGGATCTTCAGAGGCTGATTTTCAGCAGACATCGTATTATATCTCTGTTATTTGAATGTTCTAATGCAAGCTTATTAGATGTTTCATTAGTATTATGCTGACATTGTATTATATCTCTGTTATTTGAATTTTAGTGCTGTTAAATGCAGAGGAACTTCCAGAGAAGATGAGGAAGGAACGCGAAGGGCACAACAACACTTCGGCTATCGGGGGTTTGGGTCCCCCGTCAGCACAGGTAGTACACAACGGCGGCGGGGGGCGGTTTTCGGCGGTCCAGGGGGATGATGGGTTCGCGGAGGAGAGGTTGAGGGGGCCGTAGCGCGGGGGTGACAGATGATTCCGAGGCAGGGGGAGGAGTAGGGAGACACGCTGCGCGTGTTTCCCTACTCCTCCCCTTGCCTTGGAATCAGCTGTCATGACGTCAGTGACGTCAGTGCGTACCTGCCTAGCAGCCTAGGGAGCCATGGTCCCAGGCACAGAACGTTGGAGGTGAGAATTATTATATAGGATAGGGCTCCAGAAGTGATCAGGGAAATTATAGACCAGTAAGCCTGATATCAGTGCCATATAAAATAGTGGAAATTATTATAAAGAATAAAATTACGGAACACATACAAAAACATGGTTTAATGGGACAGAGTCAGCATCGTTTCAGCCAAGGGAAGTCTTGTCTCACCAATTTGCTTCATTTCTTTCAAGATGTGCAGCCTCACTTTGAGTACTGCATTCAGTTCTGGTCGCTGTATCTCAAAAACGATATAGCAGAATTAGAAAAAACTCAAAAAGAGTGACCAAACTGATAAAGGGGGTGGAACTCCTCTCATATGATGAAAGACTGAAGGGGTTAGAGCTCTTCAGTTTGGAAAAGTCAGCTGAGGGTAGATACGATTGAGATCTACAAAATCCTGAGTGGTGTAGAATCAATTGAAGTGAATCAATTTTTTACTCTTTCAAATAGTACCAACACTAGGGGACACTTAATGAAGTTACATGGAAACACTTTTAAAACAACTAGTAGGAAATATTTTTTTCACTCAACAAATAGTAAAGCTCAACCACGACCTTTCCCAGACCCACTGCCTCTCCCCATCCTGTCTTACCCTATTTTTCTCTCTACTCCCCTTTCATGCACCACTGCAATGCAGCACAATGTCCCTCTTGTTGCACCTCGCTGGGTATGCACTAATAAACAAGCAAGGCAGGCACATGAGATCGCAGCTCTCTGACTGTCGCTCCTGCTTCCTATGCTGGTCTCGCCTCTTCTGAGGTAAACTTCTTGGCTGGCACAGGAAGCAGTATCCGCAGGCAGAGAACCATTGTCCGGTGCCTCTGCCTTGCTTGTTTATTAGCGCGGACCTGGCAAGATGCAAAGAGAGGGATATTATGCTACGTGGTAGTGAAGCATGAAAGGGAAGGAAGAGAGAAATGGGCAAGACTGGAAACGAGGGGAGAAAGAGAGCAATGCTAGGTGGGGGACAGAGATAGATGATGCAATACTGGATAGGGGAGGAGGTAACAGCAGAAAGCAGGTGACAGCAGAGAGGGGCAGTACGGCATAGGAGGGAGAGAGAGGGGCAACTCTGGATGGAGGGAATAGAGAGGCTTAGGCAATGCTAAATGTTTGGGGGGGGGGGAGAAGAGAGACGGGGCAGTGCTGCATGTCAGAGGGACAGAGAGACAGCCAATCCTCCATGCGCTGGAGAAAGCAGAGAGGATAAATACTGCATAGGAGGAGAAAGGGGCAATGCTGGATGGGGGAAAGAGATAGGCAGTAGCAATGCTGAATGATTCGGAGGGTGGGTGCGGGGACAGGGAGGGGGAGGGGAAGGGGAGGGAGGAAGACAGGGGCAGTGCTGTAATAAGTTAGTCCAAAATAAAGGTATTACCTTATTTTCTGTTTTTGTTTTATTTTTTAAATTTATAATGTAGCAATTGGATTATGTCGGTTTTTGAAATTTACATCTGCTCTTTTTATATTTGTATAGAACGGAGGGACATACATCACTGTTTCTATTTCTCTGGTGTTGTACCGTATGCAGAGTGTAGCTTCTTGGGGGTTCAGTTTAATTTTTGTTTTGTAGTTACTTCATTCTATACTTGAGGGTCTACCTATATTTGAAAAAGGCCAGGTAGTCTGTTAGCATTGATTCTGTGTAGGATTGACCTGTAATAATCCAGCTTGTTCAGTTTTCCATTAGGTGTATTGATGTTCTACTGCCTACTGTAATGCTCTTATGAGGCTGCCTTTTCCTAGGAAGGCCCTTGTCATGTGACCCCTGGAAGTTAGTACTGTTATGGTATGGTAGAATTGCTTTATGGATCCTGAGTGATTTTGTAGGGGGTTTTTTATTACTTCACAGTATGCCTGATACTGGATTGTGGATTTGGATTTAGCTCATACTTCTTTCAGTTGTAGCTCAATGCAAGTTACATTCAGGTACAGTAGATATTTTCCTATTTCTGGGAGGCTTACAATCTGTTTATACCTGAGGGCATGGAAGGTTAAGTGACTTGACCACGATCTCAAGGAGTGGCAGTGGAATTTGAACCCTGGCTTCCCTAGTTCTCAGACTAATACTGATAAAACATATTCCAAACATGTTTGTTAATAAAGGCCAGCAGATCTGAATCCTGGTGGCCAATTGTCAACTTGCCAAAAAAATTGATAGGGAAACCATTTTATGGTTACCAGTAACCACAAGGTTTCATTTACAATGTTATTGAACATCACTACTCACACGATAAACAGGAAGATGCTGTAAGTTGTATTAATTTGGTGCATTATTTTTATTTTTTGACGTATAATTTCTGAGTACTTCAGTGTGCACATTACCATCAGTAACACAGGTACTGTGGAAACAACTGATACAACTGCACCAGAGCCGCATAGTGAAGGACTCATTCCATGCTGTGTTCAAAAATGGCCCACTATACTTTTACTGTTGACATAGGTAATGCCAAGGATTTCAACTTGCTCCATATACCACCCTAGCCACACCCATACCCTGACCCTAGACCCACCTCCCCAAACAACTTAGTCACTGACCGCCTATGCCAGCACCAGCACAGCACATGCTCACCCAACACCAACACACTCTGGTTGTGCAGAGTGTATACTTGCACACTGACAAACAGAAACTGCACAAACACACAGGCACTGCACACAGGGACAGTATGAAACACACCATAGGCAGGTCAGGAGCTACAATGGGAAGTGTGCTGGGTTGAGGACAGTGAGGGGTTGGTAAGGGAAGGGCACACCAAAGGGGGATGGGACCTAATATAAAGCAGGGTATAGGTGTTCACAGGGGAGGAGGTATGGGCAACAGGTTTCGGAAAAGACAAATACAACAGGCAGGACTCAATATGTGGGGTTCAAACGGTTCACACTGCGGGCACAGAAACAGCAAGCAAACCACAGTCCACCTCTCTACTCTCCTCTACTCAGGAACAACACAAATGGATAGCAAAAGACAGGTCACGGCGTCACTTATTCACTTTTAGATCATAGGGATGGATGTTCTAATTTCTGGCCCTAGACGTTGGCCCGCTATACATTATCACATTCAGACGTCCAGATCACGACACTGCTCTTGACATGCCTCCCGAACATCCATTCTGGGAAAATCCATTTTTGGACACCTAGTTCACTTGGGTGTTCCCTGTGAGGGTGTTGAAAATTGGTATTTTGTTGTTTCATACATATGGACATCCATTTCGGCCTTTTGGAATGTCCATATGCTTCAAAAATGAGCACCATATTATACAAGCAATTACAATAAGTAAACAATTCTTAGACAAGAAATGCGAAGCAAAGGATGTCAACTTCAGGCATCTCCAATCCTCATGTTTGAGACCCTGAGACTAACATCTACAACCAGTCCACAAAATGATCGTGTGTCTCAGTGAAAAGCCAAGTTTTCAGACTAATTTTGCTCTGTTGAGCATCTGGCTCAATCTGAACTGGCATCCACTGGAACCGGAATCAAATTCAGATCTCCTGCATGGAAGCATGCCCCATTACCACTGAGTCATTATGCTAGCTCATATTGCTTATGCCTGTAAACAAGCAGCAGTTAGACAGCATGTTTCATCACCAGATCATCTTATGATCATTTTTTAAAATCCATTACCTCATGTACTTTCTTCCTTTAAAAATAATACTTTCCAGATGAGAAGTCTGATTTCTCTGCAGCTCAGAGAGGTTAAACACACCCTTAGAAAATTAATCACATATGTTAAATATATGTTACTAGTTCCGCCTGTAAAAATTAGAATACCACCATTTCAAAATTGGACAAGCTTTAAAATGCAAGACTTGTCTGAGAGACTGCAGAATTTGACACAGAATTCTCAGACTACATAACTGCATGTGGAGGCAGATTTTAGAAAGGTCGCACAAATCGGAATTTAGATTGGCCCCCCTCCATGGTGCGACCTCACCTCGAGTATTGCATTCAGTTCTGGTCGCTGTATCTCAAAAAAGATATAGCAGAATTAGAAAAGGTTCAAAGAAAAGCAACCAAAATGATAAAGGGGTTGCAACTCCTCCCGTATGAGGACAGGCTAAAGAACTTAGGGCCCTCCCTCCTTCCTTTTCTCTCCAAATTACTTGAGCGTGCTGTTCACCGCCGCTGCCTTGATTTTCTCTCCTCACATGCTATTCTTGACCCATTACAATCTGGTTTTCGCCCTCTCCACTCAACCGAAACTGCGCTTACTAAAGTCTCCAATGACCTATTACTGGCTAAATCCAGAGGTCAATATTCCATCCTCATTCTTCTTGATCTTTCCGCTGCTTTTGACACTGTCGATCACAGCATACTTCTCGATACCCTGTCCTCACTTGGATTCCAGGGCTCTGTCCTTTCCTGGTTCTCTTCCTACCTCTCCCTCCGCACCTTTAGTGTTCACTCTGGTGGATCCTCTTCTACTTCTATCCCTCTGCCTGTCGGCGTACCCCAGGGTTCTGTTCTTGGTCCCCTCCTCTTTTCTATCTACACTTCTTCCCTTGGTTCATTAATCTCATCCCATGGCTTTTCCTACCATCTCTATGCTGATGACTCCCAAATCTACCTTTCTACCCCTGATATCTCACCTTGCATCCAAACCAAAGTTTCAGCGTGCTTGTCTGACATTGCTGCCTGGATGTCTCAACGCCACCTGAAATTAAATATGACCAAAACCGAGCTTCTCATTTCCCCCCCCAAACCCACCTCCCCGCTCCCCCCATTTTCTATTTCTGTTGATGGCTCTCTCATTCTCCCTGTCTCCTCAGCTCGAAACCTTGGGGTCATCTTTGACTCTTCTCTCTCCTTCTCTGCTCATATCCAGCAGACTGCCAAAACCTGTCGTTTCTTTCTTTACAACATCCGTAAAATCCGCCCCTTTCTTTCCGAGCACTCTACCAAAACCCTCATCCACACCCTTGTCACCTCTCGTTTAGACTACTGCAATCTGCTTCTTGCTGGCCTCCCACTTAGTCACCTCTCCCCTCTCCAGTCGGTTCAAAACTCTGCTGCCCGTCTCGTCTTCCGCCAGGGTCGCTTTACTCATACTACCCCTCTCCTCAAGACCGTTCACTGGCTCCCTATCCGTTTTCGCATCCTGTTCAAACTTCTTCTACTAACCTATAAATGTATTCACTCTGCTGCTCCCCAGTATCTCTCCACACTCGTCCTTCCCTACACCCCTTCCCGTGCACTCCGCTCCATGGATAAATCCTTCTTATCTGTTCCCTTCTCCACTACTGCCAACTCCAGACTTCGCGCCTTCTGTCTCGCTGCACCCTACGCCTGGAATAAACTTCCTGAGCCCCTACGTCTTGCCCCATCCTTGGCCACCTTTAAATCTAGACTGAAAGCCCACCTCTTTAACATTGCTTTTGACTCGTAACCACTTGTAACCACTCGCCTCCACCTACCCTCCTCTCTTCCTTCCCGTTCACATTAATTGATTTGATTTGCTTACTTTATTTATTTTTTGTCTATTAGATTGTAAGCTCTTTGAGCAGGGACTGTCTTTCTTCTATGTTTGTGCAGCGCTGCGTATGCCTTGTAGCGCTATAGAAATGCTAAATAGTAGTAGTAGTAGTAGCCCTGTTTACTAAGCAACGTTATAGGTGTGTTAGCATCTTTAACGCGCATTAATCATGTACGCGCGTTAATTGTGTACGCGCCTACAATATCCGTATAGGCGCCTACACAGTTAAGGCGCGTTAAAACGCTAACGCACCTTAGTAAACAGGGCCCTTAGAGCTCTTCAGCTTAGAAAAGAGACGGCTGAGGGGGGATATGATTGAGGTCTATAAAATCCTGAGTGGTGTAGAACAAGTAGAAGTGAATCAATTTTGTACTCTTTCAAAAATTACAAAGACTAGGGAACACTCAATGAAGTTACATGGAAATACTTTTAAAACAAATAGGAGGAAATAACAATTTAGTTAAGCTCCGGAACTCGCTGCTGGAGGTTGCGGTAATGGCGGTTAGAGTATCTGGGTTTAAAAAAAGGTTTGCCACTGCTTGCCCTGGGATTGGTAGAATGGAATGTTGTTACTGTTTGGGCTTCTGCCATGTACTTGTGGCCTGGACTGGCCACAGTTGGAAGCAGGATATTGGGCTAGATGGACCACTGGTCTGACCCAGTATGGCTATTATTATGTTCTTATGGACATCTCAAATTCCACTAGTACTAGAACAGAATCTACCAACATAGAGCCTGTTCTAAAGTACATCAAAGAATGGATCTCCATGTGCCAGTTGCATGTTTCAGGATCATCCATTTTAGATTCATAAATGTATAAAATATTAACAGGCACATGACAACAACATAAACATAAATGTGCTGGCATTTCAGAACACTTTTACTAACACAAAATTGTAACTGGTATTCACAAAAATTAGTGATTTATATTCAAAAATAAGAATATTTTTTAGGACCATCAGAAGTGGCCAATTTTACATGAGCTAAACAAACATAACCACTCACTGATCACCACAAATCATCATAGGTCCAGTTTTTTTAGCTTTTTCTTTGTCATGCATTTAAAACATAACAAAACCTTAAATTTGCCAATGACACTAATGTTATTCAAAGTTGTTAAATCGCAAGAGGATTGTGAAAAATTGCAAGAGGACCTTAATAGACTGGGCATCCAAATGGCAGATGACATTTAACATGAGCAAGTGCAAAGTGAAGCACGTGGGGAAAAAGGAGCCCAAACTATAGTTAAGTGATGCAAGGTTCCACATTAGGAGTCACTGACCAGGAAAGATACTTTGAAACCCTCTGCTCAATGTGCAGCGGCAGCTAAGAAAACAAATAAAATGTTAGGAATTATTAGGAAAGGAATGGAAAACAAAACTGAGAATGTTATAATGCATTTGCATCGCTCCAGGGTGCAACTGCACCTCGAATACTGTGTGCAGTTCTGGTCACCGCATCTCAAAAAACATATGGAGGGGCATAATCGAACGAAAACGTCTATCTCCATGGGCGTTTATCTCCGAGAACGAGTCCGTGAAGGGGCGGACCGAACCGTATTTTCGCAAAAAATAGACGTCCATGTTTTATTCGACAATTTGTGAGCTGGGCATTTTTGTTTTTCAGCGATAATGGAAAATGAAAGCGCCCAGCTCAAAAACGAATAAATCCAAGGCATTTGTTTGTGGGAGGGGCCAGGATTCGTAGTGCACTGGTCCCCCTCACATGCCAGGACACCAACCGGGCACCCTAGGGGGCACTTTTACAAAAACAAAAAAAAAGGTAAAAGAGCTCCCAGGTGCATAGCACCCTTCCCTTGTGTGTTGAGCCCCCCAAATCCCCCTCAAAACCCACTGCCCACAAGTCTACACCATTACTATAGCCCTAAGGGGTGAAGGGGGGCACCTACATGTGGGTACAGTGGGTTTGGGGGGTTGGACGACTAATAAGCATTAAGCAGCACAATTGTAACAGGTAGGGGGGGGATGGGCCTGGGTCCACCTGTCTGAAGTCCATTGCACCCCCTAACAACTGCTCCAGGGACCTGCATACTGCTGCCAGGGAGGTGGGTATGACATTTGAGGGTGAAAATAAAAAGTTGTGAAACATCATTTTTTGTGGTGGGAGGGGGTTAGTGACCACTGGGGGAGGCAGGGGAGGTCATCCCCGATTCCCTCTGGGGGTAATCTGGTCATTTAGGGCACTTTTTGGGGCCTTATTTGTGAAAAAACAGGGTCCAGGAAAAGTGCCCTAAATTCTAGCTACAAACGCATACTTTTTTTCCATTATCGGTGAAAGGCGCCCATCTCTGTTCGGGTGATAACCATGCCCCAGTCCCGCCTTCACCACGCCTCCGACACGCCCCCGTCAACTTTGTATGCTTCCGCGATGGAGTGCAGTTGAAAACGTTCAAGTTCGGCTTTCAATTATACCGCGTTATTCATTTTTGTGAGATAAACGTCCATCTCCCGATTTAGGTCGGAACTTGGGCGTTTTTCTCATTCGATTATAAGCAGGATGGTATCATCCACTAGTGTCAAGTGTCAGGGAAAGCCCACTCTCAACTGTCCCAGGAAACATAGCAGAGTCCATCCCCTACACCAGCTAGGTTAGGAGTGGAGATAGGGTAGAGTAGCAATTTTTTTTGTTACATTTGTACCCCACGCTTTCCCACTCATGGCAAGCTCAATGCAGCTTACATGGGGCAATGGAGGGTTAAGTGACTTGCCCAGAGTCACAAGGAGCTGCCTGTGCCTGAACTCAGTTCCCCAGGACCAAAGTCCACCACCCTAACCACTAGGCCACTCCTCCACTAGCTGGTCAGTCAGAAGCGCATAAAGTCCTAACCAGGCACCGGTCTGAATATTGGCCAGTGCCCACTTAAGGGTCAGCAGATATACCTGGATATTCAAGGTTAGGTCAGCTCACAGCTCAAAGCGGGTTATAAGCCACTTACTGCCGCAGGCTGAATATTACAACCTTCTCGCTTTTTGCCTACATCTCATCATCATGAGGACCACAACCTTCTTCTGTTTGTCTACACTTAAGAATTATTTGCGACTGATAATGTATTCCATAATGAGGTTGTGGGCAAGATATACACCAGTTTGGTTGTATCACAGAAAGGTGGTAGATGAAGAATCTAATAAATAATAATGATAATAATGGGATACATAACTTCCCCCCCCCCCCCCTCCAAGAAAAACTCCATTCCTATATGTCTTTCTCAATCATTTGGGGTCCTCTGGGATTTCTTCTCTGAATACTGAAGTATTTGTTTGGCATTTCCACTTTATCTGGTATTCTTTTCTGTGTTGTTGTTCTTCTTGTGATCTTCTGTATTTTGTGAATGTTACCTGTTTTGCTTTATTTTTGCAACCACTTTTTTTTTAGAGAACCATGTCAGTTTCCCTCTCCTCTTGCTGTTATTTACTTCCCTTACAAAAAGATCCATTGTTCTTTTTAAAGCCCTTTTCAGTTGGGTCCCCAGTTTTTCCACTTCCCTTATCTCTTCCCACTCTGTCATCTCCTCCTTCAGGTACTTCTCCATTTTGCTGAAGCCAGAATATTTAAAATGCAGGACTTGAGTTTGGTGTGACTGGAATCCCCCTTAGCTTGTACATCAAACCACACCATGTAATGATCACTGCCGTCCAAATGGGCATTTACCCAGATCTTAGACAAACGTCCTCAATTTGTGAGTACTAAATCAGGTGTCAGTGCTCCTCTATTTCAGCATTCTTTGCCTGAACAATGCATCTTTTAAAGGGGCACATACTTTAAGTGGGGGACCACCAGCCAGTCAGGTTTTCGGGATATCGCTAATGAATATGCATGGAAGATTTGCATGCAATTGAGATGACTGACATGCAAATCTGTTTCATGCATATTGATTGGGGATATCCTGAAGGCTGGACTGACTGGTGGTTCCTCGGGACAGGTTTGAAACCCACTGCTTTACAGAACAATCCTATAAAAGCACATAATTGGAAATCATACTTTTAATATTAAACTTTTCTTCCAGAGATAAATACATAAGGCCAATTTCTAAAAGGCATTTGAAAAGTGCTCACCCTCCCTGCAGCTAAAAGATCAAGTTTATGTAGAGGTCATGACCTAGGGTTCTGCCTTGACTGTGGCAGCTCTTTGCTGCCCCTTAGAAGATGCCACTCTAGGCAGCTCCCTAGGCTGCCTCATTGTTAAAACTAGACCTGATTTTTTTGAGCAGGTGGCTGTGAATTGTTAACTGGACAAACAGCTTATTATTTTACCCTAGATATACCAGCACCCCTTCTAGCTAGCCCTTCCCTATCTTCGACCCCTAGTGTGCCTGAAACATACCTAACCTTATTCGACCCTAACATCACATTATATTTGTTCCTCTACCAGACTTGGTGAACGCCTTTACGGTACTATATGAGCCATATTGAGCCTGCAAATAGGTGGGAAAATGTGGGATACAAATGTAACAAATAAATAAATAAATAAATAAAGTGGTAGAGTATATGCACACTTTGGTGGAATTGTAGACATTTACATGTGGATGTGGCCAAAGATGTGTGTAAAAGACCTTTTTGCTTCATGTAGTGACTGATGAAAGAAAGGTGAAGTCTTCGCCTTTGTGGATTTGCAGCAGAAATTCTCACTCACCCTTGCTCATACATTTGCATTTATGCGATTCTATAAAAATCAACAAAAGTTGTGTGTGTAAATTTTCGGTATACGCCCAATTTGCCTGCACAATTTAATTGAATGAGCCAATTAGCACCAATAATTCATGTTTTAATGAGCAATTATTGGCCCTAATTGAAATCAATCAATATGTATGCGTGTATACTTAGGTGCATAATCTATGCGTAACTTTAGGCCTGTGATCACCACCTAAATTTTATGCATGTCCCAGAAAAGGGGCCACATAAATAGGAGGGCCATGGGCATTTTGGATGGAGTGTGGGCTTGGATTCCAGTTACACATGCAAGTATAGAATAAGGGGGCTCCGCATATAAATTTAGGCACGGGCATTTGCATCACGATTTCATTGGTACAAATGGAGAGGCCTAAATTTACATGCGACCCCTGAGCTTAAGCACTATTCTATAAACTGTGCCTATCTTTAGGCACAGCTTATAGAATATACCACTCAAGTAGGGGGGTTTCATCGCCAATTTTTTAGATGCCATTTATAGAATTCACCCCTCTATGTCTAGTTTGTCATGGGAGGATTTGAGTGAAGCTGTCCAGGATACCTTATCGACAGCATATACAATGGGGTCACAAATAAAAGTACCTTTGTCATACCACAAATATCTGCAGGAATCGACTGCAGATATTGACTATGCCAGGCACTTTTCATGCTGGAGCTGGCAATTATAAATCACATTGAAAAGCGCACAGATACAAGCATTTATAATATCAATTAGAAGAGCCATGGACTGTGTACTTCATTGAGAAATACTTTACAAATTTGCCTTGCGATTGTACGTGTCTCCCAAGTGGGCAAGCCGGGTGGGCTTTGCCAGCTCTAGCGTGTGTCCTAAGTGTGAGGAGAAGGATGCGACTTTAAGTCACAGGTTTCAGTTGTGTCTCCTTGTTTGCATGTTTTGACATTGGATACTGGCTACAGTGTCACATCTCTGGTCTTGAACAGTTTCTTTGGATCTCATGCTGCTTAATGGATACTGTATTTTGGATACTGTATACTAATATCTACCTCAAGCCTCTAGGCAAGCTGGTTCGGTCAATGGACACTCGGTTCTACATCTATGCAGATGATATACCCATTGAACCTGACCCATAATATAGAATCTGGGAGAAAATGCCAAGCAGTGTAAGAGTACACACTTTGAAATGATGGTACATACTTTGCCAAGGAGTGGAGCTTGGACAAAGCATGCAAGTACACACACAAAGTATTACAATTTATGTATGTATTTGACACCAACTTTAGTGCTGGTGTAAATATCCGTGCCTGCCACTTAAACTGGTATTTCATAAAGACAAATTGTCTTTATAAAACAGGTTTCACATGGGTGCCTTAAAATGCATTTTAACTGGAGGAAATCATGTTGTAATAGTTCAACTTGAAAATTTCAATCAAAAAAAAAAAAATATATATATATATATATATTTTAAATGCAATTTAAACTTGGCACCTCCTTATAAAATTACTCTCATAAGGACTAAAGAAGTATTAAATAGATGTATGTGGATAGGGACACATTTGTTGTCCAGACTGATGTCACTTTTTTTTATAATCATTCACCTCACCAATTCTCTAATTATAAACAGAAAGGAAGCTAATGCAATCCAAAAAACTGTTTCAACAAAGCCTGCATATTTTTGGTGACAAGTGTTCAGTCCAAAATCCAGTTTAATACATAAAAAATGAAAACCTGAACTTATCTTGAAGCTGAAATAGATCTGATAACTGAACCAAATCCTGGTAAGCTGAAGCAAATTCACCCATGGGAGTAAAAAGTCCACCATACTTGATGCACACTGGTATTTCCAAGGTCTGTTGCGTTAAATTCAGTCATTGGCCCAAATGTAGATTTTGTGATATGAGCAGATGAATTTCCAGTAGTCCTCATTGTATCCACATATTGGCTTCTTCTGGTTTGGTGTTTATTTCTGGGACTTGGGGGACCTTCTACTAAGGTGTGCTAACAGATTTAGCACACGCTAATAAGTACATAAGTAATGCCATACTGGGAAAAGACCAAAGGTCCATCGAGCCCAGCATCCTGTCCCCGACAGCGGCCAATCCAGGTCAAGGGCACCTGGCAAGCTACCCAAACGTACAAACATTTTATACAAGTTATTCCTGAAATTGTGGATTTTTCCCAAGTCCATTTAGTAGTGGTCTATGAACTTGTTCTTTAGGAAACTGTCCAATCCCTTTTTAAACTCTGCCAAGCTAACCGCCTTCACTACGTTCTCCGCAACGAATTCCAGAGTTTAATTATGCATTGGGTGATTAGCGTATGCTAAATAATAAGATGCCCATAAGAATATAATGGGCTTCTTATCATTTAGTGCACGCTAATCAGTGCATCTTAGTAAAAGGATCCCTTGGTTATCAATATCAATATATTATTTACTGCTTTATCACCTAAAAAGGGTTCACCATGGTTTATAACAAATCAATTGAACATAAGAGTTCAACAAATTACAGCAATAAGGAGACCTTTTTTTTTTTTTAATTTATTTATTTATATTTTCACAAAATTACAAACATATCCAGTTTGCAAAGTAAAACAGAGAAATATTTCAAGGAAAAATAAATGCTAAATCTAGCATATATTAAACAAAGCAATCTTTTCACTCTTCCTTAGACCACCAAAGGGTGGGGGGAGGAATCTAAACAAATTTAAGGAGCAATATAATCCAAAGAAAAAAAGAAAATGCTTCAAATTGGCATAGTCCTGTTTGTTCATTCATCTTTGATTGCTGAATCAATTTTCTTATTCAGGTAGATGGAATTTTAGCGTCCAGAAAAGACTTTAATTGAGGTGGTTCAAAAAAGACGTATTTAATGCCAGACATTCGAATTATACATTTACAAGGATATACCAAAGTAAAAGTTGCTCCGAGTGTTCTCACTTCATCTCTTAGCGTAAGAAATTGTTTTCACCTTTGCTGTGTTGTTTTTGTAACATCGGGTGGTTCAAAAAAGACGTATTTAATGCCAGACATTCGAATTATACATTTACAAAGATATACCAAAGTAAAAGTTGCTCCGAGTGTTCTCACTTCATCTCTTAGCGTAAGAAATTGTTTTCGCCTTTGCTGTGTTGTTTTTGTAACATCGGGATAAACCCAAAATTTTTGTCCGTAGAACAGTGTTGCAGAATATTTAAAGTAAAGTTTCATTATTAAATTCAAGTCCTGTTCAAACACCATAGATACAATAAGAGTCCGTCTAGATGTTATTTCTATCTTCGATTCCTCAAGTAATGCAGTTAAGTTTTGCATATCTACAACAGGAGATTCAGGTATCTCTCCCGATTTTTGAGCACTAGGTAGATAGTACAAGGAGGGCTTTCTACGGGAGTTAACTTCAAAATCTCTTGAAAATATTTCTTAAGAAAATCTCGAGGCATCAAAGCAGGAGACATTGGAAAATTTAACATTCTAAGAGTGAGACGTCGGTTGTAATTTTCTATCTGCTCTATTTTACGAGCAGTAAATATTTTGTCTTTAACAAGAGCTTCTACCGTTGTTTTAACTTTAGTGGTCTCTTCTTTACTAGCTGAAATTTGAATTGAAGATTCTCTTTTTATTTCATCATATGATTCTGACATTAGATTCAACTTACTTGTTAGCAAAGAAACTTCTTTAGTGGATTTAGCCACCTCAATAGTTAGTCTCTGTAGCGCCATCCATATAGCTGCCATAGTCACCTCCTGGGGCATTTCCTGCTCCAGAGTATTCTCCACCGGTGCATCAGGGGAGAAACCGCCAGAAAGAGACAGGTCAGAAACTTCGTCGGTATCTGCTTGTACTCTTGACTCCACTCTGGCTCCAGCGGGACAGGGAGGCGGTTTCAGCAACGGAGGCGAAAGCGTGGTCTCTAGATCCCTGATTGACGCAGCTCCTTCTGCGCCGATCTCGGCGGGTGTCGCCAGTCCGGATTCAAATGGTAAGCTTCTCACAAAACGATCAAGTGTTTGCTGTATAGGGGATGACGTTAGTGCCACTGGCGGTTTCACTTTTGTAATCCCCTTTCTTTTAGTATGAGGCATATCAAAATCCGGGGAAAAACTTCGATTTAGCAGCAAACAGTTTGAGAGCGTCTGTGAGCACAGCTAGGACGCCATCTTGCTCCTCCCCCCCTCAATAAGGAGACCTTTTACTGAAGAACTGTTGCGCAACAGGCTTGCCACATGCCAATCCGTAACTACCGCCAGGCTACCATAATAGGTGGGGGTAAGTGCTTCTCCATGAAATGGCCGCCTGGTAAGTGGTTCACTTACCTCACAGACATTTCTTTTAGGGAAAAAAGAAAGTTTTTTACCCACTGTGGTAAAAGGGGGTCTCAGCGCACATCAAAAACATGTGCTGACACCAGAGCAGACCCCCTTTTCCCATAGCTTAGTAAAAGGACCCCTAAAAGTCTTAATCATCAAATAAGAAAGTTTTCAATTTCTTCCTAAATGCAATTTATGAAGATTCAAGATGCACTGTGACAGGTAGAGAATTCCAGAAAGGACTAACAACAAAAGAAAACAGTTTAAAAAAAAACATATTTCACACTTGGAGGTCAAAGTACCAGAGATTAATGTAACTATGCCAAATGACCAAATAGAAAATCTTTAAACATGTTAATCAGTAACTCAGACATAAGGCCATAAATTACTTGGAATAGCAAGCAAGCGGCTTTAAATAATACTTGTTTATGTATGGGTAGCCAATGTAATGACTGCAAACAAGAAGTGATCCTATCAAACTTTTTTAACCTAAAAATTAAATGAAAATACGTATTCTGAATAAGTTGAAGTTTACACATTTTGACGATCAGCAAAGCTAAGTATAGAACATTACAATGGATGAGTAGCGTAATGGTTAGAGCACCAGCCTTACCATCCAGAGATGCCTGGTTCAAATCCCACTGCTGTTCCTTGTGATCTTGGGCAAGTCACTTAACCTTCCATTGCCTCAGGTACAAATTTAGGGGCCGTTTTACTAAGGCATGTAGCTGCCTATACGCATCAAACTGAAACTACCACCTGGGTACCATGTGCCCTGGGCGGTAATTCCATTTTTAACATGTGGTAGAAATTTTCTACCGCATGGTGCTTACCCGGTGATAATTGGCAGTGTACACACGCCGACAATTACCACCCAGTTAACGCGTGAGACCTTACCACTAAGTCAATGGGTGGCGGTAAGCTCTCAAGCCGAAAATGGATGCACGCTGCTTTTAATTTTGCGCACATCCATTTCTGGCCACCAAAATAAAGCCTTTTTTGCAGGTGCGGTGAAAAATGGATCTGCGTGCATCCAAAACACGTGCCTATTCCAGCGCAGGCCATTTTTTGGAACGCCTTAGTAAAAGGACCCCTTAGATTGTGAGCCCTCCAGGGACAGGGAAAATACCCAGTGTACCTGAATGTAGGTCACCTTGAGCTACTATTAAAAAAGGTGTGAGCAAAATCTAAATAAATAATAATCAGTATGGGAAAGAACAAACAAAGCAAAAGTGGATATGTCAAAGAAAAATCTAACAAATCTTAACTGCCTGAGTTTAAAAAACATTTTCTGTCACAGATGGTTAATATGTGGTTCAAAGGTCAAGGATGAATCCAGAATAATGTCCAATACCCTGGAATAACCCTATCTTTCATGATCTTTGTTCTCACAAATATATTATTATACATAAACCTAGTGAAGAGAGGAGAGGTTGGGGATTGGGTTTAATTTATAAAGATTTATTTCTGGGTACAATGAGAGATGTTGATAATTATCCTAATTTAAGAGATGATGTGATATTAGGGTGGGAGGGGGTTAGTGACCACTGGGGGAGTAAGGGGAGGTGATCCCCAATCCTCTCCGGTAGTCATCTAGTCAGTTCAGGCACCTTTTTGTGCCTTGGTCTTAAGAAAAACAGGACCAGGTAAAGTCATCCAAATGCTCGTCAGGGACGCCCTTTTATTTCCATTATGGGTTGAGGATGCCCATGTGTTAGGCACGCCGAAGTCCCGCCTTCGCTACGCCTCCGACAAGCCCCCATGAACTTTGGTTATCCCTATGACAGAAAGCAGTTGGGGACACCCAAAATCAGCTTTCAATTATGCCGATTTGGGCAACCCTGTGAGAAGGACACCCATCTTCCGATTTGTGTCGAAAGATGGGCGTCCTTCTCTTTCGAAAATAAGCCTGATTTGACTATGACTGATTTCTTTTAACAACATGTTCTAAGCTTGAAATTATTGTTTAATCTTAAGAGATTTAAATTTACATTTGGAAAATATTTGTGATCCTAAGATAGCTAATTTATACATGTGATTAGATTCAATGGGTTTTTTATATTCTTTTTCTCATCCTACTCATGTGAAAGTTCACCATTTAGATCTGTTAGCTTACACAAATGATTGCTCTCAGAATGCTTTAATACTGGACTATCATTGGAGGAAAATTATTTGGTCTGATCATTTTCCACTATATTTTATTATTAACTGGAGAATGAGCATAAAATCAAAACAGCAACACAGGGAAAATTATTTTACCCGCTGCAAAATTGATACCACTTTATTTTGGTCAGAATTCAATGGTTTAATTTATAATTCATTAACTGACCCAAATTTAATGCTAGATAATTGACAATGCATTATTTATTTTTATTCTGGCACCCCCGGTTAATGCTGGAACCCTGTACAATCGTATACCTCAAAAGTCAGTCATATAGGCAAAACATCAAATGTCAGGGGAATGGAGTGAGCCAAAATGTCACTCTCACTGTATCATCACAGAATGATGCATAACTGGACTCTGCCTTTTGGAGGTCCAGAAATCTCTTTAGTATGTAAAAAGCAGAAGCCCACCTACTGAAAACCTTCTGCTTTGGTTGATGCTGTAACAGATCATTCTGTTTCTGCAGCTCACGATTTTTGGCATGCAGAAACAGTGTATCAGCTAATTCCAACAGATTTTGCGGGGAAATAATCAGCTTCTCCTGTGTAGTCCTATTATTTTTCTTTTCTTTTTAGAAAAAGAATAGACAATGAGGTTAAGGGTGCGTGCAAAACAGAGGATGTGCATAAAGTTTTCCATCCTGAGTCCAGACAAAATGGTTGCTCCATTGTCTGAAGTGATGAAACCTGTAGGAAGGTCACATCTGCTATCTCTCTGCATTGCTTCATTAGTTTTTACAGGATATTGATGATGCTTTATTTCTTTTCAAATCTAGCAATTCAAAAGGACGCTGAGGGAGACAGAGAGGTATATAAAGGAGGCCTACAGGGCAGGGTCACTAAGATACACAGCTAGGCCCGGTGCAGAACCAGACCACCAGGCCTGGGGCAGAACCAGACAGTCGCGCACCCTCCCCCCACTCACTCATCCACTCTCCCCCACTCACTCATCCACTCTCCCCCCTTACTCACAAGCACCGCTCCCGTCTGCCCGTCCCCTTACATTTCTGTCTCTGCCTTTAAGGAGGGGCCTGGGCCCAACACTGGCAAGCCTCTTCCTGCCTGCCTGCTCACACGGTCTGTCCTCTCCTGCTCCTATGTCGTGCCGGGAGTCGGGACCTGAATGACTGCATTAACATGATATCAAGCAGAAGAGGGCAGACGCAGAAGCAGGCAGGCAGGAAGAAGCTTGCCGGTGCCCCCTTTGGAGGCCAGGCCCAGGGAATTTTGCCCCCCCCCCCCCAGGTGACCCTGCTACAAGGGACAGTGTAGAGAAGTCCCACCTCCAGTCTAGCAACCCCTCTTCTGCCTTGGAGGAGGGAGGTTTCCTACAAGGAGAGCATCACCCTAGTGAAGTAGGAAGTAAACATTTAGCCACGACCTACCCACCAGGGGATGCAATATCCTCTTGCACTGAGGATATGTCTCCAGGAGCTTCTCATCAGGAGGGAAGGGTTAGGACAGCTGTTGTAATTTGTGATTCAATTATTTGGCATATAAATAGCTGGGTGGTTGGTGGATGTGAGGATCGCCTGGTCACTTGCCTGCCTAGTGCAAAGGTGGCAGACCTCACTTGTCACCTAGATAGGATTTTAGATCATGCTGGGGAGGAGCTGGCTGTTTTGGTACTTGTGGGTAGCAATAACATAAGAAAATATGGAAGGGGTGTTTTGGAAGACAAGTTTAGACTCTTACGAAGAAAGCTGAAATTCAGATCCTATAGGGTAGCATTTTCAGAAATGCTTCTTGTCCCACGTGGAGGACCCAAAAGACAGGCAGATCTCTGAAGTTTCAATCTGTGGTTGAGACTTAGATTTAGATTTGTTAGTGTAACCTGGGTCTCACTCTGTGCTATTAGCTTGCTCAGTTCCAACATCCAACTCAGCTCTCCCAAAAGATTTTTTTCTTCTTCTCTCACACCACTGCACTCTCTCTCCACACTTCCCATACTATACAGTCATTTCTAGTTGAACTTGGGTGTAGGTCAAGGTCCAGAATATAAATCTGGTAGCAATGGGGAATGAAGGCGGGCTTCAGAAAGGATTCTCTGCCATTCCTGAATGCAAGCGTCCTCACTCCCGATCCAAAAAAACACACAGAACTCTAAAGATTAGGGTGGTGGACTCTGGTCCTGGGGAACTGAGTTCGATTCCCACTTCAGGCACGGGCAGCTCCTTGTGACTCTGGGCAAGTCACTTAACCCTCCATTGCCCCAGGTACAAATAAGTACCAGTATATGTAAGCCGCATTGAGCCTGCCATGAGTGGGAAAGCGCAGGATACAAATGTAACAAAAAAAAAAGATCATGACTTTATACAAATTCAACTTTACTGAACTTTCTGCAACTGGCAGGTAAACCATTTTATAACTTCTCCTGTACAATTAACATTTGGTCTCAACAGTCCTCCCATCCATTCAAGATTGTGTGATACAACCTCAATCACTTTCCAACTCGTTTTACTTATTAAGCCCAAAGCTCCACCTATCCTTTACCCGCCCCTTCGAGCTAGCAATAATCCAAGGCTGCTCCTGATAGTCCTGATCACAATCCTGTTCTCCTTCAGACACAGACCCTTTTGGCTGTCCTTCCAGCAATGTACTTCTCAGAGCTGCACCCTGGCCTTGATCAGGCTTCCCAAGTTCTGGTTCCTGTTCTCGGGCTGGGTCCCCCTTACCCACCCAGAGCTCCTCATTCCTTCTCAGTTGCCACTGTTAGGGGCAGCAACTCTCCTTAATTCAGCCCTAGTTTATTCTACCACTCCATGACCCCCCTCTCCTCCAAGGGTCCCAGCGGGGGTACAGGCAATCAAAAACCATGTGTTCCCCTCTGTAATCCTCTTTTCAATTCTGACTCCTCCCCATCTATCAATCATTACTCAATAGCACTTTTCCTTGGCAAGTTATCCCAGAAACCACCCCCTTGGGCTGGATCTCCTCTACTCTTACATTTCTAACCCTCCCCGCAGTGACTCTAAAGAGTTCTATCTATACCTCTTAGTAATCCCCATTATGAGGGGGGATTACATTAGGAACTGGGCAACATTCTGGGAAAGGGTTAGCCTGTTCCAAAAGGATGGACTCCATCTTAACTGGAATGGAACCAGGCTGTTGGTGCTAACATTTAAAAAGGAGATAGAGCAGCTTTTAAACTAAAAGTGTGTGGGGGGGGGGGAGCCAACAGTCTCCCAGGAGCGCATGGTTCAGTGTGGAGTATCATTGAAGGAAAATATTGAAACAGGATCTTTAGGGAATCCCGATAGAAAGGTTTCAACAATGGCGAAAGAAAGCCAGGAGTGTTTAAAGGGAGAACAGAATACAGGATACAAATTATCCCAGTCAACTTCAAAGCAGCTTGTAGATGATAGGGAAAAAAACACAATTTGAAGTATCTATATACAAATGGTAGAAGCCTAAAAAAATAAGGTGGGAGAGTTGGAGTATATAGCACTAAATGAAGAGGTAGATATAATAGATAATAGGCATCTCAGAGACCTGGTGAAAGGAGGACAATCAACGGGACCCTGTGCTATCAGAGTACAAATTATATTGCAACTATAGAGTAGATCAAATTGGAGGAGGGGAGTTGTGCTATGTTAAAGAGGGAATTGAGTCAAACAAAAATATTCTACATGAACAAGATATCAGCATGGAATCCTTGTGGATAGCAATTCCATGTGTGAAGGGAAGAAATACACTGGTAGAACTGTAATACCTTCCACAAGGATAGAATAAACAGACAGATGAAGAAATGTTTACAGAAATTAGGAAAGCTGGCAAATTGGGCAACATTATAATAAAGGGTGATTTCAATATTGATGAGACTGTTTTTTGTTTCACCAAGACAAGTAAGAATAATACTAAAACTGACTCATTGAGAAGATAATTTCTTATGCTATATTCTGTATGTTAGAGAAATTGCTGAAGATAGAATTGCTTGCTAAACATGTAAGTGGAGTTTTTTTGACCGATGAGTATAGTCAGCCACCTTTGTACTGAAGGCTTTGATCTTACGAATTAAGTGTGTCTCCTTTTGTTCACTGAGGTTTTTTTTCTCCGTGTTAAAGATACTTGCAGTTCCTCTGATACAGAAGTCTTTGTAGAATTGGTTTGTATTCTTGAGTTCAATATCCCCAATATTGACTGGATGATGGTACATCAAGAAGAGCTATGGAGGTAAAGCTCCTAGATGTAATAAAATGACTGCTTCTTGGAGCAACTGGTCCAAGAACCAACAAGAGGGGAATCTATTTTACATCTAGTTCTTAGTGAAATGCAGGGCATGCCATGAGAGGTAACTGTGTTGCAACCACTGGGAAACAGAGATCATAAAATGATCAAATTTTAGCTGATATCTGGAGTGAAGTCATTAAGGAAATCTACTGTAGCAACATTTAATTTTTGAAAGGGCGACTATGATATAATGAGGAAAATGGTTAAAAAGCAGCTAAAAGGATCGGCTGCAAAGGTTAGGACTTTAAATCAGACATTGACGTTGTTTAAAAATACCATCATGGAAGCCCAGACCAGATGTATTCCACATGTTAACAAAGGAGGAAAGAAGAGCAAACAACAGCCAGCATGGTTAAAAGCTGAAGTGAAAGAGGTCATTAGAGCAAAAAGAACATCCTTAAAAGAATGGAAAAAGGATCTGAATGAAGAAAATAAGAAGCAGCATAGAGGGAAATAATCGAACGGTGCCGGCGAAATACATGGCCAGCGATGTATTTTGGCGGTGCCGCAAACAGCTGGCCAGACCCATATTTTCAAAAAAAAAAGGCCGGCCATCTTTTGTTTCGATAATACGGTTCCGTCCAGCCAAATGCCTTGGATTTTTAGCGATAATGGAAAGTTATGTCAGCCATCTCAAACCCCGGCCAAATCCAAGGCATTTGGCCGTGGGAGGAGCCAGCATTTTTAGTGCACTGGCCCCCCTGACATGGCAGGACACCAACCAGGCTCCCTAGGGGTCACTGCGGTAGACTTCAGAAAAGCTCCCACGTGCATAGCTCCCTTACTTTGGGAGCTGAGCCCCCAACCCCCCCCCCCCCCCAAAACCCACTACCCACAAATGTACTGCACCCACTAAAACTGCTCCAGGAACCTACATACAGCCTCTAGGACTTATTGCTGCTGTATAACTTTGGCACACCAGTTGACACCTGAAGACTAATCTCTTTGAAAAAGTCCTTTATTTGAATAAGCACGTTTACTCACAGTTAACTGCAGATCAGAGGTTGTGCCCCACTGGCAAAGAGTCCCCCCAGTACTAAGATTAGCAGTAGGTCAGAGCTGGCACAATGGTGTACAATGCCCTCTTTCAGCACCATTCAAGGTAAGAACTACGTTCTCTAACGTGGGTAACACAGGAAAGGGAACTAAAACTGGCTTACAAAAATGGCCACTACCGCAAGGACTACAACAGGAAACAAAACAGGGCACACTCTGACCCAGTTAGCAGGGGGAAAGCACCAACTATCAGTACCTACACCCACCACAATGCATTGCTGATGTGACTCTGCAGTGCAAATAACAGAAAACGTATCACACTCACCCCAGAGCCACATCACAAGCAGGAAAAGGCTGTCGGAGGACAGAACACATTCTGCTGTCATGGAGGTGGGTAAGGCATTTGAGGCTGGCATACATGCTGGAAACAAAAGTGTTTAAAGTGGGGGTTTTTTGGAGGGAGGGGGTTAGTGACCACTGGGGGAGTATGGGGAAATCATCTCCGCTTCCTTCCGGTGGTCATGTGGTCAGTTTGGGCACCTTTTTGAGGCTTGGTCGTGAAAATAAAAGGACCAAGTAAACCCGGCGAAATACTGCTTAACGCCGTATTTTTTTTTCCATTATCGGTGAAAGCCGGCTATCTGGTAGCCACGCCCATACCCACCCATGTCCCGCCTTCACTTCGCCACCGACACGCCCCTTTGAACTTTCACTGGCGAGGCGACGGGAAAGCAACGATGCTGTCAAAAAAAGTCGCTTTCGATTATACCGATTTCGCCGCTTTTCCGAGATCGCCGGCCATCTCCCGATTTGTGTCGGGAAATGGCCGGCGATCACTTTCGATTATGAGCTGGATAGTAACATAGTAAATGACGGCAGATAAAGACCTGAATGATCAATCCAGTCTGCCCAACAAGGTAAACTCATTTTACATGGTATGTGCTACTTTAAATGTATACCCAAGTTTGATTTGTCCCTGCCTTTCTCAGGGCACAGACCATAAAAGTCTGCCCAGCACTGTTCCTGTACTAAACGTTCTGAAGTTAACGTTGAAGCCCATTAAAATTTACACTCCAGCCCATCCCTATCTATTCAGCCACGATCAGGGTGCAAACTGTAGAAGTCCGCCCAGCACTGGTTTTACTCTCCAGTTACCTGCGTCACCACCCAATCTCTGCTAAGATTCCATAGATCCATTCCTTCTAAACAGGATTCCTTTGTGTTTATCCCACACGTTTGAATTCCATTACCGTTTTCATCTCCACTACCTCCCGCGGAAGGGCATTCCACATATCTACCACCCTTTCCATGAAAAAATACTTTCTGACATTGCTCCTGAGTCTTCCCCCCTCCAACCTCAATTCATGTCCTCTAGTTCTACCACCTTCCCATCTCCGGAAAAGGTTCGTTTGCGGATTAATACCTTTCAAATATTTAAACATCTGTACATGTCACCCCTGTTTCTCCATTCCTCTAAGATTTACATGTTCAGGTTGGCAAGTCTCTCCTTGTACGGTTTGCAACGCAAATCCCAAATTCCATTTTTGTCGCTTTTTTTTGCTCCGCTTCCAGTCTATTTACATCTTTAGCAAGATACGGCCTCTAAAACTGAACAAAATACTCCAAGTGGGGCCTCACCAACAACTTGTAGAGGGGCATTAACACCTCCTTTCTTCTGCTGGTTATATCACTCTCTATGCAGCCTAGCATCCGTCTGGCCATGGCCATCGGCTTGTCACTTTGTTTCTTCACCTTCAGATCCTCGGACACCAACATCCCATGGTCTCTCTCCTGAGTTGAGCTTACTAAACTCTCCCCTCCTATTCAGTATCTCTCTTTTGAGTTTCTGCACCCCAAATGCATCACTCTGCACTTCTTGCATTAAATTTTAACTGCCAGACCCTTGACCATTCTTCTAACTTTTGGAGATCCATTCTCATCATTTGTACTCCCTCCAGGTTATCCACTCTTTTGGCTATCTTCGTGTCATCCGCAAAAGGGCAAACCTTTCCTTCCAACCCTTCAGCAATATCTCTCACAAATATATTAAACAGAATAGGCCCCAGCACCAACCCCTGAGGAACTCCACTGCTCACCTTCCTTTCCTCCGAGCGGATCCCACTTACCACCACCCTCTGAAACCTGTTGGTCAACCAGTTTCTTATCCAGTTCACCACTTTCGGTCCTAAGTTCAGCCCTTTCAGCTTATTCACAAGCCTTGAATAAGACTTGTGGGGGACCGTATCAAAGGCTTTGCTGAAATACAAGTAGATTAAATCTAGTGCATGTCCTTCATCCAGTTCTTTGGTCAACCAGTCAAAGAAGTCAATAAGATTCATTTGTCAGGATTTTCCTTTGGTAAAGCCATGTTGCCTCGGGTCCTGTAACCCGTTGGCTTTTAGAAAGTTAACTATCCTCTCTTTCAGCAGTGAATCCATTATTTTTTCCTATCTCCGATGTGAGACTTACCGGTCTGTAGTTTCCCACTTCTTCCCTGTCTCCACTTTTGTGAAGAGGGACCACATCCGCTTGTCTCCAACCTTGCAGAACCTCTCCCATCTCTAAAGATCTATTAAATAAATCTTTAAGAGGTCCCGCACTGTCAAGCTAGATGCAAAGCACTGATAAAGAAGGCTAAAAAACGATACAAAGACAAACTTACCACAAAGACAAAAACTCATAGTAACACCTTTTCCAGGTACAACAGAAGCAGAAAGCCTGTGAGAGAATCCATGGGACCATTAGATCATGAAGAAGCAAAAGAAGCTCTCAGGGAGGACAAGGTGATAGCGGAGAGACTGAATGAATTCTTTGCTTTGGTCTTTACGGAAGAAGATGTAAGAGATCTACCTGTACCATAGTTTTCAAGGGTGAATAATCGGAGGAACTGAAAGAAATCTCAGTGATCCTGGAAGACGTTCTGAGCCAAATCAACAACTTAAAAAGTGATAAATCACCTGGACCGGATTGCATACACCCCAGGGTACTGAAAGAACTCAAACATGAAATTGCTGATCTGTTGTTAATGATATGTAACCTGTCATTAAAATCGTCCATAATACCTGAAGATCAGAGGGTGGCCAATGTAACGTCAATTTTTAAAAAGAGTTCCGGGATGCTCCAGGAAATTATAGACTGGTAAGCCTGACCTCAGTGCCAGGCAAAATAGTAGAAACTATTATAGAGAATAAAATTATGGAACACATAGATAAACATGGTTTAATGGGACAGAGTCATAATGGGTTTAGACCACGGGCATAGCCAGCCCTCGGCAGGAAGGGGGTCTAGAGCCCAAGGTGGGGGGGGCACATTTTAGCCCGCCTCCACCAGCCGCTGATCCCCCCGCCGCTGACCTCCCTCGCCACTTTCGGACACCCCTCCCACCGATGACAACCCTCCCCCGCCACCTTCAACCCCCGCCACCGCCAGGTACCTTTGCTGGCGGGGTTCCCCAACCCCCACCAGCCTTAGTTTTCTTCAGCGCCGGTCTCCGACATGTTCACTGATCTGTGCTGTGAGTCCTGACTGACGTCCTGCATGTACCCTGTGGCGGCGGGGGAGGGTCGGCGTTGGCTGGAGGGGGGTTGAAAGTGGAAGGGGGGGCGAAAGTAGAGGGGGCCAGGGCTAAATCTGTGGGGACACATGCCCCCATGGCCCCACCTACCTACACCCCTGGTTTAGACAAAGGAAGTCTTCCCTTACAGATTTGCTTCATTTCTTTGACGGCATGAATACACATGTGAATAAAGGTGAGAAGGTTGTTGTAGTGTATCTAGATTTTCAGAAAGCTTTTGACAAAGTTCCTCATGAGAGACTTCTGAGAAAATTAAAAAGTCATGGGATAGAACGCAATGTCCTTCTGTGGATTAGGAATTGGTTATTTGACAGAAAACAGAGGATAAGGATAAATGGCCATTTTTTTCTCAATGTTCATATACTAATGAACAAATTTTTTCCAAAAAAGATGTAGAACTAGAGGACATGAAATGGCTGCAAGGAGGTAAACTTGAAACCTACATCAGTAGTGGTGTAGATTCTGCTTAAGTGGCCCCTACAGGGCAAGGAGGCCACTTCCAGTTGATCCCAGATCTTCTGAGGTAGAATCCCCTCACTTTGGGAGTCTTTTCAAAATTGTTCTTTTGGGAAGGCCATAATTTGAACATTTGTCACAGAATATCAGGAAATATATTTTCCTCAAAAGGGTGGTGACTGCCTAGAATGCCCTCTCAGTGAAAATGGTGAAGACAAAACAGTAATAGAATTTTTAAAAATGTGTGGGATAGGTACAGAGGATCTCTATATAGCAAGAGGATGGAATCCAATCGTACAACATTTCAACTCAAAGCAAAAGTTAAATGACTCTTTGTAGTCATGAAGGTGGGGAGGTAATCTGCACAGAGTAGCAGTTACAACCCTTAACTATGACATGGGGGTGGTAATCTGCACGGAGTGGCAATTACAATCCTAAACAAAGGCATGAAGTAGGCCTGGATTTAGAGATAGGCAACATGAATAACTGCCTAGTGTACCAGATTTTGAAAGCACATAATAACTGTGCTAAACAGAAGCCTGAGTCTACTTACTTCAGAACACAGCTTCTCAAACTGTGAGACAAGACCTGGGTGAATGCTTCAGAGAACATCGTCTGTGTCATCCATGGGTTGTACCCTTTCTGTGGTTGTGTGAATTGGGGTATTTAGCCACAAAAAAATTAGCAAGTACTGCATTATAATCATAGGAGCCAACTTTTCAAAATTATTGGGGGTGCTAAGCCCAATGGAAATTACCCCTCCCTGGACACATACAAGGAATTTTCTCAATATTGGGGGTGCTCAAGCACCCACAGCAACCACAGAGTCGGCTCCAATGATTATAATCATGCTTTATGATCTCTGGAGGAGAAACCTCCCATCTCCCCCACTCTCCATTCCACCCGGATTGGAGGAGTAGTCTAATGGTCAGAGCAGTGGTCTTAGAACTAAGGGAGTCCAGTTCAAATCCCTCTGCAGCTCTTTCTGATCTTGGGAAAGTCACTTAACCCTCAATTGCCTCAGCCACAAACTCAGATTATGAACCCTACAGATACAGAAAGCCACCTGCTATACCTAAATGTACACCACTTCAATAGCTTTTGGGCTTGCAGGCAGTATATAAGAAATTAAATAAATAAAATTAAGGCACACTCCCCACCCTTGCCTGCCCCTTAATATGAATTTCTGCTTTAGGTGTTTAACATGAGACTCAACATTCACTGTTAACATAGCACGTTAACATTTTTTTTAGCTCTTCATTGGCAGTTAATGTGCATAAAACTCATCTTAATCTCCTAACGCAGTTTAATAAATAGGTCCCTAAAGCACAGACTATGTAATGATGATGGTAATTAAGATAAGCATGCTCAGAACTAAAAAAACACAAGAGAAATCAGAAGCACTCATTTCTAAAGTATTTCACCATAAAACAGAAACAGAAATAATCCATTCCATATTTGTAATTCAGGGTAAATACCTAGAAGTTTAATCCATTTCTAAATCCTGTCTGCATCATGAACACCCAAAACCTGAGAACTGACACAGTTTCAATTTAAAAAAAAAAAAAGCTCAGTCTTTAACTTCTCACTGAATTATGCAAAAACATGCTTGCAAAACTGCTTCCTTATGATTTATAAGTGGCAGCATTTCATGGCTTGCTCAATGTCCAATTAATCCAAATGAAATAGTAGGAAAATATGTCAGAACTCCAGGAAATCTCACATGACATGGGGAATGGAAAAAAGAAACAGAAAATGTACAGTTCTTCATAACTGGACAAAATCTAGAAGGCGACAGCTGATTCATAACAACTAAAACAGCAGCTTCTATAGCAGAGAAAAACAACAGAAATGAAATATCTCACCACATGTTCATATCCAGTGAATGATAAGTGTGTAAATAAGCAGACAAATGGAAAAACTAATAGGGTTGCCAACTGGATTCACTTTTTTTTTTTAACCTCGCATTTCCCATGGTTTCAAACTTGCATTTTTGCTTTGCACAGATTGCCTCATCTATGTAGTTTTCTTGATTTTGATTATAGTAACATAGTAAATGACGGCAGATAAAGACCTGTACGGTCCATCCAGTCTTCCACACTCTCATCCACACCTTTCTAATATCTTGACTGGAGTACTGTAATTCAATTTATACAGGCATTTCCTCCAAACAGCTAATACCTCTGTTCATTTATCTACACTGGCTACCAGTTCACTACCATATCCCTTTTAAAATCATGTGTCTAGCCCACAAGGCTTATCACATAGGAGAACCATCATATTTGGCTACTCTCACGATCCCCATACCCTTTCCCAGGCTCTTAGATCATTAGATTCCCACCACTTGGTCCTCCCTAATCCCAGACAAGCTCATTACAAAATCAACCAGAATCTCTGCATTTTATTATTTGGCCCCCAAAATATGGAACAACCAACCCCCCCACCCCCATATTCGATCAGAGCAATCTTTTCCAAAATTTAAAGTTGCCCTAAAACCCCATTTTTTCAGCATGGCTTTAGGCAGTATAGCAGCACTGTCAGCGACCAAGGTTTGAATCCTAGGGCCCATATAGAGAGTCACACACATTTATTTGTACTCCTTGTTTGTGTGTTTGGTTTTAATCTTTCCTATTAATTCCTCTGGCATTCTTTTCTAATAATGTTATCTTTGGGAACCACCTTGACCGCACACCAGATTAGGCAGTATATCAAATTTTACAATAAACATGAACAAAAAGACTTAGTCCAACAGCAATGAAGCACAGCAAACAGATGGCTGGACAATATGTCACAGACAGTATGGGACAAAAACAACTTTATTGAAAGAATACCTGACACAGCCACATTTCACAGAGCACCGGCATCAGGGGTGAACATGCATCTGTGTTTTCTCAAACATATGTTCTAACTACCTTACTCTAATGATAAACATATGTCAGTTATGGTTAAATACCTCCAAAGTATTTAAAACAAATTCCAATACACCACTCGGTACAGAGCCTTTCAACAGCTTTTGTGTCCACGTCGGGTATTTTATCAATAAAGTTTTTGTGCCATACTGCCTGTGACTTATTGGCCAGCTGGCCTTGTTCATCATGCTCCACTTTTTTCAGGACAGGTTGATCTAGTCCTAGTTTTTGCTCCTTTACATGAATGGACTTGTAGGTCTGATGTCCCTGCTGAACAGGGGTGGGAACACTCCAGCATTAAAAGCTATAACTGAGTTTGATTTTCTATATTAACACATGCAATGGAGGCAATGCATACAAATAGATCTTATGCATATTAATTATGCAAATCCTGAAAACCCCGCAGGTGTAGAAGTTGCCACAGGATTCCTGCGGAGATGGAAATAGTTGCCATGGGATTCTCATAGGAGTGTAGTGAAAATCTCTGGTGACTCCAGAATGAGGCTTGGAATGCACCAAGAGAGGCAACTGGAACACCAGACTGAGGCTTGGAAGACTCATTGGTTGAATAGTAAATACTGTCTAAAAAACTACAGGAGGCTTTTGGAGTTGGGAGGAAACAGAGGGCTGCAGGTATAGGAGGGGAAGGAGGAGATAAATTGTGGGGACGGAATGGATCTTATTGGGTTCAAGTGGGTTTGGGTTAGATTCCATTGAGGATGGGTGAAATTTCTGTCCCCATGCAACTCTCTACTTATAATTCAACCTATATGATTTTGTATTAATAAGTAACAGAAGGACAAACTGCAGTTAGCTGGTAAAATATCTGCATAAAGTACTGGAAATAAGTGTCAGAAAGAAGACACATGAAATACAGAGATCCTATTAAAAGAGGTACTTGTATATAGCAACAGCCTATTGCCTGCTTTGAAAATAAGTAAGGGTTTTTTTTGAGAAATCTTATTAGCAATTTCCACAAAGAAATTCTAGCATTGACATGTGGGAATGAAATCCACATGTAAATGGATGTAAATGTACATGGATGTCTATAATGAGTAGAAATTGCAAAGGGGTTTGCTGGAGGTGTGGTTTCTGTTGTGTTATGTTGTAAGTATTCGCTTTTTTCATAGAATTCAGCACGACTATGCAAATTCCACTGAAGAAGCCTTAGGGTGAAATGGGAAGCCCGTTGGGATTGATTAAGATAAGTGTCTGAAGTTCTAATGACAACTGGTTTTGCTGAAGACAGAGTGTTGGATACTATTATAATAATGATGCTTTATTGATATATTTTTCCGCAGACCAGTCGCCGACCAACTGCAGCCAGGCCCGTTCGTGCTCCAGCTGTTGCCGCTCACCTCCGGTTCCATTTTCATCTCTCCGGGCTGCTTCCTGCTTCTTTTGCACTTTGTCAGTGCCTCCTAGTACTCAGCCTGCCTCTTATTTGCTCCTGTCTGTACACCAACCATTGTTCATCGCGGCAGCGCCATTGGGCCTTTAACACCTCATCTCCTGGTTGCTGCATCCATCGTTTAGGGTGCTGGTGTGAACAGTTAAGAAGCAGTTTCCATCGCTACTTGCAACATGCTATTCCAGCTTGGCCAGTCCGGCCACTTCACATTTTTTCCTGCCTTCAACGGTTCTAATCGTGTCCTGCTTCTTTCTCCTGGTCTGGATGGGTATTTCACCTGCTCCCCATCATGGATTGCCTTGCAGACAGTTGTACAAGCTACTCTGAACCGTCTCAGCATCTGGAGTCTAACGACGACCAGCCTATCTCTGAAAGCCATCTTCAGAATTTCAACATATTGCCTACAGTCCTTCCTAATAAAATGTCCCTAGCCCTTTTTTTGTCTCTCTTACTCTTTCCCTATTTCTTCTAACACTGTTCCTTCTCTCTTATTTAATGTAATTGTATTTGTAAAACAATTGGTCTGGCTATTGCCTTATCAGTACATTGTAAGCCACTTTGAGTCCGCATCCCTGTGGAAAAAAGTGGGATATTAATGTGCAAATAAATAAAATAAATAAATAACAAATTTTATAAAAAATGAAAAAACATTAAACTTTACATAATGAAAAAATGATTAAATAAAATAAAGTGTTGTATCTATTAGAATAGCATTTTTTCCAGAGGGGGAGGGGGTTCAGAACTGGGATTTGTATATTACAATTCCTGTATCCATATTTAATTTATTCTATCAATGTGCTTTGACTTCATGGGGAGTACAATGGAAGCCACATTGAGCCTGCAAATAGGTGGGGAAATGTGGGATACAAATGTAAACAATAAATAAATAAATAAAGTATATTTAGGGAGGTTAAGGAGGTTTTGGCAGATGATTATGATAATATCTGTTGAGACTAGAATCATCCATAATGAAAAAGAGTCCACGGACAATTTACTACTTACTACTACTTAACATTTCTAAAGCGCTACTAGGGTTACGCAGCGCTGTAATTTCTGAGATCTCTTCCTCCATTTGAAGAATTTAAAACATATTTATGGGTTTTGCTAAGCACTATATTCATTCTGTGTTTTTGGAGTTAGTGGTTAACATGTTAGATTATTTGAATGAATACTTCCTTTTGATTATTAAAAAGTGGAGGTGTGGTTTGGACATGACATAAGTACATAAGCACTGCCATAATGGGAAAAGACCAAGGGTCCATCAAGCCCAGCATCCTGTCTCCGACAGCAGCCAATCCAGGCTTCAAGAACTTGGCAACCCCCCCCCCCCCCCCCAAAAAAAAAAAATTTAATAATGTTCAATGGACTTTTCCCTCAGGAATCTGTCCAAACCCCCTTTAAAATCCATAAGGCCAGCTGCTGTCACTACATTCTCCGGCAACGAGTTCCAGAGTCTAACTACATGCTGAGTAAAGAAAAACTTTCTCCTATTTGTTTTAAATCTACCATATTCTAGCTTCATCTTGTGTCCCCTAGTTCTATTATTGTTTGAAAGTGTAAACAAACGCTTCACATCTGTCCGCTCATTATCTTGTAGACTTCTATCATATCACCCCTCAGCCGCCTTTTCTCCAAGCTGAAGAGCCCTAACCTTCTCAGCCTTTCCTCATAGGGAAGTCGTTCCATTCTCTTTATCATTTTCATCGCCCTTCTCTGCACCTTTTCTAATTCCTTTATATCTTTTTTGAGATGCGGCGACCAGAATTGGACACAATACTCGAGGTGCGATCGCACCATGGAGCAATACAACGGCATTATAACATCCTCGTGTTTGTTTTCCATCCCTTTCCTAATAATACTCAACATACTGTGCGCTTTCTTAGCCGCGGCAGCACACTGGGCAGACGTTTTTAACATCTTATCAACGATGACTCCCAGATCCCTTTCTAGGACCGTAACTCCTAACGTGGAACCTTGCATGACATAGCTGTAATTTGGGTTCCTCTTACCCACATGCATCACTTTGCACTTGTCAACATTGAACTTCATCCGCCACTTGGACGTCTCGCAAGGTCCTCCTGTAATCTTTCACACTCCTCCTGCAACTTGACGACCCTGAATAATTTTGTGTAATCTGCAAATTTAATTACCTCACTAGTTACTCCCATCTCTAGGTCATTTATAAATATGCTAAAAAGCAGCGGTCCCAACACAGACCCCTGCGGGACCCCACTAACTACCCTTCTCCACTGAGACCTGGGTGTATTTTCCATTTCATAAAGGGAATGTACATGTATGACCTAACATTTCCTTGTGGGGATTTACAGGTGCTCCCTGGCATATACCATATTTAAAAAGTGCTTCTATCAGCCAGCTTTTTACAAGAGGGATTAAAGCAGGTATCCTCCTCATTCCCTTGTTTATTTCTCCCTCTAAAATTGGAAAGAAAGAACAATTGCAATATTTGTAGTTAACCGACGGCACTTATATGTCTAAAGGGCAAATCTACAACCAAGTGCCCCCATTTAGGCACCCTGAAGCCACACAGTAGAAGCCTATTCTATTATGGCACCTGTTCTGTCATACAAAACTAACATAGCCTGGAATCAGCGTGTTTATTTAGGTGATTGCTGTTGCACCAGCCATAGACATGGCATAACTGTGGATGCCTGAATACTGCAGGGATGCAGGTAACTTACAGTGTTCCATATGTTTTGTGTACAACTAAGAACCCCACCCATGCCCCGCCCATGTGAACACCCCTTGCGTATGAGTGCTGTATAAGTTATGTACACCATGAAAGAATAGCAGTTAGGTGCCCTGCTGACACTTTTGCCGGTAACTACACACTTCCATATTCAAGTGCTAGCATTATATACGTTTATGCAAATGCTGGTGCCTAGATTAAGGAATTTCCCTTATAGGTATGCAAAATGGCTCACATTGTAAGTGCCAACCTTTCGACTTCCAAAGGTTAAGTGTCGGTACCTACACAGGTAAGTTCCAGAGTTTTTGCCACTGATTTTCCCCACATGTAAAATGGGTGCTCTCGCTACCCATGCTAGCAAATTCACAAGCATTCCTGCAGGTATTTCAGAAAAGGCTGTATGTCAGCAAATCCTCAGGGACGGAGCAAGGTTATTAGAGAACGAAGTTTTCCCCTGGGTTCATCTTTAATACAATCAAACTATAGTTTCCCATTATCCCAAGAAGTTCTTATCAAACTTTATTCCTAACACTTCGAGATGAACTTTCAACCTTACATCCCTCTCACTAGTTTTCAGGCCTCTAGTCTGCTCCCCTCCCCCCCCCCCCCAAAAAAAAAAAAGATATCATGCTTTTAAATATTAAGGACCAAATTCTATAAACAGCACTGAAAAATCAGTGCTGAAAAAATAATGTGCGAAGTCTTACTCTATAAATGGTGCTGAAAGTTAGGCATCATTTATAGAATACACTTAGAGGTAAATTCTATAAGTAGCACCTAAAAAATCGGTGCTGAAAATTTAACACGTTTCGCACAATTCTATAATAAGTATGCATCCTTTATGGAATCGTGCTTAATGCTGGCATTAATCAATATCAACATGCATAAAACTTGCAAACACCCCCAGAATGCCCCATCCACACCTGTTACGTGTTAGCATTTACATTGTTATAGAATATGATATGCATGTAAATTCTAATTATTGCCAATTAGTGCTGAGAATTGGTTGTTTTCACCCAATTATTAGCACTGACTGGCTCGTTACTTAATTAAGTTATACAAGTAAAATAGGTTTACACCTAATTTAATGCACGTAACTTGTAGTACTATATATAGAATCCGGGCCTTAGCGCCTAACTTTAGACATGAGGATTTACACCAAGTAAACCCTGGTATAAATCCTCACGTTTAAATTAGGTGTGGATCCCCCTTATTTTATAACAGCACACATAAATTCTGGGAATTCCTCCGATCTGCCCATGACCCTCCCAAGGCCATGCTCCCTTTTCGGAGCCGTGCGTGAAACTTACATGTGGATCTGTGTGATTTAAAATGTGCATGTAAGTTTCAAGAAATGCCAATTAGTGCCAATTAATTATTAGCACCCAATTATCAGTGCTAGTTGGCTCATTAATCAATCAAATTGCACAAGCAAATTGGGTGCGCACCTAAATTTGCATGTGCAATTTTAAGCACCATTTATAGAATTTCAGGGCAAAAACGCACACGTGCGTGTATGTGTGTGCACAATGAAAGAGAGCAATTTTTTACCCAGTTAAATGGGGTATTTGAATATTGCCCACCCTCCCTACACATAAAAGTAAACATTGATGGTTCTTTGAGCTCATGCGGATGTCAGGATCTATATGATTTCAACAATCTTTGCTGCCCCCCTCCCCACAAGGAGTTGCCGGCCTAGGCAACTGCCTGGTCTAGCCGAATGGTTGGGCCAGCACTGCAGATCCATCGCTAACATACCATCGAAATAAACACTTCCTGACCTGCACATTTCATTTTTGAACTGTACATTCTATGTAAAAGAGGGCTTTAAATGTATTTTCAAAAACACCAAGTGGTTCAATATAGAGAACTTACCAAAACATGACAGATATCGTGAACTGTCAAACACTATATATGCCAGGAACAAACAAATAGGAGTGATAGTTAAAAAAAACAAAGGCAAATAGAAAACTACATTTAAAACAAAAAAAAAATCAATCACAGTTCAGGTTAGTTAAAATGGATTTTAACCTGATGCTTAGAAAAAGCTAACTCAGCAAAATAAGAGAGCATTGGATCCAATGAGAAGAAATGCCCCCCCCCCCCCCCTCTGTTTTTCCTGGTCAGCAGGAAAAGTGTCCATGTAAATGGAGACAGGGCCATGTGTGTATCCGTTAGGATTGTGGAATGCTCACATTTCCTGTGTTTGGATTTCCTGTAATCCTACCATCCACCAGAGTGCTATCTACTGAGAACACTTTTTTTTCTTTTTTTTTTTTGTTCTGCTCACATGGTTGCTTTTCCTTCCTGTTCTTTCTTTCCAGCTATAGTGCCTGCTTACTGTGCAGGACGGTTCATGGATACAAATCACAACTCTTATATTTTCACAAAACACGCTGGATAATCATAAATTGGCCAGGGATTTGGGTGCTTTGTTGCATGTTGCTTTTTGAGAAGAGGATTAGAACTAGTAAGTGAAGACATATGTCCACTTTCAACGGTGCCTGGAAAACTATATCTCTGCTCAAGATGGAATAATGGATTTTGGTGTAATACGCAAACTCGGAATAGAAACTCAAACTGCTTAAGTCCTGGTAAGTTTTGCTAAATCAAAGGAGCTGTTAATAGTGCAGAGGAGATGACTAGGTTAAAAACACAAATATTTTATGCTGTGTAAACAAGCAAGAGGGGATCAATACATGCACTAAAAATGAGAAGTTTAATTGATCATTAAGCATGACTGTAGATGAGGGACCATTTTTTTCATATGAAAATCAGTTTTATTCTATTTCCAAATATTGTATGTTACTTTTTGATATAGTATATCATAAGTGTAATTTATTTGATTAAGAACAACCTGACATGTTTTTTTTATTATTTTAATCCGCCTGGCATTGCAGAACAATAGTTTTGAATGGTATTTTGTTCCTGTGATTTTCATATTTCCCACAGTTCATATGGGTACACAGGGATCCCCCCCCCCCCCTTTTTTTTATTGTCTTCATTGCTACAACTAGTCTGGTTCAAAAGTGCTGTAGTAATTCATTAAAAATTAAGGCATGGTTTTTCCACTTTGAAATCAGAAAGGAAGCTGAGATTAGTAGCTATTTGGGCAGGTCTGGGAGAATAAATACATTTGCTATTCACAGAGATTGCATGGGAGCCTGAAGAGGGACTAATATGGATACTCAGGGAAGCAGGTCTTGCCTGCCTTGTTCTAAGCTGGCACTTCATAAACCTGTCCTGGGAACTTCATAGTTGGCCATGTACTCAGGAAATGACCATGATGCATTCACTGCTGACTCAACAGGTTGTGGCACCCTGAGCCATCTGTTGCTTTGGTGCCTCCCTCCCCTCTATCTGCATTGATGCCTCCCCACTAGGGCCACCGAGAGGGGGGGGGCAAAATTCTCTAGGCTCGGGCCACAAAGGAGGGCCCGGTACTGGAGTCTCTTGCCCTCACATGCTCCCAGGCCGCTGTCGCCGGAGTCCCATCTCCACTTGCCAACCCTCAGCTCCCTTCTGTCTGTCGTTCGACCCCCCTGCATTAAAAAAAAATCTCTAAAGCAGCAGCACAGCATCTTCTCTGCCAAAGTGGCAGATCGCCTCAGGCGGGCCTTCCCTCACTGTATTCCGCCCTCCTCTAATGTAATTTCCTATTTCCGTGAGGGCGGGACACAGTGAGGGAAGGCCCACCCGAGGCGATCTGCTGCTTTCCCAGAAAAGGCACTGCGCCTGCTGCTTTACAGATTTTTTTTTTTTTAATTGAAATGAAGGGGGTCGGATGGCAGGCAGAAGGGAGCAGAGGGTAGGTAGGTGGAGACTGGGACCTGTGGCGCCGGTGGCATGGGACCAGGAGAGGGAGGTGACAGCAGTAGCGATTGAGGGGTGGGGGGGGGGCGATCCTTGGGGGGGCAGAGTGGCAGCGATCCTGGGGGGGTGCGGCAATCCTGGGGGGGCGCGGCAATCCAGGGAGGGGCGGAGCCTTGTCCCAGGCCCGGCTCAGTCTCTCTGCGGCCCTGCTCCTCACCACCACCCCCCCAACATCAGCTCTACCTTTTACAGCATCGAGGGTATATCACTTTGCTCTCACTGCTGTGCTCGCCTCCACCTTCACACCCAGGTTTAAATGTGAGAACAGAAGTAACTGTTCTCACATTTAAACCTGCAGAGGTGCCGATGGCCTTGCAGAGAAGAGCACAGTGGTGACAGCAAAACAAGCTCTCGCTGCTGTGAAGGCGGAGTCAGTGAGGCAGGCCTTTGCAACCCTGAGCTAGTGCCTCACCTGGCTCATGCCTTGAGCTAGCCTTCCTTGCATTGGAGATTCAGCATATGCTAATTTCTCTCATACATATTTGTTGTGGATATATACATAAGTATTGCCATACTGGGAAAGATCAAAGGTCCATCGAGCCCAGCATCCTGTTTCCAACAGTGGCCAATCCAGGTCACAAATACCCGGCAAGATCCCAAAAATGTACAGAACATTTTATACTGCTTATCCCAGAAATAGTGGGTTTTCCCCAAGTCCATTTAATAATGGTCTATGGACTTTTCCTTTAGGAAGCCCTCCAAATCTTTTTTAAACTCCGCTAAGCTAACCGCTTTTACCACATTCTCTGGCAACGAATTCCAGAGTTTAATTACACGTTGAGTGAAGAAACATTTTCTCCGATTCCTCGATATTCGCCAAATAATGAGTGAGAATGACCAGGGCAATACAAAGTCTTTATTGTAAACTTGAAAGCAGCACAGCATAAACTTATCCTGCAGTCTCGACTGGCTGGTTCGGGAATCTGTGTCCTAAGCTACTTTATTTCACTATGCATTTGTGAAAAGGGCCATGGAAGCTAAAGCAAAGTTGTTCAGGTGACAGAACTCACCTACATTTAAGCACATGGGCAAAGATGGCTTCCAGAAAAGATCCAGAAACAGAGGGCTGATTGATATGTCTTTATGGTTGGAGCCAGCAGTGAAATAACGCATGAAAGGCAATTCTGTAAGGCACGCTTAAAGTTGGACACCAGTTGTACATCAAAATGTATAAAATAGTGGCACTTACGTGTAGGATTGGTGCCATTAATTGGCTCATATGCATGCAAGTGCTTGGCTCTGTCCTATAAAATTGGCATGTAAGTTGCATAACACATAACAAGGTGGACTGTACCTGTGGGCGGAGAATGGGCATGTCAGATCTGCGCAAATTATAGAATACTGTTAGGTGCATGTACTGCATGACCCACTTAGGTGCAGCAACTAATGCAAGCTGCTGACCTGGCAAAAGTGACTGCACTTAATATGGACTCCTTTACTAGATCAACTACACAATAACCTCTCTCACAGTTGAACTTATGTATTACTCCCGTGACTACTATGATTTGTTATAGTAATAATTCTTGTCTAGCCTTAACTTGAACATGTATACTAATGCTTTGTCATTGTTAACCTGTTATGTTGGCTAATTGTATTTATTTTAGCCATTTTGTTATCTTCTATAAAACACAACAAAAATATTGGAACTAAAAAAGTTTCAGCGTCCCAAAGGCACTTTGTACTTGTATTTTATAATGCGTTAGGCACGCCTCAACACTGTTACAGAATTGGGGCTAATTGAACCCCTTGTGGCTCCTTAATTTTGGTGCCAATATATAGAGTTACTCCCATAGGGCCAGATTCTATATGTTGCGCTTAAAAAATCCACACGGAAAACATTTCCAGATAAGTGTATTCTATAAGCGGTGCCTAGATTTAGGCATGGTATATAGAATACGCTTAGTTGATATCCCAGCACCTAAAACTATGTGCCTCCATCTACACCAATGAAAATGTGGCGTAAATCCTGGCACTTAGATTTAGGTGCAGAAGGCCATATTCTATAACAATGTGCATAAATTTTGGACCACCCATGAAAAGCCCATTTCCCCACCCATAACCGTGCCCCTTTTTTCCTGCATGCATTAAAATTTAGGTGCAATGCGTTACAGAATACGCTCATGGAGTTGTGCACATAAATTCTAATTATTGCCAATTAGTGCTCATTATTGCTTGATAAGTGCTGTTAACTACGCTAATTGGCTTGTTAAGCCAATTACGTTACATGCATTGTTATAGAATACACTTGGATTTTGGTGCAGAATCCTAGGCGAGCTACATAGAATCTGGGAGACAGTAACTCCCTCTTTCACCTCATCAGCAGATAAGCCGAGGATGGCCTATGTGCTCTGGAAGATGAAAGCTCTGGTCAGCTCCTTTAAATCTACTTTAGGATGAATATAGAAGGTATGATGACTTCTACAGTGGACTTAAGTGAATAGATGCAGTCATAGAGCCCCTGTGGTGTACCTCTCATGTGTAAAGGAAAGCACTGAAAGTGACCAACTTCATCTTCCAGTGGGTCTTATCAGATCAATACGGATAAAAGAGATACAGCTATCCTAGCACTGTCTCTTAACATATTTTAAGCAATGCCTTCTTCTTTTTCTAATTTTCCTAACACATTTCTTAGATTCCATTCCTGTGGAATCAGAATAAAAGGGAAAAGGGTAGCTTGGCATTGCTCCCATGATTTTCCATAGAAGGAAAACAATTTAAAATACATTTTTCCTCCTAGCAAAGGTTAAGATGGCCTTGCTTATTGTTGTAAGTATAGTCAGGGTAGAGGTCTTGGGATGTGCATAAAGGGCCTCATAGAAGTGCACTTCATGTAACAAATAGCACAAATGCTTGGATATACACAAGATGTCATGTTTTTGCACTATTTTTCACAAGACCAGTCTTGCAAAGTCACTTCACAATAGTAAACGTTTGCAGTCTGCTTCAGTTTATTTAAATTTTCTATTAACGAGCTACTGTGATGCAGATTTATGTAAACCAGCGTATTAATAGTAAAAATTGTGAAAATCAGCAAGTAAAAAAGTCTTCAGTGACCCATTTTCGTAAGAAAGCTAACTGCATCTCTGGATCAGTAGTCACTTTTCTTCATGTCTCAGAAAAAACAAAAAGTTCTCCCTTCACATGGCCGATTTGAAGGGCCTTCATAGTCTGCTTAAGCAACTAATCTCATCGCCCCCTCTCAGGGAGGGGGGCTCCAATCCCTAGTAGTTTAATGACTCCCTAATCCCCCTTCTCCTGCCTTTAGTATAGGTTTCCGCACTCCAGGAAAACTGCAAAGCTCTGATGTTTCAGTAGCCCCATAATCCCCCCAGCCCTACCCCCTATAATGTTTAAAGATCCTCCAGCACACTGCATGTTCCTGAGTACCATGAGACTACCTCTCTAGGGGTCGTGTCCTCGGACCCTTTTAGTGAGTTGAGTCCTGGAGCTGAGGGGTGGAGAGGGTGGGGCTGGCCTTCAGATTTTTATAAGTTAAGAGATGGAGTGAAGAGAGGGAAGAGATTTGGTGGGGATAGAGTATCTTACACATTTAAAATCATTTTTCCCTACATCTGACCTGGGAGGAGGGAAGTTTGGGAGTCACTAAACTACCAGGGATTGGAGGTCTTGAGGGAGGGGGGAATTCTAAAGGCCTCTAAAGCAGGGTATAATAGCCTTTTGAATGGTGCTGCTGCCTGAAGAAGGGAGAAATTTGTCTTTTTAGTTTGCTTTTTCTCTTACAAATTTCTCATGTTGCTGTGGCTGGGAATTTGTGAAGCTCCTGGCTGTGGCAACATGTGAAAACTTTCTTGTGAAATTTTAATTACAGTATGTAAATGAGCCATATAAGTACTATTTCATCTTTATAAAATAATGTAACAGAAAAAAGGAAAACAATCCAAGGACAATATGATATGTATAAATGTTTGGTTTTTATCGTTTCTTTCTTTATGATATTGTTTTAGTGAAACATTTTGAATGGTGTGTTTCATCAGTAATATGGTATATAAAACATTTAAATAAAGCAAGAAAGAAAATTCTTTCACAACTCAACTATTGGCTATCAGGGCACACAAACCTATTTCATAGCACAGAACTTAGCTGTAATAAGTGCTCCTGGTTTCAGTTGTCATTCCCATATCAATAGAGATGTTCATCCAATTATTGATATATAAGGATCATTTCAAAATCCTCACTAGTCCAATATGCTGCCGGTATCAGGACCATACCATCTTATTGTGGAAAAGAGGGGTATACCATTCTGCTACATTATCCTGCTGGGATGATTGCAATGGTTCCATCTGCCCATATGTATAAGCCACAGACCCCTAGTGAATGTGGTAGTGGTGTCTGGATTTCTGTGATAGCGTTGTAGTGCTTCTGTTTAGTAATCTACTGTACCTTTGGCCTAGTTAAAGAATGTCCAATGTAAAGTCTCCCTTGAATCTTAAGTTAGTCCTTGTGTAAAGTGGGTGCACAGGTCAGATGTTTCTGGAGAGCTTGAGCCACAAACTGAGGGGTAAAAAAAAAAAAAGTGAGAGAAGCATCAACCAGGAGCTAAACAGCAGAAGGTACTATAGGGAAATCGTCCCCTTGAAAGTGAGAAAGTCTTTGTGGGAAAGGATCCCAGAGAAGAGCAACTGTGAAAAATCAGAAGGGAATAGGTTTGCTCAGTACCTGGGAAACCCCCAACAACAGACTGATCATTAATGAAAGAGATCACAGACACAAATGAAGATGTAAGATATATGGCCCTATTATGTTTACTTAATGCTATACTACCTCAGAAAACAGAGAAATGCTCGTTTTGCACCAATCCTCAATAAGGTCTGTTGAAACACCCAATAGCTGTTTGAGTATTTATAGGGGGGAAAAGAAAAGGGAAAGCTATGCCTGAGCTTTGAAGGGAATTCCTTCACCGAAACCTGTGTGTGCTGAATGAAGAGAGGGAGAGGATCAGCATACAAATAATGGTTTGGAGGGCCCTTTAGAATAGGAACCACAAGATGCAAAGCCTCAAGACTAGGTACCTCCTACATATATGATATTAGATGCATGACTAAAGTCCTTCTGTCTGTGTTTACTAAAATATTAAAATTCAGTGTGTAATATCAAAGGTCCCAAACACTGATTTAAACCAGCACAGCAAGGCTTCTAAATGTGAATTTTCCTTAACAAAACTTGAGAACAGAAACAGGATACTTACCTTATTTGAGTCCAGTTATGCTCCACCAATTCTCATGCCTGACTAAGCAAGAAATTTCAGAAATCCTTTATAAGGACCAAGCATGACTACTACTTCAAAGTAAATTTATCCTTCATGATTTACATAGTCAAAGGCCTTGCTGTGGTATTCTTTTGTCTTTTGAAAGATCCATCTCCCATCCATGATTATGTTTCTTATTCCTTGCCCTATGCTGAACCCTGCTTGAACTTCAGGCAGTTCTTGTTTCAGGCATGGCTGTAGTCTCCACTGAATGATCTTGAGTAGCATCTTGCTGATGTGTGGGATCAGAGTGATTGTGAGATAATATCCACAGCCAATTGGATCACCTTTCTCCAGTACTGGTAAGAACAAAGGTCTTTGCCAGTGAGTTGGCTATGATGTTGTCTTTCAAATTTCTGGGCAGAGCCTTGTTAGTATTGTAACAACTGAATCTTTGACAAAGTTCTGCATAGATGACTTGTAAATAAACTGAATGCCCTCACTATAGGCCCTAAAGTGACTGGCTGAGTTAGGAATTAGTTGAGTGGAAGTTGACAATGGGCAGTTGTAAATGGAGCGCTGAGGAAATGGACATTACAAGTGGTATGCTGCAAGATCGAATCTTGGTTCAATTCCCTTTAACAGTTTTGTAATCGATGTTGAGGAAGAGCAATCTGATAAGTTTTGCCTCTTTGTTGCCTCTTTGCTGATGATACCAAAATTTGCAATAGGGTAGATACCCCTGATGTTGTGTATAACATGAGGAAGGACCTAGCAAAGCCTTAAGAATAGTCTAGAATTTTAATGCTAAAAAATGCAGGGTCAAGAAATTGGGCTACAAAAACCCAAGTATAGGGGTTGAAGTATGCCTGTGCAAAAAAGAGAAGCAAAACTTGGGGGTGCTCGAATGTGATGATCTTAAAGTGGCCAAACAGGTAGAAAAGGCAACATCAAAAGCCAGAAGGATGTTTGGGTGCATAGGGAGAGGAACCCAAAAGGTCACACAGCTCTAGATTTTTTCCCACTGGCAGTTTCCAGTCTGTACTAACCATCACAGTAGGCCTCAGCTATTCTCCCATCTCACAGAATATCACGCACTTCCTCACAGTCTCTCACCCACACCTCTGATTATATAACCTTCCATTAAATGTGCAGCATAAGTACCAAACAATGAGACGGCCCATTTTCCATCTGTCCTAGAGATGATAGACTGCATACATGTGCAGTATGTAAGGAGGAAGGAGGGAGTGGGAACGGAACCAGGCTCTTCAAAAAAACAGACAAAAGATGTCCAATATTTCAAATATGAAGTTTATTGAGGAACAACTCTACAAGGTATCCTGTTTCGGCATGTGAAGTGCCTTCTTCAGGAGTCTATATGAACATAAAAAATAATGATAAGAACAGATGAACATAAAAAAATAAAATAATAATAATAAAATATTTTATATCACTGAAAGATAAAAAGCAAAAAGGGTGAACCAGATATGAATAAAAATATCAAAGTATATACACACATGATGACAAGGGACAATTGAAAAACAAAATAAACAATAATATGTTTCCATTGGCGATTAAAATATAAATCACGGTAAATAACTGACAAAGGTGTGGTGTACATAATAAAAGTAAAAGAAAAAATACATTATGAACAGGGTTAAGAAGTCCACACATATACTGGATTTCAGTACTAACCTTGATACTTTGTCTGAGAGTAAGTTCACAAAACTTGTACTGGAATAGAGTCTCTAATGAATTGTGTGCTGGTCTGCAAAAATATGTTAGTGGTAGTAAGAGAGGAAAAGAGCGAGCGGGCGCTTACATTAGCTGTGTTCAGAAAAATGCTGTGCAGAGTACAAAACCGTGGCAGTAGACAGAAGGGTATACACAGACGAAAATGGGTAATTAGAGAACCAATTGTGGATTGAGTAATGAGAGTGAAAACATGTGAAAGAGACGAAAGTAGGGGGTTAAAAACATAGGAGAGACAAAAAAAAATGAAGATGTAATGATGAACAGGTATGTGAGGAGCAGATATGTAAGGAGCGGTAAAATATGCCGCGTGGTTTAGAAAGAAGAGGCACCCGTACCTCAAAAGGACCCTTAATGCACATTAGATGTGAAAAAGCAGCGAAGTGTTCCGTGTGGCTTACAGAGGAAAGGTATAGATTAAGTAGATGTGGTGGAAGACTGGGAATGGAAAATAAAGCCGGTGATGATACAGCGGTAAAGTAAATAGAGTAGTAAAGTAGAAATAGTAAAAAGGCAGTGAGACAGAGTGCGTGGCATCCATACCTTGAAAAAGACCCTTGGTGCGCAGTTGAAAATTTGGCTGCTAGACACTGCTAGCTAAATCGTAGAAAAAACAGGTACTGTATGTGGAGGGGTTTAAAAGGACAAAAGGGTGCCAAAAGGAGGCGCATGGGTAGGAGATAGCACCATGGAGTACGGCACTGAGGAAGGGGAAAAACTAAGCATAGAAAGTGTGGGAACGTGTGCTTGTGTGATGATGTGGAGTGAAGGATGGGGTGTATGAATGTGAGGAGTGGAACGGCATTGTGAGAAATGGCACAGGCATGGTGGAAACATAGTTGTGTAGGCTAATAGTGAACGGAATCGTGTCTATAAAAATGGGCACTGTAAATATTAACAACAAAAGTGTATGGATACACAAAATTAACCATAAAGTGGTAACAAAAATAGTGGATATGGGCTAAAGGACTGCAATTAATACTTACAGAGTTTCATGAACGCAAGGTAATAAATATGGCCATAAACCATGAGATACTTCGATATAATAAAAACATGAATGTAGTTATATTGTCGAACTATATAGCTGTCTCTAATATTTGTACATGTTAAATTGTGTTTAAAAATAGATTGTGAAAAACATCAATGTAATGGTCCGACTGCATAAAACAAAGTAGTAGATATGAGTATAAACCGGGAGAGACATCGTTATGTGAAATCAAGGCACCAGTCTGTAGAAAACATAAATATTGTTATAAGGAGGGGCATAATCGAACGGGGCGCCCAAGTTTTCCTGAGGACGTCCTCGCAGGACGTCCCCACGAAGTGGGAAAACCTGTATTATCGAAACAAGATGGGTGGCCATCTTTCATTTCGATAATATGGTCGGGGACGCCCAAATCTCAACATTTTTTAAGCCACAGGACTGAATCAGGTTAATGGTTCATAGAAAACATAAATATTGTGAAAATATTAAAGCTATATTGAACAATTGTGCACGTTGGAGAGAATAAACCAGGATTTATGTAGTGTATGAATGTGGATATGAATATCAACCATAAATCCCTTAGTCCTTCAAAGAGGACCAGAATACATAGACAGAAGTATATTGAATTATATATGATATAAAGAAATGACATTTTTCATAGATTGTATATATATGATTATGAATATGATTACATGTGGAACAATCTAGATGAGACACAAACTGAGCAGTGTGTGGAAGTCCCCAAAAGTGTGAATTAAGGTGGTTTATAAAAAGGGGTGAAAGTCTAACTCTGCATTTAGTCTGGAAGAGCTAACTGTATTAAACTCATTAATGAATCTCTTTTCTTCTCTGAGCAGTGCATTGTCCATGTTCCCCTTTCTCTTGTTGGGGATGAGACTCTTAAACACCAGAAATTTGACATCTTCAATTTTGTGGTTGGCTGTGTTCCAATGGGTATCCATGGGTGCACTCTCAATACTGCGTTTTATGCAACTGCGATGCTCAGTGATCCGAGTATTGATCATTCTATTTGTCTTTCCTATGTAAAGAAGGTGGCAAGGGCATTGGATGATATAAAGAACTCCAGAGGTAGTACAGTCCAATGTATGTTGAAGTGTGTACATTTTTCCTGTAGTAGGGTGCAGAAATACTGATATTTCCCATGCGTGTTGGCATATGCTGCAGCGTCCACATTTACGATGGCCCAGACTGATGTTAGCTGCTGCTGTTTCTGACTGTAGGTCCGGAAGCGTTGAGGGTACTAGATGTTTTTTTAAAGTTTTTTTTCTCTAGTGTATGCTACCACTAATCTTTGGTTCTTGAAACAGTCATAATTTTCCAGGAGATGCCATTGTCGACGTATGATTTCTGTATCTATTGTGCAAGGAAGGACTATCAGAGTGTACATACAATATCTGGATGGTCTCTCATATTTCTGGTCTGCAGGAGATCTTGTCTGTTGCAAGCTTGGGCCCTGCAGAGGCCTGCAGCGATGTGTGGAGCTGTGTATCCTCGGGTTGTGAAACAATCTGACATCTGCTGAGCTTGTAGATTGAAGTCATCAAAGTTGGAGCAAATCCTTCTAAGGCGAAGGAATTGGCACAGAGGCAAATTTCTTTTGAAGCTGTCGTTATGGTAGCTAGTGTAATGTAGAAATGTGTTGCGGTCTGTAGGCTTTCTGTAAATGGAGGTTGTAAATAGATCATTTTCTATTGTGATTTTGAGGTCCAGGAAGTTAATTTCACTCAGACTGTATTGAACCTTGAATTTTAAATTATTGTCTTGAGTGTTTAGCCAATCATGGAAAGAATGCAGTGTATTGATGTCTTCTTGCCAAAAAATGAAAATATCGATATATCTTTTATACAGTTTGATGTGTGTCTTGAATGGATGTTCATGTAAGTATGTTCTTTCAAAGTTGGCTACATATAAGTTGGCTGGATCGGGAGCCATACTTGCCCCCATAGCTGTTCCCTTCACCTGTTGATAGAAGTTGTCCTGGAATTGAAGATAATTCTTAGTAAGTGTCAGAGTGGCACATGTGAGAATGAGATGATTCGGAATCCTTCGGGGGCCTGTTCTAGTGTGGAGGGTCTGCTCAATCATGTTGAGAGCTTCTAATTGTGGAATATTCATATACAGTGAATCTATGTCCAGTGTTACCATAACTGTGTTGATGAGATCTCCTTCGTATCCCTGTAAAATGTTAATTATGTGGGAGGTATCCTTAATGTAAGAAGGGATGAGCAGAACAAAAGGGTGGAGAAAGAAATCTGTGAAGATAGATAGGGGTTCTAAGACAGAACCATTTGCAGATACTATAGCTCTCCCAGGTGGATTGGTGAGTGATTTATTAATTTTCAGAAGGATGTAGATTGTAGGAATGACTGGGTTCTTAACTTGGAGAAATTCACTTTCTTTATGGGTGATTAAACCCATTCTTGTATCACAAGTTTGGTGATATCTTTCTGAAGTGCTGCAGTCGGATCCTCTGTAAGTCTCACATAATATTGGGAATCGTTATGTTGTCTGAGTACCTCGTCTACATAATCTATGTAATGCCACCTCCCTTGTCTGCTGGCTTAATGACTATATTATGATTTTTGGCTAGCAATTGAACTGTGTCTCGTTCTGTTTTGGAAAGGTTGTAGAAACATGTTTTTTTCCGGGCTTCAAGTTGTTTGACATCTCGTTCTATACAGGTGTTGAAAGTATGTATGAGAGGATCCGGTGATCCCGGAGGCATCCATGTGGAAGGATTCTTAACCACCTACTCCACGGCACTATCTCATACCCATGAGTCTCCTTTTGGCGCCCTTTTGTCCAAATTTCAAGGGGGCATATCAGAGGCGTGATGAAGGCAGGACTTGGGCGTTCCTAAGACTTGGACGTCTTTGACCCATAATCGAAAAAAGCAGAGATGTCCATGACTACAGCTTGGACGTTTTCACCCGGACCTGTTTTTATTACAAATAAGGCACAAAAAGGTGCCCGGAATGACCAGATGACCACTGGAGGGAATCGGGGATCACCTCCACTTACTCCCCCAGTGGTCACTAACCCCCTCCTACCCCCTAAAAACAGTATTAAAAATATTACTTGCCAGCCTCTAAGCCAGCCTCAGATGTCATACTCAGGTCTATGACAGCACATGCAGGTCTCTGGAGCAGTTTTAGTAGGTGCAGTGCACTTCAGACAGGTGGACCCAGACCCATACCCCCCTTACCTGTTACATTTGTGGAGGAAACATCTAGCCCTCCAAAACCCACCACAAACCCTCTGTACCCACATCCGTAAAGGCTATGGTAGTGGTGTACAGTTGGGGGTAGTGGGTTTTGGGGGGGGGGGTTTGGGGGGCTTAGCACACAAGGTAAGGGAGCTATGTACCTTGGAGCATTTTATGAAGTCCACTGCAGTGCTCCCTATGGTGTACAATTGCTGTCCTGGCATGTCAGGGGGACCAGAGCACTAGAAATGCTGGCTCCTCCCACGTCCAAATGGCTTCCATTTGGACGTTTTTGACTTGGATGTCTTTGGTTTCGAAAATCGTCGAAAATCAAAGACATCCAAATCTAAGGATGTCCATATCTAAGGACGTCCTTGGTATTTTCGAAACGAAAGATGAACGTCCATCTTTTTTTGAAAATGAGCTTTTCCCCGCCTCCGGATTTGGACGTTTTACAAAGACGTCCAAATCCCAACTTAGACGTTTCTTTGAAAAATGCCCCTCTATGGGGGCAATTCTATAGTTGGGTACCTCCATTTAGTTGCCCCAAGGATGTATGGTAAGAACCTGTTCTATAATGGCATCTGCATGCCCAGATTTCTTATAGAATACCTCGTAACTGGTATCACCATGCCTTACCACAGACCTCTAGTGGTAATTGCTAAGCAAAAGCACCAACCGAGGGGCCCACAAGTCTTATCACATACTTGTGTCGATGTAAATCTGTCTTGTTACTAACTTCACCCCCCAAGATGAAGTGCAGATGTTCTCATTAAGGTCAGTGTCCTTAGGCTGGCAAAGATGCAGGAAACATTCGGGCAGTCTTGCTTAGAAAAGATGGATCCTGGCCTAGTCAAGCTTCTGATGATAGGCCACAGTTGCACAATAGGTGACACACTAGAGACACCACAACAGACCTACTGTAACTGCAGATGCCTAAATGTGGAAGGGACAAGCATAACTTATAGTATTCTGTAAGCTGTGCACCTAAGTGGGACCCTTCTCACTACTCATGCTCCACCCATGTGTATGGCCCCTTGCATTTTCATGCAATGCCACTTACATGGTGTACGACAAAACAAAATGCATTCTGAGTACTGGTTTTCAGGATGCGGTGTTCCCCAAGGTTCACCTTTGTCTCCTGTTCTTTTTAATTTTTTTATGTCCTCATTAGGAAGGATCAGGTTGAACCCTGGTGAACTGCTGCTATCCTATGCTGATGACATTAGACGTAAGACATAAGCATCGCCACACTGGGACAGACCAAAGGTCCATCTAGCCCAGCACCCTGTCTCCGACAGTGGCCAATCCAGGTCACAATCACCCAACAAGATCCACGGGGCAAGCATTTTGTACTGCTTGTCCCAGGAATAGTGGATTTTCCCCTATGTTCCTTTAATAACATTCTATGGCCTTTTCCTTCAAGAAGCCATCTAAACCTTTCTTAAACTCTGCAAAGCTAACAGCCTTAACCACATTCTCCGGCAACGAATTCCAGAGTCGAATTACGCGCTGAGTAAAGAAATATTTTCTCTTATTTGTTTTAAACTTACTGCACTCCAGCTTCATCGCATGCCCCCTTGTCCTAGTATTTTTGGAAAGCGTAAACAGACGCTCCATATCTATCTTTTCCACTCCACTAATTATTTTATATACCTCTATCATATCACCCCCTCAGCCGCCTTTTCTCCATGCTGAAGAGCTCCAGCCGCTTTAGCCTTTCTTCATAGGAAAGTCGTCCCATCCCCCTAATCATCTTTGTCACCCTTCTCTGCACCTTTTCCAATTCCTCTATATCTTTTTTGAGGTGCGGCGACCAGAACTGAACACAATACTCTAGGTGCGGTCGCACTATGGACCGATACAGTGGCATTATGATATCCTCATTTCTGTTTTCCATCCCTTTCCTAATAATACCTAACATTCTATTTGTTTTCTTAGCCACAGCAGCACACTGAGCAGAAGATTTCAATGTATCATCAATAATGACTCCCAGGTCCCTTTCTCGTTCCATGACTCCTAACGCTGAACCTTGCATGACGTAGCTATAGTTCGGGTTCCTCTTTCCCACATGCATCACTTTGCACTTGCTCACATTGAACGTCATCTGCCATTTAGACGCCCAGTCTCCTAGTCTCGTAATATCTTCTTGCAACTTTTCACAATCTTCCCGCAATTTGACGACCTTAAACAACTTTGTGTCATCAGCAAATCTGATAATCTCGCTAGTTACCCCCACCTCCAGGTCATTTATGAAAATGTTAAAAAGCAACGGTCCCAGCACAGATCCCTGAGGTACCCCACTAACTACCCTTCTCCATTGTGAATAGTGACCATTTAACCCTACTCTCTGTTTCCTATCTTTCAACCAATTTTTAATCCATAACAATACACTACCTCCAATCCCATGACTTTCTGTCTTCCTCTGGAGCCTTTCATGAGGGACTTTGTCAAACGCCTTCTGAAAATCCAGATACACAATATCCACCGGCTCACCGTTGTCGACATGTTTGTTCACCCCTTCAAAGAAATGCAGTAGATTGGTGAGGCAAGACTTCCCTTCACTAAATCCATGGTGACTTTGTCTCATCAGTCCATGCTTTAGAATGTGCTCTGTTATTTTGTTCTTAATGATTGTCTCTACCAATTTGCCCGGCACCGACGTCAGACTCACCGGTTGTTATGATCGGTTTTTCATCCAGAAGCTTTTGCACTTCTGGTTCAAATGTCTTTTATTTGGGGCTGGATTCAAGACTTCTGAGGAAGCTTCAGCTCATTCAGATTACTGCATTAAGACTAATTTTCAGGGTGCATAAGTTTGCTTCTCGTTTACGAGACCAACTAATGTTAAGCCCTCCTATGTCAATACGTTTTTTTCTGCTGTTATTCCATTATGGAATTCTTTTCCATTACATCTTGGGACAACTCAAAATTATTTGAAATTTTGAAAAATGTTAAAAACATATTTGTTTGAGCAATCTGAAAGGTAGCAACTTACCTGGACACTCAAGGTATTTTATACTGTGCAACTACTGTTCAGTATTGATTTTGTAACTTTTAATCATTTTTTTCTTTGCTGTATACTGTGTTGAACCTTAATTTTGGGAAAACAGCAGTTTAAAAGTATCATGCAACATAAGGAGCAGCAAATGGCAATGGATAAAGCTGTCAGGTGAATCAGATAAGTGCCATATTGCCTATGAGAATTTTTGAATGTGCAAATTTATGTTTGACATTTTGTGACATCATTTTATTGCATGCTGAAAAACAGATAGAAAATAAAATAAAAAATAATTTTAAAATGTTTGGATGTTTTTCTGGCCGATGATGAAGTGAATGTCTGTTGAAGTACTAAATTTCATGACGTTTCACTGAGTAGTGCAGACTTTTAAGGCCTTTTCCTCCACATTTTAATTTTGCCAAGTCTGCATTGGTTATTGCATACCACAGTACTGCTGATTAAAAGTACCATAATTGACATTGACATTTACATAGCGATTAGCTACCCTGGTAAATTAATGCATGCAAGGGGCACATAAATAGGGGCACCCAGTTATAGAATTGCCCATAATATGTATAAACTATGTTGAGGGGTACAGATATGACTCTTCAATCTTGTGTATATATATATATAGGTTAGTCACAGTAGGAACCATGACAGTACCCTGTATCTACAGAAAGAATTGGCCATCAGATTTAAAGTAATCATGGCACATTACTACATGGTGAAACATGAATAAACATCCCCTATTCAAATTAATTATAGGAGCAGCTCATGTCTGAAGTCAGCATCATAATACTATCTTTACAGACAGAAGGAAAAAGCCTCAGGATTTTAATGGACACTTAACATGACTCAGATATTCAATCGTTGACTGAAAAAAAACGTCTGTGTACTCAAAAGTCTCTCAGTTAAGCAGTAAACTCTTGATAGTTTTTACATTTTTTTCTTTCTTATAAACAGTGCACTCCACTTGTTACAAGAAATAATTTAAATGTTCTTAATATCCATTAAAAATGTTACAAAATTGTCACAGTCCTAATATGATATTTAAGAACAAAGAGCAGGGGAATATTTTAAGAGCACTCGCTAAAATTTCTCCACCACTTACCTATAAGGTAAGAATGATTTACAATTGCAAGAATACAAGGAATTAAATATATTTATTAGATTGCATTAACCTGCATTACCAGTTAAAGAACAAGAACACTATATATATTTAGATTCAAAAGGTTTATTTAAAGTTACAATTATAATACAATTGCAGCGATTAATGTGGCAGCCAGAGGCAAGGGTCTTACAGAGAATCTGCACTTAAAGCCAGGTAGCAGATCTAGATCAAAAGTTACAACTTACAGAGAGCATGCTGTGGTCCAGTGACAAGCCATGAGGCAGAGGCAGGTGGGCTGCAGGTCTCAGGAAGAGAGCGAGAGCTGGGCAGGTCCCAAGAGGAAGAGGTCCCAAGAGCAGGCAGGTCCCAAGAGAGAGAGCTGGGCTGTTTCCAGGCTTTTTAAAATGTTCCCTGAGTCCTGGATATTGCAGTTTGCAGGGGATCTTGGGTATTGTAGTTTGCAGGGAAGCATGGTCACATGTTTCCTTGATATCTGCTGGCAAATGGCTTTCTATAGCTTGAGGGCTTTTGCACAGGTTTCAGTCTGTTCATATGATCACATTACAAGTCTTTCCTTACTGCACATGTCCTGGCTGATAGCTGATGGGAGGGGGCAGATATACATATCTGAGGCAACAAGCAGATGCCTTGTTTATGCTTTTCCTCTGAAGTCTTTGTCTTCAATGGGTTCTCCAGACTTTCTGTCTCTTGGGTCTTTGGTTTTCGGAGATGTCTTGATGACCCTCCCAGCCAGCTTTTGTCTCTGTTAAGTGTTTGTAATTGACTAGCCCTGCTACCAGAGCCAGTTTCTGCTGAAGTGTCAAATATATTTTTAGAGCTATATTTTTGTATCTGATTCAGCATAATCAATACTATGCTACACATTTCAATAATTCTGCTGCATATTTAATTCTGATAATTGAACTGACATCATGTTACACACTTAAGTAACATAGTATTAGATGACGGCAGAAAAAGACCTGCATGGTCCATCCAGTCTGCCCAACAAGATAAACTCATATGTGTATACCTTACCTTGATTTGTACCTGCCTTTTTCAGGGCACAGACCGTACAAGTCTGCCCAGCAGCATTTCCCACCTCCCAACCACCAGTCCCGCCTCCCATCTCCGGCTCTGGCACAGACCGTATAAGTCTGCCCTCCACTATCCTCGCCTCCCAACTACCAACCTCTCTTCCCACACCTGCTCCGCCACCCAATTTTGGCTAAGCTTCTGAGGATCCATTCCTACTGCACAGGATTCCTTTATGCACAAACCACGCATGTTTGATTTCCGTTACTGTTTTCATCTCCACCACCTCCCGCGGGAGGGCATTCCAAGCATCCACCACCCTCTCCGTGAAAAAATACTTCCTGACATCTTTTTTTAGTCTGCCCCCCTTCAATCTCATTTCATGTCCTCTTGTTCTACCGCCTTCCCATCTCCGGAAAATATTTTTTTGCGGATTAATACCTTTCAAGTATTTGAACGTCTGTATCATATCACCCCTGTTCCTCCTTTCCTCCAGGGTATACATGTTCAGGTCAGCAAGTCTCTGCTCATACGTCTTGGAACGCAAATCCCATACCATTCTCGTAGCTTTTCTTTGCACCGTTTCCATTTTTTTTAACATCCTTCGCAAGGTACGGCCTCCAAAACTGAACACAATACTCCAGGTGGGGCCTCACCAATGACTTGTACAGGGGCATCAACACTTCCTTTCTTCTGCTGATCACACCTCTCTCTATACAGCCTAGCAACCTTCTCGCTACGGCCACCGCCTTGTCACACTGTTTCGTCGCCTTCAGATCCTCGGATACTATCACCCCAAGATCCCTCTCCCCCTCAGTACCTATCAGACTCTCCTCGCCTAACACATAAGTCTCTCGTGGGTTTTTACTCCCTAAATGCATCACTTTGCATTTCTTCGCATTGAATTTTAATTGCCAAACCTTAGACCATTCTTCTAGCTTCCTCAGATCCCTTTTCATGCTTTCCACTCCCTCCTGGGTGTCCACTCCGTTGCAAATCTTAGTATCATCCGCAAATAGGCATTGAATTTTAATTGCCAAACCTTAGACCATTCTTCTAGCTTCCTCAGATCCCTTTTCATGCTTTCCACTCCCTCCCGGGTGTCCACTCCGTTGCAAATCTTAGTATCATCCGCAAATAGGCAAACTTTACCTTCTAACCCTTCGGCAATGTCACTCACAAATATATTGAACAGAATCGGCCCCAGCACCGATCCCTGAGGCACTCCACTACTCACCTTTCCCTCCTCCGAGCGAACTCCATTTACCACCACCCTCTGTCGACTGTCTGTCAACCAGTTCCTAATCCAGTTCACCACTTCGGGACCTATCTTCAGCCCATCTAGTTTATTTAAGAGCCTCCTGTGGGGAACCGTGTCAAAAGCTTTGCTAAAATCTAAGTAGATTACGTCTATAGCACGTCGATGATTCAGTTCTCCAGTTACCCATCGGATAAGCACACACTCCACTTATCTGCAACGGAAATTTACAGTCCCAAATTTTTCTCATTCATTCCAATTTTAACTTACTCTGGTTTGGCACACCAGCAATAAGCGCACACTCTGCTTAAGTCAATGCCTTGAACCACATTTTTTTTACAACTTCACTCCTTTTAATTGCAATTTTCCTCATTTGTTCCAGGGCTTGTAAAGTCCTAATGCTGCGTGAGTGATCCATCCAACCTCATTGGCTCCCCGGTTCGTGATGTCCAATTGCTGTGCGGCACAGCAGTTGAATACTGTATCATAAGGCCTAAACCAATGAGGTTGGATGGGCAGTCTTCACTCTTTCCTCTCTCTCCTTTATTGGCTAGTAGCTTGTGATGTGCAGAGTGAAGAGGTCATGTGACCACCATATTCTTTCTTGCCCGCTTGTCGAGTGGAGAAGGATGCCCACCATTTTGTTTCTCTTCCAATAACCGTAAACGCAAGTTTGATTCTTCGTCTGTCCCAAAACTGTGGGCTGCAGTGGCAACGGAGTACCAAAAGTGTGGCCTCTAAACTTGAACTGGGCATCTAAATGTTCTACCTGTACAGTAATGGCCATGTCACCATGCATGTTTAAAGTGCTATCACTAGTAGATAGGATCAATGTTATAAAAACACTGGACAATAAGGAATGTCAAACTTTCATTGCAAAAGACTATGGGGTGCATCCAAGCCAAATCTCATGCATCTACAAGTAGGAAAACGAGGATTGGCAGAACAACACTAATCCTGAAAGGAAACGCAAGAGAACTGGAAAAGAGATTTGCTCAGAGTTGCAGTCTGTGGCTGAGGATGCTGGAGACACAGATAAGGTGCCAATAGGGGTGGAAGCTGGCAGTGAGCGTGAAGCAAGACCCACTGTGACATTAGCTGCTGCATTACAAAGTTTGGACATTGTAAGAGCTTATCTAGAGGGTGTTGGGTGCCAGAGTTATGAAAATTATTATGACCTGCTGAACCTTGTCTACAACAAAAATAGACAAAACATTGTACAGAAAACAAATTTTTATACCTTTTAAATAACACTAATTCTGTGTTGCCAAATTTTTGTATTTATGTTTTATTGATCTTTTACAGAAAATTGTTAATAGTCCAATAGAGTACTGTAATAACTATGTTAAGCTACACTGGCTCTGTATGATTTCTTAAATAACTAGCCATTGAGCCCGTAAAAACGGGCTAGTAAAGGAAGGGGGGGTTGAAAGGCCCCCCCCCCCCCCGGATAGGTCGCCGCCGCTGCCCCTCCCCCCCGGAGTCCCCTCCACCCAGGCCGGGTACCTGGCTTCACTATTCAAACCGCCGGAACGCAGCACACAGCTCATCTGAGCTGCCGTCGGCCTTCCTTCTTCTCTGTGTGTGTTCCGCCCTCGTGTGACGTAACGTTGGCAAGGGCGGAACACAGGCAGGTAAGGAAGGCCAACGGCAGCTCAGATGAGCTGTGTGCTGCGTTCCGGCGGTTTGAATAGTGAAGACAGATACCCGGGCCGGGTGAAGGGTGGGTGGCGGCAGCGACTCCGGGTGGGTGGGGGGAGCGGTAGTGGCACCCCTGGGGGGGAGCGGTGGCGACGGCAGTTCCCTCACTCGCAGGTGCGCAGGTGCGCAGGTTCCCTCTCTGTGACGCCCCCGTCATCACATATTGACGCGGGGGCGGGACAGAGAGAGTCTCTACTGCGCATTTGTGAGTGAGTACGCCTCTTGCCATTTATATGTTTGATGGTATGAAATGCTCCTGTTAAGTATAAGTAAAATTCCAGTCGGGAGCCCTTGCACTTAACCAGAGTGCACTGTATATATATTTTAATGTTTTCTATTGTATTTATTTCAAAGTCCTCAAGAGCAACATCAAAAAATACGCTTAAGCTTTACAAAAAGACACTTAGCTTTTCAAAGGGCTTTCAAAAGGCTTCCAAATACTGCTCAGATCTTCCATCAGAACTTCTAACCAACGATAGCCAGCGTTTCGTGGCACAATGCTGCTGCCTCAGTATGTTAAAGCAGGAATATATTTTACTCTCACCACTCCTATAATGAATATGAATTTTTAAATTATAACAATAGTCATAATAATAACAATAATAACAATAATAACAGCAATAACAGTAATAATATAAATAATAATAAAAAATAATAATACAGTTCTCCACTACCCTTTTCTTTATTTTAGCTGTGTTTTCACACTGCTACATGGGCCAACAACATCAAAACTGTAAAGACACCGCAAGGTTGTGGGCAACTATTCAAAGTAATGTGAGGCGGGGCTAGTGCTGGGCAGACTTCTACGGTCTGTGCCCTGAAGATGGAAGATACAAATCAAGGTCAGGTGTACATATAAAGTAGCACATATGAGTTTATCTTGTTGGGCAGACTGGATGGACCGTACAGGTCTTTCTCTGCTGTCATCTACTATGCTCTGCTACTATCAGGCTCATTTTCGAAAGAGATGGACGTCCATCTTTCAACATAAATCGGAACATGGATGTTCATCTCCCAGGGACATCCAAATCGGTATAACCGAAACCTGATTTTGGATGTCTACAACTGCAGTCTGTCACAAGGACGTACACATTTCAAGGGTGTGTGTCGGAGGCATGGTGAATTGGGTGTGCCTAACACTTGGACATGTTTGAGCCAAAATTGAAAAAAGCAGGGATGTCCTAAAGTAAAACTTGGATGTTTTCACTGGGACGTGTTTTTTTTTTTTACAAATAAGGTACAAAAAGGTGCCCAAAATGACCAGATGACCACCGGAGGGAAATGGGGATCACCTCCCCTTACTCCCCCAGTGGTCCCTAACCCCCTCCCACCCTCAATGGAATGGGAAGAAATGTCCTAAGCAAAAAAGAAGGATGTTTCGATCTAGACCCGTTTGAATCACATCCAGGGTACAAAAAGATGCCCTGATTGAGCAGCTGATCACTGGAAGGATGAAGGCATGACCCCTCCTTAATCTTCTAGTGGTTGCTGACCCTCTCCCAACCCTAAGAAGTGAAAGTGACAGTGAATACCAGGCTGTATGACAGCTTCAGGTACTATGGCCATTCCTAGTAGAGCAGCAAGCAAGTGTAAGGAGTAGAATAGTGATCAGTACAAGCAACTTTGAACAAGGGGGCCCAGGTAACTCCCACTTTAACTCTTATTTCTTTACAAATATGTAAGCCATCCTGGAACACAGAAATACCTAGTGTACCTGAATTTATAAGACACCTGCAAGTGTGATATCTATTGTGAAGGTTTTTATCTGTTGTTGGAGGACTCACAATAACATATAATGGAATTAAGGTGGGATTTGTACTTGGATCCTGTTCTTTAAAGTCCACTGCCCCGACCACTACCTGCCCCTCTGCTCTGCAGGGACGTCTGTGTGGCCATTTTTGTTCAAATGATGCCAGAAAGACGTTTTTGTTCCCAAATTAATACCATTCATACTTTGGACACTTCACTTTGGAAAACGGCTGTTCATTTTGGATGTTTTCAGCACAAAAATGTCCTTCTCATATATTTTCGAACAGGAAATCTTGACATTTTTTTTGTTCGAAAATGGCTGCAAGATAGACATTTTTTTTTCGAGGTTACGAGCAGGATGTTCCAATTCTGACTTGGATGTTCTTTCAAAAATGCCCCTCCACAATTCTTCCCAGCTTGTGAACTATGGGAATGAAATAGTTATTGCCAGATCTTCCTAAACAATTGTACAAGTGCATGTGTATTGAGTGTGTTCAAATGTAGCACACATTATGCAGGCAACTCTATAAGGGGCACCTCTTTTTAGGTACCCTGATACTGCATGGTGAGATCCTATACTGTAACTTTCTGGACACCCAAAAGTTGTGTCACTACTCAGGCCTTATCTGCCCAATGGCATCCCATTGTGTAGACAAAGTTCATTAAGTTGTGGATTTCAAGTGGTTCATCACTGAACAGTTGTGCCACCTTAAAGCGGTAGGGATAAACTTGCTAGACGTACTGGAAGGGAACAATATTGGATTTATTTATTTATCACATTTATACCCCACATTTTCCCACTCATAGGCGGTCGGTGGCCCAACTGTTTGGGGAGGCTAAATGGGGCGGGGTTAGGTGTGGGGCCAGGGGTGAAGCTTAAATCCATAATTGTCTGATAACACACAGAAAAAATAAATAAATAAAAATAAAAGTCACAATTAATACCTTTTATTAAATTTAGATATTAGATATGTATCATATGTCAAAGAATAAAGTGGTTGCTCAAAGCATATTCTAAGCACAATCGTTCAACTGCAAAACACTATGCACAACTTTGTGCAAAAACACACTCAGAACCTTACTATACCATAAATATTACACTGGGCAGAACCTAATACACCAATATACCACCCATGCGGAAAATGCAGACCGTCAACAATATGAAACAAGGGATCATATCATCACAATTCTCATGTAGAGCCACAAAACACCCTAATTCATGTTTAATGTGGGATAAAATGCCATAAATAAGTAAATAAATATAAACTTTTAATGTTGAGCACCTGATTCTCAAAGTGGACATACTCCAAACACTATAATGAAAATAAAATGATCTTTTCTACCTTTGTTGTCTGGTGACTTTTTCTGATCATGCTGGCCCAGTATCCGATTCTGCTGCTATCTGTCCTCAGTGCAGGTCAGGAAGTCATCCGCGTTAAATATCTCCCTGGCAACCCAGGACACATCCAGCCAACCCCCCCCCCCCCCCTCCTCTCCCAGCAGTAAAGTAAACAAATTAAACCATAAACCAATTTCTACAACTGGTTACACAAGGCTAGAGGGCTTTCACTGCAGCTCCTGCTGTGAGGATGGAGGTAAATCAACAATTTAAACCCCTCAGAGCACAGCAGGGGAGGCTTAGCCTCTCCAAGCCTCTTATACCGGGCGCCTATGTTCCCACTTAATTGCAGGCTCAATGTGGCTTACACAGTACCGTAGAGGCGAGCTCTGGTTCGGTAAAATACAAATACACAATAGAGTAGTAGTCATATAAATATCATGTATTTAAACAACAAAGGGATAAGGAAGGGATGGTTATAAATGTCCAATATTGTTTGTGCAGCGCTGCGTACGCCTTGTAGCGCTATAGAAATGCTAAATAGTAGTAGCAGTAGTAGTAGTAGTAGCAATACGGTCCGTGGTTTTGCTGTGTCGCAGGATGTAGGGATTTAAGTTGGATCTGGGGGGTATGCCTTCTTAAACAAGTTGGTTTTCAGTGATTTCCTGAAGTTAAGATGGTTGTGGATTGCTTTTACAGCGTTAGGCAGTGTGTTTCATAGTTGTGTACTTATGTAAGAGAAGCTGGATGCATAAGTTGATTTGTATCTGAGACCATTGCAGTCTGGATAATGTAAATTTAAATAAGATCGGGATAGTCTGGTTCTGTTTCTGTATGGCAAATTTATTAGGTTCGACATGTATCCTGGAACTTCGCCATAAATAATCCTGTGGAACAGGGTACAGACCTTGAAGGCAATACGTTCCTTAGTGGGAAGCCAATGCAGTTTTTCATGGAGGGGTTTGGCACTTCCAAATTTTGATTTACCGAAGATCAATCTGGCTGCTGTGTTCTGGGCGGTCTGAAGTTTCTTAGTAAGTTTATGAATTGAAATCTCTCAAACCACATGGACACAATGATGAAGTTAAGTGGAATACAGTAAAATCAATTTAAAATCAGATATTTTTTATAGCTGGCTGATTCTACACATTTTGTCTCATAGGTCAATATTCAAGAGCAAAAGACTTGTGGGTTCTGAGGGTCCCTAACTGAGGAGTCCTTTTACTAAGCTGTAGGAAAAAGGGCCTTGCGGTAGCCCTTTTTCCCACAGCTCAGTAAAAGGACAGGGCCCTTTTTGCAGCAGTGGGTAAAAAGCCCCCAGAAATGGCCATGCGGCAAAATAACTTAATGTTATCTTAAGTTATCTTAAGGCAATGTGGAAGCTTAAACGATTAAAGTCTTTCTTCCCGAGAGAAATTTTTTGAAACCTAATACAATCAATGGTCCTAAGTCATGCAGATTATTGTAACGGAATCTACGCAGGATGCAAAGATCAACTCACAAAAAAACTCCAGACCGCCCAAAACACAGCAGCCAGGCTGATATTCAGTAAAACACGACTCGAAAGTGCCAAACCCCTCAGAGAAAAGCTGCACTGGCTCCCAATCAAAGAAAGGATCACCTTCAAAATCTGCACCCTGGTCCACAAAATCATCTACGGCGTAGTCCCAGGATACATGATAGACCTCATAGATTTACCAACCAGAAACAGAATCCGATCATCACGATCATACCTAAACCTACACTACCCTAATTGCAAAGGACTTAAATACAAAACAACTTAAGCATCCTACTTCTTCTACATAAGTGCACAACTATGGAATGCACTACCAAAAGCTGTGAAAACAATCCATCACCATTTAAACTTCAGGAAATCTCTAAAAACTAACCTCTTCAAAAAGGCTTACCCCACTGACCCACCGTAAATCCCCAAACCCAGCAACACAGTATAACCAATGATCTTACTGGACAATATATAACCTACATTCCCTTTGACCCTCCTGTTGCCTGATATACACCTACCTCATCAGACCACATTACAACCTGTATTTGTTATCAACCGAACTGGCGAATGCCATTACGGTACTATGTAAGCCACATTGAGCCTGCAAATAGGTGGCAAAATGTGGGGTACAAATGTAACAAATAAATAATAAATAAATAAGTAACTCTTACCGTGTGGCCATGCGACAGGGAAAACTTACTGCCACCCATTGAGGTGGCGGTAAGGGCTCCTGCACTAACCCAGTGGCAACCGGCCAGCGAGCGGCGATGCCCGATTGCCGTTGGGTTAGTGTCACGTTAGAAAAACATTTCTTATGGCGCACCAGAAATGGCACACACTTGAGCTGGAACTACCACCGCCAGCCACGTTGGCTTACCGACACTTTATAAAAGGGCCCCTTTGTTCATTGTGAAGGGATTTTGTCTATGTCTTTATAAAATAGGCAGAAAAAACATCACATTTTAGGAAATTCATATAGGTGATCCGTTATTTTATTTATTTATTTTTTTATTTATTGGGATTTATTAACCGTCTATATGAAGAGATTCACCCAAGGTGGTATACAGGAGGTACAGTTTAACATCAAAGTTACAGCTTTGTTAACAGCATAACAATAATAAAATGAACAAGTAAAGACATAGACAAAATGAAAAAGGAAAACTTGAAAGCAGCAAATTGAAACCTAATAATAGGACTACCATGAAACAGGATCCAAAATATACACATTTAACATGCCCTGAAATTCAAATAACAGAGATATAATACAATGTCAGTATAATAGCAATGGAGTATCCAATAAGCACACAATTAGAACATTCAAATAACATTGCTATGATACTAATGTTTTTCTACAATACAGCTTACCATATAGCCGAGGGGCCAAATGAAGATATATAGATGCGGACAAGAAGCATGGTACAGAATCAGTTGGGATAAATAAATGGGTGGCTAAACTAAAAACAAGTTCTTTAGTTTAGCCACCCACCAGATATAAGGAACTGGTCTACGTTACAGTGTGTGTAGCAAGTTAGCCCAGGTACAGAATGCCTGTATAGTCAGTCACCCTATGTATTAAAGGCTTGGGAGAAGAGCCAGGCTTTCACCTGCTTCCTGACGTAGAATTACAGCTTCTGTGCTTATGGTTTAAACTTCTTAGTACATCTGGCCCTTTGTGCCAATTGTTGGTCTGCAACTCCTTCAGAAGCCTGCAGCATTTTTGTTTGATTTGATCTGAAATGCCAGTCCTTTCTCCTGGGTCCTGTACTTTCCCCTAAGCTAGAGAGCATTGTGTAAATCTGTTATGAACAAGCATCCTGCCAGTCGATTGTCCTTTTTGCAGGATCCTTCTCTCTGCTTTTCTAATGCACAGTGTGTGAAGGATTCTGGAGTTTTACCAGCTTTGCACTCTGACTGATCTGAATGGTATGGGGGTTTCTTTGTGTGTGTTCTGTGCAAGGTTTCCAGCAGTGGAGAGGAAAGGAAATCATGCACTGACTTCTCAGCAACAGAGATATTTCAAAGGAAAGAAGAAAGGCTGAGGGCTTTCTGCATTTATGTTGCTGCTCTGCCTTTCTTCCTCAAAGTTTGAAATGCTACCCTGCCTCCCTTTAATTAAGAAACTATTTTAGACACAAGGGAGGCACAATTGGGAGACATTTTACAATTAGCGGCTAGCTGCAGCAGATGTCAGCCAGCTGGAATCAGTGGATCTCTCCAGTGGCTCTGTGGGGGCAACAGTTCTGAAATTGAATTTAGTCTTTTTCCTTTAAGGGAGCAGGCACATTAGCGCAAGGCAAGGCAGGAAAGGAAAACAAAATGGACACATTCCATCTGTGTGAAATTGAGTAAACCAGACTGTCCTTGAATAATTTATACATCTTCACAGATCAACAAAAACAGCAGAAACAGTAGATTGGTTAACTCTTTGCCCCCTCCTTCCAGGTCAGGATGACTAAGGAAATGTTTCCAGAATTGAACCATTAATACTGAAAGGCTCTTTAGAAATGTGATAGGATGTGCAAGGCTGATATTTTAAAAAATTCAAGCACTTCACTGACCAGTTTGGGGAGGGTAGTGTGATTGCCAAATTAATCTACTTTAAAGGTAATACATAGAAATGAAACAAAGGCATAACAAAAGAAAGAAAACTAAGGTGATATTTATTGCTAATAATATATATTTTGACAAGCTTTAAAAAGCAGATCTTTCTTCTTCAGCTACGAGCAAAAGATGACAATATATATATATAGTGAAACATGTAAAGAATTCTCATAACAGTCTTGAGAGAGGGGTGGGGGAGATGGGGAAGGAGAAACAGGGAGAGTTGGATGAGTACCAGAAGGTGACAAGGCCTTAGTATCATTTTATGGTTTGTAATGTAATAGGAAACCTAAATCCTTGTTAAGTCCTCTCTAGTGGGTGTCAAAATATTTCACTTTTCTAACTCTAAAGATCTTACGTTCCTGGATTATTTACTAATTTCCTTTTTTTTTTTTATTCTTAATTTCTATAGCCCTGAAACTGATCATGACCCATTGGAATGATAATTCAAACCTAAATGTAATTAAATGGTGGAACTGGATATTATTATACAAAAAATATGAAAGAATCCTTGAACCTAACTATCCAATAGTTACTTTATTTAAAAAAAAAAACATTGGAACACACTATATAACTATGAGGGGCATTTTCGATATGATGCTGAAATGGTGAAACAAATGTGTATCGGAAAATGTCTAAATAACTCAAGTCCATAATGGAAGAAAACTAAACATTTTCTGGTATTCGAAAATCATTTAGAAAAAGGACACACTGCAAATGTCATGGTTGTTCGGAGATAAACATTTCCTCCAATCGAAAACACACTATGAAAAATATGCAAAAGCTGTATTGGTCCTCGTGTCGAGAAAACATCCATGGCAACGGCAGGACGTTCCCTCCACATGCAAAATGTGTATATATACCTCTGCACATGGAGGAACATTCTTCAGTGTGCACAGTCATGTCAATACGCATGGAGCCAAATTTCAGTGTGACAAAGACAGAGCTCCTGGTCCTCGTCCTCCTGTGCATCAGGAGAAAAATTTGTAAGCACCATCACCACCTGCCCCTCCCCCACAACATCTCCATGAGGGCATGGAGGTCCATCAGAGGGACCCTGGCAAGGTATGAGGCATTGCCCCCCTCGATCACAGTACCACTCATGTGCAAGCACCATACATAGGCAGGGTCACATAGAGTGAGGTTGCAATACATGTTATTGATTTTTCATAAGAAAGAATAATAAAACATTGCTGAAATCAGAATGTACAGAATATCCAATAACAAGCAATTATGTGGCCCCCTCCATAACCATTAAATGCTAAAATAAGAAGCTGCACATTTTGACCCCCTTCCCCTCACCCCCTCCCTAGCATCCTTCCCCACACATACATACTGATGGGAACATTGGCAGCAGTTCACTAAAGTACATTGAGCCTTTCAAAGGCAGACTTGCTTTACTTCACTGACCATCTCCACCTCCCAGCAACAATGCACATGCTCCACAAAAGGCCACCATGCCATCCCCGTCCCCATGGTCACCTCAGCTCGCACAGCACCTGTTCCTGTGTAATACATACCCACCTCCTCAGCCCCCCCCCCCTCCCAATTTGGCTGTAGCCATCTGTCACAGGCTATGTGAGGAGCATTGCACAGCATGCTGTAAAAAAATAATTTATTGATGCCAAGAAGGCCCATCACCTGAACCTTCTTCTCCACCAACTTGTGTTTTGTAGATGCTTTGGTATCCACCAGAGCCTTGAACACTCTGGCACCAGTTCAGATGCATCCACAGAGAAGACCCTGCTCTAATCCAGCACACGAGGGAGTGCCTCAGGGTTGGTGCAGTACGCAGCGGTAGACGGATCAATCATGTAACGGTCTTTTTCAAGACCTTTTTTAGATCCTGTCCGCAGATCTTTCATTTGGTATTTTTTTGAGTATTGAGATTCTGTGATTATAACCATTGATAATCTCTAATCATTGTTTACCTTAGTGATCAGACTCCTGATGTAGGCCATCTGGCCGAAACACGATGTTGTGTCGAGTCATTTTCTATGTGTAATTGTTTTATTATTATTTGTTCTAAACTATTAAACGTCATATATTTTAAGTTTACCTTGGTTTCAGTCTTTGGATAGACTGGCTCATACTCCCACCTCTTTTATTTTTATTTTACGTCCCGTGGGATCTACTGAGTTCTCTACACACGTAGATTCTCTCTAGACAGCATTTGCAGATGACCCAGTCAAGGCCGAGGAGGCTGATGAAGAGCTACAGCTGGCCTATAGGGGACCCTACTGCCATAGGCGACAGGTGCTGAGGCTGGCCAACAAACTGTTAGCACAAAATTTGCATCTGGTGGACTGCTGGCAGCAGAAGCTACAGCTGCTGTGTGAGGGGCTTCAAGTCCAACAAGAATGTGGGCAGCTGCTGCAGAGCACACAGCAGGAGAGCCAGGAGGCAGACCAGAATATCTGGCAGCAGCTTCTGGGGATCCGATGAGATCTCTGGGATTACACAGTGGCCTTGGTGAGCAGACTCCGCAAACAGCAAGCACCTGAGCCTCCAACTGGAACCAGTGAGGCCACCAGTCCTGCAGCAACACTCTCCACACCAGGCTCAAGTGACACCTGTGGCCACACCACCCAGCCAAGCTTCACAGCAGAGCCACAACCGCCATCCAAGCATTCCCAGGCCAGTGGGATATTGTGAGGCCAGGTCCCTCAAGGCCAGTACATTTTGCCCCAGCACCCTGAGCCAACTTGCTTTGGCAAAGCTCCTCCCTCCCCATTACAATGCTTCTGGCACCCCCTTCCCCCCAATGGGTTCAGTATCTCTCCCTCCTACCTGTCCAGTCTCTCTTTCCCCCTCCTCTGACTCCCTCCCTGCAGGTCCGGGACTTCTCCCTCAACTATCTCACTCCCCCACAGCCTATAAAGTTTGCATTGGTCACCCAGCAACAGCAGCATGACAGGCTGCCTTCGGCCAGTCCCTAGGTCTTCCCTCTGCTGCATCCTGCCCATAAGAAATTGCATCAGAGGAGGCAGGATGCTGCAGAGGGAAGATCCAGGGGGTGAGGGAGCCATGCCAGACCCATGGGGAGGATGGGAGGGAAGAGAGAAGGGGAGAGACCAGACTGGGGGGGAGGGGGGTTGAAAAAGTTTAATCTGTAGACCAGGTGAAGTCAAAGGCTGGGTATTTTGGCACTCTTAATCACCGGCGCCTCACTTGGTCCAGTGGTTAAGCCGGCCCTAGGTAGAGAGGTGTAATGGGAGGTGTGGGGGTTTGGGGACAGTGAAGGTTTGGTGAGGAAAGGGGGTGAGATACAGAAGAAGGGATGGGTGTGGCTGGGGGGGTGAGCAGGTGTAGGCAAGGAGATGAGGAGGTGAGACACAGAAGAGACAAGGCAGGAAAATGTGAGGGTCAAAAGGTTCAGATTGGGGCAAACACAGAAAGGTAACAAAGCATTCAGCAACTCTCCACTATTTCTCACAAACATTCACTTCCACCTCTCCACTCTCCAACTCAGCAAAATCATACATGGGTCTAAAGACAGGTTTAGCCCTACTTTAGATGCTTTTAAAAAGGTCTAACTCTGGGTGTTTTTCTTTCTGCCCCCAGGAAGTCATTTTGCTATCCATTATTGCCCGAAAAAACATTTATTACATAACACTGGCCATGTCATGCCCAAGAAATGCCCCCTCTGGTAACGTCTTCTTTTCAGTAACTAGCGGACTTGGACTTTGCTTGTTTGATTATGCAAGTTAGACGTTTTTCTGCAAGAAATACGTATATCCGCTTGCTATGCCATTTATTCGGTTTTGAAAATGAGCCCCGATATATCTATATCCAATTAACATACATGTCTTGAAAATGAGCCCCATAGTAACCTGTGAGGGTGACTGGCAGTTGGCTACAGGATTTCACAGACACAGGCAGTTTGCAGTGCAAATTCAAAGGAAACATTATTGGTAGAAAATCATTAAAGCAATACAGTCTGTTGGTCAGCAACCCCAATAACATTCACAGAAAATGAAGGCACTCCTTTACCTTTGTAGTCTTCTGTTCCTCTTCAAGCAAACCTCTGAACTAGGGCCACTCCTTGCTTTCCCCAGCTCAGCTAACACTTTAGGGAGAATTCATTCACTTGGAGCCTCCGTCCCAGAGATCTCTGAACTCAAGAACTCTCTTGGAGACCTCTTGCCTCGGGGCCTCACTGGTTCTATATTCTCTCAGGGCATTTAACCTTCCTTCTCTCTGAGCCCCGCCCTTCTAAGAACCTGCTTTGGCAGTTTAGCTCCACCTGCTTTTTTTTTAGATTCTTAGTGAGATATGGCCCAGCCTTCAAAACTGAACACAATACTCCAAGTGGGGCTTCATCAATGACTTGTAGAGGACATCAACTCCTCTTTTCTCCTGCAGGTTATACCTCTTTCTATGCAGCCTAGCATCCTTCTGGCTATGGCCACTGCCTTGTCATGTTGTTTTGCCACCTTGAAACCCTAGGACACTATCACAAGCTCTCTCTCATGGGTTGTGCTTATCAGTCTTACCTCCAATCTGGTATGTCTCCTTTGGATTTCTGCATCCCAGTGCATCACCTTGCACTTCTTTGCATTAAATTTCAACTGCCAATCCTTGGACCATTCTTCTAATTTTTGTAGATCTCTTCTCATGTTTTCTACTCCCTCCAGGGTATCCACTCTGTTTGAAGAGATAATACCCCTGCTGAAAAATACACTGTAGACCTATACTATACTGCAAGATTGCTTAACATGTTGTCAAAGGTTGAACCCTTTTTTAAAATTATTACATATACTAACAGCTGCAGAGGGTGGAAAGAGTTGGGAACGTTGGTGGTGCCAGTACTTTGAAAGATGTCTCAAATATCCAAGGCCCCTAAATTGGCATCATCTGAAGGCAACAAATCTGCCAATTTAAGCACACTGTGGTAGAAGAGTGTTTGGAGAGGAAGAGATTGAATATACCAATGGCTGCAGAGGGTAGAGAGACTTGGGAGCATCAGTGGTGCCAGCACTTTGAAATACACTCAGACTACCCTAGGACCCCACATGAAGGTGAACCCGCCAATTAAGCATGCCCCAGTTGCTGTGCATGACTGCAAGCACAGGTTCACCTGAAGGGGAGGGAGGTAAAATGGTAGGCCTGGCCCCCTTTGGAGTACCAGCAGAAAACATTAGGTCCCTTGCTATATCCCACTAAATGGGAAAGGAAAGATTAAGAGTAATACTCTGTCTGCTTCAGTTATGGTGAGTGGTCCATTAAACAAACACTTTTCTGCTATTCAAGCATCATGCCCTGGAAGCATGGTTTCTATTTCCTTCCCTCTTGATTCTGAAGCTTGTTTGAACCCTGGAGGTGGGCCATCTCTTGAGTGAAATGTCTCTGTCTGTTCCCTCAGCCTTATCACAGCTTTGGAGACATTTAGAACATTCAGTGATTTCTGCTTCTCCACCAAAGTAACTGCCTGTGCCAAAGCCAATAGAGCCACCTTCTTCTTTGGATATACCATCTTTGCCTGGATCATCTGGGGAAGTTTCCCTTTTAGATATTTGGTTACTAGGACAAAAACTATGCTTCAAACATGTACTGTGTAATTCTGTGAATTCACTGAAGAGGCTTCTTATGGGAAGGAATGTTCAGAGCGATGAGGTAGAGGGTGAGCTTGATTGGTTGGTTGGTTCAAGTGTGTATCTAAGCCAGTGATTCTCAAACTTGTCCTTGGGTCTCCCCAGTCAATCAGGTTTTCAGAATACCCACAATATTCATGAGAGATTTCCATACACTGCCTCCACTGCATGCATATCTCTCTCATAAATATTCATTGTGGATATCCTGGAAACCTAACTGCCTAGGGAGCCCTCAGAAGTTTAGAAACTACTGATCTACGCAGTTTATATCATTATAAAATAGGAAGATAATAAACAGGACATACATATCCAATACAAGGATAGCCAGGAGGGGAGGAACAAAAGGAATGGATAGCACAATTCAAAAGGGAAATTTGAGGGAATTAAAAGTAATAGGTATACATAGACCCAGACCTTTGCCCCTAGACTCTATGCTGAAGGCAAAACAGATAAAGGCAGAGAAAAGGAAGTAAAACTTTCAAAGATTATAGGAAAACCATTGAGATAAAAAATTCTTTAAGTGAAGATTTGAATTTGATGATAGAATTCTAATCTTTTGTAAAGCGGACGACTGTTCCAAGAGTTGGTATTGAGGCGTCAAAGCAACACCATCCAGTGGTGTCCAAACGGATCTGGCAGAAGGTTGATATGACCAATAAGCATTAGTGTGATGAACAAATTGTTTTTTGATGGTTGTATGGAATGAGAAGATGGGTTAGGAATGAAGCATAGCCTTAAACCTAAATCTGGTACCTGAATACCAGAACCTTGATAGGGACCCTGTATGCCAACTGGAGCTTGTGTTCAGCGAGAAAAAGAGAGGAGACATGATGAAACTTCATTCATTCAAACAGCAGCTTAATAGCTGTGCTCTGTATAAAGTGCAGTCTACGGAATTGGATAGACAGCAGCAGAAGATAAAGAGAGTTGGAATAGTCTAACTTTGCAATCACTAAGGCCAAAAGTTCAAGCAGGGAGTGAATTGAATGAATTTGTCTTAGAATGAAAAAAATGCTTGATACAAGCGTGAAAAATTAGCTTACTGTCTAATTTAACCCGCAGTATTTTTACAAAGTTCTTGAATTATTATTATTATGACATTGTTGACAAGTGCAAAGTGATGCATGTGGGTAAGAGGAACCCGAATTATAGCTACGTCTTGCAAGGTTCCACGTTAGGAGTTACGGATCAAGAAAGGGATCTGGGTGTCGTCGTCGATGATACGCTGAAACCTTCTGCTCAGTGTGCTGCTGCGGCTAGGAAAGCGAATAGAATGTTGGGTGTTATTAGGAAGGGTATGGAGTCCAGGTGTGCGGATGTTATAATGCCGTTGTATCGCTCCATGGTGCGACCGCACCTGGAGTATTGTGTTCAGTACTGGTCTCCGTATCTCAAAAAAGATATAGTAGAATTGGAAAAGGTACAGCGAAGAGCGACGAAAATGATAGTGGGGATGGGACGACTTTCCTATGAAGAGAGGCTGAGAAGGCTAGGGCTTTTCAGCTTGGAGAAGAGACGGCTGAGGGGAGATATGATAGAAGTGTATAAAATAATGAGTGGAATGGATCGGGTGGATGTGAAGCGACTGTTCACGCTATCCAAAAATACTAGGACTAGAGGGCATGAGTTGATAAATGTGGTAAATTTAAAACGAATCAGAGAAAATTTTTCTTCACCCAACGTGTAATTAGACTCTGGAATTCGTTGCCGGAGAACGTGGTACGGGCGGTTAGCTTGACGGAGTTTAAAAAGGGGTTAGATAGATTCCTAAAGGACAAGTCCATAGACCGCTATTAAATGGACTTGGAAAAATTCCGCATTTTTAGGTATAACTTGTCTGGAATGTTTTTACGTTTGGGGAGCGTGCCAGGTGCCCTTGACCTGGATTGGCCACTGTCGGTGACAGGATGCTGGGCTAGATGGACCTTTGGTCTTTCCCAGTATGGCACTACTTATGTACTTATATGTACTTATTTGTATCACACATTATCCCAAACAAGCTCAGGTTCAATGTGGTTTACATTCAAGAAAAACATCAAAAATATAAAACAGTCAGATACTTAATTATAACATTTTAACATAGTAGGAATAATTGTGTGTTTGTCATGAAGCTAGGCTAGAGTATTGGTTATGTTGAAACACATAAGAGAGACGGCAACATTAGTTTATTGTCTTTTGACAAGATATGTACTTAATAGAAAAGCCTTTAGTAATTTACGGAATCTCAGATAATCTTCTAAGTACCTTAATTGCTTGGGTAGATAATTCCAAAGTTTGGTACTCTGATATGTGAAGCCTGCAACAAGGATTGATTGGATTGAATGGGAATGGAATTCTCTTGATGGTGGGGTGGATGTCATAGTATGTGAAACACAGCAATGAAAACTGACAGTATCAGACTTGGCAGTGTTTACCTTCGATTTATTCTGAAAAAGAAGTTTGCAATCTTGTCTAATTTAGCAGAAATTGAAGGGATAGTTGAGGGTTAGTATGGATCGAGGGGAGAAAGAATCCATATATCGTTGGCATATATAACAAATGTGAAGCCAAGGGACTGGATAAGTAGTGCAAGGGGAGTAAGAAAGATGCTAAAAAGTATAATCGAAAAAGCAATGATCAAAGTTCAGAAGAGCTATCAGAATTGTGGACTGTAAGTGAGAGATTGCTAAAGTAAGACTCAAACCACAAAAATGTAATGCCAGAAACATGCAGGTCAGCAAGTCTTTGAAGTGACTGATTAGATCAAACATTGCCAAGAATCAATGGAGATGAACAGGACATGCCCAGTGTGCGATGGCGGCCAAAAAATTAAACAGGATGCTAGGAACTATTAGGAAAGGAACCGAATAAAATCTCAGATGAGTAAATTTAAATGGATTAAAAATAAATCATGAATTGGTTCTATAAAGTTAAGAAAAGGACCAATGACGAAGTGGGAGTGTAAATGTTAGTGGAATAAGAGAAAGTATGCTATAGTTGAACGAATGCATCAGGGATGTATAGTGTTGTATGCCCCATTATAAAATCAACCCCATAGAGCAGTGATTCTCAACCCAGTCCTTAAGACACACCTAGCCAGACAATCAGGTTTTCAGGATTATAAGAAAACAATATGGGAACGTAAGACCTTTGAAATAAGAATGATTGAATATTTTAACACCCAGCAGACAGGACTTAATAAGGATCTGGGTTTTCTAACCCATTATAAACCATAAAGTTGTATTTCTCTGTTTATTACCCTCCTCTCACCTACCAACACCCATCCTGTTAGAATATCAATGAAATGCTTTGATGTCCCCATGCATACCCCCACCCTCCCACTCTGTCAGACTGTCAAAGTAATGCTTTGATGTTTCTCTTATATATACTATCTACTACCACATTTGCTTATTTCCGATCTGACGAAGAAGGGCAACCTTCGAAAGCTAATCAAGAAATGTATTAAGTTATGTCAATAAAAAAGGTATCATCTTATTTTCTTTTCCATGTTTTATTTTGTTTGATTTCTATTGATAACCTTTAAGAGTGGACTAACACGGCTACCACACCTCTCTACTTAGGATTATAAAATACATTTCCATGCACTACTTCCATTGTATGCAAATGTCCTGAAAAACTGGCTGGCTGGCTGTGTCCCAAAGATTTGGTTGAGAACCCCTGCCATAGACTATAAGCACATGGTTGCACCTGCCTCGGAGCAGGTGTAAATTTGTGCAAGAATGTTTTACACAAGTTCCAATAGGCTCCCAGAACTAATTTTTTATCCTGTGTTGCCTTCATATAATACCAAATCCAAATATACTGACAGTGTCCAAATAAAAAACAGTTTCTTGATTAAAAAAAAAAATCTGGGAAAATTGGATTGTGATTAGTTCCAATACACTTAACAAAAGAATGATATAACTGGGGAAGACTTGCCAAAGACATAAAGAGACTTGAAGCAGTTCAGAGGAAAGCAACCAAAATAGTATGGGATCTCTGCCAGATGCTGTAAGAGAAGAGACATGGAGATTTATATTTGAATGTTTTGCATTTCATTACTGCTTCACTCGTGGCAACTTAAATATCACCACGGTAATTGAAGTCAGGCGTTAGAACTTTTAAATCACATAAAGCCCTAATGCTGCTTGATAACTTCCCTCCTGAATCATATATGCCAGCGATGCAAGGAACACATAACACAGCACAGGGGCAAGGATAGAGTCCTTTAGTACACCACAGATCAGGAGGATAAAGCTGGTAGAGGACCTTAGGTTAGTTAGTTAGTTAGTTAGTTAGTTAGTTAGTTAGTTAGTTAGTTAGTTAGTTAGTTAGTTAGTTAGGTCTTATAACCCACATTATCCAAAAACAATTTCAGTTCTTTGTGGCTTAACATACATTACAAAAGTTGAATTACAATGAGTGAGATTTGAAGATTACAAAGCGAGAGAACAATTTTACAACTTGTGCAGTATTATGATGGTCAATGGCAATGCTGGAATTAATTAGTATCTTGAGATAAAAACTTTATGAACTGGAAATTTTTTAGGGATTTGCAAAAGGAAAAGTAGTTATCATTACGTCTTATTTCTCTTGGAAGAAAGTCCCACCATTTTGTGCCTAAATATGAAAAGCCACAGGTAAGTATAGATTTGAACCTGATATTCTTCCAGTTAGGGAAATGCAGGCACCTAAGGTAGTATTTCATGCTGGAAGGTCTATCAAGTTTTGCATGTAATCAGGTATCAATCAATAAAGTATTTAAGATTATCATAAATCCTGAAGAAATGTTGATTATGGCAGCCCTTTCCTGGAGGCAAGATTTCAGGATTACTACAATGAATATGCATGAAATACGTCTGCATATATTGGATACCTGTTGCATGCAAATCTATCTCATGCATATCCATTGTGTTAATCCTGAAAACTTGGCTGGGTGTGCATCCAGGGGAAGGCTGAAAAGCACTGGAGTAAGGAAAGAGACAAACCATTCCAGAACTGTTCTAATACTGAGCATTTCAAGACATGAAAGCAGAAAAGAATAAGATTTACCTAATTTCTCCGGCAGGATCCAAGATGGCCGCAGTCTATTGAGGCGCTGTGAGTCGCGCTTTACTTTTGTTTCCAAAATGCCTAAACGACGAGGGCGAGTAGCAGCCAGAGCCCCGCTAGCTACTCCCTCCTTACCTGGTCCTATTGACCGCTTCGTTCGACCACAGAGTGTTGCTTTTGAAAGCGGGACGTTACCAGCTGGGATGTCCGGCATGTTAGGAGATTCGGTCTCCCCTGGTTTGGAAACCACCCTTAGTCCCGCTATGCGGACTCCGCCTCCCCAACCGGTTGCAGCAAGCTCCTTTCTTGTTGACTCGATCGGGTCTCCCAACGAAGATGAGAGGGACCCGGAAGAATATCGAGTGGAGGACTCGCTTTCATCTCAAGTTGGAGAAACGCTACCACCGTGGAATGCGGGGAGAGGTACCGAGGAACAGAGAGAGATCCATGCGACGGCATCTGAGAGGTTTGAAATGCCTAAAGAATTAATTGTTAAACCAAAAGAGGTAACTTTAGACAAACTATGGGATTTGGTTTCTGCCTTGGGACAAACTTTTCTGAAACAGGCAAATGAAATTGCCCCAAAAGTAAACTTATTAGAGAAAGACTTGAGACAGCTGGAGGGAAAAACTAAAGAAATGGACAATAAAGCCGAAAAGGCTGAGCAAAGAATTGCAAAATTGGAAACATTACAACCTTTGATGATAAATGACTTGGCTAATCTTCGAAAAAAAATGGAAACATTTGATAATTATACTAAAAGTCATAACCTAAGATTTGTAAACTTTCCTAAGATACAGACAATACCTCCTCTTGATATGTTAAAGAGATACTTCCGAGATGTCTTGAATGTAACAGACCAGAATTTGCCACCATTTACTTCCGTTTATTATGTCCCAGGAAAAGAACTGAATCAAATTCCTGAAACTCCAATAGATGTATCTCTTTTGCTTGAGACTTCTGATTCTGAATTAGCAACGGCCGCAACTTTGGTTGCTACCGTTGCTTTGCTGCCGGATAAGGGTTGGATCTTCCGTCTTTTCTTTCGTAATAGAGAAAAACCCTTTTTGGGTTACAAGATATTATTATTTCCTGACGTCTCTAAGGAGACAAGGAAACGGAGGAAACAATTTTTGCTCCTTAAGTCTGGAATAGTGCAGTTGGGGGGTACCTTTTTTTTAAGATACCCCTGCAAGTGTATAGTTAGACTTGATGGAAAGAAATATGTGTTTACAGAGCCTACGCATGCATCAGCTCTTATAACTTCGAGAAAAAAGGATAACGCTTAATAAATAAGTAATACACCTCAATGGCACTTGCTTAATCCTGTTAATTTTCAAAATTTAACTAGATTCTCCTTGTATTCCTGAATCTTGGATTCCCAGTTTATGGACTTGAGTAGTAATGATTTCTTTAATAGATTGTTAATCTTTATTGTTATATGTTTTTTTTTACTCTTTATGTTCTTTTCCGACCAAGATGTTTTCTTGAATGTTTGATGAAAATGAATAAATAATAAAATAAAATAAAAAAAAAAAGAATAAGATTTACAAGATCAAAAGCAGTCCTAAGATTATACAGAATGATAATGGCCATCTTTCTAGCATGAAGCCAAGAACACATCTCATTGAGCATATCCACAATAGGGATTCTGTCCTAAATCCAGACCCTCTTGTCTCATTTCATCAACATTGCAGAATTGAAGATAAACAACTTTTTCTAGAATGAAGGGTTCACAGTCTTTCAAACAAGGATACTTATTGTTGAATCTTTTTGTTGAATAAACAAACAAGATATATCCTGTTTTTCTGAGTTACATACTCAATAGGGCTACTTCTCTCTTATCAGGATTTAGATTCAATATAAATTGTGCCAAACTACAAACCATCCTAGGATGCTCACAAATCTGTCTTCACACCGTCTTCAGATCTTTAAGTCTGTCTCCATATGCTTTATCACAACAAGACCCTTTTACTAACCTGCAATCAGCACTAACACATGTTTACTGCAGGCTAAAATCCACTAGTACAGGGCATGCTCAGGCACCCTGTGGTAGTTTTGTGTTTGGTGTGCGCTACCCACTTCCTAAAAAATAGAAAATATTTTTCTGTACTGGGGGTGTGTTTGGGAGTGGAGAGTAGGCGTGCCCAGTGTTAATTGGTTAGTGCAGCTGCATCGCTGCACACTAAATGATCAGCATGTGGTTAGTGCAGGAGCCCTTACGGTGTAGTAAATTGATGTTGGTAAGGGCTCATATGCTAATGGCCATGTGTTAATTGGGAAATTAGTGCATGGCCATTAATGGAAAATATCAGAAATGTGGTCATTTTACAGCCATGCTAAAAGTGGCCTCAGTGTGCAAGAAAGCCCTGTGCTGATACCCAGTGGCATGGCTATGGGGGGCCTTGGGGGCCTGAACCCCCCAATTGGATCTAGGTCCCCTGGTTTGGTTGGTGGGGGTCCCCAACCCCTACCAACTAAAGCCTTTCTCCAGCACTGTTCTCTGCGCACTGCCTGCCCTGCTTTCTAACACTTCCTACTAACGTACCTTTCCATATGTTACATCTTTGTTTTACCCTTCACTATCAATTATAATGTTCTATTACATAGTACATAGTAACATAGTAGATGACAGCAGAGAAAGACCTGTACGGTCCATCCAGTCTGCCCAACAAGATAAACTCATATGTGCTACTTTATGTGTATACCTGACCTTGATTTGTATCTGCCATTTTCAGGGCACAGACCGTAGAAGTCTGCCCAGCACTAGCCCCGCCTCCCAACCACCAGCCCCGCCTCCCACCACCGGCTCTGCCACCCAATCTCCGCTAAGCTTCTGAGGATCCATTCCTTCTGAACAAGATTCCTTTATGTTTATCCCACGCATTTTTGAATTCCGTTACCGTTTGCATCTCCACCACCTCCTGCGGGAGGGCATTCCAAGTATCCACCACTCTCTCCGTGAAAAAATACTTCCTGACATTTTTCTTGAGTCTGCCCCCCTTCAATCTCATTTCATGTCCTCTAGTTCTACCGCCTTCCCATCTATGGAAAAGGTTCGTTTGCGCATTAATACCTTTCAAAAATTTGAACGTCTGTATCATATCACCCCTGTTTCTCCTTTCCTCCAGGGTATACATGTTCAGGTCAGCAAGTCTCTCCTCATACATCTTGTAACGCAAATCCCACACCATTTTTGTAGCTTTTCTTTGCACCTCTTCAATTCTTTTTACATCCTTAGCAAGATACGGCCTCCAAAACTGAACACAATACTCCAGGTAGGGCCTCGCCAACGACTTATACAGGGGCATCAACACCTCCTTTCTTCTGCTGGTCACACCTCTCTCTATACAGCCTAGCAACCTTCTAGCTACGGCCACCGCCTTGTCACACTGTTTTGTCGCCTTCAGATCCTCAGATACTATCACCCCAAGATCCGTCTCCCCATCCGTACATATCAGACACTCACCGCCTAACACATACATCTCCCGTGGATTTCTATTCCCTAAGTGCATCACTTTGCATTTCTTCGCATTGAATTTTAATTGCCAAACCTTAGACCATTCTTCTAGCTTCCTCAGATCCTTTTTCATGTTTTCCACTCCCTCTCGGGTGTCCATTCTGTTACAGATCTTAGTATCATCCGCAAATAGACAAACTTTACCTTCTAACCCTTCGGCAATGTCACTCACAAATATATTGAACAGAATCGGCCCCAGCACCAATCCCTGAGGCACTCCACTACTCACCTTTCCCTCATCCGAGCAAATTCCATTAACCACCATCCTCTGGCATCTGTCCGTCAACCAGTTCCTAATCCAGTTCACCACTTCGGCTTCTATCTTCAGCCTGTCTAGTTTATTCAAGAGCCTGCTGTGGGGAACCGTGTCAAAAGCTTTGCTGAAATCTAAGTAGATTACATCTATAGCACGTCCATGATTCAATTCTCCGGTCACCCAGTCAAAGAATTCAATGAGATTCATTTGGCACGATTTCCATTTGGTAAAACCATGTTGTCTCAGATCTTGCAACTTATTGGCTTCCAGGAAATTCACTATCCTTTCCTTCAGCATCGCTTTCATTACTTTTCCAATAACCGAAGTGAGGCTTACCAGCCTGTAGTTTCCAGCTTCTTCCCTATCACCACTTTTCTGAAGAGGGACCACATCCGCCGTTCTCCACTCCCATGGAACCTCTCCCGTCTCTAAGGATTTATTAAACAAATCTTTAAGAGGACCTGCCAGAACCTCTCTGAGTTCCCTCAATATCCTGGGGTGGATCCCGTCCGGTCCCATGGCTTTGTCCACCTTTAGATTTTGAAGTTGTTCATACACACTCTCTTCCATGAACGGTGCTATATCTACTCCATTTTCACATGTACTCATGTCAGTCAATCGCAGTCCTTCTCCAGGATTTTCTTCTGTGAAAACAGAACAAAAGTATCTATTTAGCAAAATTGCTTTTTCTTCATAATTATCTACATAGCGGTTCGCAGCATCTTTCAGTCTCACAATTCCCTTTTTAGTCTTCCTCCTTTCACTAATATACCTGAAGAAATTTTTGTCACCCCTCCTTACATTTTTAGCCATTTGTTCTTCCGCTTGCACTTTCGCCAGACGTATCTCTCTCTTGGCTTCTTTCAGTTTCATCCGGATTCCTTTCCGTGTTCCTCTTCTTCAGTTTTTCTATATTTCAGGAACGCCAACTCTTTAGCCTTTATTTTCTCAGCCACTTGCTTGGAGAACCATATCAGTTTCCTTTTTCTCTTGCTTTTATTTACTCTCCTTACATAAAGGTTTGTGGCCATATTTATAGCTTCTTTCAGCCTGGATCACTGTCCTTCCACTTCTCGTACATCCTCCCAGCCCACCGGCTCCTTCCTCAGGTATTTCCCCATTTTACTGAAGTCAGCATGTTTGAAATCCAGGACTTTGAGTTTTGAGTGACCACCCTCCACTTCAGCTGTCATATCAAACCAAACTGTTTGATGGTCACTGCTGCCCAGGTGGGCACCTACTCGGACATTTGACACACTATCCCCATTTGTGAGCACCAGATCCAGCGTCACTTCCTCCCTCGTGGGCTCCATCACCATTTGTCTGAGCAGAGCACTTTGAAAAGCATCCACAATCTCTCTACTTCTTTCCGATTCCGCAGATGGAACCTTCCAATCTACATTTGGCAGATTGAAATCTCCCAGCAACAGCACCTCTCTCTTCTTTCCCAACTTTTGAATATCTGTGATCAGATCTTTATCTAGTTCCTCCAATTGTGTCGGAGGTCTGTAGACAACACCCACATGGACAGAGGTTCTATCATCTCTTTTTAAGGTGATCCATATCGCTTCTTCTTTTCCCCAGGTCCCTGTCATTTCAGTCGCTGCGATATCATTTCTCACATACATAGCTACTCCTCCACCTTAATGACCATCTCTATCCTTCCTAAATAGATTATAGCCTGGTATGTTTGCATCCCATTCACGGGAACCATTGAGCCATGTCTCAGTGATTGCAACAACGACTAAGTCTGCCTCCAACATCAGGGCTTGAAGGTCATGAACTTTATTGCTTAGACTGCGAGCATTTGTGGTCTTTGCTTTCCATCTACATTTCAGTGTAATTTTTATCTTCTGTTTAGTTTCTTGTTTAGTCTCACTTCCTGCTGTGTTGGTAAGAAGTGATTCGCTAAGATTGTTGTTTTCATTGCTTTCTTTTCTACTGACGCATCTTGGCCCTCATGATCAAAGGCCCCGCGCTGTTCCAAACAGCGCTCTAAAATAGCACTGGAACAGCATGGGGCTTTACCGCACCGATGATCAGAGATAATGCATGCAAATTTAAGCAGCGCAATTATCTCTGATCATCGGGTAGAAGTGCAAGCGAATTGTGCCTGAGCATGCGCTCAGCACAATCCTCCCGCACTTGTTTGAGCAATTCTTTGCATTCTTTCAAGGGTTTCTCTATAAACCCATGACAGTCTCAAAAGACGAGGTTTCTTGTGCAAGGGACACTTTTGGTTTGAATCCTCTACTTTGTGCTGGGAGGAAGGTCAGAAGGTGTAGATATTGAAGACAACAGTTCTGTCTTGTGCAACAATATGAGTTTCTTATATTGCTGTGCCTCTTAGCTGGCCTTGTTTATTTATTTGTTACATTTGTATCCCACATTTTCCCACCTATTTGTAGGCTCAATGTGGCTTACATAGTACCGGAGAGGCCTTTGCAGGCTCCAGTGTGAATAAATACAGGGTGATGTGTGGTAAGATCAAGTTTATGTGGCACAGCCACATTAGGCAATCGGAGAACGGAAGAGTTGTGTTATGTCCATTACGTGCTTTAGTTTGGTTGTGTTGCACAGATTAGGCATTTAAGCTGGATCGGTAGGGTATGCCTTTTTAAACAGGTTGGTTTACTCAGCTATAGCATTTCTACTGACACAAGCACACAATCCCTATAAGAGATATATGGTAAGCCAGGCCCACTGGGGTATTAACTAAATAAGGGGTCCTTTTACTAAGCCGCGTAGGCGCCTACACGGGCCCAACGTGCATCAATTTGGAATTACCACCTGGGTAGCCTGAGGCCCAGGCGGTAATTTCATTTTTTACATGTGTCTGCTACACGCACCGGAAAATCATTTTTATTTTCTGGCACGCGGCAGAAACCGGGCAGTAATCATCATCATTATATGTGCGTAAACGATTACCGACCATTTAACATGTGAGACCTTACCTAAGTGAATGGGTGGCAGTAAGGTCTCAGGACCAAAATTTGATTTTGCTGCACATCCAAGGCCTTTTTTACCGATGCACTGAAAAATGGATCAGCGTGTGCCCAAACCACGTACCTACACTAGCGCAGCCCATTTTTCAGTACACCTTAGTAAAAGGACCCCCTAGACAGCTGCCTAGTCAGGACTCTTAAGCTTGAGTACAACCTGGTACACTATAATAGCGTGACATGGCGAGGTGGCATGGAACCCTCAGAAAACACACCAGAGGGCATGTAAGTTCAAAAAGGAAAACTTTATTACTATGTACAAGGGAAATAAACATGCCTGTTTCCTCACAGGTTCAGTACTCTTCATGGAAGTCTCTCAAACACAATCTCATTTTCTTTAGTCCGTCTCTGGCATGTCTACTCTCTTTTATACTAAAAAGAGTTTTGCCCTGAAAATTGAGAGAGAAAAACACTATTTCAAATCAATAATAGTTAAAGAAATAAGCCTCAACTGCCCCCAGGAAAGTCAATGACTTTTACAAATTGCTACCCTTTGGGGCTAAGTAACTCTCATCAGCTTGACAGTGAACTGCAAAAACCACAGTGCAAAACAACTCCCAAGCCGAGAGAAAAAGCCACTATAGAAAAAAAAAAACAGCCACACACTATGAAGAAATATAAATATAGTGTTATCTGTACTCAATTTTCTATCTACAAATTATCCATTACAGATCCAAGGGATAGAGCTCAGCAAGTAAAAAATGCTCTGCTTATCTGTAAGAAACACCATTCACAGCAACGCCAGTCGCAAGATGAATGTCCAACTTCTGGGAGACTGTAAGCTATGATGGCTAATAATGCATGCTCAAATCCTCAACCCCAACAAGGGCCCCTTGTTTCGCTGAGCTGTATTAGGAAGAAGAACTATCTTAATACGTTAAAGGCTCAAGATGGCAACAAACAGTTTAAAAATGGGTAGACATAAATCACTTCTTTACTGTTTCCAAAAATACTAGGACTAAGGAGCATGCAATGAAGCTACAAGCTAGTACATTTAAAATGAATTGGAGAAAATATTTCTTCACTCAATTTGTTGACAGAGAATGTAGTAAAAGCAGTTAGCTTAGCAGGGTTTAAAAAAGGTTTGGATGGCTTCCTAAAGGAAAAATCCATCGACCATTATTAAAATGGACTTGAGGAAAATCCACTGCTTATTTCTAGAATAAACATCATAAAATGTGTTGTACTGTTTTGGGATCTTGCCAGGTACTTGTGACCTGGATTGGCCACTGTTGGAAACAGGATACTGAGTTTGATGGGCCTTCGATCTATCCCAGTATGGCAACACTAATGTTCTTATGACCACCCTGGACAAGGGCGGGTTAAAAATAATGTATTTACAGTGCACCCTCACCTTGTCACACTGTTTTACCACCTTGAGATTCTGAGACACTATATTTATTTATTAGGATTTATTTATCGCTTTTTTGAAGGAATTCACTCGAGGCGATGTACAGTAAGAATAAATCTAACATAACCAATAGGCAATTAAAGAAAGAAAAATATTCAAATAACAATACAAAGTATGGCATAGTATATACATTGTGGTTATCCTGAAAACCTGTGGTTATAGTGGAGTTTGTTCTTATAGGGCCCCCTCTGACAACCTAGTCTCAGAGAGGGCTGTAATTATGTGGGAATTATTTCTCTGATAGTTCTACTTACCTAAAAAAATATATCATTTGGACGGGTGAGGCAACAGGGTTTCTATCTCCCTACATCCAACCCAAAATAAAGGACAGAAGCTATGTTCCTACTGGAGGTATGGGCTAATGATTACTGCAGTGGGCTTTGATCCCAGAATCCTCAGCTTAAAAAACTGGGATTGTGACCCTACAAGGGATAGAGAAAGTACAAGGTCTTCAGTCCACACATTCACATCTCACTACGTCCTTGAACAATACCCAACACAATATCCAGTTTGATAAGACAGGAAATGCCAGTGATATCTGATGCTCTCTTCCTGTAATTTAGCAGTCAAGTAGCAAAGCTCTCCATGTCAATTCAGTGTGCCTGCAGCTGCATCTTGATATAAAGAAAGCTGACATATACCTCATATTTTATCCCTCGCTCTTGCTGCTTTTAATACGGTTTCTTTTACCTTGAAATTTTAGAAGCATGTCACAACATTCCGTGCTGTGTTAAATTGGGCTTTGCCGATAGATCTATGCACCCAGACAATGTCCACCTTTCAGGGGAGACCTCTCCAACTTCCACAAGCAAATAGGGAGGTGGTGGAGATGAAAACGGTAACGGAATTCAAACATGCATGGGATAAACTTAAAGGAATCCTGTTCGGAAAGAAGGGATCCTCAGGAGCTTAGCGGAGATTGGATGGCAGAGGCGGGGCTGGTGGTTGGGAGGCAGGGTTAGTGCTGGGCAGACTTATACGGTCTGTGCCCTGAAAACGACAGATACAAATCAAGGGGCTGGTGGTTGGGAGGCGGGGCTAGTGCTGGGCAGACTTATACGGTCTGTGCCCTGAAAAAGACAGATACAAATCAAGGTAAGGTATACACAAAAAGTAGCACATATGAGTTATCTTGTTGGGCAGACTGGATGGACCTTGCAGGTCTTTTTCTGCCGTCATCTACTATGTTACTATGTTACTAGGTTCCTTCCAGAAGGATAGTCTTTATTCCAATATAGATAATAACTAAGCAATCAGATAATGAAGCAATTAGGCAAAGTAATCAGTAATCAGGAAAGGTAATCAGGCAAAGTAACCAGTAATCAGTAATCAATAATCAGGTAAAGTAATGAGGCAATGATTATTGATTACTGATTACTGGTTACTTTGCCTGATTACCTTTCCTGATTACTGATTACTTTGCCTAATTGCTTCATTATCTGATTGCTTAGTTATTATCTATATTGGAATAAAGACTATCCTTCTGGAAGGAACCTAGTAACATAGTAACATAGTAGATGACGGCAGAAAAAGACCTGCAAGGTCCATCCAGTCTGCCCAACAAGATAACTCATATGTGCTACTTTTTGTGTATACCTTACCTTGATTTGTATCTGTCTTTTTCAGGGCACAGACCGTATAAGTCTGCCCAGCACTAGCCCCGCCTCCCAACCACCAGCATTGCTTAGTTATTGCCTCATTACTTTACCTAAGCAATAAGGCAGGTAACAAATGGCAAAGAAAATCAGGCTATAATAAAGCAGTATGGCAATAGCAATTTGTTACGAGAGGGAATGAGACCACAGCTGCTAAGACTTACTCTCTGTTGATCATCTCACCCTCTGACTAGATATAATCACAGCAGTGCCTTATATACAGTGGATTGGGCATCAATCCCCCTCCCAACTTGCAAATTCAGCTGATTTCTGTCTTATTCAGCTAATTTCTGTCTTACTTTATTGTTTACATAAAATGGAACACATTATCTGAATGTTTACAGAACACAGAATAATGTTTATAGAACTTCAGCACCCTCAAGGTTTTTACAAAGGATTGCAGTCATCATCTTGTTATAGGAATTTCTCTAGTACCCATGTTTATCATAGTGTTATCTCAAAACCTCAACACGTCTTAATCCTCAAACTGCATATTCATTCTTGTGTCCTTGTGAATCGCAGAATAAGTGGCACCGGCTCTGCCAGGGAGGGGGAAGAGTGCTCCTTGCTGGGACAGCACGGCCTTGCATTCACAGCTTTCCCGGCTTCAGCAAAAGTACAGAGAAAGATGCAGCTCTCAGCAAAAGTCAGCTTTCAGCTTATGGTACAGAAAAGTTTGAGCCTTATAGCTATGCAGTTCATAGGCCATAAATGACCTGTCTGTGGTCAGAAAAGAGCAAATCAATTCATTGGCTAGGTATGTCCTGAGAACTGTGTTGGGAACCCCTGGTCTAGAGAGATCAACAGAGCACTGTTTTACCCAGTGACAAGTGATGCCACTCCATATACAATTCACCTAATCATTGTTTGAAGCTGTAGAGATATTTTCTAGCACACTAAAAACAGGGTGAAAAATCCCACAGACTCATACCTGCCAAGTCTCCCGCATTCAGCAGGAGACTCCTGCTTTGGTGGGTCATCTCCCGCACTCCTGCCAAAGCAGGAAAGTCTCCCACTAAGACACATTGCGACAATCCATTGCCACTGCTTCTGCCACTGCCTCTGCTTCTCTCTTGATCAGCAGAAGCAGCCACTGCAAAACAAGAAAAACAAGCACAGGGCCACAGCAGCCTTTAGGTTTCAGGTTTCAAAACTGAGCATGTATGCCTGAGAGGAAAAGCAGCTGCTCAGCAAGCAATGGGCAGAAGAGCATGGCTGGAGGAAGACCTGCAATGTCTGCTCCTTGTTGGGGAAGTGTTCCCCAACTTCCAAGGGGGGCCCAGCACCGGAGTTTTCTTCTCCTGCTCCTGTCGGGATGTGATCTCGCGAGTCCAATCTAGAGCAGGAGAGAGAGAAAGAGAGACCCTGGCACTGGGCCACCCCCCTTGGAGGCCCGGGCCCAGGGAATTCTGACCCCCCTCCCCCCCCCCGCCCTCCCCTCTCGGTGGCCCTGAGTGAAAGAATAGAGAATAAAAGGAAGGGGTATAGGGAGAACAAAAGTGAGGAAAAGAAGAAAAGCCACAGCTAGATGAAGTAAAAAGAGGGGAAATTAAAGAATGAACAGCAAGAATGAATTTTAAGTCTGGATAGAGAAAGAGGCAGAAAAATAAATTGAAGAAAACAAAGAAAAAGGAGAGAAAAATGACAAATGGACAGGAAACCCTGGCAAGAGAGTTAAGAGAAGAAGAAGGAAAGCAGAATCAAGAGGCTGGGCCCCCGTAGATTTGGCCCTCGACCCCTGCCGTGACCCTCTCGACCCCCCCCCCCTTCCTGCCGCCAACCCTCCCCCGCCGCCATCGCTTACCTTTGCTGGCGGGGGACCCAACCCCCGCCAGCCAAAGGTCTCTCCTCGGCCACGCGCTTTGCTTGCTGAATGATCTGATCAAGTTTCTGTGCATGTGTCTGACGTCCTGCACGTTGTACATGCAGAACGTCAGACACACGCACAGAAACAGATTCAAACTTGATCAGATCATTCGGCAATGCCGCGCGGCCGAGAAGAGGACCCCGCCAGCAAAGGTACGCAGCAGGAAATGGTTGGCGGCAGGAAGGGGGATCAAGAGGGTTGCGGCAGCAGGGGGGGTCAGCAACGCCGCGTGGCCGAGAAGAGGACCTCGGCTGGCAGGGGTTGGGGTCCCCCGCCAGCAAAGGTACGCAGCGGGAGAGGGTTGGCGGCGGGAAGGGGGGGTCGAGAGGGCGGCGGCGGGTGGGGGGGTTGGAGGTGCGGGGGGAGGCTAAAATGTGCCCCCTCACCTCGGGCTTTGGACCCCCTCCCGTCAAAGTCTGGCTAAGCCCCTGTACTGACTTAGACTGTAACCATCTAAGGACAGGAAATACTCACTGTACCTGAATGTAACTGGCCTTGAGCTACCACTCGGAAAGGTGTGATCTAAATCCAAATCCAAAATCAAGTACCAGGCATTTTGTGAAGTTATACAAAAAACTACAAATGTCACTCAGGACCTATAGAGCAATTCTACCACATCATAACAACACTAACTTCCAGGAGTCATGTAACAAGAAAAAATCAGCACTGTAAACACTACAGTAGGCACTAACATATGCCTACACCTGTTGGAAACCTAAGCAAGCCTGATTACTGCAGGTCGGTCCTGTGCAGACACTCACTGCTATCAGAATACTTGTTCTCTTTCACACATGCAAAACACAGATAGAACCTCACACCCAGTATAAGTATTCCACAAACTAAAAATAGAAATATGCAAACAAAATTAAACTGAATGCCAAAGAAGCCACAAACTACATACAATCCAACAACCAGATAAAGAGAAGCAGTGACACATGCCCCCTGTACTATGCAAAATATATAGATAGCAGGTGTAAATTTCAAAAACTGTTATATTCAAATCACTACATTTAAAGTTAATAAATAGAAATAAAACAGAAGAAGGAAAATAAGGTAATACCTTTTATTGGGCTCACTTGATAGTATAGCACAGAATACTGTCCTGACCTGAAGGAGATTTTGGCCTCTGAAAACCAGTCAAAAAGATGTATAAATTTCAGTGGCAGCCCTACCATTAGGCCACCTGAGGTGGGGGCTTCAGCTGGCACACTTCAGGAGCAGCACTCTCCCCTCCCTCCTCAACCCTTTACCTTGTTTCTTTCCAAAAGGCAGCAGTGGCAGTGATTACCCTGGCACTGTCCTCTTCTCCCACTGCTGCTCACCTCTTGAAGTAACTTCCTGTTTCCTCAGAGGCGGGACGCAGTAGCTAAGAGGCTGGTGCTGGTGGCAGGGCAGTCTATGGAAATTGTAGCCGCTGCTGCCTTTTGAAGAAAAAAAAGGTAAATATGGGGAAGGGGGAGAGATGCTACACTGGGCGTGGAGGCAGGCAGCATCTCATCCCTGCCTTAGGCAGCAGATTGCCTTGGACTGCCCCTGATTAAGTTAGTCTAGTAGAAAGGTATCACTTTATTTTCCAATTTTTAAACATTTTTATTTATTAACATCTAGAGCAGATTAACACAGCTACCATATTATTTTACCCTAAATTAAAAATAAACTGGCTGATATTCAATGCAATTTAGCCAGCCACTGACTGGTTAAATCTCTTGGTTGGGATTAGCAGCTAATTTTGAGTGGCACTTAACTGGCTAAATGCTGCTGAAATTCACAGTTTGCGCCTAAGTCAAAGCTGGCTATGTTGGGGGCCTTCTGGGGGCAGAGTCAGCACTGATATTCAGCCTTTAAGTAGCCAGGTTTAGCGCACAGATGGGACTCCATGCACTACCCCATGGCTGCTTAAGCGCTGAATATCGTCTTACGCAGCCATCTCAAAAAATAACCAGATATTCAAATCCGAAGTCCGAACAGGGCCTGGCTTTGAATATCCAGGAATAATTTGCTCACCACCACTGGCTGAATATCAGGTCCCCAATTTTTTTTCTGCCTTTGTTAACTGTTCTAATTGTGTCGGTCCTAGTCCTTAGTTTCTGCTTTCTGCCTTCTGCCAAAAGGGGGCATAGCCAAGGGCGAGGATTGGGCGAATCGTGGGCGTTTCTATAAATTATGCACACTGTTATAGAATACACTTGCTCCGCACCTAACTTATTCACCAAGTTTTACTTGCCGTAAATTTCCGCGACTGCATTTAGTCATGCAGACAGGCCCTAGACATATTCTATAAACCGTGCCTAACTTTAGGCATAATTTATAGAATACGCACAGGCGTAATTTTTTTCGGTGCTAATTTTTAAGGCGCCATATATGGAAGCTAGCCCAAAATGTATAGAATAGTGCCTAACACATTCATGCATAACTACCTATTATTGGCATCAATCACGCATGTAGGCACTACTATTCTATAAACTAGGTGCCATTTAATAGAATTGCCTTTCACATGTTTGCATTTATATTTAATTGGATATACCATACACAAATAGGCATTTTTCTCCCAGAAACTTCATTAGCTCTGTTCTCTAAATCAATGTCCCATGGTAAAATTATGCACTTTCCCAAAGCACTGTGTCTTTCGGTTACTCATCACCTTGGCTGGCATTCAAGCATTTGGGGATGGTGCTCCAGAGGATTGGCCCGCAGTGAATTTTCTGTGACTCTGTTTTAATTATCCTGTAGCTTGAAAACAAAGTCAGCTGTTCTGTAATTTAATTGACTTGCACCTATGTTTCAGTTACAAAAAAAAGTACCAACATTTATAGAGTTATATATAGCCATGAGTCAATATTTGTAAAGGTTTAATGACTGGCAGAAATGAAGCTGGCTTCTTATTTATTTTATTTGCATGGCAAGTTCAGACAGGTAACTATGTTGTAAGCTATCCAACACTGTTTGCATTTAGGCACCTATCCATTAAAACTTTGGTCCCCCTCCCTACCACCACCCACTCTTCCTTCTGATGGTTAGTTAGCTCATATTCCACACTAGCACAATTTTATTTGTTGCATTTGTATCCTACATTTTCCCACCTATTTGTAGGCTCAATGTGGCTTACATAGTACTGTAAAGACATTCGCCAAGTCCGGTAGATAAACAAATACCTCTCCTGTGTAGAAACGTTCCTACACTGTATCGCTGATTTAAAATATGAACGCTTCTGCTTGGTTCTACAACATTCATATTGCTTAGGGGCATAAAACCTCAGCCTGCATTTGAACTCTGATCCCTCCTATCCACCAATTTAATACTGCCCTCCATAAACCCAGGCCAAGTCGTCATGCCTGGGGTTCAGCATTAGATCTGAAAGTAGCAAATGTGCTTATGTGTCACAAAACTGTATTGTTTAACGCTGAATGAATGCAACATGTCTCTATTTAGGGATAGGAAACATAGGTAACTGCCTAGGATGCCAAATGATAAAGGTTCCTAACAGTAGCATAGCCAGACCTAAATTTCTGGGTGGGCCTGGAAGTACACTGTGGGCCACACATTTCATCTCCCTCGCCCCCCTCCCCAAACCAGTAAAAATACCTTGGCTTGGTGAGGTTCCCCAAACTCCGCTGGCTAAAGTCCTCTCCAGAGCCTCCCTAAGATATCTTAACTCTAGGGCAGTTGGCGGCACACTTCCAGCCACCAACATCGAGAGCCCCCCTCCCCCATACGTGCTTAGTTCATGCATGATCTGAGAATGCGTGGGGGGAAGGGGGTCTCTCAGCATTGGCAGTTAAGGGTTTTTCTTGAGCATAAAGACAGATAAATTTTGGGGGGGCCCTTGGTGTCTGATGTTGTCAGCATTCTAGATGTGCCCTTGAGTTGAGATGACTCCCGGCAACAGTAGGGTAGCCACAGGGGGCCTTGGGGCATGGACACGTATAACTCTGAGGGCTGACATACAATTGTTTTCTAATTTGGTAAATCTTGGATTGCGAAAAGGAGAAAACTCATTATTGAAGAATGTTTGTGTTTTAGCTCATAAATGTATTCTGAGGCATTGGAAGCAGCCTCAACCTCCTTCTTTGACTGGATGAAGAAATGAACTGTATCATCTCTTGAAAATGGAGCAATTAGCTGTGAAGAGAGGATCGCTTAAGGCTTAGAGAACTTTTCAGCAAATTTAGCTCTCCATTTGAGAGGGTCTTTCTCCTAAAGCCAACAGTTATTTGTTGAATATGTAATGTGGTTTGACTGGAGCTTCCAGACTGTGTGTGTGTGTGTGGGGGGGGGGGATGTAGGACTGGGTGGTGGGAAAATATTGGTAGGAGGTAAATGCATTTTGTGTGCTAGTCTCTTGGGTGGGAGAGGCCTTGAAGAGTCCACATGGGTGACCATGATTGTATTTCTCTGACAGCATTAAAAGTGAGTGGGGAGGGGATTACAGGGGGTTTGGGGGGAATTAAGGAAAAAATGTATGGAACTTAGCTGATCTTCATTGCATATGTTGAATTTATTTTTGGTTAATCATGCTGACTATTTTGATGTTCTGTTGTACCTGTGTTGGCAGTTTCTCATTAAAAATATATATTTTTAAATACTGTAGGTTTTTTTTTCCCTTAAGATGTATTGTTTTTGCTTTTAATCTGTAAACTGCATTGGACCCTTGTTCAGGGGATATAGCAGTTAATAAGAACCAAAAGAAAAAAAAATTGATCCTGTCATCCCATTGCTTGTTCATCACCACTGGCTTCCAGTTTAAAATTCTTGCCTTGACTCATAAAGCTTGAAGTACAGATGCTCCGTGCTATTTAGCATCTTTGATTACTCCTTATGTGGAGGAGTAGCCTAGTGGTTAGTGCAGTGGACTTTAATCTTGGGGAACTGGGTTCAATTCCCACTGCAGCTCCTTGTGACTGTGGGCAAGTCACTTAACCCTCCATTGCCCCAGGTACAAAATAAGTACCTGTATATATGTAAATCACTTTGAATGTAGTTGCAAAATACCACAGACAGGTGGTATAGCAAGTCCCATTTTCCTTTCTAGGGAACTTCAGTCTATGTCCAAACACTGATTGTCAGTACCTGGTGTTACTCAAGCCAGGTTGGAATTTATAATGTGCCTCATATTCTTTTTCATTCGAATGTCCCACCCCCCCATCTCCATGTTTATGAGTTGAATCCCACCATAAAAAGTTAAAACTCATTTCTTTGAGCTTGCTTATGAGGCAGTAGAATGAAAGTGTTTTGACAAATTTCTGTTCCCCATTTGGGGGGGGGAGGGGGAGGTGTTGTGCTTATGAGAGGTTGGCGGGTGTGAGGTCTGCTGCACCTGCTTCTTCTTTGATTGCAATCCTTTGGTGCTTTATTGATTAGAGCACTTTCCTGTCTAAAAAAATGGATTTCCTTTCTCTCTTTTAACTTATTAGTATTGAACACCAGCTTGTTTGCCAGTCTAGAAAGGTAATATATCAAATTCTTAATAAACCATATAAAATAACTATAACAGCACCAACTGTCAGGTCTCAAATAACAAAATCCTACCTATGAAATGCAACACAGAAAATACCATACCAGACCCTAGAATATCGATACACCGCCCTAACAGAAAAATAGATCCAACCAGAATACTATCCAGCTTATTTTCAAAAGAGAAAGACGCTCATATTTCAACCCAAATCGGGAGATGGGCACCCTTCTCTCATGGGCGCCCAAATCGGTATAATCGAAAGCTGATTTTGGGCGCCTCCAACTGCAGTCTGTCGCGGGAACGAACAAAGTTGACGGGGGCATGTCGGAGGCATGGTGAAGGCAGGACTGGGGCGTGTTTATCGGCCGAGGAGAGATGGGCACCCTCGCCCGATAAAGGAAAAAAGAAGGGCGGCAGTAGCAAGAATTTGGGCTGCTTTTTTTAGACCCTTTTTTTTCATGAACAAGTCCCCAAAAAGTGCCCCAACTGCCCAGATGACCACCGGAGGGAATCGGGGATGACCTCCCCTAACTCCCCCAGTGGTCACTAACCTCCTCCCACCAAAAAAAAAGAACTTTAAAATCTTTTTTTTGCCAGCCTGTATGCCAGCCTCAAATGTCATACCCAGCTCCATCACAGCAATATGCAGGTCCCTGGAGCAGTTGTTAGTGGGTGCAGTGGACTTCAGGCAGGTGGACCCAGGCCCATCCCCCCTACCTGTTACACTTGTGCTGGTAAATGGGAGCCCTCCAAACTGCCCCCAAAACCCACTGTACCCACATCTAAGTGCTATGGTAATGGTGTAGAGTTGTGGGGAGTGAGTTTTGGGGGGGATTTGGAGGGCTCGCCTCCACCTACCCTCCTCTCTTCCTTCCCGTTCACATTAATTGATTTGATTTGCTTACTTTATTTATTTTTTGTCTATTAGATTGTAAGCTCTTTGAGCAGGGACTGTCTTTCTTCTATGTTTGTGCAGCGCTGCATATGCCTTGTAGCGCTATAGAAATGCTAAATAGTAGTAGTAGTAGTAGTAGGCTCAGCACCCAAGGTAAGGGATCTATGGACTTGGGAGGTATTTTAATTTTTTTTTTTACTTTTTACAAGTGCCCCCTAGGGTGCCCGGTTGGTGTCCTGGCATGTGAGGGGGACCAGTGCACTACGAATCCTGGCCCCTCTCACGACCAAATGCCTTGGAGTTGTTAGTTTTTGAGCTGGACGGCTTCGGTTTCCATTATCGCTGAAAACCGATACCGCCCATCTCAAATCCGCCCAAATCCAATGCATTTGTCTAGCACCAACCATATTATCGAAACAAAAGATGGACACCCATCTTTTTCGAAAATACGGTCTGTCCCGCTCCTTCGCGGACCTGTCCTCAGAGATAGTCGCCCATGGAGATGGGCGTTCGCGTTCGATTATGCCCCTCTATATATTCTTACACACACATTAATGCACATGCTAGCAGAATACCATACTTTGGTCATCCATGCAGATCAAAATAACTCTCATAAATTAGAAACTGAAACTCACAGACAAAAAATGAAAATGAAATCATAAGACGCAAGACTCTGTGAATAGTTCAATACTGGAGAAAGAGAAACAAATGTGTTCTCCCTATACTGAGCAAAATGCAAAAGTTCTTTAAAAAATGCATTTGAAAAGACACCATATTCTGTTTTTTAAAACTAAATTATTTTCATTTTAACCTTTCTTGTCTGTGCTTAATTATTCTAATAGGTCTGGTCCCAATCTCTTTTTTAAAATCTTTGTCTAAATCCTTTCCCAGAGTCTCCTTTACTTTTTCTGTTTTTTCTCCCTGTTTCCTTGATTTTTTTTCCTGTTCATCTTTTTTTCTGCATTTCTTTCTTCTCTGTCTCTCAGCTCATAGATAGTAGCCCTCCTTTTGTAATCCAGTCCTCGGTATCTTTCTTTTCACCTCTCACCTATTGTCCAGCTTTCCACTTCCCTCTTAACCTCCTCTCTGACCCTGTTTCCACACTTTCTCTCTTCCTTCATAGATCTCCCCCTTTCTTCTCTTTTACCCTCTTGTGCAGCCTCCTGTCTTTTTACAGTGCCTCTCAACACTTTCCCAGCAACTCCAACTTCTTCATACCGCCTCTCATATTCTCCTTCTCTCTCCAGACAATATGCCCCCATTTCACCCTCTTTATCCCTGTACTCTTCCCTCTCTTTCTCTCTCCTAGACTCTCTTCTCCTTTTCTCAGTTCTTCGTACAATGTTCTTCTTTCCTTGTCATCCATTCCCACACTCCTTTCCCCCTTTCTCACCCCCTCCAGATGCTCTTCTCCCTTTTCACCTCTCACAGATGTCTTCCCTTTTATGATGCCTTTTCTCTAGATGGTGTTGCCCCTTTCTCGCCCCTCTCTCCCTCTAAAACTATTTGGGTTTCTGCCAGGTACTTGTGACCTGGATTGGCCATTGTTGGAAGCAGGTACTAGGCTAGATGGACCATTGGTCTGACCCAGTATGGCTGTTCTTATGTAATCTCTTCTCCTCTTCTCCACACACACACTTTTCCTTCTCTTTCTCCCTCCTTTCTGATAGATGCTCTTACTATCTTCTCAACCCCTCATTCCCTATTTCTTATTCCCCTTTTCCCTTCCAGAGGTCCTTTGTTCTTCTCCCACTCCCATCAGGGACACTACCCCCTTCCTAGTCTCCCCACCTAGGTTTCTCTCCTCTGGGGGCTCAGTGCAATACAGCTATTTGCACTCAAATCCTCCTCCTCAACTGTAGGCTTGAATCACACATTGCCTTCTTCTGATGAAAGCCAGTCTCACAATATGAGCCAAGAGATTTGTGCAGTTCCTGCCAGGAGACTGGTCCATAGCAGCAGATGATGCGCAATGTAACATCGCCTATTACACAGCAGCTAGATGGGGAAAAAGAGAGGAGGGTCAGATGGCAGTTTGGGTTAACCTGGGCCCAATGTGAAGTATTGCAAGTCACTTTTTTTTTGGAAGGAGGGGCACTTACCATTCTATAGGGACACCTTTGCTAGGGAAGGATTGCAAGAGATTGAATTTGAGATGAGGAGGATCTGAATTGGTTTGAAGAATTTTCTGTTCATCAATCTTGATCACTGTGTTCTATTTGGTTTTAGTGAGGTAGCAGTTATGTCTTTCATTTTGAGTTTGAACTCTATTATATGTATTATAATCAAAATATCTGTAACTAGTAACACATTGAGCATTGCTGTTTTCAAGAAAGTGATGCAGAAATCTCAAATACTACTACTTATCATTTCTATAGCGCTACAAGGCATACGCAGTGCTGTACACCATACATCAAATACTTGACAATACCACTGCATTTACTGAAATATTGTTTATAATTTCCAATTTAAATCTGATGTGTTTCTTTTAACCCAGTAGTTTTGATGCGGTGTACTGTATTTCTGTACAGGTAATTTTGACACAGCGACAAGTGAGACATGAGATCTTCAGCCTCAAGGCTTTCAAGTTTTTCTTCAAGAGATTCATTATGGACCCGGTAAGGGAAACAATAAAAATAAAAATATTACACTATAAAATTTACCAACAGTTCAGATTGTACAAAGTACGTTGCATTATTCCACATGGTTAAAATTTGTAATATTTTCTTCCAAGTGTCAACTTTGTTGTAGGATGTACAAAAATAAAGCAGCTTTCAAAGGAAGGTGACAGGTGCTGATAAAGCCTTTCCTCTAACGCAATAACTGACTGAGCACATTGGAGGTTAAACTGCAATATTTATAAACTAACTTGCTCTACAACAAACTGTATGGACACAGTATATTTCAAATCTATTTAGCTCAGGCACTCTCTGGAGAAGCAAGGTTTTACCTATATGCAGGACACGTTGCTGTAGCTCTTTAAAGAGATGTTCACTTAGTGTAGAAAGCAGCCCACTCAACACTAGGTAGCAAGGCAAATAGAGCTGTATTGGAACATGAGTAAGTCTGAATGAGCAGATCTTTTTCTTTACAGTCATTCCACTTATTTTACTTAGGTCACAGCTCATGGAATGCACGGCTTGGTGCCTTAATTATAGTATGCAATCATGTCAGTGTAGACTAACTGTTATGAGAGGGACATGCTGATTTGCTGTTCTGCCAAGTACAGTATCAAGCCATGATCTGCACGTACTGACTGAAAACAAAAAACACGTTCCTTTTCGCAAGTCCCTTTGCACCCAAAGCTCAAACCTGACTAACACTTTTGAAGGGAGCTGCTTCCTAAATAATAAACATGAGGTTCCATACAGTACGTGAGGTGTTATTATAGATATATTCAAGACATTTCGCATCTCCTTAACGTGCATGGTTTATTTTTTCATGTCTCACCTGCATCCACTTATGAGAAGTTTATTTAGCAACCAATTGCATCTCTTAAAATCATATCAAAAAGTTCTACATCTGCTGCGTGATTACTTATGCTAGATTTAAATACAGTTTTCTATAAGTTACATGCATAAGTGAGAGTCCCACACCTGCTCCCGCCTATGTGTATGCCCACCTGTTAAATACACACTATGGGGGTCTTTTACAAAGCCATGCTAGTGTTTTTAGCTCACGTTAAAAGTCAGTTGGCAGTAAATGCTGAGACGCCCATAGGAATATAATGGGCATCACAACGTTTATTGCCAGCTGACTTTTACCACAAGCTAAAAATGCTAGCATGGCTTTTCAAAAGACCCCCCTATACAAGATATCAGAATAGCACTTAGGCAGAATTTTGGTGTTTAAATTTATGCATGAAATTGTTGCATACATATTACAGCCAACTTAATAGCATACCCCCCCCCCCCCCTCCACTATCAGAGTGTGATTATTTGAACAGATTATCTAGACGGAGAGGCCAATTTGGCACCTATTTTGGAGCTATTATATAAAAGACATGGAGGCATATTTTCAAAGCGCTTAGACTTACAAAGTTACGTGGCGGGGCATTTTCGATATGACGTCTAAGTCCGATTTTAGACGTTTTGCATAAAATGTCCAAAATCCGAATAGGAAAGAAGGTCACTTTCGAAAATGAAAAATGTCTATTTTTTTTTTTTTTTTCAAAAATACTGTTTCGAACAAGGTTTTGTGTTTTGGATGTTTTATTTTTTGGTCTATTTTTTAAAACAAAAACATGAATAAGTGCAAAACATTCAGATTCATGGCATTGGGATGTAGGAGGAGCCTGCAATTTTAGTACACTGGTCTCCAAAACATTCCAGGAGAGCAATGCAGCATCCTAGAAGGCACTTCTGTGCACATCATAAAAATGCTTCTAGGTACACATCTCATCTTTGTTCCTGTATCTTGTCCCATGAGCACTCTAAAACCCATTACCTCCCACTGTACATCATTACAATAGCCCTTATGGGTGAGGGGGCACCTATATGTGGGAGGGGTCACAGTTTCCACCACAAGTGTGACAGGTAGAGGATAGGGACCTGACTCTCCTACTTCATAGTGCACTGCACCCACCACTACAGTACTTCAGGGACCTGCATGCTGCTCTAATATGCTGACTAACATCTGTGACTGCCACACAGGCTGGTAATGACTTCACATTTTTGGGAGGTGGGAGAGGGTCAGTGACCACTGGGGGGGATATTGGGAGGGGTCATCCCTGATTCCCTCCAGTGATCATCTGGTCATTTAGGGCACCCCTTTTGTGCCTTATTCATTATAAAAACAGGTGTAGCTCAAAATGCCTTCGTTATAGTCCTGGACAGTTTTGTTTTGTTCCATTATGACTGAAAAATGTCTAAGTTCCTAAGTCTTAGGACCATCCAAATCATGCCCTTAGCATGCCCCTGACATGCTCCCTTGAGATATGGACACACTGCAGAAGAACAGCATAGAAAAATGTCTGAAAAATAGGTTTTGAAAATACTGATTGAGCCTGCCATGAGTGGGAAAGCGCGGGGTACAAATGTAACAAAAAAAAATGCTGCTTTATACCACTTTTTAGATGCTTTTCTGTTTAAAAAATGAGCCCCATAGCAACTTATGGAACTTTGTAAGTCTAAGTGCTTTGAAAATGAGCCCCCATAGGCATCTATCCAGCTTATTTTCGAAAGAGAAAGACGTCCATATTTCGACCCAAATCGGGAGATGGGCGTCTTTCTCCCGTGGGTGAACAAATCGGTATAATCAAAAGCCAATTTTGATCGTCTTCAACTGCACTCCGTCGCAGGAATGAACAAAGTTGATGGGGGTGTGTCAGAGGCATGGTGAAGGCAGGACTGGGGTGTGGTTATCGGCCGAGGAGAGATGGGCGTCTTTAGCTGATAATCGAAACAAGAAGGGCGTTTTTAACGAGAATTTGGTCCGCTTTATTTGGACCCTTTTTTTTCAGGTCCAAGTCCCAAAAAAGTGCCCCAACTGACCACCGGAGGGAATAGGGGATCACCTCCCCTGACTCCCCCAGTGGTCACTAACCCCTCCCACCAAAAAAAACCCACTTTAAAAACTTTTTTCCAGCCTCTATGCCAGCCTCAAATGCCGTACCCACCTCCATGACAGCAGAATGTGTTCTATCCTGTGACAGCCTTTCCCTGGTTCTGATGTGGGTCTCGGGTGAGTGTGACACCTTTTCTGTTATGCGCACTGCAGAGTCACATCAGCAATGCATTGTGGTGGGTGTAGGGTATTGGACTCTGTGATCCCAGTAGCTTGTGTTAAATGCTCACAATGTTGGTAGTTGGTAGGCTCTACTCCCATGGTGCTTTTCCCCCTGCTTACTGGGTTAGAGTGTGTCCTGTTTTGTTTCTGGTAGTCCATGAGGTAGTGGTCATTTTTGTCAGCCAGTTTTAGATCCCTTTCATGTGTTAGCCACGTTACAGAACTTAGTTCTTCCCTTGAATGTTGCTGAAAGAGGGCATTGTACAGCATTCTGCCAGCTCTGACCTACTGCTCATCTCAGTACCAGGGCGACTCTTTGCCAGTGGGGCACAACCTCTGATCTGTAGTTAACTGTGAGTAAATGTGCTTATTCCAATAAAGGACGTTTTCTGAAACATTAGTCTTCAGGTGTCAACTGGTGTGCCAAGATTATACAGCAGCAACAAGTCCTAGAGGCCTGCGTGTATGCAGGTCCCTGGAGCACTTTTAGTGGGTACCGCAGTGCACTTCAGGCAGGCAGACCCAGGCCCATCCCCCCTACCTGTAACACTTGTGCTGGTAAATGGGAGGCCTCCAAAACCCACTGTACCCACATGTAGGTGCCCCCTTCAACCCTAAGAGCTATGGTAGTGTTGTACATTTGTGGGTAGTGGGTTTTGGGGGCTCAGCACCCGTGGTAAGGGACCTATGCATGTGGGAGTGTTGTCTGAAATCCACCGCACTAACCTCTAGGGTGTCCAGTTGGTGTCCTGGCATGTCAGGGGGGCAAGTGTACTATGAATCCTGGCCCCTCCCACGACCAAATGGCTTGGATTAGGACGTTTCTGAGTTGGGCGTTTTTATTTTCCATTATTGCTAAAAAAAACAAACACCCAGCTCACAAATGACTAAATCCATGGCATTTTGGTCCGTACAAACCGTATTTTCGAAACAAAAGATGGACGCCCATTTTTTTCGAAAATACTGTCTGTCCCACCCCTTCACGTACCTGTTCTTGGACATAGATGCCCATGGAGATGGGCGTTCGCGTTCGATTATGCCCCTCCACGTGTCTTTATAAAATTTCAGCACAGATATATAAAATCTATCTTGCACCATTGTGAACCTCTACATGGGCATCACTGTTGATGTGGCAGAACCTCCCATTATCTCTTTGGGTCAGGGTTGATTTATATAATATGATATGATAACAGTCCGCAAATGGATATATGTAGCTCAGGTACTGTCTCTTTTCCTTACCTATAAAGACGAAATGGGTCTCTACCACTTGTTACGACAGTTTCTGTGGACGGGTCGCCGGGCTTGTGTCTCAATAACACAGACATATTTGCCTAGAGACAGGGGCGGCCTAAGGGCCCTCAATATTAAACTACTATCTGTGGCTGGCTGTATGCGGCATCTGTCTGACTGGTTCAGAGGTACATCATTCGTTTCCTTCCCAGACACAGAGTGCTCGATGTTTGGAGACACTCATTTTAGTTATTGGTTACATGCGAGACCAGGCCTAGTGCAGACACCAGCAAACCTGACTTTTCTTTTTTCACCATTAAGGAAGGCATGGCGATGGATCTGCAAATATTATAAGATCCACAAACACTCTACGCCACTGTTGCCACTTAGTGGTAATGCAAATTTTCAGGTGGGAAGTTCCTCAGCCGCTTTTGGACAATTGAGGAGAAAAGGGACATTTTTTCTTTTTCAAATTTTAAATGAGGATGGTACTTTGAAATCCCTCCAAGATCTACAGGTTAATCACGACTTCTCCACACAAGATTTTCTGGCATATTTTCAACTAGAGCATTATATAACATCTCTGCCGAGGGATACTCTCACATTGTGTATGTGGGAGAAGCTTGTGGAAATACTTGATCTGGAGGCCCAGTTGGTCGTGCCTCTCAAATAATTTCATACTAAATTGAGGGAAGATGCGACAGCAGTGACATATGGGCCTCTAGCGCAGAAGTGGTCACTTGAGTTGGGGCTCCACATCCAAGGTGTACATTTACAATCCTGCATAATAAGATGTTACAAAGTTTTTGAGCGTGCAGATTTGTGGGAACTGCAATATAAATTCATTACGTGTCTCTATATACCCCTGCACAGAGCATTTAGAGCTACTTTATGAATTGGGGATGACTGTCCAAAGTGCTCTAGGATGGAGGCACACCTGGGTCGCATGTTTTGGCACTGTCCTCCTGTATTAGTGTTTTGGACCCTGGTGTGCGCACATGCTTCTCGGATGTGGAATACATCATGGAGGCGAACCCCCCACCTTGCTGTTTGATGTCTTTGTTGTTAGAGGACCAACCAGAGCAGGTTTGAAAGAATTTCTAAGGCGTGTAGTGATGATGGGGGAAAAAAACTATACTTAAGACATGACTACAATCAGATAGTCCTTCTCTTCAGCTTGGTAGGTCCTATATGATAACTTTAAGCACCTCAGAACGCAAGACAGTACCAGACCTTGCCTCACGGAAGGGAGATCAATTTTTGCAGCGCTGGTCCCCATTTTGTGATACCTTGACTCCACTTGCTCGTAGTAGAATATTCAATGGTTAGTTAGGCTAAGAGATAAGATTATTTCGAGGGAGGATGAAAAGGGGAGACAATAATGTACCACGTATAGTACAAATAAAAAGGAAGTAAGGGAGAGAGGTGAAGGGAAAGTTATAAAAGTAAAATGACAAACTGCATTGTTATAATATCCAAGTTTAGTTTGTACCTATCAAATATGGTGTATTCATGTAGATGAAGCTTCCATTCCTCTGTATAGATTTGTCATCAATAAAAATTATTATTAAAATAAATAAATAAATAAAAATTTCAGCACAAACCTTGCAGAAATTGCATACATTTACACTTGCTTGGAAGTAAGTGTAAATATACTTCCATTAAGTACATTTATAAACAATGCACAAAATTCAGGAATTCACCCACACTCTGTGCAAACTATGCCCCCAAACACATACTATGCAACCTCTTGTGATCACGCTTATTTTTACCTGGCGATAATTTTATGTGGGTAATTTTATAAGGCTTTTCCGTTGTATGTGCCTTTAACCTGGATAAACAAGCATTAACAAGCAAAATAAAGCCTTTATAAAATTACCCCATAATGGTTAGATATATTATATGGTTTCACTTGTATTATTTTATCCCATCACTCTATTTAAACCACCATCCTCGTCTCCCTGCATGGTCACAGGCAAATGCAGAGACAACACAAATACCTCTATATACATGCGTATGCAGAAAGGTTAGAAAGACTTCCATGAGCCATGCTTTGTATGCTTTTCCTATTTGTGCAGTACCTATGCACCAGTGAAAAAGCTGTCTCACTGGTGTCTACAGCTGTCTACAACATTACACTATCGAAAGTATTCAATAGGAACTAAACCCTCCTGGAGACACAAAGCAGAAATTGCTGTTAAGCACCTATGACTATGAAACTAATAACATAAGAAGAAGCAGCTACCCTTCTTGTGAGATTCCCTTCCCAAAAACATATATAGACACAGGGACTGAAGCAATTTTTGAAGTGGAGGTGTGTGAAACTATTTTTGACCTATATGGAAACATACACCCCTAGGAACTGCAACACTCCAGCACTCACTGTTGCAAAACCTATATAACTTTTACATAAGAAGTATCTGCCTTACTATATATTTTATGAGGTCCTTGTGGCTGATCCTTTCCAGCAATCCCCCTCTCAAGTTTTCTCTTTTCCTAACCCAAAATGTTTATGTACTGTATTTTTTAAAATCATATTTAGTGTATATCACTTTAACAGTGGGCTAAAATGAAAGGGGTTATAAAAAGCACAACAGGCCTTTTATTTAAGGAAAGTAGGTAAGAGGAAAAAGAAACCTATGTGGCTCTCCAAAAGAGGTGGCTGCAAAAATAAAGGAAGCAACGGTAGTGTTCACAAAATACAGAAGTTCACAAAAAAGAGGAACACAAAAGCTGAGAAAAATGAAGAATTCAGGATAGCAAAAGCATGGGTAGAAGAAAAAAAACAGCAAAAGATGTAAGAAGAAGCAACAAAACTTTTTAAGGTATATTGGTGAAAGGTTGCAGTTACAAATAAAATCAATAACAAAATCATAAAATGTAGAAAAAGAACTCAAATTCTGATAGGAAAGCAATCAGTCATCCAAAACAACAAATCAAACCATAACTACACCACTAAACAACAACAAATACACATACATACATACATACATACAAAAGTTTGTCTGCCCAAGTCATTACTGTCAGCAGCTATAGCCTAAAGTAGGCTGCCCCAAGCAAGACTGAAAAAGTAAGATTTCAATAGGGATTTGAAGAATGGGAAAGAAATCTCTGATCGCAAAGAAGGAGGGAAGTTATTCCACAGCTTGGGGGAGAGAAAGAAAAATGTTGCATGCCTGGTAGACTCATAATGAGCCTGTCTTGGGGAAGGAAGAACAAGCCAATGAGCATCAAGGGAGTGAAAGGAACTAGCAGGGGTATAAGGTATGACTACAGATGCAAGGTATGAGGGTGAGCCAGTGTGAAGGGTTTTAAAAGTGAGGCAGAGAATCTTAAACCAAGAATGAAATTTCATCAGGAGTCAATTTAGACCAATCAAAAGGGGAGACATTAAATCAAATTTGTGAGCCTTACAGAGAAACCAGGCTGCGGTATTTTGAAGGGTTTGTAAACGCCATAGCTGGTAAGCAGTCAAACTAGCGTAGAAGGTATTACAGTAGTGTAATTAAGAGATGACGAAAGCAAGAACTAAGGTGTTTAAAACTGGAAAACTCAGTACTTTAGAGATGGCACGTAAGCAACAGAGGACAAAGAAGCCATGCTGAAGAACACGAGAAACCTGATCATGAAGTGAGAATTTAGAATCCAAAACTGAATGTGACAAAGAGGGGCATTTTCAAAAGAAACGTCCAAGTTGCGATTTGGACGTCCTTGGAAAACGGCAAAATCCAGGGGTGGGGAAACCCGTATTTTCAAAAAAAGATGGACGTCCATCTTTCGTTTCAAAAATACCGTCAGAGATGTCTAAATCCTTAAAGTTGGACGTCCCTAGACATGGATGTTTCTAGCTTTTGGCGATTTTTGAAACCAAAGATGTCAATGTCAAAAATGTCCAAATGCGATGGGAGAAGCCAGCATTTGTAGTGCATTGGTCCCCCTGACATGCCAGGGCACCAACCGGGCACTCTAGGGAGCACTGCAGTGGACTTCATAAAATGCTCCCAAGAACATAGCTCCCTTACCTTGTGTGCTGAGCCTCCCCCCCAAAAAACCAAAACCCACTACCCCACAACTGTACACCACTAGCATAGTCCTTACTGGTGAAGGGGGGCACCTATATATGGGTACAGTGGGTTTGTGGTGGGTTTTGGAGAGCTTGCTGTTTCCTCCACAAATGTAACAGGTAGGGGGGGGTATGGGCCTGGGTCTGCCTGTCTGAAGTGCACTGCAGTACCCACTAAAACTGATCCTGGAATCTTCATGCGCTGTCATGGACCTGAGTATGACATTTGAGGCTGGCACGACATATTTTTAACAATGTTTTTTGAGGGTGGGAGGGGGTTAGTGACCACTGGGGGAGTAGCGGGAGGTCATCCCCGATTCCCTCCGGTGGTCATCTGGTCATTTCGGGCACCTTTTTGTGCCTTATTCGTAATAAAAACACATCTGGGTGAAAACGTCCAAGTGTTTGTCAGGGATGTTCTTGTTTTTTTTCAATTATGGGTCAAAGACGTCCAAGTGTTAGGCACGCTCAAGTCCCACCTTCGCTACGCTTCCGAGCGCCCCCCTTGAAATTTGGACATCCTTGCGACGGACTGCAGTTGGAGACGTCCAAAATCGGGTTTCGATTATACCGATTTGGACAGCTCTGGGAGGACGTCCATCTTCCGATTTATGTCGAAAGATAGACATCCTTCTCTTTCGAAAATGAGCCTGAAAGTCATGGGATCGGATGAGATACATCCCAGGATACTGAGGGAGTTTAGAAACATTTTAATGGGCCCTCTAAACGATGTGCTTAATAGATTTTTGAAGACTAGAAAAGTGACACAGGATTCGATAAATGCTGATGTGGTCCCTCGACACAGAAGCAATAACAGACATGAGGTGGGAAAGTAGAGACCAGTGAGTACTGTAGTTAAGGGAGGAAATTAATTTTCTTCCTTGCTGAAGGTGTCAGCTTTATTGAATATACTGCAAAACAATCTAAAAATCCTAGGAGTAACATTAGACAAACACTTAACTTTAGACACTCATGCAAAAGCCACGACGAAGAAGATGTTCAACATGATGTAGGTACTGAAAAGAGTGAAACCATTCCTCCCACAGAAAACTTTCCGCAATCTAGTACAATCCACAGTACTTACCCATGCCGACTACTGCAACAGCATCTTCATCGGTTGCAAAGCCCAAATCATGAAAAAACTCCAAACTGCCCAAAACACAGCAGCAAGTCTCATTTTTGGCAAATCACGTTTCGAAAGCGCAACACCAATTCGAGTAAAGCTACACTGGCTCCCTATCAAGGAACGAATAAACTTCAAAGCCCACACACTATGATCCACAAGATTCTCAATGGCAAATCTCCAAGCTACATGTCCAACCTGATCGATCTTCCAGCCAGGAATCGGTCCAACTCTTCTCAAACATATCTCAATCTTCATCTTCCCAACTGTAAAGGCCTCAAATACAAAACCTACTACGCATCCAACTTCTCTGTTATAGGCAGCCAACTCTGGAATGCCATACCTCAACATATTCAAAAAACCTGCAAACACCTACCCTTCCAAAAGCTGCTGAAGACAAGCCTACCCAAACGACCCTACAAAGTCTCGAACCTAACCCACACCACAAACAATACCCACACTCCAATCTTTTCCCCACATCGCATACTTTTGTCCCACTCTTTATAACTGTGTTATCTCCATGATACTTTGTACCATACTTTGTATTATCTCTGTGATACTATGTACCATACTTTGTATGCCACACTGAACCTGCTATTGAGTGAGAAAGAGCGGGGTATAAATGCCACAAATAAATAAATATGTCTAAGTGGTTTACAAAAAAGGTGTTTCTTTCTTATGTTGCTTTTAGTACATGGGGTAGCCACAGATAAAGGGGGAAATGGGACAGGAAAGCTGCTAACCTGAGTTTTGAATTTATTGTGTCATTTTTAAATATGTCATTGTAGTGGATCTCTCGCATATTGGAGCTGAGGATTCTCACAGAGGTAGATACATAATAATTACAGTAAGCTCTACAACCAGTGCTTCCAACTTTCTCACGGCTCACGAACTAGTAAACAGTCCTCTACTTATGAGTTTAGTATTTTAGATGGAAAAATAATTAGAAAAAGGAAGAAAAAAAAGACTGGAGATTTTTATGGTTTTAAAATAAAAATGCCCTTTTAATGGACTCTCCAGTTATGTATAAGTATATACCAAAAAGAAGGCAAATAGTCTAGAAATAACATAGGTAACATAGTCGAAAAAGAAATCAGATAGTTTCTTCAGAGGAATAGCTCTCGGTCTCCTTTGAATAGTGTCAGTTACTTAACCCCGACATCACCCACACTTCTTCACAGACTGGACAGATGTAAATCCTTTACTCCAAGTATTATGGTGTCACTTCAGTGCTACTCTGTAGCCCTTATCTCCTTCAGCAGTTGGTGTATGGGTTTAGACAAAGGTTAAGGCCAAGGTGTCACTTCTTTCTCTTGTGTGTAGCAACAGTGTTTCTGCTGTACAGCTCTTTGGTGTTCACTCTAGCTCTCCTTTGTGGCTCTGTATTTCCTAGTGCTTGGATCTTACTTGTATGCAACAGTTTAGTGGACAGGACCCTGGGTGGATTTATATCCCTTGCTACTTCAAGATAGCAGCACTCATCAGCTCCACTACTTCCAGCATTCCAGATCCCTTCCCTGACAAGGACTGTCCTTTGGGCAGCAGTTTCACTCTTTATCTCTGACAAATGATCAGGATCGTGTCTTCCAATGACCAAATCCCTCTTCCTTCGGGGCACTCTGTGGATCAGACTGACAGGGCCGGTCTTAGCAATTGCAGGGCCCTGTGCAGACCACTTCAGTGGGGCCCTCTTCACCTGCCCTCCCCCCACATAGCCCCTCCCTTACTTAGTCCTGCCCCTGTTAACATGGTTTTTTGAAAGATTTTATTTTAAAAAATAAAAGCCATTCAATCCATACCTTAACATGCATCCACTACGCTTCAGTACAGAGCGGCAGCAATTTTCATATCCCATCGGCCACTGAACCCAGAGAGCCTCCTCACTGCTGCGTCTGACTCCCGCCCCCTTTTTTATGTCACTTCCAGCTTCTGCAAGAGTGGGACGCAGCAGTGAGGAGGCTCTGGGTTCAGCAGCCGATGGGATATGAAAATTGTTGCCACTGCCTACCACTCTCTACTGAAACATAGATGCACATTAAGGCATAGAGCAGGAAGGTATTCCAAGACAAGGGGACAGATGTGCCAGGGATGCGGGGCCCCTAGGAGCGCGAGATCCTCTGCAACCGCCCCCGTTGTCCTTGCTTAAGACCGGACCTGCAGACTGACAACACTGATCGGTTCAGTCTCTTTGGGAACCTGCCTCTCTCTTCCAGCATGCACCAGGGTACAATTCTGGACTAGAATGGCAAGCCATGTGTTTTTCTCTTCTTCTTAATCCTAGAGCAGGGTGCCAAGGCTCATAGGAGCCCAGAATAGGGTACTCACTCAGTAAAACTTTACATTTCCCTCCTTAGTGGACACTCTCTTAGTTGAACTTCCTCTGGGGGAGGGAAAGGCTCCTTCCTTAACTCAGGTTTTCATACCTTCCTCCGAAAGCTCAAGCTTCAGTGATATTGGGCTACTTAGAACAGACTTCCTCCTGTTTAGATTTCAACACCTTTCTGGAGCAGGGGCCTTCCTTCAACTGCAAAGGAAAGTACATTTTAACAGCCTGTTACATTTTGTATTGTTAGTTGATATATATTGGCAATATCTTGAAATTCAGATTATTTTATGTTCTATTGTGAACCACAAAGAGAGAGGAAATCAACAAATTGGCAGTATAGAAGTGTTCATAAATAACTAAACAAGCAACTACTGGCAGCAATGAGGAAGTTTTTCTGTAAATAAAGCATGTATTTTTAAACATATATTGGCCAACAGTCAAAAGCACTTTTGCATTTGGTACCAGCACAAACTGCTTTAAAAAATTGGGGCAACTGAACATATATTTCTGGACATATAAAGCTTCAGAACTATGTGACCAAAAAGGAGGCAGGGCTTGAGGTATTCCAGGGGTGACTCGAGTTAGAGGTATAATTCTTGGAGGTAATTTTATAAATCTTTTTCACACAGAAAATACTGATTTGTTATTATTATTGGGTCAATATTCTAAAGGAGAGGCTCCTGCCTGGTTAAACCCTACTGAGCTGGTCATTCCTGGCACTTAACTGCATAGTGCTGCTGAATATCCTCTCTGACTGCCAAAGTACTAAGGGCCAAATTCTATAAATGGCGCCGTAAAAATCGGCACCGAAAAATCACGCAATTAGTGCAATTCTATAAACTATGCCTAAAGTTAGGTGTATTTTATAGTTTAGTTTAGGTGCACCCATTTAGGCCACCTAAAACCAGGCCTAAATACCTGCACCTAACATAGGCACAGATTGGGTGTATTTCATAATAGTGTGCATAGTTTTTTGAAATACCTATGACTTGCCCATTCCACACCCCCTTTTTGGCTACATACATTAGAATTTATATGCACCACGTTGTAAAATACACCTAGAAAGTTGTGCACATAAATTCAAATTAAAGCCAATTGTTAAGTACCAATTATCAGTGCTGATTTATTTATTTATTATTACATTTGTATCCCGCGCTTTCCCACTCAAAGCAGGTTCAATGCGGCTTAAATAGTAATAGTGAATACAGAATATTGTTAGAGAAAGTAAAAATTAAGTATAACAGAATAGTAGAATAGATAAGTAGGTAGAGATAGGCAATGGAGAAGGGAGTAAGGTAGGAGATATAGTCTGGGTCAATGTCGTTGTGTCGCGTGCTCGAGGACCTTGGCATACTGTTAGGCTTCTTCCCCGGGAGCACTGGGTTCGTGAGCCCATGGGCCACTACCGTGGAGTGGCAGTGGCAGGCAAGATCACCTCCAAGGTAGAGATGAGACAAAACTGGACTGGAACCCCAGACTGGAGTTCTACACCGGAATACACGGAACTGGAACGCACCGGACGGGTGCGCACTGGAGTGGAGCCCGCTGGACTGGAACACACTGGAGGGCCCCACAGGACTGGAACATACAGGAGTGAAACCCGCTGGACTGGAACACACTGGACCTAGGCTTCACCTACGCTTGACCACCTTTCCCCGAGAGTTGAGCCCTCAGGTTCTGGCAGCCGGTAGGACTTACAGGAAAACCCGGAACTGGAACTTGCAAGCAGAAACAGCAGGAATGAAGATCCAGGAGTGCCCCCTGGCACCTAGGCGCAGGCAGGGCCGACAGGCAGGGACTGTCCGGGTTCTGGCAGTCGGCAGGTTTAAACACAATGACTAGTAAACTGTACCTAGGCTAATAGAAACGCTATACCCAGGCAAACCAGTCATACACAAGAAACATACACAGAGCACACTCAGGAGACTTGAAAGCTATACACCAGCTAACAACAAAGCTGTGCCCAAGCTAACAAGTCATGCACTGGAAACAAACACAGAGCACTAGCAAAGCTATACACAGGCTAACAAGCCACACGGTACCTAAGCTGGCTAGTCTAAACAAACACAGAGCACTAGCAAAGCTATACACAGGCTAACAAGCCACACGGTGCCTAAGCTGGCTAGTCTAAACAAACACAGAGCACTAGCAAAGCTATACACAGGCTAACAAGCCACACGGTGCCTAAGCTATCTAGTCAAACATAGAAACTCACACAGAGCAAACACTGAAACAGTGTACAGAGCACTCTATACACCAGGGCCCTAAATGAAATGCAAAGGCCAGGGCTGCAGTCTCTAAGTGATTAATAAAGCCCTTCCACACCAGAGGCACAGCTGCAGCAATCACCTTGCATCCAAACAGAGGCTTGACACACAGAGAAGTCAGCCCAGCGGGAGCCATCTTGGATACTGGCATAGAGGAGTCGGCGGCAGCCATCTTGGAAAAGGCATAGCCCACACAGGTGAGGTTCAGTAGGGCAATCAGCACACAGAGCCAGAGAGAAACTAAGACAGAGACAGACACAGAGACAAGCAGAAGCCAGCACAGCCACTGACTCCCAGAAACAGGGTAAGTCTGAGGGTGGTCACGGCCACAGACGTAACACGTTGTCTCCTGGGTATGTGTTGGGTAGATGGGTTCATAAGATTAGTCTGGGTCATTTGGATAGACTTGCTTGAATAAATGGGTTGTTAGTGCTTTCTGGAAGAGTAGATGGTCACAGATTGATCGGATATGTCTTGGGAGGGCATTCTAGAGTTTGCTGCATAGGAAGGAGAAGTTGGTGCCATAATAGGTTTTGTACTTGAGTCCTTTACAATTGGGGTAATGCAGGTTGAGGTAATTTTGTGAAGATTCAGACATGTTTCTGGTTGGAAGGTCAATCAGATTGAGCATATAGCCCAGAGATTCACCGTGGATAATCTTGTGGATTAATGTGTGGACCTTGAAGTTGACCATGCAGCCAAATTAGTGTGCACAACTTAAGGCACCATTTATAGAATTTGGGGGTAAGTGGTTAGGTTAGTAGCAGTCTGGGGCAGAGCGAGGGGGAACCAGCACTTAACTGGTTAGTGGTGGTATTCAGTCCGCTAACCAGTTAAGTGAGCATATAGGACATCTGAATACTGGCCAGATCATGGATGGAGTCACATGTGTATTTTATAAAATACTTGTGTACATGTGTACTTTATGTGCTAATATTTATACTTGCTCAAAAGCAGAAATAGGACTAAATTCTATAAATGGAACCTACAAAATTGGTGCCGAAAAAAAGCACTACTATTTTCCAGGCTCCAATAATTTGCATAAGCCAAATTCATGTATTTGTAAGACCAGTAGTAAGGCTTGTACTAGATATTAATTTTTTAGTTTAGAAGACCTCAGTCTTCTAAACAAAAAAAGCACTAAGCTCTATTCTTTAAATGGCACTCAAAGTTAGGTGCCCACCCGTAGCTATGCCACTGGTCCATAAAGAAGGATGAATCCTAGCAGTAATATCAAGAGAATGCCACTAGGGGTCAGGTGCCAACCTGGGCAGCAGTGGAGAGGGACCGCTGTAGACATGACTCACTTAGAAGTTCTGTGGACCCCTGGGTAGGGAAGGGGGGGATGGTAGGGAAGGGAGGCCTGGTATCTGTTGTCAGGGTGGGGTTTCTTAGACAAGGGTAGAGGCTTCTTTGCAGTGGAAGAGGTAGACTGGGGGACTTGTGCTGGGTGGCTTGAGGACCCTGAATTTAATGAGGAGATGGGGGGCCATGACTCGGGGGGATCAGAGTACAAGTTGGGGTGCTGGCATCTAACTTGAGGAGATCTGCTTCTTTTGTTGGGCCTGGAAGTTGGGGGACTCAAGGGAGGTGAACCACAATGGGGGTACTGTCTAGTGGGGGACTGGGAGCACTTCCGAGGCCTGATGTGCTGTTTTGTTTCTTTAATTACACTCTGGCCTGCACCACATTATGGGGCCCACTTACAAAGCAGTGGTAGGGCTAGTGCGCGGGTAGCGCATGGCAAAACAGCACTGCAGCTGGGCATGCCCAGGCGCTCTATGTTAGTTCTGAGTTTGCCGTGTGCTGTGGGCGGCGGGGAGTAGGCATTCCTGGCAGTAACCAGGCAGTGCAGACACATTGCCACATGCTGCCCAATTACCGCACGAGTAGCACGTGAGCCCTGAGGCAGTAAGGGCTCAGGCAGTAATGAGCGCATGCTAATTTGGAAATTGGTGCATGGCCATTAATGGCAGAAATAAAAATTGTGCCATTTTAGTTCCACGATAAAAAGCATCCAGAGTGCACAGGAAACCCACTGTCGGCCACTCTTCAGTGCAGCTTAGTAAAAGGACCCCTATATTTATTTATTTTAAGGATTTATATACTGTATAGACCTAAGCAGTTTACAGTTTCATTTAGAGGTAATGGCACTGTCCTTAGTGGGCTCACAATCTCAGTGGTATAATATACCTGGGGCAATGGAGGGCTAAGTGACCTGCCCAGGGTTACATGGAGCTGCAGAAGGAATTGAATCCAGTTCCCCATGATCTCAACCCTCTGCTAACTGTCAGGCAGCAGCAGTAACTGAACCTGGTTCCCCAGGTTCACAACCTGTTGCACTAACCATTAGGCTACTCCTCTACTCCTCCACGGTGCTCCTGTGCTATCAGACACTGCATATAATGCAGTGCCTCTGAGGTAGCCATTTGCTCTGTGTGGTATATGCAGGTCAGATGGTGGTCATGCTGCCCTGCATTTACTACACAGCCTTTGCACTTACTGCACTGCAATTACTGCATTAACCATGTAGTAAGTACTGATAGCTTAGTAGAAAGGCCCCTTAGATCAGGTTGAATATGCTATGATCCAAGATCTAAAACTGTGCTATTACTTCAGCCACACTTTCTCTTCCCCCAAAATCATCTTTCACCATCCTATGCAATCTAGTTTTCACAAAATCAGAAATAAAATAATTCCATTTAATTTAACTTAAAATTTTGATTACTTACATTTTGAGAACAAGAAATCTTATGAACATAAGGTAGTTTTATTTTGGGTAAAATATCTGTGCTGTAACAGTAGCATTCAGAAAGAATATTCACAGACTACATGTGATTAAGTATAACTAGTCAAGTGAATTCCTGCCAATTCCAAGATATCCTGTTATGATGTACTCAGAGGGTAGTATTTCAGTAAATTGCTAGAGGACAATATGAACATAAGAATAGCCATACTAGGTCAGACCAATGGTACATCTAGCCTAGTATCCTGCTTCCAACAGTGGCCAATTCATGTCACAAGTACCTTGCAGAAACCCAAATAGTAGCACTATTCCATCTTACCAATTCCAGGGCAAGCAGTGACTTCCCTCATGGCCATCTCAATAATAGACTATGGACTTTTCCTCCAGGAACTTATCCAAACCTTTTTAAAAACCAGATATGCTAACCGCTGTTACCACATCCTCCAGCAACTAGTTCCAGAGCCTAACTATTTGTAGAGTGAAAAAATATTTCCTCCTATTTGTTTTAAAAGTATTTCCATGTAACTTCATTGAGTGTCCCTCTAGTCTATATATTTTTTGAAAAACAGAAATTCACTTCTAGTCATTCTATACCACTCAAGATTTTGTAGACCTCAATCATATCACCCCTCACCCATCTCTTTTCCAAGCTGAAGAGCCCTAACCTCTTTAGCCTTTCCTCATATGACAGGAGCTCCATCCCCATTTATCATTTTGGTTGCTTTTCTTTGAACCTTTTCTAATTCTGCTATATCTTTTTTGAGATATGGCGACCAAAACTGAACGCAATACTCAAGGTGAGGTCGTACTGTGGAACCTGAATAGAATAAGGTAGGTAGCATGAGCTAAGTTAACTCAAGTCCCAACCCCAATTTAAGGAGCCAACCCAGCACATAAACCCCGCCCACTGAGTAGACTCCTGACCACCCATCCTTTCCCATCACCAGCCCAACACCCTGAAGTCAGCCTCAACATCTGAGGCCAGCCCCAACATTCCTGAAGGCCACCAGCATATGCCCCCTTCCATGAACCACACCCTTCTAACAAAAGCACTGCATTCCAATCTGCATCCTCTCACCAACCTGGGCATTACTTAGGGGTCTGAATTGGTAGGGCACTGGAGTCTAGGCAGCAGCGATCCTCCTCCGCTGTGCCAGGTCAGCACCTATATTAAAAATGACACCAATGACCTTTAGTGGCGGTTTTGTGATACTGCCAGTAGGGGGTCATCCATATATGGAGATTTATTCTATATATTTCCTAAATTGTTTTTAGTTTGACTAGGCTCTTAGGAGACTAAATATTTGGTGGAAATGGACAAATTTAGGTGGAGGACATCAGCATTGATTTTCAACACTAGGCACCTAAATTAGGTGCATTTATTCAGGCAAATAAACGGCAGGTTTAAATTTCAGAGCATAAATTTTAGGTTCTTAAATTTAGATGAATTTTCAGCTAAAAATCTAGGACCCAATATTCAAAAACACTTATTTGATTGATGTTTCTTTTTTGTTTCTATCTTTTTGGATTCTTCCTTGGTACTTAAGTTTATTTAAGCTTCAATGATGTCAATTTTCAGTTGTGGAACAGCTGTATATCAAGACTGTAAATAAAAAAATACATACATGTATTTGCTGCTGAAATCAGAAGTAGGATTGCCAGACATAAAGCTACTGCAGAGTGATTGTTAAAAGAAACATTAGTTGAAGATATCCTTTGTCTGCTCAGAGAAAATATTCTAACCTTCTCTGTCGGGGAAGGAGATCATGCACAAATATATTGAAGTTCCTAGAGGGAAGTATTTCTAACAAATACACGGACAGGAAATTGGGGGGAAAAAAGAAAGGAATCCTTAGTTCTGTAGGCTTCTAAGACAGTGATTTTTTGCTTCAGAATGGAGTTTCTTCTAGTAAAGATATTCATCTTTATTATGTATCTCAGGAAACCATTTAATTTTGGAACAACTCCATCTTGTGTGATTATGTGGTTCATTATACAGAGAAGTATCAGAAGACCTTTACAGGCTTAAATGCCTTGAAACCTTAAAGACTGTCTTCTCCCCACCCCCTGACTCCATCAGGAAAGGGCCCTGTAGCATAGACTGTTTAGTGGCCACACAGCTCTCAGAAGTGACCCCCCTGTCTGACCAGAAAGTGCAGCATAGATTGCATTAATGTATCTATACCACAGTGTTTAAGCCTATTAGTGCTACAGAAATGTTAAAAATTTATCAAAGGTTGACCTCACTCAGCTGACATGCCAACAGTTTACACTGTTAAGTTTTACTATAATAATGTACAGTGATGTTTTGGCACCATATATAGAATTTAGTCATTATGGAATGTCCCCGATCTCCCCATGACCCTCCCATTTCCACACCCCTTTTTTGACTTATACCTAAATTTACGCTCACTCAAATGAAGCACAAAAAAAGTCTTTTCTGAGAGGCCCTCAAATACCCATACACATTAATAACCTCCTATAAGTGGCAATTTGAACTATGGACCCCTGCGATGCCCCTCACTGGATCTTAACGTTTTTCCAGCCAGACTTATGCACCCACCTCCTCATCGGTCACGTGGTGTAAAATTTTAAGCCATTTTTAATTGTGTTTAACTTTTTTACCACTGTTTTTACAATCTTTTCTATCTTAAAATTTTTAAAAATGTTTTAATGTTTAACATAAAACACCAATCAGTACTAAGATGCTTGCTTAGTCAGTTGGGGGTTTAAATCCGATGTAGACTATGTTTCGCTTTGGAGCTGTATCAAGGTACACCCCCTTTCCTTTTGAAACGATGCCGGCATTTCTCAGCCATTTCTCAGTGAAGACATGCACTCCCCTGGACATGCATACATATGCACCTCATGTCAATAAACATGCTATAGAAAAAACGCATTGTGTATAATGAGCACATAAATTGAGAGATGAGATGGAGATATAAGAACACTTGTGTACTTGTAAAACTAAACAGAATATGCATATATGACATAAAAAAGGAGTGCTCTATAAAAAAAAATAATTTTTCATATGCTAACCTCTAGTAGAAAATCAAATCAAGCTATATTTCTTCCAAGTACAAAACCACAAGGTACTCATGTGAATAAAGTCATAGATGCATATTAATGCACATAATGACTGACACATTAGTAGCAGGACTATCTTATGCTTTTTTAATAATGTGCATTGCAACTGACTTATTAGTAATAAAACAATATTATTCAAGGGCAACTCTTTTTGCAGATAGAAGAATAACAACATTCCAAAAATACCAAGTCATCCTATATTAAAAAGAAAAGTTAGTGTGATTCAGGAAAGAGCACTAAAGGAAACACTTTAGCAACAGACTCTGGCACCACATAGGAACTGGGCCCAAGTAAATGAGTAGTTATGCCCAGCTAAACACACTGTGATTAAGCAAGAGGCACCTGACCAGCCACATTTTACACATGACTGCAGACAAATTGCGGTAAACAGCCAGCCATAGGTACCTACTGCAATCGTGTTAGAAACTTCAGAGAGAGAAGATCTAGCAACATATACGGCTCACAAAAAGATGGTTAACATGGGCTTACTCAGTTCAATGACTGCCTCGAAAAGTATAGAGGATGGAAATCAGACTTTATTATGAAGCCCACCCCAAAGCAAGAAATGAACCTGATAATAAAATGGCTGGGAACTGAGTCAGCCAGTCGTGTAAAGATACTGAAGGATACATATTTGCATGACCCCTCCAGAAGTGTGATAGAAATGTGGGGCAGACTTGACTAGCACTATGGCAGCACAGAAGCTATCCAAAAGGTACTGATGAAGAAAATAAGAATTTATCCAAAGCTTACAGACAGAGATAATGACAAGTTACAAGAATTACGAGATCTCCTCCAGGAACTGAAAGCCATCAAAGCTGATCTGAACCTTCCAGGCCTGTGCTACTTGGATACAACTTGGGGCATAAACAAGAACAAAAATGCCGAACACATAAGAAAGATATGGTCTTCATTAGGCACAAAGTATAAAGAGGACAACCAAAAGACGTTTCCTCCCTTTACAGTTCTTCATGGAGTTTATCTGAGATTTGGCAAAGGGAAGAAATTGTCCTAGCTTCAAGTTTGATATTCCTAAAGCAAGCAAGACAGGCTACTTCCTAAATGAAAGCCCGGACAAGAAGTAAGGCAACACCAGGAAGCCTATAGCTATACACAGGACAGATGTGTCACCCACAGCAACCCCACCATCTCATCATCCTCCTACTACAGAGATATTAGAGAATCCAGACCGAAACATTATGAAACCTCATCCTCTCAAGAAATGTTGCGGGTTTATGGAGAAACCCTTGAAAGAGTGTAAAGAACTGTTGAAAAAGTACAGAATTTGTTACAATGTTGCTCTTCATCCAAGCATATGGTTAAAGACTGTAAAACAGACATCAAGTGTATGGAATGCAAGTGACCAGCATGTCAGTGCCTTACACCCTGACAAGAGTAAGCCTACTTCTTCAGGAATCCCAGCCTCTGAGCCAAGTCACTTCAGGGAGGAGGAGGAGCCAGAGCAAGCATTATTACCAAATGTTACTCTAAATTGTACACAAGTGTGCGGAGGAGGCAGCAGTGGAAGGTCATGCATCAAGATATGTGTAGCTAAAGTATATCCAAAAGAGCAACCAGAAAACACAGTTAAAAATGTCACCATAGATGAGCAGAGTAACCAGTCCCTGGCAAGGACAGAATTCTTTGACTTGTTTGACATTCATGGAGATTGCTATCCCTACAACCTCATGACCTGCACAGGGATGACTAAGAGAATGGGGAGAAGAGCAAGTGAATACATGATAGAAGCGATGGATGGCAGCAACAAGACCCATCTACCAACTTTTATTGATTGTAATTAGGCACCTGATAACAGGAGGGAAATTTCAGCTCCATTTGCAACCTATAGCAGAGCATCTGCAACCTTTGGACTCAAATGCCAAGGTCTAACTCTTGTTGGGAGGAGATGTACCAACATTGATCAGAGTTTGTGAGTTACATACAAGTCAACCCGACGCTCCCTATGCCTACCGACTCACCTTGGGATGGGTGATAGTAGGTAATGTCTGCCTTAACAGATTGAGAAGATCAAGTTTTGATATAGACAAAATGTGAATCTTAGAGAATGGGCACACTACCTTGTTCGAGCCTTGTCATAACCATATGCATGTAAAGGAGGTTTTCAGCTGGGAAGAACTAGACCCTAGCTCAACCATCTGTCAGAACAGCTCTCCACCAGATTTAGGAAAACATCTGGGGAATTCAGTGTTCCAAGTCACTGGGCTTTACATCTAGAGATGGCTGGTTCAAATGGTACCAACTTAGATTGTGAGATCTCCAGGGACAGGGAAAGACCCAGTGTACCTGAATGTAACTCACATTGAGCTACTACTGAAAGGTGTGAGCAAAAACTAATTAAAAAGGGTGATGACAAACCAACTCTTTCAGTAGAAGACAAAGAGTTTTTGAGAATCATGGGTAAGGATTTCTACAAAGATGTACACCCTGACTACAGAAACTATTTAGGATTCCTGTGGTATCATGAAAATGACATCAACCAGGAGATTGTGGATCACAGAACGAGAGTTCGGAGTTCATCACCTGCAGTAGCAACCCACAGGCTTAGAAGGACAGCCCAAGAAGAAAGAGTATGGCACAGATGCCAGATGCTTCATCAAAAGAGATTTTTACGTTGATGATGGTTTGAAGTCCTTACCTACCATAGGCGAAGCCATTGATTTGCTAAATAGAACACAAGCAATGCTGGCAGAGGCCACTTTGAGACTTCATAAAACTGCCTCCAACAGTCCAGAAGTAATAAGAACTGGATTTGATTCCCACTGCAGCTTCCTATGACCCTGAGAAAGTCACTTTACCTTCCATGGCCCCAGGTACAAAACAACAACAACAACAACAACAACAAAAACTTAGATTGTGAGCCCACTAGGAACAGAGAAAGTACCTGCATATCATTTGTACAGTGCTGTGTACGTCTAGTAGTGCTATGGAAATGATTAGTATTAGTAGTAATTTTATCTGCCAGGTTAACTTGGCACTGGTCTGAATATCAACCGGTGCCCAGCAGGAACATAGTCAGACACCCAATTTTATGCAGGCTTGAGCCCAAAGTGGGTGGACACAGCAACCCCCCACTTATGCTATGTAGCACCTAAATGTGGCAGTTGGGCACATAAATGCAACTATTCTCTAAAATGCATGCAAGAATAGTCTAACACCCCTGACACACCCATGCCCTTCCCATGTTAACATCCCCTTTGTATTTGTGCGCAAGAGAATTTAGACATGCTATATATAGAATAGGGGTGTAAGTCTGTTACAAGTGCAAAAGCAAATTAGAGCCAATTCATGGTTGTTAATGCTAATTATGGTATATGCCAATTTAGTGCCAATTAGTTAATTATCTTATGTGCACAACTGGCCCTTTTCTATAACTGCGCACCCAATTGAGCGTCTACCTTTGGGCAACATTTATAGATTGGGGGTTGGGGGAAATGTAGAATCTCCTTACCTGCTTGCACTTTCAGATGTACTGATCATCCTCCCTCCACAGTTTCCTGCCATGGTCATGTTGTTCTTGTCTGTTGCTACTTTCACTGTTTTCCATCATCTGCTACCTCCTACATAATTTTCTCCCCCTCCCTGGCTCCCAACACCTCTCCTCCTCTGGCACCCATTACTTCTTGACCCTGACCCTAACTTCCATCATAGGAACAAGCTCTGTGGGTACCAGTGGGTGCTGGGCACCCCCAGTCTTGAGCAAGCTCCTTCATTGTGTCTAGGGAGAAGTTCAGCTTATAATGTTTGGCACCCCTAATCATTTTGAAATGTTGGTGCCCACGACTCCCATCACAGAATTCTCTTGCTGTCTTTCCCTCCCTCCATGTTATATTTTTGTACTACTGTGCCTCCCATCACTTTTCTCTTCCCTTCCCTCTCAGGCGTCCATCCTCACTCCCCCCAATTTTTCCATTTGTCACCTTTCTTCTTTGCTTAGAGCACAGTTTTCCCCTCCATCCTGTAATAAGAAAAAACAAATAGCAGCTAGTTGAACAGTATTAAGATCCCTTCCACCATCACATCTAGTATTTATATAGATGTTTGATAATATGCAAAGAAATGAAAAAAGTGATGGCCACTATAGTTGGGGAGATTCCTCTTTATTCAGTGTTATTTACTTAAAATTAACAGCACTGTTGTACACAATTTTGGCACACATTGCTTAAGCTTCTGCTAAGTAGATTTTTTAAGTATTCTAGTAAACAAAGGCAATGGAAGGAGACAGAGTCCAAAGCATATGTATACCAAGGTGATTTTGTTGATACTGAATTTACAGAAGAATATACTGGGATCCAGGAACATAGTTTGTGGTATACTAAATTGAAGGGCAAGACTATGCTTTCAAAGAAGCAAAGAATCTTTAACACAAACAATAACAAACTTCAGACTTTTGTCCCAACCAGGCTTCCATAAGCTCTCTAGGAATGTAGTCCGCTTCAGAATGCATATCACTTATCTTCATTTTACATATCTGTATCTCTATTAGATTGTAAGCTCTTTGAGCAGGGACTGTCTTTCTTCTATGTTTGTGCAGCGCTGCGTATGCCTTGTAGCGCTATAGAAATGCTAAATAGTAGTAGTAGTAGTAGTACTATCTATCTAGATAGATCTATATATAGATCTATATATTTATATATGTAACCCTGATCTCACCACACAGTTCCAGGCACCAGCTAGCTCTTCAGGTCAGCACCCGAACCAGGGTCACTACAAAAGCTTTATTTCTTACTGAGCTGGGCACAGGCCGGGGCTGGGTTTGATCCCGGTAGGCAGTGGCATAGTGAGGGCGGCTGCCACCCAGGGTGGTTTGCCGCTGTGCACCCCCCCCCCCAGGTGCAGCATGACAACCCCCCTCGACGCATCACCCAAGCCCCCCCTCGGCACATCACCCAAGCCCCTCCTGAGTGCATTCTTGCCTGCCGTGTGCATGCCGCTAGGGGGGTGTCGGTTCTGCTGGTTCCCTGCTCCCTCTGCCCCGGAACAGGAAGTAACCTGTTCCGAGTTAGAGGGAGCAGGGAACCAGCGGCATGCACTCGGGGCAGACTGCCCCCACCGCCCCGCCCTTGCTACGCCACTGCCGGTAGGCCATAGAGTTGAAAGCCACACTTTCCTTTGCTTTTCTTTATGTCCGGAAGCAAATTAACTTCACTCCCACTCCAAAGAAATTCTCCATTCCAGGATTTGTAATTTTAAGCAAACCAAACTTTGCTGGAACGCTGCAACAGGCAGATATCCAAGCTTCATACTTTCTTGTAACAAAACAGTTTCTTTTATATTCAAATAATTCAATTTGCTGAAAGAGGCTTCTGTGCTAGTCCAAGACTTTTGGTGAAAGTCTTTTCTACAGTACTTAATTAAAAGTCTCTCTATGAATCCTAGGGTATTTATATATTTACAACACCACCAGTCCAATACCCATTCTTTCTGGCAGAATAATCCAGGGCTATGCTTGCAGCACTTTTTGCAGCAAGCTGTCCCGCTGGGTTTTATCCAGCTGCTGGACCCACTCAGGACCAGACCTTCCTGTTTCACCTCTCCTCCAAAGGTGCACTTCTACGAGCTGCTGCCTCTGGTACCGAACAGGCTCTTTCCCGTTCTGCTTCTGGGCTGGGTTAACCCTTCAATCCACCTGGAGCACTCCTCACAATCCAGTTAATGCCTTTGTTGTCAAAAACCTCCTCTTAATTCAGCCATAGGTTATTGGACTTTTCCAGGACACCCATGGGTCCTAAGGGGGTGAAGGCAACCAAAGACCATGTGCTCACTAATCCTATCATTTTTATAACTTCTGAACTCCATCCCAACTAATGACACCCATTATCAATTACTCTTTGCAAATCCTCCCCCTGGGCTGGGCTCCACTCCCACTGTTCTCCCTCCCCCCAGTGACTCTGGAGAGTTCTATAGCAGTCTAGTAATCCCCTGAGGAAATTCCCAATACAATTTACCACCAGCACCCGTATGGGAATTGCTGCTGCCACTGGCTTTTTAAAAATATAAAAAGGTAAAATCGAGGAATGGGGTGGAAGAAGAAAGAGGTGAGATGCCAGAACTTGGCTCGCGGGGAGAGGGGGGGGGGGACATCTCATGCAGCATCTTGCCTTGGGCAGCCCCTGTAACCTTCCTATACTTTTTGATTGCCAAACATTTCTGTAGTCTACTAATCTTTACTTTTACCTGCCTCTGGCCTTTTATTCCTGTTGGTATGATCAGTAACCTAGGGATTTTCAGCCCTTCCTCTCTCTTCTCTTCCAAGCAGCTCTTTCTTATAGTGGCTGTTAGCCTTGCTAAAGTGTTTTAAGCCATGCCCCTCTGGTGATTAGAGCAGTAACATTCCCACCTAGGGAGAAACAGGCTTCTCCACTAGTCTCCAGGTCCATGCAGCTTCCTTCCCAGGCTGCCTCTCTGAGCCTCTCTCATATAGTCATGTTTGGCTACAGAGATTTTTGCTGGAAGCAGATGGCACATCTCTCAGGTAAGGACTTATTTTAACCTTTATTTCTGCTTTTCTTTTTCACCTTTGAGTTTTAACTGGGTATCCTATCTGGTTAATTCCTAACCTCCAAAACCCCCTGGGTCCTGACCCAGCTGGTAGGTCACAATAGATAGATAAATATAGATAAATAAAATGTAGATAAGTGATGTGCAATCTGAAAAGGACTATGGCCCTAGGAGAGAATGATTTCTAGGCATATAAATGATGCTGCAAAGTTCCACGTAATTCCTGGTCCACCTAGATTCAAGTTTATAAATTTGAATGTTTGGAGTTAGCCAGCTATTGCTGAAAATCAGCTAGCCTCTCCATTCCAGAACACCTCTGGCGCCTCCCACTTTCAGAGTTACAAATCTAGGGCTTCTTTAATCAAGTCACGCTAGTGATTCCTGTGTGGCAATGCTGACGGAGCCGCACTGGGAGCCGCTAGTGCAGCTTGATATGAGGCCCCTAATCACTTTCAGGGCAATTTTCAAAGCCATGCCAATATGTACAACAGTATTGTACCTATGAAAATAGGCTATTGGAAAATTATATACCCTGTATGTAGCAAAAATTAGCACATATTTCCACTAGACTAGGCACTTTTACCTCAGTTTTGTGGTGGTGTTTCTGGGGAAGGATTAGGGCAGGGACTCAAACAAGACGCACACTTTTGTATTTTATTCAGAAAAAGTATTCACAGTAAAAGTGTGTGTGTGTAGGGGGGGACGGGGGACGGGGGGGTTCCATAGATAGTTTTCAAAGTGAAAGTACATGCATGTCCTTTTACTTTGAAAATGTCCTCATCAACTCTTTAGATATTTATTTTAAAAATGTATATTCCGCACAATCTGCAATTCTCGGTGGATACAAAATAAAACATGGCAAATAGCTATGAGCATAGTATGAAAATTGCATCACCATTATTTATCCCACCCTCCCAGCCCTAAAACCAAGTGGCTAGATTTAGCTGGCCAGTGAGGGGTATTTTGCTTCACCTCCACCCCTGTCCCCTGGAATCCAGCTGGTGGCTGCATAGCTAGCTAGATGGAACCTGCTGAAAATCCAACATTACCTTAGAGAAAAAAAAATTGTTGTTGGCTGCTTTTCCTTTATTTTTATTTTTCATAAGAAAGTATTGGTCTTTTCTAAAGTTTTCATGTGCATGTATTTTTTTAAACCTTTAAACGACAACACATAAAAAGGCAAAACTGAGTCACAAAATTAGTCAGCTTAATTCCATGAGACATAATGCTCTACTTAGTTTTCCAATGGCTTTGTTTACAGCGATGCTTTGAAACATCTGTGGACCGTAAGCAAGGTGCCAGTTTCTATCCATAAACTGACCAAAAAAACGTGCAAAAGGGAAAACACTGGACTGTATGCATCCTAACTCTTTTTTGGACTCTGAAAGCTGAATAGTGGGAAATATTTGGAATCTGACAAATGGTACCTTACTTAAAAGCAGATATTCACAGATATCCAACAAGAAAATGAAATTTTTAACACTGTTTAACAAGAATATTAAAAGAATACAGGAGAAGGAACCACCAGAGAAACTCCATTCCATTCTGTTCACAGACATGCAAAAACAATCCATTACCCAAATACTTGTTTTTTATTAATTTAGGGGCCCTTTTACAAAAGGGTGGTAGGGGTCGTGCCGGCTTGGCGAGCAACGATTTGGCCCTACCACCAGGCTCCCGGGGAAGCCTGGTGGTAGTTCCAACTTCTACCATGCACTAATTCCAGCACCAGAAAATATTTTTTTAAATTTTCTAGCACTGGGGGCGTGCCCAGCGGTAATCAGGCAGTGCAGTGCACTGCTCGGTTACCACCGGAGCCCTTAACACCTACTGGTAAGGGTTCCCCTAGGAAATGGCCACACTGCATGGCCATTTCCTTCCTTAAAGGAAAAAGAGCCTTTTACTGGTGGCGGTAAAAGAGGAGCTCAACATGTGGCAAACCCACACACTGACACCACCACAGGGCCCCTTTTACCACCATTTGGTAAAAGGGCCTCTTAAAGAGCTTTTATACCACCTATCTAGAATTCTAAGTTGGGTACCATAAACACAAGAAACCATTTAACACAAATATAATACAGTTAAAAAAAATCAAATCTAAAACAATAAAGCAAAACAGTAAAATACATGTTTAAACTATAGTATAGAAAAGTCTTTCTGTAAACTAACAGAATAAGTGCTAAAATAAAATCAAGAAAACATCTTAATCAGAGAAAGCCCAGACTTTACCACACTTTTGCAAATGGGCCCCTCATTCATTTCCCACCTACCCTAGTCAAACTTAAAGTGTAGGTTCTCCACTACGATATGCCTGCCCAAGGAAATGTGTGAGAGACAGGTGCACCAACAGTCCTCCACACCCAATTCCATTAAAAATTTCACATCACTCACACACTTCTTCCCACATTGGAAAAATAGATTATCACTATTTGTTTTATTGATTTTGAATAATTGAAAGTGTGTGAGTAAAAGTTAGAAACTGTTTGATTCACACCTATTAAGATAATGTGGATAATAAATTATCAAAATATAAGAGTTGAAATAGCATGGAGTTCATTAGAATTCTAATGCTATCAGTGAAGCAAAATGATACTCTATGAATTTATGGAAGAAGCAATGAAACTGGCTTTGATTGACTAATTCGTTTTAAAATGCTGAACTGCCATTTCGGAGCACATTGCAGAAGCTGCCTTGCAGAGTGCAGATGTGAGTACACTGGAGAAAATGCTGAATGCTGTGAATAAGAAATCTGGTTTAGCCATTATGGGTATTTTAATGTTTATTCAGGCATTTGCTATACTGCCTTTCATATAAAACAATAAAAGAGGTTTACATAACCGCTAAATAACAGAATAAAGAAAGAGAAAGAAAATTAAGTCTAAAGTAAATCACGAGAAGAGAAGAAGATTTGTTACCCTGGTCCCAGCCATACATGACTACACCAAACTCTCCCAGAGCATCACAGCTAATTGTCATCAAAAGCCTTGAAATAAATTGTCTTAGAACCTTTATTGAAGTGTTCAAAATTGGTCTCGGTCCTTAAGTAGGATGGAAAGGTTTTCTACAACACTGATGGCATATAGTAAAGGGTTGACTGACAAGTGGATTCCATTCTTGATTGTGCTAAAGAAAGGAACACAAGAAGATTGTGGTCTTGACTCTTCATAGCCCTGCTAGGCACATATGGGATAAGTAATGTAATCCCCCATTATATGGGGATTACTGAGTGGTGTTGGCTTCTCCCTGGAGCTACTGGAGAATCTCAACAATTTAGAAGGACTGGGATCAGGGATTGAGGTGGTAAGATTCATCTACATAAACAACTTAGAAAGAGAGAAGGACAAGACAGGATTGGATGCTAGAGTGGAAAGGTTATCGTCAACTGTACTTCTCAAGGACAAGATGTTCTGCGATAAGCATGAAGGTTCCAATAGAGTCTCTCCATTAAAAGATGACTTGGTGGACTAAGAACTCCATGTTGTAGGCAGATGACTATTGTCCTGAGTAGAAGGCATGGGAAGGAAGAGAGACAAATGTCTTGTGAAGGTTATAAACCTTACAGAAAAAAATATTTTGCTAAAGTCTTTGAAAGAGAAGAAAAAGAGATTTTTATAACACTCATTTAAGTTTTCCTAATATCTTTAACGGAACAGGTTTAAAAAAATGATAAAAGATTTCAGTTATAGTTCAGTTCAACCTACCTTGTATCTCTAGGTAGAGTAATAGCTCTTCATAGTTCCCGCTACTCCCAGCATCAAAAGGTCTTTTCCTGAGATTTTGCCAATGAGGGAAATCTCTGACTACTCATCAACACCTGCCAAATACTTTTAAATTGATGTATTCTATGACCTAGATAACAAAACTACACACATTTCAGTAAACCCCAAAGATATTGTTTACCTGAGGGATTTGCTGTGATAATCAAAAAGCACATGAATACTTTTTCATTCGTTATCACTCCCAATGACCTGTACACATTTGTACCAACCATATGTGCAGCAAGTGAAAACAACATGTAGTTTTCTCCTCTGACCCAACACCAACCCCAGCCCCAAGATTTGCCTCCTAAACCACATGGTTAAAAGTAGCTATGCTATAGATATTCACAGATACCTTTACCTAGGGATACAGTGGGCATTAATCAAAAAGCCCATTCTAGAACTAATTTCTTTTACAGCAATTTATTTTAGATGCAGATAAGGGTATGCAAAATAAGGTGGTCTGGGTTTGGCTGGTCTCTATTCAACTTGCCTTATGGAATTTGCATTGGTTACCAGTTTAGTTGAGGATTGGTTGTAAGATTGTCACTTGTGTTCAAGGCTCTCTTTCTCTCCAGCCCTAAGTATTTGGAGGACATAAGTACATAAGTAATGCCACACTGGGAAAAGACCAAGGGTCCATCGAGCCCAGCATCCTGTCCATGACAGCGGCCAATCCAGGCCAAGGGCACCTGGCAAGCTTCCCAAACGTACAAACATTCTATACATGTTACTTTCTTGTTATTTACATAAGTATTGCCATACTGGGAAAGACCAATGGTCCATCAAGCCCGGCATCCTGTTTCCAACAGTGGCCAATTCAGGTCACAAATAACTGGCAAGATCCCAAAAAAGTACAAAACATTTTATACTGCTTATCCCAGAAATAGTGGATTTTCCCCAAGTCACTCAGTACTTGATGGAAGCCTCTTTTGTAGCACTAACAGAGTGGGAGTAGGACTATCATTTAGGATGTGTTTACCAACCTTGGACAATGGGAAGGGGCAATTTTTTGTCCATTCTTGCTGACAGAACAGCACAAGCTCTTAAGATGTCTGAGGATAATATGGATGGTCTTACAGACAAGTGTGCTAACCCATTTTTCACACCTGAGGTGTTTGGCGTAGTTGTCCATGTGGTCATTGGGACAGAACTGTTCAATCACATGCAAAAATCTGCAAAATTAATTGACTTTTAGCTTCGTCTACTTATCTGCTTGGAGGAGTAACCTGATGGTTAGTGCAATGGGCTATGAATCTGGTGATCCAGGTTCAATTTTCACTGCTGCTCCTTGGATAATTTGAGCAAGTCACTCAACCCTCCACTGCCCCAGGTACAAAACCTAGATTGTGAGCCTACTAGGGACAGAGAAAGTATCTGCATGTAATATATCTAAACCGCATTAGTTGTGCCACAGAAAGACTGTATATCAAATCTATGCCCCTTTACCCTTTTCTGATGTCTTGATGCACTAGATCCAAAAAGCCATAAATGGCAAAATTGAGGGTTAGCCCACGTGTATGTAAGACCATCCATAAGTGAACTGCAGTCTTAAGTTTTGATATTGATTTTTTATTGGATTCAGGTCTATGCTTTGATTGGGCCACTTGAGGACATTCACTTTCTTCATGCTGAGCCACTCAGTTGTTGGATTTGCTTTGTGCTTAGAATCATTGTTCTGCTAGAAGGTGAGTTTTCTCCTCAGCCTAAGATCTACTGGCAGACTAGAACAGGCTTTCCAGCAGAATCTGTCTGTACTTTGCACAATCCATTTTTCCTTGATCTTTGCAAGTCTTCATGATCCTGCTGCTGCAAAGGCTAAAACCACTATGCTTTACTGTAGGGCTGGATTTAATAGGGTAATGGGCTCTGCTTATTGGACTAAAAACTTCCAAACTAGTCTCATCAGACCACAAAACCTTCTCCAATATACATGTAGTGTCCTTTAAGTATGTTTTCACAAACACTCTGCAGCACATCATCTGGCTTTTCTTCAGCCATGTCTTCCTTCTTGCTATCCTCCCATGCAGGCATGTTTCTGGAGTAATCTTGAAATTGTTAACAGGCATTTTCCCCAGTCTCATCCAGAGACCTCTATAGTTCTTTGCATTAGCTACATCTGCTAGCTAGACATCCAGCTGCCTAAAATTCTCCTGCAACTATTCATAATCCACTCATAATCCAACTTTGAACCATTTGGTGTCATCTGAAAATCTGATAAATTCACTTGTTTTCTTTTCCATTCCATTTATAAATATGTTAAAAAGCACTAGTCCTATTACAGATCTCTGGGGGCACTCCTCTGGGTTCCCCTTTCTCCACTGATAATAATGGCCATTTAATTATACTCTCTTTCCTTTTAACCAATTCCCAATTCATAACAGAACATTGATTCCTGTCCCAGAGCTTTTTAATTTCCTCAGGAGTCTCTCATGAAGGACTTCAAATTATTCCAGAAAACCAAATACACTGTATCAACTGGCTCACCTGTACATTAACAACTTCTATAAAATTTAACAGATTGAAAAGGCTAAATCCATTAAGGCATTTCTGTCCTTACATTCAGTAATTTTGTTTTTGTGAATTTCTCTACCATTTTGCTTGTCACCAATGACTGGCTCCAGTCTCTAATTTCCTGAGTCCCCACTTGAGTCCTTTTAAAAAATTTGACATTACAGACCACCCTCTAATCCTCAGGAACAGTAGTTATTTTTAAACCATAGTTTTCAGATTGCTACAAATAGATCTGATGTTTCATTTTTTAAATTCTTTTGGAACTCTACAGTGTATATCATCTACTCCTGGTGAGTGCTACTCTGTCAGTTTGCTCTAGTATATCAGGTTCACCATGATTTGCTTCATTTCTCTGAATCACCCCCTCCAAAACTCCAGGCTCCGCTCATTCTGCCTCGCCTCACCCTATGCTTGGAATAAACTTCCTGAGCCCTTACGCCAAGCCCCCTCCCTACACATCTTCAAATCCTTGCTCAAAGCCCACCTCTTCAATGTTGCTTTCGGCGCCTAACCTTTATACCTTTCAGGAAATCTAGACTGCCCCTATTTGACTGACTGTACATTTGTTCTTTAGATTGTAAGCTCCTTTGAGCAGGGACTGTCCTTCTATGTTAAATTGTACAGCGCTGCATAACCCTAGTAGCGCTTTAGAAATGTCAAGTAGTCGTAGTAGTAGTGGTATCTCTCCAACATTTTCAGTGAAAACCAAAGCTAGGAATTAATTTAGGGGCCTGTTTACTAAAGTGTACAATGCAGTTAATTCACATATTACTGCAGGAGTGCAGTAATGCATGATAGCTTGTGCTAATGTATGCGTTAACAGCATACCATATTAGGAAGAATTAACCCCCGGATTCTGTATAGGTCACCCAAAATTGGGTATGCAATTCTGGATGTAGATCTGTGATCTGCACACAAACTAATTAGCTAATTAGGCAATATCAATTATTTGTGTTAACAAGCACATAATTGGCAGTAAAACAAAGATACTTAGTTGTAGTTGGTGTTCTCCAAAGACAGCAGACAGATTAGTCTCACATCTGGGAGAGGCCATCCGACGGAGCCCGGTGCGGATGCTGACTAGGAAGTACAGTAGAAGATTTTAGAAGCATCTCACCACGTATACACTGGCTCCTTCGCACTCGATGTGCAAGTGCTGACTCAGAGAACACCAGCTACAGGTATGTATCTTTGCTTTCTCTTAGGACAAGCAGGCCTTCTTATTCTCACATCTGGGAGCCCCTACCTACCAGGCTCACAAAAAACAAGAAAGCCAGGATAACTGAGTATCGAAACATTGAGACTAAAACTTCAATCAACCTTAAAACTTTCTAGCTGTGTAGACGCAACCTAGAACAGAATAAAACAGGACCTAGGAGGGTGGAGTTGGATTCTAGACACCAAACAAATTATGCAGAGCTGCCGTCACGTTGGGTATCCTGATTCAAACAGTAGTGAGAAGTGAATGTGTGGAGTGAAGACCATGTCTTGCAAATCTCCTCTCTGGAGGTTGACCTCAAGTGGGCTACTGATGTAGCCATGGCTCTGACATTATGAGCCTTGACATGTCCCTGAAGGGTCAGCCCAGCCTGACATAAGCAGAGATACAAACTGCTATCCAATTTGAAAGTGTGTGTTTGCCAATGGCCATCCCCAATCTTTTGGGGTCAAAAGAAACAAGAAGCTGGGTGGACTGTCTATGGGCTTGAGTCCACTCCAGATAGAAGGCTAAGAGCTTGCTTGCAGTCTAAAGTATGCAGTACATTTTTACCAGGATGGACATGAGGTTTTGGGAAAAATGTTGGCAGAACAATTGACTGGTTAAGATGGAACTTTGACATTACCTTAGGAAGGAACTTAGGGTGTGTGCGGAAGGCTACTCTGTTGTGATGAAATTTAGTATATGGTGGATGGGTTACCAGGGCCTGGAGCTCACTAACTCTGCGAGCTGAAGTGACTGCCACCAGAATCATAACTTTCTATGTCAAATACTTCAGATGACAGTTATTCAAAGGCTCAAAAGGAGCTTTCAGCAGCTGGGTGAGCTATGTTGAGATCCCATGACACAGTGGGAGGTTTGGTAGGGCAGGCCTGCCTCGGGGACTCGGCCTTCCCCCCATGATGCAACTTTCTGCTTAGGTGAGGGTGGACTGCATGACAGGAAGAAGGCTGAGTCCTTGAGGCAGGTCTGCTTCAATCGCTAGAGCGCAGACTCCTACTGGTAGCACTGCATATTGCAGCAGGAAGACATCCAAGGCAAGTGTGGGACTGTTTCTTTGGGGGAGGGGAGGGAAAGGGAAAAAGTGGGATTAGAGAAAGACTGGAACTGGGGGGGGCGGGGGGGGCAAAAAGAAAAGATAGGGAAATATGCTGGATGGAATGGACACTGACCTTGGGGGGGGGGCAAAAAGAAAAGATAGGGAAATATGCTGGATGGAATGGACACTGACCTTGGGGGGGGGGGGGGAGGGAGAGGGAGGGGAAAATGCTGGATGGAAGAGAGGGGAAGAGACACAGGATGCAGGAGGGAGAAATAATGGACTGTGAAGGGGAGGTGGGAATCGAGAGGGAGAGATCTGGCCCCAGAATAGGGGATGCAGGAGATAGTCACAGAGACAAAGGAGAGATGCTGGGCATGGAGAGAGCATAGGGACAGGGACATAGAAGTGCTATGCTGGTCAGAGAGGGGATAGGGACACACAAGGGCAATGCTGGACATGGGGGGGGGGGGAGAATAGGGACACAGAGGCAAATTGCTGAGCACAGGGAAAGGGTTAGAGACATGGGAGAAATGCAGGACAGGTCAAGGTAGGCACACAGAGGGGAAATGCTGAATATAGGAGAGGATAGGGACACTAAGAGGGCAGATTCTGAACATAGAGAAAGGGACAGGGAAACAGAGGGGAGATACTGGACAGGACAGATAGGGTCGCAGAGGGAGGATGAATGGTTGACATGGAGAGAGAAGAAATGTCAAATGGACAGAAGACCCTGAAAAGACAGGAAAAACATAGAAAAGAAGGAAGAGACTCTGGGACTAAAGCAAAGAGAAAAATGAAATGTTCAGACAACAAAGGTAGAAAAAAGTATTTTATTTAGAATTTATTAATTGGAATATGTTAGCTTTTGGAAATGTAGACAAAACAAAAAGAAAAGTCTTCATAAAGTAGTCAGTATAAAAATTTTTTTTAAAAACCCAGAGAGGATGACTTAGAGTCAGGGTAATCCAAGGAAAAGTTCCAAAAACTTCTAGTTGAAAAAAGTGTGCTTTAATGCACACAAGTCCATAAAGCCACAATCATGTGGTCATAATGTGCAAACATCCAATGATCGCAGAACAGGGTCTCAACTGGAGCTCAAAGACTCAACGTGGCTGTACATCAGCAAAAATGTCAGCGTCAAGATTCATATAATCCAATTCAAAATCTCAATGTCACACCTTTATGAACTTCATTAGAGTAAATGAAGGTAATTGCGCTGTTTGGCGGCTGTTCCTGTGCTAGGAAGCACACGTGTGGGTGATGACAATGCTGGGCCCTGTCTCTGCCATGTTGAGTCTCTGCTCTCCTATTAAGAGCACTGTTTTGCAATCATTGGATGTTTGCATTTTGAAACGTACTTCTAGTTGAAAAAATGTGCTTTATTAATGTCCACTACAAGTTTTTTGCACTCATCCTTAGACTACTCTGACTCTTTCTAGATCATCCTCGCTGTTTTGTTATATTAGCTTTTGGAAATGTGCATTCTGGTCTTTTGGATTTCAGTTTCTGTATCTGTAGTACTGCTGTATGCAGAGTGTGATTTCATGAGGTTTCCAGTTCAATGATTTTGCCTTCATATCTCAATTACTGATCTGTGGTCCCTTGTTTCATATTCTTGAGGGTCTATTTGTGTTTTGCATATGTGACCAAGGTGCAGTATTCTGCTAGCATGTATCTATGTAGAGATCTTGTTGCAATCCTGTTTGTTCTGTTTTCTCATTGAGTGGTGTATTGGTGTATTAGGGCCTGCCCAGCGTAATATTTACAGTGCTGTCTTTTCATGCAAAAGGTTGTTGCTTTTTGAGTCCTGGGAGTTAGTGCTGTTCTGGTACAGTAAGGTTCGGTGTGTGTGTTTGCACACATTTGTGCATAGTGTTTTGCAGTGGAGGGATTGTGTGTAGGCCTTACAGAGGCGACACCAACACTTTAATTTCATTATAGTTTGTCATAACATCAGACATGGTTTTAGAATATTTTGCAGGATCTGATGTTGAGTTGCTCCATAGATGTATATGTGGTTTAGAGTTGATAAGTGCTTGAAATAATTGAGTTTAAAATATGATATGCCATTTATGATATATAAATCCATTTTTACATGCACATGAAAGCATTACTTGTCAATAACCAGCAGCCTTTCCTTAGGACTCAGCCTCTTCCCCACCATGATAAATTACATACACCGAATGCACTGCGAGAAAACCCTCACTTGCTAGCCAGCATCTTCCTTCCCTTTTAGTTACTCTTTTTTCTGCGTGTTGTCAGACAATTGTGGACATAAGACCTGCCCCCTTTAGCCTCCCCAAACAGCTGGGCCACTGACCGTCTATGGATGGATTCACCTCCTACACGATGATTAGCGCCAATTGCACTGAGATGAACCCTTACAGAGTGGGTTTTCAAATTAGACTGAGAGAGGTGTAGAAGGTACTGAAGCAGTTTTTGTGTAGGACAAGAGAAGGGATCTAAAGTTTTGCCCTCACACCAGACGGCAAACCTCTTTCACTTAAAAGAGCAACACCTTTTAGTGGAATCTTTTCTGGAAGATAGCAAGACAAGGAAGACACCCTCAGGATGACATCCCCTTACTCCCCCAGTGGTCACTAAGCCCCTCCCACCCTAAAAAAAACTTTAAAAATATTTTTTGCCAGCCTCTAATGTCATACCCAGCTCCCTGACAGCAGTATGCAGGTCCCTGGAGCAGTTTTAGTGGGTGCAGTGCACTTCAGAGAGGCGGACCCAGGCCCCGCCCACCTGTTACACTTGTGGTGGTAAATGTGAGCCCTTAAAAACCCACCACAAACCCACTGTACCCACATGGAGGTGCCCCCTTCACCCCTTAGGGCTATGGTAATGTTGTACAGTTGTGGGGAGTGGGTTTTGGGGGGCTCAGCACCCAAGGTAAGCGAGCTATGCACCTGGGAGCAATTTGTGAAGTCCACTGCAGTGCCCCCTAGGGTGCCCGGTTGGTGTCCTGGCATGTGAGGGGAACCAGTGCACTACGTATGCTGGCTCCTCCCACGACCAAATGGCTTGGATTTGGTCGTTTCTAAGATGGGCGTCCTCGGTTTCCATTATTGCTGAAAACTGGGGACGACCATCTCTAAGGTCGACCTAAATGTTGAGAGGCGTCCCCGATCGTATTATCAAAACAAAAGATGGATGCCCCTCTTGTTTCGATAATACGTGTTTCCCCGCCCCTTCGCGAGAACGTCCTGCGAGGATTATGCCCCTCTATGCCTTCTGTCAATTTGGTTGTTAGGGGTAAGGATGCTATCAGTCTATAATTCGAGGTGTCTTCTACTTTTTTTTTGGTGTCTTTTGGGATGGGAGTTAGTAGGATGTTGCCTCTGTCCTGTGGGAATAGGCCTCTTTTGAATAGATAATTAAGGTGGTCTGTGAGTTCTGTGAAATATTGTTGGGGGGGGCGGATTCATTATATAGTTGGGGCAGGTGTCTAGTTGGTAGTGGGCGGAGAATTTTCTGAGTGTGTGAGCTATTATTTCAGTGCTTAGATGAGTGGTTATTCCAAATACGATCTGCCGGGTATTCCCTTGGGTTCGGATCTAGTTCATTTATGAAGGTTTCTGGATTAATATTTCCCTGATGCAGATTCTTGCATAGATTGGTAATTTTTTCTTCAAAGTATTTGGCAAGATTGTCTGAATGTGGGAGGTTTGCTTTCTGTGTAGTTACCGTTTTGGTGTTGTTTATTAGTTTGTATAATTTCTTTGTGTCTTTGTAATCTGTGCCAATTTGTTCCCTGTAGAAGTTTCTTTTGGATTGTCTTATATTTGTATTTTGTTTGACTTTCTTTCCAGGCCTTTAGTGATTGTTTGTTTTTGTTTTTTTTTTCCAGTTTCGTTCTAATTTTCTATTTTGTGTTTTTAGAATTTTTAGTTCTTCGTTAAACCAGAGTATTTTATTTCATTTTTGTGCTGAATTTATACGTATGGGCGCTATTTTGTTGAGGATTTCGTTGCATCGTTCATCCCAAACAGTGAAGAAGTCAGTTGAATCGGTTTTTGGTGTCCAGTTGTTATAGTATATTTCTTGCCAAAATGTTTTGGGGTCTATTTTACCTCTTGTTTTATAAAAGGCCCGTTGATGCGTTTGGGGAAGACCTTTTTTCTTCCAGCATAAGGTCATAGTTAATTTAAAGTGGTCAGACCAAGGTACGCTTGGGCTTAAACATAGGCATCAAAGTGCTTTACAATATAAAATGATCTGCAGTTAAACAAACACACGGAATACGTAATCAAGGGGGTGGGAAGAGAGTTTAAAAAAAGGGTTATGGAGAGGAAAAAAAGATTTAGAAAAGAGGTAAGTATTGAGTGATTTCTTGAAGGCAGTGACTGTCCCTTGGGTTCCTGATATAGAGGGAGTTCATTGTTGGAGAATGGGTGTGGACTGCCACTGCAGTTAAGGCATGGTACTTACTGCATGCTGTCAGGTGCACTTAGCACAGATACTGCCTCAAGAGGAGATGTTTATTCACAATTAGCATAGATGCATTTACTATACAAAAGTTCTTTACCATGTGTTAACTGCAAGGTACATGCTAGAAATTCCCCAACAGTTACTGCACAGCTTTTTCACCTACTGTGTGTTAACGTTTCAGAGTCAAGTGCAGTAAGTACAAAAATTTACCACTCCTTATTAAACAGACCCCTTAGTTTTTCTGTTATAGCATTGTTCTCCCTGAGCACACCGTTTAGTCCTTACTCATCTAATAGAGCAACTGATTCTCCTACAGTTTTCCTGCTTCTAATATACTTGAAAATATTTTTATCCTGCCAGGTACTGTATTAGCTACTGTTGAAGACAGGATGCTGGGCTAAATAGACATTTGGTCTAAACCAGTATAGCAACTCAAGTTCTCATGTTTTTGCCTCTAGGCAGGGGTTCTCAATCCAGTCCTTGGGTCACACCTAGCCAGTCAGGTTTTCATAATATCCACAATGAATATGCATGAGAAAAATTTGCATACAAATGCATATTCATTATGGATATCATGAAAACCAGACTGGCCTGGTGTGTCCTAAGGACTGGGTTGAGAACCCCTGCTCTATAGTAACATAGTAGATGACGGCAGAAAAAGACCTGCACGGTCCATCCAGTCTGCCCAACAAGACAACTCATGTGTGCTACTTTTTGTGTATACCCTACTTTGATTTGTACCTATGCTGCTCTATGGCAAGCCTTTTTTTTTTTTTTCAAATTCTCTTTTGGCCAGCCTTAATGCTCGACCTGTAAACCTGCCAGTGCTTGTGCTCTTTTCTGTTTTCCTCACTTGGATCTGTTTTCTGATTTTTAAAAGACACAGTTTTAGCTCTCATCGCCTTTCACTTCACACTTTAACCATGGCAGTAGTTGTGTTGAAAAAAACATCCAAGTCAGAATTGAGATATTTAGCTCATTACGTCCACAAAAAACATTCATCTTACAGCCATTTTCAAACAGGAAAATGCATGGGTTTCCCTTTCAAACATGGCTCGAAGGTGGACACTTTTGTACCAAAAATATCTAAAAAGAGCCATTTTCCAAACTGGCATATCCAACTTATAAACTGAAAAAGAACAAACAAAAAAAAACTCAGGTACAAAGACATCTGTCTGTGTGGCATCACTTTGAGAGAAATGGTCACACAGATGTCCCTGCAGATCAGAGGAGCAGCATAATGGTCAGTGCAGTGGACTTTAAACAATGGCACCCAGGTACAATTCCCATCATAACTCCTTTAGTTTATATTGTGAGCCCTCCAGGAACAGAATAAAATGTACTGTACCTAATTGTACACTATTACAATCACCTTCCACCCTGCAGGTGTCTTCTATACTTACATACATAATTTGGTGGTTTTGAAGGGCTCACAATTTCCACCATAAATGTACTAGGTAGCAGTGGCGTAGCCACAGGTGGGCCTCAGGGCCCACCCAACAGTAGCACATATTTAGTGGTAGCTGGTGGGGATCCCAAGCTCCGCCAGCTGAAGGCTTGCCCCTGATGGTAATGAAAACGCTACTCTCCATGATACCGGTACCATGTGCACATGGTGGAAAGAAACATTTTCCTGCCAGCTGAGATTTTTTTTTGGTGGGGGGGGGGGGGGGGGGGGGGAGAACACTTGGTGCCCATCTAGTTCTTGCCTAGGCCCACCCAAAATCTGTTTTCTGGCTATGCCCCTGCTGGGTAGAGTGGGATATGGACCTGGATCCCCTTGAATACAGGGCACTGCACTGAGACCTGCTTGCTGCTCTGTTGGGTGTGTCCATAATACTTGCAGTTGTCATACAGCCAGTTATCCCCTTTCAGTTTCACTTCTAAAGGGGGTGAATGGGTGACAGCATCCACTGGGGTACAGAGGAGGGGTCAAGCCCTTAATCCCTCTAGTGGTCAGCTGGTCAGGAACTTAGACAATATTGAAAAAGGTCTAGAACTCTAGATAAACACATCCTTTTTTTGCCTTGGACGTTTTGTCCTGTTCCATTATCGCTGAAAGACATCCTAATTTTGGGCCCACCCTAATCCTGTCCAAAACACACCTCCAACATGTCCCTTACTATCTGGACAAACTGTAGTGAAACATATCCTAATTTTGCATTTCGAAAATTGTGATTTAGACGTTTTCAGCAGATGGATGTTTTCTGGCCATTTTGAGATGTTTTGAGATGTCTAATCGGGCTCATTTTCGAAAGAGGAGGACACCCATTTTTCGACATAAATCGGAAGATGGACGTCATTCTCACACGGTCGTCCAAATCGGTATAATCGAAAGTCGTCGCAGGGATGGCCAAAGTTCAAGGGGGCGTATCGGAGCGTAGCGAAGGCGGGACTTGGGCGTGCCTAACAGTTGGACGTCCTCCCATAATGGAGAAGAAAAGGACGTCCCTGACGAGCATTTGGACGACTTTACCTGGTCATGTTTTTCTCACGACCATGGCACAAAAAGGTGCCCGAAATGACCAGACGACCTCCCGTTACTCCCTCAGTGGTCACTAACCCCCTCCCACCCTCAAAAAATATCTTTCAAAATATTTTTTGCCAACCTCAGATGTCATACTTAGGTCCATGACAGCAATATGCAGGTCCCTGGAGCAGTTTTAGTGGGTGCAGTGCACTTCAGGCAGGCGTACCCACGCCCATACCCTCCCCTACCTGTTACGTTTGTGGAGGAAACAGCGAGCCCTCCAAAACCCACCACAAACCCACTGTACCCATATCTAGGTGCCCCCTTCACCTGCAAGGGCTATGGTAGTGGTGTACAGTTGTGGGGAGTGGGTTTTAGGGGGGGTTGGGGGGCTCAGCACACAAGGTAAGAGAGCTATGCACCTGGGAGCAATTTCTGAAGTCCACTGCAGTGACCCCTAGGGTGCCCGGTTGGTGTCCTGGCATGTCAGGGGGACCAGTGCAATACAAATGCAAGCTCCTCCCACGACCAAAGAGGGCTTGCATTTGGTCGTTTCTGAGATGGACATCCTTGGTTTCCATTATCGCTGAAAATCAGAAATGACCAAGTCTAGGAATGACCATCTCTAAGGACGACCAAACTTTCAAGATTTGGACGTCCCTGACCATATTATCGAAACGAAAGATGGACGTCCATCTTGTTTCGATAATACGGGTTTCCCTGCCCCTGCATCGGGACGTTTTGCAAGGACGTCCCTTTCGATTATGCCCCTCTATGTGTTACAAAAATGAGCACCTTTGTCTCTGACCTTTTCTGATACATGAAATGTATTTACTGCCTTTTTGAACAAATTTACCCAAAATAGTGTATAGTGAGTAAAACTCAGACATTGGCAATAAATAATCACAACAGTAATATATACAGTTAACAATACACATTATAACACAGTGTGCTATTTACAGTGTAACCACAATACACATTAAATATCTTAATAGAAAGGGGACAAATGGAGGTGGAACATATAGGCAGATAAGACAGAGTAATAGGAGTTTGGACAGATAAGGGTGACTAACTTGAAGAAAAATTGCACATGTAATCAGAAAAGGTGCATGCAACTTATCTCAGAATATGTAAGGTAAGCAAAATCTGCTGCCAATTTTAGTCTTGTGTGTGACTAGCTAGTTAGTTCAATCTTCCATTAAAGGCTCTGGAAAGCAGCTAAGCTTTAACCTGCTTCCTGACTAGCAATAAGCTTTTGTTAGGCAAAGCCTCTCAGAGTGGATCAAAAGTGCATTTGGGGCTACTCCTGAGAAGGCCTGCTGGTGGTGTTATCATCCCATGATTTTCTTTGGAGGGGTATGATTAGGATGCTTCTTGGGCAAATCTTGGAGATATAGAGAGAGATTTACTTTTTCAAGTACACTGGTCTATTTCCTTTGAGACCTTGAAGAACAAAGACAAATTTATCCCTTTATTGTACTGTGTTGCTGGTACTGATTTCTGTCAGTCATGTTAGCATGATACTGTGGTTCACAGTATCAGAAGCTGCAGAGAAATCCAGCAGTACTAACATCAAGGTGGCTCCCCTCTCATGGTTTCTGTGCAGATCGTCTATCAGTGATAAGAGGACCATTTCCATCCCATAACCAGGTCTGAATCCAGACTGATACAGATCTAGCTGGTGTCTCTCTTTGAGCCTGTCATTGAGCTGAATGCAGACTGTTTGTCCTATAAGATTTTCTAGAAATGTGGACGTTTTATACTGGCCTGGTCAAGCCTGTTTTTTTCAGCAGAGGACATACCAGTACGGTTTTTAATTTTGTTGGTAGCTGCACATTAGAGAGGAGTTCACAGTGTTTGTGGCCCCTTGCTTGCTAGCTGCAGTATCTTTGATGGGTAGGGTTTCAGGTGGCAAGTAGTCATTGAAGGCATTTCAAAGGCAAGACCTTCCTCTATTATTGAGTTAAAATAGTCTCATATGTTTGTATGGAGAGGGTATGTTTATGTGCTGCTGGTCAATTGACAAGAGGTTGTGTGAGATTGCTTGTAGTTCCAGGTGGAGACTTAATTTTGTTGTCAAAATATGCAACAGAATTGTTGCAGTTTACATTTTGATTGAGCAGGCTTATTCTGTTGTGGGTGTTGCAGTAGGCTGTTTATATGCAGAATAGGTGCTTCGCTGAATTGGCAGCACGTTCAATGCACTGAAATAGTTGGTTTTTTTTTTTGTTGCTGTCATGTGTTTCCTACAGTTTAGCCTGCACTCATCCAAGCAAGTCATGTCATCTCCTATACTTCCAAGATGGCATTTTTAAATATTATCCATGTATTAAGTAAGCTTTTAACCTTTGTCACTGCTCCTTTAAATCTTTTAAACTAGTTTCCTCATTTATCATGGTCCCCCCTTTATTTAATGACATGCTACAGCAGTAGTTTTCCTTAGTGTCCTCCTCCCAGTATTTATGACAAGCATAATCATATTATGGTCTTTATTTCCAAGTTGTCCCACCACTATTACTCGTCACATCAAGTTCTGTAAGAACTAGATGTAAAGTGGTTTTGCCTTTTGTTGGTTCTAGGGTGAGGAACAGGGTTGAGAGGTTAACTAAAAGCCATGGAAGTGAGGAAGATGAGTGTTGGTTTAAGTAAAGGAACTTAAATGCTTATCCAGTATTTTTCTTAAAGGATAGCTAGAGAAGCATAGATGGGAACTAGACAGACTAATGGACTAATTTATCTTTATATAGCATCTCATACAACATTCATACCATACTTCAGTCATCACCCTGCCCATAAAGAATCATTCATTCTTTAGATGGGATAGGAGAGATAGGATGGCAACATTTAATGCCTCCAAAGTTTAAATGCAAAGATGGCTCATTTTCAGCGGAAATGAGACTCTGGAATAAGGATGAAGGTGAAAGGGGATAGACTCAAGAGTAATCCAAGGAAATATGTCTTCAAGAAAGGGTAATAGATGAGTGGATTAACCTCCCAGTGGAGTTTGTGTGGAAACAAAGGCACTATCTGAATTAAAAAAAAAAGCATGGTATAATCTCTGAATGAGAGGAAAAGTTTAGAGTTGAGCAGTTGGTGTGGATGGGCAGACTGGGCAAGTTATATAGCAGTGATTCCTAAACCTGGTCCTGAACACACCCCATCCTGTTAGGTTTTCAGGATATCCACAATCAAAATTTAGAAGAGAGATTTGCATGCACTGCATCCAAGGTTTGGGAAATCACTTCCCTATGATATTATTATGCCATCAATGCATAATTTAACGTCACAGTTTTAAATATTAACATTGTTTCATGTAGAGGGGCATTTTCAAAAGAATGTTCAAGTCAGAATTGGGACATCCTGCTTATAACATTCAAAAAACCCATCCATCTCACAGCCACTTTTGAACAGGAAAGAAGTCCAATTTCCTTGAAAAATACAAGAGAAGGATGTCCTTATACAAACTGAAGTTATAAACAGGGAGGGGGGGGGAGGAGGAACTAGGTATTGTCTATCTGGTATCATGCTAATTAAAAATGGCCACACAAACATCCTAAAAGTTCTTTTCAATGTGAGGGCAAAACAAAATGATGTATTAAAAAATCCCAACGCCTATAAATAAGTATGTTAGATAGTGAACGCTTACATCACACGCTAACAGAGCCTCAGAGAAACTCTTTTCACACAGGGTACACAGCCTTGTGCCTTACCTAGATCATCATCAGATCTGTAAATATTAGTGTGGAATGTATTATTCAAACATTAAAATCCAAAATTTCAACATTAACTTGATAACTCCAATCCACATTTTAATTAAATTTCAATCATAGAAAACATTTTTTTAACTTATCTTTTGAATATTTACTTAGGACTGTCACCAACATGGTCATATTTCGATAACCCTGCATCAGGGCAATAGCCCTAAAAAAGTAATGATTCACATAAGAAACTAGTATCATAAGTGTAAGTAAAAACCTCAAATTTAAACATCCACCTAACAAAAACACTGATGAGTTTCCACAGCGTTACATTGCTTTCATAATGGCATGCTCTATTTAAATGCCGCCTCTCCATCAACCATTTAAAAACCCAGACTGCCTATGTTCAGTTTGGGAAAACGATCTTCAAATTCAGAATCAGTGGTCTTATCTCTGGTCTAAAGTGAGCAGGCCTATAGCTTCGGCCAGCTACGTAGTCATTATATTTCTATCGTCATAGGGCGATTTTGACTCATAAATTGGCGGTAGCTGGTCTTTCGAATAACAACATATGTTGGTCCTGTGGCTCGCACACTGGTACTTTGCTTCATATGATTTTTGATTGTAGAATAACTTATGAATTTTGGTGTCAGGTGTGGTCTTTTATTTCAAATATTTTTCCTGCACAGGGTCCAATTACTCCTTCAATTATTATGTTAGGTTCTGTGCTATTCCAAGATCAATTGGATGTTTCCCAACAAAACTTACTGAACATTTTAGTGGTTGCTGCGCTAAAACTGGTTCTTATGCATTGGAAAGATAATTTTAATCTCAATCCTACCTTTTGGTGGCAATTTTACAGATTCATAAATTTGAAACCTCTGTTGCAGACAAAACGGGTGAGATGTTTTACTGCTAAAACGTGGTCTCATGTGGATAATTATCTGAAATCTTATAATTTTAGGTAACTTGTTTAAATTTCTTTTTCTCTCTTTTGTTTGAATTCTGTGTTATAGTTGATGTTATTGATTGATAAATTGTTTGTCTTTTTCTAAAACCAATAAAATTCTTGGACTTAAAAACCCAGACTGCCAAAAGAAATAGAACTCTTACCCTAAAGTATCCGCCCATTTCTTCATAATAATTGCCAATTGATTTCTAAATTTAAACCCCTTGAGGCAACTGTTTTAAGCTTAAAAATCCACTGTTCTTCCTAGATGACATTTGGATTTTAATGTTTGAAAATACATTCCACACCAATATTTACAGAGCCAGTGATGATCTAGGTAAGGCACAGGGCTGTGTACCCTGTGTGAAAAGAATTACCTCTAAGGCTTTGTTAGTATGTGATGCAGAGTTCACTACCTAGCATGCCTATTTATAGATTTTTTTTTGTTATGGGAATTTTTAATACATCACACAGACATTCTTGCAGAACAGAGGAGTAGCTTAGTGGTTAATGCAGTGGACTGTAAACCAAGGAACACAGGCTCAACTACTACTGCAAGTCTTCTTTTTTGTAAGTGTGATCCCTTCAGGAACAGAAAAATACCTACTGTACCTGACCACATTCAGGCTTATAGGTGTCCTATATCTTTAGGTACTAAGTATTTTTCTGTTCCTGGAGGGAGCCCCAGAAAAAAACCCACACTAATTGTTACAGTAGGATTTGAATCTACATCCCTTGGTTTACAGTCCTCTGCACTAACCACTAGGCTACTCCTCTTACCTGCTTGTTGCTTTGGTCAGAATGACTACAATACCTGCTGCTGACAGAACCTTTCCGTTTTCACTTTCAGGGGAGGAAGACAGCAACCACTGGGGCATTAAGGAGGTGTCATGCTTTAATCCCTCCAGTTGTCAGTTGCTCAATCAAAGCTACTTTTTATAACTTGGATGTTGACTTAAACATTTAATCCTTTTTAGATATGGACAATTCTTGCCATTCAGAAATCACCATTGGACGTCCTACTTTTGGGCTCTCCCTAGTTCCACCCACAACATGCCTCCCTACTATTTGGATAAACAAAAATGTGAAACATACAAATTGACTTTCCAAAATTGGGATTTGGTTGTTCTTTTCAATGTGAGGGCAAAACAAAATGATGTATTAAAAAATCCCAACGCCTATAAATAAGTATGTTAGATAGTGAACGCTTACATCACACGCTAACAGAGCCTCAGAGAAACTCTTTTCACACAGGGTACACAGCCTTGTGCCTTACCTAGATCATCATCAGATCTGTAAATATTAGTGTGGAATGTATTATTCAAACATTAAAATCCAAAATTTCAACATTAACTTGATAACTCCAATCCACATTTTAATTAAATTTCAATCATAGAAAACATTTTTTTAACTTATCTTTTGAATATTTACTTAGGACTGTCACCAACATGGTCATATTTCGATAACCCTGCATCAGGGCAATAGCCCTAAAAAAGTAATGATTCACATAAGAAACTAGTATCATAAGTGTAAGTAAAAACCTCAAATTTAAACATCCACCTAACAAAAACACTGATGAGTTTCCACAGCGTTACATTGCTTTCATAATGGCATGCTCTATTTAAATGCCGCCTCTCCATCAACCATTTAAAAACCCAGACTGCCTATGTTCAGTTTGGGAAAACGATCTTCAAATTCAGAATCAGTGGTCTTATCTCTGGTCTAAAGTGAGCAGGCCTATAGCTTCGGCCAGCTACGTAGTCATTATATTTCTATCGTCATAGGGCGATTTTGACTCATAAATTGGCGGTAGCTGGTCTTTCGAATAACAACATATGTTGGTCCTGTGGCTCGCACACTGGTACTTTGCTTCATATGATTTTTGATTGTAGAATAACTTATGAATTTTGGTGTCAGGTGTGGTCTTTTATTTCAAATATTTTTCCTGCACAGGGTCCAATTACTCCTTCAATTATTATGTTAGGTTCTGTGCTATTCCAAGATCAATTGGATGTTTCCCAACAAAACTTACTGAACATTTTAGTGGTTGCTGCGCTAAAACTGGTTCTTATGCATTGGAAAGATAATTTTAATCTCAATCCTACCTTTTGGTGGCAATTTTACAGATTCATAAATTTGAAACCTCTGTTGCAGACAAAACGGGTGAGATGTTTTACTGCTAAAACGTGGTCTCATGTGGATAATTATCTGAAATCTTATAATTTTAGGTAACTTGTTTAAATTTCTTTTTCTCTCTTTTGTTTGAATTCTGTGTTATAGTTGATGTTATTGATTGATAAATTGTTTGTCTTTTTCTAAAACCAATAAAATTCTTGGACTTAAAAACCCAGACTGCCAAAAGAAATAGAACTCTTACCCTAAAGTATCCGCCCATTTCTTCATAATAATTGCCAATTGATTTCTAAATTTAAACCCCTTGAGGCAACTGTTTTAAGCTTAAAAATCCACTGTTCTTCCTAGATGACATTTGGATTTTAATGTTTGAAAATACATTCCACACCAATATTTACAGAGCCAGTGATGATCTAGGTAAGGCACAGGGCTGTGTACCCTGTGTGAAAAGAATTACCTCTAAGGCTTTGTTAGTATGTGATGCAGAGTTCACTACCTAGCATGCCTATTTATAGATTTTTTTTTGTTATGGGAATTTTTAATACATCACACAGACATTCTTGCAGAACAGAGGAGTAGCTTAGTGGTTAATGCAGTGGACTGTAAACCAAGGAACACAGGCTCAACTACTACTGCAAGTCTTCTTTTTTGTAAGTGTGATCCCTTCAGGAACAGAAAAATACCTACTGTACCTGACCACATTCAGGCTTATAGGTGTCCTATATCTTTAGGTACTAAGTATTTTTCTGTTCCTGGAGGGAGCCCCAGAAAAAAACCCACACTAATTGTTACAGTAGGATTTGAATCTACATCCCTTGGTTTACAGTCCTCTGCACTAACCACTAGGCTACTCCTCTTACCTGCTTGTTGCTTTGGTCAGAATGACTACAATACCTGCTGCTGACAGAACCTTTCCGTTTTCACTTTCAGGGGAGGAAGACAGCAACCACTGGGGCATTAAGGAGGTGTCATGCTTTAATCCCTCCAGTTGTCAGTTGCTCAATCAAAGCTACTTTTTATAACTTGGATGTTGACTTAAACATTTAATCCTTTTTAGATATGGACAATTCTTGCCATTCAGAAATCACCATTGGACGTCCTACTTTTGGGCTCTCCCTAGTTCCACCCACAACATGCCTCCCTACTATTTGGATAAACAAAAATGTGAAACATACAAATTGACTTTCCAAAATTGGGATTTGGTTGTTTTTAGCAGATGGATGTCTCAAAATGCCTAAAAAAAAGGTTCATCTGCTTTGAAAACGAGCACCATTTTATCTATATACTGTATTTTAATAGCACAATGGCTTTGTGGGTGAGCATGCAGACCCTGCCTAAGCTGCCCTCATTTCTCTCCCATTCCTGAAGCTTCTTGGCACCCACCCAACCCTCCAAGATCAGTCCATAGGCCCTTGCAGAGCTGTTTCCCACTACCAGCAACAACATATAGCCCAGGAGCTTCTCTCTTGCTCCTCCCTACTTTCCTACGAATCTAGTGCCTTCCCATTGGCTGGATCCAGCTAGATTCTCCAATGCTAGCTACACTAGAAGCTGGCAAGGGGAGAGGATTAGAGACTTGCAGACAGAAGTTTAAAACTGTGAAAATGCCCTGAGGTTACATCTGGCTCGCAGGATAGGCATATATGGGAGAGACTCCCCCTCCCCACCCACAGACAGTTTGAACTTCCTGGGTGTGGCTTGGATCTCTTTCAGGGAGAGAAAACTAACAACTTATAGCAGCAGCTTCAGAGAGCATTTTCCATCTCACAGATAGGCTGCAGAGAATACCTTCTCCTGCTTTAGACTTAGTCCCACCCCTAGAGTGACATGTCTTATATAACCTCCCTATCAACACACTCATTACTTTTACCTCACCCATTTCTATTCTTCTATCACCTTCTCCCACTACTCCAACCAGAGTTACACCTAATCACACTGACCACCCTTCAACATCTTCAGTCATTCTGTGACTGTTCTCTTGTGCTTGACTGCTTAAATATTTTAAATGTAAATGCTTTACTTTTTTGTCTATTAGATTGTAAGCTCTTTGAGCAGGGACTGTCTTTCTTCTGTGTTTATACAGCACTGCGTACACTTTGTAGCGCTCTAGAAATGTTAAATAGTAGTAGTAGTAGTAAATAGCCGTGTGAAGTTCAGTGGTAAAGGTGTTCCCCACAGAACAGAAACCTTAAATTGAGTTATAGAAGAGTTTATAAAAATTGACCATGGTAAGAATAACTACTACTTAACATTTCTAAAGCGCTACCAGGGTTATGCAGCGCTGTACAATTTAACACAGAGGACAGTCCCTGCTCAAAGGAGCTTACAATCTAAAGAATAACTGAAGTAAAAATCTGCCTGTTGCAGAAGTTACAATAAAGTTGAGTTTATTAGCAAACCCTTGGAGCGTCATGTGGTTCCTGGACTGAAGAGCAGAGTGGAACCCTAAAGTTTAGTGCATCTGGCCCTCAGATCTAGATAAAGTTTCCCAAAACCCGATCACTATTGTAAACCATTGATTGACCCCAGCTTGACTGCAAATGGACTGAAAACAAGGTATGTGGCAAGAGTGAGTGAAGACTGTGAAGTGTGTGTAAAAGGATTTTTTTCTTTTGTGGCCAGAGCTAGCGCATATGTGAGACCCAGGTTTCATTAGCATTTAACGGAGTTTAGAAAAAGGACCCCTTAATGTGGAGTCATCTTGATGGACCTACTTGATAATCTATAGTGAACTATATACTACTACTACTAACATTTGTATAGCGCTACCAGGCGTACGCAGCGCTGAACATGAGACACACAAAGACAGAACCTGTACAATGTTTCCTTTCCCTGTACTGTTATCAATTTAATAACAAAAGACTACTAAAACATAAAAAACCCAATTTTAATAGGGATATAATGGAAATACTAAAATCTCCTACTGAAATACAGTTGGAACAGATGATGTTAAGAGCAGAAGTGGAATGATCAATTTTATACCAAAGGGGTTAAAAAAAAAAGCTACAAATGAATATATGTCCAGAAAAATATGTATTTTTTAAAAATTTAATATGGTGAACTGAAAAAAATGCCTCCAGAGATTCCAAGACTGCATGTATACAGATTTATTTTCCATCTTCTCACCTCAGCATTTGGTGATTTCAAGAGCTACTGTATCTATCACTACCACAAGACCTTGATCTGCTGTTTTTTTACTCCTAACCCCTATTCACTTGTTCAGTACCATGTCCGTTTCATCTTTCCCACCTTAGTAATTCCCTTTATCCCTTATTTGTCCGTCCTAATTAGATTGTAAGCTCTGTCCAGCACGGCCTCTCTTCATGTTCAAGTGTACAGCGCTGCGTACGTCCAGTAGCGCTATAGAAATAAGTTGTAGTAGTAGTATAAGACCAAATGACCCCTTCACATCCGCTTAAAAATATATATATTTACATTTTTGAACTTAAAGGCGTTCAACATTATGCCAGTAGCGAGGTTCTATAAGTATATCCCTGCGCTGTCAATGGCAGAAGTTAAAATAAAGGGCCCTCAGAAGAGGGGATGCAAAGCCACCAGAGTGGCTAAAAGGGAAGGGAGGAAGCGCCTATATTGCAAGGCCGCTTGGATGAATTTACGCCACTGCCAGAAATCTACAAAAATGCAATCCATCATAGTTCTGACTCACGGGTTTTAGAAGTAGAAAGTGAGATTTAAAATGATCATGGTAAATTAGTAGCAAAAATCCAACTCCCAAATCAAACAAGAAGCAGATCCCAAACGAAACCCCCCAGCTCACCACAGCCAAGGTTATATAGTTCTAATGATAACGCAAAGAAGCGAACTGCTCGACAGCAAAGAACAAGGCGCGTGCAGCCTCACTCCAGATGCTCTTACTTTAATAGCATTTCAGGTCCGCCCACTTCCCATCCCTTCCCCCGACATTAAAAAAAAAAAAATCTTCCCACTGGTCACAAAGCTTGCGCAAAGCACTTCCTTCTTAAGGTGCACGAGACCGAGGTGGTGTTGTATGTTCTCAATCTAACCTCCTTGGTTGAATAGAAAGGAAGGATAAAAAAAACGCGCGCGTGAGTGAGGGGAAAGTGCATAGCTCAGTTAGCGGTTAAGGGAGGGAGGGTGCACACTCACAGCACCGGTAGCCACGCGTGCGCGCGCACGAGTGGAGCCGTGAGAGACTCGTTCCTGACGAAAAACTTCGCAATTAAATAAAATAAAATTTCGAGCACAGTAAACAATAACCCCAGTTTTCTCCTCTCCCTCACCTCCTTTTACTAAGCTTACACATTTGACACAAAAAGAGGAAGTTAAACGGCTACCTCTGACATCCCCCTAACGTTCATTTCATTTTGCTCGGCCGCCCCCCTCCAAGAAACTGAACACACGTTAAACTAGAGAAACATCCTAAACGGAGCTCTTTGGCCGTGGGAAGGTTAGAAAGAAATGTAGCAGGTGCGGCCTGCTGCCACCCGCACCTCTCGGATCCCCATCCCTGTGCCGGGGCGAGGGCATGATTGCTGCATCTCAGCTTCAAGTCCCACTCCCAAGCTGACCGAGGACAGGAGCGGGCGGCGGGAGCAGCTTCTGGCACTTTCGTCCCTTAAAAGACTTGAGAGGGGCGGGGGGAGTCGCCGCTTACAATTTGTATCCCCACATCAGTCGTGTGCATTTTTTTTTTCTTTTGACAGTTTGTTTTTGCATGTATAAATTTATTTTTGTTTGGGTTGGGAAGGGAAGTGTAGAGGTTATTAATCGCAAAGGAAGGAAAGCAAAGAGAGAGGACACGGACAGTGTGACACTGCAGCCGGCCGTCACAGAGAGAGGAGGGGGGCGGGGGGAATAGCCTCACCCTTAAGACAACACAGAATCGGCCCTTTTTTTTTTGTTGGGTAACAGAACCATTGTCTCTGACTTGTTCATCTTTTATTTTCTTTTTGCCTCGTGGCTCCACCGGCAGGATGCCGGACCAGATCTCCGTCTCGGAGTTCATCGCTGAAACAACGGAGGATTACAACTCTCCGACCACGTCGAGTTTTACCACCCGGCTGCAGAGCTGCAGGAACTCGGTGACGGTGCTGGAGGAGGTAAGCGCTGCCCTTCGGGGCCCGGCTACTAAAACCCCACACTCGAGCCCAGGCTCGCGCCCTTTGATTTTCTACTCGGGAGGATGGCAGAGAGTTTGCTCGGGGTTTGTCTCTCTGTACCCAGGGCTGACTCTCTGACCAGGACCCGTCCTCTGAAGGTTGTATTATGATGGTGCCCTCACTCGGCTTAAATGGACAATGAATGTTGTTGGATGACAATAGACAGTAAAACATCTGTAGATAGGTAGGAAGAGTATAACCTCTAGGCTGCTGATGATGGCAATTTTAATGGGGGTAATATTGTAAAACCTTGGATTGCTCTTTCCAATGCTGTAAGTTTTTAATGTCAATTTTAGGTAGGAAGAAGCAGCAGCAGCAGTCTACTGCTAAGCAGAGGAGCGCTGCATCACATTCACTTTTTTAGCTCGTTAGGAAACAAAAGGCCTTTTTCGTGGTCTCTCTCCCCCCCCCCCCCCTGTTCTTGGTTTTATTTAACATAGTCTGCTGGTATTAAAAAAGGACAGCTGAGTGAAATGCATGTTGCAAGGTGGCCTTTGGAATGAAAACGGCACTAGATGTTAACAATAAAGCTTAGCAAAGAAAATACTATGGGAGAATAATTCATGTTGCTAAGCGTTGATTTCTATATGCTGTTTTTGGAAATTTAGAAAGGAGTATGCAAAAAAGTTGCAGTAATCTGTGAATAGACTACAGTCCTGTTCTTCTTACTGAAATGTGGGTGTATGCTACATTGGTACTGAATATTATTGGTTACAGTATTGTATAGATTGTTAATTGTAGTAACAACAAATGTACAAATGAGTAGTTAGCCATGCTATTGTAATTGGTGCATGACCTTACTGCACAAACTATAATAAACACGCCCAGTATACTAGTTTGTTTTTTTCTTTACTGAAAAATAGAATAGATGTATTTTGAATAAACTTGACCTAGTTATACCTCTGCTTCATATATCTTTTCCTTCTCTATAGCACCCTCATTCATTTAAAAAAGGGATTTATAAACCTATTGTAGATGAAGGTGTCTGTTAACCTTATCTAAAGGTAAAATTATTATGAAGCATTCTAATGCCACTAAAGAATTGTTGTGAGGACTCCTGAGACATGCACTTACTAATCACGTGGGCATGCTCATTTCTGTCCACAAAGGATGCAGAGCCAACCATTTATGGTTGTACTTGTTTTGTCAAAATTAGCCTATAGATTTTTTTTCTGGCAAATAGCATGCCACTATCTAGGTTCATACTAGATGTATAAAAGGTCTCAGATGACATTTGAAAGCTTTTCTCATAAAAGCATTATGGAAAATACTGCTTGATACATTTAAATATGGGTAAACCTATTCTTGATAACCTGAAACTCTTACTAATATGTTAATTTTTGCAAGTTTTAAAAATCAATTAAAGTCCAATTTCCAATCTTTACATGTGTGTAATACATCAGATAGCTTCTGTGAAGTAGTAGCCTAATGGTTTACCAGGTTCAATTCCCACAACATCTCTCTGTAACTCTGGGCAAGTCACTTAGGGCGCCTTTTACAAAGTGGTGGTATTTGTACCGCTGCTATGCCACATGCCATTTCGGCACTACCACCGAGCTACCGCAGGAGCCCGGCGGTAGTGCTTGCAGGGCCAGCGGAACTTGGTAAGCAGGGTATGCATGGCAGGGGGTGCCAACACTGGAGGGGTGCCAGAAACTGCTGTGCTTACCCGTTGCGCTGCGCTCCATGGCCACTGCCGCTGCACATTACAGCCTTCCCAAGACCTACCTTGAAGACAAGGGTTCGCCCTGGTGGTGTAGTGGCCTCTGTGGCTACAGGGGCAGAAAAGAATCCCACTCTTTCCTACCTGCTGCCGCTACTCCGTCTCTGCTTTGCTTTTCTGCGCCATGGGTGACGCCACTGTGTTTTAAAGATGGCTGCCGAGGTGGGTGGGTGGGTAGGTAGGACTGTAGTGTGTGGGAGAGGGGGGTTGTAGTATGCGGGAGGGGGATGGCAGCAAGGGTGCTAATTGTGGTGGGGGGCAGGTTTTGGCAAAGTATAAGACACTCATCACAAGAACAAAATATAAGAAAATCAATGGACTGCATTAGGGGCTTATAGCCTATTTATTTATGTTTAAACAAATGAGGGATCTGCATGAAAGAAAATATTTATTTTTATTATTTTGACTTATGAAAACTACTTGTCCTTGAAACATGCTCAAAACAGAATAATCCATTTGTACAAAACAGATGAAGTGAAGATATAACTCCATGTGCCCCAATGAAAGGATAGTTTAATTTTACTTTCAATCTTTATAACACCAGGCTTCCCAAGGTAGATTACAGCAACAGTTAGGATGAACCCATCAGTAAACAGGATATCCTCACTGAAATTTGACCATGTATTACTGTATTGTATAAGAACAGTGTAGAAAAAGGAGCACGACATATAGCCTTTATTAGTGCTGTTTCCACCAGCTATAATAATTTTTTAAGCAGTTTTAGTGATATTCAATTTTATTTCATGATGTTTATATCTACATATGGGAAGCTTTCAAATAAATTTAAAAAAGCTGTCAAGTAAAAAAAAAATAAAAAGTTCTTCACCTTTTAAGGCACTAGGCTGAAAAAGGGGGCGAGGTGTTAGACAGGGGGAGGGAGAAGAGAGAAAGAGATGATGGACCGGGAAGGGGGGGGGGCGCTAACTGATAGTTTGTAGGGGATGCCAGAGACCCTAGCACCGGCCCTGAGTGCCTGCACCCAGTGAGCGCCATTTCTGGCACAAAAAATATTTTTTAGCACTGGGGACTTCCCCAGTGGTAATCGGGCTGTCCTGCACACCACCTGGTTGCCCTACCACCTCCTAAATGGGCGATGGTAAGGGCTCCCCTGGGAAATGGCCACGTGTCAAGTGGTTCATTTACTGTACAACCATTTCCTTTTTATTTATTTATTTAAGTCTTTACCTGCTGTCCCTTTTACCGCAGCTTTGTTAAAGGGGCCCTTAACCCTCCATTATCCCAGGTACAAAATAAGTACCTGTATATAATATGTAAACTGCTTTGATTGTAATCACAGAAGGGTGGTACATCAAATCCTATTCCCTTTCTCAATGGATATTGTAATTGTGAGGCTTAGGGCAGGGTGACAAAAATAGTACTGGAATTCAAGCAAATGATTGGGTTGATATTCAAAAGCTCTTACACAGTTAGCAATAACTACCTAATGGGCCCTTTTACAAAGCTACTGTATAAAGTGGCCCGTGCTAGTTTTATCATGTGGGTTTCCTGTGTGCGGAGGCCACTTTTAGGTCGGCTGTAAGATGGCTTCAATTTCTTTTCCCATTAATGGCCATGCGCTAATCAGTCAAGTAATGCTGTTTCATTACATTTGTGTGTTTCATTTGCTCACCTTGGGGTACTAAGCTGAGTAAAAGAAGGCATTAGTGTGCTCTTATGTGTGCCTTTCCCACATGCTACGGCTGTTTTTACCGCAGCTGTATCAATGGCCTTTTCCCACTTTTTGCATTAATGGCCATGCATCAATGTTGCCATTAGCATGCAGCCATTTTTTAAAATTACTGCATGAGCACTTACCACCACCCATTTTGTAGGTGGTAAGGGCTTACACGTTATCTGTGCACTAAGTAGTTAGCACAAGAATGCCCACTGTCTGCCTATGATACATCCCCCTCAAAAGGGAAGGGAAATGGGACTTGATATACCGCCTTTCTGAGGTTTTTGCAACTACATTCAAAGTGGTTTACATATATTCAGGTACTTATTTTGTACCAGGGGCAATGGAGGGTTAAGTGACTTGCCCAGAGTCACAAGGAGCTGCAGTGGGAATTGAACTCAGTTCCCCAGGATCAAAGTCCACTGCACTAATCACTAGGCTACTCCTCCACTCCTAAGAAATTAGAGCAGTAATTTAGCAATTTCGGCCCTTTCACTGTGACTAAAGACCAAGTCTTTGTTGTCTTTAAGCTATCGTTCTCGTTTTATTGCATTGAATGCATGGTTATCTTTTCCTTTTCTATCAGAAATTTGTAGTTCTTTTCCTATATGTTCTATGTTATTTTTATTTGTAAACCACTGTGAAGTACTTGCTGGAAATGGCGGTAGAGCAAGTCTCAATAAATACAAATAAATAAAAATCAGTGGCGTGCGGTGACATTTATAGCAGGGGATTCATTAGATGTGCTAAACATTTGTGCAGTGTGTACCCTTAACTAAGGTTAAATGTACTCGCTGTTTGTGCTGAAGAATGTCACGTCTTGGTCTCTTTCTGAGAGTCACCTATAACATTTGCCACTTCTCCTTTTGATTTCAGTATTGATTTGAAGAAACTTCACCATCATCTTTTGAGTTATATACAGATTGACGGGTAGCACTGTTCCTTTCCTCACAAAAATTAAAAATATTATTACCCAATTATATCCCACAGGAGGTAGAAATGGTGGGAGCACTGGGCTATATGAGCCTAAAGAAGTAGCACAGCAGCAGCAGGAAGAGATGGCAGGAGATCATGGACAAATTTGGAAAGAAGGAGGAGAAAGGACATTTTTGAAAGAGAAAAACGTCCAAAAGTGTCATCACCATTTGGACAGATTTCTTCTCAAAACGTCCAAATCGGTATTTTTGAAATCTGTTTTGCATTTTGTCTGCAGTGTGTCAAAATCACAAGGGGGCATGTTGAGGCATTTCAAAGGTGGTATTACGGTGGGCTTAGGGCATGCCTAACCACTTCCAGGCATCAACCACCCTCTCCGTGAAAAATAATTTCCTGGCATTACTCCTAAGTCTACCACCCCACAACCTCAGCTCTTGTCCTCTAGTTTTACCATTTTCTCTTCTCTGGAAGAGATTTGTGTTTATATTAATACCTTTCAGGTATTTAAACGTCTGTATCATATCTCCCCGTCCCTACTTTGATCTAGGCTATACATATTCAGGTCTTCCAGTCTCTTCTCATATGTCTTATGGCGCAGGCCCCATATCATTTTGTCACCTTCATCTGGACCACTTCTAGTCTTTTTGTATCCTTAGCAAGATACAGTCTCCAAAACTGAACACAATACTCCATGTGGGACCTCACCAACAACTTGTATAAGGGTATCAACACTTCCTTTCTTCTGCTGGTTTCTCCTCTCTTGATGCAACCTAGCATCCTTCTGGCTATGACCACTGCTTTGTCACACTTTTTTTTTTTTACTTTAAGGTCCCTGGACACCATCACTCCAAGGTCCCTCTCCCCGTCTGTGCGTATCAGCCTTTCAGCTCCTAGGACATACAGCTCCCTTGGGTTTCTACTCCCCAAATGTGTCAAAGTAGATGGATAATTCAGTTACTGGGAGAGTATTGTAGCTAATAGCTCAATATACTAAAGTTTATCCCCCCCTTTATCTCTTTAGTAAATCATGATAGATCAGATCCTGAGTTTCAACATTCAGTATCACGAACTTAGTAACATAGTAGATGACGGCAGGTAAAGACCTTTACGGTCCATCCAGTCTGGCCAACAAGATGAACTCATTACATATGGTATGTGATACTTCATATCTATACGTGATCTTGATTTGTCCTTGCCATTTTCAGGGCATAGACCATAGACGTCTGCCTGGCACTGTCCTTGTTCTAAAATTTCTGAAGTTGTCGAAGCCCCTGAAAAGCTCCACTGTAGCCCATCCAAGTTTGTTTAGCCACATTCAGAGCACAGAGCATAGAAGTCTGCCTAGTACTGGCTTGGTTTCCCAATTACTGGTGTTGCTACCTAATCTCTGCTAAGTTTCTTCGGATCCATTCCTTCTAAACAGGATTCCTTTGTGTTTATCCCATTCATATTTGAATTCTGTTACTGTTGCATCTCTATCAGCAACATTTTCTTTTCTCGGGGTTAAATCTAACACATTTTGGGTGGTGTAAGAATGGATAAATGAGCATGGAGTGGAGGAGTAGCCTATTGGTCAGTGCAGCGGACTTTGATCCTGGAGAACTGGGTTCAATTCCCACTGTAGCTCCTTGTGACTCTGGCCAACTTGCTTAACCCTCCATTGCCCCAGGTACAAATAAGTACCTGTATATACCATGTAAACCACCTTGAATGTAGTTGCAAAAACCACAGAAAGGTGGTGTATCAAGTCCCATTCCCTTTCCCCCTCTGTATAAGCCAAAACAATTTCTGGGTTCAGAAGTTAGGGACCCTTTTACAAAAGTGTGGTAAGCAGTTGTGAATTGGTGCACAATAACTTACCCCACTGGCATAACAGTGTGTACTAATTCACTTGCTAACTGCATATCTTGTAATGGGGTGGGGAATGGGCATGGACTGCTCCTTGCAGTTAGTGTACAGTAAATTACCATGCACCAGTAGTCATGGACTTATCATGTGATATATATATTTTTTTTCCTGTGTTTATGTGTGTGCAGTAACTGGGAAGATGCTGGGAATGCTCCCAACAGTTACCACACAGACTTCTCTTTTCTTACCATGTGGTAATAGTTATTGCACAGGCTTCTCTTGGAATTTTGATATTTGACATGCAGTAAGTGTAAAACTTTATCACACTTTAGTAAAAGGGCTGTTTTGTTGCTGTTGGTATTATGCTTTTGCAGAGTTCGATGCATCAGTATTTGGATTGGACATATGCATAGTTAAGTGATCTAAGTTGAAGCACTTCGTCATGCCAGTATTTTCTCAAATATTTAATTAACTCAGTTTAACACTAGAAATACATTTTACTGCTCTGTTCATGGCCTTTAGTTCAACTTTTTGGATTGCAACATACACATTTATAAAGGCATGGAAGATGTTAATATCCACCTTAAAGTTTATTTTCTACTAGTAAAAAAGGCCCGTTTCTGGCTGAAATGAAACGGGCGCTAGCAAGGTTTTGCGCGGAGTGTGTATGTTTGAGAGAGTGTCTGTGAGAGTGACTGTGTGAGAGTGAGAATGTGCAAGTGTGTGTGTGTGACAGAGAGTGGGTGTGAGTGTGTCTGTGAGAGAGCGTGTGTGTATGTGAGAATGTGTGTGTGCGAGTGTGTATGTGAGACAGTGAGTGTCCTTCCCTGTCCCCCCTGTCAGGTGTCAGGACTGGGGGGACTGTGGACAGTCATGAAGGCAGCCCCTACCAAAATAATGAAAGCAAGACCATTTGTATAATAATCACTGCATTCCAGAGAACAAAATGGAGCAAGTTCCCACATGCTATCTTTTGCTTTCTATATTCAGTAGCTGACAGGCTTGCTAGACTTACCTAAGTGGCTGCAGCTGCAATATACTGAAAAGAAAGCAAGGAAACCTATGAGACGTAGATATGGCCGTCCCCTTGGCCTCTGACGCTCCTCCTTTCTTCTATTTGACTTGCCTCTGATAGGTCCGTTATTCGGTGTGACGCTCCTCCCTTTTCCTGTTTCAGTTCCCTTTGATAGGTCAGAGCGGTGCAGCTGTGACACTCCCTTCTCTGATAGGTCAGGGCGGGACAGAGATGTAGTGTGCTTAAAAATGGTTACAGAGCTTCGAACGTACGAACTGTTGAAGCTTCATAGTGTGCTTTAGAACGTTGAGGGTGCTTTTTATGTGCAGATGGGGCGTGGCCTACGGCCCAGATGGGCTTGGCTGAGACTGAGGGTGAGTAGTCTGAATAGCCTAGCCCAGTGATGGCGAACCTTTCAGAGACCGAGTGCCCAAACAGCAACCCAAAATCTAATTATTTATCGCAAAGTGCCGGTACTCATTATGGGCGGGGTCACCACATATGACTCCACCCCTATGATAGCCACACCCCTTACACCAGCCATGGCACATATAAACAGTCATCACTGAAAACATTATACTAGTATAGGAGAAAAAAATAACATGATTTGTTTTCATTATAAATCATTTCTGTTAGCTATTACAGCTCCAGTATACCCAGTGCAAGCTAAGACAGCAGATGTAAATTCTCAAATTGGACATATTCCAAACAGTAAAATGAAAATAAAATGATTTTCCTACCTTTGTTGTTTGTTGTCTGGTGATATTGGTCCCAGTCTCTGATTCTGTTGCTCTCTATCTGTTCTCTTAACACCATTTCCAGGGCTTCCTTTTCATTTATTTCTTTACTTTCCTCCTTTCTTCTTCATTTCTTGCCCTCCATAAGTAAAAGCTGGGTCCTCCTCTGTGGAATTGACTGGAGGAGGTATAATGTGGGCCTCTTTTACTAAACCAGACTAGTGATTCCCAGCGTAGCAAATGAGAGGAAGTCCATTCAATTCCAATGGACTTTCTCTCAATTGCCATGCAGGAATCACTTGCACAGCTTTGTAAAAGAAGCCCTAATGTTGCTACCACAGTAATTTATTACAAATAAAATTATTTTTCTACCTTTCTTGTTTGGCCATTTAGTTTCTCTGGTGTCTGCTTTCTTCTGTCTACTCTTAACTGAACTTAAACTCTCTTGCCACAGTTTCCTCTCCATTTCGCTCTCTCCTGTCTTCTACACTTCCTCCACTACATTCATCTCTGACACTCATCTTTCAGCTTTCTTCTATTTTTCTGCATTTCTATCCATTTAGATTTTATTCATTCTTACTATCCAGTCTAAGCTCCCTTTTTTCACTGAACCTACCTACATTTAACCATGTTTCCCTCACTCAAGCAAGCCCATCCATTCCCCTTTCGCTTAGTCTCCAGTCTTTCATTAATTCTTTCCCCCTGTCATATAACATGTCCTCTCTGTTTCTTTCTCTCCCCTTCTCCCCCCTCCACTATGCAGCCTGTCCTCTTAGTATCTCTTTCTCCCCCTGCCAACCAGCATCACCCCATCTGTTTCTTTCTCTCACTTCCCCATATCTAGCACTGCCCCATCTTTCTTTCTCTTCCCTGTTATCCAGAATTGCCCCATATCTCTCTCTCCTCCCCCATTCAGCATTACAGTGTCTTTTTCTCTTCTACCCCATCCAGCACTGTGAACTGTCTCTCTTACCCCATCCATCATTGCTCTCTCTTCCACCCAATTCAGCTTCACCCCATCTATCTCTCATCACATCCACCATCTCCCTGTCTCTCTCTCTTCCCCTATCCCGCATCTCACCCTCTTCCTCCCTATCCAAAATCACCTCCTCTCTCCTCCCCCATACAGCATCACCTTGCCTTTGTGTGTTGCCGGTCTCTCTCTCTCTGTGAGTTGTGCATATCTCTTCCTTTCTCTCTCTCTCTCTCCCCCCTTCTCTCTTCAAATGTTGTCTCTTTTCCTGTGTGTCTGTGTGTGGTGCCTCTTTCTCTCCTCTTGTGTCTGTGTGTGGTGCCTGTCTCTCTCCCTGTGTCTTCTTGCTGATGCTTCTCTCTCTCCTCATGTGTCTGCAGGCAGTGTCCCCCCGCCCCCCCCTCCCTCCCTGTCCCTGCTGGCTCAGGTAGCCTGGACCGGGTCACGGCCCTCCCCCCCCCCCTTGGCAACCGGCGTCAACCAACTGAACATCGCTGGGCCCCCCACCCGGCCTCCCCCTCTCCCCTGGGTCTTACATGTTTCATCTGGCTCCCCGAGGCGTTCCGTTCTCCCTCCTTCGACACCGGCGATTCACTTAGCCTTCTGCGAGCGTCGGGTCCTCTCCCTCAGATGCGTCCCACTTCTGCAGAAGACAGGAAGTTGCAGAAGGCGGGGCGCGCCTGAGGAGAGGCTCCGACGCTAGCAGAAGGCTGGCTAAGTGAATCGCCGGTGTCGAAGGAGGAGGGAGAACGGAACGCCTCGGGGAGCCAATGATGAAATATGTAAGACCCGGGGGAGAGGGGGAGGCCGGGTGGGGGGTTCAGCGACGTTCAGTTGGTTGATGCCGGTTGCCAAGGGGGGGGGGGGGGGAGAGGGCCGTGACCCGGTCCAGGCTGCCTGAGCCAGCAGGGACAGGGAGGGGGGATCTCTCCGAGGGCAGGCGACGAGTGGGGCCGGGGGGGGGGGGGGGGGGGGTCCAGCTGCGGCGAGATGACTCGGAGCCAGGATCCAGAGCGGCGGGGGGTTAAATGAAAGTACTTACTCAATGCTGCACAGTTAGAATTTGGGACAGGACAGGACGGGCGGCGAGCGACAAGACAAATTTGTCTGCTCTCTGGCGGTCCGGTTGGCGAATCCGATTGGGAGGGGGCGGGCCAGGAGTTTTAAACAACTTTGGTTGCCATGGTACTGCATCGAACAGGGCCAATTAGCTTCAGCCCGCATCCTTTAAAATTAGCGCCGCCGACCGAACAGCCAATGGCGCGATGGCTGCATGTGATTGGCTGCACGCGACGATTTTTTTTTCGCGATTTTTTGTTTTGTTTTGTAGCACTGGGCGCGCGTGCTAGCAGAGAGGGCTCTGCTTGCCCTCTCTGGCACGCGTGCCATAGGTTCGCCATCGCTGGCCTAGCCTACCAGGAGGACAGGAGTTCAGGACAGATGGAGTGAGCTTCAGAACATCTGAGGGGGGATTTTATTTATATAGATATTTTTTTTCAGCTGTGAGTTGAACTACATTTAAGTTCTGCTATCTTGACTTACAATAGTATAAAGAATATATTAAAACCTTTGGATGCTTAATTCATAGAAAAAACGGTTGAATTAGGAAAAGTTTTAAACTTGTGAACCAAAAAAGGCTTTAACTTTTGCTACCACTCAGTTGTGCATCTTCCCTAAGCATTTCTAATTTGTTCACTTTCTTGAAAGATTCTTATATTCACTCGCATTATAATTACAATAGGAACTGGAACTGACAAGATCTAGAAACAATGCATTAGGATACTTAAGCATTAATAGGGATGGAAGGTCAAAGGGGATAACTCATGGGGCAGCCAAGTGTCTGGGTTGGATTGGATTTTCTTGCTTGCCTGTTTTGGCTCTGTGAAAGTATTTGGTTTTCTGGCTTTTTTTTTTTTTTTGATTTGGATTGGACTAGAACATTTAATTTATGTTGTGGGCTTATGCAGAATTGAGGAAGGATTGTACAAGGAAGTTGTTGACCTTGTTTGAATGTTTGGTTTCCTCTGTTGTGGATGAGACCAAATGGGCTACTTTTGAATCCTGGTAAAAAATAAAGTTTTATGATTTTAGACAACAGCTATAGATTATCCCCCTTTTTTTGGTAATGTGGTCAGGTAAAACTTCTGAAGATTAAAGATGCGGTAAAGAATCTTGGGGTTTTGACTGTGGTCTGAGTTTGCAGTCTCGTGGCAGAAATGTTGTATGCTCCTGTTTGCAAATAATGGCTGTTTGTGTTATTGTAATACTTTGTATATGTGTTTACTTAAGAGACCCACAGCTTGATTGCACTATATACAGAATACTGCAGCAAGGGTTCTCCGAGGACAAGCAGGCCATAATTCTCACAATTGGGTAACGCAATCCCGCGTTGCCCAGTCCGGAGCTATTAATAAGCTTCAAAAGAGCTTTGTGGAGTGCGAGACATGCTTCACTGCACATGTTCGAGTGCCTTCCTGTCTGCTGCGAGAGCGCGGTTACAGCAGTTGTTTTTCTACCACGGTGTAGGGTAGTCGACTTTTTGTCCTGCTCGAGCTTCTGAGTGCCTTTCAGTGCTTTTTTCAGTGATATTTTTCATGTTCCTGTGTTTGGGTGCCCTCGCCCTTCTTCCCTTATTGTTTTTACTATTTTTGTTTCCTGCTTACAAGTTTATTTTTCCCATGTCACTGGGCTGTGTTTAGGCCTTGACTTTGGCCACGTTCTCTCGTTCTTTCCTGGTGCCTTGCCCCTCTTTTTGGTACCATAGCATCGTTTGATTTGTCCACAACAGTTTTCCTGTACATGTCTACGAAAGTTCCCAGCGGCTTTAAGTACTGTACCCAGTACAATTGGACCATCTCTGGTAAGGACACCCATTCTTGATCTCTTCAGTGTTTAGGGCCCAATTATAACCCTGCTAACTGTATCCTCTGGCCTTGTATGAAGAAATGGACCTAGTTAGCTAAAGAGGCTCAACACAAAAGAATTTTTGAAGCCAGATCTGACAACTCAACATCAGGTACTGCACCAGTATCGGGGCACGTATGGCTGCTAGACGTCTAGACACTGGGAGCAGTTGTGCATTGAGCAGGTGTCCACTTGCCTTGATACCGACTGCTGTGCTGGGCCCCTGGAACTGGCCAACGTCGGACCTGACCATGAGGCAATGTCAGGATTTGACGTCATCCTTGTTGGTACCAATGAGCCTTGATGATTGACTTAGGGTGAAGGCCAAGAAGCATCAGCATCGATTCCCTTCGACACACAGTGTTGGGAGTTCTGGGCTGTTGAGGGATTCGGCACTTGAGAATCGTCGGCGCTAGGAGGACCGCTCCCCCTCCATTCAGGAGGTGCCGATGCGTTGATCTAGCAGCCAGGACCAAGCTCCCGTCTCGACCCAAACAGTTCTGCAGCCTGTCTCTTAGCTGGCGCCCCAGCCTTTCCCAGTGTCTGTTCTCGAAGAGCGCATCCGGGCCTTGGCTCCCCGAGCTGCTGGATGGCTTATTACAGCAGTGTGCATTGGGGGTGCTTGCGCCTACCCTGCCTCATGTAGCGGTCCCCTTGGTCCTCATCTGCAGTGCAGCCTCCGTCACTGGTGTCACCTGCCACCTAAGCCAGTACTTCTTCAACGTTTGTGGAGGAAGCTTCGCTGGAGTCAAGGAGGGAGCTGACTACTTGACACCCTTCTCGAGGAAATGAATCCTCTAAGTCGAGGCAGGCTCAGTTTCAGCCCTCCCATGAGGAGGTTTGGACTGACACTGATGAGGAGTGCTCATGGGAGTCAGAGGAGGATCCATGGTATTTTTCTGAGGATGAGTCCAGTGGTATTCCCTCTGAACCTTCCCCTCTGCTTGAATGGAGAAAATCTCCCCCGGACATCCTTTCTTTTCCCTATTTTGTGAAGGAAATGGCTGCTACCATTCCATTTCCTTTAGAGGTGGAAGGCCCAGGGCCAAGATACTCATGGTTCTGGACTATGAGTCTTCTCCTAGAGAGGCTGTGATTTTCCCTCTCCACGAGGTACTGCAGGAGGTTCTCGTTTGGAATTAGGATTCCCCTCTGTCTGTCCCGGTACTGCCCAAGAAGATCGATACTATTTACTGGATCCACAGCACACCTGGTTTTGATAAGCCCCAGTAGCCTTACCATTTCATGGTGGTGGAATCCGTCCTTAAAAGAGCTAGCAGCTCTAGAGACTGTGCTTTGGCGCCCCCAGACAGAGAAGCTAGGACCTTGGACTCTTTCGGGAGGAAGATGTTCTAGACCTCTATGCTCGTGTCACGCGTTCAGTCATACCAGCTTTTCATGAACATCTACTTGTGGGACTCAGTGCGCAAGATATTGGACTTGGCTGACTGTCTCTCACTGGAGCAGGCCAAGTCGCTTCACCAGTTGGTCAAGCGGCAGAAGGCATGTCATAAGTTCTTGGCCAGGGGTGCATATGACACTTGACGTGGCATTCAGGATCTCTGCCCAAAGTATAGCAATGCGCTGACTCCCATGGCTGTGTGTTCCTGACTTGGAGCTGGCGGTTCAGCAGAGGTTGGCAGATGCCCCATGCTGAAGGAATAACCTTTTTGGAGAGAAGGTTGAGGTCAGCTTCCTCACCTAGGAGGTCTTTTGGCAAGTCGAGAAGGGGCGCCTACTACTCAGAGGTGTAGGTACACCACCTCCTTTGTTCAGGCTTGGTCTCTCCACATGGGCATTGCCTGTGAGATCTTCTGAATGTTGGACACCCCCTCGGTGGATCTCTCAGATCAATCAGAAAGTCCTTCAGTTCTGTTCCAGGCTACAGACCCACAACAGACTAGCGTTGGATGCCTTCCTCCTGCATTGGGGGACAGGTCTTCTGTATGCATATCCTCCCATATCTGTTGTAGGGAAGACTTTACTGAAACTGAAGCAAGACCTTGATTTTGATCACATCTTACTGGCCTTGGAAGATCTGGTTCCCTTTTCTTCTGGAGCTATCCTCCGAAGAACCGTGGAGATTGGAGTGTTTTCTGACTCTCATTGCGCAGAACAAGAGATCTCTTCTGCATCTCAACCTTCAGTATCTGGCCCTCACAGCCTGGGTATTGAGAGCCTAGAATTAGCTTCCTTGGGTCTTTCAGAGGGTGTCTCCTGGGTCTTGCTGGCTTCCAGTAATGATTCCACTATAAAGGTGTTACTCTTTTAAATTGAGGAGGTTTGCCGTCTGGAGTGAAGGCAAAGTCCTAGATCTGCTTTCTTGCCCTACACAGACTCTGCTTCAATACCTTCTACACCTATCTGAGTCTGTTTTCAAGGCCAACTACATAAGGGTTCATCTTAGTGCAATTAGTGCTTATCATCAATGTGTAAAGGCTAAGCCCATCTCTGGACCGTCTCTAGTTGCTTCATGAGAGCCCACTGTCTGCTTCATGAGAGGTTTGCTTTTGTCAACGCCCCCTGTCAAACCACCACCTGTATCATGGGACCTCAACGTCGATCTCACCCAGCTGATGAAAGCACCTTTTAAGCCACTGGATTCATGCCATCTAAAGTTCTTGACCTGTAAGGTAATTGTCTTGGTGGCTGTTACTTCAGCTCATAGAGTCAGTGAGCTTCAGGTCTTAGTAGTGGATTCACCTTTTACTAAGCTTCATCACAGAGTAGTCCTCCGCATGCACCCTAAGTTCCTGCCGAAGGTAGTGACAGAGTTCCATCTGAATCAGTTGATAGTCTTGCCAACATTGTTTCCCCAACCTTATGCGCATCCTGGCAAGAGTGCCTTGCACACCTTGGACTGCAAGCGAGTACTAGCCTATTACAGACAGTGCGCCCTACTTTTTTTTTCTTTTGATCCCAACAAGATGGGGGTTATCATCAAGAAACACACCATCTCTAATGCTGTGGTCACACCACTCCTTAAGAAGCCCTCACTTGACACTACCTGTCCTTCTAACTATCGGCCCATCTCCTTCCTCCCCTTCCTCTCCAAGATACTTGAACATGCCGTTCACCGCCGCTGTCTTGACTTTCTTTCATCTCATGCTATTCTTGACCCACTCCAATCTGGCTTTTGCCCTCTTCATTCAACTAAAACTGCGCTTACAAAAGTTTCCAACGACCTGTTTCTGGCCAAATCCAAAGGTCTCTATTCTATCCTCATCCTTCTCGATTTATCCGCCGCTTTTAACACTTTTGATCACAGCCAACTCCTTGATACGCTGTCTTCACTTGGATTCCAGGGCTTTGTTCTTTCCTGGTTCTCCTCCTACCTCTCGCTTCGCACCTTTAGTGTACATTCTATTGGATCCTCTTCCACTTCTATCCCATTACCAATCGGTGTACCTCAAGGTTCTGTTCTCGGTCCTCTCCTGTTCTCCATCTACACTTCTTCCCTTGGTTCTCTGATATCATCCCATGGCTTTCAATGCCATCTCTATGCTGACGACTCCCAGATCTACTTTTGTACCCCTGATATCTCAACCAGCATCCAGACTACTACTACTACTAATAGCATTTATATAGCGCTACCAGACGCACACAGCGCTGAACACTTGGCATAGAGAGACAGTCCCTGCTCAAAGAGCTTACAATCCAGACCACAGTATCAGCCTGCCTATCTGATATCGCTGCCTGGATGTCCCAACGTCATCTGAAACTTACTATACCTCACGCCTGGAATAGACTTCCAGAGCCTGTACGTCTAGCCCTGTCTTTGGCCGTTTTCAAGTCCAGGCTAAAAGCCCACCTCTTTGACACTGCTTTTGACTCCTAACCACTACTTACTTGCCCTGTACCCCACTTCTTTATTTCCTTTACCTCTTAATTGTTCTGTCTGTTTTACCTGTCTTACTTAGATTGTAAGCTCTTTGAGCAGGGACTGCCTTTTGTGTATGGTGTACAGCGCTGCGTATGCCTTGTAGCGCTATAGAAGTGATAAGTAGTAGTAGTAGTAATTGTCTGGCAGATTTTATTTCTTTCATTTATGCCCAGGCTGGGCTGACCCTGGAGGGGGGGTCATGTCAAGGCTTACAATGTCAGAGCCATGGCTGCATCGGTAGCCCACTTGTGTTCAGCCTCCATTGAAGAAATTTGCAAGGCTGCTATGTGGTCTTCAGACCACACATTCACATCTCATTACTGCCTTGAACAGGATACCCAACTCGACAGTCGTTTTGGGCAGACAGTGTTTCAGAATCTGTTTAGGGTTTAGTATTCAACTCCACCCCCCCTAGACCCGTTTTATTCTGTTCCAGGCTGCACTCTCACTCAGTTTTTATATAGTTTCAGGTTAATCTGAGTTTTGTCTTCGCTGTTGTGAGGCCCAGTTGAATAATGTTTGTTGTTTTTCAGTGAGCCTGGATGCTAGAGATATCCCAATTGTGAGAATTACGGACTGATTCTCCTTGGAAAAAGCAAAGATACTTACCTGTAGCAGGTATTCTCTGATGACAACGACAGCAGGCCTTATCTCCGAGCTCCCCTTGGAGTTGTCTCCTATCCTTTCTTTTTATGCTGTAGTATTTAACTGTGGTAGCCATGCTCTCTGGACGGGTGGGAAGGAAATCGCCCCTAGTACTTGAAGAACAGGATCACCTTCTACACACCTCCAAGGACACTAAGGTCCTCCCAAGGAGAATCCCTAACCATACCCTCTCCAAAAGAAATTACATGATGTGATATCCACAAACGAGCATTCTCTAGAGTAGCCCCCGCACTCTGGAATGCACTCCCTGAAAGGCTCTGCTTAACATAAGACTATCTCTACTTCAGGAAGCAGGAGAAACCGTAGATCTTCAACCAGGCCTTTAATGGAAGAAGTAACTAACGTGTTAGTCTCAAACATACACACACACGGAGTGACATGGGCTGCACATACTGCAGCAGGACATGTTAATCTACTCCTACCCAAGCTGAGATGTTTAATCACCTCTCTGATCTCATGTGCAACTTCCTTTAAATCAGTCCCCTTATTTCTTTTAACTCCTCTTACTCTCTTACCTATATATGTGCCATTTTTACTTATACCCTACACCATCTATTAAAATATTTTATTGCATGTTTTGTTGACATTGTAAGTAGTATACTATGCCATACTTTGTATTGTTGTTTGAATATTTTTATTGCAGTAATTGTGTCTTGCTTACATTAGATTTATTCTTACTGTACATCGCCTTGAATGAATTCCTTCAAAAAGGCAGTAAATAAATCCTAATAAATAAATATAGTGTCTCAGAATCTCAAGGTGGTGAAAACAATGTGACAAGGTGGATGTGAGGTGGATTGTATTTATTATTTTTAACCCGCCCTTGTCCAGGGTGGTCATAAGAACATATGTTGCCATACTGGGATAGATCGAAGGCCCATCCCAGAACAGTAAAACAGATTGTATGCTGCTTATCCTAGTAATAAACACTGGATTTTCCCAAGTCCTTCTTAATAATGGCTTATGGACTTTTTAAAGGAAATTATTCAAACCTTTTCTAAACCTTGCTAGGCTAACTGATTTTACCACATTCTCTGGCAATGAATTCCAAAGTTTAATTACACGTTGACCCCAGAACAGACCCCTGGGGAACCCTACTATCTAAGCTTCTCCACTGAGAATGCTGATCATTTAACCCTACTCTCTATTGTCAGTGCTTTAACTAGTTCTTAATCCACAATAAGACATTACCTTCTATCCTATGACTTTCTAATTTCCTCAAAGCCAGGAAGATTCTAGGAAGAGAGAGGCATAACCAGCAGAAAGAACTAGGTGTTAATGCTGCTGTATAAATCATTGGTGACACCCCACTTAGAGTACTATGTTACAGAAAAATCAGTTCTTACCTGATAATTGTCTTTCCTTTAGTCCTCAAGGATTAGTCCATACTTGTGGTTTATGACCATCTACCAGCAGGTGGAAATAGAGAGCAAATTAGAACTTTGCCACCTAAGGTTGCTGTGCACTAGGTTCCACTCAGTATTTGGATAGCTAAGCAGTAAGAAGTTAATGGAAAGTAGAAGAAGGGTGGGATCTGGACTGTTCCTTTGGGACTAAAGAAAAGAAAATTATCAGGTAAGAACTAGTTTTTCATTCCTTAGTGCCTACAAAGGATTAGTCCATACTTGTAGGATTTATAAAAATAGTCCTCAAGTTGGGAGCGAATGCAATAACCCTTCCATATCAGAAGTTCTAAAGAAAGTTTCTGCCCTAGCTGCCACATCTAGAAGGTAATGCATAGAAAAAGCGCTGATATGTACATGTTGAAGGTATTCTCTCAGGTCAGCAGGTCTTATATTCTCACAATTGGGTAATGCGATCCTGCATTGCTCAGCTCTGAGCTTTTAACAAGCTTCAAAACAGCTTTGTGGAGTGCGAAACACTCTCCACCGCGCATGTGCAAGTGTCCTTGAAGATCAGACATAGAGTTTTAAATTTAGTTCTGTATTGTACTGGTAGCCAGTGAAGTTTTTTCAACAATGTGTGATGTGGTCATGTCGCTTACAACCATCTGTTTGTCTTCAGCGTTTTGAATCAATTGAAGCTGGTGCAGACCGTTTGTAGTCAGACCTGTGTAGAATGCGTTACGATAATCCAGTCTTGATGTTAATATGGCATGCACAACTAGGATAAGATTTGCCTTGTCAATGTAAGGAGAGAGAGGCAGCATAGTTGTCTCAAATAGTAGAAGCAGCTCTTGAAGTTTGCTTGGATTTGGGAAATCAGATTAAGTGTTAAATCAAATTATATTTCAAGGTTCCTGACTTGTGATTTGAGGGAGAGTTCGTACTTCCCAAAAGAGATTTTGATGTCAGGTATTTCCTTGTCATCTATACCAGGTCAATGCAGACTAATGGGTTGTGTCCATCTACTAGCGGAAGGAGACAGAGAAAATAGTTCCAAGTAAATCACCCCTTAAGGGTATCATGCAGCCTGGAATGTTCAGTATTTTCTCTGTCTCCTAGCGGATGGTGGACGAATTGTGCAGCTGCTCTGGATTGCTGGCTGGTAGCTCCTGTCCCAGATTCTTCTGGTGACAGTGTAGCCAGGGGTGTGCTGGTAGCCATGTTGGGGCTAGTTTTAGATGATACTCAGTGGTCCAGAGTTCCTCTGCCAGCTAGGGTGATATCCATTGTTCCTTGTCATCAAGCAGATGAAGCCATTACGTATGGGTTATGTCCATCAACCAGCAGGGGAGATAGAGAGCACTCAAACTTTCACAGTGCCCTCTTGGCCAGCTAGCTCCACTGCCTCTTCAGTATTCTCTATCTCCCTTAGCAGGTTGGCTGCAGCTTGTTCAAGCTCCAGAAAAATCTGCCGGGAGGTGGTTCCTGGCTTGCCAGTTGTTAACCGGGGTGTTGGAAGCTATAGCAGCTTCACTTTAAAGGCACATAGGTTAGCCCTTTCCCTGCCTTACCCATACCTCTGTGGATGTGGACATATTGCCTTGCTTTCCCTGTCCTTACCCACCAACAGTGGATGCAGGCATATAGGTTCGCCCTTTCCCTGCCTTTCCCACTCATCTGAGCCTCCGGAGTCTTCAATACCTCTGCTTTCCTCACAGCTTAAAAAAAAAAAAAGTCGCGTCGCGTTTTTAAACGCAGAGACGCTGGAACAGAGGTTTTTGACCTGATTTTCAGCAGGATCGTAGTTGTACACTAGATCCTTTGAGGTAAGAGTGTTTTCCAACTCCTCCGGGGTGGGCCCGCGATCGGGGCGATTTTGGTGCGAAACCGCCATTTTGGATTTTACCGCCGTTTTTTGGCGATGGCTGCGGACAATGTAAAGCGCTGTTCCATTTGTGGCAAGCGCAAATCAGCAGCAGGGCTCTGTAAAACGTGCTGTATTGGCGTAGGAGCCGGCCCGAGCATGGCGAGCGATGTTTCTTCCCGCTCTGAGCTGGCAGCGGGCGCCATTTTTCTTACACCGCATGGCGCGGCCTCCGTGGACACGGAGAGACCTGAGCCGGGTGGGCACCTCGAGATGAGGTTATTTCAGGAGTGGCTAGCACCGGACAGGATTTGGGTGCCCAGGGTGAGATTTTCTCCCCGGATTTTGTGCTTTTGCTGCATAAAGCATACAGAGTGCACCTGAGACCTCTACAGTATTCCCTACTCCGGAGATGGTCTCCTATTTCTCAGGATTACCAATGCAGACTTACTTGGCTCCCTGCGGCCCGTCTCAGCATGGAGTGGTGGCTCTCGGACAGCATGCTGCGGCGAGGAATGCCGCTGACGCTCCCCGTTTGGTGCCTAGTGATAACAGATGCCAGCCTGAAGGGCTGGGGCGCACACTGCAAGGGGAAGCATTCCCAGGGTCTATGGACACCCGAGGAGTCGGAGTGGTCCATCAACCGCCTAGAGTTGAAAGCGGTGTTTCAGGCGCTTCTGGCCTTTCAAGTGACCCTGGAAGGATTGGCTGTCAGAGTGATGTCGGACAACACGACAACGGTGGCCTATATAAATCGACAAGGCGGAACAAGGTGCAGAGCACTAGCCGCGCAGGCCGAACTGATTTGCCACTGGGCCGAGCTGCATCTTCAGTGTCTGTCGGCAGCTCATATTGCAGGTCAGAGCAATGTGCAGGCCGATTATCTGAGCAGGCATCAGATCGATCCAGCAGAATGGAATCTGGCAGACGAGGTATTCCTGCAGATCTGTGCCAAATGGGGCAAGCCCGTGATGGATCTAATGGCGACAAGTGCCAATACCAAAGTCCCGTGCTTCTTCAGCAGACGGAGAGATCCTCGCTCGGCGGGGTTGGATGCCTTGGCTCAACCCTGGCCTCCGGGTCTACTTTATGTGTTTCCCCCATGGCCCTTGATAGGGCGCCTGCTCTTGAGGATTCGGCTGCACCCAGGAGAAGTGGTCCTCATCGCCCTGGATTGGCCAAGGAGACCTTGGTATGCAGACCTCCGACAGATGCTCCTGGAGGCTCCTCTGCCGTTACCTCTGGTACCGAACCTGTTGACTCAGGGACCGGTAGCCATGGAGGACGCCGGCCGATTTGGTCTTACGGCATGGCTATTGAGAGGGCGCAATTAAGGGATAAAGGTTATTCCAATAAAGTTATTTCCACTCTCCTGCAAGCCCGCAAGCGGTCCACTTCCGTGGCTTATGCCAGGATTTGGTGCCTGTTTGAGTCTTGGTGTGCTTCCAGAGCCATTGTTCCAATGCGGGCTCCTGTCTTGCCGATTCTGGACTTTTTGCAGGAAGGTGTACAAAAAGGCTTGGCCTATAATTCCCTGCGGGTGCAGGTGGCAGCGTTGGCCTCCCTTTGTGGTAAGGTGGAAGGCGTGTCTTTAGCTGCTCACCCAGATGTGGCACGGTTTCTTAGAGGGGTGCTTCGGCTCTGACCTCCAGTGCGAGCACCCTGTCCAGCTTGGAACCTGGGGCTAGTTTTGAAAACCCTGCAGGCATCTCCTTTTGAGCTGCTTCGGCGAGCATCGGAGAAAGACTTGACACTGAAAGCCGTTTTTCTGGTGGCCATTACCTCGGCGAGACGGGTGTCAGAGCTCCAGGCGCTGTCCTGTAGGGACCCATTTCTGCAATTTTCAGAGTCCGGAGTCACGGTTCGGACCGTGCCTTCCTTTATGCCTAAGGTGGTTTCAGCGTTTCACCTAAACCAGCCTATTTTCTTGCCCTCTTTTTTCAGAGGAAGAGTTTCCAGAATCTTTTGGGCAGCTGCACCTTTTGGATGTGCGCAGGACTCTGCTGCAGTATCTGCGAGTTACTAACTCTTTCAGGACTTCTGATCATCTGTTTGTTTTGCTATCCGGTTCTCGCAGAGGGTCTCCAGCGTCTAAAGCCACTATTGCCCGCTGGCTCAAAGAAACTATCTTTTCAGCTTATCTGCTGGCCGGCAGGGTTCCGCCTGTAGCCTTTAAGGCACATTCTACTAGAGCGATTTCTTCCTCTTGGGCTGAAACTGGAGCACTCTCTCTTCAAGAGATATGCAGTGCAGCAACATGGGCTTCTAAGCTCTCCTTTGCCCGACATTACAGGCTGGATGTGGCTGCCAGGAGGGATGCGCGTTTTGGTGCACAAGTGCTAGCGCGTGGTGTGGCTTGTTCCCACCCTATGTAGGGATTGCTTTGTTACATCCCATACGTAATGGCTTCATCTGCTTGATGACAAGGAAGGGAAAATTAGGTTCTTACCTTGGTAATTTTCTTTCCTTTAGTCATAGCAGATGAAGCCATGAGCCCTCCCTGTATGATTGTCTGTATGCTGTGAATCTGTTTTTCAGGTTCTGTTCTAATTTCCTGAAGTTCCTTCCTTGGGAGAAAGTTGGAAAACAATCTTCAGGATTCATGTTCAGTTTAAATTTAGGAGGATGCGTTCATTCCCTCCAGGAGGCGCGTGTGTTCCCCTCCAGTTCTATAAATAGGAGGATGAGTTAATTCCCTCCAGTGTGTTGGGAGGATGTGTGATTCCCTCCAGGAGGCGCGTGTGTTCCCCTCCACTTATACAATAAGGAGGATGAGTTTATTCCCTCCAGGAGGATGTGCATTCCCTCCTTTATGAGTTCATGCCCTTGTGATGGGCCATCGTTCGCTGTGAGGAAAGCTCTTGTGATTCCCATTGCGGTTTGCCATACTGCTTTGGAAGCTTCAAATACTGAAGAGGCAGTGGAGCTAGCTGGCCAAGAGGGCACTGTGAAAGTTTGAGTGCTCTCTATCTCCCCTGCTGGTTGATGGACATAACCCATACGTAATGGCTTCATCTGCTATGACTAAAGGAAAGAAAATTACCAAGGTAAGAACCTAATTTTCCCATCCTGGCTCCCTCCCCTGGCTGTCTTTCTAGCAGGGTGATGGTTGATTGTGACATGGAGTAACTTGTCTCCCCTGTGGGGTTCTTCTCTTCTGTGGTGGTAGGTATATCTGAATTTCTGCCTCTGAGGTAAGCCTTCATTTATTCCTGTCACTAGTGAAGAAGGTTGCTTATAAAAAAAAAAAAAGGAAGAAGAAGAAACTTTGTTTTTTCCTCCTTTTCTGCCTGTGAGGTAAAACTTTATTTATTCCTGTCACTAGTGAAGAAGATTGTTTAAAAAAAAAAAAGAAGAAACTTTGTTTTTCCTTCTTTCTCTTGCCTGTTACCTGATTTATTTTCCCGCCTTTGGCAATGTATTCTAGGCACTTGCGAAGTTTCTTTGAATTTCGCTGGCCGGTGTCTGATTCTGATCTTAGACCCTTCCGAGCTGGTACCAGTTGCTTTGATTTTTTTTTGTTTTGTTTTTTGTGGGGCACGGCTCGTGTCTGGATCACGAAATTCAATTGTTTTTCTCCTCTTCAGGGTCCTAGACAGCAGCTGGTTCAGAGGGCAGCCCAGTTGCTGGAACTTGTACCTTTGCGGTTTGAAGGTCTTAGTCTGCCATTTCCAAAGTGGGGGAAGTCTCTCGCTGGCTCCGTTTGGCTGCAGGCTTGGTCTTTTTAGTCCAGGGCTATTTTTTCATTCCTGTCAGCCTTATGTGGCTGTTGGTCAGTTCTTTTTCATACCGTCCGGTCTCTGCTGCTTCAGGCATCTTGCTTGAGATGCCCCTGCTATTTGATTCTTGTTTTGGCAGAAGTTTTTCCTCCCTTCTTTAGGGAGGTTCTGGTTCTCTCTCCCCCATGGATCCCTCCTGTCTGCTCTGGTTTGTCTGCAGAGTACTTTTCTTCTGGCAGGGGTCCAAGTTGCCCTTGGTGTGCAACTGCTAGCTCAAATCCCTCTTCTGAGTACCCTCAGGAGCGCCATTCTTGCCGGTCTTTTGCTTGGACTCAGTTCAGTGTCTTTATGGGAATGAGCCTTTTTAGGACTAGTTTGCCACAGCTCTTCCTTGCTTCCCTTGCTTTCAGGTGGGAGTTTTAGCCTGGCGGATTTTTCCTTTTCTAGTTTCAGGCGCCTCTCTCCTGGCACATTTGGCACTCCTTCCTTTTTCTGTAAGGGGCACAGTTCTTTTCTGCTGAGCAGATCTATTGCTGTGCATCTGGATTATCGCCTCTTAGCTCGGCGCCTTTCTCTACTTTTCTGCAAGGAAGTGGCTGTGTTCTAGATGTGGAGTTTGACTCTCCCTTAGCTGGTTTTTCCTCACTTTGGTGTTAGTGGCAGGCTTCCTCTTTGTTCCTGGCCTGGCGAGAGGTGTTTCTTCCTCACTGCCTTACGGCTGCATTTTGCTCCCTATGGTATGAGGATTCCAGATCTGTGATGCTTACTTCCCTCTTGGCGGGAGTTCTGTCTCTAAGTTGACTGCTGCTCCGTATTGGTTGCCTATTAGGGCGGTCATTGTGGCTCAGAGACCACTTGGGGGCCGAAAGTGTCTCTTGGGGCACAGGGCTTTCTCTTCTTGTAGTTTTAGTCCCTCTGGGCCAGGGGAGTGCAGCGCCAGGTCTGCATTTCCACAAGTTGTGCTCTTTACCTGTTGGCCTCCTGGCAGCACCTTCTTTTCTGGCTGTTCCGTGGAGCTCCATCTATGCATTTTGCTTGTTGAGCGCAGCTCCATCGCTCTATGTTGAGCGCAGCTCCATTGCTGCATGTTGAGCGCAGCTTCATTGCTGCATGTTGAGCGCTGCTCCATTATTTAATGCAGTTCCACTGTTCCATTTTGGGCACAGTTCCAGGTTGGCTTTAGCTCCATCGCTGCATGGTGAGTGAAGTTGCTTATTCTGCAACCTTTCCTCTCTACATGTTGAATGCAGCTCCATTGTCACATGCTGAGTGTAGTTCTTTTTCTGCAGGTCTCAGTGTGGGGCGCAGTCCTGTGTCTGCATGTAGAACACGGCTCTGTGTTTGCCTGTGGAACGCAGCTCCTTGTCTGTGTGTGTGGCATGCAGCTCTCTCTTTGCGTATGGAATGCAGCTCCCTGTCTGCGTGCAGAGCGCAGCTCCACTGCCTTTTGAGTGTAGCTTCATCTCTGTATGTTTAGCACAACTCTTCTCTGCAAATTGGGTGAAGTTCCAAGGTGGTATGTGGAGCACAGCTCTGTGACTACAGGTGCTACAAAGCTTCTTGTCTGCATAGGAAGCATAGCTCCTTGTCGGCTTGTGGAGCACTGCTCCTTGCTGGCATCCGTAGAGTAGCTCCTTGTTTGCATGTGGAAAGCAGCTCCTTGTCTGCGTTTTATACACAGTTCCATCGCTACCGCAGCTTCAGTTCTGCAGGCACCTCTAACATCCAGCTCTTTCAGTGGGGCACTGCTCATTCTCTGTCTGTTACACTCAGCTTCTTCTCTGTTTGTTCAGTGCATTTCTATCTTTGTCAGAGGTGTGCAACTCTTTCTCTGCCCATGGTGCGTGGCTCAGTTTGTGTGCTTTGAGTGCAAATCCATTTGTTCTCATTGAGCACGGATCCTACTCTGCCTGATGAGCGCAGCTTCTGTTCTGTCCCTTGAGCACAGTTCAGTCTCTGACTGTGGAGCATATTTTCACCTTTGCCTGTTGGGCACTGTTTCACCTTGTCGGTCAACCCCAGCTTTTTTCTGCGGGTTGGATACAGTAACTTCTCAGCAGCTGTGGCATACCGCAGTTTAGATTGCTAGACAAGGCTAGACAAGGCTATCTTGTCTCCTGTTAGCTACCATTCCTGTGGCACCTTTTCTTGCTGTAGTCTCCTGGTGGCTGGCGAGAAGCTTCTCCATTGCTGGAGTTTGAATTTGTCTCTGCTCCTTTTGTGGCTACTTGGCACCTTGGGGGTCTTTTGTCCACAGTGTGGCTCTCGACTCTCTTTTTGTCTCCTTTTGTTTTCTTGGCTGTGTTCTTTCATCCCTAAGTCCAGAGCAAGCTGGTTGAGGAGTACTCTCTTTCTACAGTTGTACCCTGGTATGCTGCTGCCCTTTTCTTCATGGTTCTGGAGAGACTAGTGATCCAGTTAGTTGGTTCTCTCGGCTCTGGAGTGCCTTCTTGTTCTGTGGAGTTTGATTCTCTCACTAGATGCGGGTCTGGGTGGTTCCTGGGCCTTGCTTCCTTTCTTCTGTGAAGTGTGGCGCACTGCTTGGGACTACGTACTCCTAGTACTTGTTAGGGTCGCTTCATCTGACCATCTTGGACTCAAGGCAGACTGGCAGGTTTGGGAGTTAGCCTTTGTCCTGCCAGGGTTCGGAGAAGTGGATCCTGGTTTAGGAGAGACAGTTTTTCTCCTTGTTGCTCGGATACGACTGTTGCCTTTCTTCTGAGGGGGGTCCTTTGGCATGAGTACCTTTTGCTGCTTCTTTTACTACTCTTGGGACAGGGGTATTTAATTTTTGTTTTGCTCAGGACGTTTGTTTTACGTCCTACGGCTTCAGTTCCTTTTCTAGTGTCTAACTCTGTGCCATTTTGTTAGCCTGGTGGTTCGGATATTTGAATCCTTTTCTGCTGATCAGTTTTTTTGCTGTGTGTATAGCTTTGTTGATTTTTCAACCTTCTGCATTCTTCTTTTCTCCGAGGACAAGCAGGCTGTTTGTTCTCACGAATGGGTGACGCCCATGGCAGCCCTCTGATCGGAGATCTTCACTAGCAACAGCGTTTGCTAGCCCTCGCGTGCGCATGCACCGTGCGCATGCGCGACCGTCTTTCTGCCCGAACGCGAGCGTGCTCATCAGTCTTCTTTTTTCCGCGGCTGAGGACGGCTGTTTTTCGGTCGGTCTGCGCCCCAAGAAGACCCCTCGCGTCTTTTCGCCGCGTTCTTCCGTTCGGAAGTGTCCGGAATCTTTCTTTTCCGTCACATGTCTCTTAGTTAAAAAAAAAAAAAAAAACTTCCCTTATTTCAAGTAGTTTTCCCGTAAGTTTTCTTTCGTTGTCGGGTGCGGCCTTTTTCGCCGCCCTTATGGGTTTTTTCTAACTTTTTTGGTGCCATTAGCCATCATCGCGAATTTTGACTTTGCCGGCGTGATTTTTCTGCCCATGTCCTCGAAGCCTGCCAGCGGCTTCAAAAAGTGCACCCAGTGCAGCCGGACTATCTCCCTCACTGATAGGGGGCCGGGAATCGCCCCCAGGCCTGTACTCTCTGTCTTCTCTTGAAGAAGAGGACTCAGGTGGCGAGATTGGCCCAGTGGAACCTTTTGTTCAGGGCCTCGTCCGGTGCTTTGACATCTTTGGTACCGAGGTCATCGTCCGGTGCGTTGACGTCTGCGGTACCCAGCTCTTCTGCCGGTGATCCAGCGTTTGCAATACCGAGGTCATCGGTGGTATCGATGTCGTCGGAGGGTGCTTCGTCTTCCGGAGTGCAGGTGAGGGATGTCCATTCCCCTGCTGGTAGCGGTGAGCCCTCGAGTAGGTCTCCGCCTGCCTCGAGGGCTCCTGTGGTAGAGACCTCCCGGGATCGACCTCTTTTGGACCCGGCCCACAGGAGACGTTTGGATTCGACGTCCTCCTCTTAGGTACCGGGAGGTACCGGTGACGTGCTTCATGCGAAGGCAAAGAAGCATCGTCATCGGTCGCCTTCCAGACGCGGTACTGAGAGCTCTGGGTCGCCGGTGGCACCGGCACCCAAGCATCGACATCGGGAGGACTGCTCACCCTCCATACAGGAGGTGTCAATGCGCTCCACCGTGGACAGCCCGGGGTACCGCCCTCACGCGTCCTGGACAGATTCGCAGCTCGTCGCCGGTACTAGGACTCCTTGCCTCCTTGATAGCCACTCTGAACGAGAGCCTCAGGGCCATCCTTCCAGGGATCCTGGAAGCGCTGTTGCGCCCTTCTCCGGTACCGGGGGTTGCTTGCGCCGCCGGTACCGACGACTGAGGCGATGGATGGGCCCTCGTCCGTGGTGAGGTCTCCCGTACCGGTACCGCTTGCGGTACTGGCATCGGCTGCTTTCCAGGCGGACTCCCCGACGACATCGATGGAGGGAGCTCCATCGCCGCCGGTACGGGAGTCTTCCTTTCGACGCACCCACCGTGGTCATGTTCCCACGGAGTCGATATGGGCACGGCTTCGGACAGAAGTACATGAACTGGTGTCCGACACTGATGGTGAGGCCTCGTGGGAGGCAGAGAAGGACATCAGATATTTCTTAGATGAGGAGTCTGACGGTCTTCCTTCTGATCCCACTCCCTCCCCTGAAAGATAGCTTTCTCCTCCCGAGAGTCTATCTTTCGCGGCCTTTGTCCGGGAAATGTCTACGGCCATTCCCTTCCCTGTGGTTACAGAAGATGAGCCAAGGGCTGAAATGTTTGAGCTTTTGGACTATCCTTCGCCACCTAAGGAATCGTCCACAGTACCCATGCATCATGTCCTCAAGAAGAAATTGCTGGCGAACTGGCGAAGCCGCTAACTAATCCCCACATTCCCAAGAAGATCGAATCCCAGTATTGGATCCACGGGGACCCGGAGTTGATGCAGACTCAAGTTGCCTTATGACTCTGGTGTGGTGGATCTGGCCCTTAAGAAGGTCAAGAGTTCTAGAGAGTATGCTTCGGCGCCCCCGGGCAAAGACTCTAGAACCTTGGATTCTTTTGGGAGGAAGGCCTACCATTCTTCAATGCTCATTTCCAAAATCCAGTCCTACCAGCTCTACACGAGCATTCATATGCGGAACAATGTGCGGCAGTTGGCGGACTTGGTGGACAAGCTCCCTTCTGAGCAAGCCAAGCCTTTTCAGCAGGTGGTCAGGCAGCTGAATGCGTGTCGTAAATTCCTGGCCAGGGGTGTTTACGATACTTTTGATGTCGCGTCCAGGGCCGCTGCTCAAGGTGTGGTGATGCGCAGACTCTTATGGCTGCGCGCCTCAGACCTGGAGAATAGGCTCCAGCAGCAGATAGCAGACTCTCCTTGCCGGGGAGATGATATTTTTGGAGAAAAGGTCGAACAGGTGGTAGAACAGCTCCACCAGCGGGACACCGCTTTCGACAAATTCTCCCTCCGGACGCCTTCAGCATCTACGGTAGATGTTTTTATGGGGGAAGGATGACTGTTCCCTATTCTTCTAATAAGTGTAGGTACAATCTTCCCTCTCACCAGCCTGATGCCCAGGCCAAACCCCAGAGCAATCGTTCTCGTCAACAGCGTGCGCCTCAACAGGCTCCTGTAGCTCCCCAGCAAAAGCAAGGGACGGGCTTTTGACTGGCTCCAGCAGAGCATAGCCGCAATCAAAGTGTCCGTGCTGGACGATCTACCGGTTGTGGGGAGGTTAACATTTTTTCACCAAAGGTGGCCTCTCATAACCTCCGACCAGTGGGTTCTTCAAATAGTCCGGCTAGGATACTCCCTCAATTTCGTTTCAAAGCCTCCAAATTGCCCACCGGGAGCTCAATCCTTCAGCTTCCAGCACAAGCAGGTACTTGCAGAGGAACTCTCCGCCCTTCTCAGTGCCAATGCGGTCGAGCCCGTGCCACCGGGGCAAGAAGGGCTGGGATTCTATTCCAGGTACTTCCTTGTGGAAAAGAAAACAGGGAGGATGCGTCCCATCCTAGACCTAAGGGCCCTGAACAAATATCTGGTCCGAGAAAAGTTCAGGATGCTTTCCCTGGGCACCCTTCTTCCCATGATTCAGGCAAACGATTGGCTATGCTCTCTGGACTTAAAGGATGCTTACACTCATATCCCAATACTGGGAACACAGCACTTTCAGTATTGTGTGCTACCCTTTGGTCTCGCCTCCGTGCCCAGGGTGTTCACAAAATGCCTGGCTGTCGTAGCGGCGTCTCTACCCAGACTAGGAGTGCACGTGTTCCCTTACCTCAACGATTGGCTGGTGAAGAACACCTCCGAGGCAGGAGCTCTACAGTCCATGTAGATGACTATTCGACTCCTGGAGCTACTAGGGTTTGAGATAAATTATCCAAAGTCCCACCTTCTTCCAGTTCAGCAACTCGAATTCATAGGAGCTCTGCTGGACTCTCAGACGGCTCGTGCCTACCTTCCGGAAGCGAGGGCCGACAATCTTCTGTCCCTCGTTTCCTGGGTGCGGGCGTCTCAGCAGATCACAGCTCGGCAGATGTTGAGATTGCTGGGCCACATGGCCTCCACAGTTCATGTGACTCCCATGGCTCGCCTTCACATAAGATCAGCTCAATGGACCCAAGCTTCCCAGTGGTACCAAGCTGCTGTGGGTCTAGAGGATGTAGTCCAGCTGTCCACCAGTTTTCTTCAATCCCTGCAGTGGTGGACAATTCGATCCAATTTGACTCTGGGACGTCCTTTCCAAATTCCTCAGCCGCAAAAAGTGCTGACAACGGATGCGTCTCTCCTGGGATGGGGAGCTCATGTCGATGGGCTTCACACCCAAGGGAGTTGGTCCCTCCAGGAACAAGGTCTACAGATCAATCTCCTGGAGTTACGAGCGGTCTGGAACGCTCTAAGGGCTTTCAGGGATCGGCTGTCCCACCAAATTATTCAAATTCAGACAGACAACCAGGTTACCATGTAATACATCAACAAGCAGGGGGGCACCGGATCTCGCCCTCTGTGTCAGGAGGCTGTCAGAATGTGGCTTTGGGCTCACCGATACGGCATGTGTCTTCAGGCCATATATCTGGCAGGCGTAAAAAACAGTCTGGCCAACAGAGTGAGCAGGATCATGCAACCGCACGAGTGGTCGCTCAATTCCAAAGTGGTACACGAGATCTTCCAAGCGTGGGGCACCCCATTGGTGGATCTGTTTGCTATCCGAGCCAACCACAAGGTCCCCCAGTTCTGTACCAGACTTCAGGCCCACGGCTGACTAGCGTCGGATGCCTTTCTCCTGGATTGGGGGGAAGGCCTCCTGTATGCTTATCCTCCCATACCTTTGGTGGGGAAGACTTTGCTGAAACTCAGGCAAGACCAAGGTACGATGATTCTGATCACTCCTTTCTGGCCGCGTCAGATCTGGTTCCCTCTTCTTCTGGAGTTGTCCTCCGAAGAACCGTGGAGATTGGAGTGTTTTCCGACCCTCATTACTCAGAACGAGGGGCCGCTTCTGCATCCCAACCTCCGGCCTCTGGCTCTTACGGCCTGGATGTTGAGAGCGTAGATTTTGCCTCCTTGGGTCTCTCCGAGGGTGTTTCCCGGGTCTGTCTTGCTTCCAGGAAAGATTCCACTAAAAAGTTACTTCTTTCTATGGCGGAGGTTTGCCATCTGGTGTGACAGCAAGGCCCTAGATCCTCGCTCGTGTCCTACACAGACCCTGCTTGAATACCTTCTGCACTTATCTGAGTCTGGTCTTAGACCAACTCTGTAAGAGTTCATGTTACTGCCGATCTCGGGACAGCCTTTAGTTGTTCGCTTCATGAGAGGTTTGCTGTTGTCAAAGCCCCCCATCAAACGTCTTACAGTGTCATGGGATCTCAATGTCGTTCTCATCCAGCTGATGAAACCTCCTTTCGAGCCACTGAATTCATGCCATCTGAAGTACTTGACCTGGAAGGTCATTTTCTTGGTGGCAGTTACTTCAGCTCGCAGAGTCAGTGAGCTTCAAGCCTTGGTAGCTCATGCTCCCTATACCAAATTTCATCATAACAGAGTAGTCCCTCCGTACTCACCCTAGGTTCTTGCCGAAGGTGGTGTCGGAGTTCCATCTGAACCAGTCAATTGTCTTGCCAACATTTTTTCCCCGTCCTCATACCCGCCCTGCTGAACGCCAGCTGCACACATTGGACTGCAAATGAGCATTGGCCTTCTATCTGGAGCGGACACAGCCCCAAGACAGTCCGCCCAATTGTTTGTTTCTTTTGATCCCAACAAAAGGGGAGTGGCTGTCGGGAAACGTACCATCTCTAATTGGCTAGCAGATTGCATTTCCTTCGCTTACGCCCAGGCTGGGCTGACTCTTGAGGGTCATGTCACGGCTCATAGTGTTAGAGCCATGGCAGCGTCAGTGGCCCACTTGAAGTCAGCCACTATGGAAGAGATTTGCAAGGCTGCAACGTGGTCATCCGTCCACACATTCACATCTCATTACTCCCTTCAGCAGGATACCCGACGCGACAGTCGGTTCGGGCAGTTGGTACTGCAGAATCTGTTCGGGGTTTAGAATCCAACTCCACCCTCCTAGGCCCATTTTTATTCTGTTCCAGGCTGCACTCTCAGTTAGTTGAATAAGTTTAGGTTAGTCTTAGTTATGTCCTCGCCGTTGCAAGGCCCAATTGACCAATGTTTGTTGTTTTGAGTGAGCCTGGGGCTAGGGATACCCCATTCGTGAGAACAAGCAGCCTGCTTGTCCTCGGAGAAAGCGAAAGCTACATACCTGTAGAAGCTATTCTCCGAGGACAGCAGGCTGATTGTTCTCACCAACCCGCCCGCCTCCCCTTTGGAGTTGTGTCTTCCCTTGTCTTTGTGTTTGCTATTTACTGGACTGACGAGCACGCTCGCGTTTGGGCGGGAAGACGGTCGCGCATGCGCACGCGAGGGCTAGCAAACGCTGTTGTTAGTGAAGATCTCCGATTGGAGGGGCTGCCGTGGATGTCACCCCATTCGTGAGAACAATCAGCCTGCTGTCCTCAGAAAATACCTTCTACAGATATGTAGCTTTCACTTTCTCCCCCCCCCCCCCCCCCCCAGCCCCCTCTTTGCTAAACTGCTTTACTACATCCCATTAGTCTGTACTGGTCTGGTATAGATGACAAGGAAGGAAAAATTATGTTCTTACCTAGTAATTTTCTTTCCTTTAATCATACCAGACCAGTCCAGATGCCCTCCCTGGCTAAAGTCTGACAGAGTGTTGTTTCTTTTAGGTATCCCTGGCTGTTCCACAACGCTTCAATACGCTGTGATGCCCTACAGCACTGCCTACTTCATCTTCTCTATTCAATCTCCTGCCACTTGTTGTTGTGCCAGCTCTGTATGACTCCTGTTACTTGGCATCATGGAGTTCTTTCCCCGGATTCAGGGGTAGATCTCTATGTGTTTGGGCAAGCTCAGTATGGACCATTCCCTCCTGCTTACTTTACTGTGAGGGGAAGTTGCAGTTGCCTTTGGCCAAGCAAGAACAGTGAGGTTCTGCATATTGGCTCCAAGAGTTTGCCTGTGTTTTCTTCTAGACTTCAGAGCACCATTGCTTGGCTATTCGAAATACTGAACATTCCAGGCTGCACGATACCCTTAAGGGGTGGTTTACTTGGAACTATTTTCTCTGTCTCCTTCCGCTGGTAGATGGACACAACCCATTAGTCTGGACTGGTCTGGTATAATTAAAGGAAAGAAAATTATCAGGTAAGAACATAATTTTTCCATGTTCACTTGTGTTAGGGACCCAGGGAAGCTCGGTTTTACTTTGGTTCAGGCAAAGTTTGTTGTGTTTAGCCCATTCCTGAACTGATGTCAGGTAATAAACTTTCAGGACTGTAGGTAAGTCAGGTGCAGTGGGTATGAGTAGCTGTACATCATCCGTGTAGCTGTTGACTTAATCAACTCAGTTAGTGGCTTGAGGTAGATATTGAACAGAATAGGTGACAGTATCAATGCTTGTGGTACCCCACAGGTCAGCGCCCATGGTGGCGATGAGTTGTTACCAAACATTATGGACTGTTTGCCTGTCAGATAGGATCTGAACCAAGCAAGTACTGTTCCATTCAAACCTGTTTTTGTCAGTTGTGCTAGCATGATTTCATGATCCACAGTGTCAAAGGTTGCTGAGATATCTAGCAGTACTAACACCGAGGCAAATTACCTTTCTCGCTTTCTTTGAAGATCATCTAGTAGGGATACGAGGACCGTTTCTGTTCCATAACTGGGTCTGAATCCAGATTGACATGGATCTACCAAGTTTCTCTCTTCTAGCCAATCACTGAGTTGAGTTTAGACACTTTGTTCTATAAGTTTCCCTAGAAGTGGGATGTTGGATACTGGCCGCTAACTTTCAGGTTTGTCCTGGTCAAGGTTATTTTTCTTTAGCAAAGGGTACATCAGTACCCTTTTTAATGTTGTTGGTAGTTGCTCATTATAGAGAGTTCATGATTTTTGTGGCACCTACTATGAAGCTCACACTTGCCTGCTGCACTATCTTTGATGGGCAAGGGTTGAGGGAGCAGGTGTTGGTTGAAGGTTCCTTAGGATTTCGTCAAGGCTTTCCTCTATTATTGGATTAAAAGTGTCCTCTATGCCGGTGTCAGGAGGGGACAAGTTTGTGCACTCCTGGTTAGCTGATTGGATACTGGGTGGACTGCCTGTAAATCCTGGCAGAGTTTTAAAAATTTTGTTGGCAAAGTATGCAGCAAAGTCATTTTAGTTCAGATTTGACTGGGCAGGCTTGTTCTGTTGTGGGGGTTGTAGTAGGCTGTTTACTATACTGAACAGCTGCTTGGCAGCCTGTGCATTGTTGACCAATTGCTTGCAATAGAGGTGGATCTTGCTGCTTTTTTAGAAGACTCTCAAGATATTATAAAAACTAGATCTACCCTATTAATGACCTTTGGTCAAGAAAAAGATACTTTGTTGGTTCTGAAAATAGTTTTTCAAAAGAAAGATTGAATTTATTGTGGAGCCCTGATTGTGTTTGCAGATGTGACAAGGGTACTGAATACATATTTTTGGATTCACTACAATTTGAGTAGTTTCTTAAAGGTCATGAAAGTATTTCTGTGGGTTTGGTGTATAAATATAGTAAACATGCGCTATGTTTAATAGTTAGATTTTCTGACTTGATTGCTTTTTTGATAGTTGAGGTGATGTTTTCCTCAAAACAAGGGCTAGTTGGATATGGATTGGAAAATTGCTTTATTTTTGTTATTCTCCGAGGACAAGCAGGCTGTATTATATCCACAGTTGGGTCAGCGATCCGCACCGGCCTGAGAACTGGCATTTTACATAGCAAAAGGTTTGCTAGAGCCTTCTGAGCGCGCAACACGTCAGACTGCACATGCGCCGAGTGTCTTCCTGCCTGCCGCGCTAAGTTCTTTTTCTTCCGCGCGAGGAGCAACAGTCAGTTTCTGTGGTTCCTCTCTCTGCCCAGGAAAAGAGCCTTTGAGTATTTTTTCGAGTTTTTGGCCTCCCTTTCTTTGTTTTCTTTAAAAAAAAATATATACAGTGGGGGAAATAAGTATTTGATCCCTTGCTGATTTTGTAAGTTTGCCCACTGACAAAGACATGAGCAGCCCATAATTGAAGGGTAGGTTATTGGTAACAGTGAGAGATAGCACATCACAAATTAAATCCGGAAAATCACATTGTGGAAAGTATATGAATTTATTTGCATTCTGCAGAGGGAAATAAGTATTTGATCCCCCACCAACCAGTAAGAGATCTGGCCCCTACAGACCAGGTAGATGCTCCAAATCAACTCATTACCTGCATGACAGACAGCTGTCGGCAATGGTCACCTGTATGAAAGACACCTGTCCACAGACTCAGTGAATCAGTCAGACTCTAACCTCTACAAAATGGCCAAGAGCAAGGAGCTGTCTAAGGATGTCAGGGACAAGATCATACACCTGCACAAGGCTGGAATGGGCTACAAAACCATCAGTAAGACGCTGGGCGAGAAGGAGACAACTGTTGGTGCCATAGTAAGAAAATGGAAGAAGTACAAAATGACTGTCAATCGACAAAGATCTGGGGCTCCACGCAAAATCTCACCTCGTGGGGTATCCTTGATCATGAGGAAGGTTAGAAAATCAGCCTACAACTACAAGGGGGAACTTGTCAATGATCTCAAGGCAGCTGGGACCACTGTCACCACGAAAACCATTGGTAACACATTACGACATAACGGATTGCAATCCTGCAGTGCCCGCAAGGTCCCCCTGCTCCGGAAGGCACATGTGACGGCCCGTCTGAAGTTTGCCAGTGAACACCTGGATGATGCCGAGAGTGATTGGGAGAAGGTGCTGTGGTCAGATGAGACAAAAATTGAGCTCTTTGGCATGAACTCAACTCGCCGTGTTTGGAGGAAGAGAAATGCTGCCTATGACCCAAAGAACACCGTCCCCACTGTCAAGCATGGAGGTGGAAATGTTATGTTTTGGGGGTGTTTCTCTGCTAAGGGCACAGGACTACTTCACCGCATCAATGGGAGAATGGATGGGGCCATGTACCGTACAATTCTGAGTGACAACCTCCTTCTCTCCGCCAGGGCCTTAAAATGGGTCGTGGCTGGGTCTTCCAGCACGACAATGACCCAAAACATACAGCCAAGGCAACAAAGGAGTGGCTCAGGAAGAAGCACATTAGGGTCATGGAGTGGCCTAGCCAGTCACCAGACCTTAATCCCATTGAAAACTTATGGAGGGAGCTGAAGCTGCGAAGTTGCCAAGCGACAGCCCAGAACTCTTAATGATTTAGAGATGATCTGCAAAGAGGAGTGGACCAAAATTCCTCCTGACATGTGTGCAAACCTCATCATCAACTACAGAAGACGTCTGACCGCTGTGCTTGCCAACAAGGGTTTTGCCACCAAGTATTAGGTCTTGTTTGCCAGAGGGATTAAATACTTATTTCCCTCTGCAGAATGCAAATAAATTCATATACTTTCCACAATGTGATTTTCCGGATTTAATTTGTGATGTGCTATCTCTCACTGTTACCAATAACCTACCCTTCAATTATGGGCTGCTCATGTCTTTGTCAGTGGGCAAACTTACAAAATCAGCAAGGGATCAATACTTATTTCCCCCACTGTATATTGATTTTCCTTTATTTTCTTAGCATTTTATTACCAAGGTAGAGTTTCCTTTCTTTTTTGGCGCTTGGCTGAGTCCTTCCCTCTTTTTATGCTCTTTTTTTTCTTGGCACAATCGTGCCTTTTGATTTAGCCAGTGCTGTCTTCCCTTGTATGTCATCGAAGACACCCAGCGGATTCAGACATTGTACTTGGTGCATCCGGACCATCTCAGGCACAGATACCGATTCGTGGTGTATCCAGTGCCTTGGGCCTGACCAGCTCGTTGTGCCCTCTGTCTTCGCATGAAGAAGAGGCTGGAAAAACTTTGTCGGCTAAATTAAATGGTCCCTGAAAAAGGGGCAAGGAATGGTAAAAAGAAAAGGGAAAGACCCGGTTGAAGTCGAGGTCTGAAAGCAGCTCAATGACTACAGAAAAAATAATAAAACTTAAAACCCGGGCAAGACAATTTTAAGAAAAATAAAGAAAGGGAAAAAAGGTTCCAATAACAAAGACAGGAAAAATTGCTGGAAGGCACAAAAATAGCTCTGTAGACCAAGTGAATGAGGACAAGTAAAAACGCCTCCTTACATGGAAAAAGAAGAACTGAGAAGACTGCGTTCACGCGACGGGCGGGGACACTCATGCATGCACGGTGAAGCACGGCTTGCGCTTCAGAAAGCTCTCTTTTAGCTATGGCAAAATGCTGGACATTGCCCACTTGTGAGAATGTATAAGCCTGCTTGTCCTTGGAGAATTAATTTTTAACCAGCCTCATAACCTAGTTCTAAGGGTACTAAAATAAAGTTGTCAGTATAAGAAGAAATAGAAAATGCTGAAGATTCTAATATAGATCCCAAAGTACTCATAAAAACATTAAACAATATTGGAAACAGGTACCCCACAAACAGGAGACCAACATTTCAAAAAATTACCCATATTTCTTTTTACTTTATATCTACTATCCTGCAAAAAAACTCTAAACCAATTCATGACTGCTCCTGCTAAACCAAGACCACTCAATCATTCCAACAGCAAGATATGATCCATCATATCAAACGCTCCTGAAACATCAAACTGTAGTAAAACAGATGGTATTTTCCTACTCAACCATGTTTTTATATTAGAAATTAAAGTTGATAACAAGGTCTATGACCTTGTTGTGTTGTACGTAAACCTTGAAAGGTATCCAAAAAGTTCATTTGTTTCAGAGGCTACTAAGGATTCAATCAACTTTGCCATCCAAGGTATACTGGCCACTGGACGAATATTTGAAGTTAAAGACAAATCAGTTCCGTCTGACTTGGGAATAGATGTTAAAATGATTTTTCCTAGATTAACAGGGAAAATTCCCTCCTTAAACAATGCAGTCACAAACGCCTATGTTTACTAAGCGGCACTATGGGCACGTTAGCATTTTTAATATGTGTAAATGATTTACATGCGTTAAATGTTAACGCGCCCATAGAAATGTAAAGGCATGTTAGCATTTAACATACCTTAAATTTACAGGCACATTAAAAACGCTAACGCACCTTAGTAAACATACCCCAAAATTAGTTATCCAGAGTACTACTTTTTTTTGGAATACTTTTCATCAGAAATGATGGACATAAATCTAATAAACAAGATTTGAGTGCTAATTCGTTCAACTTAATTGCAATCAGTTTCTTGAATCTCTTGAAAAGTAGACCAAACTACTTCTGTTATCGTGATTTTCTATAACTTTCATGGAGACAAAAGAATAACTATTAAGAGAGAATCTTATTTTCTCCACTTTATCAACAAAGTAACTAGCCAAGTCTTCCGCTGAAGGATGCTGTATTTCAGAAACTTCAGTCACTGATGAAGTCCTAGTGATATTAAAATCCTAAAAAGTGTTTTAGAGTTATGAGTACCCTCACCTTATTAATGTTTTGTAATACAACTTCTTAGCATCAGATATCGCCCTTTGATATTTTAAAACCATTTCATGCCATGATTTCTTACTCTGTAAATCTTGAGTCTTTCTCTAGACCCTTTCTAACTTACGACAAGATCTTTTCAAGTCTCAAAGTGTATTAGTGTTCCAAGGAGATTTAAGCACTCTTTTATGTTGTTTAATACCATCCTCTGGGAATTGATCCAGTTCCAATTTGATATCATGGTTGTATCATGTATTGCCATTTGGCCTCTTGTCAACTCCCAGGGTATTCACTAAATGTCTAGTGGTAGTTGTGGCATATCTGCGCAGGCTGGGAATGTATGTTTCCCTATCTGGACGATTGACTGATCAAGAACACTTCACAGGAGGGGGCATCAGAGTCAATGTGCCTAACTATTCGGGTGTTGAAGTTACTAGAGTTTGGCATAAACTACCCAAATCCCACCTTCTTCCAGTACAGTGGATTGGGATACATAGGACTCTTGATACATTGCAGGCTCAGGCTTTTCTTCCACCAGCGAGAGCAGAGACCTTATCAGCGCTTTCCTCCCAAGTCCGAACCAGCAAGCAGGTCACTTTTTGGCTAATGTTGAGATTGATGGGCCACATAGCCTCAACAGTGCATGTCAAGCCCATGGCACTTCTCCACTTGAGAGAAGCTCAGTGGACCTTGCCTTCACAGTGGTCTCAGGCGGCTGGGAACCTAGCAGATGTCATCCAGGTTCCTCTAGAGTTGACTCATGCCCTTTTCTGCTGCACAGTTAGGATGACAAATTCCACCTCCTCAGAAGGTGCTAACAGATGCATCCAATCTAGGATGGGGAGCAGGGGACTTGATCTTCTCAGGAAACAGATCTCCATAACAATCTCCTCAAGCTGAGGGCCATTTGAAATAACATAATAACATAACATAGTAGATGAAGGCAGATAAAGACCTGTACGGTCCATGCAGTCTGCCCAACAAGATAAACTCATACCATAAGATATGATGTGATACTACATATGTATACTTAATCTTGATTTATCCTTGCCATTTCCAGGGCACAGACTGTAGAAGTGTGCCTGGCACTGTCCTTGTTTTCCAGCTTCTGAAGTTACGCCTGAAGCCCACCCCAACCCATCCACATCTGTCTAGCCAAGATAAGGACAGAGGCCATAGAAGTCTTTCCGCACTGGTCTATCTAGCTTAAAGGCTTTCAGAGATTGGCTGTAAAAACAAATTATTCTTATCCAGAGAAACAACCAGGTTACAATGTTTTACGTAAACAAGTAGGAGGGAGGGTATGGGACCCTACCCCTTGTGTCAGGAGACAGTGGGGGTGTCCTAGTGGGCCCTCCTTCACAGGATGGGCTCCGAGTCGCATATCTCTTAGGAAAGGACAACTGCCTGGCAGACAGACTGAGCAGGGTTTTACAACCACACGAGTAGCCTCTCAATATGGGTGTGGGCCACAAGATCTTCCAAGAGTGGGGCACCCTCTTGGTGGATCCTTTTGCCACTCATCTCAACAACAAGGTCCCCTGGTTCTGCTCCAGGCTGAGATTGCACAGCAGACTAGCGTAGATTCTTTTCTCCTACATTGGGGGGGGGGGGGGGGGGGGGTCTTTTGAATGCGTATCTTTCAATACCTCTCATAGAGAACACTTTACTGAAACTCAAGACCAGGGAACTATGATCTTAACTGTGCCTTTCTGGCCAAGGCAGATCTAGTTCCCTTTTCTTCTGGAGTTATCCTCCGAAGATCCGTGAAGATTGGACTTCTTTCTGACCCTCATCAAGCAGAATGAGGGGTCTCTTCTGCATCCCAACCTCCAATCCTTGGCCCTCACAGCTTGGCTGTTGCACACTTAGAATTTGAAACCATGGATTTGCTGGAGGGTATCTCCCACATCTTGCTGTCTTCCACAAAAGACTCCACAAAGAAGTGTTACTTATTGAAGTGGAGGAGGTTTGCTGTCTGATGTGAGGGCAAGGCCTTAGATCCCCTCACTTGTTTTACACAAAAACTGCTTAAATATCTCCTGCATATCTCTAAGTCTGGTTTGAAAATCAACTCTATAAGGGCTCATCTTGGTGCAAATAGTTCTTATCACTGTGTGGGAGGTAAACCCATCTCAGTGCAGCCTCTAGTTGTTCACTTCATGTGAGGTTTGTTATTAACAAAACCTCCTATCAAACCTCCAACTTTGTCATGGGATCTCAACATTGTACTCACCCAGCTGATGAAAGCCCCTTTTGAGCTGCTTAATTCCTGTCATCTGAAGTATTTGACCTTGAAAGTTGTGCTTCTAGTGGCAGTCACTTCAACTTGCAGGGCAAGTGAGCTTCAGGCCCTAGTAGCTGACCTACCTTACACTAAGTTTCACCACAATAGAGTAGTTCTCCGCACACATCCTAAGTTCCTTCCTAAGGAAGTGTCGGAGTTGCATCTTAATCTGTCAGACGTACTATCAACATTTTTCCCAAAACCATATGCCCATCCTAACATAACAATATAACTTATATTCTGCTTGTACCTCACGGCTCAAGGCAGATCACAATAAAAGAAGCTGGTCATGTCCCGAAATCTGTATAAAAATTACTCCTACCGAAGTATTAGATTGAGTAATAACTTTCTGAATCAAATACGTTTTTATTGTTTTTCAAAATTGTAAATAGTTCGTTTCAGAGAGCAGTAGGGTTATAACTTGTTTTTTCAAGATGAGCTGCTTGAAATGAGACTAAAGTGTCAAGCAAACAAAATCTTTTTGTATACCCTACCAACGCAACTTAAATGCCTGTACCCTGCAACACAACGAAACCAAAGCTTGTAATGGATATATAATAACTCTTCCTCTCTACGATTCCTTAGTGTGTCTGTACACACGAACCTTATTCTACCACAACATTACAGTATTTGTTCATACCAGAATTGACGAACGCCTTTACGGTACTATGTAAGGCCACATTGAGCCTGCAAATAGGTGGGAAAATGTGGGATACAAATGTAACAAATAAATAAGGTTAATGATCTTGTAGTTCTGATTTTCCTAATAAAAATAAAATGATCTAATCCATAGTCCATATAGAACTTTATAAATGAAACAATAACATTTTTGTACTCTTGCAAAGACCAGTAAGTGGTGATTCTTAATATAGAATTGAGATACTCTATTGGAGTTTTCCAAAGAGTAAATCAAACGAAGTGCAATATTTTGAATAATCTGTAAACGCTTCATTAATTGCTTAGAAACATCCAGATATACAATATTGCAATAATATAACATACTCGGAGTCAAAGACTGCACTAATAAACAGTAATGATCTTGTTCAAAGTATGTACGTGCCAGCCTAAGGTTACATATGGTAAAAGTGTTTTGTGTCAACAAATTAACATGGGGATCAAAAGATAACTTAGAGTCTAGTAGAATACCTAGAACTTTTATAAATGGAGAAAATTGATGTCTGATTAATTCTAACATTATTCCTTTCTTCCATAACTGAGTGACTAATCAATAGAAATTTTGTTCTGTCTGTGTTTAACTTAAGTTTATGCATTTTCATCCATGATTCTAAAGTAGTCATGACATTATGTAATAAGAATGAACAGGATGCTACCATAGAATTTATAGGAATCGTGATTGCTATGTCATCTGCATAACTATAAAAGTGGACTCCCAATTTCTCCATGACATACCCCAATGAATACAAATAAGCATTAAACAATGGTGAGCCCTGCGATACTCCACAAGGATTAGTCAATTTCTCAGAATATGTTTCATCTATTTTAACAGTATAGTTGCGATGTTTCAAAAAACCCCCAAAGAGGCAGTCATACACCTTCCCTGTAATTCCCAGTTCATTCAGTATCCATAATACGATCTCATGATCCACCAGCTCGAAAGCACTCGATAGATCGAACTGCAGCACCAAGACCTTCCTACTCTCACACAATAGTTTATGAATATTATCAATTAGAGAACCAATTACCATCTCGGAGCTGTAGTTCGACCTAAACCCTGATTGGGAATAGTGTAAGAGTGTACTGCATACCTTAGATTGCAAGCAAGTCTTAACCTTCTATCTGGAGCAGACTAAAGCCCATGGACAGTACACCTTTTTGTTTCTTTTGATCCAAACAGGATGGAGTGTCACAAACGCACAATTTCCAGTTGGCTAGCAGATTGCATCTCCTTTGCTTATGTCCAGGCTGGGATGACTCAAAGGGACATATCAAGGCTCATAATGTCAGAGCCATGGCTATGTTGGTAGTTCACTTGAGGTCAGCCTCCATAGAGGAGATTTGCAAAGCTGTGCCATGGTCATCTGTCCAGACATTCACATCACATTACTGCTTTGAGTCAGCTGGTTTGGATAAGCAATCCTGCAGAATTTGTTCAGTGTCTAGACCACACCTCGAATATTGTGTTCAATTCTGGTCACCGCATCTCAAAAAAGATATAGTGGAATTAGAAAAGGTGCAGAGAAGGGTGACGAAAATGATAAGCGGCTAGGGCTCTTCAGCTTGGAGAAAAGGCGTCTGAGGGGAGATATGTTAGAGGTCTATAAAATAATGAGTGGAGTTGAACAGGTAGATGTGAAGTGTCCACGCTTTCCAAAAATACAAGGACTAGGGGGCATGTGATGAAGCTACAATGTAGTAAATTTAAAACGAATCGGAGAAAATATTTCTTCACTCAACATGTAATTAAACTCTGGAATTCATTGCCAGAGAATGTGGTAAAGGCGGTTAGTTTAGCGGAGTTTAAAAAAAGGTTTGGACGGCTTCCTAAAGGACAAGTCCATAGACTGTTATTAAATGGACTTGGGGAAAATCCACTATTTCTGGGATAAGCAGTATAAAATGTTTTGTACATTTTTGGGATCTTGCCGGGTATTTGTGACCTGGATTGGCCACTATTGGAAACAGGATGTTGGGCTCGATGGACCTTTGGTCTTTCCCAGTATGGCAATACTTATGTAGGTGTTCTTTGGGGACAGCAGGCCAAGTATTCTCACATTCACTCCCACATCCCCTTGGAGTTGAGTTTAGCTTTTTTACAATGACTGAGGGACCTGCGCTTGCACGTTGGGCAGGAAGGCACCAGCGCATGAGTGGTGGGACGCTGCTAGAAAGTTCTTGAGCTCACTCGTCAGTGTCTGCACCCACATGTGAGAATATTTGGCCAGCTGTCTTCGGAAAACATCTGCCTGCAGTTACAACAGGTCAGTAGCTGGCGTAACTGTGGGTGCCTAAATATACCATGTTATGCTAGTATCCTGTTATGCTAGTATGCTGATACCATGTTATGCTAGTATCCTGTAATGGAATCTAGTTGCCCAGGTGCTGTTATAGAATAAGCTTTCACCATTTGGGAGTTATAGAATATCCCCATAATGTCTGTAGAATTTTTTAAAATTTTAAAATATTGAGTACAGACAGAATTTTAAAATTTGCTCAGAATTGTCCCAGGTATAAACTGTTCTGCCTTAAAACATGCTGTGATTTTACACCATGCTTCAAACTTGACCTTACTTGGCCTACTAATTTATCCTTCCATTGCCTTCTCCCTTTCACATCCAATCTATTCTAACCTGTCTGCACTGTTATCACAATGCATATTCCAATCGTTATTAAACAGCCAGCTAAAACCAAGCTAGTATTCAATGGAAGACTTGGTTTTCATAATTTCCAACTGTTGCAAATAGGTAAAAACAGATAACTTACTATATGCAGATAATTGAAAAATAGAGAGTTCTACCCAAGTAGGATGAGTACTTGAAGCTGGATTCTGATCAACTGGATGACATACTGCCAGACTGAAGAAGTGAAAATTGAGCAACTGTAGAGATGAATTCTGAATTAATGCAGAGGTGAAAGTTCAACTTTAGTGCAAAAGGAATCTCTCTGACTGGATGGATGCAGAGTTTAATGCAGGAAGGGTGCTGGTCCTTGTGAAAAGGGGGGATGTTGAGCAACTTATGTGTGAAAAAGAGAAGAGGGACAGAGAGCGTTGGACTGCTTCCTCTAGAGCCCAATTCTGTTCTGTAGGGTTGGGTGCAGAGAATACCCATAAGACTAGGGGACTGAGGAAACCAAGGAGGTTTGATTGAGAACAGGAGATGGCATTGCATCAAAAAGTTGAAGCCACTTAGTTTAGTCTATGTTTCCCCTTCTCTGCGCAGCTGTTTGTGTACACTCAAAGCAAAGCAAACAAACCTATGAGCTGCTGCATCCACTTTGTTGTTCTTTATTGTTGGTAGCATTTTTATTTAATCTCACTTATATTTTTAAACATGCCGGCTTATGCAGCATATGGATGTACACAGAGGAAGTATAATAAAGAAATAGCTTTTTATAGGTAGAGCAATTTGTTATAAATCGTAATCAGTGTGTCATTTGGAAGGGCGGGTTATAGGGACACCCTAGCATGCATTATATTCATGCAGCTATGCTTTTTTTCTTCTGCTAAAGGGTCACTAAAACAGACATCATGTTATGTGAATCAGGTGCTCAACAGAGTTTCTATATATATATATTTATATCTATGTCTATATATATATATATATTTTTTTTTTTACTTATTTATGGCAGTTGTATCCCACGTTAAACATGAATTATGTTGAAACTTGGGAGCAGGGTTTTGGGAACTTGCTCCTTTTGTTTTGTGGAATGCAGTGGTATATTATAAAAATGCACTTAATATTGTTTATTACTACTATTTAAAAGAAAGGCAGAGCTACCTTCATGCAGAAGTCCAGAGGTGAAGATGTGATTCCATGTTTCCCAATGAAAGGAGAGTTTAATTTTACTTCCAATCTTTATAACACCAGGCTTCCCAAAGCAGATTACAATAATAGTTAAGAGGAACCCATCAGTAAACAGGATATCTTTACTGAAATGTGGACATGTATTACTGTATTGTATAGAAACAGTGTAGAAAAATGAGCACAAAATACAACCTTTATTAGTGCTTTTTCCACCAGCTACAATAATTTTTTAAGCTGTCTTAGTGATATTCAGTTTTGATGTCATGATATTTATATCTACATATAGGACGCTTCAAATAAATTAAAAAGCTGTCAAGTAAAAAAAACAACAAAAAACGTTTGTCCTGCCACCTGTTAAGGCGCTGCCACCCAACTGGAACAGCGTTTGACTTTTTACAGATGGACCACGCATAGGTAGTCCATTATTTCTAATAATCTTTTACGATTGCTTTCAATAGCGGATGCTATTGTTTTTGGTGCACTTCTGACTCCGCCTACTGCCAGCAAACTATATTTACTTTCTTCAACCCATATGGGCTAGATAACCTCATACTGTCTCCTGTTCTCAATCTAACCTCTTTGGAGTAAATGACCAATATGGTCAAAGGAAGTACTTTGTACTGTAGCATAAATCTGTCAGGATTCTCAGTGATTGGAGGAAATAGGTCAAATGCAAGGAGTGTCCTATGAAAACAAAAATTACAAGTCCTACAGGAAGTTGATGTTTGCATAAGCTGTATCATACAAATAGAATAAATGTAAATATGCACACACAGTTGTGGGGGCAGAACATCTCTTTTTTTCATCTTGACCTATTATTTTTCCAGTGACTTATTCCTGGCTATATCCAAGAGCTTTTACTCTATTCTCATCATTATTGACTATCTTCTTCTTTTGACACTTAATCCCACTGACTGCTTGGTATTCTGCCCTCGCTTGCATTTCAGGAGTCTGTTCTTTCTTGGTTTTTCTTCTTTTCTCTCCAATCACATTTTAGTGTATGCTCTGGAAAGTCCTCCTCTTCCAGAATTTCTTTCTTTCTGAATACAGTACCAAAACCCTTATCCATACGCTCTCATCACCTTCCACTGTTGCACTCTGCTCCTTGCACGTCTCCCTCTGAACCATCTCTCTCCACTTCAGTCCATTCAGAACTTAACTGCGTACTCACATGATCCCAGTTCTCAGGTCACTTCTTGCTCTCTGTTTCTGTGTATTTATTTATTAGGATTTATTTACCGCCTTTTTTGAAGGAATTCACTCAAGGCTGTGTACAGTATGAATAAATCAGACATGAGCAATAGACAATTACAGCAGTGAAAATATTCAAATAACACAAATTATGGCATAGTATAATACTTATACTGTTGCCCTGAATTGTGCACTTAAAGTAAATGTCACTTATAAATTTAAACAAATAAAGCCTCATAAGCCCAGGGTACCACTTAATTGGACAACACCTGAATTGGCTCTCATCATTGGCTCCTACCTCCTCCGAAAACACCTACAGAGCAAAACAACTCCAAATGGAGAAAAAAAGGTCTGCAGTAAAAAAACGGAGGGGGTTAATTCTGACTATTTTATTAATAAAGTGCACAAACAATAACCCAAACTACTTTCCAAGCTACCTCTAACTTTCAAAAATCAGAAGAATTAATTCAAAATGTAAAACATATGCATAAGGGAACAAAAAGTGTACTTAGCTTCACCATGGTAATGCTGGCAAGAAACAATCCAGGGAATACTCTAATTATTGTTCAAAACACATGTCTATGATATCACATCATTGGTCCATTGAATAATCAATCAAAAATATCCAGTAACTCTTTCTCAACAGATCCAGGAATCCTTCTGTTGCTCTACTTCATCTGGAGAAAAAAGACCAAAATGACCACTTTTCTTCCAAACAACACGAGCCATCAAGCACAAAATGGCGACTGTCTAAATAGATGCCTTAATCGGCCACACCCCCTAGGACTGACATCATATCCTGTTGGCTAACTTTCATATTAATATATTCAATATTACATCAGTAGAATGCTTCCCATTCTAACTGACAATCAGAATGGGAACAACACGAGCCATTGGCACAAAATGGTGACTGTCTAAATAGACGCCTTAATCGGCCACACCCCCTAGGACTGACATCATATCCTGTTGGCTAACTTTCTTATTAATATATTCAATATTACATCAGTAGAATGCTTCCCATTCTAACTGACAGTTTGTCTTGAATGCGTTGTAAGTTCCCACAGAGCAGGAACAGTCTCATTTATTGGTGTACAGTGCTGCATACATCTAGTAGTGCTGTAGAAAAGATAAAATGTGATTTATTTTTGAGATTTGTTAACAGACTTTATGAAGGGTAGTAGTAACTTTTAGTATTAGAATGTGTTTTGATAAATACTGCCATTATAAATGAATTCAGGTTGTTCAGTAGCACTAGAAAGTACTTAACTTTTCTGCTAATGAAACCATTTTTGTTTATTGCAGGCATTAGATCAAGATAGAACTGCTCTACAGAAAGTAAAGAAATCTGTGAAAGCAATATATAATTCTACTCAAGGTAATTTTCACTGAAATTTTTGTCATTCACTAAATAATTATTGGGGTTATTTTGCTACTTAATCGAGGTTAAAGAACTGTTAATTCACATGAAAGTAGCATCTAGACAGGTCATGGGATTTCGTTTGTGTCATTTAACTTGTTTATTACTAACCTTCTGTTATGATTCTGCTAGACAGGCAGGGGAATGTTTGGGACTCGCTTCTGATTGGCCTGTTGGGTTGAGCTGACGTCTGAAGCAGCAGACGTCAGAAACATGATCTATCTATTTAAGCTTACCTCTCCCTACAGGCCATGCTATAGCGTTTGATTCCTGTCAGCTGAAGCCTGTTCCCCTTTCTCTCAGTCTGTGGTGTTGCACACTGTGTGTTTGTTGAACTTTGTTTACTCTCCTCGTAGCTTGTAGCTTCTGTGTTTGCTGGGTGTTTCCAGCGTGAGCTTGATTGTTTCACTCCCCTGCACCTAAGTCTGTTCCCTGCTTGCTGCTGTAGTGTGGTCTGTGGTAAGCTTGTCCCTTGTATCGTTCCAGTTTGTTTGTTTAGTTTCCCTTTCCTCAGTGTAACCCTTTATGTGCTGAATTTAGTACTTGCCTTCTGTAGTTCTGCCTCTGTCGGAAGCCTTCCTGTCCTTGTATTTGCTCCTGTTCGTTTGTTTAAGTTTTCCTTTGCCTTACATTTGTCTGCCATGTTTGCCCTGCTTCCTGCTGTTTGGTCTCCCAGAAGCAGCTTCCCTTTAGCATGTTTTTTCCCCTTTGTTTCCTGAGTCTGTCCCCTGATTTTGGTGAGCATTGCTCCTGTCTGATCTGTGTATGCTAAGGCAACTTTCTCTGTTCGCTACCCTTGTATGCTGTGGGGCCAGCCTTGTGCATTCTTGTGTGTGGATTCCCTTTACCCTTGTCCGCTCTGTGGCACAGCCTTGTGTATTCCTATAGTAGCTTCTGGCTGTCGCCCTTTCCCTGGTGTCTCTAGCTTGCGCTTTGTGAGTTGCTTGTTCTCCAGTCCCTTGGGGACCCCTTGTTTCTCTTTGTCCCTTCCCAGTGTATGACTTGGTTTCTGTTTGACCGTGAGGCCCGCACGCTTGGACTCTGTATGAGCGGGTTCCCGTTCGGCCGTAAGGCCAGCCTGAGGGTCTATCTCCCTTTTCCTGGTGGTGCTAGTTGCTTGTCCTGTGTGTGCGGGGCTTGGTGGCTGGGGTTATGTGTAGCGCCTGTTTGGTCTACCCTAGGCCTTGGCCAAGATCCTTCCTAGGCCTCGGCCTGGGCTCAAGGGCTCACAAACAGAATTTACACCTTGTCAGTAATGTAATTTTATAACCTACTGCTTTGCACGTTTTCTCCTCCAAATCTTTGCAGTCTTAATGGAATCTTCTTTGTGCTACAAGACCAGTCCAGATGTGGGCAATATGCCCCTCGCCAATCAGTAGATGGAGGCACTGTTTCAGTGACATCGCCACTAATATAAGAAGAGTTGCAGCCCTAGAATTTGCCTGTATTTCTATTTCTCCAGCAGATGGTGTACATTAGACTAGTGCATCAGGATTTAGTGAAATATGCTTGACTTACTGTAGCCTAGCACCTTGAGGTTGAGTTCCTGGCTGAGCATAGCTCTTAAGGATTACTCCAGACCTTTCCGTGGTTGAGCTTGTGGAGCTGTGTTCCTCTTCAGCCACAAGCCTCATTCCTCAACCCTTGGATCTTGGCTTGGTGTGGCTGAGTTAGTGAGGTTCCTGTGTGGCCTCTGTCCCAGACCTTGTTGCCCTTGGACCTGAATCTAGGGGATGGAGTCGATTGGACTGGAGTGGTCTCTCCTCTGATATAGGGTAGTAAGCACAGTCCTTTCAAGCTCTTCCCCTATCTTTGCTTCTGTTTCCCTATCCATCTTCACCTGCTCCTTTACTCCCTAAGTCTCCTGAATTAAAAAAAAAAGAATTGGGGGGGGGGGGGGGGGGGGGGAAAGGATGTAGTTGCAGCGGCTGTATCTTTTTCTTTTGGTACCCCTTCTAGTCTTAGTCTTAATTGGTTCCTTGGCACTGAAGGAACTGTATCACTTAGAGCATGAAGAGGGAAAACTTAGAGGTGTATTTTCAAAGGACTTAGACTTATAAAGTTACATAGTAACCAGTGGAACTTTGTAAGTCTAAGTGCTTTGAAATTAAGCCTCATAGTCATTTAGGTAACCAGTGGCAGCATATCTTCTTGGAGGCGGCCACTGCTTCAGTGGGAGGGTATTATTGGAGTATCTGAGAGAGTCTCACCATCCTTTAGTTTTGGGGCCCTTTCTCTGGAGGTCCTTTGTTTGGCCATATGGTTCTGGAGTCTATGAGAGGGTTCCAGTATGTCTGGTGATCATAGGGACCCCCCGCCCTTCCTGGTAACTTACACTCTATCTGTTAAGGTGGGGAGCTTACAGGCAGATTCACCTGGTTATAGCCTCATGGTGGTAATTCCAGTGGTTTTTTTGTTACCTGCATATAGACATAATAAGGATAGCCTGTTATAATGCTTGGAGAAGAGGTCCACTTACCTTGTGGAGGTTTGGAGGAGGGGGCATGGTGTTCAGAGACTTGCATGCTAGTGGAGTTTGGGCATTGGTTTGTATAGGCTTGTTCCTTAGCATTAGCAACAGATGAATCCAGAGACGTGGGTTGTGACCATCTACCAGCAGGTGGAGATAGAGAGCACTGAATTGAACTCTGTTTTACTGGACGGGTTGCTTCTGGGACATTCAGTATTCTCCATCTCCAGCAGGCTCTATCTCTTGGATTCCTTTGACTGCAACTCCTGTTCCAGTTTTCTGGTTCAGTGCAGCTTGGGGTGCTTTGGCTGAATGGTGCCAGCTTTAGAGGGTACACCTGGTGACACCAGGTCCCTCCCCCACCCCGGACTCCTCTCCAGCCCCTTTGCCACCGTCTCCTTCCAAAGACCCTATAAAAAAAAATCCCGTCACAGAGGATTTCTCTCTGTCAGGTGTGTAATTGCACTTTTTATGTTGGTGGGCTCCATTTGGGAGAGTGAGGTGGGACTTAGCCTGCATGCAGCACTGTCTTCCCTGGACATCGTTTCTCTGTTCAGCTAAGGGTGAGTGTTGGTTAAAATTTTCCCTGTTGTGACAGGCCCCTGTAGTGTCTGCATTGTGAGTGAGGGTGCATGGCGGCTGAATTAGTCAAGCACTGCTTCTGTTGTGGAAAGTAGAGAGCAGTGTTGGGAGCATGTCCTGGAGGCTGTTTGGATCCTGATCCTGTGAGTGCAGCAGCCCTGAGTTTTGGTGTGGCGGTTTCCCACACTCAGGATGTGTGTCCTACTTCCCCTCAGACCAGCGTGGTTTTGGCGGCCAAGTTGAATCTCCAGAGTTCTGACACCACAGAGTCGGGGGGTGTTTTACTGCTTTCAGCGGCAGAGGCAGGACAGTCCTTAGCTTCGAGGGGGGTGAGTTTAGTGCCACCCCCTGGGGTTGCAGTAGGGAAGGGGGAGACGGCAGAACCGTTCTCTTCTGAATTTGTTTTGCTCTTGCATAAGGTTTATTTGTTGAAGAGAGCACAGCCAGGCCCTTAGTCGCTCCAGCCTGCTTTGGGGAGCAAATGGCAGTGTTTGTGTTCGGGGTTGGATTTGGGGTCTCCTGCCCCTCTGTCCCCTGTCCCCTTGGAGGGAGAATTGGCCGCTCCCCTCTGTCATCAAACAGGTTGGAAGATCTGGAAGAGAGGGAGGTTCTGGCCAAGAAGTTGGATGATCCCATGGCAGTCTGGGTTTTTCATAAGGAGGAGCTGCTGGACTTCGTTTCTAAAGCCTTGCAGATGTTAAATATTTGGCTCCTGAGGTGTCTGCTTTGGTGGCGTCTAATCCCAAGATGGCTAGCACCTGGAGGCCTCTGAAGGTCTTCCCGGTGCACGAAGCTATGCAGGAACTTTTCACTCAATGGACTACTCCCTCTGGATACTAGCCTCTGGGTAGCCAAGGTGATGTCCTGTCTCTGTCTGGTGGCTCAGAAAGAGCTGGATCGTTTTGTGCTGCATAAGATTGATTCTTTGATGGTGACAGTCATGGAAAAAGACTTCATTTCCACTTGAGGGAGTGACGTTCAAGGATGCACAAGACCACAAGCTGGAGTCCGCTTTGAATATTTCTTGAGATCTTGGCCCTAGTTCTGAGATCGGCTATGTGCAGCTCTTATGTGGCCCGAGCTTGTCTGTCCTGGGTGCAGCAGGCTGCGGATTCCTTGTTGGAGGTGGGGACTCAGCCCTCATTGGAATTTCCAGATACAGAAACTGGTTTAGCCTATTTGGTGGATGCTTTGTACAGTTTGGTTCGGCCGTCAGCCAAGCAGATGTCTCTGGTAGGGGGGGAGCGCTGCTTGTTATGGTTGTGCCACTGGGTGGCGGTTGCGGCCTCCAAACAGGAGTTAGTTAAGCTGCCATTTAAGGGCAGGCTTTTATTTGAGGAAGACTTGGAGAAGCTGGTCAAGGATTTTGGTGACTCCAAGTCTTGGCGCCTGATTAAACCTATTCCAAAGCAGGCTGGAAATGCTGAACTCCAGGAGAGTCAATATCGAACACTGCACAGGGCATATATATCACAATATCAGGCTGCGAAGACGGGTTGGGCACCTACTGGTCAGTGTCTCAAATGTCAGCGGGAGGACAATACTATTTTTTAATGCTTTTTGGTGATGCAGTGGAATTCAAGCATTTTGAAGGTCGATCCATCGATACTTAGGGATTCTTTTTGGTCATCATGTAATCTTTTCATGGAAGGGAGTCCTGTTGAATAAATGAGAGGCCTATGGGATCCCGGACAAAAATTCACGTTTACTACTGAGCAAAGTTTATGCACTGGGGAAGAAGTGTATACTTAAACATTGGTTGCAGGAGGAACCACCCTCTTTTTTTTGCATGCTTTTATGTTATGGGAGGCGAGGGCTGTTGGGAATTCAGAGTAATATCAAAACACAATATGAGCTGTTAATCCCAATAAGGTAATCTAATACTGCACAAACTGATCAACAGCCAATCACAATCCTAAAGGGTTGTGTAAGGTGAGTAACTAACAATATAGAAGTGGGAAAAACCCTCAGAAACCAAGGTCTGACCAACAAGTCATTGATATCTATATAAGATTTTTTGTCCATGGTCTCATCTCTTTCATAGGGTTTTCTTTCCCACTTTCTCGCAATAAAAAAATGCCTATAATAGAGCCTTATATTTCAAAGAAACATTTCTGAGTATACACACTTTAAACAAGCCAAAACTAAAGCATAAATTAACTTAGCTTATAGTGTAGATGGCTTGATGACCCCAATTCAACTGCACATTTTTTCTCAACGGGGCCCAAAATGTTTCACCCACTTCAGGGCTTCATCAGGAACCGCCAGTTTAATCATAGTAGGGATATTAATCTAAATAGAAAACAAATGTTAGACTCAGATGATCTTTTACTGACACTCACTCAAACATTGTTACACTCAAACTCTACTTAAAATACAAACATACAAAATACAAAACCCACCCAACTCGTGGCACTTACTTCCTGCTGATAAAGCTTCACTTAGGAAATGGCAACAATCACAAATGTTCACCAAACTTTCCATATATAAAAGCACATCAGAATTAACTAAAGCCAATCACTACGTTAGAATCAACCAACGTCATTCCCATCCTAGCTGCTAAGAGATTGAATGACTGAAGGTACGTTGCCACATTTCAAAACATAAGTTTGCATATCAAATACCATGTTGAGCCAGACAATAACTTAAAAGCTTACATGAATTTCACAAGTCCCAAAAGGTTATAAAAAAATCGCTGTTCAAACTCCCAAGCGTGGTAAACTCGCAATAGCGCTAACGTCATTACGCATCTAATGTCATTAGGTAAACGGAAAATCCCTTTAACGTAACGATGTGAACAATATTTTACCGCCGAACATCAGTAAATACAAGATAAAAAGAAATATCAGCGATAATAAAAATATATTTCCAATAATATATATTTTTTTAATAATATATTTCCAATAATAGAGATATATTTTTTTATAATAGAGATATATTTTTAAAAATCTGTTACTGCGCTATTACTGATGTTTAAATAACGCTGACGTCATCGTGCATCTGACGTTCCCTCACAAACTAATGGGTATAACAGCATGATGATATGAACATTGGAATCTTATATTAAATATTGCTGGGAAAAGTGAAAAATCCATCTCTGAAAAAACATCAGATATAGTGAACGTTTATTCATGAACCCACTCCTGCACTGCTACTTCAGCATTTACATGACATATTCAAAAACAAATCCTTCATATCAACAAGCATTCACATACTTAATTTTGAAAATATCACTGATAGTCCCTCACTGGAAAAATGTGTCACATCACAAGAATGTTATCTTTAATCACTTCATAACGTTGGTAGTACTTAAAGATGTAACCAAACAATATCAATAGAAAGCATTGCATTCTATATTGTTATTGAGACCATGAGGTTCCATGGTATTTAAAGTAAAAATCCGTCTGATCTCTTTTCTTTGAAGTAATAATTTGCGATTACCACCCCTTGAAGGTGGCTCTACTCTATCAATGACACAACATCTTAGATCTTCAAATACATGTTTAAATGTCAGACAATGTTCTACTAAAGGCTCCTTTACAACTGATCTTCGTATGTTAGACTTGTGCTCAGATAACCTAATTCTGAGCTTTCTAGTTGTCATACCAACATATATCTTTTTGCAAGGGCAAGTGATAGTGTATCAGGCTGCTATGCTCGCTGCCTGTATTCAATCGTACCAGCTCTTCATGAGCATTCATTTGTGGAACTTGGTGAGGCAGCAGCCTTTTCGTGAGGTGGTCAGGCAGCAGAAGGCTTGTCGTAAATTCCTGGCCAGGGGCACTTATGACACTTTTGATATGGCATCAAGAATCTCTGCTCAGGGTGTAGCGATGTGCAGATTCTCAAGGCTGCGTGTCTCTGGCTGGATCATTCGGTCCAGCAGAGGATGGTGGATGTACCTTGCCGGGGGTATATTCTTTTCGGAGAGAAGGTGGAAGATCTGGTTGACCAGATCAAAAAGCACAATGATTATATGGCTTCGCTCTCCCACCGGGCGCCTTCTGCTACAGCCTCCTCAACCAGGAGGTTTTTGGGGGGGGCTGCGGAGTGCTCCTATGCTAGGATGTAGGTACACTCCGGCGTCCTGACACCCTATTCAGGCTCAGCCCTAGTGCAGCGTGCTCGTTCTCGTTAAAAGTGTGCAGCTAAGGCTCCTGCTGCTCCCCAGCAAAAGCAAGTGGCGGGCTTTTGACTGGCTCCAGCGAAGCATAGCCACAATAAAAGGGTCTGTACTGGACGACTTGTCGGAGGGTGGTTAATGTTTTTTCACCAAAGGTGGCCTCTCGTACCCTCTGACTGGTGGGTTCTTCAAATAGTCCGGTTAGGATACACCCTCAATCTGGAATCCAAACCTCCAAATTGCCCACTGGGAGCTCTTTCATACAGCTTCCAGCACAGGCAGGCACTTGCAGAGGAACACTCTGCCCTTCTAAAGGCCCATGTGGTTGAACCCGTTCTACCAGAGGAAGAAGAGATGGGATTCTATTCCAGATATTTCCTTGTGCAAAAGAAAACGGGGGATGCATCCCATCCTCAGGGCCGTGCCAAGGGTCTCTGGTGCCCCCCTGCAGACTATAGGTTGGTGCCCCCCCCCGTCTCGCTTCTTCATTAGATGTTTCTCCATTGCTACCTGTCTTTCCTTTAGACTGAAAACTACAGGCCCAGCCAGACCTGACAAAAGGGTCTACCACACCCTTCAATGTCAAGCATATACTAGAAAACTGTAAATTAGCTTACACAGGAAAGCAGTTTAAAAAAATAAACACAATTCCTGCTGTTTCTTAACACTGCTCTCCAGAGAAAGCACTGCCTTTATAAAGAGGCTTTTCAGTGGGACTTAGACTATTAAAAACTATTAGCATAATTAGGAATGGCCAGCCCCTGTAACTGCAGAGACCTAAGCTTTGATTATGCATGTTCCTGTCTGTTACAGTGTGTGTGTGTGGGGGGGGGGGGGGTCTCTTCATCTCATTTACACAGTCTGACCTCCCTGGCTCACTGGGAGCCCAGTCTCTTGGAGACTGCTATACATTGCAAAATAAGATAGCAGATGTAAATTCTCAAAGTGGACATATTCCAAACACTAAAATGGAAATAAAACGATTTTTTTTCTACCTTTGTTGGCTGGTGACTTTCTTTTTCTGATCATGCTGGCCCAGTATCTGATTCTGTTGCTGGTATCTGTCCTCTTAACTCTGTTTCCAGGGCTTCCTTTCCACTGTATGTATCCCTCATTGATAAGTCTCTGACTCTAAAGTTTAGCAATTTCATTAAAGCAAAATGTATTTTCAAATATCACAAACTCTCCCTATCCAAGCAGAATGTTTTAAATAAAAACAAACACACAAAAAAAGCAATCAGATTTTTACTTACCAGCTATTCTATACTATACGTCAGCTAAACTTCCTCTTTGAACCTCAGCCAGTTAAATGGATTTTAGCTGTAGCTATGATAATTATGTACACATCATTGCAGTCATGCCCTCCTCTCAGTGTACATGCTCAAAAAACAAAAACTTAGAACCACTTACAGATAACAATTACACTATTTATTTTTTATTTCTTTCCAGTCTCACTTGCACACCTGCCTCCAAACCTGTTCTCTTTAATTTGAATGTTGTTCCAGCTCACCCTGAATGAAAGTTGTTCACACACCAAGGCCATAAATAGCTGCTGGTTGTACTCTTTGAAGCAGCTTTAGCAGAGCAGCGTGTCTGTCTCAGCACTGCTGGGCTACCTTCACTTCCTGATGCGGGAAGGGCAGGGGAGAGAGGAGAATCACAACTTCAGGTAAAAGATTTTGCAAGTGAGTGGCGCCCTCTAGAGGTCGGCACCCCCCCTGCATTGCTTACCTCGCTTACCGTGTCGGCACGGCCCTGCCCATCCTAGACCTAAGGGTCCTGAACAAATTCCTACTCTGAGAAAAGTTCAGGATGGTTTCCGTGGGCACCCTTCTTCCCATGAATCAGGAAAACGATTGGCTATGCTCTCTGGACTTAAAGGATGCTTACACACATATCTCAATACTTCCAGCTCACAGGAAGTATCTTTGATTTTGGCTGGGAACACAGCACTTTCAGTACCATGTACTGTCCTTTGGCCTGATGTCTGCACCCAGAGTCTTTACAAAGTGCCTAGCAGTAGTCGCAGCATCGCTACGCAGGCTGGGAGTGCATGTGTTCCTAGGGTTGCCATATGGCTCCAGAAAAAGGCGGACAGATTGAGCCAGATTGGAGGACAGGTTGGCTTTCAATGGAAGCAAAACCCAGACTGGATCAATGTGTCTTCCTTTTTCTGGAGCCATATGGTAACTCTGTGTGTTCTCTAATCTTGACGATTGGCTGGTGAAGAGCACCTTGGAGGACGGTGCTCGGGAGTCTATGCAGATGACTATTCAAGTGCTAGAGCTACTAGGGTTCATAGTAAATTACACCAAGTCCCATCTTACTCCTGTTCAAAAAGTGGAGCTCATTGGAGCACTACTGGACACGAAGACAGCTCGGGCTTATCTCCCCAAGACATGGGCAGACAACTTCCTGTCCCTTGTGTTCGCAGTTTGAGCATCCCAGCAGGTCACGGCTCGGCAGATGTTGATAATGTTGGGGCACATGGCCTCCACAGTTCATGTAACACCTATGGCACGTCTACATATGAGATCAGCTCAATGGACCCTAGCTTTCCAGTGGTATCAAGCTGCGTGGAATCTGGACGATGTTATCCAACTGTCCACTCTCTTCAGTGGTGGACAATCCGGCCCAATTTGACCATGGGACGACCATTTCAAATTCCTAAGCCGCAGAAAGTGCTGACGACGGATGCATTCCTCTTGGGGTGGGGAGCTCATGTGGATGGGCTTCACACTCAGGGACCCTGGTCCTCCCAGGAAACAGGTCTTCAGATCAACCTCCTGGAGTTACGAGCGATCTGAAACGCTCTGAAGGCTTTCAGAGATCGGCTGTCCAACCAAATTATATTGATTGAAACATACAATCAGGTTGCGATGTACTACACCAACAAGCAGGGGGGCACCGGATCTCGCCCTCTGCGTGAGGAAGCCATCCAGATGTGGCTTTGGGCATGCTGTCAGGGCATGCTCCTCCAAGCCACTTATCTATCCACACATAAACGACCACCTCTTTACTTACTATATTACAGCTGCACCTATTCTATATCACTTTGTTAACCTGATTTACTATGTAAGCTGCATTGAACCCGCTAATGAGTGGGAAAGTGCGGGGTATAAATGTTACAAATAAATAAATCTGGCAGGTGTAAACAACAGTCTAGCCGACAGGCTGAGCAGTATAATGCAACCTCACGAGTGGTCACTGAATATGGGCGTCGCCTGCAAGATCTTCCAAGCGTGGGCACCCCCTTGGTAGATATTTTTGCCACTCAAATCGATCACAAGGTCCTCCAGTTCTGTTCCAGGCTTCAAGCCCAGGACAGACTAGCATCAGATGCCTTTCTCCTTCATTGGGGAACAGGCCTTCTGTATATGTATCCTCCCATACCTCTAGTAGGGAAGACTTTGCTGAAACTGAAGCAAGACCGTGGAACCATGATCCTGATTGCACCCTACTGGCCGTGTCAGATTTGGTTCCCTCTTCTTCTGGAGTTGTCCTCCGAGGAACCGTGGAGATTGGAGTGTTTTCCAATCTTCATCACTCAGAACGAGGGGTCACTTCTAACCTTGAGTCCCTGACTCTCACGGCCTGGATGTTGAGAACAGAGTTCGCCTCCTTGGGTCTTTCGGAGGGTGTCTCCCAAGTCTTGCTTGCTTCCAGGAAAGATTCCATGAAGAGGTGTTGCTCTTTCAAATGGAGGAGGTTTGCCGTCTGGTGTGACATCAGGACCCTAGATCCTCTCTCTTGTCCTACACAGACCCTGCTTGAATACCTTCTACACTAGTCAGAGTCTGGTCTCAAGACTACCTCCGTAAGGGTTCACTTCAGTGCAATTAGTGTTTACCATCAGCATGTGGATGGTAAGCCTATCTCTGGACAGCCTTTAGTTGTAAGCTTCATAAGAGGTTGCTTTTGTCAGAGCCTCCTGTCAGACCTCCTCCAGTGTCATGGGATCTCAATGTCGTTCTTACTCAGCTGATGAAAGCTTCTTTTGAGCCACTGAATTCCTGCCATCTGAAGTACTTGACCTGGAAGGTAATTTTCTTGGTGGCTGTTACTTCAGCTCGTAGAGTCTGTGAGCTTCAGGCCCTAGAAGTGAGTGCACCTTATACTAAGTTTCATCACAACAGAGTAGTCCTCTGCACACATCCTAAGTTCCTGCCAAAGGTGGTGTCAGAGTTCATGTGAACCAGTCGATTGTCTTGCCAGCGTTTTTTCCCCGTCCTCATGTCCATCCTGGCGAAAGCAGCTTGCACACCTTGGACTGCAAGAGAGCATTGGCCTTTTACGTGGAGCGGTTGAAGCCCTTCAGACAGTCCGCCCAGTTGTTTGTTGCTTTTGATCCCAACAGGAGGGTAGTCGCCATCAGAAAACGCATAATCTTCAATTGGCTAGCAGATTGCATACCTTTCACTTATGCCCAAGCTGGGCTGACTCTGGAGGGCCATTTCATGGCTCATAATGTCAGAGCCATGGCTGTGTCGGTGGCTCATTTAGTCAGCCTCCATTGAAGAGATTTGCAAACCTGCAACGTGGTCTTCAGTCCACACATTCACTTCATATTACAGTCGATTTGGGCAGTTGGTGCTGCAGAATCTGTTTGAGATTTAGAATCCATCTCCATCCACTTAGGCCTGTTTTATTTTGTTCCAGGCTGCACTCTCATCTAGCTGTATATGGTTTCAGTTAACCTATGTTATGTCTTCGCCGTTGCGAGGCTGAATTCACCAATGTTTATTGTTTTGGGTGAGCCTGGATGCTAGGGATACCCCACTTGTGAGGATAATCAATCCTGCTTGTCCTCAGAGAAAGCGAAGATACTTACCTGTAGCAGGTATTCTCTGAGGACAGCAGGCTGATTATTCTCACAATCCCATTCACCTCCCCTTGGAGTTTTTATTTGTTTATGCTTTAGAGTTAACTGAGGTACCCGCTCGCGTGGTGGGTGGGATGTCAGTCCACGCATGCGCGGTGTGCGCTGCATGCGTGCCAGAAGGCTCTGGCAAAGTTTTTGTTTTCTGTTTGCTATAGCAAATGCTGGTTCTTGGGCTGACGCAGACGTCGACCCACTTGTGAGAATAATCAGCCTGCTGTCCTCAGAGAATACCTGCTACAGGTAAGTGTGTTCACTTTTTTGTCCCAGGTTTTTTTTTTTTTTTGCAGAGGGCATGGTTTTTTCCCAGAAGGATTTTTCTGAATGTTGCTGCATTTGTTGTCCCTTTCATCCTGTCAAATTCCTCAGTCCCTGCCAGTGATAAACATCTCCATTCTACTACTATTATGGCGAGGCCCCAGTCTACATGGCAGACCTTATAGACCTACCAATCAGGAGCACAAAAAGGTCAGCACGCACATACCTAAATCTCCATTACTCCAGCTGCAAAGGACTAAAATATAAAACGAAATACACATCCAGCTTCTCCTATATAAGCACGCAAATATGGAATGTATTTCCAAATGTCATGAAAACAATGCACGACCTAACAATCTTTAGGAAATTGTTAAAAACCAACCTGTTCACAAAGGCATACCAGAATGATCCAACCTAAGTACCAGAACCCTGTATCACAATCTCAACTCCTACCAGAACTGGACAAAACTTAACTCTCTCTCCTTGAATACTTAATATACTCTCTCATCTATGAACATTAACACTTGACCACTCTGTATTTTTCTTACCAGAATTGGCGATCATCATCACGGTCCTATGTAAGCCACATTGAGCCTGCAAATAGGTGGGAAAATGTGGGATACAAATGCAACAAATAAATATTTATAAAGTGTTCTCTGGGTGATTTGATATGCTGAGTTTATGCTTTACATAATGCTTTGCATTCAGTCTAAACAGTTTTGTTTTAGCTTTCTTAGCTAAAATATTTTGATACATTGCTAGGTTATTTTATCAGTGCTTTTTTAAAATACTTTGAATGGGATTCAAGGTAGGTTTCTTGATTTAATGGCTTCCTCCTTGCCACCCTATCATACAGGCCATATTTGAAGCATGCTTGGGATATTGTGACATGCACCTTTTGACCTGCCTTGGCCATTGAAGATTCTTGCCATTGGCCTCTTGGTTGCTTTCCTGATCAGTTGTCTCCTTACTTGACTATCCAGTTTGAATAGACAACCTGACCTTTGCAGGTTCTCTGTGGTGCTATCACTGTCCACTTGAAATTGTCCACACCATACTCTGAAGGATATTCAGGGATTTTGTACTTTTTATATTTATCCTTGATCTGTTACCGAACAGTAGGAACCAACAGAATTTTTTCCTATCATAATTTGAAGTAGGACAATTTGATGCTGGTGGAACTAGTTCATTTGGGTTGTGCTTTTCAAGGTGATTGGTTACACCAGAACTTCCATGCTTTTTTCCCCTATTTAAATTTTTTAAGGATTTCTGGAATATATATTTCCCTTGGTGGATACATAGAATAAAGATTTTGTTAGTGCATTTTACTTCCAAGTTACAGGTAACAAAAGATGAGCATTTTGTAAGAGTATGAAAACTTCCTCTAGCCACTGTATATCATTAAAAAAACTGAGAAACAATGAATTGCATCATGTTTGCATGAAAATATCTCTTTAACAAGCAGAATGAACTTGGCCAGGTTGATGGATGTTGTCATCAGGTGAGCCCGTGTGGCGAGTTTAGTGTAGATGGTACCTTGCTTGTCCCTCTCTCTTTGTCCATGCTGCTGTGTTCCTTTGCTTTTGCAGTGCTTTTAGGAATAAAATGGGTCCTGCTGCAGATAACTGAAGCTAATACTTAGTAAAAGACCCCCTTAGTTCTTTTTTTCTTGTTAAAGCCACTGCTCATTGGTCTTCCTAGATACTATATAAATAAAATTGAGTCCTATCTTCAGTCTCTGAGGAAATTTAGGTGGTTCAGTTGAATTGAGAAAATATCAAGCAGGGACTTTCACAGTGTCTGTCAAGTTTCTCGGGCCTTATTGTGATGTTTTTAACTGGTTGCTCTTCACCTGCATGTCTCCAGCATACAGTGATGGAGGTTCTGTGCCCACCTTTGCTGCTCCTAACTGCAAAGTGTTCCAGTAAATTGAAGGAAAGAGGTGAGAGGGATGACCAGAGGAGCAAAAATCATACCACCTCCAGTTGTAGATCTTCTGTAAAGAATGGTGCTTTTGCCTGAAGAAGAGGTGTTATAGGGATGATTCTCCAAAATGAGGAAATTAGATCCCAGAGCATTGCCACCTCTATTCTGCAGTACTCTTAAAACTGTAGATTGGCACTTTAGCTGAAGACTTTCAAGGCAGCCCCTTCATCAGTATCAAAGTCTTTGAAGAATGTACATTAGTTGTTCTTGATGCCATGCCAAGACCAAGAATGATTAGTGCCCTTCCCATTGACTCATTCAGCAGCTGTGGCATATGTGACTCAGTTGGCACTGAAGACTTCTGTACTTTGAGGTTTAGAATCCTAGAGTCAGTTTAAAAAAAAATTTATTTCTAGGTTGCCTTCATTAAAAAAAAAAAAAATTAGAGGAAACATGCAAAACAAGTTTGTTGCCTCTTTTTGTCAATTTCCCCGTTTTCGATAAAGGGAGCCTGTAGGTAGGGATTCACACCTATAAATATGTAACATTTTGCTTGTCCTTGGAAACCACTAAGGTTTTCTCGGAGTACAGCAGGATATCATTCATCACAAAACCCATCTAATTCCCCACACTTTTTTTTTTGCTGTTATGATTTATGGATGGTTTCACCTAAGTCCAAAGCAATTTCTTCTAGTGTAAAGCTGTGCACAGAACTGAGGTGGACCTTGTACAATAACACAAATGCTAGAAGCCCCACAAATTTTGTGTTTTTTTTTGCTCCAGAAATCTGAAGCTTTAAGAGCCTCTCATCTGCTTGGGTTCCGTTGGATGTCATCACCTATCTTTCAGGGCTATTATGATGCTACCTTAGAGAGTACCTGTTGCTGGAAGGCAGTTAACTTTGTTGTACATGAAGCTTGTGACTAGACATTTAAATGAAAATGATCATATGGCTTTAGAGCAAATTTAGCCTCTCTGCTTACAAAGCCACACATTAATGCCGACACTGCCCATTCAAATTGAATGGGCTTTGTTGGCATTACCGTACTGTCAGCCACTAGCGCAGCTTTGCAAACAGGGGGATTAGATTTTTCTCTGAGGACAAGCAGGCTGCTTGTTCTCACGACTGGGTGACGTCCGCGGCAGCCCCCACCAACCGGAAAAAAGCTTCGCGGGACGGTCGGCACGCAGGGCACGCCCACCGCGCATGCGCGGCCGTCTTCCCGCCCGTGCGCGACCGCTCCCGCCAGTTCCTTTTTTTCCGCGTCTGGAGAGAGTCGTGCCCCGCCGCTCTCTCTGATTCAGCTGCCGGATTTTCGATCGCGTTTACGCCGATCGTGCTTTTTCTTTGTTTATTTCGGTTTAGTTACCGTCCAGTTTCTTTTTAAAAAAAAAAAAAAAAAAAAGAAAGAAACCCTGCGCGTGTGGAGCACGCGCTCCCTTTTTTCCCTCGCTTCCAGCGGGGACGCTGCGTTGCGGCCTAGTGGCCGCACGGTCGTTTTCCTTTTCGTGGTGTGATTTCAGCCACCATTGACGACTTTGACTTCGCCGACGCGATTTTTCCATCGATGTCCTCGAAGGTCCCGAGTGGATTTAAAAAGTGTGGTCGCTGCGGCCGGCCGATCTCGCAGACCGACACCCACGCTTGGTGCCTCCAGTGCCTCGGGCCGGAGCACAATATCAAGTCATGTTCCCTGTGTCTCGGTCTCCGGAAACGGACTCAGGTTGCGAGGCAAGTTCTGCGGGACCGTCTTTTTGGAACTTGTGCCGGCCCCTCGACGTCGACCTCGAAGGCATCGGTATCGACGCCCGGCCCTTCGGTACCGGTATCGATGCCCGAGACATCGGCACCGATGGCAGCGACCCCAGGAGAACAGGTCCCGTCGGCCCGCCAGTCCTCCGGTGAGAGTGGGGGTGAGAGGCCGCGTGGGCAGTCGGCCCCGGTCACTCCCTCAACTCGTGGGCCACGGGACCGAACCCTGTCTGACCCGGTACCTCGAGACCGAGGGGGATCGACCTCCTCCTCCTCCATGCCCTCCGGCGCCGGTGACGGGCATCGTAAGAAAGATAAGAAGCGTCGTCACCGGTCGCCCTCGGTGCATCCGGATATCGGAGAGGAGGCGACGCCGAAGCGTCATCGTCGAGAGGAGAGGTCTCCGTCGGTTGTGGAGGTACCGACGCGTCGGGGTTCCGGCACCTCGGTGCCGTCTCCTGGCCCCCAGCAGCTTCTGGCGCCGACACCCCTACCGGCCCCACCGCCTTTCCCGGCAGCGGGCCTGGACGAGTGCCTCAGAGCCATCCTTCCGGGGATCCTGGAAGGGCTGATGCGCCAGGCTGTGCCGGCGCCGGGGGTGCTTGCGCCCTCGGCGCCGATGACTGTGGCGCCGGCGAGCTCTAGCCCGGGGCCGTCGACACCGCCGCCGCTTGCGGTGCCGGTCTCGACCGCCACGCAGGTGGAGTCCCCGTCGACGTCGATGGAGGGAGCTCCGTCCCCGCCGGCGCGGGAGTCCACCGCTCGACGACACCGAGACCTTGGTGCCTCGACGTCGAGCCGGGCCCGGTTCAGGACTCAGCTACATGAGCTTATGTCCGACACCGAGGATGAGGACTCGTGGGGGGAAGAGGAGGACCCTAGATATTTCTCCTCAGAGGAGTCTACGGGCCTTCCCTCGGACCCCACGCCTTCACCGGAGAGGAAACTCTCACCTCCTGAGAGTCTCTCCTTTGCCTCCTTTGTGCGGGATATGTCTATTAGCATTCCCTTCCCCGTGGTCTCTGTGGAAGAGCCGAGGGCCGAGATGCTCGAGGTCCTCGACTATCCATCACCACCTAGAGAGTCCTCCACGGTGCCGCTGCACAATGTCCTTAAGGAGACGCTGCTTCGGAACTGGGTGCGACCATTAACTAACCCCACCATTCCCAAGAAAGCAGAGTCCCAGTACAGGATCCACTCCGACCCAGAGCTAATGCGGCCACAATTGCCCCATGACTCAGCGGTCGTGGATTCTGCTCTCAAGAGGGCACGGAGTTCGAGGGATACCGCCTCGGCGCCCCCGGGGCGGGAGTCTCGCACTCTGGACTCGTTTGGGAGGAAGGCCTACCAATCCTCCATGCTCGTGACCCGCATCCAATCATACCTGCTCTATATGAGCATTCACATGCGGACCTATGTGCAGCAACTGGCGGACCTGGTCGAGAAGCTCCCGCCGGAGCAGTCCAGGCCTTATCAGGAGGTGGTCAGGCAGCTGAAGGCGTGCAGAAAGTTCCTGTCCAGGGGTATCTATGACACCTGTGACGTGGCATCTCGTGCTGCGGCCCAAGGTATAGTGATGCGCAGGCTCTCATGGCTGCGTGCCTCTGACCTGGACAACCGCACCCAGCAGAGACTGGCCGACGTCCCTTGCCGGGGGGATAACATTTTTGGTGAGAAGGTCGAGCAGATGGTGGACCAACTGCATCAGCGGGAATCCGCTCTCGACAAGCTCTCCCACCGGGCGCCTTCAGCATCCACCTCCACAGGTGGACGTTTTTCCCGGGCCCGGCAGGCTGCACCCTATTCTTTTGCGAAGCGTAGGTACAACCAGCCGGCCCGAAGGCCTCGCCAGGCACAGGGACAGTCCCAGCGCGCTCGTTCTCGTCAACAGCGTGCGCCTAAGCAGCCCCCTGCGCCTCCACAGCAAAAGCCGGGGACGGGCTTTTGACTGGATCCACGGGAACATAGCCGCCCTACAAGTGTCCGTACCGGACGATCTGCCGGTCGGAGGGAGGTTAAAATTTTTTCACCAAAGGTGGCCTCTCATAACCTCCGACCAGTGGGTTCTCCAAATAGTGCGGTGCGGATACGCCCTGAATTTGGCCTCCCTGCCTCCAAATTGTCCTCCGGGAGCTCAGTCTTTCAGCTCCCATCACAAGCAGGTACTTGCAGAGGAACTCTCCGCCCTTCTCAGCGCCAATGCGGTCGAGCCCGTACCACCCGGGCAGGAAGGGCAGGGATTCTATTCCAGGTACTTCCTTGTGGAAAAGAAAACAGGGGGGATGCGTCCCATCCTAGACCTGAGAGGCCTGAACAAATTCCTGGTCAAAGAAAAGTTCAGGATGCTTTCCTTGGGCACCCTTCTGCCAATGATTCAGAAAAACGATTGGCTATGTTCCCTGGATTTAAAGGACGCATATACTCACATACCGATACTGCCAGCTCACAGACAGTATCTCAGATTCCGCCTGGGTGCACGGCACTTTCAGTATTGTGTGCTGCCCTTTGGGCTCGCCTCTGCCCCACGAGTGTTTACCAAGTGCCTCGTGGTGGTAGCGGCCTACCTACGCAAGCTGGGAGTGCACGTGTTCCCATATCTCGACGATTGGCTGGTCAAGAACACCTCGGAGGCAGGAGCCCTCCGGTCCATGCAGTGCACTATTCAGCTTCTGGAGCTGCTGGGGTTTGTGATAAATTACCCAAAGTCCCATCTCCAGCCAACCCAGTCTCTGGAATTCATAGGAGCTCTGCTGAATACCCAGACGGCTCAGGCCTACCTTCCCGAAGCGAGGGCCACCAATCTCCTGGCCCTGGCTTCGCAGGCCAGAGCGTCTCAGCAGATCACAGCTCGGCAGATGTTGAGACTTCTGGGTCATATGGCCTCCACAGTTCATGTGACTCCCATGGCTCGTCTTCACATGAGATCTGCTCAATGGACCCTAGCTTCCCAGTGGTTCCAAGCCACCAGGAATCTAGAAGATGTCATCCGCCTCTCCACCAGTTGCCGCACTTCACTGCTCTGGTGGACCATCCGGACCAATTTGACACTGGGACGTCCATTTCAAATTCCACAGCCCACGAAAGTGTTGACGACGGATGCATCTCGCCTGGGGTGGGGAGCTCATGTCGATGGGCTTCACACCCAGGGTCTGTGGTCCCTCCAGGAAAAGGATCTGCAGATCAACCTCCTGGAGCTCCGAGCGATCTGGAACGCACTGAAGGCTTTCAGAGATCGGCTGTCCTGCCAAATTATCCAAATTCGGACAGACAATCAGGTTGCAATGTATTACGTCAACAAGCAGGTGGGCACCGGATCTCGCCCCCTGTGTCAGGAGGCCGTCGGGATGTGGCGTTGGGCGTGTCGGTTCGGCATGCTCCTCCAAGCCACGTACCTGGCAGGCGTAAACAACAGTCTGGCCGACAGACTGAGCAGAGTCATGCAACCGCACGAGTGGTCGCTCCACGCCAGAGTGGTACGCAAGATCTTCCGAGAGTGGGGCACCCCCTCGGTGGACCTTTTCGCCTCTCAGACCAACCACAAGCTGCCTCTGTTCTGTTCCAGACTTCAGGCACACGGCAGGCTAGCGTCGGATGCTTTTCTCCTCCATTGGGGGACAGGCCTCCTGTATGCTTATCCTCCCATACCTTTGGTGGGGAAGACCTTACTGAAGCTCAAGCAAGACCGCGGCACCATGATTCTGATAGCGCCCTTTTGGCCCCGTCAGATCTGGTTCCCTCTTCTTCTGGAGTTGTCCTCCGGGGAACCGTGGAGATTGGAGTGTTTTCCGACTCTCATCTCGCAGAACGACGGAGCGTTGCTGCAATCCAACCTTCAGTCCCTGGCTCTCACGGCCTGGATGTTGAGGGCGTAGACTTCACTGCGTTGGGTCTGTCTGAGGGTGTCTCCCGGGTCTTGCTTGCCTCTAGGAAGGATTCCACTAAAAAGAGTTACTTTTTCAAGTGGAGGAGGTTTGTCGTGTGGTGTGAGAGCAAGGCCCTAGAACCTCGTTCTTGCCCTGCACAGAACCTGCTTGAATACCTTCTGCACTTATCAGAGTCTGGCCTTAAGACCAACTCAGTAAGGAATCACCTTAGTGCGATTAGTGCTTACCATTATCGTGTGGAAGGTAAAGCCATCTCTGGAGAGCCTTTAGTCGTTCGATTCATGAGAGGCTTGCTTTTGTCAAAGCCCCCTATCAAGCCTCCTACTGTGTCATGGGATCTCAACGTCGTCCTCACCAAGCTGATGAAACCTCCTTTTGAGCCACTGAATACCTGCCATCTGAAGTACTTGACCTGGAAGGTCATTTTCTTGGTGGCAGTTACTTCCGCTCGTAGGGTCAGTGAGCTTCAAGCCCTAGTAGCTCATGCTCCATATACCAAATTTCATCACAACAGAGTAGTGCTCCGTACCCACCCAACGTTCCTGCCGAAGGTGGTGTCGGAGTTCCATCTTAACCAGTCAATTGTCTTGCCAACATTCTTTCCCAGGCCGCATACCCGCCCTGCTGAACGTCAGTTGCACACATTGGACTGCAAGAGAGCATTGGCCTTCTACTTGGAGCGGACACAGCCCAACAGACAGTCCGCCCAATTATTTATTTCTTTCGACCCTAACAGGCTAGGGGTCGCTGTCGGGAAACGCACCATCTCCAATTGGCTAGCAGATTGCATTTCCTTCACTTACGCCCAGGCTGGGCTGACTCTTGAGGGTCATGTCACGGCTCATAGTGTCAGAGCCATGGCAGCGTCGGTGGCCCACTTGAAGTCAGCCACTATTGAAGAGATCTGCAAGGCTGCGACGTGGTCATCTGTCCACACATTCACATCTCATTACTGCCTCCAGCAGGATACCCGACGCGACAGTCGGTTCGGGCAGTCGGTGCTGCAGAATCTGTTTGGGGTGTAAATCCAACTCCACCCTCCAGGACCCGAATTTATTCTGGTCAGGCTGCACTCTCAGTTAGTTGTTCTTCGTAGGTCAATTTCTGTTGTACCCTCGCCGTTGCGAGGTTCAATTGACCTGGGTTCTTGTTTTGAGTGAGCCTGAGAGCTAGGGATACCCCAGTCGTGAGAACAAGCAGCCTGCTTGTCCTCGGAGAAAGTGAATGATACATACCTGTAGCAGGTGTTCTCCGAGGACAGCAGGCTGATTGTTCTCACCTACCCTCCCTCCTCCCCTTTGGAGTTGTGTGTTTCATCTTTTGCTAGTCATTCAACTGGCGGGAGCGGTCGCGCACGGGCGGGAAGACGGCCGCGCATGCGCGGTGGGCGTGCCCTGCGTGCCGACTGTCCCGCGAAGCTTTTTTCCGGTTGGTGGGGGCTGCCGCGGACGTCACCCAGTCGTGAGAACAATCAGCCTGCTGTCCTCGGAGAACACCTGCTACAGGTATGTATCATTCACTATAAAGCATGTTACTACATTTATAAAACCACAACATCATATGACTGAACATTTGCAAAGCTGCAATAAAATATGGCAATAGTACAAACTGTAATTTAATTATAACTATGTGATGCAACAATCTGATTTAAAAGAATCGGCTGCCAAGTCTGTCATAGTTTAATAGAGGAAAAACAGATGTTTCTGTTTTCAGACAGTAGTTATTTTGGACACAAAAAAGAGTTTTGACATCAACTGTTCTTTGCCCCTTAGCTGATTTTATGTCACACGATAGTGCATATTGAAATATAGTTTTAATCAAAGAGAAAACTCACAGCTCATAAGTATCAGAGCATTTCTTCTTGTGGGTTATATAAACACATTTTTACCATTGTGTTTAAACATTAGATAGGTTTATGCAGAATTTGGTTGTTGGAAGCACAGTTAAGCGTGAATTTTTTTTTTGTGAGAGAATGTGGTAAAGTAAAGGTATTGCCATGTGTCTCTACCCTTAGTAGGCAGGATATATAACAACCAGCAACAAACTACATGGTTCAGTCATTAGGTTTCACAGTAAAATTTACAGCAAAGAAATTGATACACATCTGAATCAGTAGGAGTCAGCAGGGATGGGGGTGTGGCAGTGGGGAGGGTGTTAGTACAGGAAAAAGCATGTTCCTTGTGGAATTATTTCTAACCTCTTTGTGTGTCTACTCTGTATACATATTTTGTTGTGTGGGCCTGTGATCGATAGTGAGGTGCAAGCACAGTTTGAAAGGAACAATTTCCTAACTGCTATGTTTGATAATCAGTGTAGCTTCAATAACTTTTACATACTTCTAGAATGTTAGCGTGCATGTTGCTGTACTTCCCACGTTTCATTATCATGTGGGGCTGCCTTGGTTCCTGTTATTTACTCCGAGCCAAGAGGACTGGTTTTCATCGGTCATTCAGATGAATCCTTCACCCCCACTTTATTTTTTCACATTTTGGTGTTCTATACCGGGACTTTCATTCCCTTTTGATTTTCTTAGGGTTTTTTTTTCTTTTTTTTTTTTTTTGCTGTTTTGAAGTTTACTTCCAATTTTTTGTACCTATTTTTGGTCTTCTATTTTTGAAAATAGGGTAATTTAATTTTGCTATGGTGTGCCCCTTAGGTTCTTGTGAACAGAATTCATAACACTCAAGCAAGGCAGAGATACAGACTTCTATCCTGGAGTATTTTTCTGGGGTCAGGTCTGAGAGCACTCCTGGGGTGCAGATTAAGACAGTGGCATTCTCTGAAGAGGAGGTCTTGACTGGTTTCCCATCAAACCCTTCTCCTTGGGAAAGGAGAAAGTCTCTTCCAGAAGACCTCTCCTTCACAGATTGTAATAAGGAAATGGTTAACACAATTCCCTTTTCATATACAGTGGGGGAAATAAGTATTTGATCCCTTGCTGATTTTGTAAGTTTGCCCACTGACAAAGACATGAGCAGCCCATAATTGAAGGGTAGGTTATTGGTAACAGTGAGAGATAGCACATCACAAATTAAATCCGGAAAATCACATTGTGGAAAGTATATGAATTTATTTGCATTCTGCAGAGGGAAATAAGTATTTGATCCCCCACCAACCAGTAAGAGATCTGGCCCCTACAGACCAGGTAGATTCTCCAAATCAACTCGTTACCTGCATGACAGACAGCTGTCGGCAATGGTCACCTGTATGAAAGACACCTGTCCACAGACTCAGTGAATCAGTCAGACTCTAACCTCTACAAAATGGCCAAGAGCAAGGAGCTGTCTAAGGATGTCAGGGACAAGATCATACACCTGCACAAGGCTGGAATGGGCTACAAAACCATCAGTAAGACGCTGGGCGAGAAGGAGACAACTGTTGGTGCCATAGTAAGAAAATGGAAGAAGTACAAAATGACTGTCAATCGACAAAGATCTGGGGCTCCACGCAAAATCTCACCTCGTGGGGTATCCTTGATCATGAGGAAGGTTAGAAATCAGCCTACAACTACAAGGGGGGAACTTGTCAATGATCTCAAGGCAGCTGGGACCACTGTCACCACGAAAACCATTGGTAACACATTACGAAATAACGGATTGCAATCCTGCAGTGCCCGCAAGGTCCCCCTGCTCCGGAAGGCACATGTGACGGCCCGTCTGAAGTTTGCCAGTGAACACCTGGATGATGCCGAGAGTGATTGGGAGAAGGTGCTGTGGTCAGATGAGACAAAAATTGAGCTCTTTGGCATGAACTCAACTCGCCGTGTTTGGAGGAAGAGAAATGCTGCCTATGACCCAAAGAACACCGTCCCCACTGTCAAGCATGGAGGTGGAAATGTTATGTTTTGGGGGTGTTTCTCTGCTAAGGGCACAGGACTACTTCACCGCATCAATGGGAGAATGGATGGGGCCATGTACCGTACAATTCTGAGTGACAACCTCCTTCCCTCCGCCAGGGCCTTAAAAATGGGTCGTGGCTGGGTCTTCCAGCACGACAATGACCCAAAACATACAGCCAAGGCAACAAAGGAGTGGCTCAGGAAGAAGCACATTAGGGTCATGGAGTGGCCTAGCCAGTCACCAGACCTTAATCCCATTGAAAACTTATGGAGGGAGCTGAAGCTGCGAGTTGCCAAGCGACAGCCCAGAACTCTTAATGATTTAGAGATGATCTGCAAAGAGGAGTGGACCAAAATTCCTCCTGACATGTGTGCAAACCTCATCATCAACTACAGAAGACGTCTGACCGCTGTGCTTGCCAACAAGGGTTTTGCCACCGAGTATTAGGTCTTGTTTGCCAGAGGGATTAAATACTTATTTCCCTCTGCAGAATGCAAATAAATTCATATACTTTCCACAATGTGATTTTCCGGATTTAATTTGTGATGTGCTATCTCTCACTGTTACCAATAACCTACCCTTCAATTATGGGCTGCTCATGTCTTTGTCAGTGGGCAAACTTACAAAATCAGCAAGGGATCAAATACTTATTTCCCCCACTGTATAGATGGAGCTCAGGACTCAAATATTAGGTATTTTCCAATTCCTCACCTCCTCTCCTTCCCACCTAGGAAGGCATAACAATGGCTGTTCACAAGATCCTAAGGGACACACAGATGAAATGAGATAGATTTCCTTCTCTGTGCATTCAGTTAATAAGAAGGTAGACTGTGTGTACAGAGTCTTGAAGGGTTCTGGGTTCAAGAAGAAACAGATTTCTCACTACTCTAGGGTGGCCAAATCTGTACTCAAGAGAGCTCAAAGTTCCAAGACCCATTTCTCAGTGCCCCTGGGAAGAAATGCTAGAACATGAGATTTTTTTTGGAGAACATAAGAAGATAATTGCTATACCAGGTCAGAACAAACATCCATGAAGCCCGGCATCCTGTTTGCAATAGTGGCTAATCCATGGTTTATTAACTTGATTTCCTTGTCATCAACAGCAGATGAATCCATTAACTGATGGGTTGTATCCGCCTACCAGCAGGTGGAGATAGAGTACACTGAAAGCACATGGTGTTTTAGGACGCCCATCCCCCCTCTGCCTTCAGTATAACTCTATCTCCCAGCAGGTGTGGACGTCGCTTCTCAGCTCCTGGATTTCTGCCTGGGGTGGCTCCTGTGCTTTGCCAGTAGAGCAGGGGGTGTTGTGGCTGGTGGTGCCCACTTTAAAGGCATACTTGGTTTTCCCTGTCCCTTCCTTACCCCATTCCCCCTCCTCCCGGAGTTCCTCTGTGGCTGCCTGCATCTAACTTTCCTCACAGTAAAAAAAACAAAAAACAAAAAAAACCCCAAAAATAGAGAGAGGCTTTCTCCTGAGCTCCTGGCTCGGTGCAGCTTGACCGCAGCTCGTTTGACTCTGTCTCCTGAGGTGAGAGTGGTGCCCAGCTCCACCGGGGAGGTTCCCGCTGACAGCGCTCTGTGCGGGGTAAGTTTTGGTGCGAAGGCGCCATTTTGTTTTCTGTATTTGATGGCTGCTGAAGGGGTTAAGGGCTCCTCCCACTGTGGGAAATGCAGATCAGCAGCGGGGCTTTGCAGCACATGCTGCCTAGATGCTAATGCTGGCACGATCATGGCAGGCGGTGATTCTTCCCGCCCGCCGGAGTTGGCAGCGGCCGCCATCTTGGAGACTTTATTTCTTCCCCCGAGCTTTTGGCTGACGCTAAGCGTAGATGAGTGAATACCCCGTCTGAGGGGGACTCTTCACTCTGTTCTCCCCCATGGTCTAGGCTCGGGGAGTCTGAGGGGTCTGGCAGGCCCTCACGGACTGATGATCCAGATGAGGGTGCCTGCTTGCCACAGGAGTTGGATGACCCTAAAGCGGTTTGGATTTTCCACCACGACAAGCTGCCAGCTCTTATTTCTGATGCCTTACAGGTCCTTTGTATTGAAGATCCTGACGAGGGCGCTGCCTCTTCTATTAATCCTAGGATGGCTAGCACTAAGAAGCCTTCTTGGGCTTTTCCTGTGCATGCTTCCATCCAAGAGCTTATTTCAGCTCAATGGTCTGACCCTGAGGGTCCATTGAAGGTGGCCAGGGCTATGTGTCACCTTTACCCCCCCGAGGGAAAGTCAGTTGACCCTCTTTGGGATGCCTAAAGTGGATGCTTTAGTCACGGCTGTGACTAAAAAGACTACTCTCCCGCTGGAGAGAGGGGTCGCTTTGAAAGATATGCAGGACCGGCGGCTGGAATCCGCTCTGAAGCGGTGCTTTGATATCTCGGGCCTTTCCTTACGGGCGGCTATTTGCAGTTCCTATGCAGCCCGGGCCTTCCTTTCCTGGTTGCAGCAGGCGGTTGAGTAGCCCACCGATGGAGCGGGTTCCCTTGCTGAGGTTGGCTTGCGTATGGAGTCTGCCCTGTCTATTTTGGCTGATGCCCTTTATGATCTGGTCAGAGCTTCGGCTAAGCAGATGTCTGTGGCGGTTGCTGCCAGCCGCCTTCTTTGGCTCCGGCATTGGGTGGCTGACATGGCCTCTAAACAAAGGCTGGTAAGGTTACCCTTTCGGGGCCTTCTTTTATTTGGGGAGGATTTGGAGAAGATTGTTAAGGACCTAGTGGACTCTAAGTCCCAACGGTTGCCTGAAGATAGGCCGTGGCCTTCTTCCAAAAGTCCTTCTTTTCCCTCCTCTTCCAGGCCACGTTTTCGCGAAGCTCGCAGGTATCGCCCGGGGTGCTCTGCAGGGTTTGGTCAACGTACCCGTTTCCAGCAGAGGAACTCCTTTCTTTTGGACAAACACGCTGCAGCGTCCAGGCAGCGTCCAGGAGTTCAGGGACGTCCTCCACAATGATGGGGCGCCGCTCCACTCATCGGTTCCACAGTAGGGGGTCGTTTCTCCCTCTTTTCGAGGAGCGGACCAAGATAGCTTCAGATAAGTGGGTCCTAGACCTCATCAGAGAAGGTTACTGGCTAGAATTTGCCGTCCCAGTAGGAGATGCATTTTTGAAGTCCCGATGCGGCACTGCCGTCAAGCGGGCGGCAGTATACGAGACCTTGCAGGTGTTGCTGAAGGTTGGAGCGGTGGTTCCGGTTCCTCCCGCCGAATGTGGCTGCGGTCGCTATTCCATCTATTTTGTGGTGCCTCGAAAAGGCAGGTCGTTCACAGGGCCGTGCCTAGGGTCTCTGGTGCCCCCCTGCAGACTATCGGTTGGCGCCCCCCCCCCCCCAGCAGAGTAGGAACAGAAGGGAGCAGGCAAGTAAGCTGGACCTCAGGAAAAAATAGCACTGTATGTATCCCTCATTGATAAGTCTCTGACTCTAAAGTTTAGCAATTTCATTAAAGCAAAATGTATTTTCACATATCACATCCTATCCAAGGAGAATGTTTTATATATGTCACCCGTCTGTGGTAAAACTTCACACAGTATCAAAATACCTCTAATATGTAGTCGTGCCAGCCGAGGAAACTAACTGTGCTCAGCTCACAAGAGACAGAGTGAACATAAAATAAAACTTCATCCTTAAAAGATAATATCGGATGAATGCATGAAGGTGAATATGAATTCCTGTGAATGGAATCAATTTGATTTACAATAAATCCAGATACTACTTCCTCATATATATAACAAAAAATTATTTAAGTGGAATGGAATTATTTGACTGTACTGGTAAACAGAAAGAAATACTCTATTGCATTCTAATCTCCTTTGCACCAAAGGATATAATTCAGATCAAACATTTATCTCTGATCAACTATCTCAGATCAAATATTTATTTCAGATCAAATATTAAGGTTTCCTTGCTTACAGTCACTTAAATCTACCTAGCCTTTATATAGCTTATAGGATTTAAACACTCTTAAACTGAAATTCACCCTTTTCTATTCTTCATAAACTTCAAGTAATCCTGAAATATTCAGATCCTTTTCTCACTAGAGAAATTTCAATCGCCACCAATCTCTTTTCACTTATATTTTCTCATTTACCACAATCAGGCACTCTTTTATAACTTCAGTCAACAAACACAGGAAGTCACAGCTGGATGTCTCTCTTGGCAAAGGACAGCTCTCACTCTGTTCACTTCCCGGGCAGATTTCTTAACAGAAGCTGATCATCCAATCAGAGAGCTCTATTTGAATGCAGATTAACATACAGACACTCATGGGAATGTTTAGTGAAAAACACCGGACTAATTTGCATATGATTTAAACAAATCTGAGCATATGACAACCAAGTACAGACTCCCAGCACCTGAATTCTGCAATTATATTTAAGGCAAATACTTTTAAAACTTATTTTTAGCACTTTTAAAATTTCAGGTTCTCTTTAATTTGAATGCTGTTTCAAGCTCTGAAACTCACCCTGACTGAGGAGCTAGCCCCAAACTGAAGCATAAATAGCAATCTGGTTGTATTCTCACGTAACTTGAAGAGCGTGCCTGCCTCAATTAATACTGCTCCTTTGCATGAAAAGGGGAGGGCAGTGGAGAATCACAAGTTCAGGTGAAAGATTTTGCAAGTGAGCAGACGGACGGACGGCAGGGCAGTGGCGCCCCTCGAAGGCAAGCGCCCCCCTGCAGCGCTTACCTCGCTTACTGCATCAGCACGGCCCTGGTCGTTCAGACCTATCCTCGACTTACGCAGAGTCAACGAGGCCTTAGGAGTGCGACACTTCCGCATGGAAACCCTGCACTCCATCATTGCAGCGGTACAGCCAGGAGAGTTTCTCATGTCTCTGGACCTCAAGGAAGCGTACTTGCATATTCCCATCTGGCCGCCGCATTGGCGGTTTCTCCAGTTTGCGGTATTGAGCCAACATTTCCAGTTTCGCGCCTTGCCTTTCAGCCTGGCGACTGACTGCCCCTCGGACTTTTTCCAAGGTCATGGTGGTAGTAGCTGCCTTTCTCAGGCGAGAGGGTATCCGAGTTCACCTTTATCTCGACGTCTGGCTCATCAGAGTGGATTCGGCAGACGAGAGTCGACTTGCCACAGCCAGAGTTGTTACAGTTCTTCAGACTCTGGGCTGGGTAGTCAATATGTCCAAAAGTCACCTGACCCCCTCTCAGTCTCTCGAGTATTTGGGGGTCCGGTTCGACACGGCTTCGGGGTTCGTTTTTCTTCCTGACAGCAGGTGGCTAAAGCTTCAGAATCAGGTCCGCCTGCTCCTGCAGATGCGTCGCCCTCGAGCTTGGGACTTTGTTCGGCTCCTGGGATCGATGACGGCCACCATAGAGATGGTTCCCTGGGTGAGAGCTCACATGAGACTGCTGCAGCTTGCTCTGCTTCACCAATGGTCTCCGATTTCCCAGGAATACCAACACAGACTATGGTGGCTTCCTGCGGCCCAGCGCAGTATGGATTGGTGGCTTTCCGACAGCAGGCTGCGGTAGGGGATGCCACTGGCTCTTCCTTTTTGGTGTCTGGTGATAACGGATGCCAGCCTTTCGGGCTGGGGAGCTCATTGCCGGGGACGCTATGCTCAGAGTCTGTGGTCTACCGTGGAAGCGGGATGGTCCATCAATCGCTTGGAACTGAGCATGATATTTCAGGCTCTTCTGGCCTTCCACAGGATGCTGAAGGGTCTTCCTGTCCGAGTTCTGTCGGACAACACGACAGCAGTGGCCTACATCAATCGCCGGGGCGGCACTCACTGCAGGGCCCTGGCTGCGGAGGAGTCTCAGATCTGTGACTGGGCCGAGTGCCACCTAGAGCTGCTGTCCGCGGCTCACATAGCCGGTCAGAGCAATGTGCAAGCCGATTTCCTCAGCAGACATCAAATCGACCCAGCGGAATGGGAACTGGCAGACGAAGTTTTTCTTCAGATTTGTGCCAAATGGGGGACTCCAGGCTTGGATCTCGTGGCGTCAAGCGTAAACGCCAAAGTCCCTCTCTTTTTCAGCAGAAGGAGAGATCCTCGCTCGGTGGGGTTGGATGCTCTGGCTCAACCTTGGCCCTCGGGCCTCCTGTATGTGTTCCCTCCTTGGCCCTTGATAGGGCGAGTTCTACTTTGGATTCGTCTGCACCGAGGATTGGTGATTCTTATCGCCCCGGATTGGCCAAGGCGTCCGTGGTACGCGGATCTCCGGCGGATGCTGGTGGATGTACCTCTTCCTTTGCCTCAGGTTACGAACCTGTTAGTTCAGGGTCCGGTGACTATGGTTGATCCTTGCCGCTTTGGTCTTATGGCCTGGCCTGGCTCTTGAGAGGGCGCAATTGAGGGACAAGGGCTATTCTAATAAGGTTATTGCCACGCTCTTGCAGGCTCGCACGCGGTCTACCTCTGCGACTTATGCTCGGATCTGGTGCACTTTTGAGGCGTGGTGTACGCCAAAGTCTATCTCACCGACTCTGGCGACAGTCTCGCTCTTGCTGGACTTTTTGCAGGATGGGCTACAAAATGGCCTGGCCTACAATTCCCTTCGTGTTCAAGTGGCAGCGTTGGCCTGCTTCCGGGGGAAAGTCTCTGGATTGTCCCTTAATGCTCATCTGGATATTCTCCATTTTCTCAGAGGGGCGCTTCGTCTCCGTCCTCCTTTGCGGTCGCCTTGTACGGCTTGGAACCTATGGCTTGTGTTGAAGGTGCTCCAGCGATCTCCGTTTGAGCCTTTTAAACAGGCTTCTGAGAAGGATGTGACTCTCAAGACAGTTTTTTTTTTTTTAGTGGCAATGACGTTGGCTAGAAGAGTGTCTGAGATTCAGGCTGTTTCTTGTCGGGATCCTTTTCTGCAGTTCTTGGAATCTGGGGTAACTATTCGTACGGTGCCTTCTTTTCTGCCTAAGGTGATTTCAGCTTTTCACCTCAACCAGCCCATCTTTCTTCCTTCCTTCTCTAAGGAAGCGTTTCCAGACTCCTTTGGGCAATTCCAAAAAATCATCCTCAATCTTCACTTCCCTAACTGCAAAGGTCTGAAATACAAATTAATGCATGCGTCAACCTTTTCCTATATGAGCATGCAATTCTGGAATGCATTGCCACGTAACCTAAAAGCGACCTATGAACTGACCAGCTTCCGCAAACTACTAAAGACCCATCTCTTCGACAAGACATACCACAAAGATCAAAACATGTGAATACATATATCCAATAATGTTAATAATGCCTTCTGTTCTTTTATCATTATGTATTCCATTACCATGCAACTAAAATCCCTCTGTAATACCAAATGTTTAATCCTCTTTCATTTCCACTATCCATGATGTATTGTAAGCCACTTTGAGCCTGCAAAAAGGTGGGAAACTGTGGGATACAAATGCAATAAATAAAATAAATAAATAAAAATTGTGCCTTTTGGATGTCCACAGGGCTCTGTGGCAGTATCTGCAGATGTCAAATGAGTTTAGGAATTCTGATCATTTATTTGTTTGGTTGGCAGGTCCCCGACGGGGGTTTCCGGCATCTAAGGCCACTATAGCCCGATGGTCAAGGAACTCATTTTTTCAGATTATCTGCTTTCAGGGCGGTCGCCGCCTGAAGCGTTTAAACCGCACTCTACGAGGGCAATGTCTTATTCGTGGGCTGAAATGGGTGTTTTTTCTCTTCAGGAGATCTGTTGTGCGGCTACCTGGGCTTCTCAGCTCTCTTTCGTGCGCCATTACAGGCGGGATGTGGCAGCGTGGCAGGATGCGCATTTTGGAGTGCAAGTGCTTGCTTGCGGAGTTGCCTGTTCCCACCCTACTTAGGGAGTGCTTTGGTTCATCCCATCAGTTAATGGATTCATTTTCTGTTGATGACAAGGAAGGGAAAATTAGGTTCTTACCTTGATAATTTTCTTTCCTTTAGTCACAGCAGATGAATCCATGATCCCTCCCTGACTGACTTTAGTTTTTGTGCAGATGTTGCATACAGACATTGTGCCTCATCAGGAGTACTTGAAGACAAGCTATCAGAGTTTCTACAAGCTGCTTTTATTGTGGGAGGTTGATAACATTCCTCCTTTGTTTGGTTATTGCCCCGGTTCTGGGGTGTTTGTTTTCTGTGAGGAAAGTTTATGTTATATTGCCTTTTTTATTCACTCTGCTTTGGAAATTTCATATACTGAAGTCAGAGGGGGTTGGGTGTCCTAGAACACCATGTGCTTTCAGAGTTCTCTATCTCCACCTGCTGGTTGGCGGGTACAACCCATCAGTTAATGAATTCATCTGCTGTGACTAAAGAAAAGAAAATTACCAAGGTAAGAACCTAATTTTCCCATACTGCACTTCTTCAAAAATATAGCAGTGGTTCAAAATTTAAAAACAAGTATTTAAAATCACAACAGAAAAGAATGCCAGTATTCATCAGGAAAGGGTATAGAACAAACAAGAATCAAGGTTATATAGTAGTGAGAACAGAAAAGACAACAGACACAGAGATTCACTAGAGCCAGTGGATCCTGGGAGGAACAGCCACGTTCAAATGCAGGTTGAAAGCCTTCTCAAATAAGTGGACCTTCAAAAGGGACTGAAATCTAGAGTAGGATGGCTCTAGTCATATGTCTTGAGGAAGGGAATTCCATAAGGAAGGAGCTTTTGTTTGTTGTCGATTTGTAAATGAGCTTCTTGTGCTTGCAGAATCCGAAGACATAGATCATCAAGGGAATGAAGAACTCTAGATTGAGCATAGCGCTGTATTGATAATGACAGATAGGATGGAATGTCAGAGTAAAGAAGTTTGTGCAAGTTTAAAAATCTTAAAATGAACATGTAAAGCAATAGTGATGTTGAATGAACAACGGAGTGATCCGATAGAATCTATATCACAGCAGTTTGACTTTTTCCAAATCTACTTTGAGTCTACTTTAAGAACATTTTACAGACTTTTCCTTCAGGATCTTATTAAAACCTTTTTTTAAAACCCAGTTACTCTTGCTTTTACCATATCCTCTGACAAATTCCAGAGCCTAATTAAGCAGTGCGTGATAAAATGTTTTCTCTAATTTGTATTAAATTTTAAAGTTTCTATCTTCACGATGCCACATGGAAGAGCATTTTCACAGGAGTCATTCTTTATGATTAACCACCCTTCTCTGTACTTTTTCTAATTCCACTATATCTTTTTTGAGAGGCAGTGGCCAGAATTGCACGCAACACTCAAGATGTGATTGCAACATGGGGCAATAGAAAAGCATTATTATATTCTCTGTTTTATTCTCCATTCCTTTCCTAACAATTCATAACATTCTTTCCTTAGCATCAGCAGCAGATGAATCAAGAGACTTCTGGATTGTGACCATCTCCCAGCAGGTGGAGAGAGAGAGCACTGAACTAATAGGATGGAATGCTCCTTGGCCAGTTAGTATTTTCTGTCTCTAGCAGGTGGCTGGATGGTCTTTCACAAGCTCCTGGTCTCATCTGATGGTGGCTCCTGTTCTGGGTCTCTCAGTTCAGTAGAGCTTTGGGGTGCACGGCTGAGCAGTGACGGCTTTAGGGGGTACAACTGGTCACCTCCAGTCCTTCCCCCATCCTTCCTTTATACCTAAGGCTCAAAAATTTCTTAATCTGCTAATCTTAAAATGGCAAACACTAGAATATTGCTTCAGTCTTTTCCAGTGCATGAGGCTATGCAGGAAGTCAGTTCTGCTCAGTAGGTCACCCCAGACATTGCCCTTCAAGTGGCGGTGGCTGTGTTACATCTTTACCCCACTTCCACATCTGAGCTGAAAATGCTACTTTTGCCTAAAGTGGATTCGTTGGTGACAGCAGTCACCAAAAAAGCTACACTGTGGTGAGTTAAGATTTTACTTATAGTTCCAGAGTTGGTTAAATGATATTCCTAGTGTGGGAGCCAGTGAACAGCATCAGAGCAGAGCACCATCTGTGTTAGGCCTTTGAAAGGGCTGATTTAGTGTTTTCATATTCTTAGATACCTTTCATTTAAAGAGCTTTGAGTCCCCTCAGGTTTTTCACAGAGGGCAGTTTCTTAAATACCCCACTCCATGGTGCACTGCATTGACCTCTACACTACTCCAGGGACTTGCATGCTACTACTACTACTAATAGTATTTATATAGCGCTACGAACATTTGACATAGAGAGACAGTTCCTGCTCAAAGAGCTTACAATCTAGGTAAAACAGACAGACAAGACATTATGGGCAAGGGAATTACAGGGTAAAGAGGAACAAGGGAGGAGGAGGGCAAATGAGTAGCGGTTAGGAGCCAAAGGCAGTAGTGAACTGACTCTAACATCTGAGGCTGTCATAGAGGCTGCTAAATCATATTTGTATTCACATTTGTGGGAGGGGGTCAGTGACCACTGGGGGGGGGGGTCACCCCTGATTCTCTCCAGTGGTCATCTGGTCATTTAGGGCAACCTTTTGTGCCTTATTCGTTTTAAAAAGAGGTCTAGCTCTAAACATCTTAGTTTTAGTCCTGGATACTTTTGTTCCATTATGGCTGAAAAACGTCCAAGTGTTAGGAACGTCCAGATCCCACCCTTAATACACCCCTGACATGCCCCCTTGGGATTTGAACACACTTCTGATGGGCTTCATAGAAAGAAAATCTAAAAATTGGTTTTGAAAATACGAATTTGGACGTTTTTGTGAGAAAAATGTTCAAATGCAAATTTATGCCACTTTTTGGACGTTTTTCTCTTTTGAAAATGAGCTCACAAGTTCTACAGGTCAGGCAAACCTAACTTTCGGGGTTCCCACTTTAACAAAGACAAAGCTGTCTTTCATTCTGCTGGAAAGAACTCTGCTTCAAACTCCAGGTCTACCAATGCCTTCTGCATCTCCCAATGATGGGGGTCTTGGTTCACTCATTGGGTTTCATAATAGTAAGACTCCTCTCCAGATTCCATGAGGAGTGGGCCAAAATTACCTCAGACCAATGTGTCTTGGAAATACTAAAACAGTGTTCCATAGCATCCCACAGATCAATCCAGAGACTGGTGGGTTATGTCCCTCTGCCAGCAGGCGGAGATAGAGAGAACTTCTGAGGCTCTATATGGTCATGTGCAGCTAGCCAAACCTCAGTATTCTCTCTGTCTAGCAGGCGGATGGTCATAACTCTGCAGCTCTGGATTTTGGGACTCCTCGCCCGTTCCCTCGGGATGAGTTGAGGTACCCACGGGGTTGAGAGCTCGCTAAGGTGCTGAGCAGGGATACCTGGTCCCCCCATTTCCCTCCCTTTCTCCCCCCTCCCACTGTTTTCATCTCCTGTCAGGTTGGCAGGAGCACATGAGTTAATCTCCTATTTTCTTTACAAAAAAAAAAAAGGAAAGAGAAGGAACAGCAGTTCTCAGGCTCTCACAGTACCAGGTTTTGGTCCAGTTCGGCTGTGGAGCTGTTTCAGTGGGTGTGGAGGAGTGTTCGGTGTCTGTTTTCAGACAGGGCACATGGCAGCCCCTTCTAAATCTGTTAAACACTGCTCCCGGTGTGGGAACTGGAGAGCAGCGTCTGGAGCCTGCGATTCCTGCCCTCGAGCTTCGGCGGGGCAGGGAGGCTCTTCTTCGGGACGGGAGATCTCAGATCCTGGAGGGAGAGCAGCGGGGGCAGTCCCATTGCTGGGTTCCTCCGGGTGGCCCTCCCAACTGGGGGCCGATTATTTTGGAGCCATCGCGCCGTTGAAAGGGCGGGCGGCAGTGGAGTTCGCTCCCGAAGCGCGAAAGCGGCAAACAGCTGATTCGCGATCAGCTGGAGCCGTGGAGTTAGTGCAGTCAGACTCCGGGGGAGTGGAGAGCAGTGGAAGCAGGATGGCGGTTTTCCCGCGCTCAGTCCCCTCGCGCCATTTTGCCGGAGGCCATTTTGAAGTTGGGGGGGGGGGGGAGCAGGTTGCGGGGCCTTGGCTTGAAAATCTGGGAATTCTGAGGTAGCTGCTGCCGGGGCTGAGCAGGGTCTGCCATTTTCCCCCGAATTTGTGCTCTTGTAGCACAGAGTCTTTCTATTGAAACGTTCTGGGGGGGGGGGGGGGCATTGCTGTAGAAGACACATTGGGGTCCCCTTATGAGGAAGTTTGTGTCCTCTCCTTCTCTGGCTAAGAGAACTTGCTTGGATATCCGGGAGGTGGATTTTGGGTCAGAATTTGGTACTGAGGTAGATGACGGTCAGTTGTCCGTAGTTTCCCAACTGACCCGGTCTGATTTTCTGGAGGAGGAAATCCCATCTGAGGGGTGTGATGACCGTACGGCAGCGCGCTTGTTCCGTCAAGAAGAGTTGACGAATCTTATTGTTGGGGCCTTGGAGATACTGAATATCTTGGCTCCGGATACCTCCTCTGCGGCTCCCTCTATTATGTCGGGGACTAAATGTCCGTCCCGTACCTTTCACATTCAAGATGCGATGAAGGTCCTCATTGCAACGCAGTGGGACACTCCGGAGGCAGGGTTGCGTGTGGTGAGGGCCATGGCGCGTTTATATCCACTTCCAGAAGGTGAGAAAGAAGATTTGCGTTTACGTATGGTGGATTCTTTGATCACAGCGGTCACTAAGAGGACTACTACTACTACTACTATTTAACACTACATTGCCAGTGGAAGGTGGGACAGCTCTTAAAGATCCGCAGGATAGGAAGTTAGAATCTTCTTTAAAGGCATCTTTCGAGGTGGCAGCATTATGCATGCAGGCATCTGTCTGCGGGTCCTATGCAGCCAGGGCATGTTTGTCTTGGGTTCAGAAGGCGTCCACCTCGGAAGAGCTGGTGACGAATTTGCCTTTGCTTGAGGCTGGTCTAGCGTATTTGGAGGATTTATTGTATGATGTGCTTCGGGCTTCGGCCAAGGAGGTGGCCCTCGTGGTGGTGGCCCGCCGATGCTTGTGGCTTCGTCACTGGACACGGCTTCTAAGTCGCGCCTTGCTCGTTTGCCCTTTCAGGGCAAACTTCTGTTTGGCGAGGATCTGGACAAGATAGTGAAGGATCTGGGAGATTCTAAGCGCCGTCGTTTGCCGGAGGATAGACCTAGATCCTCTCCTAGGGCGGTTCCTTCTCGGGCCCGGTTTCGGGAGGCGAGACATTATCGCCCAGGTAGATCGGTGGCCTTCTCTAAGCCCCATTTTCCTCAGAAGCAGCAGCCGTTTCAGGGAGAGCGCCATTTCAGGGAGAGCGTCGCTCCGGCGGTGTGAATTCTAGACCCGCCACGGGATCTCGTGCCCAATGATGGGGCCTTGGTCCATCTTCCAGAGTCAATAGGAGGACGGCTGTCCTTTTTTTCTGGAAGAATGGGCCAGGGTGATGTCAGACGAGTGGGTGCTGGAGGTAATCCGGGACGGTTACAAGCTAGAGTTTGCTTGAAATCTGTCAGATTTTTTTCATGGAATCCCCTTGGAAGTCTCCAAGGAAGATGGTGGCGGTCAGGGCACGTTGGAAATTTGATTCGCTTAGGGACCATGGTCCCAGTTCCGGTGACGCAGCGAGGTCTTGGCCGTTATTCCATCTGCTTCGTGGTTCCAAAGAAAGGCGGTTCCTTTCGCCCAGTGCTGGATCTTAAGGGAGTAAACAAAGCTCTGAGAGTGCGTCACTTTCGCATGGAAACGCTTCGGGCAATTATCGCCACAGTTCAGCCAGGAGAGTTCTCACTTCCCTCGATCTCAAGGAAGCTTACTTACACATTCCCATTTGGCCGCCTCATCATCGGTTTCTTCGGTTCGCGGTTCTGGGTCAACACTTTCAGTTCCGGGCACTTCCCTTCAGTCTAGCTACGGCCCCTCGGACGTTTTCCAAGGTTATGGTGGTAGTCGCAGTGTTTCTGCGACAGCAAGGGGTGCTAGTGCATCCCTATCTCGATAATTGGTTGATTCGGGCGTTGTCTTTTCAGAACAGCGTTCGGGCGACAGACCAGTTGGTCAGTCTGCTGCGGTTGTTGGGGTGGATCATCAATCAGGAAAAGAGTCACTTGGATCCTTCTCAATCCTTGGAATACCTTGGGGTTCTGTTCGACACCCGGGTAGGCAGAGTGTTCTTGCCATATAGCCGGCGATTGAAGCTGCAGGTGCGGAATCTTCTGCGCAGTCTAGCACCCAAGGCCTGGTACTATGCTCATGTGCTGGGATCGATGGCAGCCATGCTGGAAGTGATTCCGTGGGCCAGGAGTCACATGAGGCCTCTCCAGCGATCCCTGTTGAGCCGCTGGTCTCTGGTGTTGGAGGATTATTCAGTTGATGTGGGAACCAATGGTCAGGCTGGAAATGTGTTGGTGGCTCCGAGTCAACAAGTTGTGTCTAGGAATGCCCCTGGCAGTGCCGGAATGAATAGTGGTGACTTCAGATGCCAGTCTGTCGGGATGGGGAGCCCATTGTCAGGGACTCATGGCACAGGGTTTGTGGTCTCGGATGGAGGCTTCTTGGTCCATCAATTGGTTGGGGCTGAGGGCAGTTCGTCTTGCATTGCTGGCATTTCAGGTGGATCTGACGGGGAAGCCGGTTCGGGTCCTCACCGACAACACGACGGCGGTGGCCTATGTCAATCGTCAGGGTGCACCAAGAGTGTTCATCTAGCCAAGGAGATGACGTGTCTATGCCGTTGGGCGGAAGAGCACTTGGATCAGCTCTCAGCAGCGCACATAGCGGGAACGCTGAACACAGAAGCGGACTTTCTGAGTCGCTATATGTTGGATCCGGGGGAGTGGGAACTCTCCGTGCAGGCGTTTTCGTTGATCACGAGGCAGTGGGGAGTTCCGGATATGGACCTGATGGCGCGGGCGGACAACGCCAAAGTGATGCAATTTTTTAGCCGAGGCAGGGATCCCCAGTCTCGAGGGATCGAAGCCCTTCTTCATCCTTGGCCATGGGCCACTCTTCTGTATGTGTTTCCGCCATGGCCTATGATAGGCAGGATTTTGGGTCGAGTGGCGAGGCACCCAGGTCGGGTGATTATTGTGGGGCTGGATTGGACCAGGCGTCCGTGGTACGCAGATCTGGTGCGCATTCGGGTCGACAATCCATTGCGGCTGCTCGCTCTTCGGGGTCTGCTGCGTCAAGGTCCCATCCTTATGGAGGATCGATCCCCATTTGGTCTTACGGCCTGGCTATTGAGAGGGCAAGGTTGAGACGTAAGGGTTATCTGGAAAAGGTCATTGCCACAATGTTGACAGCTAGGAAGCATTCCACGTCTACGGCGTATGCTAGAGTGTGGAGAACCTTTGAGGCGTGTTGTGCGAAGGCTTTACGGCTTCGGTTTCTTCGAGCTTGACTTTTTTGCAGGATGGTCTTGACAAGTCTCTGTCTTTGAGCTCCATGAAGGTTCAAGTGGTGGCCTTAGCTTGTTTCAGAGGTCGTTTACAAGGGTCTTCCTTGGCCTCTCATCCGGATGTTGTTAGGTTTTTGAGGGGAGTCAGTCATCTGCGTCCTCTGCGGAGGTCGGTTTTTCCTTCCTGGAATTTGAATTTGGTGCTGAAGGCTTTCCAGCGGCCTCTGTTTGAACCGCTGTCTCAAATGTCGGTTAAGGATTTGACTTTGAAGACAGTTTTTTGGTGGCTATTTCTTCAGCGAGATACAAGCTTTATCCTGTAGAGATCCGTTTCTTCGTTTTACGGAAGCAGGCATATCTCTTCGGACAGTTCCATCCTTTTTGCCTAAGGTTGTTTCACGTTTCCATATGAATCAACAGCTTTGTCTTCCCTCCGGTGTCTGGATGTTAAGCGGGCTATTAGATATTTGGAAGTGACTAATGATTTCCGTTCGGATCATTTGTTTGTTCTTTTTTGCGGGTCCAAGACGGGGACAGCAAGCTTCTAAGGTGACAGTGGCTCGTTGGTTGAGAGATGCCATCGCCTCAGCTTATATAGCGTTCGGTAGGGATCCACTGACTCAGCTCCGAGCTCATTCCACTAGGGCACAGGTGACTTCTATGGCAGAGGCTAGGTCGGTTTCGTTGGAAGAGATTTGTAGATCGGCCACCTGGTCATCGGTGCATATTTGTTCAAAGCACTACAGAGTGGATGTAGCAGCAAGGGCTGAGGCTGCGTTCGGTGCTTCGGTTCTGCAAACTGGGGTCTCTGGGTCCCACCCTATTTAAGAACTGCTTGGGTACATCCCACCAGTCTCTGGATTGATCTGTGGGACGCTATGGAAGGAAAAATTAGTTATTACCTGATAATTTTCTTTCCATTAGTCCCGACAGATCAATCCAGAGGCCCTCCCTGGAGTTTTCTGCATACCTATTTTCTAGTTTTAGGTTGTTTTCTGGTTTCAGGTTTGCAGTTCCAGTTTCTTGGATTGTTATTGTTTCTTCAGGGTTCTTTGGAGCAACTTCCTTGTTTACTGTGAGCTGCATGAGTTCCTCCCGCGATTGCAGTGGGGAGGAATAGCTCTCGGTTGGGAGTTGGACATTTATTTAGCTTTGATATGGATAATACTGAGGTTTGACTAGCTGCACATGACCATATAGAGCCTCAGAAGTTCTCTCTATCTCCGCCTGCTGGCAGAGGGACATAACCCACCAGTCTCTGGATTGATCTGTCGGGACTAATGGAAAGAAAATTATCAGGTAATAACTAATTTTTCCTTATAAACTGGAGTTCTCCCGTTACACTGCAGATTTTTTTTTGAATCTCCACGCAAGCGCCAGCCCAAATATCAAGCAGTTCAAGCCACTTTGCAATGCTTCTTCATTTAGGCACAGTCGAGACTGTTTCCAGTTGCAATTGGGGAACGGGAAGTCGTTCCATTTACTTTGTTGTTCCAAAGAAGGGACCTTCGTTCTACCTGAGTTTGGACTTCAAAAAGAGTCCGAGTGTTGTTCAACATTTCACAATGGGAACATTGCAGTCTGTAATAGTTTCAGGCCAGCAGGGAGAGTTTCTAACCTCCCTGAATCTCAATGAAGCGTGCTTTCATGTTCCCATTTCACCTTCCCACAGAAGATTTGTGATTTGCAATCCTTGGAGAATATTATCATTTATGACCATGTCATTCAGCCTTTCCACATCACCAAGGACATTTTTTTCAAGGTCATGGTAGCAGAGGCACCTTCCTTCTCAAGGATGGATTGTAGGTTCATCCATACCTCGCAATTGGCTGATTTGTGACTCTTCCTATCAATAGAGTCTGCAAATTTCATCCAAGATAGCTACTCTTCTTCAGCCCTCAGGATGGTTTTCAATTTCACCAAGAGTCAATTGTTTCCAACACAAATCTTGGCATATCTGGTAGTGATATTCGATATAGGCTTAGGGAAGACATTTCTTCCTGTTGCTCATCAGCAAAAGATTCGCATCTAAGTCAGGTTCTACTTTCTCTAGCAGATGCTGGGGTCTGGGAATATGTTCAAGTTCTGGGTGCAATGGCCTCTATCTTTGGCATTCTTCCATGGGCCAGATTCCACAGCAGACCACTTCAGGGGTTCCTTCTGTCTCCATCTCTCTTGGACCCTCCAAGCTAAACTCAGCCTCAACTGGTGGATTCAGCGCAGCCTTCCTCTGACAGTTCAGAAGTTCTCTTTCTCTTCAGGCAGCTATCTGCAGCTCGTATGCTGCTAGGGCATGCCTTAGCTGCGTTCAACAGATTTCAGGTTCCTCCAAGAAGTCCAACAGTCAACCTCCTCCTGAATTGCCAGATGTGGAGACAGGGCTGGCATATTTGGCAGATTCCTTGTATGACTTGATTGGGATGTCGACCAAGCAGATGTCTTTGATGGTCACAGCCTATTTGCTGTGGATGCGCCACTGGGTGGCAGATGCAGCTTCAAACAGCAGCTGGTTAAGCCCCTTTTTAAGTGCAAGCTATTGTTTGGTGAGAGTCTAATGAAGTTGGTGGGAATTTAACAAAGTTGGTGAAAGATCTGGGTGACTCAAAGACTCCGCGTCTTCCTCAGGACATGTCTGAATGTTCTTTCTGGTCAGGTCAGGCTCACCTTCTTTTTAAAGATACCAGGTGCCGTTGTAAAGGACAACCTAGTTTTAATCAGAAATCCAGGTATCTGTCCAAGCAGGGTTTCAGAACTCCAGACTTCATCATGTCAAGATACTCCGGATTTCTCTTGAAGGGGTGACGGGGCGCACAGTCCCATCTTTTCTTCTTAAGATGGTTTCTGCCTTTCATCTCAACCTTTGTTTCTTCCCGCTTCCTTGATGTTTGCCATGTGCTCCTACACTATTTGGAAGTGACAGAGTTCCACTGGTTAGATCATTTGTTCATGCTTTGCTCGGGACCTCAGAGAGATATTGCGGCTTCCAAACTCACGCTAGCGTACTGGGTCAAGAAGGTTATCACGTCAGCACATTTACTAGTTGGTAAACCACTTCTGGCCAGATTCCGGGCACCTTCTACCCGAGCTATTATAACTTTTTGTGTGGAAGCCCATCTGTTCTCCCTGGAGGAAGTATGTAGAGCAGTGACATGGTACAGCAGTGACATGGTCTTCCTTGCATATCTTCTCCAGACACTACCGTTTAGATGTCTCTACTCGATCGGATGCATCTTTTGGAGTATCGGTGCTATCCGCGGGAACTTCAGGTTCCCACCCTATTTCAGGACTGCTTTGCTACATCCCACAAGTCTCTGGATTCATCTGCTGCTGACTCTAAGGAATGAAAAATTATTTCTTACCTGATAATTTTCTTTCCTTTAGTCGCAGCAGATGAATTCAGAGGCCCACCCTGTTTTTCCAGCTGTTCCTATCAGTTAGTTCTCTCTGTGTTGCTGCATTTTTATATTTTAGATGGACTGTTGTAATCGGTTTGCATGTTTGCAGTTCTTGGTTTAGTACTTTTCCCAGTGGGGAAGGAGACAGAAACAAAAAAAGGCAAAGATCTGCCACAGAAATAGCAAATCAAAAGAAAAAAAGCAGATCTAAAAAGACAAAAAAATAGAACAGGAGGTTAACAGAAGAAGTGGTTTATTACAAGTTAACTTGTAATAAACCACTTCTTCTGTTATCCTCCTGTTCTATTTTTTTTGTCTTTTTTGATCTGCTTTTTTTCCAGTGGGGAAGGAGAAATGTTATAATTTTGTTTTCTTCTGCTTTGTTATGAGAAATACTAACTGACCAAGGAGCATTCCATCCTATGCACTGCAGAGACAGAGAGCACTGCAGTTCAGTGCTCTCTATTTACACCTGCTGGTAGATGTTCACAACCCACAAGTCTCTGGATTCATCTGTTGCGACTAAAAGGAAGAAAGCTATCAGGCAAGAAAAAGTTTTTTGATTTGCTCTTTTGCCCACAGCCTCCTGACATTGAGCATAGAATTTCAATGTATTGTTTTACAATGAAGCTTAGATCTTTTTCTAGGTGGTGACTCCAAATATGAAATCTAGCATTGCATAGCTATAGTTTGGGTTATTCTTACCTATTGTCACAAGCACCCACTCCTCCTTTCTTTGGAAGCGGCCGATCACGTGTTTAAATCTGGACTCTATTTACTTCCTCGAGCCTTTCGGTCTTCTTAACTTTAGTGCTACTTAAAATAAGAAACAAAAGAAGACACCTCCTCAGACTTGGGGTGAGGTTGCCAGCTTTCCTGTTCTTTATTTCAGGTCACAATTGGGGTTTTAAAAGATGAAAGGAAAACATAGAGTCCAGGTCCACAGTTCATCAAACAAAACTTCAGGCCCAACTCAGCCAATAATCCCTGTTAGCCATGAGGGCCAAATAAGTATAGTTCATGTACAACCAAAAATCCCCCAGTAGCTTTAATGTCTGAGTAACCACAGTTCCTTGAAACAAAAAGAGTCCGCTAGCAGCCTTGCTGGTAAGGCTTTAGAAACAAATACACACATGTTCTTGCTGTGCCTACTACAAGGCTTCTTCCTTCCAGTCTCAGGGCTAGGGATATTACCTCCCCCCCCCCCCCCCCCTTAAATAGGAGACTTATCAGAGTCCTGGCATACGTCTCCTCCAGGGACTTCTCTGCACACACTAGGACTGCCTGCTCCTTTCAGCGGTCCCCTCGAGAGGTCTTGCCCCTCCCCCAGTCTTTTCTCCACCACTGGGAAACATGTAAATAGGAGACTTACCTTTGAAATTTCTTAACCAAGTTTCTGGCATAAATCAACTACTTAAAATGAAAGGAGTTTAGGGAGACCCTCCTTTCTTTTCCCTTTGCTTCTCTTTCTCCACCCTCTCACCAGTTACACTTAATAACATACTGGTGCCTCCCTAAAGGGAAACAAAGGATAAACGGGTTGATTAAGCATACCTCTAAACTCTGGGTTAGGCCTCTGGTAAACCTACTTAAGGTTCTCCTTCCCATGCAGTACCTCAGAGAGGAGCTCCCTGTTCTGGCCCTTCAGCTGGCTGCCTATCCATTGGCCCCCTTTTCCTCCCGGCTGCTTGCTCATATCCACCTTTCTAGCTCCTAGCTGGGTGGAGGTCAGAGACAGAGTCAGTCAGAAGCTCTGGGGCAGAGCATGAACTGACTGTCTTCCCCAGAGAATGGCTGAGACTCCCTCCCCTGCAGTTCCAAGGGTTCCATCCCAGCTCTTTAGAGCAGCTCACTTTGAGACTGGTAAGCACAGGGACAGTGCTTTAATCACCACATACCGCCACCCTTAAGATATTGCCACTCTCTAAAACCATTAGTCTCCCTCTTAGAGAGTTGCAATTTTCTCATGTGAATTCTGACCTCTATAGTTTATTAGCCTGCCCCTCACTTGGCAGGGCAACCAGTGAACTGTCTTTGAGCCTACCCTTTCTATGGCTGTAGGGGAACTAAACCCTTTGCAACCTACTGGTCTTCTCTTTCTAACCTTTCCCAACCCTCCTTTCTTGATCCTGTCTTGAGATTTCAACGCTTGGGGTTCAGCATTTTTGTTTATCTCTTGTTTCCTTAGTTTTGTGTATATCACCGGATGGTTTTCCCCCGATGATAAAGACTCAATATATAACAGGAATTAGAAACATAAATAATTCCCCACAACCTGATTTGAATTTAATAGAATTTCTAGAAAGTTCCATGGCATGTTGGTGATGTTTGCCTTGGAATCAGACCGGAACGATATCTTTAGATTATACTTTCGTCATATTAATGATCTTCTCCTAGGATCTAACATTCAAATATTTCCAGACTTATCAAGAGATAGTCAAAAAAGAAGAAAAGAGTTTTTGGCGTTAAAACCAAGAACTGTTAAAATAGGAGGAACTTTCCTCCTTAAATTTCATTGTAGATGTATTATCTCTTTAAGTTCAACTAATTATGTTTCTTTTGAACCTGGAAAATTATTGGAATTTATAAATAGTAAGGAATAAGTTGTTATTATCCTTGAAAGTTACGCTACTCGGCTATGTATCCTTGTATTTCTTCTGCTCTAATTAGTTATTATGTGTGAAGTTGATTGACTAATTTTCCTAGTACTTGGATCATTATATTGTGGACAAAGATAATATTAACATTTTCTTCTTATTTATTTTTTCTTAAATGATGATGTAACCTTAGGGTTTTGCTGATTTGCTCATGTTTGTGTAAGTGCACACATGTAAATGCAAAATTCATAAATAAAAGATTTTAAAAAAAGACTGGTATTCTCATATGTGGGTGACATCATCCGACAGAGCCCCAGTGCAGATGCTACCCTGCGTTCTATTACTTTAAGAATATTTTGTCAGTGCCCCACTGAGCATGCACAAGTGTCTTCCTGCCCAGTAAGAGCACATGGAACCTGAAGTGCAATATCAAAGCAAAAGAATGCAACAAGGTGGGAGGGTAGTTAGAATACTAGCCCTGCAGTCCTTGAACACCTGCTACAGGTGAGTAACTGCGCTTTCTCTGAGGAAAAGCAGGACTTGGTTTCATACATATGAGAATCTCTAGCTACCAGGATCACCAAAAACAACAAACAGTCTATAGGGGCTTGCAATGGCAAGGCCAACTAGAACCAATAACACTAACAAAATAAACAAGCGTGTTGTGAAGGTGCAGCCTGGAACAGAATTAAAATGGGCCTGGGAGGGTGGAGTTGGAATCTAGACTCAAAACAAATCTGCAGGACTGTGTAACCAAACCAGCTGTTGCATCGGGTATGCTGCTCAAGGCAGCAATGGGATGTGAATGTGTGGACAGAAGACCATGTGGCAGCTCCGCAATCTCTTCAATAAAGGCTGATCTCAAGTAGGCTACCGACGCAGCCATGGCTCTGACAGTGTGAGCCATGGCATGACCCTCCAGAGATAGATGAGAGTGTCTACAAAGTGAAAGAGATGTATTCTGCTAGCCAACTAGATAAAGTGTATTCACCGATGGATGCCCACATCCTATTTGGATCAAAAGAAATAAAAAGCTGGGTGGACTGTCTATGGGCTTCAGTCCACTCCAGATAGAAGGCCAAGGCTCACTTGTAGTCCAAGGTGTGCAGTGCACTTTCGCCAGGATGGGCATGAGGCTTTGGGAAGAACGTTGGCGGGACAATTGACTGGTTAGATGGAACTCTGATATCACCTTAGGAAGAAACTTAGGGTGTGTGCTGATGAAATCTTGTGTAAGATGGATCCACTGCTAGGGCCTGAAGCTCACTCACACTGTGAGCTGAAGTGACTGCCACCAAAAACAAGACCTTCCAGGTCAGGTACTTCGGATGACAGGAGTCGAGTAGCTCAAAAGGGTGAGGACGATGTTGAGGTCCCATTATAACTGTCGGAATTTTGTTAGGTGACTTTGTCAATAGCAAACCTCTCATAAAGCAAACAACTAGAGGTTGTGTGGAGATAAGCTTACCTCCTACCAAGTGATAAGCACCAATTGCACCTTCCAGAGTTGGTTTTCAGAACAGACTGAGAGGTGGAGGACGAATTCAAGCGGGTTTTGTGTAGACCAAATGAGAGGATCTAGGGCCCTGCCCTCACACCAAACCTCCTTTTAAAAGTATAACACCTCTTAGTAGAATCTTTCCTGGAAGCCAGCAGGATTTTAGAGACACCCTCAGGCGACTGTAGATATGCAAATTCTAAGCTCTCAACATCCAAGCCGAGAGGGCCAGTAATTGGGGGTTGGGCGCATATCTAGTTCTGAACGATAAGGGTCAGAAAACAGACCAACCTCCACGGTTCTTCGGAAGAAAACTCCAGAAAAGAGGGAACCAGATGTCCCTCGGCCAATAAGGCGCAATGAGTATCATGGTCCCCTGATCCTGCTTGACTTACAGTAAAGTCTTCCTAACAGAAGGATGAGAGGATAAGCATACAGAAGACCCTCTACTCAGTCAAAGAGGAAGGCATCCAATGTTAGTCTGTCATGTGACCTGAGTCTGGAGCAATACTGAGGGACCTTGTTGTTGAAAGGAGCGTCAACAAAATTCACCAAAGGGGTGACCCACTCTTGGAGTATCTTGCAGGCAATACCCATGCTGAAAGACCACTCATGTGGCTGAATCACCCTGCTCAGCCTGTCCACCAGACTGTTTTCTTTCCCCACAGGTAAGTGGCTTGGACTATGCTGTGGCTGATGACACACTGCCACATCCCTACCACTTCCTGAAACAAGAGGTAGGATCTCATTCCTACCCCCGCTTATTAATGTAGTACTTGGCAACCTGATTGTCTGTTTGAATTAGAATTTGGTTCATCAGCCAATCCCTGAAAGCCTTGAGAGCATTCTGGGTTGCCCATAGCTCTAGGAAGTTGTTTACAGAAGCTTGGCCTCCTAAGCAGACCATGTCCCCAAGGTGTAAAACCCATCTACATGGGCTCCCCTCCCTAGGGTGGATGAATCTGTAGTCAGAACTTAACTGGGGCAGAGGAATTTGGAATGGAAGTCCCAGGTTCAAATTGGGCTGAATCCTCCACCAGAGAAGCGACTGTACTAGTTCTGGAGTGAACGATAACATCCTATCTGTGCATAGTTTAGCAACTGGAGTACATTAGACAAACCCTAGTAGCTCCAAAACCCAAATAGTTCTCTGCATGAACTGTTCAACTCCTTCCTTGATGTGCTTTTGACCTACCAATCATCCAAGTAGGGAAACACATGAACTCCCAGTTTGTGTAGCAACAATGCGATGGTAGAAAGGCATTTTGAGAATACTCTGGGAGCAGATACAATTTGGTACTACAGAAGACAACTCCCTCCACTGTATCTAACTCAGACTACTGGTGGTCCCTACAGAAGACAATTCCCTTCAGCAAATCTAATGCAGATGCGGCTGGTGCTTACTAGCCCCAGCACAATGTAAAATCCCATTCAGTGGGCTCCAGCAAGGGATGCGGCATGTGCCGCAGGAGAGACAGAGAAGGCAGCTTTAGATTCCGAGCACTCCGCTTTTGTGCAAAAACACAGTGAGCAAACACTGTTCCGAAGTGATACTCCTGGTTTGTATGCGCGATCGCTCACACGCTCACCTAAGAGGGAACACTGGTCTGGACCCAAGCACAGCAGACACCAGCTATGAGGATCAGTCCCAGAAATAATTCTGCTGCACCAGGTACAGTGCTTAAAGGTACTGGAATCATTCTGAGATATGAAGGGAAAAATGGTCAATGTCAAATCAAATGGCCCAGTGGTGAGACAGGGAATCTCACGGAAGAAAAAAGGAAGGTAAAAAGAACCTAGCCAGTGCTCAGACCTCAGTAGGTCTTAGGAGCCGAGAAAATAAAAAAAACTTGCCACAAATCTAAGGAAAACTAAAGGGAAGGGGAAAATGTGAAAGAAAGGATAATAATCACAAAGCAACACAAGGAAAGACACCGAATCAAATAGTCGAATTGACTATTGTAACGTTGTCTTGCTAGGTCTAACTGACTTGCAGTTTAGGCAGCTACAGACTGTACAGAACGTAGCAGCCAAGCTGATTTTGGGGGGTAGTGCTATTGAGCATGCCACTCCATTGTTGCTAAGGTTACACTGGCTTGTTTTAAGTTGTTGATGTTCATCTTTAAGATATTATATAATCTTGCACCCGACCACCTTTCGAATTCAATTGTACTGAAGGTATTTTTTTCCACATCTCTGTTGCTGGAATAAGAGGAGACTTAGGAAAGTTTAAAATTTGTAAGTTATTCCTTCTAACCTGATTCTCCAAATATTGAATCTTACGTGTTTGGTAGTTATTATCTTTTATTATCAACATGATGTGGATTCTGAAAAGAGTTAAACCATTCCTCCCACAGAACACTTTCCGCAGTCTAGTACAATCCACAGTACTTACCATGCCGACTACTGCAATAGCACCTTCATCAGTTGCAAAGCCCAAATCATGCAAAAACGCCAAACCGCCCAAAACACAGCAGCCAGACTCATTTTCGGCAAATCACGATTCGAATGCGCAACACCGCTTCATGAAAAACTTCACTGGCTCCCTATCAAGGAAAGAATAAACTTCAAAACCCACACAATGATCCACAAGATCCTCAATGGTGAATCTCCAAGCTACATGTCCAATTTGATCGATCTTCCAGCCAGGAACTGGTCCAAATCTTCTCGAACATATCTCAATCTTCATCTTCCCAACTGCAAAGGCCTCAAATACAAAACCTACTATGCATCCAACTTCTCTGTTATAGGCAGCCAACTCTGGAACGCCTTACCTAGACATATCCGAAAAGCCAATGAACACCTACCCATCCGTAAGCTGCTGAAGACTTACCTCTTCAAACAAGCCTACCCAAACGACCCAATTTAATCCTCGAACCTAGACCACACCACCAATACTACCCACACTCCAATCCTTTCCCCACATCTTTTACTATTGTCCCACTCTATATAACTGTTTCTCAGTGATACATTGTACCATACTTTGTATTGTGTCTGTGGTACTTTGTACCATACTCTGTAAGCTGCACTGAACCTGCTATCGAGCGGGAAAGAGCGGGGTATAAATGCTACAAATAAATAAAAATAATAATATGTTTTTTTGAAGAATGTACCTCAGTTTCCAGAACTTCAACTTTGGTTGCTTGTACCTCTATCTTACCGGATATACAAGTCTGTGTTTGTTTCATCTCCGTCATATCACTACTCAAAGAAGTTGAAATTTGTTGTAGAATGTTACTTATCCCTTGAATTGCTTTCCATAATAATTCTAATGTGATTTCAGCTGGTCTTGTTGTTTTGCCATACCTTCGAGAGGGTTAAGTTGTAATCTTACAGGGTGAGAAAAAAACACCCCTGTCTTCCCTGTTGTGTTGTTAACACAGGGGTTGATGCGGCTGTGGGGCCTCCACGATCAGCTGTTGAAATACCACCACTTCCGGATGTTTCCGTTTGCTGTATCACCACTGGCTCCGACTCTCCTCCTGGTCTCGGAGGTGCTGTAATCAAGGAAGGGCTAAGCGTCACTCCCTCTACGCTTTGGTCCTGTTTGTCTGTTGGTCCTCTCAGAGTGTTGCCTCGAATCCCCGGCGTTTGCAGCCCAAGCTCTTCCAGCGTCGTCTGTCGCATGGGAGGATTATTCGCCCCACCCGTGGAGTTAGGCATATGGGCTTTACCCTTCCTTTTCCCCATTTCTGGGTAAAGGTTTTCCCCGTTGAGGATTCTGCTGGAAGTCAGGAGCTATCAAAACGCACGTCTGCTCTAGACGCCATCTTGGATCTAGCCCGAGAATACCAGTCTGGCTGTCCTTGGAGAACATCTGCTACAGGTGAGTAACTTCTCTTTCTTCACTCTACTAGAAAATTCTTAAGGAAAATGTCTGGTCATCTAGTTGTAAGCTGAAGCTGAAACTTAACTAAGTTTTGCAGCAAGACAATGATCCAAAACATAAAAGAAAATGTGCATTTGAATGGCTGAGGAGAAACAAAATTAAGGTTTTGTATTGGTCCAGTCAAAGTTCTGACTTGAATCCAATAGAAATGCTGTGTGGCAGGACCTGAAATGAGCAGTTCATAAATGACTATGTCTGTTTTAAAACAGTTCTGCAAAGAAGAGTGGGGTAAGATTCCTTAACAGTGATGTTAAAGACATATCAAATTATAGGAAGGTTGTAATTATTGCTGCTAAAAGGGGTACAACTATTTGTTAAGTTTAAGGGGCTGTTACCTTTTCACATGGATGATATGGGTGTTGTTTAACTATATTCCTTAAATAAATGAAGTAATCATTTAAATGTGTTTTTGTGTTTGTTCAGGTTTCCTTTGTCTAATATTACATGTTGCTCAATGATCAGAAGCCATTCAGTGTGACATATCTCTCTATATAAAACGCACCTCCAACGTTCTAATGAAGCCTCTCTTAGCCAACATTCTAAAAGTGAAGGGGGTGAGATCGCATTGTGTCTGCCCCGCCCACGCGTCAAACGTGATGACGTCGAGGGTGGAGCAATGACACTCAACCAATCGCATCGCTCGGCAGCGAAGCGTCAGGGAAGGAGGCGGCGCTCTCGACGTCTAGCCTTCCCTTCGCTGTGTTCCGCCTTCTTCTGACGTCAAGGATGACGTCAAAAGAAGGCGGAACACAGCAAAGGGAAACCTAGACGTCGGGAGCACCGCCTCCTTCCCTGACGCTTCGCTGCTGGAACCGCCACGGACGTAAATTTAAAACAAGAAAAAAAACAAAACACGCATGTTGGGGGGAGAGAAGAGGGTGGTCAGTAAAGTACAACAATGGGAGCGGGAGGGCAGGGGAGAAACGACAGCATGGATGCGAAGGGGGGGGGGGGGAGAAGAGGGCGGGCCAGGCTGGGACATGGGAGAGAGAGGAGCATGGATGCGAGGGGGGGTCATGGAAGGGAGAGAGGGGACTTGCTGGAAAAGGATGAATGGAGGCGGCAGGGGACAGAGGAGCATGGATGGCCATGGATTGGGAGGGCAGGGCTCAGGGAGAGAGGGCAATTGCTGGAAAGGGATGAATGGAGGGGGCAGGGGACAGAGGAGCATGGATTGGGAGGGCAGGACTCAGGGAGACAGGGGAATTGCTGGATAGGGATGAATGGAGGGGACAGATGGGCATGGATGGATATGGATTGCAGGGCAGGCCTCAGGGAGAGAGGGGAATTGCTAGATAGGGATGAATGGAGGGGCCAGGTGACAAAGGAGCATGGATGGGCATGGATTGGAAGGGCAGGACTCAGGGAGAGGGGAATTGCTGGATAGGGATGAATGGAGGGGACAGATGGGCATGGATGGCTATGGATTGCAGGGCAGGCCTCAGGGAGAGAGGGGAATTGCTGGATAGGGATGAATGGAGGGGCCAGGTGACAAAGGGGCATGGATGGGCATGGATTGGAAGGGCAGGACTCAGGGAGAGGGGAATTGCTGGATAGGGATGAATGGAGGGGACAGATGGCCATGGATGCATATGGATTGCAGGGCAGGCCTCAGGGAGAGAGGGGAATTGCTGGATAGGGATGAATGGAGGGGCCAGGTGACAGAGGAGCATGGATTGGACTCACACTTTCACTCTGACTCTCAAACAGTCACTCTCACATACATAGGGTTACCATACGTCCGGATTTCCCCGGACATGTCCTCTTTTTGAGGACATGTCCGGGGCGTCCGGCGGATTTTGCCCGCGCCCACGTTTGTCCGGATTTCTGGACAAACGTGAGCGCGGGTGCGGGGAGGCGCGTGCGTGCGGCGGGCGATCGTCGGCGCCGTGGGTCACCTGGTCTCCCGTCCTCTCCCCTTCCTTACCATGTTCCCTGGTGGTCTAGTGACGTCTTCGGGGCAGGAAAGAGCCCCCTCTTTCCTGCCCGGAGCGCTGCCTCCCCTGTCTATCATCCTTCTCGGTCTGGCTGGGGATTCAAAATGGCCGCCGAGAGTTGAACTCTCGCGAGGCCGCTTCAACTCTCGTTGGCCATTTTGAATCCCCAGCCAGACCGAGAAGGATGATAGACAGGGGAGGCAGCGCTCCGGGCAGGAAAGAGGGGGCTCTTTCCTGCCCCGAAGAGAAGACACTACTAGACCACCAGGGCTAGATCGTAAGTGAGGGGGGGGGGGGTATGTGATGGGGGGAGGGGATTATGCGACGGGGGGGGGGAGTAGGGGCGGAACCCGACCTGAAGGGTCGTGGCATGGGGCGTGGCGGGGGGCGTGGCATGAGGCGGGGTGGGGGCGGGGTAGGGGCGTGACATGTGTCCTCTTTTTCAGAGGACACAAAATGGTAACCCTACACATACACTCTCCCAAACATACACACTCCGAGGAAAACCTTGCTAGCGCCCGTTTCATTTGTGTCAGAAACGGGCCTTTTCCATATCATCAAGCTGATCAATCCATAGACTGGTGGGTTGTGTCCATCTACCAGCAGGTGGAGATAGAGAGCAAACTTTTGCCTCCCTATATGTGGTCATGTGCTGCCGGAAACTCCTCAGTATGTTCTCTATCTCAGCAGGTGGTGGTCACACACAGCAGCAGCTCTGGCTAGGCCTCCAAGCCTAATTTTTAGGTTTTGTTGAGTGCCTGGGGTTGAGGGCTCTTTTGAGCAAGTGCAAACCTGGTGGTGCCAGGTCCCTCCTTTTCTCCCCCCTCCCGCTGGCTCCGTTAAAAAAAAAAAAAATTTTGAACGTCCTTAAAGGCGTTTAATTTCGACGTTTATTTAAGCGTCTATTGCAGCTACTCACTGGGACACCAGGTCGTTACAACTCGGAGCGGACAGCAGGTAATTTTTACCTTTTTATAGCGGGCAGGGGGTTCCCCGATTCTTCTCCTCGTGGCATATGGCGTCGGAGGGCGAGGGCGCAAAGGGTCGCTCCCCGGGTCGCTTGAGCGCTTCTAGAGGGGATGCGGGGGTCTTAAAGCCTGATTCGCCCTTGTTGGGTGACAGTTTCGTGACCGATGAATGTCCCGGTCCTTCCTCCGGCGTGGTGGTTTTTCCCGCCATAAACGCCCATCCCCCGCTCCTCGCCTCCGCCATCTTGGCCGGCCACGCGGCTCGGACGGCTTCTTCTTGGGCCGCCCTTGAGGTTGGAGACATTAATGCCATGAACGCCCTTAATTTGGGCGACGGCACAGAAGCGGCTAAAGTTAAGAGCCGTTCTTCCCGCGCGGCTCCTTCGCGGAGTTTCGCGCCGGACGCCATTTTGGATGCGCAGCATGTCTCTCCCCCGCTATTGCGAGCGCCGGTTGAGGGTGCGTATAGGGCTGTTGCCCAGGCTGCGGAAGTGCACAGTCTGGGGGGGTTTCTCCCCCGAGTTTGTTTTGCTGCTGCATCAGGCCTTCCTCATGCACAACGCTGCCCCTGCTCCCTCGTCTGGTAAAGAGGTTGAGGTTCCCAGAGGTAAACGCCCTCGGGTTGATTCCCAGGCCTTGGAGGAATTTGTCTCCTCCGATGTAGATGAGGGCAGCGTGTCTGAGGTCTCCCAACGGTCCTTTGCGGATTCCTTGGAGGAGACGGATCCCCGCTCGGATGGAGCGGATGACCCCTCTGCAGCGCGGCTTTTTAGCCCAGAGGATTTGCCCAACCTGTTGTTACAGGCCATGGACACTTTGAAGATTTCCTCTCCGGAGGACGTCTCTCCCTCAGCCCCTGTTGGCTCTGCCATTATGCTGGGGACGAAGCGCCCGCCTAGAACCTTCCACGTGCATGATGCCATGCACACCTTAATTGCGGCTCAATGGGATGTCCCAGAAGCGAGCCTTAAAGTGGCTAGGGCTATGTCCCGCCTCTATCCTTTGGCTGTGAGTGAACGTGAGGCCTATCTGTGGCCTACCGTGGATTCTTTAATCACTGCGGTGACTAAGAAAACGGCGTTGCCGGTGGAAGGTGGCACGGCCCTAAAGGACGGCCAAGACAGAAGATTGGAGGCGGCCTTAAGGTCGTCCTTTGAGGCGGCTGCTTTAAGTTTGCAGGCCTCAGTTTGCGGCTCCTATGTGGCCAGGGCGTGCCTGACTATGGTGCAGCGGGCTTCCCCCTCGGATCATTCCTTGAGGGCTGATTGGCCGGCCCTGGAATCGGGCTTAGCCTATTTGGCAGACTTGCTGTATGATGTCTTGAGGGCCTCAGCGAAAGGCATGGCTCAGACAATCTCTGCGCGGCGGTGGCTTTGGCTGAAACATTGGTCTGCTGACCACGCCTCTAAATCCCGCCTGGCTAGGTTGCCTTTTAAAGGCAAGCTGCTCTTTGAGGTCGAGCTGGACAAAATCGTGACCGATCTCGGCACGTCTAAGGGCAAGAAATTACCAGAGGTCAGGGCTCGGGCTAGTACTCGTCCCGGTACCTCCAGAGGACGGTTGCAGGAAGCCCGTCGGTACCGCCCGGGCAAGTCGGGTTCCTCTGCCCCCTCTTCCTTCAAGAGGTATTTCTCCCCCAAGCAGCATTCCTTTCGCAGAGACCGCTGTCCCGGAGGTGCTCCCTCCGGTCCTCCCCCAGGGTCTCGTACCCAATGACGGGGTCTTGGTCCACGCCCCAGTGCAGATTGGAGGACGGCTGTCCTCGTTTCTGGGCGAGTGGACCACAATAACTTCAGACGCGTGGGTGCTGGAAGTCATCAGAGACGGCTACAAACTAGAGTTCTGCCGACCCTTAAAAGACGGGTTTGTACTCTCTCCCTGCAAGTCTCCGGTCAAAGCTGTGGCAGTGCAGCAGACCTTGGACAATCTGATCCGCCTGGGCGCGGTCGTTCCGGTGCCAGAAAGTCAGCTTGGCAAGGGACGTTACTCCATTTACTTTGTGGTACCAAAGAAAGGAGGTTCTGTCCGGCCTATCCTCGACCTCAAAGGGGTCAATCGGGCCTTGAAAGTGCGGCACTTTCGCATGGAGACTCTCCGCTCTGTTATAGCGGCAGTGAAGGCAGGAGAGTTCCTGGCATCCTTGGACATCAAGGAAGCGTACCTGCATATTCCCATCTGGCCTCCTCATCAACGCTTTCTGCGTTTTGCAGTCCTGGGACGTCACTTCCAGTTCAGAGCCCTCCCTTTCGGGTTGGCTACTGCTCCGCGGACCTTTTCCAAAGTAATGGTGGTCATCGCGGCCTTCCTACGAAAGGAAGGGGTACAAGTCCATCCTTATCTGGACGACTGGTTGATCCGAGCCCCCTCTTATGCAGAGTGCGGCAAAGCTGTGGACCGGGTAGTTGCTCTTTTGAGCTCCCTGGGATGGATCATCAACTGGGAGAAAAGCCGGCTGCGCCCGACTCAGTCCCTGGAGTACCTGGGAGTTCGATTCGACACCCAAGTGGGCAGAGTGTTCCTGCCAGACAATCGGATTGTCAAACTTCAGGCTCAGGTGGACCAGTTCCTAGTAGCCTCTCCCCTTCGGGCTTCGGACTATGTGCAGCTGTTGGGCTCTATGTCGGCCACGATGGAAGTTGTGCCCTGGGCCAGGGCTCATATGAGACCACTTCAACACTCTTTGCTGCAGCGCTGGACTCCGATGTCGGAGGATTATGCTGTGCGCCTTCCCTTGGACCCAGCAGTGCGCAAGGCGCTGAGCTGGTGGATGCAGGCAGACAAGTTGTCTGCGGGAATGCCTCTGGTGACCCCAGAGTGGATTGTCGTCACGACGGACGCCTCGTTGTCGGGCTGGGGAGCCCACTGCTTGGGAAGGACAGCGCAGGGGCTCTGGTCTCCTGCAGAGGCAAAGTGGTCTATCAACCTCCTGGAACTCAGAGCCATTCGGTTGGCGCTTTTGGAGTTCATCCCGGTACTGGTGTTGAAGCCTGTACGGGTCCTGTCGGACAATGCCACGGCTGTGGCCTATGTCAACCGCCAGGGAGGTACCAAGAGCGCCCCTCTAGCCAAGGAGGCTATGAATCTTTGCCAGTGGGCGGAAGCGAACCTGGAGCAGCTTTCAGCGGCCCACATTGCCGGAGTCATGAATGTCAAGGCGGACTTTCTCAGTCGCCATACCTTGGAGCCCGGAGAGTGGCAGCTATCTGCTCAGGCGTTCTTGGACATCACGAAGCGCTGGGGCCAGCCGAGCCTGGATCTGATGGCGTCATCGGCCAATTGCCAAGTACCGCGCTTTTTCAGCAGAGGACGGGACCCTCGATCCCTGGGAGTAGATGCTCTTCTCCAACAGTGGCCGACACAAGAGCTTCTCTATGTGTTCCCGCCCTGGCCCATGTTGGGCAGGGTGCTAGACCGGGTGGCAAAGCATCCCGGCAGGGTAATCCTGGTGGGTCCGGATTGGCCCAGGCGTCCCTGGTATGCGGACTTGATCAGGCTCTCAGTCGACGATCCTCTGCGGCTGCCAGTGGAGCAGAGCCTGTTACATCAGGGTCCCGTGGTGATGGAGGATCCCTCCCCCTTTGGTCTTACGGCCTGGCTATTGAGCGGCAGCGTCTGAGGAAGAAGGGCTTCTCAGACAAGGTCATCGCCACTATGCTGAGAGCGAGGAAGCGCTCTACTTCTACTGCTTACGCCAGGGTTTGGCGTATCTTTGCAGCGTGGTGTGAAGCAGGCTCACTTTCTCCCTTCACTGCTCAAATTTCTTCAGTGTTGGCGTTCCTGCAAGAAGGTCTGGAGAAAGGCCTGTCGCTCAGTTCCCTTAAAGTCCAGGTAGCGGCTCTGGCTTGCTTCAGGGGCCGCCTGAAGGGTGCTTCCCTGGCTTTGCAGCCAGATGTGGTGCGCTTTCTCAAGGGAGTTAATCACCTGCGCCCTCCTCTGCACTCAGTGGTGCCTGCGTGGAATCTCAACCTGGTACTAAGAGCATTGCAGAAGCCGCCTTTTGAACCCTTGTCGAGGGCATCTCTGAAAGACCTGACGTTGAAAGCAGTCTTTTTGGTGGCTATCACTTCAGCCAGAAGAGTTTCCGAGCTCCAGGCGCTCTCATGTCGAGAGCCTTTTCTGCAGTTCACTGAGGCAGGAGTGACTATTCGCACAGTGCCTTCCTTCCTGCCCAAGATTGTTTCTCGCTTCCATGTGAATCAGCAGCTCTGTCTCCCTTCCTTTCGGAGGGAGGACTACCCAGAGGAGTACTCTGCTCTTAAATATCTGGATGTGAGACGAGTCATCATCAGATACTTGGAAGTGACCAATGATTTCCGGAAATCGGATCATCTGTTTGTCCTGTTTGCAGGTCCTCATAAGGGTCTGCAGGCTGCTAAGCCTACAGTGGCAAGATGGGTCAAGGAAGCCATTGCAGCGGCTTATGTGGCCGCGGGGAAGGTGCCGCCTATCCAGCTGAAGGCTCGCTCCACGAGAGCTCAGGCGGCCTCGATGGCAGAGGCCGGATCCGTCTCCTTGGAAGAGATATGCAAGGCGGCAACTTGGGCTTCGGCTCATACATTCTCCAAGCATTACCGTTTGACTGCGGCTGCACGGGCGGAGGCCCGGTTTGGAGCTTCAGTGTTGAGGTCAGGGATTTCAATGTCCCGCCCTGGGTGAGTACTGCTTCGGTACATCCCACCAGTCTATGGATTGATCAGCTTGATGATATGGAAGGTAAAATTATGTATAATCATACCTGATAATTTTCTTTCCATTAATCATAGCTGATCAATCCATAGCCCCTCCCAGATATCTGTACTGTTTTTATTCTGGTTGCATTTCAGGTTCAAGTTTAGTCTTCAGTTACTTCAGAAAGACTTCGTGTTCAAGTTTTTTCACTTGGATTCTTCAAGAGTTAAGACGAGTTTGTGTGCTGCTGCATTCCTCTCCCCCCCGTTTTACGGGGCTGGATTGAGACTTAAAATTCTGCCGGCACTCCCTCCCGCTTCGTGCGGCTGTAGGGCAGCTTTGTACCCCTCCCGCTTCGGCGGTGTTAGGGTCAGTCAGCTCCTCCCGCGGTTGCGGTTGCAGGATAAGCCAGATCCCCCCGCATCGGCGGGTGTGGTGTCCCTCCCCCGCTCCGCGGGGATGAGCTGGACGGATTCCCCTCCCCCACTTGTGTGGGGATGAGCTGGGTTAATTCCCCTCCCCCGTTTCGGCGGTGGTGAGCTGGGCAGAGTGTCCCTTCGTGGGTGTAATTCTCTAAGTGCTGAGTCCTGCGGATGGAGCTTTGATATCGACATACTGAGGAGTTTCCGGCAGCACATGACCACATATAGGGAGGCAAAAGTTTGCTCTCTATCTCCACCTGCTGGTAGATGGACACAACCCACCAGTCTATGGATTGATCAGCTATGATTAATGGAAAGAAAATTATCAGGTATGATTATACATAATTTTACCTTTTACTAGTATGCAATAATAGAGGAAACCAGCAGGGGGCAAATTCTTTTTTACATCATTGTTGGTTAAATCGGAGAGGGATGTGTAGAGTGCTCCTAAACTCTTCTTCATTTCTAACTTTTTTAACTTACACACAAAATGTTTGTCTTTTCTAGACAGAGATATATATCATTTTTAAACCCTGAAAGTACAGTTCTCATTTCCTCCTGGACTCCATTTTAGTATTCCGATACCTTCTGAAACATTATTCTGTTTTTCACTCATATCCTTTGAACTTAATGTCCACCAGTGTGAATGCAGTGAAAATACAGGGGCAAGGTAACTAAAATTGTACTGTGAGTTAGTAGTTTTATGTATGTATGCAGCATACCCTCAAGGAGTATTTTTGCTACTATTTGGATTTCTGCCAGATACTTGTGACCTGGATTGGCTACTGTTGGAAACAGGATACTGGGATAGCTAGATCATTGGTCTGACCCAGTATGGCTATTCTTATGTTCTTACGTACGTATTTACATTGATCCTGTGGAGCTACATTAACCTGGGCCTAAAAGAACTAATATTTGGAGAAAATGGTTCACAGTTGATTTTAAGGCAAAACTGTAAACTCTAGCATGCTAAACTTAGGGACATTGTGCAAAATAGCTCACATGAGCCATTGTCGTAAATCTGTTAAAGTGGTAGTTCAAGAGATCAGTTATGGGAGGGTAATTTTCATTTTTCATTTTTGTGCTAGCAGTAATACTAAGACTGCACCTGATAATTTGAATGCTACTGGCATTCCACACCACAGTGCTAAATGTGGTTTTATTTCATAGCCTGAATACTATAGTTAGTGGGCTGAGAACCAGGCAAGCTAGGTTTCAAGCCTTGCTGCTGCTCCTTGTGACCTCCATTCTCTCAGGTACAAACTTAGATTATTATATATTCTGGGACAGGGAAATATCCAGTGTATCTAAATGTAACTCGCTTTAATGTACTGTTAACACAAGTGTAGGCTAAATCAAAATCCATAAATAATGTAAGCGTGTTATTAATTTTGTATATGGTAGATACAGAGAAAATGTAGTAGTAATAAAAAAAAAAAAATAAGTGTAAGGATTGAACAAGTGCTAACCAACAACATCTCAATTTTAAAAATGTGATCTCTGGCCTTTTGAGATACCCCTGTATGCAATGTTTAACACATGTTTTCATAGCGTCCCACAGATCAATCCAGAGGCTTGTGGGTTATGTCCCTGTACCAGCAGGTGGAGATAGAGAGAACTTCAGAGGGTTACTTTATGTGGTCCTGTGCAGTCGCCTTAACTTCAGTATTCTCTCTATCTAGCAGGTGAATGGTCATATCTCTGCAGCTCTGGATTGATTGGCTCCTGACCTGGTCCCCTGGATCTAGTCTAGCTTCTGGGGTCTGAGGTGTCCCGGTCTTGGGACTTGGGTGCACACCTGGTGGTGCCAGGACCCTCCCTTCCTCCCCCATCAACCCCTCCTCTCTTCCTGACTGGAGTTTGTGGTTCTCACTCTCCTGACTTTAAAAGGAGTCTGAGGTATCTTTTGCTCCAGTGTCCTCTCCTGCCTTTAAAAAAATAAAAAAAAAATCTCAGTCTGATTTGTCCAGCACGGCAAACTCATGCCGGTTTGCAGTACTGACTGAATGGTGTGAGAACCGACTTGGCATGCGGCAGCGGTTCCCGAGGCGGTGAGTAGTCATTATCCTATCTGCGCCGGTGGGGCAGAGCAAAAGCGGCTCCCAGCCCAACTCCGTGGAACGGTGTGCTACTTCCCTCCCAGCTCATTTTGGTAGGTGCAGAGCAGTTGTTTTCTTGGGTATATGTGCGCTCTTGAGGGCGCCATCTTTCTTGCCACTCCACATGGCAGTGCTGAAGCCCCAGCTCTCCCCTGGGGCCTGATTTGCATCCGATTGGTCTTGTTTAACTAAATTGGTAGGCTTTTCAGAAATGTGACTGGGGAACTGGGGTGGATCACTCCCAGTTTCTTCATATTTGGTATTTAAGGGCTTCTGAGGAAGGAGGCCTTGGGTGATTTGCAGACTCCTGTGGGAGTCCTTGGGCTTCCCACAGCTTTGAGTCTCCCGCAACTTTCCAGGGGTGAGGTCGCAGACCTATTAGCCCCCTGCAGCTGTTCTGTGGCAGCCAGATCCTTAAGCTGCAGTTTGGAAAGTACTGACTATCTGAACGTCTTCTGGTAGAGATACCTGTGCTTCACTAGGTGATTTACACTAAGAATATTTCTGAACCCTCCTTGAGGAGGTTCAGGGTGTCATTAATGGAGGGGAGAAAAGGGATCAGGATTAGGGATCCTACTTGAGGTTTTTCACTCTTTCCCTCTTCCCCTTTCTCACAGCATGGCAGTACAGTTTGTTTAGTTAGTCATGCTTAGGGCTGTTGACTCCATGTTTCTGTGAGAAACGTTGTTTCTCCGAGGACAAGCAGGCTGCTTGTTCTCACGACTGGGTGACGTCCGCGGCAGCCCCCACCAACCGGAAAGAAGCTTCGCGGGACGGTCGGCACGCAGGGCACGCCCACCGCGCATGCGCGGCCATCTTCCCGCCCGTGCGCGACCGCTCCCGCCAGTTCCTTTTTTTCCGCGACTGGAGAGAGTTGTGCTTCTGCCACTCTCTCTGTTTCAGCCGCCGGATTTTTCGACCGCGTTTACGCGGATCGTCGCTTCGCTTCGGATTACCGTTCGGTTTTCCTTTTTTCTTGTTTGTTAAAAAAAAAAAAAAAAAAAGAAAATCTCTGCGCGTGTGGAGCACGCGCTCCCCTTTTCCCTCGCTTCCAGCGGGGACGCCACATTGCGGCCTAGTGGTCGCTCGGTCGTTTATCTTTTCGTGGTGTGATTTTAGCCACCATTGACGACTTTGACTTCGCCGACGCGATTTTTCCGTCGATGTCCTCGAAGGTCCCGAGTGGATTTAAAAAGTGTGGTCGCTGCGGCCGGCCGATCTTGCAGACCGACACCCACGCTTGGTGCCTCCAGTGCCTCGGGCCGGAGCACAATCTCAAGTCGTGTGCTTTGTGTCTCGGTCTCCGGAAACGGACTCAGGTTGCGAGGCAAGTTCTGCGGGACCGTCTTTTTGGAACTTGCGCCGGCCCCTCGACGTCGACCTCGACGGCATCGGTATCGAAGGCCGGTTCTTCGGTACCGGTATCGATGCCCGAGACATCGGCACCGATGGCAGTGACCCCAGGAGAACAGGTCCCGTTGGCCCGCCGGTCCGCCGGTGAGAGTGGGGTTGAGAGGCCGCGTGGGCAGTCGGCCCCGGTCACTCCCTCAGCTCGTGAGCCACGGGACCGACCCCTGTCTGACCCGGTGCCTCGTGACCGAGGGGGATCGACCTCCTCCTCCTCCATGCCCTCCGGCGCCGGTGACGTGCATCGAAAAAAGGATAAGAAGCGTCGTCACCAGACGCCCTCGGTGCATCCCGAAGAGGAGTCGACGCCGAAGCGTCATCGTCGAGAGGAGAGGTCTCCGTCGGTTGTGGAGGTACCGACGCGTCGGGGTTCCGGCACCTCGGTGCCGTCTCCTGGCTCCCAGCAGCTTCCGGCACCGACACCCTTACCGGCCCCACCGCCTTTCCCGGCAGCGGGCCTGGACGAGTGCCTCAGAGCCATCCTTCCGGGGATCCTGGAAGGGCTGATGCGCCAGGCTGTGCCGGCGCCGGGGGTGCTTGCACCCTCGGCGCCGATGACTGTGGCGCCGGCGAGCTCTAGCCCGGCGCCGGGGCTGTCGACACCGCCGCCGCTTGCGGTGCCGGTCTCGACTGCCACGCAGGTGGAGTCCCCGTCGACGTCGATGGAGGGAGCTCCGTCTCCGCCGGCGCGGGAGTCCACCGCTCGACGACACCGAGACCTCGGTGCCTCGACGTCGAGCCGGGCCCGGTACAGGACTCAGCTACATGAGCTAATGTCCGATACCGAGGATGAGGACTCGTGGGGGGAAGAGGAGGACCCTAGATATTTCTCCTCAGAGGAGTCTACGGGCCTTCCCTCGGACCCCACGCCTTCACCGGAGAGGAAGCTCTCACCTCCTGAGAGTCTCTCCTTTGCCTCCTTTGTGCGGGATATGTCTATCAGCATTCCCTTCCCCGTGGTCTCTGTGGAAGAGCCGAGGGCCGAGATGCTCGAGGTCCTCGACTATCCATCACCACCTAGAGAGTCCTCCACGGTGCCGCTGCACAATGTCCTGAAGGAGACGCTGCTCCGGAACTGGGTGCGACCATTAACTAACCCCACCATTCCCAAGAAAGCAGAGTCCCAGTACAGGATCCACTCTGACCCAGAGCTCATGCGGCCCCAATTGCCCCATGACTCAGCGGTCGTGGATTCTGCTCTCAAGAGGGCACGGAGTTCGAGGGATACCGCCTCGGCGCCCCCGGGGCGGGAGTCTCGCACTCTGGACTCGTTTGGGAGGAAGGCCTACCAATCCTCCATGCTCGTGACCCGCATCCAGTCATACCTGCTCTATATGAGCATTCACATGCGGACCTATGTGCAACAACTGGCGGACCTGGTCGAGAAGCTCCCGCCGGAGCAGTCCAGGCCTTATCAGGAGGTGGTCAGGCAGCTGAAGGCGTGCAGAAAGTTCCTGTCCAGGGGTATTTTTGACACCTGTGACGTGGCATCTCGTGCTGCGGCCCAAGGTATAGTGATGCGCAGGCTCTCATGGCTGCGTGCCTCTGACCTGGACAACCGCACCCAGCAGAGACTGGCTGACGTCCCTTGCCGGGGGGATAACATTTTTGGTGAGAAGGTCGAGCAGATGGTGGACCAACTGCATCAGCGGGAAACCGCTCTCGACAAGCTCTCCCACCGGGCGCCTTCAGCATCCACCTCAGCAGGTGGACGTTTTTTCCCGGGCCCGGCAGGCTGCACCCTATTCTTTTGCAAAGCGTAGGTACAACCAGCCGGCCCGAAGGCCTCGTCAGGCACAGGGACAGCCCCAGCGCGCTCGTTCCCGTCAACAGCGTGCGCCTAAGCAGCCCCCTGCGCCTCCACAGCAAAAGCCAGGGACGGGCTTTTGACTGGATCCACGGGAACATAGCCGCCCTCAAAGTGTCCGTACCGGACGATCTGCCGGTCGGGGGGAGGTTAAAATTTTTTCACCAAAGGTGGCCTCTCATAACCTCCGACCAGTGGGTTCTCCAAATAGTGCGGTGCGGATACGCCCTGAATTTGGCCTCCCTGCCTCCAAATTGTCCTCCGGGAGCTCAATCCTTCAGCTCCCATCACAAGCAGGTACTTGCAGAGGAACTCTCCGCCCTTCTCAGCGCCAATGCGGTCGAGCCCGTACCACCCGGGCAGGAAGGGCAGGGATTCTATTCCAGGTACTTCCTTGTGGAAAAGAAAACAGGGGGGATGCGTCCCATCCTAGACCTGAGAGGCCTGAACAAATTCCTGGTCAAAGAAAAGTTCAGGATGCTTTCCTTGGGCACCCTTCTGCCAATGATTCAGAAAAACGATTGGCTATGTTCCCTGGATTTAAAGGATGCATATACTCACATTCCGATACTGCCAGCTCACAGACAGTATCTCAGATTCCGCCTGGGCGCACGGCACTTTCAGTATTGTGTGCTGCCCTTTGGGCTCGCCTCCGCCCCACGAGTGTTTACAAAGTGCCTCGTGGTGGTGGCGGCGTACCTACGCAGGCTGGGAGTGCACGTGTTCCCATATCTCGACGATTGGCTGGTCAAGAACACCTCGGAGGCAGGAGCCCTCCGGTCCATGCAGTGCACTATTCAACTTCTGGAGCTGCTGGGGTTTGTGATAAATTACCCAAAGTCCCATCTCCAGCCATCCCAGTCTCTGGAATTCATAGGAGCGCTGCTGAATACCCAGACGGCTCAGGCCTACCTTCCCGAAGCGCGGGCCACCAATCTCCTGGCCCTGGCTTCGCAGACCAGAGCGTCTCAGCAGGTCACGGCTCGGCAGATGTTGAGACTTCTGGGTCATATGGCCTCCACAGTTCATGTGACTCCCATGGCTCGTCTTCACATGAGATCTGCTCAATGGACCCTAGCTTCCCAGTGGTTCCAAGCCACCGGGAATCTAGAAGATGTCATCCGCCTCTCCACCAGTTGCCGCACTTCACTGCTCTGGTGGACCATCCGGACCAATTTGACCCTGGGACGTCCATTCCAAATTCCGCAGCCTTCGAAAGTGCTGACGACGGATGCATCTCGCCTGGGGTGGGGAGCTCACGTCGATGGGCTTCACACCCAGGGTCTGTGGTCCCTCCAGGAAAAGGATCTACAGATCAACCTCCTGGAGCTCCGAGCGATCTGGAACGCACTGAAGGCTTTCAGAGATCGGCTGTCCTACCAAATTATCCAAATTCGGACAGACAATCAGGTTGCAATGTATTACGTCAACAAGCAGGGGGGGCACCGGATCTCGCCCCCTGTGTCAGGAAGCCGTCGGGATGTGGCGTTGGGCGTGCCGGTTCGGCATGCTCCTCCAAGCCACATACCTGGCAGGCGTAAACAACAGTCTGGCCGACAGACTGAGCAGAGTCATGCAACCGCACGAGTGGTCGCTCCATTCCAGAGTGGTACGCAAGATCTTCCGAGAGTGGGGCACCCCCTCGGTGGATCTTTTCGCCTCTCAGACCAACCACAAGCTGCCTCTGTTCTGTTCCAGACTTCAGACACACGGCAGGCTAGCGTCAGATGCCTTTCTCCTTCATTGGGGGACCGGCCTCATGTATGCTTATCCTCCCATACCTTTGGTGGGGAAGACCTTACTGAAGCTCAAGCAAGACCGCGGCACCATGATTCTGATAGCGCCCTTTTGGCCCCGTCAGATCTGGTTCCCTCTTCTTCTGGAGTTGTCCTCAGAAGAACCGTGGAGATTGGAGTGTTTTCCGACTCTCATTTCGCAGAACGACGGAGCGTTGCTGCACCCCAACCTTCAATCCCTGGCTCTCACGGCCTGGATGTTGAGGGCGTAGACTTCGCTGCGTTGGGTCTGTCTGAGGGTGTCTCCCGGGTCTTGCTTGCCTCTAGGAAGGATTCCACTAAAAAGAGTTACTTTTTCAAGTGGAGGAGGTTTGTCGTTTGGTGTGAGAGCAAGGCCCTAGAACCTCGCTCTTGCCCTGCACAGAACCTGCTTGAATACCTTCTGCACTTATCAGAGTCTGGCCTCAAGACCAACTCAGTAAGGAATCACCTTAGTGCGATTAGTGCTTACCATTATCGTGTGGAAGGTAAAGCCATCTCTGGAGAGCCTTTAGTCGTTCGATTCATGAGAGGCTTGCTTTTGTCAAAGCCCCCTATCAAGCCTCCTACTGTGTCATGGGATCTCAACGTCGTCCTCACCCAGCTGATGAAACCTCCTTTTGAGCCACTGAATACCTGCCATCTGAAGTACTTGACCTGGAAGGTCATTTTCTTGGTGGCAGTTACTTCAGCTCGTAGGGTCAGTGAGCTTCAAGCCCTAGTAGCTCATGCTCCATATACCAAATTTCATCACAACAGAGTAGTGCTCCGCACCCACCCAAAGTTCCTGCCGAAGGTGGTGTCGGAGTTCCATCTTAACCAGTCAATTGTCTTGCCAACATTCTTCCCCAGGCCGCATACCCGCCCTGCTGAACGTCAGTTGCACACATTGGACTGCAAGAGAGCATTGGCCTTCTATCTGGAGCGGACACAGCCCAACAGACAGTCCGCCCATTTGTTTATTTCTTTCGACCCTAACAGGCTAGGGGTCGCTGTCGGGAAACGCACCATCTCCAATTGGCTAGCAGATTGCATTTCCTTCACTTACGCCCAGGCTGGGCTGACTCTTGAGGGTCATGTCACGGCTCATAGTGTCAGAGCCATGGCAGCGTCGGTGGCCCACTTGAAGTCAGCCACTATTGAAGAGATCTGCAAGGCTGCGACGTGGTCATCTGTCCACACATTCACATCTCATTACTGCCTCCAGCAGGATACCCGACGCGACAGTCGGTTCGGGCAGTCGGTGCTGCAGAATCTGTTTGGGGTGTAAATCCAACTCCACCCTCCAGGACCCGAATTTATTCTGGTCAGGCTGCACTCTCAGTTAGTTGTTCTTCGTAGGTCAATTTCTGTTGTACCCTCGCCGTTGCGAGGTTCAATTGACCTGGGTTATTGTTTTGAGTGAGCCTGAGAGCTAGGGATACCCCAGTCGTGAGAACAAGCAGCCTGCTTGTCCTCGGAGAAAGGGTATGATACATACCTGTAGCAGTTGTTCTCCGAGGACAGCAGGCTGATTGTTCTCACCTACCCTCCCTCCTCCCCTTTGGAGTTGTGTGTTTCATCTTTTTGCTAGTCATTCAACTGGCGGGAGCGGTCGCGCACGGGCGGGAAGACGGCCGCACATGCGCGGTGGGTGTGCCCTGCGTGCCGACCGTCCCGCGAAGCTTCTTTCCGGTTGGTGGGGGCTGCCGCGGACGTCACCCAGTCGTGAGAACAATCAGCCTGCTGTCCTCGGAGAACAACTGCTACAGGTATGTATCATACCCTATTTTGAGGCTAGTGCAGGCCTCTCAGGTTTCTCTCAGTTTCCATGGTAATCCTGTACCCTCTGTGCTGCCCTGGTGACATTTGCTGTGTGTGTACTGTTTACATCAAACTAGTTTTATGCAAGAGGGTGGCTGGCCTTTTAGCCTGAAGGTTACAGGTTCAAGGCTGGTTTTATCCATCCTATAAGAAACTGTGGGCTCAGCTAGGTTTCCAGTGGGGCATATTTTAGTTCATTCTCTCTTATTGCTTGCCTGGCCAAGCAGTTCTTGCATGACTGGAACAGTTATCAGAACTCTACTGTACTAAAGATTGCCATTCTCTCTCTCTTTGCACACTGATACTGGCCACACCTTTGCATACTAGCCTCAGCTACTCCGGTATCTGCAGCGTACCCGATACCTCTAATTGCTTCTATGGTATTTTTGGCATCTTTTCATGGTATGGAGTACCTAAATTTCATGAGGAGTGGTCCAGGAGCTACTTCATTATAGAGGTAGCTTAATAGTTGGTTGCGTTCAGCTGAGAGTAAGCACAGAGTTCTAGGGGTGCTGCTTCACAACCCACTGCAGCTTGCTATCTGTAGTGCACAATGGTGCAACAGCCATATTCTGCCATGTCATCTGTCTCTGGTTCTGAGCTACACTTGTTAGCTCCAATGCGCAGCAATTATAGTGCACAATCAGACCAGCCAATTCTTGTCCCTATCTGCAAGAAGTTAGCACTGACTTAGGCATCAGACCTCTGATGTGGCTTCCAAGTCACATTTGGCAAGCTGCCTTTTGGAAGTAATTTTGGGATTGGAGAAGATCTAGGGCACTTGGGTAAAGACCTGAGGGACTTCCATGTCTCGAAGATTGCCAGGGGATGAGTTTAAGGATGATTTTTAATCCGCTTGGTTTTATCGTAGGTTTTGTGGGGCCAGGAAAACCACTTTCTGGGTTTCCACTTCCACTATGACAAGCCACCTGGCTGCTGGTAGAATGAGCTCTGTTTCAACTCCAGGTCAACCTACAGTGGTGGAAATAAGTATTTGATCCCTTGCTGATTTTGTAAGTTTGCCCACTGACAAAGACATGAGCAGCCCATAATTGAAGGGTAGGTTATTGGTAACAGTGAGAGATAGCACATCACAAATTAAATCCGGAAAATCACATTGTGGAAAGTATATGAATTTATTTGCATTCTGCAGAGGGAAATAAGTATTTGATCCCCCACCAACCAGTAAGAGATCTGGCCCCTACAGACCAGGTAGATGCTCCAAATCAACTCGTTACCTGCATGACAGACAGCTGTCGGCAATGGTCACCTGTATGAAAGACACCTGTCCACAGACTCAGTGAATCAGTCAGACTCTAACCTCTACAAAATGGCCAAGAGCAAGGAGCTGTCTAAGGATGTCAGGGACAAGATCATACACCTGCACAAGGCTGGAATGGGCTACAAAACCATCAGTAAGACGCTGGGCGAGAAGGAGACAACTGTTGGTGCCATAGTAAGAAAATGGAAGAAGTACAAAATGACTGTCAATCGACAAAGATCTGGGGCTCCACGCAAAATCTCACCTCGTGGGGTATCCTTGATCACGAGGAAGGTTAGAAATCAGCCTACAACTACAAGGGGGGAACTTGTCAATGATCTCAAGGCAGCTGGGACCACTGTCACCACGAAAACCATTGGTAACACATTACGACATAACGGATTGCAATCCTGCAGTGCCCGCAAGGTCCCCCTGCTCCGGAAGGCACATGTGACGGCCCGTCTGAAGTTTGCCAGTGAACACCTGGATGATGCCGAGAGTGATTGGGAGAAGGTGCTGTGGTCAGATGAGACAAAAATTGAGCTCTTTGACATGAACTCAACTCGCCGTGTTTGGAGGAAGAGAAATGCTGCCTATGACCCAAAGAACACCGTCCCCACTGTCAAGCATGGAGGTGGAAATGTTATGTTTTGGGGGTGTTTCTCTGCTAAGGGCACAGGACTACTTCACCGCATCAATGGGAGAATGGATGGGGCCATGTACCGTACAATTCTGAGTGACAACCTCCTTCCCTCCACCAGGGCCTTAAAAATGGGTCGTGGCTGGGTCTTCCAGCACGACAATGACCCAAAACATACAGCCAAGGCAACAAAGGAGTGGCTCAGGAAGAAGCACATTAGGGTCATGGAGTGGCCTAGCCAGTCACCAGACCTTAATCCCATTGAAAACTTATGGAGGGAGCTGAAGCTGCGAGTTGCCAAGCGACAGCCCAGAACTCTTAATGATTTAGAGATGATCTGCAAAGAGGAGTGGACCAAAATTCCTCCTGACATGTGTGCAAACCTCATCATCAACTACAGAAGACGTCTGACCGCTGTGCTTGCCAACAAGGGTTTTGCCACCAAGTATTAGGTCTTGTTTGCCAGAGGGATTAAATACTTATTTCCCTCTGCAGAATGCAAATAAATTCATATACTTTCCACAATGTGATTTTCCGGATTTAATTTGTGATGTGCTATCTCTCACTGTTACCAATAACCTACCCTTCAATTATGGGCTGCTCATGTCTTTGTCAGTGGGCAAACTTACAAAATCAGCAAGGGATCAAATACTTATTTCCACCACTGTATGCCTTCTGCATCTTCCAATGATGGAGTCTCAGTTCACTCCTCAAGCAGGACCTCCTGTACTGGTTTCAGGAGGAGTGGACCAACATTACCTCAGCTCAGACGTGCCTTAGTTTTTCTATCGCACAGTTACAACCTGGATTTCACTACAGATGTTTCTTGGAGTCTACATACAAGCTCAAACACTGTCAGGCAGTTCTTGCCACCTTGCCAACGTTTCTTCCTTTATGCACAGTCGAGTCTGTCCCCAGTTGCAGTTGGGGAATGGGAAGTTGTTCCCTTTGCTTTGTAGTTCCAACCAGGGAGCTTCCTTCCAACTGAGTTTGGACATCATAAGAGTCTAGGATGTTTACGGTTCAACTTTTCAACTTTTCACAATGGGAACCTTGCAGTGTGTAATAGTTCTGTCTGGTGGGGAGAGTTTCTAGCCTCCCTGGACCTCAAGGAAACTTACTTTCATACTTTCATATTCCCAGTGCTCCTTGCTGCAGAGGGATCTTAGCAATTTATGACTATGTCATTCAACCTTTCCATGTTGCCGAGGACATTTTTGCAAGGTCATGGTGGTAGTGGCAGCTTTCCTTCGTGAGGATGGATTGCAGGATGCTCCTCAGCAACAGGTGCCAACCCATGTCCGGTTTTACTTTCCCTACCAGATCCAGGATATGGAAATAGGTTCAAGTTATGGGTACAAGGTTTTCTTTCTTGGACATTCCTCATTAGCCCGAGTCCGTATCAGACCACTTCAGGGGTTCCTTCTCTGCTTTGCTCCCCATCTCTTTGATTCCCTTCAAGCCAATTTAGTCTCAATGGGTGATTTCAACACAGCTTTCTGCTAATATTTCAGTTCTCTCTCCCTGGAGGTGGCTATCTGCAGCTTGTAGGCTGCTAGGGTGTGCCGTAGCTGGCGGCAACAGATTTCAGATCCCTTCCAGAAGGCAGAAAGTCGACCGCTTCCTCACTTGCTAGATGTAGAGTCGAGGCCGGCTTAATTGCCAGTTTTCTTCTATGATTTGTTTCGGGCATCAAATAAACAGACGTTTTTGGTGGTCACAGCCTGTCATTTAATGTGGTTGAGTTGCTGGGTGGTGAATGCAGCTTCTAACGATGGCTAATTCAGCTCACTTTTCAGGGCAATTATTGTTTGAGGACTCCATGAAGTTGGTGGAAGACCTGGGTGACTTATAGACTCGGCGTCTTCCTGCGAACATGTCTACAAGTTCTTTTCGGTCGGGTCAGGCTTGCCCTTATCTTTACGACACCAGGGCTATCGTCCTGGGCAGCCTAACTTTCTTTAGCACTCCAGTACAGGCAGGTTCTCAGAACTCCCGACGTCATCCGTTTGAGATCCTCTGGATTTCAACTGTTGACGGGCGCACAGTCCTGTCTTTTCTGCATACGGTGGTTTCTGCCTTTCATCCCATTCCACCTTTTTCTCTTCCCGCTTCTTGAATGTTCACTATATACACCTATACTATTTGGAAGTGACCAGCGAGTTTCATTGGTCAACTCTTTGCTTCTTGCTTTTCTCTGAACCATAGGAAGGTACCATAAGAAGGCTCACCATTTTTAGATTGGCAGATGTGAGCATAGTGGTTTTGATGTCAGGAGGAGCAGACCTTTTGTAGAATAGGCATCAGTGTGAAGCTGAAGAGTCGTTCCACATAAGTGCCATTTTATTCAAAGTCCTTTTAGGGGAGCAGCTGCTCCCCATGCACCCCACCTAGCTACATCTCTGCATAGTGGGGCAGTGCCTGGGATGACCCACTGAGCAGAAGTGACTTCCTACATAGCCTTATGCACTGCTAAAGACTGTAGCAGTCTTCTAGTGCTCACCATTTTAAGATTAGTAGGTGTAGCGGTGGCAGGATCAGAAGCAGACATATTCAGAACCTGGAGAACCTTAGGTATATAGGAAGGTGGCAGCTCCTTACGAAACACCCACACTGCGGTAGGATCATCAGATTCCTGACCTGCTGAGCTGAAATGCTTCCCGGCATACCCTCATGTTGTCCTCTGGCTGGTCACAAGAAAGGGGATCTGGCTTCAAGAGCCGCAGTGGCCGTTGGCTGGGAGAGGCAGTTTCTTCAGCTGGCCTCTGTATGGGACAGTCTCTCCCGTTGCGGGTGGCAGCGCTTTCTTCCAGAGCGCAGTTGACTTTCTTTTCTGTGTCCTGTCTGGCTTCCGTGGCTGCCCTTTGCAGTTCAGCCACTTGGGCCTCTGTCCTGCTGTAGATCGCTTTTGCAGATCGCCCACTTGATCTGCTGTCCTTCCCTTTCCAGGCTTTGCAGGCTTGGTGTGGCAGTGCTAGGCATTCCAGATTTAACGTGAAAGTGCATGTAGCCATGGCCTGTGGATCATTGCTCCAGTCTGCTGAGGTTGTAGTACCCTGCCCCACTTGAGGACTGCTTTGGTACATCCCACAAGTCTCTGGATTGATCTGTGGGACGCTATGGAAGGTAAAATTAGTTCTTACCTGATAATTTTCTTTCCATTAGTCCCAACAGATCAATCCAGAGGCCCGCCCTTTGTTGTTCTGGGTTGAGTATTTTCTTCTAGTTGTCTCAGTTTCATCAGATTCCTTCATTTGATTTTTGACTACAACAACAACAATAACAAAAAAGGCAAAACAAATCAAAACATAAAGGAAACCTTCTGTTACCCTCCCGCAGGAGCGGTTGAGAAGCCTACATGGGCTTTATGCAGGCAGGAGAGGACTTCCTTTTTCGTCTTCTACTGCTTTGGTATTGACAATACTGCACATGACCACATATAGTAAACGTCTGAAGTTCTCTCTATCTCCACCTGCTGGTAGAGGGACATAACCCACAAGTCTGTGGATTGATCTGTTGGGACTGATGGAAGAAAAAATTATCAGGTAAGAACTAATTTTACCCTGAATCAAGGTCCAAGTTATGTCAAAAATATTGTTTTCACCAAAAAAAAACAAGCAGAGTTATCTGTTGACTTTTCACTTTGTCAAAAGGTATTCATTTGTAAGTCATAGTGGGTCTTATTCTATTTAAGGTGCTTTGCATTTCGATATTAATGGGAACTAAGTATGACTATTCAAAATATCTTGTTTCAGATCATGTTCAAAATGAAGAGAATTATGCCCAAGCTCTAGATAAATTTGGAAGTAATTTTTTAAGCCGTGACAACCCTGATCTTGGCACCGCTTTTGTAAAATTTTCATCTCTCACTAAAGAGTTATCTACATTACTGAAGAACTTGGTAAGTAGCTTCAAAGCTATATTACTTTGGTAAAATATATACACTGTGTCTTGAAAAAAGTGAACCCCTTAATTATTGTGCAATAAGAACTGCAAACCTTCACTGAATTAATCAAAATTGTACTTACAGAAAGTGACATCTATTGCAATCAATGTTGTTTTGTTGAAATCTAATCTATTGCTTATATGCTGCACAGATCCCAGCAGGATGTAACTGAGATGTCAAAATAATAAATAATACTACCCAAAAGTTAGAGTTTCTAACACAGTTAATGTCAACCTGAACAGTCTGAATGTTTAAATATGATCTTTTAGTACCGTATCCTTTTTCAACTCTAAGTATTTTAATTAAAACTCAATCTTCTTTTGACAAAATTTTGTTTATCAGTGTACAGTGACATCATGGATGATGTCAGCAAGTAAGTCATGTCAGAAACTGAGATTTGTGACAGCAGTTTGTAAAAATTAAAAATCTCTTAAATGGGATGAGCGATTCCTGTGTAATTTGGCATCAGTTATGCAAATAGTGCACGTAAAATTTTAATTAATTTGGTGCAGATTTGAGGAGGTTATTGCAAAATGTTTAGGGGGCTCACCTTTTTCCAAACACAGTTTACATAGACTGTGCTTTTGGCACCATGATGAAAGCTAACCATGCACTTCTGAAGGCTGGTTGATGCCATAGGCGCCGACTCTGTGGGTGCTGGGGGTGCTCGAGCACCCCCAATATTTCACCCACCAGAAGTTCCTTTCGCCAGCCTAGAATTTTAAAAGTCTCTCCCTCCGAGTTCCAGGGTCCCCCTCCCTCCGAGTTCCAGGGTCCTCAATGTCCCCTCCCTCCCTCTGAGTTCCAGGGTCCACCCTGTCCCCTCCCTCCCTCCGAGTTCCAGGGTCCTCCCCGTCCCCTCCCTCCGAGTTTTAGGGTCCTCCCCCTCCCTCCCTCCCTCTGTTTTTAATCAGCTTTTGAGTTAGACTCCCAGAGCCTCAAGTTACGGCCTTTGGCTCTGTGGTTGAAGTCTCTTTAGGGGACTCCCTACCAGTATCTGAGCCATGACCAGGCCACTTGATGAGCAAGAGAAGAGTTGGCCCAGAGCCTTGACCTACAGACCTTCACTTTGTGTGCTGGGCTGTGTCAGGGCCTGTGGGGCCATGCAGCAGGGGTACCCCCTCCCACAGGTGATCTGGGGGGGGGGGGAGTGTTGGAGGCCAGTACTATTTTTACCCTGACAGGGAATAGTATTTTGGAAAAAAAAAACATAAAAATAGACAAGAATAAGGAGGCAAAATGGCAGACTGAGGCACAGCAATCTTGCCCTGTCTTGTTCAGGCTGGTGGCAAGACTGTTGTAGTTAGACTTAGCACAGCCAATTCTGCCTCTGTGAGAGTTGGGGGTGGGCTGTGCATCTGTAGCTATGTACAATCTTAGAGAAATCTCCAATCTATTGTGACTGAATTTTGGTGGAAATAGTGGCCATTTTTGTCTCCAGACCATGTTTTAGACATGGGGTCCTAAGTGAGTAGGTTTCTCCCATTATGAAAGGGGGGAGGGGTCAGTTGGGGCCTCATCCTCTGCTGGAATTGGTTTCAGGGTGGGGTTGCTGTTGGGGCTTCAGTTTTCAGCCCTTCTGTCTGAGTATCTTAGGCAGGTGCTCCTGAGTCTCCAAGGATAGCCAGCCATCTGGAAACAGTTGAGTTGAGGGGGTCCCTAGGGACCTTTAGTCTGCAAAGTGGCCTTGTTCCCTGGAAGTGACAGGAATTGCTGTCCCGGCCATGATTCCCTATCCTCTGTGGTGGAGGACTTTTGGGGGGTGGATGGAATGTGGTCCCCCCCCCCACCCCCAGACCAGGTTTCTATCCAGGGGGCTCCTCTCTGTAGTCTGAAGAGGCTTCTCCTGACAAGGATTCTGCATCTTAACAGCACATTTGTTTTATCAAGAAGAGTTGTCCTCCCTCATAGACCATGTGTTGGCAGTTTGTGATTCCCTTAGCAGTGGTGGAGTCCACCTCAGAGGAGGACTCTATTTTAGAAGGCCAGAAGGGGTGTCCAGAGGTCCTGAACCTGGTTTTCAAGGGGATGAGATTGATGAACATGCTTTATCCTTTGGGATGACATGGAGAGGTTGTTTGATGTCCCTAAATGGATGCTTGGTGACAGCTGTCACCAAGAAGATTACTATTTTAGTGGAGGGCAGGACAGCTCTTAGAAGAAGATCACAATCATAAGATAAGTTGATTCTTATGAACATCTCTGCCTTTTCAGCATAGGGGGTACAGATAGTGTTCCATTGTAATTGTATTGTCCAGGTAGTTCTACATTGGATATGGTAGCCATTCCTGTTGCAAGACGTTTAGAGTTGGGGCGGTTTTTGTGGTTAAATTATTGTATGACCTCCTTTTGCATCTGTTCATGCTTGTTGGCCTTGGGTGTGGTAGCTGAAAGATAGTTGTGGGGGTGGTGGGGTCGGTAGTGGGAGGGGTAATGTTTTTGTTAGAATTGATTTGTGTTGTGTTTTTGGACAGGGGTTTATTTTATGTTGTTAGAACGAACTCTGGGAGGACAGGAGGTTTGCTGGCTTGGGAGGGGAGAGGAGGGGCGGCCCGGGGGCTGGGGGGGCACCCCATCTATTTTCATAATAAAGAGTTACTCTGTCCAAGAGGGTACATGAGGTGGGACCCTCTTCACTTAGAACCAGGGGTCGCTTCTACATCCCAGCCTCCAGTCTCTGGCTCTCACAGCTGGGATGTTGAGAGCTTAGAATTTGCTTCCTTTGGTGTTTCGGAGGGGTCTCCCGAGTCTTGCTAGCTTCCAGGAAAGATTCCACTTACAGGTGTTACTCTTTTAAATGGAGGTGGTTTGCCATCTGATGTGAGAGCAGGGCCCTAGATTCTGTTACTACACAGACCCTGCTTGAGTACCTTCTACACTTGTCAGAGTCTGGTCTCAAGACCCTCCGTAAGGATTCACCTTAGTGCAATTAGTGTTTATCATCAACGTGTAGAAGGTAAGCCTATCTCTGGACAGTCTTCAGTTGTTCGCTTCATGAGAGGTTTGCTTTTGTCAAAGCCCCCTGTCAAACCTCTACCATTGTCATGGGATCTAAGCCTCATTCTCACCCAGGTGATGAAAGCTCCTTTTGAGCCACTGAATTCCTGCCATCTGAAGTTCTTAAACTGGAAAGTAATTTCCTTGGTGGCTGTTACTTCAGCTCGTAGGGTCAGTAAGCTTCAAGTCTTAGTGGTGGATGCACCTTATACTAAGTTTCATCACAACAGAGTAGTCCTCCGCACATACCCTAAGTTCCTGCCGAAGGTGATGTCGGAATTCCATCTGAACCAGTCGATTGTCTTGCCAACAATTTTTCCTTGATCTTGTGCCCATCCTAACAAATCTAAAACCCTCCTCCCTGCACCAACGTTTCTTCCACGCGTTGAGATTTTTGAGCTCTGCCTGTTTCTTTGGCACTGCGGGTGGAATGGGGAACATTTCTGAAAATGGTACCCTGGATGATCTGGATTTCATCTTTCTACCAAAGAGCCCAAATTTGGCTTTCAGATGCTGCCTCCCATATTTTCCTGTCATCGGTACCCACATGTATCAAGACAGCCAGCTCTTCCCCAGGACTATCTAAAATCCTATCTAGGTGATGCGTGAGGTCCGCACCTTCTCACCAGGTAGGTAAGTGACCAGGCGATCCTCATGTCCACCCGCCATCCAGACATCTACATGCCTAATAATCGAATCACCAACTACAACAGCCGTCCTAACCATTCCCTCCAGGGCAGAAACTCCTGGAGACACATCCTTGGTACGAGAGGATATTGCATCCCCTGGTGTGCTGGTTCTGGATACAGGATTATTTCCAACTTCACCATATTGATGCTCTCTATTTAGGAGGCCTCCCCCCCCAAAGCAGCACAGGGGCTGCCAGACTGGAGGTGGGACTTCCCTACAGCCTCCCTGTAGGCCTCCTCTATGTAGCTTTCTGTTTCCCTCAGCTCCTCCAAGTCTACTTCTTTAGCTTCAAGTGAATGAGCTCGTTCTCTGAGAGCTAGTTGGTATTTATTTTATTTTGTACTTTTGACATACCTATGGAGATTTAATTTTGGGATTCAGAAGTCACCCAGTGGAAGAAATACAACTTTATCCCTGCTATAAGTGACATTGTTTTATAAAAAAAAAAAATGTAGACATTATATGCAAGTTGAGATCAAGTAATACTACTTCCTTTCCCTTGTTCTTGAGTAGAAGAATTAAAATTGCTGTTTCTGCTTACCTAATGTATCTTCTGCAGAAGCATAAAACCCACGTAGTTAAAGTTTCTAGTTCTAAACTCACAGAAACTTTAAAAAAAATTATGAAAATGTTAAAGGTACTTAGCTGATTTGGATTATTTAGGATTTTTGAGAACTTAGCTAATTTTTAGAAAGAACCCTGAAAGAAAATTATGTGAAATTAAAGCTTAGCAGATTGTTGGTACATGTAGTTTGAAAGAATAAAAAATATAATAAATCAGTTAAACCATTTTTGAATTCTCTCTGCTTAAAACAACTTAGTATGAAAATAATCTTTAATGAAAATTATTTCTCTGAAGAAAATATGAACCTGAAAATAAGATCTTGAGAAATCCTTTTCTGGTGGGGAAAATGTGGCCTAGGCGTGGTTTACAGTAAGGCAAATATTTTGGCATCCTTTTAATTGATACTATGCTATATTTCTTTGACATAATGGTTTCCAAATGTTTCTTATAGTCAGCTAATGGCCTTTCTATTCATGCTGTAGGAATATTTTTTTCCTCCCTTCTTTCCAGTATTCTTCTAACCCAGAAATGTTCTTAAGTCTCTTTACGTGCACTACATGTGATCTCCCCACAAATTTTCAATAATTTGAAAGTCTGGGGACACTGAAGGCCATGTGAAAACATTCACCTTTCCTTTTTGTATGTGCTTTAGCATTGTCTTAAATATTAGGGCTGTTCACTGATTAAAAGTTGTAATCGCATGATTAAGCGCGATCAAACTTTTTAACTCGCGTAATTGATCGCAGAAGGTGTCCCCCTCATACTTTCACCTTTATAGTGCAAAATATAGACTGCAGATGTCGATTCTCAAAACTAACATATATTGTACTTCAGTTTTCTAAACTGAAAAATAAAATCATTTTTTGTACCTTTATTGTTTAGTGATTTTATTTTTCTAATCATCTTATCCTGTCTCTGGTTCTGTTCCTCTGTATATGCTCTGAACTCTATTTTCAGGACCTCCTCTATCCTCACTATTTCTTTTCTCTTCTTCACTTCTTCCCCTATAACATCTTTCACATTCAACTTTATGCCATTTTTCTTACTTCTTATAGGAGAGAGCAGCCTGATGTGATTAATCAAGTTAAAACTATTAGCGCAAGGAAAAAAAAAAAACAACCAAAAACCCTACCACGATTAATCTCGATTAATTGCGTTAAGTGAATAGCCCTACAAAATATCCAAGTTCTTTTCACCTTTGTTTTCTTCACTGATGGTGGATGTTACCCATACAATAATTTAATTGCTACTTACTGCCATACATTCCCCAAAGCATGATAGATCTTCCCTTAACAATGGTCAGTGCTTTTTTCTTCTGACGCTTCACCCTTGTTCCTCCAATTGTACCTTTTGTGGCTGTAGCTGAATAGTTCAGTTTCTTATCCTAATAGAGTAGTCCAGACTGATGGGTTATCTCCCCCTATTAGCAGATGGAGATATAGACTTGAAGATTCCGATAACATTATCAGTATAGCATAACAGCTAGAAATAATCCAGTATTTCTGCTCCCAGCAGATAGTGCAGGTTAGACTAGTGCAGCAGGATATTTCTTCTGAGTAGACCTGTTTCCCGATGGTGCAGTCCATGACCTGCAGTCCTTGAAGTTGAGCCATGGCATGGGTGTCACTCCTTTGTGTGGTGAAGCTTGGAATTGTTTGGCCCTCTGTGGCCCAGAGCTCTAGCTCATGTGCTTCACTTGTGAAGCCAGTCGGCGTGGACCCCAAAGGGTCTCATCTGGCAGGGGCGAGTAGCTTCCCTTACCCCCTCCCCACTCTTATTATCTCTCAGGTCTCAGGGGCTGCTCTTGCAGAGTTTTAAAAAAGTTTTTTTTTTTTTTTTTTGGATTGAGCAAGGAGTCTCTTTTTCTTTCAGCAGTTGTCTGCCCACTTAGGTTTTTGATTTTTTTTTTAAAGTAGCTCTGGTAATTTTATAGGAGTTTTTCTCTACCTTGTTAAGCTAATTGAGCAGGCAAGCAACTGCTCAGTAGGGCAGGTCTATCTGTGCAAGGCTCCAGGAAAAGTTCTAATCGATTTAAAGATCTTTTCTTCAGGGTTGGCTGCAGCAGCTGTTCATATTGGGAGACAGGTGCTGCAAAATATGTGGGAGCTGATGCACGAGTAGCACAGCCGGCTCTTACTGCCCTGTTTTTGTTCCTTGAGTTGGGGATTGTGGGTTCAGCCTGACCTAGGCCACTTCCTTATTATATTTAGCTTTAGGACCCTATGAGACTAAGAGCTTCATGGTCTCTCTTCCCCACCTGGTGGGGGAAAACTAGTGGGTGCTGATTTGGATCTGATATGCTACAAGCCCTCACAGACTGTTTTAAGAGACTTCTGGGAGAGTTCAAAGATTGGACTTCTGGTCCTTCAGGGATCCCCCCTGAGTCCCAAGATCCTCAAGGGGTCTCAGTCTGAGCTAGAGGCCCCGTCCAGACTTACAAGTAGGCCATGTTTCCTAATGGTGGTTCAGATCCTGAGAGGCTTAATTTCCCCATCCTCTGAGAAGGACATGTGGGATGAGGAGGACATAGATGACAGGAATCCCCTCATAGACAAGTGTCCCTGGACTAGATGGAGTGGTTCCTAGACTAGGATTAGGATTTCTCCTGTGGTGAGACTTTTCTGTAAGGTGGAGCTTGCTTCCTTACTCAGCCAGGTTTCCTCAGCTCTCTGCATTTCTACCCTTGCATGGGAAGAGCCTGCAGATGGGGATCCCATTCTGGAGGGCCTCCACAGAGCTTCAAGGGCCTTCCAGATTCATTATGCCCTCTTCTAGATAGAGTTGCTGGGTGGGATTCCTTGGAGCTCTCAGCTCATGGGTTGGTTTTATACCCTCTTGCAGAAGAATCTTGATAGTTTTTGCCCCCTCCCTAGAGTGGATGTTCTGATGACAACAGTCACTAAGAAGACTACAATCCTATTGGAGGGTGGTTCAGTCCTTAAGGATCCCCATGACCACAGGGTAGTGTTGTTTAACAAGCTTTCAGTGCTTCATCTCTTGGCTAGGGCACTCTTGTGTAGGCTGCAGCAGTTTTCTGTCTCACTGGGGGTAGCGTGGCTGGAGTCTAGGTTAGCCTTTCTACCCTTTGACTTCATGCATATCGTTATTTATTTATTTATTACAGTATTTATATCACACAATTGTCCAAATTGCTTTGGTTCAATGTAGCTTACAAAATTTAAGATAAGACATCATTTCCATTGAGATAGTAGAAGGAAACAGGAATTGGGTTAACATCATTCAGCTTCAGTTACTGGTTCTCGGGGTAAGATTTCCTAAAGGGAAATATTTTTAGATGTTTGTAGAACCCTAAGTAATAGTTTATTTATCTTCTGTTTGGGTAGTGCGTTCTACCATCTGGTGCCTTGATATGAAAAGCCTGCAGAATACACCAGCTCGTATAAGAGTTTCTGACAGCTTGGGTAATGAAGATTCTTGCTTCATGGTTCGTGTTTCTCAATGGTAATTTGATTGGTCCTTCATGTAATCTGGAGCTGTGCCAAAAAGAATTTGATAAATCAGAGTGCATAGCATGAATGTTATTCATGCTTTTATTGGAAGCCAATGGAGTGCCTGTAAGAGAGGACTTGCCCTGTCGAAGCGTGACTTTCTAAAGATTAGTCTAGCAGTTGTATTTTGTGCCGTTTGCAGTTTTGTCAGAATTAGTTTATTGCATCTGGCATAGACCCCGTTGCAGTAGTTGGCATGAGTAAGGACTATAGACTGCACTAGCATGTGAAAAACTTCCTTAGGGAAGTATCCCTTTATTCTCCTTAGTTTCCACATCATTTGGAACATTTTAGATGATGCGTTTCCTGCCAGTTTTTCAAAGCTTAATTTTTAAAGTTTTTCAATAGTTAATTCTTAAAACCTTTAGTTGATTCAGGAGAGGATGTGCAACTCTCTCTATTGTAATGTTAGAGTATGTGACATTTGCAATACAGGGATGTAACTAGTAGAAACTTTATTTTTTCCCTGTTCAGTTTTAACTTAAATGATGGAGGAGTGTGGTAGCCGTGTTAGTCCACTCTTAAGGTTATCAATAGAAATCAAACAAAATAAAACATAGAAAAGAAAATAAGATGATACCTTTTTTATTGGACATAACTTAATACATTTCTTGATTAGCTTTCGAAGGTTGCCCTTCTTCGTCAGATCGGAAATAAGCAAATGTGCTAGCTGACAGTGTATATAAGTGAAAACATTCAAGCATTACTATGACAGTCTGACAGGGTGGGAGGATGGGGATGGGTAGGAGGTATGCATGGGGAGATCAAAGCATATCATTGATATTCTAACAGGATGGGTGTGGATAGGGGTGGGGTGATCAACAGAGACATACAGCTTTATGGTTTATAATGGGCTAGGAACCCCAGATCCTTGTTAAGTCCTTTCTGTTGGGTGTTAAAATATTCAATCATTCTGACTTCAAAGGTCTTACGTTCTTGTATGGTTTTAAAGTTACCTTTCAGGATTCTCACTGTGAAGTCACTGGTACAGTGTCCTGGTCCTGTAAAATGTATACAGTACGCTGAAATCTTCTGTCCAGTGTGTGGCAGCGGCCAAAAAAAGCAAACAGGATGCTAGGAATTTTTCTGGCCTTGTCCCTTTTTTGTGGCACCATCGAGTTGTTTGATTTGGCTGCAGAGGTTTTCCCTTCCATATTCACAAAAGTTCCCAGTGACTTTAAGTGCTGTACGTGGTGCAGTTGGACCATCTCTGGTAAGGACACCCATTCTTGGTTTCTTCAGTGTAGAGGCCTGATCATAGCGCTGCTTAACTGTGTCCTCTGTCTTCGTATGAAGAAATGGGACCAGTTAGCGGGAGAGGCTCAATGAGAGAGGATTTTTGGAGCCAGGTCTGATTCCTTGGCATTGGCGTCAAGTTCGGTGGTGTCGGCATTGACGCCGGGTATTGCACTGGCATTGGGGAGTTGGTACATATGGCTGCTAGACCTCTAGACACTGGGAGTAGTGGTGCATCGAGTGGGTCTCTATCTGCCTCGATGCTGACTGCTGTGCAGGGCCTCCAGGACTGGCCAATGTCGGACCTGACCCCGAGGCAATGTGAGGAATTGATGTCATCCTCGGCACCAAGGAGACTCAATGATCGATTTCAGGCGCAGGCCAAAAGTCATCGACATCAATTGCCCTTGACACACAGTGCCAGGAGCTCTGAGGCATTGAGGGATTTGGCACCCGAGGAGCACTCATGGGAATCAGAGGAGGATCTATAGTAGTTTTCAGAGGATGAGTCTTTCTTTTCCCTCTTTTGTGAAGGAAATGCCAGCTGCCATTTCATTTCCTTTGAAGGAGGAGGAGGAGCCCAGGGCCAGGATGCTTGAAGTTTTGGACTAGGAGTCTCCTCCTAGAGAGGCTGTGACTTAAGCTCTTTTTTTTTTTTTTTTTTTTTTTTTTAAGCTCTTCTTGAGGTACTGCACGAGGATCTCATTTGGAATTGGGACTCCCCTCTGTCTGTCCCAGTATTGCCCAGTAAGAAGGCTACATTGTGCTGGATCCGCAGCACACCAGGCTTTTATAAGCCCCAGTTGCCTCATCATTCCATGGTGGTGGAATCCACTCTCAAAAGAGCCTGGAGTTCTAGATGCTATGTTCCTGCGCCCCCAGATAGAGAAGCTAGGACCTTGGACTCTTTCGACAGGAAGATGTCCTAGCTTCTGTGCTCGTGTCACATATTCAGTCATAGCTCTTCATGAGTGTCTGCTTGCAAGACTTGGTGCACAAGATGTTGGACTTGGCTGGCTCCCTCCCACTGGAGCAGGCTGAGTCGCTGCGCAAGTTGGCCAAGCATCATAAAGCGTGTCATAATTTCTTGGCAGGGGCATACATGACACTTTTGATGTAGTATTAGGGATCTCTGCCCAAAGTATAGCAATGCACAGACTTTCATGGCTGTGTGTTTCTGATTTGGAGCCGGCGGTTCAACAGAGGTTGGCGAATGCCCCGTGCCTGGGGAATAATCTTGTTGGAGAGAAGGATGAGATGGTCGCTTACCAAATCAAAATACATACTGATACCATTTCTTCTCTCTCCCACTGGGTGCCTTCTTCATCTGCCTCCTCATCTAGGCCGTCTTTTGGCAACTCAAGATGGGGTGCATACTACTCTCAGAGGCGTAGGCATGCCGCCTCTTCTCACCATGCTGCTCAGACTCAGCCCCAGCACGCTTGTTCCCATCATCAGCATGCACCTAAAGCCCCTACTGCTCCCCAGTCAAAGGGGATGAGCTTTTGACTGACTCCAGCAGAGGATAGCTGTGGTCAAAGTGTCCGTCCCAGACAACTTGCCGTTTGGGAGGAGACTGAAGTTTTTCCACGAAAGGTGGCCTCTTATAACATCTGACCAGTGGTTTCTCCAAGTAGTCAATCTCGGATATGCCCTAAATTGGCATCAGAAACCTGCAAATTGCCTACTGAAAGCTCATTACTTCAGCTCTGAGAATGAGCAGGGACTTGCAGAGGACCTCTCAGCCCTTCTAAAGGTCCATTTGTTTGTGCCTGTTTCACCAGGGGAGAGAGGGTGGGAATTGTATTCTAGGTACTTCCTTGTGCAAAAGAAGACTGGGGGATGCGTCCCACACTAGACCTAAGGGCCCTAAACAAATTCCTGGTCAAAGAAAAGTTCAGCATAGTTTCCCTGGGCACCCTTTTCCCCATGATTCAGGCAAATGATTGGCTATGCTCTCTGGACTTAAAGGATGCATATACACACATTCTGATACTTCCAGCCCACCGGAAGTATCTCCGGTTTCAGCTGGGAACACATCTGTTATGATTGGGGTCAGAACCCCTCTCAAACTTACCTTTTTCCTGGTGGTCAGCTTAGCTGGCTTCTGTTTCTTTTGTTTGTCCTTTCTGAGCAGCTGGTTCTCTCTCTCTGTGCTGGCAGCTTCCAGCAGCATGACTCTAATTGTTTCACTTTACCACAGCTGTGTGGGTGGACTGAGATAGCTCTACCTCTCTTTGGGTGTACTGGCTTCAAGTGCTTCACGGTTTTGCATTGGTGTGGGTTGGGCCTCTCTGGGTCAGTGTGCTGTTGCCTGGGGCTAGGGAATGTGACATCATCAGGGAGGGCCTTGATAAGGAAGTGGTGTTGTTTCCTTCAGAGCCTTTGCAACGGTGGTGTTTGCTTTAGGTAGGGTGGTGCAGTGTGCACTTCTGACTTTGTGTCTAGTTTCCCTGCTTGCTTTTGCTAAGGTCCAGGTTAGTGTTAGTGCAGTGTGCACTGGTGACTGTGTGTTTAGCTTTCCTGCTTTTCCCTTATGGTTCCCCTGCTTTTCCCTCTTGGTTTTGGATTATTGCTGTGTGTAGGGCTTTGGAAGCTCCGTTGCTGATAGAAGTACTTCAGGCTTTGGTGTTGTTAGGAACACTGCAGAGTTTGCTGTTAGAAGTACTTCTGGTGTGTGTGCTATTGGGAGCATTGCAGTCTTTGCTGTTGGTGTTTGGTGCTTTAGAAGCACTTTTGGCTTATGTGTTAGCTTCCCTGCTTTTTCCTTGTGGCTCCCCTGTCTTCCCTTTTAGTGCTAGGAGCTCTTCTGGTTGCTTGCCAGAGTAGTGCTTAGGAAGCTTGGTAGTTTTGTGTTTAGCTTATTAGTGTAGAGCTCTGCTTGTAGCTTGGTGCTTAGTAGCACCTGTGTTAGCTTTGTGTTTAGTTCCCTGCTCTGTTAGTTTAGGGTTTAGGAAGTCCCTTTCTTGAGCAGGGCTTAGGAGCTCCTGTTTAGTATAGGGCTTAGGAAGTCCTTTTGTCAGTTTACTGTTAGGAACACTCCTGCTGGTTTAGGGCTTGGGAGCACGTAGATCAGTTTAGGTTTAGGAGCACTTCTGTTTCCAGTCCTGGTCCCTGTGTCATCCGGTATCCAGTAAGTCCTGCCGGCTACTCGAACCCAGGAGCTCAACTCCTGGGGGGCTTAGTAGCTAAGCGCAGGTGAAGCTGTGCGGACCAGGCCAGTGTGCTCCGGTCCAGTGTGTTACGGTCCGGTGTGTGTTCCAGTCTGGTGCGCTCCAGTCCAGTGTGTTCCAGTCCGGTGTGTGTTCCAGTCCTGTGTCCTCCAGTCCGGGGGATTGCAATCCAGTGTTCCAGTTCTGTGTCCTCCAGTCTGGGGGATTCCAGTCCATGTGTTCCGGTTCGCTGGGCAGTGCCTGCAGTCCCTGCCGGTGTGCTTACCCAGTGTTGGTTGGTGGGTTTTGCCTGCTGCTGTCGCTCCTCGGCAGCAGCCCAAGGGCTCACGTTTGCTCCAGAGCCCGGCCCCGCGGGCTCTGAACCTGAGAACCTGACAACATCATTTCCAGTACCGCGTGTTGCCCTTTGGCCTCGCATCAGCTCCCAGGGTATTTACTGGATGTCTAGCAGTAGTTGCAGCGTTGCTACACAGACTGGAAGTCCATGTTTTTCCTTATCTCGATGGTTGGCTGCTGAGGAGCATGTCAGAGGGCGATGCTGGGGAGTCTATGCAGAGGATTATTCGGGTGCTCGAGCTACTGGAGTTCATTTTAAACTACCCCAAGTCCAATCTTTGCCCTGCCCAGCAATTGGAATTCATTGGAGCCCTGCTCGATATGCAGCAGGTTCGAACCTTCCTCCTGGAGCTGAGAGCAGACACCTAGTCGCATTGGCTTCTCAGGTTCAAGCCTCTTAGCAGGTTATAGCTTGATAAATGTTGAGGTTCATGGCTAAATAGCATCCACAGTCTATGTGACACCCATGACACGTCTTCACATGAGAGTTGTCTAATGGACCCTGGCCTTTCAGTGTTGCCAAGCCACGGGAGGTCTGGAAAATGTCATCCGAGTGTCCCCAGAGCTTGCTGGCTGTCTGTTGTGGTGGACCATTTGATCCATTTAGTTTGACTCTAGGACTTCCTTTCCAAATTCCTCAGCCACAAAAAGTGCTGACAGATGCATCTCTCCTTGGTCAGAGCTCAAGTAGATGGGCTCCACATTCAAGGTACATGGTCCACCCAGGAAACAGATTTCCAGATCAATCTCCTGGAACTTCGGTCAATATGGAACACACTAAAGGCTTTCACAGATTGGCTGTCTCACCAAATTGTACTCATTCAAATGGACAATCAGGTTGCCATGTATTACACCTACAAGCAGGGGTGCACCGGATCACTCCTTCTGTCAGGAGGCCATCTGGATGTGTTGTTCGGCTTGTCAGCATGGCATGTTCCTTCGAGCCAGTTATCTGGTAGGCAAAAACCACAGCCTGGCTGACAGACTGAGCAGGGTTATTCAATCTCACATGTGGTCTCTCAATGTGGGCATTGTCCAGGAGATTTTCCGAGTGTGGGGTACCCTCTCAGTGGATCTCTTTGCTACTGAACTCAATCTCAAGGTCTCCTCTGTTTAGTTCCAGGCTTCAGGCCTACAAAAGACTAGCGCCAGATGCCTTCCTCCTTCATTGGGGGACCGGTGTTCTGTTCCCGTATCCTCCCATACCTCTTATGGAGAAGACTTTGCTGAAACTCAAGCAAGACCAAGGGACCATGATTCTGATTACCCCTTATTGGCCTCTTCAGATCTGGTTCCCTCTTCTTCTGGAATTATCCTCTGGAAGACCGTGAACATTAGAATGTTTTCCGACTCTCATCATGCAGAACGAGGGATCTCTTCTACATCCCAACCTTCAGTCTCTGGCCCTCACAGCCTGAATGTTGAGTGCCTAGAATTTTCTTCCTTGGGTCTTCCAGAAGATGTCTCCCGGGTCTTGCTGGCTTCCAGGAAAGATTCCACTAAGGAGCGTCACTCTTTCAAGTGGAGGAGGTTTGCCATCTGTTGTAAGGGCAAGGCCCTAGATCCCCTTTCTTGCTCTACATAGACCCTGCTTGAATACTTTCTACACCTTTCTGAATCTGGTCTCAAGACCAACTTAATAAAGGTTCACCTTAGTGCAATTAATGCTTGTCATCAACATGCCTCTAGTTGTTCACTTCATTAGAGGTTTGCTTTTATCAAAACTCCCTGCCATTCATCCTCCAGTGTCATGGGGCCTCAACGTCGTTCTCACCCAGCTGGTGAAAGCTCTTTTTGAGCCGCTGGATTCCTGCCATCTGAAGTACTTGACGTGGAAGATCATTTTCTTGGTGGCTGTTATTTCAGCTTGTAGTTTCTGTGAGCTCAAGCCTTATTAGTAGATACACCTTATACTAAGTTTCATCCCAACAGAGTAGTCCTCCTCACTCACCCTAAGTTCCTGCCAAAGGTGGTGTCAAAGTTCCAACTGAACCAGTCGATTGTCCTGCCAACATTCTTTCCCTGACCTCATGTCCATCCTAGCGAAAGCAGCTTGCACACCTTTGATTGCAAGAGAGCATTGGCCTACTACATGGAGTGGACCAGGCCTCTTAGACTGCCCAGATTTTTGTTTCTTTAATCCTAACAGGGTGGGGGTTGCCATCGAGAAACACACAACTTTTAATTGGCTGGCAGATTTCATTTGTTTCGCTTATGCCCAGGCTGGGTTGACCCTGGAGGATCATGTCAAGGCTCACAATGTCAGAGCCATGGCTGCGTCTATAGACCACTTGCGGTCAGCCTCCGTTGAATTAATTTGCAAGGCTGTGACCTGTTCTTCAGTCCACACATTTACATCCCGCTACTGCCTTGAGCGGGATACCCGATGCGACAGTCTGTTCTTCCACACTGTTTTGCATAATCTGGGGTCTAGAGTCCAACTCCACCCCCCTAGGCCCATTTAATTTTGTTCCAGGCTTCTCTCTCACTCATTTTGTATATAGGTCTCATGTTAATCTGAGTACTGTCCTCGCCATTGCGAGGCCCAATTGACCAGTGTTTGTTGCTTTTGGTGAGCCTATATGCTAGGGATACCCCAGTTGTGATAATTATGGCCTGCTTGTCCTCAGAGAAAACGAAGATGCTTACTTAGTAAAAGGGGTGCGTAAAAGTTTGGTCTTTGTATTTTCATATGTGAGTGTTATTGCATTATACATTAATTACGTTTTGTCATAATGTTTGTTTTTATGCTGTTCATATTTGTTTTAATGATTTTTGGATTATGTTTGATTGTTTATCTTCTTGAGTACGGGCTCACTTGTTGAAGGACACGACCCAAATTGAAATTAAACTGAACTAAACTTTATGGGTTCATTGAAGCATTCAGTCTGAACAGTGCCTAAACTTGCACACAGCTAAAATGGCAGTGAGACATTACTTTCTAGATGCATTTAGGTGTAGAAAGTATCTGTTGCCAACCTCATGTCTGTCTGTCTAGCTGGATGTACAGTAAGTATCCGAGGCCTTCTCTATGAATGAATTTGGCTAAAATTTGATCAGAAACCCTGCCAAAATTTTCAGCTGCGTCCATGTAAAGCACCTCAAATAATTACGCTGGGAGAGTGTGAGTTTGTCTGAAATTGCATGAAGTGTATTGTTGTGTCACTGTTTAAATAGATATGTGCAGTTTTTAAAATAGTTATGTATAAAGTAATTTGAAGAATCCTTAGATTTGTTCAATGCATTTTTTTTTAAATTTTCATTAGCTGCAAGGTTTAAGCCACAATGTTATTTTCACCTTGGATTCTTTGCTGAAAGGAGACCTAAAAGGAGTCAAAGGGGTAAGTGTTCCAAAATTTTGAGTTACTTTTTTAATAGTTTATCTGAATTTAGTAGACTGGGAAAATTCCAGAGTGAGAATTGGTTTCATTTTAGAAAACTAATTTGGAACTTTTTTATGGTTTACTGTGCATTAACTGCCGGATTCTGTATATAGCGCCTTAATTTCCGTGTGGATATTGAAGCATATTCTATAACAGTGCTCGTAATTTAACTGGTTAACTAATCAGCGCTGTCAATTGGATGTTAAGCAATTATCAGCACTAATTGGCATTAATTAAGATTTAAGTGCACAATTCTCTAAACGTATTCTGCAACGTGGTGCACGTAAATTCTAAGTCCCATAGTTGAAAAGGGGACATTGCGTGGGTGTTTAGAAAATATATGCGCGTTGTTATAGAATTAACCCAGTCTGCGCCTAATTTAGTCGTTGGGATTTACACCAAGTAAAACGTGGCATAAATAGCAACAACTAAATTTAGTCGCGTGGAGTGGCGCTTGACATATTCTATATACCATGCAGAAATTTAAGCCTACTCTATAAAATTTAGGCGCACTTTAGAGAATACGCCTAGGTGTATTTTTTTCCCACACAGAATTTTCAGGCACCATATATAGAATCTAGCCCTAAAGGGGAAAGTTCTTAGCAGAGCACCTATGTGAAATGACTGAAAAGGTGTCTATTATATCCCTGTTTTATAATAACATTGACATCTATATGCCATTAAAAAAGAGCTTGTGCAATGCCCCCTCTAGTGTTCAGTTTTGCAAATCCACAAAAAAAAATCCCTAGACATAATGTAACTTTTCATGTGTATACCTATCACTTGTGAAATTATTTTATTTCTGAACTTCATTAAAAATCATTCTGTATGATTTATAATAAAACTAGTAAAAAAAAAAGGCCTGTTTCTGTTTTAAAGGAAACGAGCACTAGAAAGGTTTTCCTTGGAGTGTGTATGTTTGAAAGAGTGTGAATGTGCGAGTGTGTGTGTGACAGAGAGAGAGTGAGACTGGGTGCGAGTGTGTGTGTGAGAATGAGAGTATGTGCCAGGGTCCCCCCTCTCTCCCAGTTCCAGGGTCATCCCCCCACCGGTATGTCTCCCATTTGCAGGGGTGTCCCCCCCCTCCCTCCCTTCCTTCCTTCCTCCCAGTTGCAGGGTCCCCCCTCCTCCCATCCTCCCTTTTTCCCAGTTGCAGGGTCCCCCCCTCCATCCCTTCCTCCTTTTTTCCCAGTTGCAGGGTCCCCCCCTCCATCCCTTCCTCCTTTTTTCCCAGTTGCAGGGTCCCCCCTCCCAGTTGCAGGGTCTGTGTGTCTCCCCCCTCCTTTTGTCCAGTGGAAACAGCTGTAAAAACGGAAATGAGAAGCAGCTCCTAGTTTTCCTTTTTTTTTGAGTGTATAGGAATGACGGCTGCTTTGGGGAGTGGAATCAGAGATTAACCAGTGGGCTTCCTTGCTTACCATAGACTTGCTTTGTTCACTTCCACTCCTGTCTATTGAACGTTCTGCAGCATGTCATAGCAGCCAATCAGTGGCACTTAAGGAATGACATCACTTTTATCTACTCCACGTTCCTTTTCCACAGTTCCAGGCAGCCTCAGAACGTTGGAGGATTATTATATAGGATATATAGTAGAATAAAAACAGAGAATAACTAATGGAAAAAGTACTCAATATGAAAGCAGATCATTAACTGTAAAAATTAATCTGGAAAAAGGAACGCTTTAAATTTGTTCCAGAAGGTTAGGAAATTGAGCTCATTCCTTAGCTTTAAGAGTGATTTGTTCTACATAGCAGGAACTGTATCAGAAAAATCTTGGTCTCCAGTGGAGGAGTAGCCTAGTGGTTAGTGCAGAGGACTTTGATCCTGGGGAACTGGGTTCAATTCCCACTGCAGCTCCTTGTGACTCTGGGCAAGTCACTTAACTCTCCCTTGGCCCAGGTACAAATAAGTACCTGTCTATACTATGTAAACGGCTTTGAAAGTAGTTGCAATCTTCATTCCCTTTCCCTAAATGATTCCTTAGGGATATGATAATTTGACCATTAAGATGACAGAGAATTTTGACCACTATCCACAAACATCAGGGCCTGTTTCTGAAGAATTTAGTACCATAAAAAGCTATCACTCAATCAGAATTCAACAATAAATGTCCACGATTAAGCATTCAGTTGTCTTCTTTGGTTTAAGTCCCAGAAGAACATTTATCTTGATATTGTTTATCATCACGGTACTATGTAAGCCTCATTGAGCCTGCAAATAGGTGGGAAAATGTGGGATACAAATGCAACAAATAAAATAAGCAAAGGTAGCCAAAAGCTCAGACCAACCCTTCGTAGGATTGTAGAAATGCATTGAAGTGATAATAGGCCGTACTCTTGAGGAACTTGCAAGTCAAACTTAGATTAGAAAGTTTGCCTTAAGATCTAATCTTAATGGTCCTTTTTGTTAAAAATAACTTAAGCCAAGCCGACTCCTTTTTACCTAGACCCATCTGCTCACACCTGAGCATTAGAAGTTTACAGTCACCTGTTCAAAAGATGATGAAAGATCCAGGTACACCAGCAGAACAGTTCATTTTTATCTAAGCTTTGATAGATGTTATACAGTATGGCTGTTAGAGAAAGGACTCTGTACTAGAGTACCTCCTGAAGTCTGCTTGTCCATTATCTAGAGCATTTATAAAGTAAAAGAAGAAAGGAAAAAGAGCAAAAGAACAACTACATTTGCCAATAGGAAAGGTGAGGAAAAAGCTGAGAGAAAAGGAGAGGACCAGCCCCTGGGAAAATCCTACAAAATCACCTATAAAGGAAGGTGAAAATGCTATCAACAAAAGGCATCATTATACAAAAAGGTTTTCAAAGCAGCCTTAAATCTCTCTCTCGGTGCAACCGGATCACCTCAGGTACCGATACCCATTCTTGGTATATCCAGTGCTTTGGGCCTGACCACAGCCCAGCTTCTTGTGCTCTGTGTCTTCATATGAAGAAGCGGACCCAAGTAGCTCGAGAAGCCCAGTGTGAGAAACTTTTTGGGGCTCGGTCCGGTCCCTCGACGTCAGCATTGACATCGAGGGAAGCATTGACATCAGGAGCAGAGGTAATGGCTGCTGAGAGACCAAGTTGCGCTGAGAGTTGTGAGGTGTCGAGTGGGTCTCCACCTGTCTCGAGGCCTCCTGCTATGCAGGACTTGAGGATTCGGCGTTGTCCTCATTGGCACCTGAGAAGAGTTGGCGCCGAGAAGACCGCTCCCCCTCCATACAGGAGGTGCCGATGCGTCGGTCTCTTGGCAGCCCGGTACCTGACCCTGAACCTCAACAGGTTCTGCCTCCGCTTGCTCCATCAGCCCCACAATCTTCTCAGATGGCGGCTCTCGACGAGCGCATCCAGGCCCTGCTTCCAGAACTTCTGGATGGATTGCTGCGTCAGTCTGCTTCGGTGTCGGGGGTGCTTGTTCCTTCCGCGCAGCCTGATGCAGCGGTGTCTGGCCCTTCACCTGCGGTGAGGTCCCCGTAAGCGGCACCGGTGTCGGCTGCCACCTAGGTCGACTCCCCTTCGACGTCGGTAGAGGAAGCTTCACCGCATTCCATGCAGGCGTTGGCTTCTCAACATCTCCATTGAGGACGTTGATCCTCAGCGCCGAGGCAGGCTCAATCTCAGAGTTCCCTTAGGGAAGTGCTTTCCGATACTGAAGAGGAGCATTCGTAGGAGTCAGAGGAAGATCCCAGATACTTTTCCTCTGATGAATCTTTTGGGATTCCCTCTGAATCTTCTCTTCCACCTGAAAGAAGACTGTCTCCTCCTGAGAGTCATTTTTACATCTTTTGGTCGGGAAATGGCTACTGCTATTCCATTCCTTATGGAAGTGGAGGATGAGCCCAGGGCTGAGATGCTCGAGGTCCTGGATTATCCCTCTCCACCTAAGGAGGCTGTGATGGCTCCTTTGCAAAAGGTACTCAAGGAAGTCCTTATGCGAAACTGGTCGTTCCCTCTGTCTGCTCCCGTGATCCCGAAGAAGACTTATTCTCATTATTGGATCCACGGTGAACCTGGGTTGATGAAGTCTCAGTTACCACACAATTCCATGGGGGTGGACTCCACCCTCAAAAGAGCCAAGAGTACTTAGAGACTATGCCTTGGCTCCTCCAGGCAGAGAAGCTAGGACCTTGGACTCTTTTGGGTGAAAGACTTATCAGGCTGCTATGCTTGCTGCCTGTATCCAATCTTACCAGCTTTACACGAGCGTTCACTTGTGGAACTTGGTGAGGCAGCTGTCTTCCTTGGTCGATGCCCTCCCTCCGGAGCAGGCCGAACCTTTTCACCAGGTGGTCAGGCAGCAGAAGGGGCACTTATGACACTTTTGATGTGGCATCCAGAATCTCTGCCCAAGGTATAGCGATGCGCAGGATCTCATGGCTGCGTGTCTCTGACCTGTTTCATTCGGTCCAGCAGAGGATGGCGGATGTACCTTGCCGGGGGGATAATCTTTTTGGAGAGAAGGTGGAAGATCTGAAATCACACAGATGCTATGGCTTCTCTCTCCCACCGGGCGCCTTCTGCTACAGCCTCCTCAACCAGGAGGTTTGGTTTTTTTTTTTTTTGGGGGGGGGGGGGCGCAGAGTGTTCCCTATTCCTATGCTAGGCGTAGGTACACTCTGGCGTCCTGACAGCCTATTCAGGCTTAGCTCCAGTGTGCTCGTTCTTGTCAACAGCGTGCACCTATGGTCCCTGCTGCTCCCCTGCAAAAGCAAGGGACGGGCTTTTGACTGGATCCCACGAAGCATAGCCACAATAAAAGTGTCTGTATCGGATGACTTGCCTGTTGGAAGGTGGTTAATGTTTTTTCACCAAAGGTGGCCTCTCGTAACCTCTGACTGGTGGGTTCTTCAAATAGTCTGGTTAGGATACACCCTCAGTCTGGAATTCAAACCTCCAAATTGCCCACTGGGGGCTCTTTCATACAGCTTCCAGCACAGGCAGGTACTTGCAGAGGAACTCTCCGCCCTTCGAAAGGCCCATGCAGTTGAACCTGTTCCACCAGGGGAAGAAGGGCTGGGATTCTATTCCAGGTACTTCCTTGTGCAAAAGAAAACAGGGGGGATGCGTCCCATCCTAGACATAAGGGCCCTAAACAAATTCCTACTCAGAGAAAAGTTCAGGATGGTTTCCGTGGGCACCCTTCTTCCCATGATTCAAGAGAACGATTGGCTATGCTCTCTGGACTTAAAGGATGCTTACACACACATCTCTATACTTCCAGCTCACAGAAAGTATCTTCGATTTCGGCTGGGAACATAGCACTTTCAGTACCGTGTACTGCCCTTTGGGATGACGTCTGCGCCCAGAGTGTTTACAAAGTAGTCGCAGCATCGCTATGCAGACAGGGACTGCATGTATTTCTTTATCTCGACGATTGGCTGGTAACGAACACTTCGGAGGACGGTGCTCTGGAGTCCATGCAGATGACTATTCAAGAACTAGAGCTACTGGGGTTCGTCATAAATTACTCCAAGTCATTTCTCACTCCTGTTCAGAAATTGGAGCTCATTGGAGCACTACTGGACACAAAGACAGCTCGGGCTTATCTCCCCGAGACATGGGCAGACTACCTCCTGTCCCTGGTATCCACAGTTCGAGCGTCTCAGCAGGTCACAGCTTGGCAGATGTTGAGACTTTTGGGGCACATGGCCTCCACAGTTCATGTAACACCCATGGCACGTCTACATATGAGATCAGCTCAATGGACCTTAGCTTCGCAGTGGTATCAAGCTGCAGGGAATCTAGAGGATGTGATCCAACTGTCCACCGACTTTTGTAATTCTCTTCTATGGTGGACAATCCACTGCAATTTGACCATGGGACAATCATTCCAAATTCCTCAGCCACAAAAAGTGCCGATGACGGATGTATCCCTCCTGGGATGGGGAGCTCATGTGAATGTGCTTCACACTCAGGGAGCCTGGACCTCCCAGGAAACAGGTGTTCAGATCAACCTCCTGGAACTACGAGCGATCTGAAACGCTCTGAAGGCTTTCAGAGATCGGCTGTCCAACCAAATCATCTTGATTCAAACAGGCAATCAGGCTGCGATGTACTACACCAACAAGCAGTGGGGCACTGGATCTCACCCTCTGTGTCAGGAAGCTGTCCAGATGTGGCTTTGGGCACGCCGTCATGGCATGTTTCTCCAAGTCGCTTATCTGGCAGGTGTAAATAACAGTCTAACTGACAGGCTGAGCAGGGTAATGCAACCTCACGAGTGGTTGCTGAATATGGACGTAGCTCGCAAGATCTGAGCGTGGGGCACCCCTTGGTGGATCTTTATGCCACTCAAATCAATCATAAGGTCCCTCAGTTCTGTTCCAGGTTTCAGGCCCATGGCATACTAGCGTTGGATGCCTTTCTCCTATATTGGGGAATAGGCCTTCTGAATGCGTATCCTCCCATACCTCTAGAAAGGAAGATTTTGCTGAAACTGAAGCAAGACCACGGAACCATGATCCTGATTGCACCCTACTGGCTGTGTCAGATTTGGTTCCGTCTTCTTCTGGAGTTGTCCTCTGAAGAACTGTGGAGATTGGAGTGTTTTCCAACCCTCATCGCTCAGGACGAGGGGTCGCTTCTACATCCCAACTTCCAGTCTCTGGCTCTCATGGCTGGATGTTGAGAACTTAGAATTCGCTTCCTTGGGTCTTTCAGAGGGTGTCTCCCAAGTCTTGCTTGCTTCCAGGAAAGATTCCACTAAGAGGTGTTAACTCTTTCAAATGTAGAAGATTTGCCGTCTGGTGTGACAGCAAGGCCCTAGATCCTCTTTCTTGCCCTACACAGACCCTGCTTGAATACCTTCTACAGTTGTCATAATCTGGTCTCAAGACCAATTCTGTAAGGGTTCACCTTAGTGCAATTAGTGCTTATCAATGTGTAGAAGGTAAGCTCATCTTTGGACAGCCTTTAGTTGTTCGCTTCATGAGAGGTTTGCTTTTGTCAGAGCCCCCTGTCAGACCTCCAGCAGTGTCATGGGATCTCAGCATCGTTCTCACCCAGCTGATGAAAGCTCCTTTTGAGCCACTGAATCACAGCCATTTGAAGTACTTGATCTGGAAGGTTGTTTTCTTGGTGACTGTTACTTCAGCTTGTAGGGTCAGTGAGCTTCAGGTCTTAGTAGTGGATATACCTTATACTAAGTTTCATCATAACAGAGTATTCCTCCGCACCCGCACACACCCTATGTTCCTGCTGAAGGTGTTGTCTGAATTCTATCTGAACCAGTTGATTGTCTTGCCAACATTCTTTTCCCGACCTCATGCCCATCCTAGCGAAAGCAGCTTGCACACCTTGGATTGCAAGAGAGCATTGGCCTACTACATGGATTTGATAAGACCCCAAAGACAGTCCGCCCAGCTTTTTGTTTCTTGTAATCCTAATAGGATGGCTGGCAGATTGCATTTCCTTCACTTATGCCCAGGCTGGGCTGGCCTTGGAGGGTCATGTCACGGCTTATAATGTCAGAGCCATGGCTGCATCGGTAGCCCACTTGTGGTCAGCCTTCATTTGCAAGCCTGCGACATGGTCTTCAGTCCATACATTCACATCAAACTACTGCCTTAAGCAGGATACCCAACCCGATAGTCAGTTTGGACAGTTAGTGTTGCATAATCTGTTTTGGTGTCTAGAATCCAACTCCACCCTCCTAGTCCCGTTTTATTCTGTTCCAGGCTGCACTCTCATTCAGTTTGCATATAGTTTCATTTAATCTTTGTCCTCACTGTTGCAAGACTCAGTTAACCACTGTTTGTTGCTTTGGGTGAGCCTGGATGCTAGGGGTTACCCACTTGTGAAAACATTGGAACCTGCTTGTCTGTGGAGAAAGCGAAGATACTTACCTGTAGCAGGTATTCTGAGGCTAACAGGCTTTATATTCTCACAATCTTGCCCACCTCCTCTTGGAGTTGTCTCCTTGGTTATTTAATTTTATTTTTTGCTTTAGTATTAAACTGAGGAGACTGCGTTCGAGTGATAGGCGCGGTGGATCATGGCTCATGTTCCACAAAGGTCTTTTTTTTACTTTGCCAAAATGCCAGACCGGGCGATTCGGATCAGCATTACCCACTTTTGAGAATATGAAGCCTGCTGTCCTCAGAGAGTACCTGCTACAGGTAAGTATCTTCGCTAACAAGCGATTCACTTCTACCCATTCCACTCCACTCAATATTTTATAGACCTCTATCATATCTCCCCTCAGCCTTCTCTTCTCCAAGCTGAAGAGCCCTAGCCTCTTTAGCCTTTCGTCATAGGGAAGTCATCCCATCCCCTTTATCATTTTCATCGCCCTTCTACTACTACTGCTAGTACTATTTATTATTTCTATAGTGCTACTAGATATACGCAACGCTGTACACTGGACATGAAGTGACAGTCCCTGCTTGATAGAGCTTACAATCTAATTAGGACAGACAAACTGGACAAATAAGGGATAAAGGAATTACTAAGACGGGAATGATAAAACATGGGTACTGAATAAGTGAGTAAGGGTTAGGAGTTAAAAGCAGCATCAAAAAGTTTAGTTAATTTAAAGGAGGAATGAAAATGTGCAGTTTCCTCTTCCATGATTTCAGAAAAGGAAGAAAAGGAGGCAGGGGTTATAGGAGGGTTTGAGAGAATGGACTAAGGGAAGGAGAGGTGGAGGTGACTTGGTTGAGAAGTCTTCTCTGTACTTTTTCTAATTCTGCTATATCTTTTCTGAGATGCGGTGACCAAAATTGCACACACTATTCGATTTTTGGTCCCATTATGGAACAATACAAAGGCATTATAAAATTCTCATTTGTGTTTTCTATTCCTTTCCTAATAATTCCTAACCTTCTATTTACCTTTATTTGCCACTGCTGCACACTGAGCAGAGGGTTTCAATGTATCATGAATGATGGCACCTAGATCTTTTTCCTGGGTGGTGACTCCTAATGTGGAACCTTGCATCATGTAGCTATAATTTGGGTTCCTCTTTCCCATGTGCATCATTTTGCACTTGCTTACATTAAACGTCATCTCAGACTGCACTGGCAAGAAGTGACAAATCCCAGGGGGCTGGCAGTCTCGCTTGATTAGAGCACAGGAGTCCTCTTTGAGTTAAGATCTCCCCAGAGAATAATGGTAGGGGAGTTCTCTTGCCTCCATTGTACCCCTTCTTCAAGTGACTCAGTGTGTGTATTCAGGACTGGAGGGTCTACACCTTAGGTGTAGAAGTTCTGAGAGCTGTTGTGGCCTCCGCTCACCTGGTCTAGTAGAGCTTGCATACATCTCACTTGTCTGGACAGGTCTGGTGTGGACCATAGGGAAGGTGAAATTTAGACTTTCTTGTTAATTTCCTTTACTTGAGTTCTGCCTGTTCAGTCCAGAACCCATCCATGGAAGCCATGGCAGTCTATCTGACAAATTCAGAAAGTTAACAATGAGTATGTTGTAGCCTTCTCTGCAAGTAGTCCTTCCTTGGTTAGTGACTAGGAAATGATGCTTCTGACAGCATCTAGTTTGGCTGGGTGGTGAATTGGAAACCCAAAACAGAACAATTGCTTTTGGTTGTCCTTAGTTTTGATCTAGGATACTGAGTTGCTGAAGGCAGCTCTAGGCCCCTGTAAGGGGAGAGAACCCAACACTGAGCTTTCTGTTCTTTGGCTCTATTTGATGGCAGAAAGACATAACCTATTCATCTGAAAGACACAAAGAAAGGAAATTATCAAGTAAGTCGGAGCTGGGGAATCCCAACGGGGCAGATTTCATGTGCACAACACCCACATTCAGAAAGCTGGGCTACCGGAGGCAGAGAGGTTGGCTGGGTTAAGGAAGAAGGGGAGGAACTACCAGTCCCAGAATCCTTCTCTTCCTCACCCAGCTGTGCAAGAGTTAGGGGAGGAGGTAGAAGATTGGGAAATGGTCTCTGAGGAAGGTGATGAGGGCCAGCTGGAGAGATTGGGGGCGGGGGAAGTTGAAGAGGAGGATAAAATGGAGATTACTGAAGGACTAGGGGAGGAACAGATGGAGATTGGAGCCCTGGCTCAAACCCAAAAAGCTGCTGTAAGAGGGTGGCTAGCTGTACCTTGGAGAGATTGGTGGAAGACCGGAGGAGAGAGGCTGAGGCACTGGGGGAAATCTCTACTAAAGAGGAAACAGTGCAGCCTGGGGGAGAGAAAGAGAGCTGGGCACAATTGAAACCCCAGCCTGAACCAGGTGGGAATAAAGCTGTGTAACCGTGCTGTAAGAAGGTGCAAGAAAGACTGTGTAAACTGTTTCATACTAAAAAGGTCTGGGCTGCAACCTACCAAGCTATTTGTTTTTCCCTAAGTGAAGTACTGTTCCCTAAGTGAAGTAATCTGAGCTAAAGTGAAGTGAAGTTATATGGACTATTTTTGAACCTGAGTTTGAAGTTATATGGATTGTTTTTGAACCTGAATTTGACTGTGTTGAACCTGAATTGTGCTCTGGGCTGCTAGCCTAAACAACCTGGAGTGAAGGGTGTTTTGTTGATTTGAAGCAAGAAAATAAAAGCTCTTACTTATAAACATTGGGCTTTGAATGTGCCTCTGTGAAAGGAACGGAGGGAGGAGAAAGTCCTGGGAGTTCACAGGGCCTGGAGCCAAGGCTCAGAGGAGCCAGATTGCTGTGGAGTGAAAGCAACAGTCTTGTGGAGGAAGAGGCAGCTAAGCAGGTTCGAGCCTGGCTGGGTCCTGGATGGGCGACCCAGCTACAATACTGAAGAAAAATATATAAAAAAAGTTAAATAAATTGGAGGATTTTTAGACCTATGAGTAGGTTCTTCCAGCTACTGTGGTACAATATAAACTCCACAGGCTGAGCTTCTGAGGTCTTTTCCTCCTCCATTACAACTAAATCTGTGTATTTAGTATATAGAGTAAAATCACACTAGCTTGCTAAACAAAGCATTGAATAGGTAATATTATAGAGAAAGAAATGACAGGTTTTAGCAGTCTGTTGAATATGTGCAGAGAAGGAGAGAGAGGAGTCGAAGATGACTCCAAGGTTACGAGCTGATGAGACAGGGAGGATGAGTGTGTTATCTACAGAGATAGAAAATGGGGGAAGAGGAGAGGATGGTTTAGGAGGAGGCAGGCCTGCTCTAAACTGAAGAAATAACCAAACTAAATGTAATATGTTTTTTTAAGTTTTATCGTGTAGCTGTCTCCTTCACTAGGAGTATTGGCTTCAAGCTCTTAAACATACCCACTTTCTATGTAGTTCTACTTGAGCAGAGTTAAACACCCATCCTAAATTTCTTCCAGAGGTTGCATCACTCTTTGATCGTAACAAATTTACTGAAGTCTTCTGTCCTAAACCCCTCATTGTCACCTAGGAGTAAAGACTTTTCATATTCTAGATTGCAAAAGACCCCTCACATTTTACCTAAAATACACAAGACCAATAGAAAATCTACACAACTTTTTGCCACATGATCCAAATTTATTGGAAGTGGTTGTATCCAAAAGAACTGTATCCAACTAGTTAATAGGCAGCATGTAGTTTAGTTACTAGCTAAACAGTCTTTATTAGGAGAATTTAAAGATGCATCAAGTCAGAGCTATGTCATTAGAGCTGCTTCATGGTTCATAAGTGCATAAGTACATAGGTACATAAGTATTGCCATACCGGGACAGACCAAAGGTCCATCAAGCCCAGCATCCTGTTTCCAACAGTGGCCAATCCAGGTCACAAATACCTGGCAAGATCCCAAGATTCTGTTTTCATACCTTAGTCTTAGTGCTTGGATCATAGAAACATAGAAAAGGATGGCACATAAAGACCATATGGCCTATCCAGTCTGGCCGTCCGTACCATGCTTCAAGATCAGAGTATAATAGGACAAGTACAGTAGGACTCTGATTGTCCGGACTATCCTCTTCAGGGTGTGGTTTGGATAATCATAAATTTGGATAATTGGACATTCCTTTTTGAAAAGAGAATATATTTTGAGAGTTACATGTTGAGCTTTATTTTTTGTTTTCAATTACAAATGGGAAAAATATCAAGCAATTTGTGTTGTTATAACATTTTTTTTTACTGTATATCAAGAATAATGTGATAACTATGATACGAAGATTATGATAAAAAAATGGAAAAGATAAGGAACAGAAACAATCTGGATAATTGGACATCCGGATAATCGGAGTTCAGATAATCAGCGTTCTATTGTAGTTTAAAAAAAAGCCTTTTTTGCCTATATTGCATCAAGATCTGTAGAGATCTTGAATTGTTCGTCTCTGCCAGACCTAGGATTTATTGCTCCAAATACCTTATTTTGATAAGAAATCTCCCCCACCCACCCCATCTAGTGGTGGTCACTGACTAAAGCAAACCCATTTGATCGACTGATTAATCCTGCTTATCAACAGAGAAAGCAAATTTGCTTATTTGGAACAGTTGCTCTCAAGACAATTGAATAAATGAAATACAGTCCAGCCTGCTTCCCTATGAGTTGATATTAAGCTTTTGACTGAGATGCCTTCCTCCACAGGGGTGCACTATGCAGGAGGTATGTGCATGCTCAGAAACTTTCTTGCTCTTTGAGCTATGAGAAAAGTTTGCACTGTCACTGTTGATGACATTTCACCCACCTGTGTGCTGAGTTTCTCTGAGGACAAGCAGGCTGCTTGTTCTCACTGATGGTGACGTCCACGGCAGCCCCTCCAATCGGAATCTTCACTAGCAAAGGCCTTTGCTAGTCCTCGCGTGCCCATGCGCACCGCGCATGTGCGGCCGTCTTCCCGCCCGAAACCGGCTCGTGCTGGCCAATCTTCTTTTGTCCGCGCTCGTACGGTCGTGTTACGCCGTTCGCGCCCCTTAAGTCGACCTCGGCGCGTCTCTCTTTTGACTTTCGCGTTTAAAAAAAAAAAAGGAAGGATTTCGGAAGAGGACCTTTTTCGGTCTTTTTCCCTTTCCGCTATTTCCAGTTTTGCCCCGGTAAGTTTTCTTTCATCTTCAGGGTAGGCCCTTTTCAGGCCTCGGGTCGAATTTTTTCTCTCCCCTCTTTTTGGTGCCTGCCGCAATTACGAGTTTTGATTTCGCCGGCGCGATTTTCCGCCCATGTCATCGAAGTCTCCCAGCGGCTTCAAGAAGTGCACCCAGTGCGCCCGGGTAATCTCGCTCACTGACAGGCACGCGTCGTGTCTTCAGTGTCTGGGGGCTGGGCACCGCCCGCAGGCCTGTAGTCTGTGTGCCCTTTACAAAAGCGGACTCAGGTAGCGAGATTGGCCCAGTGGAACGTTTTGTTCTCGGGCTCTTCGTCGGCATCGGCACCGGGAGTATTGAGTGCATCGACGTCGGCAGCGTCTAGACCTCCGTCCTCGGCCGCGACTGCATGAGTGCATCGAGGCATAGACCCTCTGCATCGGGGCTGAGTCATCGGAAGGCTGCGTCGGCGTCGGTGGTACCGGGACCTCCACTTCTGCTGATGTCGTCGGACGGTGGTGCTTCGACTGGAGTGCAGGTGAGGGCTGTCCATTCCCCTGCTGGTGGCGGTGAGCCTTCGGGTGGGTCTCCCCCTACCCTGAGGGCTCCTGCGGTACAGCCCCCCCGAGACTGACCTTCTTCGGCCTCGGCCCCGAGGAAGCGACGGCTGGATTCTACATCCTCCTCGTCGGTGCTGGGAAGCTCCGGTGACATGCTTCGTCCCAAGAAGTCGAAGAAGCATCGACACCGGTCCCCTTCCCGTATCGGCACCGAGAGCTCTGGGTCGCCGAGGGAGTCGGCACCCAGTAGGCATCGGCACCGAGAGGACCGCTCACCCTCTGTTCAAGAGGTGTCGATGCGCTCCACTCTGGACAGCCCGGAACAGCCTCCACGCCCGGAACAGCCTCTGACATCGACACCTGCATCGGCTTCCACGTCTTTCTCCACAGCCGCTCTGCACGAGAGTCTCCGGGCCGTTCTCCCAGAGATTCTGGGAGAGCTGTTGTGCCCTTCCCCTCCGGTACCGGGGGTGCTTGCGCCTCCGGTACCGTCGAGTGAGGCGCCGGCTGGCCCCTTGCCCGGGGTGAGGTCTCCGACGTCGGTACCGACTGCGGTCCGCCTCCCAGGAAGGCTCCCCCGGTGCGGGCGAGGGAGTCTACCTCTCGACGCTCCCACCGTGGCCGTGGTTCCACGGAGTCGAGCCGGGCACGGCTTCAGACACAGTCCGTGAACTGTGTCTGATACCGAAGGTGAGGCCTCGTGGGAAGAGGAGGAGGACATCAGATATTTCTCTGACGAGGAGTCTGAGGGTCCTTCCTTCTGATCCCACTCCCTCCCTGAAAGGCAGCTTTCCTCCTCCCGAGAGTCTGTCTTTTGCGGCCTCTGTCTGGGAGATGTCTAGCTCCACCAGCGGGATACCGCTTTCGACAAGTTCTCCCGCCGGCAGCCTTCAGCTTCTACCTCTACAGGTAGACGATTTTTTTGGGGGAAGGAAGACTGTTCCCTACTCTTCTGGTAAGCGTAGGTACAATCCTCCTTCTCGACAGCCTGCGGCCCAGGCTAAGCCCCAGCGCGCTCGCTCTCGTCAGCAGCGTGCGCCTCAGCAAGGCCCCTCGGCTCCCCAGCAAAAGCAAGGGACGAGCTTTTGACTGGCTCCAGCAGAGCATAGCCGACATCCAAGTGTCAGTGCCGGGCGACCTGCCAGTCGGAGGGAGGTTGAAAGTTTTTCACCGAAGGTGGCCTCTCATAACCTCCGATCAGTGGGTTTCTTCAATAGTCCGGCAAGGATACACCCTCAATTTGGCCTCAAAACCTCCAAATTGTCCACCGGGAGCTCAGTCTTACAGCTTCCAACACAAGCAGGTACTTGCAGAGGAACTCTCCGCCCTTCTCAGTGCCAATGCGGTCGAGCCCGTGCCATCCGGGCAGGAAGGGCTGGGATTCTATTCCAGGTACTTCCTTGTGGAAAAGAAAACAGGGGGGATGCGTCCCATCCTAGACCTAAGGGCCCTGAACAAATATCTGGTCAAAGAAAGTTCAGGATGCTTTCCCTGGGCACCCTTCTTCCCATGATTCAGGAAAAACGATTGGCTATGCTCTCTGGACTTGAAGGACGCCTACACTCACATCCCGATACTGCCAGCTCACAGACAGTATCTGCGATTTCAGCTGGGCACACGTCACTTCCAGTACTGTGTGCTACCCTTTGGGCTCGCCTCTGTGCCCAGAGTGTTCACGAAGTGCTTGGCTGTAGTAGCAGCGGCACTTCGCAGACTGGGGGTACACGTGTTCCCATATCTCGACGATTGGCTGGTGAAGAACACATCCGAGGCAGGAGCTCTACAGTCTATGCAGATGACTATTCGCCTCCTGGAGCTACTGGGGTTTGTGATAAATTATCCAAAGTCCCACCATCTCCCAGTGCAGAGACTCGAATTTATAGGAGCTCTGCTGGATTCTTGGACGGCTCGTGCCTATCTCCCAGAGGCGAGAGCCAACAACTTGTTGTCCCTCGTCTCGCGGGTGCGAGCGTCCCAGCAGATCACAGCTCGGCAGATGTTGAGATTGCTGGGCCACATGGCCTCCACAGTTCATGTGACTCCCATGGCCCGCCTTCACATGAGATCTGCTCAATGGACCCTAGCTTCCCAGTGGTTTCAGGCTGCTGGGGATCTAGAAGACGTGATCCACCTGTCCACGAGTTTTCTCAAATCCCTGTATTGGTGGACGATTTGGTCCAATTTGACTCTGGGACGTCCTTTCCAAATTCCTCAGCCAACAAAATGTGCTGACCATGGATGCGTCTCTCCTGGGGTGGGGAGCTCATGTCGATGGGCTTCACACCCAAGGAAGCTGGTCCCTCTAGGAACGCGATCTGCAGATCAATCTCCTGGAGTTAAGAGCGGTCTGGAACGCTCTGAAGGCTTTCAGAGATCGGCTGTCCCACCAAATTATCCAAATTCAAACAGACAACCAGGTTGCCATGTATCAACAAGCAGGGGGGCACCGGATCTCGCCCCCTGTGTCAGGAAGCCGTCAGCATGTGGCTCTGGGCTCGCCGTCACGGCATGGTGCTCCAAACCACATATCTGGCAGGCGTAAACAACAGTCTGGCCGACAGGTTGAGCAGGATTATGCAACCTCACGAGTGGTCGCTCAATTCCCGTGTACTGCGCCAGATCTTCCAGGTGTGGGGCACCCCCTTGGTAGATCTCTTCGCATCTCGAGCCAACCACAAAGTTCCTCAGTTCTGTTCCAGGCTTCAGGCCCACGGCAGACTGGCATCGGATGCCTTCCTCCTGGAATGGGGGGAGGGTCTGCTGTATGCTTATCCTCCCATACCTCTGGTGGGGAAGACTTTGTTGAAACTCAAGCAAGACCGAGGCACCATGATTCTGATTGCTCTTTTTGGCCGCGTCAGATCTGGTTCCCTCTTCTTCTGGAGTTGTCCTCCGAAGAACCGTGGAGAGTGGAGTGTTTTCCCGACCCTCATCACACAGGACGAAGGGGCGCTTCTGCATCCCAACCTCCGGTCTCTGGCTCTCACGGCCTGGATGTTGAGAGCGTAGACTTTGGCCTCTTTGGGTCTGTCAGAGGGTGTCTCCCGCATCTTGCTTGCTTCCAGGAAAGATTCACTAAGAGGAGTTACTTCTTTCTATGGAGGAGGTTTGCCGTCTGGTGTGACAGCAAGGCCCTAGATCCTCGCTCTTGTCCTACACAGACCCTGCTTGAATACCTTCTGCACTTGTCCTGAGTCTGGTCTCAAGACCAACTCTGTAAGGGTTCACCATAGTGCAATCAGTGCATACCATTACCGTGTGGAAGGTAAGCCGATCTCAGGACAGCCTTTAGTTGTTCGCTTCATGAGAGGTTTGCTTTTTGTCAAAGCCCCCCATCAAGCCTCCTACAGTGTCATGGGATCTCAATGTCGTTCTCACCCAGCTGATGAAACCTCCTTTTGAGCCACTGAACTCCTGCCATCTGAAGTACTGGACCTGGAAGGTCATTTTCTTGGTGGCAGTTACTTCAGCTCGTAGAGTCAGTGAGCTGCAGGCCCTGGTAGCCCAGGCCCCTTACACCAAATTTCATCATAACAGAGTAGTCCTCCGCACTCACCCTAAGTTCTTGCCAAGGTTGTGTCGGAGTTCCATCTGAACCAGTCAATTGTCTTGCCAACATTCTTTCCCCGTCCTCATTCCTGCCCTGCTGAACGTCAGCTGTACGCATTGGACTGCAAGAGAGCATTGGCCTTCTATCTGGAGCGGACACAGCCCAACAGACAGTCCGCCCAATTGTTTGTTTCTTTTGATCCCAGCATGAGGGGGAGTGGCTGTGGGGAAACGCACCATATCCAGTTGGCTAGCAGATTGCATTTCCTTCACTTAACGCCCAGGCTGGGCTGCTCTTGAGGGTCATGTCACGGCTCATAATGTTAGAGCCATGGCAGCGTCGGTAGCCCACTTGAAGTCAGCCACTGTTGAAGAGATTTGCAAAGCTGCGACGTGGTCATCTGTCCACACATTTACATCTCATTACTGCCTGCAGCAGGATACCCGACGCGACAGTCGGTTCGGGCAGTCAGTGCTTCAGAATCTGTTCGGGGTTTAGAATCCAACTCCACCCCCCTAGGCCCATGTTTATTCTGTTCCAGGCTACACTCTCAGTTAGTTGGGATAAATTGTTAGGGTCAATCTCAGTTATGTCCTCGCCGTTGCGAGGCCCAATTGACCATGTTTCTTGTTTTGAGTGAGCCTGGGGGCTAGGGATACCCCATCAGTGAGAACAAGCAGCCTGCTTGTCCTCGGAGAAAGCGAAATGCTACATACCTGTAGAAGGTATTCTCCGAGGACAGCAGGCTGATTGTTCTCACAAACCCGCCCGCCTCCCTTTGGAGTTGTGTCTTCCCTTCTCTTTGTCTTGCTACATATGAGACTGGCCGGTTTCGGGCTGGAAGACGGCCGCGCATGCGCGGTGCGCATGGGCGCGCGAGGATTAGCAAGGCCTTTGCTAGTGAAGATTCCGATTGGAGGGGGCTGCCGTGGACATCACCCATCAGTGAGAACAATCAGCCTGCTGTCCTCGGAGAATACCTTCTACAGGTATGTAGCATTCGCTTTTCCTGCTCTATATGGAGAATACTGTTACCCTAAGCAACATAGGATTGGCTTAGAAATTAGCCTCCTAAACATTTTCTTCAAGTTTCAGTCTGTTGTAGTCATTACAGTTACCTGGTTAATTATTATTTCAGTGTGTTATAAAGAGTCTATCTGTGAGGATTGTATTATTTGAGGATATTGTATATGTTGTATTTTGTTTCTGTATAGGGTTGATTGCAGGCCAGTCAATATGTTTATACTTGAGACACAGCAAAATAAGTTTTATTTATTAATTATTGGCAACAAAATGTAACTTGTGTCCTGCATATTGGAGAATAGGAAAATGAAATCAGATGAGAAAACATTTCAGTACTGTAACCTTTTGAGTCATCTGGGTTAAATTGTTTTAAATATACTTATCTGATGGTTTTCTTTGCTGTCTTTTGTAAGGATCTTAAAAAGCCTTTCGACAAAGCATGGAAGGATTATGAGACCAAATTGTAAGTATTCATAGATGTTATAAATTTACATGGGCATTCAGTTGTGGTTTATATGAGTAGAAATCTTGAGGACAGTTTTCATAAGCCGTTTATCTGTGTAAAAGAGCTATTTGAAAATTGCTCAAACATTGTTCCTTTTTACCACTTTTGCCTACTCACATGTAGTTGTCTAGGTTGGGGGTGAAAAATAGTACAGTGGATTGTCTTTTAAATCTGTATGTATTATTTAAAAATATCAGCAGAAAAAGCAGTTGCAAAAGAGTGGGTACTTTGTCCTCACAGCAGTTTGCAAATGATAAATATGCTCATATTTTAATTGTAAAAATTAGTGCAAAGATCACAGATAAAAAGTACCCACAAACTTTGCAGCAATATGGACAGTTTGCAGATGGCACCGTTTATTAAATTGTCTACAAGTTGTTCATCACTGATTTTATTATCTCTCTGTCCTCACAAAGTGTTCCAGTTACCATGCTTGACAGTGAGTTTAAACCAGAGTATAGAACATCACTATGAGAGACTCAGAACGCTTGAACCCAATCTTCTTTAATGTAGTAATTAAACAAGGAAAAATAACTTGCAGCTCAAATTTCAAGTTCAAATGTGCTGGACAAGAGTTTCTGCCTTTAATACTAGGAGTCTGTTCTCAGCCAGCTCCTTCTCCATGCAAAAGAGGCTGAGAGATTTTTAGTCACACACTGAGTAGTAATGCTGTTTATACTTTTACACTGGTGAAATCTTGATAGAATCACAGTAGCTTGAAGGGGTCATACAACAGAATACAGCATAAGCAGATTCAGTTGATAGAGGAATCATGCCGCAGATTGACTTTCACAGATCCAATGGAGAGAGAAGGGGAGAAAACTTGCCCAGCATGCTTAGAGAGCAAGGCAAGCCAATATAAGGCATCCCATCAGACACAGGGACCTGGACATGTGCTATGAAAGAGTCTGTTACAGAGAACTACAGAATTACAGGGATTTGTAATTCAAGGGCACAACCCAAATCCCTGCCTCCATGCAAATGGGAGCGACCACTTCCTGCTTCTATGAGTAGATACCACTATTTAATTTACCAAACGGTAAACATTATAAGCTTGCAAAGTCCATTAATAAAGCCGAATCTTGAAGGCTGACAACTTCTTGCTTGTCTCAAGTTCTCTGTCATTCATTGTATTCTTTTTTTTTTTTTTAATTATTCCACATGCTTGATATACCATAAGGTGCCTAACATAGGCTTCAAAGCGGTTTACAAAGTTCAAGTAGAAAAAAAAGGAGAGGGAAGGAGAGAGGCAGAGTTTGGCCAGGGAGAGAGGGGGAAGCGAGAAAAGGAAACCAGAAAAGCAATGTACACAAAGTAATTATGGTGGGAGAGCAAATGTGTGTCCGAAGAGGTGAGTTTTTAATGCCTGTTTACAATTGTAGGTTCATCATGGACGCGATGTGGGAGTTCATTCCAAAGCTTGGGGCCCAAATAGCTGAAGGCAGAGTCTCGAGTGTTTGCTGATTAAACTCTTGTTTTGCACCTCTTGTTAATAAAAAGATGTAAAAAAAAAAAGACGAACGAGAGATAATGGTGGTAAGGATTGCTATTGGCCGATCTGAGACAGCGGATAGGAGAATAAGGAGTGAGTAACTTGTTGAGGTAGAGAGGGGCAGATGGGGATTTGGATTTTATAGACCAATTGTAATAATTTAAATTTTTCGTGCTGAGATGGGAAGCCAGTGTTCGGATATCAGAAGGGGAGAGACATGATTGAAACGTATGTTGTGGAGAAGTTTAACTGTCATCAATTGAATTAACTGGAGATGTTTGAAACTTCGTAACGTTAGTCCTGCAAAGAGAGAGTTGCAATAATCAAAATGAGATATGACCAAGGCATGAATGAATGGACGTAGGAGAGTAGCAGGCAGAATGGCCCGGACAGGGTGAAGAGCAAAGAAGGATGCACGAAGAACAAAATCTATCTGAGGTCTGAAAGTCAGAGCCTGATTCAAATATAGTATCTAGATTCTTGATTGAATCCTTAGAGTTGTGCCATCCAAAGAGGATGCAGATATGGAAAGGTGGTGAGGTGATGGAAAAAAGAACATCCATCTTCTGATGGATCTCTTTGTCAGAGTGAGGGTCGGTAAGCTCAGTGGAGTTCTCCATAGTTGGGGGCATGTGGCTAGGTTTTAGAAGGAAATTTGGTCCTGATAACCCCATGATTTCCATTAGACGAGATGATGGCATAGTTTCTGCTCAGTGTGCTTTGTTGGCTGAGAAAGCAATTAGAATGTTTGGTATTATTAGGAAAGGAATGGAAAATAAAAATGAGGACATTATAATGCCTTTGTATCACTCTATGGTGTGACCACACCTCGAATATTGTGTTCAGTTCTGGTCGCCGCATGTCAATAAAGATATAGTGGAATTAGAAAAGGTGCAAAGAAGGGAAGGGGGAAAGGGAAGTGGAACTTGATATACCGCCTTTCTGAGGTTTTTTTTTTTTTTTTTTGCAACTACATTCAAAGCGGTTTACATATATTCAGGTACTTATTTTGTACCAGGCGCAATGGAGGGTTAAGTGACTTGCCCAGAGTCACAAGGAGCTGCAGTGGGAATCAAACTCAGTTCCCCAGGATCAAGGTCCACTGCACTAACCACTAGGCTACTCCTCTACTCCACAAAGGGCGACAAAAATGATAAAAGGGATGGGATGACTTCTCTATGAGGAAAGGCTAAAGCAGTTAGGTCTCTTCAGCTTGGAGAAAAGACAGCTGAGGGGAGATATGATAGAGGTCTATAAAATAATGAGTGGAGTGAAAAGGGTAGACGTGAAGTGTTTGTTTTACTCTTTCCAAAAATACTAGGACTAGGGGGCATTCGATGAAGCTACAAAGTAGTAAATTTAAAACGAATCGGAGAAAATTTGTCTTCACTCAACGTGTAATTAAACTCTGGAATTCATTGCCAGAGAATGTAGTAAAGGTAGTTAGCTTAGAGGGGTTTAAAAAAAGGTTTGGACGGCTTCCTAAAGGAACAGTCCATAGACCATTATTAAAATGGACTTGGGGAAACTCCACTGCTATTTCTAGGATATGCAGCATAAAATGTTTTGTACTGTCCCCCCCCCCCCACCAACATCTATGAATCCTCCGTGTCCAGCAACACTAGCGATCCGAGAAGTAATCCCAACGGACACCGGAAGTGTGACCGGAGGAAGACCCAGCGGGGACCTGGATTTGCTACAGGCGTCGCTGAGACCCAGGGACCGGTGATTTCTGAATCCTTGGAGAGAAAACCGGAGATGAGTCTGGAAAGGATATGGCTGAAACTTCTTGAAATGGACACGACCTTACTTCAATCTTCAGGAGAGGTAAAAGCTTTAAACACTAAGATTGAAGAACTGAAAGATACCATAGAATCGGTTAAAGAAGAACTCTCTTCAAAGGTTTCTGCTTTACAAAATGAAGTAGAACAAATACAAAAGTTTTTAAAGCAACAGTGGTAAAGGATAACATGGACATTCGAAGAAAGATTGAACAAATAGAAAATTATAACAGAAGATTGAATCTGCGCTTGTTAAAGTTTCCTAAATTTTTGGGGACGACCCCCTTAGAATTGTTTGAGATTCCTTATGGAAAACTTAAAACTTCCACAAGAAGCTATACCTCCAATAAATAAAATTTATTATATACCTAACAAGACTAAAAGAGTAGAAGGAGAGAGAAAAGAGTCAGAAACAGTTGATATTGATGTGGACAATATATCAGCAATATTAGAGCAATCTTTGGATAATGTTACTGAAAGAGCTACAATGATTGTCTCCTTTGTTTTTGAGTAAGATCTGAATTCAGTTATGAGACTTTACTTTAAATTTGCTAACTCCAGTTTTGGAGGTGAAAAAATCTGGTTCTATCCTGATGTCACCAAAACAACTCAACAGAGGAGGAAAGTTTTTCTTTCTATGAAAACAAGAACAATAGAAATAGGAGGAACTTTTTTGTTAGCCTATCCCTGTAAATGTATAGTAAGGTTAAGTCAGATAAAATATGTTTTTTATACACCTGAACAGCTGAAGGCCTTCCTCGACTCAAAACAGTTAAAGAAGTAGAAGAATGAGAAATAGGCGCCATAATTTAGTTATATATACCTTATAATCTTCACTAATTCCTAAGCCCCCCCCCCCTTTAGTTGGGGTCTAAGAAAGCCTTACAGATTTTGGTTAAATGGAGTTACTTACTGTATTTGTAAAAATTGGCTGTATTTTACTTGACAGATGTATGCTGTTTAAGTATTGAAAATGCAATAAATACATATTAAAAAAAAAATGTTTTGTACTTTTTTGGGATCTTGCCAGGCACTCAAATGCAGAGGTGTCTTGTGGGGAGAAATAGGGTAACTGCTGGAGCCATGCTCCTTGGGGGGGTGGGGGGGTGGGGGGGAGTCTTATATCTCCATGTTATCTCTCCCCCACCTACTAGCTACAGGGCTTAGTCAGTGCATAATTGTTTCTCCTGTCCTGTCTTCTGCCAGTAGGATGCATAAGAGATCAGTGCTCTTACCCGCTGGCACCTCCTCTGCAGCTGTCAAGGTATGGGAAATGGACTACTGGTAGAATGGTAGAGAAAGGGGAAAGCACCATTTCGGCAGGGGGAGGGTAGAAGATTATTACTAAGCGGTGGGGGGGAAGAGGTGGAGGTTAAGAATGTGACACCACTGGTACTTTCCTTATGCTCCCCTCCATTCACTCCCTGTCATCAACCAGGCATTCATGTCCTTCTTAGCTCACCTCACCTCATCTCATCTTTTCAGCCTTCACTATCTGTTCCTCACCACAGTCTGCAGACCTGTTACTAGTAATCTGTATTAGAAGAAAACAGGAGTAAAGACCTCTTCGTCCATAAACCAGTAGTCCAAAGAGAAGTAGAGGGTGACACAAATGGCAATTAGCCGTTGAAAATGAAGTCAAAGGGTCTTTATTGAAAGTACCAGCTTTATAGTCCCGACACATGCTGTGTTTCAGTGGGCACAGCCACCTGCTTCAGGGGGTCGCAAATTAGACTGCATAAAACATAAACATATAAACAAACATTTGATGTATTCATTCTTTTAAAAAAATCACTTCATACTAATCAATAAACTCAAATTTTTAAAAAGAAAAGATGCTAAAGTATATCCCGTTTAAAAAAACTTACGTTAAAAAGAACTATGCTCTTTGTTAGACCTTTGGTCAGAGACTGTTCACTTAAAAAAAGACATAGAGGGGCATAATCGAACGGAAACGCCTATCTCTATGGGCGTTTATCTCCGAGAACGGGTCCGTGAAGGGGCGGGCCGAACCGTATTTTTGAAAAAATGGACGTTTTTGAGCTGGGCGTTTGTTTTTTTAGCGATAATGGAAACTAAAAACACCCAGCTCAAAAACGTCCTAATCCGAACCATTTGGTCATGGGAGGGGCCACGATTCGTAGTACACTCGCCCCCCTGATATGCCAGGACACCAACTGGGCACCCTAAGTCAGTGCGGTGGACTTCAGAAAAAGCTCCCACATGCATAGCTCCGTTACCAAGGGTGATGAACACCCAACCCCCCTCCCCCCAAACCCACAAATGTACAACACCACCATAGCTCTTAGGGGTGAAGGGGGCACCTACATGTGGGTACAGTGGGTTTTGGAGGCCTCCCATTTACCAGCACAAGTGTTACAGGTGGGGGGGGGGGGGATGGGCCTGGGGCCACCTGGCTGAAGTGCACTGCGGTACCCACTAAAAGTGCTCCAGGGACCTGCATACACGCAGGCCTCTAGGACTGGTTGCTGATATATAACCTTGGCACACCAGTTGACACCTGAAGACTAATCTCTACGAAAACGTCCTTTATTGGAATAACCGCCTTTACTCACAGTTAACTGCAGATCAGAGGTTGTGCCCCACTGGCAACGAGTCTCCCTGGTACTGAGATGAGCAGTAGGTCAGAACTGGCAGAATGCTGTACAATGCCCTCATTCAGCCACATTCAAGGGAAGAACTAAGTTGTCTAACGTGGCTAACACAGGAAAGGGAACTAAAACTGGCTTACAAAAATGGCCACTACCGCATGGACTACAACAGGAAACACAACAGGGCACACTCTGACCTAGTAGGCAGGGGGAAAAGCACCATGGGAGAAGAGCCTACCAACTACCAACATTGTAAGACTGTAACACAAGCTAATGAAATCACGGAGCCCAATACCCTACACCCACCACAATGCAATGCTGATGTGACCCTGTACTGCACCCGAGAGCCACATCTGACCCAGGGAAAGGCTGTGACAGGATCAAACACATTCTGCTGTCATGGAGGTGGGTATGGCATTTGAGGCTGGCATACAGGCTGGGAAAAACGTTTTTAAAGTGCTTTTTTTTTTGGTGGGAGGGGGTTAGTGACCACTGGGGGAGTCCGGGGAGGTCATCCTCGATTCCCTCCAGTGGTCATCTGGGCAGTTGGGGCACTCATGCGTTCATTTGCTGCGGCAAGAGCAAAGAACTATATTTATGTGGAACACTGTTGAACCTTTTGGTTTAAACAAAGAGGTTGAATGGTTGAGCGTGTGAAGGGGGAGGAGTTTGGGTGGCATTAATAGAGGTAGACAACCAGGCTTCATCGCGTACAGTGGGGGAAATAAGTATTTGATCCCTTGCTGATTTTGTAAGTTTGCCCACTGACAAAGACATGAGCAGCCCATAATTGAAGGGTAGGTTATTGGTAACAGTGAGAGATAGCACATCACAAATTAAATCCGGAAAATCACATTGTGGAAAGTATATGAATTTATTTGCATTCTGCAGAGGGAAATAAGTATTTAATCCCTCTGGCAAACAAGACCTAATACTTGGTGGCAAAACCCTTGTTGGCAAGCACAGCGGTCAGACGTCTTCTGTAGTTGATGATGAGGTTTGCACACATGTCAGGAGGAATTTTGGTCCACTCCTCTTTGCAGATCATCTCTAAATCATTAAGAGTTCTGGGCTGTCGCTTGGCAACTCGCAGCTTCAGCTCCCTCCATAAGTTTTCAATGGGATTAAGGTCTGGTGACTGGCTAGGCCACTCCATGACCCTAATTTGCTTCTTCCTGAGCCACTCCTTTGTTGCCTTGGCTGTATGTTTTGGGTCATTGTCGTGCTGGAAGACCCAGCCACGACCCATTTTAAGGCCCTGGCGGAGGGAAGGAGGTTGTCACTCAGAATTGTACGGTACATGGCCCCATCCATTCTCCCATTGATGCGGTGAAGTAGTCCTGTGCCCTTAGCAGAGAAACACCCCCAAAACATAACATTTCCACCTCCATGCTTGACAGTGGGGACGGTGTTCTTTGGGTCATAGGCAGCATTTCTCTTCCTCCAAACACGGCGAGTTGAGTTCATGCCAAAGAGCTCAATTTTTGTCTCATCTGACCACAGCACCTTCTCCCAATCACTCTCGGCATCATCCAGGTGTTCACTGGCAAACTTCAGACGGGCCGTCACATGTGCCTTCCGGAGCAGGGGGACCTTGCGGGCACTGCAGGATTGCAATCCGTTATGTCGTAATGTGTTACCAATGGTTTTCGTGGTGACAGTGGTCCCAGCTGCCTTGAGATCATTGACAAGTTCCCCCCTTGTAGTTGTAGGCTGATTTCTAACCTTCCTCATGATCAAGGATACCCCACGAGGTGAGATTTTGCGTGGAGCCCCAGATCTTTGTCGATTGACAGTCATTTGTACTTCTTCCATTTTCTTACTATGGCACCAACAGTTGTCTCCTTCTCGCCCAGCGTCTTACTGATGGTTTTGTAGCCCATTCCAGCCTTGTGCAGGTGTATGATCTTGTCCCTGACATCCTTAGACAGCTCCTTGCTCTTGGCCATTTTGTAGAGGTTAGAGTCTGACTGATTCACTGAGTCTGTGGACAGGTGTCTTTCATACAGGTGACCATTGCCGACAGCTGTCTGTCATGCAGGTAACGAGTTGATTTGGAGCATCTACCTGGTCTGTAGGGGCCAGATCTCTTACTGGTTGTGGGGGATCAAATACTTATTTCCCTCTGCAGAATGCAAATAAATTCATATACTTTCCACAATGTGATTTTTCCGGATTTAATTTGTGATGTGCTATCTCTCACTGTTACCAATAACCTACCCTTCAATTATGGGCTGCTCATGTCTTTGTCAGTGGGCAAACTTACAAAATCAGCAAGGGATCAAATACTTATTTCCCCCACTGTATGTGTCAGCGTTTTTTCGCCGGGATATGTGTATTGGATTAGTCCAGTATGTATGATGTGTATGAATGTGAAGATTAGGTTGTATACAATAATGTGATAAGGGTTTTTTTTTGTATAATTGAAATTGTAAAATAAATTTTTTTTTGAGTATAACTGTTATAGGGTTAATATTCTAAATATTTGAGAGAGACACTTGAAGGAGCCAAAAGGAAGTATATGTCCCCTTAAAAGAGGACTTACAGTAGCCCTAAAGCACTGTGTAGTTTTATCCTCACATTTCCATCACATTACTGCTTCTATAAAGATTCTTGATGTGACAGTACGGTTGGTCAGTTTGTCCTGCAAGAACACTGAGGTTTATAATCCTACTCTGCCCCTTTAGAGTCCATTTTGTTATTTCCGGTTGCATTAAAAGAAAAGGCTGACATGGGGGAAAATATTTCTAGGTGTGGTGGCATGTCTAAAGTTTCATATTCAATGTTGTATTGGCAAGAAGTGTTCTCCAAGTACAGTGCTCACAAAGCCTTTCACATCTTCAAAGACTTCTAGAATTTATAGCTATATACTCAATTGGGATGACTCGAATGCATAAGAGAAAGCTCTATTAACTTTGAAGGAAGTGACTCTGATCAGGGCTCCTTTTGATGATGTAACCCATCTGTGAAGACCAATTATCTTGGTTCTATGGGGACATCTCTTAAGGTCAGTAACTTTATTATTTTTATCTGTTTACTGTATAGCTTATGATACATTTCCAAGTTCTTCTTTTTGTGAATTTGTATGGATAATCTGAATTGTACTAGCCGTTGAGCCCGTGAAAACGGGCTACTTTTGGAATGGGGGGGGGGGGGGTTCCGGGCCCCCCCCCCCCGAGGTCGGCGCCGCCGCCGCCCCTCCACCCGGCCGAGCAGCACTGTAAACGTACTATTCAGCACGCAGCAGCAGGCACATCAGCAAAGCTGCCGTCAGGGCGGGCTTCCTTCTCTGCCTGTGTCCCGCCCTCGTGTGACGTAACGTCGGCGAGGGCGGGACAAAGGCAGAGAAGGAAGCACGACAGCAGCTTTGCTGATGTGCCTGCTGCTGCGTGGTGATGTAAGTTCACAGTGCTCGGGCCAGATGGAGGGGCGGCGGCGACTCCGGGGGAGGGGAGCGGTTCCGACATCTGCAGCATGCCAGTAGAGCCTTCCCTCTCTGTCCCGCCCCCGTCATCACGTATTGACGCGGGGGGCGGGGCAGAGAGGGAAGTCTCTACTGCGCATTTGCGAGTGAGTACGGTCACTCGCCGTTTATATGTTGATTTTGATGTATTTTTGTAATTTGTATTTCCAAAATTATATTTCCATATATATTGTAAGGTGTTCTGGGTGGTCCTATGGACTAAAGGGGCTGGTATAATTGCATATTATAATATGTTATGTACCATCCTATGCCTCCAGGCTTACATGATGGGACAGGGCTATAGATATGAGGTCTCTTGGTAACCTCTGACCACACCTTCCATCACACAGATCATTTTATGACAAGCAGTGTTGTTAAAACAGGTTTGATAACTCCAAATCTAAACAAGAGAAATTTCAGTAAAATACAGTGTATTAAAACAAAAAAACTCAATAGCTGAAAGTCAGACAAAACTGTGATAGCGATCTGCCTGCCTGTTCATTGATTTAATAATTTAGTTTATTTGGTCCTTTTCTGGTGAATAGGAATTTTAGGGGTCCTTTTACTAAAGTTTAGCTAATGGACATCAGTGTGCGCTAAGTAACATGTGACCTATAGGTATAAAATAAGACATGCAGCACTTAGCGCGCACTAAGCCTTTGTAAAAGGGCTCCTTAGTTATTAGTGCTGAGTAGGAAATAAGAGAAGAATAAGGGATATGGGGAAAGGGAATCTCAAGTATGACAGTAAGAGGAATTGTGAGTGGAGAGCAGAAGGAGTGGATCTTGTATCAAGGAAGGAGATAAGATAGGGAAGGAACATTCAGTCAACACCCCCTCCTTCCATACTGATCCATTTTCTCATTTAGTCTACCTTGTCCTTCTCATTCTCTTCCCCCTTGCCTAATATCCCCTCCATATTTGTCTCCCCCCCATCCCCTGCATTTCATTTGCTTGGCAGCAAAAGAAGGCCACTATCAACTGCAGGAGGAGGCATAATCTCAGCTGATTCAAGGGTAGCAGTAGTCACTGTTTCAAGAGGCATCCTATTCATCGTCTATGCAGGGCTTACTAAGATTAATGTAAAACGACTACAGATGATACAGAATACTGCAGCTCGTATTATCTGTAGAGCGTCAAGATATGATAGGATTACACCTCTTTTATACCATCTTTACTGGCTCCCAGTTGAAGCCAGAATAAAATTTAAGATTCTTACTCTGGCTTTAAAGCCCTACATTTACTGACTCCTCAATATTTAGCCAGCGTTATTTTACCATATCACCTACACGAACTCTCCGATCACTTACCGATAACAGACTAATAATTCCAACACCACAAAAGGCTAGATGGGAATCTACTAGAAATTCAGCTTTTTTCTTCCTAGCTCCCTCTCTTGTGAATTGTCTGCCTAAAACTATTAGATTGGAAGAATCATATGTTAAGTTTCACAAACTTCTAAAAAACATATATTTCAGAATACAATTGAAAGTAATCTGGGATGAAAAAGGGGAACATGGGCAGAATGAATATGCAGTAACAAATCATATGTTTTGCTTATATAAACTTGGTATGAATGGATTGTCCATTATGTTTTTACTTTTTAGAATGGATGTTTTTAGCTTGCTGTGCTTTCCTGTCAAACAAATGGAGTTCTTATATGTTATTTTTAATTTTGATATTTTATTGTTTAAGATGTAAACCGTTCTGGTTTGTGTATGCAATAAGAAACGGTATAGAAAATAAATAAATGATAAACTATCCTAATACTAATACTAATGATTCTGTAGCACTACTAGACTTATGCAGTTCTGTACACATTATATACAGATACTTCTTTGTCTCTAGAGGGCCACATCTAAGTGTTTTGTACCTGGGCAATGGAGAGTTAACTGACTTGCCCAAGGTCACAGGAGCTGCAGTGGGAATGGTTGCCAGAATCAAATTCTGCTTGCCACTAACTTTAGTCTACTCCCCCACTGCTTCTGACTTGGCATATCTACTTTGAACTGTGTGTTTCAAATTAGATACACCAACCCGGAGACAGGGATGAACATGATTTGAAGCGCAGCACCCCTGCTATGCTCAGAAGCAGCTGGGGTTACTCTGAACAGGGTGCAAAGCCAATACTAACGCTGTGCTTCAGCCCTTGGTATTCTGTGATGATTAAATGAGGAACAGGGAATTTGTGGAAAGAGCTATATTTTGCATCCATTTCCACAGCCATGGAATCATAGGAGTTCCTGCTCAGAAATACACTGTTGCAGGAAGTCTGCAGGACCTGTGAAACCTTCTGGTGCCATATTGCCTTCTGGATGTTCTCACAGAAGTTTATGTTGCAGAAAGGATCAGATTCAGATGAAACACAATTATTCAAGTTGCCAAATGTTAGTAGATCTTCTGTCTGCTATTGATAATTGGTGGGTAGAGTGGGAGTTGGTTTGAGGGGAGGGTGTTGATACTGCAGAGTAGGGGTAGTACTGTCACTGTCTGGGGTGGTGAAATATACAATGCTTTAAATGTTGTAAAACTTCCAGGGGTCTATGCAGGAAAGCCACGTGGTAGTGCCACATGTTGATGACTGAGTTCTCCGCTTCTACTGCAAGATTAAAAACGCGCATGCAGAAAGCTAATTTTCTGCATTCAGAACTCATACACTAATCAGAGATTGCTTGCTGGACATGTACACAAGGTTCAGCAGTAAGAGCAACTTCTTGTGTGCATATTTAAAGAAAATGAAAATATCTGCAGCAGCTGTTCTGCACTTAAATATTAGCCTCATAAACATTTCTTGCACATGAAATTTTTGCAAGGCATTTTTGTTTTTGTTTAGACACGCACACATTATTGTTGTTACCTCCTTTCTTTGATTAAAGTTGTGGATACTTTTCTGGCTGGGTAAAAAAATACAAAACAAAAAACCCGAAGCATTTTAAATTGCAAAAAGGGCATGAATCCTCTCAACCAACCCTTCTCTGCTGTTCTGGATCTGGTGAAAACTTTCTCGTGTTGTGTGTACATCAGAAGCCACTGTATTCTTCTGTGCATTGCACTGGAATATTTTAATGACCTCATTACCATTCAGTTTAATGTTGTGTGCTTCCATGCACACAGTTAGACTTGTGGTAGTTTTCTGCATCAGCTTCCCAATCAGTGATCACATAACAAAGGACTTGTGACATTTTCTTTGACAAAAATTATTTCCTGGCTGAAGCAGCTGCCTAAATATGTGAAGTTATTGGAGTACCAAACTTATCGTAAAGCAAAGCATGAACAAAAAGTAAGGCTCAGTGTACAAACTGAGTCACGCCCATTTTTTTCAGTAATCTGTGGGAAATGTGAATATACTTTGGGCTAATAGGTTAATGATTTTGTCCCCTGAAATAGTACAATTCCATAAGTGGGTGCTTGTTTTTAGGTACCTAATGCAGCTCAATGAAGGATTATTCTATAATAACATCTGCTATAAATACTAGCATAACCTGGCATCAGCAGGCCTAAAAGTTAGGTGCTCACAGTTACGTAAACTTGGACATGGCATGACAGTAGGTACACATAACTTAACAGTTTATAAGCTATGTGCTGAAGTGGCAGCATCGCCAATGCTCCTTCAATGTTCACCCATGTGAACTTCTCTTTTGCATTTACACTCTATGCCATTTAAGCGCTTCCTTACAGAATAGCACTTATGGGCCAATGCACAAAGGTAGCAGTTAAAATCGGCTGCCACAGCAAAATTTATCAAGTCGCAAATAGTGACTGATGCACGGATCCCCCTTTGCACAGTTGGTCGCTGTTTGTGACTCGAGCTGTCAGATGCTTTTGACATTAGACCACCAGGGAATTTTTTTGAGCTGTGCAAAGGGTCTCAAGAGGGGTCCACCAGAGTCCAGCTGAAACCCTCTTGAGCCCCTCCCCCGCACAACTCAAAACAAAAACCTCCCTGGTGGTCTAGTGACTCCCCCTCCCTTCCCCTACATGTGCAGAAGATCCCTGCTGGTCCAGTTGGACTGCCTCCCAACAGCGCCCCCTCCCCCCAAACCAAACATCCCTGGTAGTCCAGTGCACCGCCTCCCACTCCCCCTTTCACCCCCCCACAAACCAACTACAATCCTTGGTGGTCCAGTTGACCACCTCCCTTCCAACCACCCCTCAGTCTAAACACTTAAATACAAAACCACCTACGCGTCTAATTTCTTCTCCTTAGGAACGCAGTTGTGGAATGCATTACCGAACTGTGTGAAAATGGTGCATGATCATTAAGACTTTAGGCGCTCTTTAAAGACCAACATTGCCTCCAAGGACCATTTTATTCCTTATTATTTTGTACCTTATTTTACACATGTACCCTTCCCTTACCTGACCCTATTTCTTATTGACTTGTAGCCACATTGAGCCTGCTTGTGTGTGGGAAAATGTGGGATACAAATGCTGCAAATAAATAAATAAACAACTTTCTGGTTGTCTAGTGACACCCCCCCCCCCAACATACTTTCAAGACACTGGAGGCAGGAGGGCCTACAATGCAAGCAGGCTGCTCCCCATAATGACAAGTCCAGACTTGCCGCAAAATTTTGCACAGTAAAGTTAGTTGTTCAGGTCTGTGCGTTTTCAGAATGCTCATTTTAATACTAATGAGCGCTTTGCAATGCATTTGCATAGGATTCTCGGTAGCTGCTAATGGCATACAATAGAGCCATGGAAACCCCTTTGTGCATTATTTGCCAAATAATATTTGTTTTAGACTGGCTACAATTAGTCTAAAGCAAACTTTTAAAGCTCGGCAAGCTTTGTGCATCGGGTTCTTAGTTGCTTTACACCTGCAAAGTGCTGACAATCAGTATATTTATGTGCGCAGGTGGCATGTAATGTGGGTGTCCATTGATAGAAATGCCCTTCACATAAAATGTAAAGAAAAATATTTGATTTTTTTGGCCTGCACACACATAGTCACTATTGCCATTACAGGGATGAATGTACTCTTATCGTTGGGTAAAAGATTACCAACAGCAAGGTAATTTGCTGAAAAGAGCTACTGAGTTTTCTTTTTCTCTGGAATAAGAAAACATATGATAAAAATTTATGTAATCTGTTGTGCAGTGTATTTTCACTTGAATTCAGGGGTCCTTTACTAAGGTACACTAACAGATTTAGCATGCGCTACATAATAAGGTGCCCATTATATTCCTTACCATTTAGCTTGCGCTAATCATTAACACGCCTTAGTAAAAAAAAAAACCCCTCAGTATTGTAAATGTTACTTGAAATGTGATGTTGCTTCATGATCTCTAAAAGAGAGGTAACAGCAATTACATCACATTAAATCAGAGTTCATTCCATTAAATGATTATTTTCTCATTTCAGTTTAATGTGTGATACTCAAGTAAAACTACAAGATCTTTGAGCTGTAAATCCTTCTTGATTGTACCCCTGCAGAACAAAAATTGAAAAGGAAAAAAGAGAACACGCAAAGCAACATGGAATGATACGAACGGAGATAACAGGAGCTGAGATAGCTGAAGAGATGGAGAAGGAAAGAAGGTTGTTTCAGCTTCAGATGTGTGAAGTAAGGATTTGTTTAGAAGATTTTAATTTTAAAAATCTTTCTTTTGACTGAGAGCCTCCCTTAAACAGTTACAATTATCGAAGAGAGATGGGGGGGTTGGGCCTTCCCGATTTAAGAGCCTATGCAATAGCTAGTCATTTGCATTGTGCTTCAGATTGGGTATACCATACTTCTGAATTTTGTGGTATGGATTTGGAGTCAGGGGTAGTGGCCCCATATCATTTGGCTTATGTTTTACATGCTAAATTGGCCACCCCCCCAAATTTGAGGTGAGATGGGCTTGGACCATGTTTTGGAAAACATTTGGATTGCATACGTATTGCTCCCGATTTTTGCCCATTTGTAGTAATGCAGATTTTCAACCAGGGTTGCAGTTGGAAGCTTTCCTTTGACGGCAGACTTGGGGAATATACTTGCTACAAACATGTCTTAGATGCATATGAACCGCAGATGGTGTCCTATGATCAATTGCAAAAGGAGTATCAATTGAAGGAGACTGATTGTTATCCCTATTTACAATTGCAGCATTACATACAAGGCTTATTATGCATCAAACCAGTAGATTTTAGAGAATCAGACTGTGATGATAGTTGGCCATTACCTGCAGTTCACAAGGGTCTCACCAACCTTTATTATGCCATAGTAAAGAAAGTCACGGTGGACACACTGTTGACTAGAGTGGTAACTTTTGGCACGAGATTTTGGGAACTACACAATGGAGCGTTTGCTTTTGAGTTTGAAAGAGGGACCAAGATTGGCGGGAAGTATACAGTTACAAGAATTTGCATTATAAGTTTCTGTTACGTATATATATATATATAAGGGGCATTAAGTAGTGATTTCCTTTGAAGAGACTGTTTGTGAAAGGGTTGAATTATTGGGATGTATAGAACAGCAGGCTGAACTTTGACTGAGCCCTTCTGAGGGAGAGGGGAGGTAGTGCAAAGGAAGTGGGCCTGAACTGTTAAGGAACTGAATGTTGGCTGGAGTTTTGAACCCGGCCTGAACCTTGTTTGTGAACTGCATTTCAATTTTGAGAGTGGAACTGAATTGAGAATAAAGCACTTTAGTCCTAAGTCCGTATGGCAGTCTGGTTCTTTGCTGGAAACGTGTGAGCCTAACAGGGCTGCCGGCCCCGACCCAGAGTGGAGGAGGTGGACCTCTTTACAGCATTTTTCCATTGCATATTGAGGCAGTTCAGTTCAAGTGGTCACCCCCAGCTAAAGACAAGATGCGTCAGTAGAAAAGAAAGCAATGAAAACAACAATCTTAGCAAATCACTTCTTACCAACACAGCAGGAAGTGAGACTAAACAAGAAACTAAACAGAAGAAAAAAATTCCACGGAAACGTAGATGGAAAGCGGTGACCACAAATGCTCGCAGTCTAAGCAATAAAGTTCATGACCTTCAAGCCCTGATGTTGGAGGCAGACTTAGACGTTGTTGCAATCACGGAGACATGGCTCATGGTTCCCATGAATGGGATGCAAACATACCAGGCTATAATCTATTTAGGAAGGATATGGTCGTAAAGGTGGAGGAGTAGCTCTGTATGTGAGAAATGATATCGCAGCGACTGAAATGACAGGGACCTAGGGAAAGGAAGAAGCGATATGGATCACCTTCAGAAGAGATGGTAGAACCTCTGTCCACGTGGGTGTTGTCTACAGACCTCCGACACAATTGGAGGAACTAGATAAAGATCTGATCACAGATATTCAAAAGTTGGGAAAGAAGAGAGAAGTGCTGTTGCTGGGAGATTTCAATCTGCCGGATGTAGATTGGAAGGTTCCACCTGCGGAATCGGAAAGAAGTAGAGAGATCGTGGATGCTTTCCAAAGTGCTCTGCTCAGACAAATGGTGACGGAACCCATGAAGGAGGGAGCAACGCTGGATCTGGTGCTCACAAATGGGGGATAGTGTGTCAAATGTCCGAGTGGGTGCCCAGCTGGGCAGCACTGACCATCAAACAGTTTGGTTTGATATGACAGCTGAAGTGGAGGGCGGCCACTCAAAGTCCTGGATTTCAAGCATGCTGACTTTAGTAAAATGGGGAAATACCTGAGGAAGGAGCTGATGGGCTGGGAGGACGTACAAGAAGTGGAAGGACAGTGGTCCAGGCTGACAGAAGCTATAAATATGGCCACACACCTTTATGTAAGGAGAGTAAATAAAAGCAAGAGAAAAGGAAGGTAAAATTATGTATCATACCTGATAATTTTCTTTCCATTAATCATAGCTGATCAATCCATAGACTGGTGGGTTGTGTCCATCTACCAGCAGGTGGAGATAGAGAGCCTCCCTATATGTGGTCATGTGCTGCCGGAAACTCCTCAGTATGTCGATATCAAAGCTCCATCCGCAGGACTCAGCACTTAGAGAATTACACCCACAAAGGGACACTCTGCCCAGCTCACCACCGCCGAAACGGGGGAGGGGAATTAACCCAGCTCATCCCCACACGTGGGGAGGGGAATCCGTCCAGCTCATCCCCGCGGAGCGGGGGAGGGACACGACCCCGCCGATGCGGGGGGATCTGGCTTATCCTGCAACCGCGGAAGGAGCTGACTGACCCTAACACCGCCGAAGCGGGAGGGGTACATAGCTGCCCTACAGCCGCACGAAGCGGGAGGGAGCACCGGCAGAATTTAGGTCTCAATCCAGCCCCGAAAAATGGAGGGGAGAGGAATGCAGCAGCTCACTGTAACACAAAATCGTCTCAACTCCTGAAGAATCCAATTGAAAAAACTTGAACACGAAGTCCTCCTGAACAGGAACTGAAGACTAAACTTGAACCTGAAATGCAACCAGAATAAAAACAGTACAGATATCTGGGAGGGGCTATGGATTGATCAGCTATGATTAATGGAAAGAAAATTATCAGGTATGATACATAATTTTACCTTCCATATCATCATGCTGATCAATCCATAGACTGGTGGGATGTACCGAAGCAGTACTCACCCAGGGCGGGACATAGAAATCCCTGACCGCAACACTGAAGCTCCAAACCGGGCCTCCGCTCGAGCAGCCACAGTCAAGCGGTAATGCCTAGAGAAGGTATGAGCCGATGCCCAAGTTTGCCGCCTTACAAATCTCTTCCAAGGAGACGGACCCGGCCTCTGCCATCGAGGCCGCCTGAGCTCTAGTGGAGTGAGCCTTCAGCCGGATAGGCGGCACCCTCCCCACGGCCACATAAGCCGCTGCAATGGCTTCCTTGACCCATCTTGCCACTGTAGGCTTAGCAGCCTGCAGACCCTTACGAGGACCTGCAAACAGGACAAACAGATGATCCGACTTCCGGAAATCATTGGTCACTTCCAAGTATCTGATGATGACTCGTCTCACATTTAGATATTTGAGAGCAGAGTACTCCTCTGGGTAGTCCTCCCTACGAAAGGATGGGAGACAGAGCTGCTGATTCACATGGAAGCGAGAAACAATCTTGGGCAGGAAGGAAGGCACTGTGCGAATAGACACTCCTGCCTCAGTGAACTGCAGAAAGGGCTCTCGACAAGATAGCGCCTGGAGCTCGGAAACTCTTCTGGCTGAAGTGATAGCCACCAAAAAGACTGCTTTCAACGTCAGGTCTTTCAGAGATGCCCTCGACAAGGGTTCAAAAGGCGGCTTCTGCAAGGCTCTTAGCACCAGATTGAGATTCCACGCAGGTACCACTGAGTGCAGAGGAGGGCGCAGGTGATTAACTCCCTTGAGAAAGCGCACCACATCTGGCTGCGAAGCCAGGGAAGCACCCTTCAGGCGGCCCCTGAAGCAAGCCAGAGCCGCTACCTGGACTTTAAGGGAACTGAGCGACAGGCCTTTCTCCAGACCTTCTTGCAGGAACGCCAACACTGAAGAAATTGGAGCAGTTAAGGGAGAAAGTGAGCCTGCTTCACACCACGCTGCAAAGGTACGCCAAACCCTGGCGTAAGCAGTAGAAGTAGAGCGCTTCCTCGCTCTCAGCATAGTGGCGATGACCTTGTCTGAGAAGCCCTTCTTCCTCAGACGCTGCCGCTCAATAGCCAGGCCGTAAGACCAAAGGGGGAGGGATCCTCCATCACCACGGGACCCTGATGCAACAGGCCCTGCTCCGCTGTCAGCCGCAGAGGGCCGTCCACTGAGAGCCTGATCAAGTCCGCATACCAGGGACGTCTGGGCCAGTCCGGACCCACCAGGATTATCCGGCCCGGATGCTTTGCCACCCGGTCTAGCACCCTGCCCAACATGGGCCAGGGCGGGAACACATAGAGAAGCTCCTGTGTCGGCCACTGTTGGAGAAGAGCATCTACTCCCAGAGATCGAGGGTCCCGTCCTCTGCTGAAAAAGCGCGGCACTTGGCAATTGGCCGATGACGCCATCAGATCTAGGCTCGGCTGGCCCCAGTGCTTCGTGATGTCCAAGAACGCCTGAGCCGATAACTGCCACTCTCCGGGATCCAAGGTATGGCGACTGAGAAAGTCCGCCTTGACATTCATGACTCCGGCAATGTGGGCCGCCGACAGCTGCTCCAGGTTCGCTTCCGCCCACTGGCATAGATTCATGGCCTCCTTGGCTAGAGGGGCGCTCTTGGTACCTCCCTGGCGTTTGACATAGGCCACAGCCGTGGCATTGTCCGACAGGACCCGTACTGGCTTCAACGCCAGTACCGGGAGACACTCCAAAAGCGCCAACCGAATGGCTCTGAGTTCCAGGAGGTTGATAGACCACTTTGCCTCTGCAGGAGACCAGAGCCCCTGCGCTGTCCTTCCCAAGCAGTGGGCTCCCCAGCCCGACAAAGAGGCGTCCGTCGTGACGACAACCCACTCCGGGGTCAAAAGAGGCATCCCTGCGGACAACTTGTCTGTCCTCAGCCACCAGCTCAGCGCCTTGCGCACCGCTAGGTCCAAGGGAAAGCGCACAGCGTAATCCTCCGACACTGGAGTCCAGCGCTGCAGCAGAGAGAATTGCAGTGGTCTCATATGAGCCCTGGCCCAGGGCACTACTTCCATCGTGGCCGTCATAGAGCCCAACAGCTGCACATAGTCCCAAGCCCGAAGAGGAGAGGCTGCTAGGAACTGGTCCACCTGAGCCTGAAGCTTGACAAACCGATTGTCCGGCAGGAACACTCTACCCCCACTTGAGTGTCGAAACGAACTCCCAGATATTCCAGGGACTGAGTCGGGCGCAGCTGGCTTTTCTCCCCGTTGATGATCCACCCCAGGGAGCTCAAAAGAGCAATCACCCGGTCTACAGCTCTTCCGCACTCTGCATAAGAGGGGGCTCGGATCAACCAGTCGTCCAGATAAGGATGGACTTGTACTCCTTCCTTTCGTAGGAAGGCCGCGATGACCACCATTACTTTGGAGAAGGTCCGCGGAGCAGTAGCCAACCCGAACGGAAGGGCTCTGAACTGGAAGTATCGGCCCAGGACTGCAAAACGCAGAAAGCGTTGATGAGGAGGCCAGATGGGAATATGCAAGTAAGCTTTCTTGATGTCCAAGGATGCCAGGAACGCCCCTGCCTTCACTGCCGCTATAACAGAGCGGAGAGTCTCCATTCGGAAGTGCCGAACTTTCAAGGCCCGATTGACCCCTTTGAGGTCGAGGATAGGCCGTACAGAACCTCCTTTCTTTGGTACCACAAAGTAAATGGAGTAACGTCCCTTGCCAAGCTAATCTTCTGGCATCGGAACGACCGCACCCAGGCATATCAGATTGTCCAAAGTCTGCTGCACTGCCACAGCTTTGACCGGAGACTTGCAGGGAGAGTGCACAAACCCGTCTCTTAAGGGTCGGCAGAACTCTAGCTTGTAGCCGTCTCTGATGACTTCCAGCACCCAAGCGTCTGAAGTTACCCTGGTCCACTCTCCCAGAAATTAGGACAGGCGTCCTCCAATCTGCACTGGGCCATGGACCAGGGCCCCGTCATTGGGTATGAGACCCTGGGGGAGGACCGGAGGACGCACCTCCGGGACGGCGGTTTTCTGTGAAAGGAATGCTGCTTGGGGGAGAAGTTTCTCTTGAAAGAAGAGGGGGCAGAAGAGCCCGACTTGCCTGGGCGATACCGATGGGCTTCCTGAAACCGTCCTTTGGAGGAACCGGGGCGAGCACCACTGGCCCGAGCCCTGACCTCTGGTAACCTCTTGCCCTTAGACGTGCCGAGATCGGTCACAATCTTGTCCAGCTCGACCCCAAAGAGCAGCTTGCCTTTAAAAGGCAACTTAGCCAGGCGAGACTTAGAGGCGTGGTCCGCAAACCAATGCTTCAGCCAAAGCCAACGCCGCGCAGAGACTGTCTGAGCCATACCTTTATCTAAGGCTCTCAAGACATCATACAGCAAGTCTGCCAAATAAGCCAAGCCCGATTCCAGGGCCGGCCAATCAGCCCTCAAGGAAGGATCCGAGGGGGAAGCCTGCTGCACAATCGTCAGGCACGCCCTGGCCACATAGGAGCCGCAAACTGAGGCCTGCAAACTTAAAGCAGCCGCCTCGAAGGACGACCTTAAAGCCGCCTCCAATCTTCTGTCTTGGGCGTCCTTTAGGGCCGTGCCACCTTCCACTGGCAACGCCGTTTTCTTAGTCACCGCAGTGATTAAAGAATCCACAGTAGGCCAAAGAAAGGCCTCCCGTTCACCTTCAGGCAGAGGATAGAGGCGGGACATAGCCCTAGCCACTTTGAGGCTCGCTTCTGGGACATCCCATTGAGCCGAAATCAAGGTGCGCATGGCCTCATGCACGTGGAAGGTTCTAGGCGGGCGCTTCTTCCCCAGCATAATGGCGGAGCCAACAGAGGCTGAGGGAGAGACGTCCTCCGGAGAGGAAATCTTCAAAATGCTCATGGCCTGCACTAACAGGTTGGGCAAATCCTCTGAGCGAAAGATCCGTGCTGCAGAGGGGTCATCCGCTCCATCCGAGCTGGAATCCGTCTTCTCCAAGGAATCCCCAAAGGACCGTTGGGAGAACTCAGATACGCTGCCCTCATCTACATCAGAGGAGACAGAGTCCTCTAGGGCCTGGAAATCCACCCAAGGGCGTTTGCTTCTGGAGGCCTCAACCCCTTTAACAGACAGGGGGGCAGGGGCAGCGTTTTGCATAAGAAAAGCCTGATGCAGCAGCAAAATGAACTCAGGGGAGAATCCCCCCGAACTGTGCACTTCTGCAGCTTGGGCCAGGGCCCTAGCCGCACCCTCAACCGGCGCTCGCAAGAGTGGGGGAGAAACGTGCTGCGCATCCAAAATGGCGTCCGGCGCGAAACTCCGAGAAGAAGCCGCACGGGAAGAACGGCGCTTAACTTTGGCCGCTTTCTTACCGTCGCCCGAATCAAGGGCGACCATAGTATTAACGTCTCCCAGCTCGAGGGCAGCCCAAGAAGAAGCCGTCCGAGCAGAGTGGCCGGCCAACGTGGAATGGGCGCTTATGGCGGGAAAAACCGCCGCACCGGAGGAAGAACCGGGACAGTGACCGGACTCCATACTGATGCTCAACAAAGGCGATTCAGGCTTTGAAACCCCCGCTAGACGCACACACGCGGTCTGGGGAGCTAATCTTTGCGCCCTCGCCCTCCAACGCCATAAGCCATGTAGAGACCGAACGGGGAACCCCCTGCCCGCTATAAAAAGGTAAAATTACCTGCTTCTCGCTCCGAGCTGTAACGAACTGGTGTCCCAGTGAGCAGCTGCAATAAACGTTGATATAAACGTTGAAATAAACGCCCTTAAAGGACATCCAAATTTTTTTTTTTTTTAAACGGAGCCAACGGGAGGGGGGAGAAAAGGAGGGACCTGGCACCACCAGGTTTGCACTTGCTCAAGAAGAGCCCTCAACCCCAGGTACTCAACAAAACCTAAAGATTAGGCTTGGAGACCTAGCCAGAGCTGCTGCTGTGTGTGACCACCACCTGCTGAGATAGAGAACATACTGAGGAGTTTCCGGCAGCACATGACCACATATAGGGAGGCAAAAGGATTGCTCTCTATCTCCACCTGCTGGTAGATGGACACAACCCACCAGTCTATGGATTGATCAGCATGATGATATGGAAACCGATATGGTTCTCCAAGCAAGTGGCTGAGAAAATAAAGGCTAAAGAGTTGGCATTCCTGAAATACAGAAGAATACTCAAGAAGAGGAACACGGAGAGGAATACCGGATGAAACTGAAAGAAGCCAAGACAGAGATACGTTTGGCGAAAGCGCAAGCGGAAGAACAAATGGCTAGAAATGTAAGGAGGGGGTGACACAAATTTCTTCATGTATAATAGTGAAAGGAGGAAGTCTAAAAATGGAATTGTGAGAATGAAAGATGCTGCAAACCGCTATGTAGATAATGATGAAGAAAAAGCAAATTTGCTAAATAGATACTTCTGTTTAGCAGATTTTCACAGAACAAAATCCTGGAGAAGGACCACGATTGACTGGCAAAAGTACATATGAGAATGGAGTGGATATAGCACCGTTCACGGAACAGAGTTTGTATGAATAACTTGAAATTCTAAAGGTGGACAAAGCCGTGGGACCGGACGGGATCCACCCCAGGATATTGAGGGAGCTCGGAGAGGTTCTGGCGGGTCCTCTTAAAGATTTGTTTAATAAATCCTTGGAGACGGGAGAGGTTCCGTGGGATTGGAGAACAGCGGACGTGGTCCCTCTTCACAAAAGTGGTGATAGGGAAGAAGCTGGAAACTACAGGCCGGTAAGCGTCATTTCAGTTATTGGAAAAGTAATGGAAGCGATGCTGAAGGAAAGGATAGTGAATTTCCTGTAATCCAATAAGTTGTAAGATCCGAGACAACATGGTTTTTTACCAAAGGTAAATTGTGCCAAACGAATCTCATTGAATCTTTTGACTGAGTGACCAGAGAATTGAATCAGGGACGTGCTATAGACGTAATCTACTTAGATTTCAGCAAAGCTTTTGACACGGTTCCCCACAGGAGGCTCTTGAATAAACTTGACAGACTGAAGATAGGACCCGATGTGGTGAACTGGATTAGGAACTGGTTGACTGACAGATGCCAGAGGGTGGTGGTTAATGTAATTCGCTCGGATGATGGAAAGATGAGTAGTGGAGTGCCTCAGGAATTGGTGCTGGGGCCGATTCTGTTCAATATATTTGTGAGTGACATTGCCGAAGGGTTAGAAGGTAAAGTTTGCCTTTTTGCGGATGATACTTTGTAACAGAGTGGACACCCAGGAGGGAGTGGAAAACATGAAAAAGGATCTGCAGAAGCTAGAAGAATGGTCTAAGGCAGTGATGGCGAACCTATGGCACGCGTGCCAGAGAGGGCACTCAGAGCCCTCTCCTTTGGCACGCGCGCCGTCGGTGGTCCGCTCCGCCCACTCTCCCTCCCTCCCTCTTCCAACCAACGAAGCACCAGGCCGCCCGCCCTCCCTCCTTCTTCCAACTAACGAAAAGCCACCAGGCCGCCTGCCCTCCCTCCCAGCACCTCTCAGCACCAGCGCTCGCCCTCCTCCTCTGAAATAGAAAAGGCGTCGGCAGCTGCAGCGAAACGCGTAGTCTTCGCTTGGCGCGCCTTCGGTCTTCGCTTGTGTCTCTCAAGCTCAGAGCTTGACAGACACAAGCGAAGACCGAAGGCGCACCGAGCGAAGACCACGCGTTTCACTGCAGCTGCCGAAGCCTTTTCAATTTCAGAGGAGGAGGGCGAGCGCTGGTGCTGGGAGGGAGGGCAGGCGGACGGCCTGGTGGCTTTTCGTTAGTTGGAAGAGGGAGGGAGGGAGGGTGGGCGGCCTGGTGCCTCGTTGGTTGGAAGAGGGAGGGAGGCAGGCAGGCCTGGTGCTGGGAGGGAGGGAGGCTTGGTGCCACTGGGTGCTGGGTGGGAGGGAGGCCTGATGCTGGGTGCTACTGGGTGGTGTTGGGAGGGAGGCAGGCAGGCCTGGTGCTGGGAGGGAGGCAGGCCTGGTGCTGGGTGGGTGGGAGGGAGGCAGGCTTGGTGCTACTGGGTGGTGGGAGGGAGGCCTGGTGCTGGGAGGGAGGGAGGCCTGGTGCTGGGTGCTACTGGGTGCTGGATGGGAGGGAGGCCTGATGCTGGGTGCTACTGGGTGGTGTTGGGAGGGAGGCAGGCAGGCCTGGTGCTGGGAGGGAGGCAGGCCTGGTGCTGGGTGGGAGGGAGGGAGGCTTGGTGCTACTGGGTGGTGGGAGGGAGGCCTGGTGCTGGGAGGGAGGGAGGCCTGATGCTGGGTGCTACTGTGTGCTGGGTGGGAGGAAGGCCTGGTGCTGGGTGCTGAGTGGGAGGGTGGCCTGGTGCTGGTAGGGCGGGCGGGAGGGCAGGGGGGAGAGGAGGGTGGCTGGCCATTTGTGGCTGGAGGGGAGAGAAGGGTTGCTGGACATGGATGGAGGACAAAAAATGAAGAAGAAATGAGGAAAGTAAAGAAATGGAAAGGAAGCCCTGGAAATGGAGTTAAGAGAGCAGCAGAATCAGAGACAACAAAGGTAGAAAAAATTATTTTATTTTCATTTTAGTGTTTGGAATATGTCCAATCTGAGAATTTACATCTGCTGTCTTATTTTGCACTGGGTATACTGGAGCTGTAACAGCTTACAGAAATGATTTATAATGAAAAAAAATCATGTTATTTTTTTCTCCTATACTAGTATAATATTTTCAATGATGTCTGTTTATATGCGCTATGGCTGGTGTAAGGGGTGTGGCTATCATAGGGGTGGAATCATATGTGGTGACCCCGCCCATAATGAGTACCGGCACTTTGAGATAAATAATTCGATTTTGGGTTGCTGTTTGGGCACTCGGTCTCTGAAAGGTTCGCCATCACTGGTCTAAGGTTTGGCAATTAATGCGAAGAAATGCAAAATGATGCACTGAGGGAGTAGAAATCCACAGGAGACGTATGTGTTAGGCGGTGAGTGTCTGATATGTACAGAAGGGGAGAGGGATCTTGGGGTGATAGTATCTGAGGATCTGAAGGCGACGAAACAGTGTGACAAGGCAGTGGCCATAGCCAGAAGGTTGCTAGGCTGTATAGAGAGAGGTGTGACCAGCAGACGAAAAGAGGTTTTAATGCCCCTGTATAAGTCGTTGGTGAGGCCCCACCTGGAGTATTGTGTTTAGTTTTGGAGGCCCTGTCTTGAAAAGGATGTAAAAAGAATTGAAGCGGTGCAAAGAAAAGCTATAAGAATGGTATGGGATTTGCGTTACAAGACGTATGAGGAGAGACTTGCTGACCTGAACATGTATACCCTGGAAGAATGGAGAAACAGGGGTGATATGATACAGACGTTCAAATATTTGAAAGGTATTAATCCGCAAACGAACCTTTTCCGGAGAGGGGAAGGTGGTAGAACGAGAGGACATGAAATGAGATTGAAGGTGGGCAGACTCAAGAAAAATGTCAGGAAGTATTTTTTCATGGAGAGAGTGGTGGATACTTGGAATGCCCTCCCGCGGGAGGTGGTAGAGATGAAAACGGCCTCCAAAACTGAACACAATACTCCAGGTGGGGCCTCACCAACGACTTATACAGGGGCATCAACACCCCCTTTCTTCTGCTGGTCACACCTCTCTCTATACAGCCTAACAACCTTCTAGCTACGGCCACTGCCTTGTCACTCTGTTTCGTCGCCTTCAAATACTCAGATACTATCACCCCAAGATCCCTCTCCCCGTCCGTACCTATCAGACTCTCACCGCCTAACACATACATCTCCCGAGGATTTCTATTCCCTAAGTGCATCACTTTGCATTTCTTCGCATTGAATTTTAATTGTCAAACCTTAGACCATTCTTCTAGCTTCCTCAGATCCTTTTTCATGTTTTCCACTCCCTCCCGGGTATCCACTCTGTTACATATGACAGAGAAGAAGCTGGAAACTACAGGTTGGTAAGTCTCACTTGGGTTCTAGGGTGGTTTTTCTTTGTTTTAGTGTTTACTTGTTTCTCCAAGGCCAAGCAGGATATATAATCTCATTTCGTATGTGGGTGATATCATTGGTGGAGCCTGGTGCAGAGAATCTCTACACATGTTCTTTTATTGAAGCCTTTAGCAGCAATCGCTGTGCATTTGCATGCCTTCACGCCTACCATTGCCTTGTGGGACCAGGACTGTCTTTGATTTTTTTCTCTCCTTAGTTCACGTCGTCCTACCATCTTGGGCAGTTTTGCTGCATTTTTCAAGTTGTTCTTGCGTGTAAGGGTTTTTGCGGAGCCTGGTTCCCCAGAAGGTTGCTAGGCTGTATAGAGAGAGGCGTGACCAGCAGAAGAAAAGAGGTTTTAATGCCCCTGTATAAGTCGTTGGTGAGGCCCCACCTGAAGTATTATGTTCAGTTTTGGAGGCCGTATCTTGCTAAGGATGTAAAAAGAATTGAAGCGGTGCAAAGAAAAGCTACAAGAATGGTATGGGATTTGCGTTACAAGACATATGAGGAGAGACTTGTTGACCTGAACATGTATACCCTGGAGGAAAGGAGAAACAGGGGTGATATGATACAGACGTTCAAATATTTGAAAGGTATTAATCTGCAAACGAACCTTTTCCGTAGATGGGAAGACAGTAGAACTAGAGGACATGAAATGAAAGTGAAGGGGGGCAGACTCAAGAAAAATGTCAGGAAGTATTTTTTTCATGGAGAGAGTGGTGGATACTTGGAATGCCCTCCTGTGGGAGGTGGTTGAGATGAAAACGGTAACGAAGTTCAAACATGCGTGGGATAAATATAAAGGAATCCTGTTTAGAAGGAATGGGTCCTCGAAAGCTTAGCGGAGATTGGGTGGCAGAGCCGGTGGGGGGAAGTGGGGCTGGTGGTTGGGAGGCAGGGCTAGTGCTGGGCAGACTTCTATGGTCTGTGCCCTGAAAGTGGCAGATAGAAATCAAGGTCAGGTATACACAAAAAGTAGCACTTATGAGTTTATCTTGTTGGGCAGACTGGATGGACCTTGCAGGTCTTTTTTCTGCTGTCATCTACTATGTTACTGTGTATTCTGCCTTTTAACCTCACGTTGACTCCCAGAATTTTCATGAAATGCCTAGCAGTAGTTGCAGCACTGCTGTGAAAGCTGGAAATTCACGTACTTCCCTATGGCTGGTACAAAGCACATCAAGGACTACACCTGGACTAACTTACTGCACACCCTGTAACTTAAGCCAGCCCTACATGTCTTATTTAATTGTACTTATAATTTGCCTTCAGTTTAGCCACTCATCTGTTTACCCCAGTTGCTTCTGCCTTCTCTGTCTTGGCCCTATCTATATATCGGCACTTGACCCTTTGGCTACATAGTAAGATGTTTCATTGTGTCTTAGGAACAGCATTAACATCATAACTATGTTTGTACTAATGTATGCGTATTAGGTGTTTCATTGGTGTTGTGCTGTCTTTGTTATATCTATGATATTTGTATGTTCTTTCATGCTGTCTGTTATTGTATAATTAGTATTTTACTGACATTTTCTTTATATATCTGTTATATAATTGTTCTATAGTACTGTTAAATGTGTGTATTTTTGACACAGTTTCATGTTTGTCCTATTACTAGGTTTCAATTTGCCATTTCCAATTTTCCTATATTCTTATATTTAGTCATTTTCCTATTGTTTTGCTATTAGCAAAGTGTAAGTTATACTCTCTCTTGGGTGAATCCCTTCATAAAGTTGGCTAATCCCAATAAATAAAAAAACTGTTATACATTTCTTTATGTACATGTGGTACCTGTTAGGGTTCCAGCTCCAGTGGAGATTTCAGACCTTATGTCACCAATAGTGTTTGAATTCAAAATGAAAGTCTATTTTGTGGCTATCAGGACAGTGGTTACTAGAATTGAGCATATTTTTGAAATCTTCTGTAAGTCAACTTGTAGATTTTTCTAAACAGACTTCTGAAAAAAATGACTGAATTAAGTTCAGAATTTTGTCTATGGAGGGATGAATGACTCATTTGGAAGCTCAAGTGAATACCATACAAGGGATTTGTTGTTCTATCAAGGACAGTTTGATGCTCCATAAGAAGTTACAGCATTTTAAAAATCAGTTTACATCTAGGAATCTCTCCCTCTAGAATTTACTAAAGTGTAGAACTTTGTCAGCAGATGTCATGTTTAGGAAATCATTTAAGGAGATTTTGGTGCTGCCTAATTCAGATTCACTTGTTTAATTCATATTATTTACCAATTTCTAAGATACATCAGACTTAGCAAGCGGGGACTCTGGTTGTCTTAGAAGCATCAGATTCTTTTAATTTGGTGAAATTTCTTGAAACTACTCAAGATTTTGTAAATCTCTGGGCCACCATCTTAGTTTTAGTCTTGTTTGATCAAGATAAATGTCTTTGAGGTGTATTTCAAGAAGTAAGGCTCTTTCTTAATTTGTGGGTATTCTGTTCAAGTTTTTCCTAATGTAGTTAGGGATGCACAAGTACATAGGAAACAGGTTTTGCAATCAGTCTAAAGTTTCGGCAATAGGAGCAACATTCTTTCTTAAATTTCCTTGTAGATGTTTCATTTCTTTGAGTAATTCTGAATGCTTTTCTTGATCCTGTTCATTTGGAGACATTTTTGCAATTTGAAAGTGTTTATGGTTAATATTGATTCTGATTAGAGGTAGTATTTATGAAGGGGGGTATTTGTGAGATGTCTGTAGGTTTAAGATATTTTTATTTAGTAAAAACATACATCTTAGAACATAAGATTAGCCATGCTGGGTCTTTACCAGTGGTCTACCTAGCATGGTTTAGTGAAAGGGGCCCTTACGATTAGCTGGCAGAATTAACGCTTTCTTTAAATCAAGAAAAGACCTTAATTGTTCCAGCACAAAGAATAGCTACTTAACCACAGCAAAATAAATTAAACATTTACATAGATAATGAAGAAAAGTTTTAGCTCCTAATGACAAAGGGGTTCTTTTACTAAGGCACGGTAGGCCTAATGTGGGCTAACCACACATTAAAAGGGTATTACCGAGGATGCACTTAGAATGTAGTTTCCCGCTCACTACATGCTAATCCCGCACTGAAAAAGATTTTTTATTTTCCAGCGTGGGAGGCATGCCCATGGATGGAGAGTAGGTGTGCCTATGCTAATCAGATAGTGCAGGCGCATTACCGCATGCTATCCAATTTGTGCAGGACCCCTTACCTCTTCCTAAATAGGTGGCAGTAAGGGCTCCCATGGTAATGGCCACACGCTAATGGGGAAATTAGCGTGTGGCCAATAAAATAAAATATAGCATGGTGGCCATGCGCTAAAAGTGGCCCCAGTGCATGGAAAACCCATTTGCTGACACCAGCACCAGCCACTTTTTTTTGTGGCTTGGTAAAAGGATCCCAAAGTCTCTTGTCTTGTAGAAAGAAACAATTTATACTGCTCTTGCGTTGAATGAGATACATCTGGGTATTTCCAAATTCTGTGTCCTAGATAGGAGCATGTAGATTTTTTGAAGTAAAGACGCATAATCATGTTATGGTTCTGCTCAAATACACAACCTACTAATAATGTTGTTCTGTCCTGGACTTCTTCACTAAGGGGTCCTTTTACTAAGGTGTTCTAACAGATGTAGCACGCTCTAACAATTAGCGCATGCTAAATGATAAGATGTCCATAGGAATATAATGGGCGCTAAATCCATTAGTGCATCTTAGTAAAAGGACCCTTAGATGACGCTAATATTTTAACTAAATTTAGGTTTATTTTACAGCTATGTAAATGTTTTAGGCATGTATTGAAAATAGGTATTGGTGTTTCTGTATTATAAACAATCCTTCTAGTACCATTCTTCAGTTGATATTTATTTTATTTAAAAAAAAAAATCCAATGTCTTACAGCAAAGTTAAATTAACAAAGCTAAAAATACAGCCAAGGTTTTGCACATAAGGAACTGAAGGGGGATGAGTTATTGGCAGGGTATGAATGTATGTGATTGTGGTGTGGTTCTTTCCCCTTTACAACCTTCCCTTCCCTCTCCTATCCCATGTTCCCTGTCAGGCTGCACACTTCTGCTTTTCAGCTTCTCCAGTTCCTTTCATTGGACTGGCAGAGCTTGTACTTCCTCACTGGTACTGCTTCTGCAGCAGCATTTCTTTTCTTATGTTCCATCACTTCTGCTCTGTTGATGTCATTTGGCTGCTGCCTTAACATCTTTTCTTGACTGTCATACAAGGTGAACTATTAGAGTTCATAGAGGTAGGCCTTTTTTGGGGGATTGTTTGGTTGAAAATCATCTAAACCTTAATGCTAATAAAGCCTCTGCTTTGTTGATGGGCAGACGTTTGAAGGGTAAATTTATAAGCCTTTTTCACACAAAAAATGCCTTTTTACATGCCCAGATTTATTTATTTATTGCAGACTTGCCGTATCACGTTTGGCTGACAAAGCAGTGTACAATCTAAATAAACATATAAAGGAATGAAAAAAAATCAATAGGAAAGAAACCATTCATATCCATATTCCATAAATAAAAAGATTGAAACAACACAACAAAACACACAAACTAACAGAAAGACAACAAAGAGGGTCAGATGGAGAGCACAACCAAGAGAAACCATTTACAACTCATCCAGTATATGCTTCCTGAAATAACAATGACTTAATTGCAACTTTAAAGCGTCAAAGGGAAAGTTATCCACGAAATAAGCAGGTGTAACAAATTCCAGAGTGCAGAGGCCATAAAAGAGAAAGCACTACAATGGGTAGACTCATAATGAGCCACTCATGGGGTGTGCAGAACCATAGGATAATTTTTAGTAGATCTAAGCATTCGGAGTGGGGTGTATGGAATAGTCAGGAATTGTAAGTAAGAAGTGCCCATTCGAAATGCTTTAAAGGCTAAAAGCAGGATTTTAAACTTACTATGACATTCCACAAGTAGCCAATGATGTTCCTTGGGCAAAGGTATCATATACCCAAACCGGCCAGAATGACAAAGCAACCAAGCAACCGGATGATACAGTCCTGTAGAATTTGCAGTTTGTTCAAAAGGCAATGTAAAATACTAGGATAAACAATATTACAACAGTCAAGTCTAGTCTTGAAAAGGGTAAGTAAAGGAGAATGAAAGGAAGAATGATCAAACAAGTTACATACAGTACGTAATTGATGTAATGTGAAAAATCCTGCTTTACATATGAAACCTGATGAGCAAAGGATAGCTGATAATCAAATATAATTCCAAGATAATGAAATGATTCAGCTGGGGTTATTGTTTTACCCAGCAAATGCAAATCGGAGATTGGGCGAGATAAGGATCCTGTAAGACAGCAGTCTACTATCTTTTCTCTGTTAAGGACCAACCAATTTGTTGCTAATTTGTCGCCAGCCATTGAGCGATCCTATCTAAGCAAAGTTGTAATGGACTAATATCAAGATTCGCTGGATTAGTATGGTGTAGAAGAAGAATATCATCAGCATAAATATGAAATGAAATGGTACATTCTTGAATGAGTGACACCAATGGACTTAGGAATGAATTAAACAACAGAGGAGAGAGAATAGAGCCTTGGGCACCCCACAATGAGATGGATGAAACCAACACAAAACCGTATGCATTAAACACAGATCTGACAGACGGGATAAGAGGAGTGAATGGTCAACTAGATCAAATGCTGCCGATAAGTCCAAAGAAATTGGCTGTTACAAAATTAGATCATGCCTAAAAGTAGGATGGTGCAAACTGGTGTGTACTCATAGGGTAGCCCTGCTCAGAGGTGGTGCGTGGGCAGAGTCGCAATTTATGCATTTCCTTTATAAAGCATACATGTGCAATTACAACTGCTCTTGAACAAGTATAATATCCATGTCTTCATTCTCTGTATGATTTCTGCAAGATTTTTTCTAGTATTTAATATTTTATAGACACTTGCAGGCTTATTTTCGAAAGGGATCACCGGCGATCTTCCGACACAAATCGGGAGATTGCCGGCGATCTCCTGATCCCGGCCAAATCGGTATTATCGAAAGCCGATTTTGGCCGGCTTCAACTGCTGTTTCGTCGTGGCGCCGGCCAACCTTCAAGGGGGCATGTTGGTAGGGTAGCGAAGGAGGGATGGGGGGCGGAACGGGGGCATGGGTATGAGATGGCCGGCTTCGCCTTATAATGGAAAAAAAGAGGCCGGCTCGAACGAGCATTTCGCCGGCCAGACTTGGTCCATTTATTTTTAGGACCAAGTTTGGAAAAAGTGCCCCAACTGACCGCATGACCACCAGAGGAAAGCGAGGATCACTTCCCCTTACTCCCCCAGTGGTCACCAACCCCCTCCCACCCAAAAAAACAAACAAACTTTTTTTTGCCAGCCTGTATGCCAGCCTGAAATGTCATACCCAGCTCCTTGACAGCAGTATGCAGGTCCCTGGAGCAGTTTTTAGTGGGTGCAGTGCACTTCAGGCAGGTGGACCCAGGCCCATCCCCCCCCCTACCTGTTCCACTTGTGGTGGTTAATGTAGAGCCCTCCAACCCCCCCCAAAACCCACTGTACCCACATGTAGGTGCCCCCCTTCACCCCTTAGGGCTATGGTAATGGTGTAGAGTTGTGCCGAGTGGGTTTTGGGGGGGCGATTTGGGGGGCTCAGCACACATGGTAAGGGTGCTATGCACCTGGAAGCTTTTTTTTTTTTAAGTGTCCCCTAGGGTGCCCAGTTGGTGTCCTGACATGTGAGGGGGACCAGTGCACTACAAATGCTGGCTCCTCCCAAACCCAAATGCCTTGCATTTCGCTGGGTTTGAGATGGCCGGGCCCGCTTTCCATTATGGCTGAAAAACAAAGCCGGCCATCTCATATAAACCCAGCGATCCTTCTCTAAACCCGGTGAGCGATTTGGCTGGCGCCAAATGTATTTCGAAAATACGCTTGGCTCCACCCACTTACGGCACCAGCCCTAAGATGGCCGGCCATCGATTTGGCTGGCGCCATTCGATTATGCCCCTCAAAGGCACCTGTATATCTGTATAAAATATGGGAAAAAATGGAACTTGGCTGCCCTGTTAGCATAGGTGTACTATTATTTGGATTTAGTGTTGATCACAGAGAGAGAGCCATGACTGGGATATAGTTATACTGGGCTATAATCTGTTCAGGAAAGACAGGGTAGGAAGAAAGGAAGGAAGGGGGTGTGGCACTATATGTAGAAGATAATATTAAAGCCACACAATTGTAGGACCTACAGGGTAAGGAAGAGGCACTGTGAGTTAATCTGGAAGGATGGAATGGCAAATTTATTTACACTGGTGTGATATACAGGCCTCCTTCACAGACAGAAGAAGTGGGCAGATTTAATTGAAGACATTCAAAATATGGCAGTGAAAGTAGAAGTACTACTAATAGGTGATTTCCATGTGCCTGATGTTGATTGGGGTATCTCTATTATGGGGTTTTTTAGAAGCAGGGAGATCTTGGATTCTCTACAGGGGAATTATTCCAGCAGTTGGTAATGGAACCCATGCAGGGTGGGGCCATACTGGACTTAGTGCTTACTAGAGTGTTTCTGATGTTATAGTAGGTGATCATCTGGCATTCAGTGATCACCAGATAGTGTAGTTTAATATAAAAATAGGTGTGGAGAGGGTTCATTCAAAAGTGAAAGTTTTACACTTAAAAAAAAAACTTTGTTCAGATGGGGGATTACCTCAAGGAATTGTCTGAATGGGAACATTTGGTAGAAGTTGGAAAGCATTGGGCAAAACTGAAATGAGCTGTTGTAAGAGCAACAAAACTTTTTTTAAGGAAAGTAACTAAAAGTAAGAGGAAAAGGAGGCCACTTTGGTTCTCAAAAGTAGTAGCTGAAAAGGTAAGGAAAAATAAGTTAGCTTTTATAAACTACAAGAGATCACAGAAAGAGAAAGACAGGTGACAATATCTTGAAAAGAGAAGCTGGTAGAGTAGTCAGGAAAGCAAAAATACAAGTGGAAGAAAAAATGGCTACTATGATAAAATGGATGGACAAGACATTTTTTAGATATGTCAGTGATAGGAGGAAGTGCAAAAGTGGCATTCTGAGACTCAGGTGAAGGAGAGGAATATGTAGAAGCTCATAACGATAAGTCAGAATTGCTTAACAGATATTTCTGTTCACAAGGACTGGGATCAGGACTGCAGTAGACAAACACAAATAGGGATGGAAGGGTGGTAGTCCTTGAACGATTTTCAGAGAACTGTGTTTGTGAGGAGCTAGCTAAACTAAAGGTGGACAAAACGATGAGGCTGGATGGCAAACATCTGAGGGTACCGAAGGAACTTAGGGAATTTCTAGCAGCTATGCTGGCTGATCTTTTCAATGCTTCTCTAGAGTTGGGAGTGGTCCTGGAGTACTGGAGAAGTGCAGATGAGGTCCCTCTCCACAATAGCAGAAGTAAGGAAGAGGTTGGGAACTATAGGCCTTAAGTCTGACTTCTGTGATAAGTAAATTCTACGAGGTCAAGCAGGCCTTCATAATCTCACAACTGGGTGATGTCATCTGATGGAGCCCGGCATGGATGCTGATAGTGAGTAATTTAGAAGGTTCTTGCAACATCCCACCTCGCATGTGCTGCTGTCTTCCCACCTACCGCATGAACTTGGATACCTCAGTTCATTTTTCTGCAGAGCAGGGAGGACACACTTTGTGTTTTCCTTCATGTGCATACCTTTTTCAATTGTGAATACCTTCCTGTATGAATTATGTTTGCCCTTGTTCTTTCATTTATTCTTCAGTCTTTTATTTTTAAAAAAAATTTTTTCCGTTTATTTCAATCTTGCATCATTTTTATTTCCTTTCTTTTTCGCGAGTGGCTGGGCCAGTTAGGCTGCAGCCCCAATTTCAGTTTGAACATTGCCCTTTTCGAGAGTTCAAGATTGAGGAATTTAATTTAGCTGCAATTCTTTTTTTTTTGATTTCTCAGAAGACCTCCAGTGGCTTCAAAAAGTGCGCCCAATGTAGTCGGGTGATTTCTGTCATGGACCCACATTCTTGGTGCATCGGGCGCCTTGGACCTGATCATGAGCCTAATTCCTGTTCTCTCTGTTTAAAAATGCAGTTCAGCAGGCTTGGAAAGTGCAACAAAAGCTGCCTTTTGGCTCCTCGAAGGCCGACATATTGATGTTGGCACTGGAAGCATCGACTTCCATTGTTGCTAAGACTTCGACATCCACTGGGAGTACTTGCGTTGAGGAGGTCTCTATCTGCCTCCACATTGGGTGCTACGGCATTGGAATCACCAATACCCGAGAAGTGCCGGCACCGGGAGAAGTGCTCCCCCTCTTTGTAAGAGGTGCTAGTGTTGAAGTCACTGAGCAGCCAGGTCCCTGCTTCTGTTTCGACACCGGCAGTTTGTCAGGCTGTCTCTCTCTTGGCTCCCCCGTCCTGCCTTTGCTGATGCCTACTTTCGATGAGCGGTTCCGGACCCTAGTAGAGAGGACCTGGTGCAGTTGATGCAGGAGCACATTGCACAGACATTAAGGGCGCTTTCCTTGCCAGTGGAACAGCCTCAGCCTCCTACTGAGACTCAATTGATGCCAGTGCAGAGATCATCGAAGCTGGCACCTAGAAGGGTAATGACATTGATGCATCCAGTACCGCTCTTGATGTTGGGGGAGTAGGGCTGTATCTTGGGGCTCTTCAGAGTGTGGACATAGATCCACTGGGTTGAGGTCAGTCCAGACCCATTCAGCTATATATGAATATGCTGGAGTCTGATTGGTACCACTCATGGGGATCCACATTACTTCTCAGAGGAGGAGTCCTATGACATACCCTCTGATCACTCCCCACCTCAAGAGAGATGAAAGTCCCCTCCTGAGGGACTTTCTTTCACTGGATTTGTAAAGGAGATGGCTGCTGCTATCCCATTTAAGTTGGATATGGAGGAACATCCCAGGGCATAAATGTTGACTGTCTTGGGCTATAAGTCACCGCCTAAGGAAGGAGTCATTGTGCCATTTGCACCCTATCCTTCAGGACACACTGATGATGAACTGGGAATCTCCCCTCTCAGTGCAGGTCGCACCTAAGAAGGTGGATACACAATGCCGTATCCAGAAGGTTCCCGGATTCAAGAGGGCACCATTGCCACACATTTCTGTGGTGGTCAAATCTATCAATCGGGCTAGGAGTTCCAAGTCTCATGCCTTGACTTCCCTCGGATAGAGAGGCTAGAACATATGGGAGGAAAAGTTTTCAGGCCTCTATACTTGTTGCCGGCATCCAGTCCTGCCAGCTCTACATGAGCCTATACATGGAGTCTTTAAAATAAGTGTTGCCATACTGGGACAGACCAAAGGTCCATCAATCCCAGCATCCTTTTTCCAACAGTGGCCAATCCAGGTTACATGTACTTGACAAGATCCCAAAACAGTACAATACATTTTATACATAAGCTTATCCTATACATAAGTAGTGGATTTTCCCCAAGTCAATCTTAATAAGGGTTTGTGGACTTAAAGGAAGGTATCCAAACCTTTTTTTTAAAGCCTGCTAAGCTAACTGCTTTTACCACATTCTCTGGCAGTGAATTCCAGTGAATTTAATTGCACATTGAGTCAAAAAATATTTTCTTTGATTTGTTTTAAATTTACTACTTAGTAGCTCCATTATGTAGCCCCTAGTCCTAGTATTTTTGGAAAGAGTAAACAAGCTATTCACATCTACCTGTACTCCACTCGCTATTTTATAGACCTGTATCATATCTCCCCTCAGCCCTCTTTTCTCCAAGCTGAAGAGCCCTAGGCGCTCTAGCCTTTCCTCATAGGGAAGTCATCTCATTGCCTTTATCATTTTTGTCGACCTTCTCTGTACTTTTTCTAATTCTACTCACCAGAATTGCACACAGTATTCAATGTGAGGTTGCACCATGGAACAATACAAAGGCATTATAACATATTAATTTTTGGTTTTCATTCCTTTCCTAATAATACTTAACATGCTATTTGCTTTCTTAGCCACCTTCTGCACATTGAGCAGAAAGTTTCAACGTGTCCTCGATGATCCCTTTTCTGGTCGGGGACTCCTAATGTGGAACCTTGCATCACCTAAGTTTAGTTTGGGTTCCTCTTTCCCACATGCATCACTTTGCACTTTCTCACATTAGATGTCATCTGCCATTTGGATGCCCAGTCTCGTAAGGTCCTCTTGTAATTTTTCACAATCCTCTTACGATTTAACAACTTTGAATAACTTTGTGTCATCACCAAATTTAATTACCTCACTAGTTACTCCCATCTCTAGATCATTTATTAATATGTTAAGTAGCAGCGGTCCCAGCACAGACCCGTGGGGAACCTATCTACTCATCTCCATTGAGAATACTGACCATTTAACCCTACTTTCTGTTTTCTAACTTTTAACCAGTTTTTAATCCACAATAGAACTGAGTTTTGTAGATTCTCTCTCAGGATCAGGCTTAGAGCTTCGCCAGTTGACCAGTAAGAGAGAGTGTAGAACATACCTGGCATGGGGCACTTATGATACTTTTGGTGTTGCATCTGGACAATCCGCCATGGGTGTGGGAATGCACAGACTGTCATGGCTGCGTGTCTCTGAACTTGAACTAGGACCATCAGTTCAGTAGAGACTTGTCGGTGTGCTGTGCCGAGGGGACATACTATTTGGAGATGAGATGGAAAAGGTTGCTGATCATGTCAAAAATATACTGACACCATTCAAACTTTATCTCAGCACCGTCTGCTTCATCTTCCGTTACAAGAGTTTTGAGTAGGTGTAGGTGGGAACCCTACTGCTGTCATAGGCGTATGTTCTCACCTTCTTCTCTCTTTACCCAGTTTTCTCAGACCCAGTGTCCCAGGTCTCACCAGCCCCTTCTCCAGAATACCAGCCAGCTCCTCAGTAAAAGCAGGGAATGGGCTTATGACTGGCTCCAGAAGAGAATATTCACACTCCAAGGAACCGTCCTGAATGGCTTACCACTATGAGGGAGGCTGAATTTGTACCATCACCTGGCGGGTTCTTCAGGTAGTCTATCTTGATTATGCCCTAAATTAACATCAAAGACCACCAGATCCTAGCAAGAGCATCTTACATCAGCTCTCAGCACAAACAGTACTTTTAGAGGAAATCTCTGCCCTTCTGGAGGTCAGTACAGTCGAACCCATTCCACCTAGGGAAAAGGGAAGGGATTCTATTCCAGGTACTTCCTTGTGCCAAGAAGACAGGGGAATTCTGTCCTATCCTAGCTGTAATGGCCCTAAGCAAATTTCTAGTCAGAGAGAAGTTCAGGATGATTTCCCTGGGCACCCGTCTACCCATGATTCAGGTAAATAATTGGCTATGCTCTCTGAACTTAAAGGATGCCTATACTCATATTTCGATACTTCCTAGTCACAGGAAGTATCTTCGATTTCGTATGGGGAAACTCCACTACCAATATCGTGTTCTGCTGTTTGGCCTCCTGTGAGCTCCTAGGGAATTCACCCAGTGTCTAGCAGTAGTTGAAGCATGTCTATGCAGCCTGGGAGTGTAAGTGTTTCCCTATGTGGACGGATTGGTTGATCAAGAGCATATCACAGGAAGGGCGGCAGAGTCAGTGCATCTAACTGGTCAGGTGTTGGAGCTACTAGGGTTTGACGTCAACTATCCCAAATCCCCCTTCATCCTGTTCACCAATTGGAGTACATAGGAGCCCTGCTGGACACATTGCAAGCTCGATCTTTTCTTCCACAAGTGAAAGCGGATACCTTGGTGTAGCTCATCTCGTAAGTCCACAGCAGTAAGCAGGTTTAAGCTCACAAGGCTTCAACAGTGTGTGTTGCTCCCATGGCACATCTCCACTTCAGAGAGTGGTCTCAGGTGACTGGGAATCAATTGGATGTCATCCAGATTCCTCCATCGTTGTCTTACACCCTTCTCTAGTGGACAGTTTGGTCCAATTCGACTCTGGGACTACCATTCCAAATTCCACCACCTCTGAGGTGTGGACAAAGGATACTCCCAACCTGGGTTGAGGAGCTCAATGTATATGGGCTTCACATCAAGGCAAGTGGCTTTCTCAGGATACTCAACTTCATATCAACCTCCTCAAGCTCAAGGCAATCTGGAATGCTCTAAAGGCTTTCAGAGATCAACTGCAGAACCAAATTGTTCTTATTCAGACAACCAGGTTGCAATGTTCTGTGTGAACAGCAGAGGGTACGGCATCTTACTCCTTGTGTCAGGAAGCAGTGGGCATATGGCAGTGGACATCCGAGCCATATACCTGCACTTGAAAGAGAACTGCCTGGTTGACAGACTGAGCAGTATTTTTTTGAAAGAGTAAACAAGCGATTCACGTCTACCCGTTCTACTCCACTCATTATTTTATAGACCTCTTATCGTGGAGTGGAGGAGTGCCCTAGTGGTTAGAGCACAGGTCTTGCAATCCAGAGGCGGCCAGTTCAAATCCCATTGCTGCTCTTTGTGATCTTAACCCTCCATTGCCTCAGGTACAAACTTCGATTGTGAGCCCTCCTGGGACAGAAAAATATCCAATGTACCTGAATGTAACTCACCTTGAGCTACTACGGAAAAAGGTGTGAGCAAAATCCAAATAAATAAATAAAAATATCTCTCAGCTGTCTTATTTCCAAGCTGAAGAGGCGTAGCCGCTTTAGCCTTCCCTCATAGGGAAGTCGTCCTATCCCCTTTATCATTTTCATCAACCTTCTCTGTACTTTTTCTAATTCCACTCACTAGAATTGCACACAGTATTCGAGGTGATGTTGCACCATGGAACAATAACAGAGGCATTTTAACATCCTCATTTTTGGTTTCCATTCCTTTTCTAATAATACTTAACACTCTGTTTGCTTTCTTAAACGCACTAGTGGTCTCTCAATATGGGCATACCCTGCAAGATCTTCTGAGCATGGGGCACCCCCTTGGTGGATCTTTTTGCCACTCATCTGAACAGCAAGGCCCCTCAGTTATGCTCTTGGTTCAGATCACATGGCAGACTAGCATCAGATGTCTTTCTCCTTCATTGGGGGGGGGGGGGGGGGGGGGAAGGGTCATTTATGTGCATACTCCCCAATATCCCTCATAGAGAAGACTTTGCTGAAACTCAAGCAAGATCATGGAACCTTACTGGCCGAGACAGATCTGGTTCCCTCCTATCTTTCTTTACAATGACTTGATATACCACATATGGCCATAGAGGCTTCTGTGTGGTTTACAACAAAATCTGAAAGCTGCTTAGAAATGAAAAAGAGGTACAGACGAAGAGAAAAGTAAAAGTGGAGGAGTGGCCTAGTGGTTAGAGCACCTGGCTTGACATCCATTGTGTCAGGTACCAACTTAGATTGTGAGCTCTCCAGGGCAGGGGCGTAGCTACGGGTGGGCCTGGGTGGGCACAGGCCCACCCATATTTGGCTCAGGCCCACCCAGTCTTATTGAACACCAATCAGCTGCCAGCAATCCTGCACACCTACACGCAGTAGTCCAATCGCATTAGTAAATGTGCAGAAAGCAGTGAAGCACCTCCTAATGCCTTGCCTTGCTTTGTTTTGCTTTGTTTCCTGCAATCGGGAGTCAAGCATCGGATAGGAGGGGGAGGGGGGAAGAGGCTCCACTCTGCATCGCTCCGCACCGCACCCTTCTTATGGTGGTTTACTTCTCTCTGCTGCTCTGTCTCCGTTCCCAACGGCTGCCTGCTGCCTCTCCTCTAGCATATGCTAACTTACGCGGTCTGCCCTGCAGTGCATGCATCGATCTGGCCAGGTTTCATCTCGTCGTCTCCAGTGAGCCCCCATCCAGGACCCAAGGGGTTGAATTGAGAGCGGGAGACAGCATGGCGGCAAAGGGTTGAGGCCACGGACTCAGAGGTTGGTCTGTTTTTCCTCCCTCGCGCACAGGCCATATCCCCGTGCACTCGGGGTAGGGCAAAATGGGCCTGTGGGCTGCTGCATCCACGTTGTCCTTCTTTATTGTTGGTGGTGTTTTTGCTTGATCTTGCTTGTATTTTTAAGCAAGCCGGCTTGTGCAGTATGCGGATGTACACAGAGAAAGTATAATAACGGGATAACTTTTCGTGGGTAGAGTTGTGATCATCAGTGTGTCGTTTGGAGAGGCTGCTTGTGGGGACACCCTAGCACGTGATGTATTTGTGTGGAGATATTTTCCTCCTGGGTGAAGGGGCCACTAAAGCAGACATTATGAGAATCAGGTGCTTGACATTCAGAGTTTCTATCAATCTATTATTTACTTATTTTATGGCATTTTTATGTATGTAACAACCAAGATATGCACTAAGGGATATGAATTGGGTTGATACATGGGAGCATTTGAAGTATTTTTTTTTTTCCTGTGTCTGGGTCAAGGGAGGGGGATGGTTTTGTGGGAACTTGCTCCTTTTGTTTTGTGGGGTGCGGTGGTATATTATAAGGTGCACTTAAGATTGTTTATTGCTGCTATTTAAGAGAGAAATATTGGTGATGGGGCAGAGCTACCATCATACAGAAGTCAAGGATCAGTCTGGGTGTGTGCCAACATTTTCCAGTTCTGTAAAGTCTGTTTGGTTGTGAAAGGCATATATATATATTTTTTTTTTTTTGGGGGGGGGGGGGGGGTTAATCTTTGTCTCCCAGCTCTGTGTTTGTATATAGATGAGTTCCAGGAATAATGATGGCTAAGGGAAAGCAGCAGTAAAACAGTTGGAGCTGAATGACACTTATGTTTTCCAAATGATGATGCATAGCTTGATGGGATGTCCTTGTTGTAAGACCAGAGTAAATAATTTCTTAGCTTCTTGCCTCAAATTAACCAAGGAGGAACAACTCTATTATTCTGTCTCACTGTATTTCCAGTTTTAGCACAGTATAAGTCATCATGAGGACAAAATATAAGAAAACCAATGGACTGCATTAGGGGCTTATAGCCCATGTAGTTATGTTTAAACAAATGAGAGATCTGCATGAAAGAAAGTATTTTTATTATTTTGACTTATGAAAACCACTTGTCCCTGAAACATGTTCAAAACTGAATAATCCATTTGTACAAAAGAGATGACGTGAAGATGTGATTCCATATGCCACAATGAAAGGAGAGTTTCATTTAATTCAATTTAATTTCTTATAAAGCAAAGTTTGAAGGGATGTGTGCCATTGCTGTAATTATTTTACAGGATACTGTGATGTGTGTTTAGATGTTTGCCATTATAGTAGACTTATGTCTTGTCGAGTTTAAGTGGTTGCTTGTCTAGTAATTAATATGCAAAAACTTATGTATGTTCTATGCACTATTAATCAGAGGGTAGAAGAGCCAATTTAAATCACATGAGAAGAGACCTTTCCTAGGGGTGCCAGCTAGAGCATACACTATTTAGCCATAGCACATTTAAAGCTACCAATTACACAGGTATGCGTACACTTACCTGTTGCTTTTCTGTCCATTACAGACTCAAAGTGGCACATACTGTGATGCTTTGGGTGTGCAATTGGTTGGGTGGTGTGTGTTTTGGCTGGCATTTGGGGGAGGTTTCTTCTCGTGAAAATTTATGTATATAACAGTTGTAACCTGCCTAGAATTGTGGGATAGTGCAGGATTGACATTTTTTAATTTATTTAAAAAATTTCTGTGTCCCATAAAAGTATGTATGTGGTTTATGTTGATGCAGGCCATCTGTTGGGCAGATAATTTTGTCATCAAGTGCATGCTAAGGCATTATTTAGACTATCCCATGAAACATGACTCATACCTATATACATAGTGCCCACCCATATTAGCTCTGGGCCCATCCAAAATGTCAGGTCTGGCTACGCCACTGCTCCAGGGATTGAAAAACGGCCAAAATGGAAGGCTTTTTTTGTGATGAACGCTTTCAACTGTACTCTCCAATATCAGTTGATTTAAAAACGGCCAAAATGGAAGGCTTTTTTGAAGCGGAGCAATTTTTTGTTGTTACTTTTATAGCAGTTTTTCAATCCAGCGCAGTCCCAACGAGAGTGGTAAGACCTCTCGTTAGATTTTCTGGCGTTTTCCACTGTTAAGGCAATCGGAAAAGGTTAGTGCATTTCATTACAATAAGGTTTCTGCACAATTTGCTCATCTGCATTCCGTTTTTGTTAGCTGCTACCGTCGTCGGGAAAAAAGTCTTTAGTGCAAGCCAGAGTTTACTACTTGCTTGTTAAGGGCTCATTAAGTTAGTGCATCTGGCCCTGAGTCTGGTTTGAAAACCAACTCTGTAAAAGTTCATCTCAGTGCAGTTGGTGCTTATCACTGTGTAGGGGGTAAGCCTATCTCTGTACAGCGTCTAGTTGTTTGCTTCATGAGAGCATTGTTTAAAAAAAAACAAAACCCTGTCAAACCTCAAACTGTGTAATGGGATCTCAACATTGTTCTCACCCAACTGCTAAGAGCTCACTTTGAGCTGCTAGACTCCTGTTATCTGAAGTTTTTGAGCTGAAAAGTTGTATTCTTGGTGGTGGTTACTTCAGCTCACAGAGTCAGTGAGCTTCAGGCACTAGTAACTGATTCATCTTATGCTAAGTTTCACCCCAACAGAGTAGTTCTCTGCACACACTCTGTTTCTTCCTAAGATAGTGTCAGAGATCCATTGTTCTGCCAACATTTTTCTCAAAACCACATGCCCATCTTGGTGAACATGTACTGCATACCTTAGATTGCAAGTGAGCCTTAGCTTTGTATCTGGAGCGGACTAAAGCCCACAGACAGTTCACCCACATTTTTGTTTCTTTTGACCCAAATCTAATGGGATAGCCATTGGCAAACACACCATTTCCAGTTGGATAGCAGATTGCGTCTCCTTTGCTTATAGCCACTACTTCATTTCACAACACAAGTTAAGTACTTACTGATACCTTATCTATAGTGAAATGAAGTAGTGGCTATTCAACAACCCAGATTTTCTCCTTTTGTTAAACGTTTAACAACTGGACTGCTAGGATTTATGGTTTTAGTTGTTTGTGAGCATTTTTGAAATTTTGTAATAAAATATAAAGTGACTAAAGGCAATTTGAATATATATACCTTGGAAGAAAGATGAGAGAGGGGAGATATGGTAGAGACATTTAAATACCTATGCGGCATAAATGCACAGGATGTGAGTCTTTTTCATTTGAAAGGAAGCGCTGAGACGAAGGGGTATACGAGGAATATGAAAGGAGATAGACTCAGAAGTAACCTCAGGAAATACTTCTTCACAGAAAGGGTGGCGAATTTGTGGAACTGTCTCCCAGTGAAAATGGTGGAGATGAAAACATTATCTGAATTCAAGAGAGCTTGGGACAAATACATAGAATCTCTAAGGGAGTGATAGGGAGAATAGGTGGCATGGATGGGTAGACTGGATAGGCCAGGGGTTGGCAACTCCGGTCCTCGAGAGCCGCAGGCAGGTCAGGTTTTCAGGATATCCACAATGAATATGCAGGAGATAGATTTGCAAGCACTGCCTTCATGGTATGCAAATCTATCTCCTGCATATTCATTTTGGATATCCTGAAAACCTGGCCTGCCTTCGGCTCTCGAGGACCGGAGTTGCCTGCCCCTGGGATAGGCCATATGGTCTTTACCTGCCTACATAGTAACATAGTAACATAGTAGATGACGGCAGAAAAAGACCTGCACGGTCCATCCAGTCTGCCCAAGAAGATAAATTCATATGTGCTACTTTTTTATTTGTACTGTCCTCCTCAGGGCACAGACTGTATAAGTCTGGCCAGCCCTATCCCCGCCTCCCAACCACCAACCCCCGCCTCCCACCACCAGCTCTGGCACAGACTGTATAAGTCTGCCCAGCACTATCCTCGCCTCCCAACTACCAGTCCCGCCTCCCACCACCAGCTCTGGCACAGACTGTATAAGTCTGCCCAGCACTAGTCCCGCCTCCCAACCACCAGCCCCGGCACAGACCGTATAAGTCTGCCCCAGCACTAGCCCCGCCTCCCAACCACCATCTCTGCCACCCATTCTAGGCTAAGCTCCTGAGGATCCCTTCCTTCTGCACAGGATTCCTTTGTTTATCCCACGCATGTTTGAATTTTCGTTACCGTTTTCATCTCCACCACCTCCCCTTCTATTATTAAATTACTCTTAGTCTGGCCCATTAGAGATGTTAGATTTTGGAGGGACTGATAACATGCTTCAGTTGAAAGTCATAAAATTCCACTTTTCTTTGCAACTCTGTCGAGCAGGGACTGTCTCTTCATGCGCTGCGTACGTCTAGTAGTACTTTAGAAATGATAAGTAGTAGTAGTAGTTCTTTGGATAATGAGGTATCATCTGTTTTTAAGTGCTTTGGATGTGGTTAGGCAGATTTGATCATCCTTAAAGGATTCAGATTTTGAAGGAGATGGTCTATACTATATCTCTGTCATATTAAAATCTGCTGTACCAGGGCTTACCCAAAATGTTATTTAAGGGTATGTTTACTAAGGTGCGTTAGCGTTTCTAATTTGCCTTTAAAGTTAAGGTGCGTTAAATGTTAACGTGCCTATACATTTCTGTGGGCGAATTAGTGTTTAACGTGTGTAAACCATTTACATGCGTTAAAAACACTAATGCGCCTATAGTGCGCCTTAGTGAACATAGGTGTTAATTTGTTGCAACTACTGTAGAGTATGGATGCTAAAGTTGGTCTCAGTGATAAAAGATGGGAGAGAGCTATGTCTGTCCTTATTACCTTGCACTGGATTCCTATCTGAGAATAATCTTTAAGCTATTTATTCTTTTTTTGTGTGTGTGATATGTGCCTACATTATCTCCATCCTTTTTGACCAAGTACTTGCCAGTCAAATCCATCTATTCAGATCTTATTTTCAGCTTAAGAACTGACTCTTGTGTCAATTCATAGCTGAACAATCTCTTGTACATCTCATCAGATTTGGAGTAGCCTGTCAGCTGAGCTTAAGTTGGAGAATAAAAGCTAAAAACACAGTTTTTGTTTGACAGGCTATGAAGTAACAATACCTGGTGATCTGAGTTGGGCATTTGAGAGACTTGGTTAGGGATAGACATTGTTAATATTTTTAAAGCCTTTTTTTTGTTCAGTTATGCTCTGTGTATCCTATTTTTATCTTGTTTAGTATTGCTTTTTATATTGTACTTTGTTATGGATTTGTCTTTATTGTATTCACTGCCCATGGTACAGGACCATTTTTTTATTTATTGTGATCCCTTAAAGAGTTCACTGGTTTAGGTTAAGGGAATGGCATTTATGCTCTGTGGCCTTATTGTAGTTATATTTTATTTTATTTATTGTTCTAGAATAGGCTTTGTATGCTATTTTGCCTTCCTCGAATCTGCCTGAACAATTGAAGCTACTTTCGTGTTCAATACAGTTTGTACACCAAGTCTGAAATCCATGTTTATAGCGCTTAGTGTAATTCATTTTCTCTACTGCCTTTTGATTGAACTGTTATGATGATTTATACAGAAAGTTAAATAATTCAAACAGTAAACAAATGCGCCTTTGGAGTTTCTCTTCAATGAAATCTTTCAGATTTAACCAATAATGGTAAATTCTTACTACAAAGGCTACTAGTATCAGACAAAGCAAGCAAAAAATACCCATGATGTTCCCCCCCTCCCTTTGACTGGTTGTCCACGGTTCAAACTTGGGGTAACGCTATCATTTGCCAGACACTGAATTCATCACTTCTGTAGTGCTTCTAGAGTTTCACAACCTCTTGCAACACAACGCATACTTATCAACAAAAAGGTGGGACACACCAACCAATGTAGAACAGACAGTGTGAACATGGAAAGGACTGATATAGCCAAAAGGAAGCCCATCTAGTGCCTTTTCCAAATTGAAAACAAAGGAAGAGAGGGGATAAAGACCTACTTTTACCCCTCACAATGGCCTGGTTGTTACTGTATGCAAATGCAAGAGAAAGAAGTTTGGTTTGTGTGGGCAGCTGGTTTGCTAGATACTATACCTGTAAGAGCTTCTCTACTGTTGCTCCCAGCACTCAGAGTGAATTACATGCAGTGCGCAGGGCATGGTTTCCCATCTCACTGAGCCACGGAATAGGATAAAAGCTAGAAGTACTCAAAGACTGTTGCTAAAGAGGGGGAAGAGGAGGTGGTGGTGTGTGTAACATGGTCTGGATCACCATGCCCTGCATGCTGCCTGTTAAGTAGGAGGGAAATGCATGTGGAACTCCCCCTACATGTTTAAGAGCTGCAAGATTCTGTTTTCAGAGCCTAGGTGCTGGTCTCTACCTGAGAATCAGGTACTAATGATTTTTCCATGGTATGGTAAAGACTGATAGCACACCTGTTTAGAAATACTACCACATACCAGTGCTGCTTAAATGGTTGAAGGCAAAGCTTCCCAGACTATCAGGTAATCCTAAGTAATAGTTAAGTGTCTATTTGAAACTGTTTGCAGTTCCAGTCTATTTCTACTTTCTTGTTTTTACATTTTAAATAAGAGAATTTTAAGTGTTCCCAATTTGGTAGTTCTAAAGTGTTCACTTAAAAAGCATTGATTCACTATTAAAATTAACATTAGACGGAGAACATTATTCAATTTGTAGTTGTGTTTTGATGCCACTTAAACATAGCTAAAGATTTAGTATATATTTACCCACCTCAAGCTCTTTTTCTTTCTGCAGTATCTTATTAAAGTTAATGAAATCAAGACAAAAAAGGGAGTGGACCTTCTTCAGAATCTTATTAAATATTATCATGCACAATGCAAGTAAGTAACCAGTATATTACCATAACAAGAAAACATGCAAATAAAATTGTTTATGTAAGACCCTTTAGTGAACCAATATGTTGAGTTTCATTATGTTAGCTCTGGAATGTTTCTAATAAAGCTCTTTTTTTCCAGAAAACATTTTTATAGCATTATTGCTTCAAATATAGCTATTTCTATTATGTTAAGTTAGATTGTATTTATTCACTTAAAAGATGACAAATTATACTGTTTTATGAAACATGGGCATTTTAGTGTACATGTTTGTGGCTAATGTTTTGGAAATCTCTTTTTTTGGAAATATTTTGAAATTTTGCTGAAAAAGTGGAAAAGGTTCCTTCAAAAGTTTCTTTTTTTTTTTTTTTTTTAATAAAGTTTTTATTATTTTAAAAGTATCACAAAAGCCTTGCCAATCCCTATAAACCATACTTCCTTGTCATCAAGCAGATGAAGCCATTACGCATGGGTTATGTCCAGCAACCAGCAGGGGAGATAGAGAGCACTCAAACTTTCACAGTGCCCTCTTGGCCAGCTAGCTCCACTGCCTCTTCAGTATTCTCTATCTCCCCTAGCAGGGTGGCTGCAGCTTGTTCGAGCTCCAGAACAATCTGCCGGGAGGTGGTTCCTGGCTTGCCAGTTGTTAACCGGGGTGTTGGAGGCTATAGCAGCTTCACTTTAAAGGCACATAGGTTAGCCCTTTCCCTGCCTTACCCATACCTCTGTGGATGTGGACATATTGCCTTGCTTTCCCTGTCCTTACCCACCAACAGTGGATGCAGGCATATAGGTTCGCCCTTTCCCTGCCTTTCCCACTCATCTGAGCCTCCGGAGTCTTCAATACCTCTGCTTTCCTCACAGCTTAAAAAAAAAAAAAGAAAAGAAAGTCGCGTCGCGTTTTTAAACGCAGACACGCTGGAACAGAGGTTTTTGACCTGATTTTCAGCAGGATTGTAGTTGTACACTAGATCCTTTGAGGTAAGATTGTTTTCCAACTCCTCCGGGGTGGGCCCGCGATCGGGGCGATTTTGGTGCGAAACCGCCATTTTGGATTTTACCGCCGTTTTTCGGCGATGGCTGCGGACAATGTAAAACGCTGTTCCACTTGTGGCAAGCGCAAATCAGCAGCAGGGCTCTGTAAATCGTGCTGTACTGGCGTAGGAGCCGGCCCGAGCATGACTAGCGATGTTTCTTCCCGCTCTGAGCTGGCAGCGGGTGCCATTTTGCTTACACCGCATGGCGCGGCCTCCGTGGACACGGAGAGACCTGAGCCTGGTGGGGCACCTCGAGATGAGGTTATTTCAGGAGTGGCTGGCACCGGATAGGATTTGGGTGCCCAGGGTGAGATTTTCTCCCCGGAATTTGTGCTTTTGCTGCATAAAGCATACATGATGAAAAGAGCCCTTCCTCAGGGGTCGCCTGAGGCTCCTCTGATTGCCCCCCCCCCCCCCCCCCGATGGATTCAGTCCCAGTGAGGTTTTTTTCCCAGATGCTTGGCCTAAAGATAAGCGCAGAAGGGTTAATTCCCCTTCAGATTGTGGTGCACCTTCCCCCCCCCCCCCCCCCCCCCGTGGTCGGGGTGTGAGGATTCGGAGAATTCTGACAGACGTTCTTGGTCTGAGGAACCAGAGTCAGGTGTGGATTTACCACAGGATCTGGATGATCCCTCCGCGATGAGGATTTTCCACCGTGATGAGCTGCCAGCGCTTATTTCAGATACCCTGCAGGCCCTCTCGATTGAAGATCCTGACAGTGGCATGGCCTCCTCCGGTAATCCCAGGATGGCTAGTACCAAGAAAGCTGCTCGGGCCTTCCCTTTGCATGACTCCATCCTAGAGCTTGTTTCGGCTCAGTGGGCTGACCCCGAGGGACCTTTGAGAGTTTCCAGGGATATGGGGCAGTTATACCCTCTGCATGAGGGACATTTGGCTCGTTTTCAAATGCCTTCAGTGGATGCCCTAGTCACTGCGGTGACAAAGAGAACTACCCTCCCTGTTGAAGGAGGTGTTGCCCTGAAGGAGGTTCAAGACCGTAGGCTGCAAACAGCATTGAAACGGTCCTTTGAAATTGCAGGTCTCACTGTTCGGGCGTCTGCATGCAGCTGTTATGCTGTTAGAGCCTGCCTAGCTTGGCTGCAACAGGCAGTGGCTCAGCCCGGAGATGGAGCGGAGCCCTTCTGGCTGATGCCCTTTATGACCTTGTCAGAGCTTCGGCTAAACAAATGGCAGTAGCAGTGGCGGCTCGCCGTCGTCTGTGGCTACGACACTGGGCAGCGGACATGGCCTCTAAGCAAAGGTTGGTGAAGTTGCCTTTTCAAGGACTTCTCCTATTTGGTGAGGAGTTGGAGAAAATTGTGAAAGGCCTGGGTGATCCAAAACCCCAGCGCTTGCCCAAAGATAGGCAGAGGCCTTCCTCTAAGGGCCAGGCGGTCCACTCCTCGTACAGACCTCGCTTCCGTGAAGCTAGAAGTTAACGCCCGGGGCGTTCTGCTGGGTTCACTTCACGTGCCCGTGGTCAGCAGAGGAACTCCTTTCACTCGGACAAGCGTTCCGCAGTCGGTGGCTCAAGACCAGGAGTTCAGGGGCGACCCTCTCAATGATGGTGCGCCGGCCCTCTCCTCGATGCCTGTCATCGTTGGACGGCTTTCCCTCTTTGCCGAGGAGTGGGCCAAGATTTCCTCAGATCAGTGGGTTCTGGACCTGATCAGAGATGGATACAGAATAGAATTCAACGCCCCAGTAAGAGACGTGTTTGTGGAGTCCCGATGCGGTTCTGCCGTCAAACGGGCGGCGGTGGAGGAGACTTTGCAAGGTCTGATTCAGTTAGGGGCTGTGACCCCGGTGCCTCCCGCCGAGCAAGGCTGCGGCCGATACTCCATCTACTTTGTGGTGCCGCGAAAAGGTGGGTCCTTTCGCCCTATTCTGGACTTAAAAGAAGTGAACAAGTCCCTGAGAGTGCGGCATTTCCACATGGAATCCCTGCGCTCCGTCATTGCGGCGGTTCAGCCAGGAGAGTTTCTCACGTCTCTAGACCTGAAAGAAGCTTACTTGCACATACCGATTTGGCCCCCGCACCAGAAGTTTCTGAGGTTTGCGGTGTTGGGAAAACATTTCCAGTTCAGGGCCTTGCCTTTTGGCCTCGCCACAGCTCCCCGAACCTTTTCGAAGGTAATGGTGGTAGTAGCTGCTTTTCTCAGGCGAGAAGGTATCAGGGTTCACCCGTACCTAGACGACTGGCTCATCAGAGCAGACTCTGCAACAGAGAGTTTACAAGCTACAGCCAGAGTGGTCTCAGTACTGCAATCTGTAGGCTGGGTCGTCAATATGGCCAAAAGTCACCTGTCCCCTTCACAATCTCTAGAGTTTTTGGGGGCCAGGTTCGACACAGTCTCGGGCTATGTGTTCCTACCCGAGCTAAGGCGGTGCAAGCTTCAGAATCAGGTCCGTCTGCTCCTGAGGATGCCCCACCCGCGTGCTTGGGACATTGTACAGCTGCTGGGATCGATGACAGCCACGATGGAAGTGGTACCCTGGGCGAGAGCGCACCTGAGACCTCTACAGTATACCCTACTCCGGAGATGGTCTCCTATTTCTCAGGATTACCAATGCAGACTTACTTGGCTCCCTGCGGCCCGTCTCAGCATGGAGTGGTGGCTCTCGGACAGCATGCTGCGGCGAGGAATGCCGCTGACGCTCCCCGTTTGGTGCCTAGTGGTAACAAATGCCAGCCTGAAGGGCTGGGGCGCACACTGCAAGGGGAAGCATGCCCAGGGTCTATGGACACCCGAGGAGTCGGAGTGGTCCATCAACCGCCTAGAGTTGAAAGCGGTGTTTCAGGCGCTTCTGGCCTTTCAAGTGACCCTGGAAGGATTGGCTATCAGAGTGATGTCGGACAACACGACAACGGTGGCCTATATAAATCGACAAGGCGGAACAAGGTGCAGAGCACTAGCCGCGCAGGCCGAACTGATTTGCCACTGGGCCGAGCTGCATCTTCAGTGTCTGTCGGCAGCTCATATTGCAGGTCAGAGCAATGTGCAGGCCAATTATCTGAGCAGGCATCAGATCGATCCAGCAGAATGGAATCTGGCAGACGAAGTATTCCTGCAGATCTGTGGCAAATGGGGCAAGCCCGTGATGGATCTAATGGCGACAAGTGCCAATTCCAAAGTCTCGTGCTTCTTCAGCTGACGGAGAGATCCTCGCTCGGCGGGGTTGGATGCCTTGGCTCAACCCTGGCCTCCGGGTCTACTTTATGTGTTTCCCCCATGGCCCTTGATAGGGCGCCTGCTCTTGCGGATTCGGCTGCACCCAGGAGAAGTGGTCCTCATTGCCCCGGATTGGCCAAGGAGACCTTGGTATGCAGACCTCCGACAGATGCTCCTGGAGGCTCCTCTGCCGTTACCTCTGGTACCGAACCTGTTGACTCAGGGACCAGTAGCCATAGAGGACGCCGGCCGCTTTGGTCTTACGGCATGGCTATTGAGAGGGCGCAATTGAGGGATAAAGGTTATTCCAATAAAGTTATTTCCACTCTCCTGCAAGCCCGCAAGCGGTCCACTTCCGTGGCTTATGCCAGGATTTGGTGCCTGTTTGAGTCTTGGTGTGCTTCCAGAGCCATTGCTCCAATGCTGGCTCCTGTCTCGCCGATTCTGGACTTTTTGCAGGAAGGTGTACAAAAAGGCTTGGCCTATAATTCCCTGCGGGTGCAGGTGGCAGCGTTGGCCTCCCTTCGTGGTAAGGTTGAAGGCGTGTCTTTAGCTGCTCACCCAGATGTGGCACGGTTTCTTAGAGGGGTGCTTCGGCTCCGACCTCCAGTGCGAGCACCCTGTCCAGCTTGGAACCTGGGGCTAGTTTTGAAAACCCTGCAGGCATCTCCTTTTGAGCGGCTTCGGTGAGCATCGGAGAAAGATTTGACACTGAAGGCCGTTTTTCTGGTGGCCATTACCTCGGCGAGACGGGTGTCAGAGCTCCAGGCGCTGTCCTGTAGAGACCCATTTCTGCAATTTTCAGAGTCCGGAGTCACGGTTCGGACCGTGCCTTCCTTTTTGCCTAAGGTGGTTTCAGCCTTTCACCTAAACCAGCCTATTTTCTTGCCCTCTTTTTCAGAGGAAGAGTTTCCAGAATCTTTTGGGCAGCTGCACCTTTTGGATGTGCGCAGGACTCTGCTGCAGTATCTGCGAGTTACTAACTCTTTCAGGACTTCTGATCATCTGTTTGTTTTGCTATCCGGTTCTCGCAGAGGGTCTCCAGCGTCTAAAGCCACTATTGCCTGCTGGCTCAAAGAAACTATCTTTTCAGCTTATCTGCTGGCCGGCAGGGTTCCGCCTGTAGCCTTTAAGGCGCATTCTACTAGAGCGATTTCTTCCTCTTGGGCTGAAACTGGAGCACTCTCTCTTCAAGAGATATGCAGTGCAGCAACATGGGCTTCTAAGCTCTCCTTTGCCCGACATTACAGGCTGGATGTGGCTGCCAGGAGGGATGCGCGTTTTGGTGCACAAGTGCTAGCGCGTGGTGTGGCTTGTTCCCACCCTATCTAGGGATTGCTTTGTTACATCCCATACGTAATGGCTTCATCTGCTTGATGACAAGGAAGGGAAAATTAGGTTCTTACCTTGGTAATTTTCTTTCCTTTAGTCATAGCAGATGAAGCCATGAGCCCTCCCTGTATGATTGTCTGTATGCTGTGAATCTGTTTTTCAGGTTCTGTTCTAATTTCCTGAAGTTCCTTCCTTGGGAGAAAGTTGGAAAACAATCTTTAGGATTCATGTTCAGTTTAAATTTAGGAGGATGTGTTCATTCCCTCCAGCATGTGTTTTTTGGAGGATGTGTTGATTCTCTCCAGGAGGCGCGTGTGTTCCCCTCCAGTTCTATAAATAGGAGGATGAGTTCATTCCCTCCAGTGTGTTGGGAGGATGTGTGATTCCCTCTAGGAGGTGCGTGTGTTCCCCTCCACTTATACAATAAGGAGGATGAGTTTATTCCCTCCAGGAGGATGTGCATTCCCTCCTTTATGAGTTCATGCCCTTGTGATGGGCCATCGTTCGCTGTGAGGAAAGCTCTTGTGATTGCGGTTTGCCATACTGCTTTGGAAGCTTCAAATACTGAAGAGGCAGTGGAGCTAGCTGGCCAAGAGGGCACTGTGAAAGTTTGAGTGCTCTCTATCTCCCCTGCTGGTTGATGGACATAACCCATACGTAATGGCTTCATCTGCTATGACTAAAGGAAAGAAAATTACCAAGGTAAGAACCTAATTTTCCCATAGAGCATAAAATACAACTGTTGGAGCAAGTATAAATTGGAAACAAGGTACAGTCAAATAACACTGTTCTATAAACATAGAACCCCCCCTCCCCCTCTCCCACCCTACCCACCCCGGGTAACCTACTGCAGTCCATTCCCTGGAGCTACCTAGAGCTCATACAGTTATCTTTCAAAAGTTTCTAGTAATAATAAAATGTGAGATCATTAAAATCAAAAGTTTTTCTTTTGTGAGGATAAGCATTATAGCAAGTCCTCACAGACAGGTGATACCATTCTGATGGACGCTGCATAGAGACACTTTCTCTTTTGAGAAACAACACTGTGCATGTGTGTATTTTCCCACATCCTGCTGTCACGGTGGACCTCTGTCAGTCTTTTGTGGATCCTAACTATCACTTCCCATTGTGCTGTTATAACTTTTTCAAAGTTTTTTTTTTCTGCTGTTAGGTGGACTGTTAAAGAGTTAAGCTGTTGGTCATGTTTCAAGTTTTCTTTATTTCATTGTACGTCTGACCAGTCAGGGTTATATCGGGGACCTTGGGGTGTCCTGGCCAAGCATTCAAAAAACACAAGTTGTTTTGATTTTGCAGCAGTTATAATTTCCATCAGTATGTCTCAGAGAAGAGCTTGATGGCTCCAAAATAAATGAATGAGTAAATAAATAAATAAAATTTAATAAATAAATGTATGTTGGCATTACAACATGATCTGGACATTTGAGATCTTTTTTCCTCCTTATTTAATAGTTATTTGCATTGTCAGTATTTGCAAGTCAGTAGAACTCATGATTTCTTCAGCTAGGAGGTATGGCATTACAACAAGACCATATTCAGAGCAGATGTCGAAAATTGGTGCTTGCAGTGGTGCCCTTGCCCTAGTCACGAACCCTCAGAATGTCATCTGTGCTCCCAGATGATAAAATTGACTATGGAGGAAAAGGTGAGAGAATCTTTAGTTTTCCTATGTCCAGTCACTGATGTGTCTCTTGGAGTCCAGGAACTGCACTGGACATTGGGAATGCATGGGCATCTGGAGTGTGTCAATCACCCTCAAAGTGGAATGATCAGATATCAACTGAGTTCAATCCAGAGAAGAGAGGATTCAACTTGAGGGTACCTTCAAGCTGAGGGTTCATGATGTTGAGGGCTGGGCAGAGGCCAGGCAGCATAGATATTCGACCCCATCTGGAAATGGCATCAAGATGATAGAGGTACCAGCTAGTGTAGTGCCCTTGAAACAACTCTGCTTGGAGGACCACTCATCTTCGATGCAGAAATCGCAAAAGCCTCTAAGAACTCAAGACTAGGCCACTGATATTCCCCAGTTTATTCAGGAAGATGTGGTCTCTCCTACTGAACCCCTTGCACCCATTCCATAAGCAGTTTTCAAGGAGTTCATTAAGAAGATTGATGAACAACTCCTTTCTAGACATGATGCCTTTGCTTCAATATTCTTTGGAGGGGATGGTCTTTCAGCTGATCCTGGAGATTCTTGTCAAATGTGGAGGCAATTCATTGAGTTGATGATTGTAGCTTCTCTCATTAAGAAACACTGCAAAACCCTTAAGTCCCTCTTTCAGCCCAACCCAGCCTCCTGTCCATCAAGGAAGTATATGAGTTGGGGAAAAGAAGAACCTATTATGCTAACAGGGTGGGTATCTTTCTCCTCCTTGTTGCATCCAGACACAACAGGGATGTAACTTTTATACTAGATATCAGAAAGCCCAGATGCTAGAGCATTCTCCCCCAGCTAATGCCCTGGTTGTGCTCTCTAGACCTAATGCACACACTCACTTAGAGATGCATCTAAATCACTGAACATCTCTCAGATTTGTAATAGAGAAGCACCACTACCATGTTCTGCCCTTTGGCCTCAGATCAGTTTCTTGAGTATTCGTGAAATGTCTAGCCACAATAGCTGCATACCTTTGCAAGGTGAGCGTGTACATGCTCCTCTATCAGGAAGATTGTCTAATAAAGAGAACTTCTCAGGTGGAAGACCAAAAATCCATGGGCAGTAAGGTTTGTCATAAATCAGTCTCAGTTAAATACGTTTTTTGGACTCTGTTAGATATGAATCATGCAAAGGTCTTTCTCTGGCAGGAATGGATTACAGAGGGGTTCTTAACCTCTTTTGGTTTCTGCACCCCTTTAATTAATCAATGAAACCCTCGCACCACCTTCCTACACTATCCTAACTTAGACGTTTTGAGCTAGACCTCTTTTTATAGCAAACAGCTGCAGTGGGAATTGAACCCAGTTCCCCAGGATCAAAGTCTGCTGCACTAACCACTAAGCTACTCCTCTACTCCACACAAGAGGTGCCCCAAATGGCCAGTTGACCAATAGAGGGTCTCGGGGATCACCTCCCCTTACCCCCCCAGTGGTCACTATCCCCCTCCCAATTCCAAAAAAATGTGATTAAAATATTACTTGCCAACCTCTATGCCAGCCTCAGATGTTATACGAAAGCCAATTAGAATAGCATGCAGGTCCCTGGAGTAGTGTTGCAGTGTGCTGCAGACAGGTGTACCCAGGCTTCTACCTCCCCCTACTGTGAACCCTCCAAAACCCACCGGAAACCCATTGTACCCATATATTGGTGCTCCCTTCACCTGTAATGGCTATGGTAGTGGTGTACAGTTGAGGGTAGGTGGTTTTGGGTGGGATTTGGAGGGCTCAGCAGACATGGTAAGGAAGTAATGGTGAGATGTGTACCTGGGAGCATTTTATAACGTCCACTGCAGTGCCTCCAAGGATGCCCTATTGCTTTCCTGGGAAGCCACTTTTCCACTACCTGATGCCAAGCTTTCTATTTTTTTTATAACATCTGAGCCTTGTGTGTATTGTTTATCAGTAGATTTGGGCTTTGAATTCAGATCTATAGATGAAAAGGAGCTGTCATTACATATATCTAAATACCAGAGTGCTATTTTTCCATACTTCATAGAAAGAATGTACATTCCTAATTACCTGTCCTAATGCAATTGAAGCTTTTGCCTCCTCAGTGCATGTAAATGGTTTCATCCCTGTGTGGATTCTCTGACGTCATGTGAGGCTTTCTTTCCAACCAAAGCTTTTACCACACTCAGGACATGTAAATGGTTTCACTCCTGTGTGTATTCTCTGGTGCATTGTGAGGTTTACCTTCTTACCAAAGCTTTTACCAGACTCTATACGTCAAATGATTTCTCTCCCGTGTGGACTTTCTGATGCATTTTGAGATTTACATTACAACCAAAGCTTTTACCACACTTAGAACATGTGAATGGTTTCACTTTATTGTGGATTTTCTTGTGTATTTTGTACGTTTTGCATTTGGATGTATTTGTTTGAAAATGGACCAAAAAATAAAACATCTAAATCACAAAACATTTTTCCAAACAGCATTTTCAAAAGGAAAAGATAGACTTTTTTATTTGTAGAAAATGACCTTTCCTGTTCTGATTTTGGACGTTTTACAAAAAACGTCCAAATTCAGACTTAGATATGTCATATCCAAAAATGCCCCTTGTGCATTTGATTTGCCCAAAGTCACAAGGAGCAGCAGTGGGAATTGAACCCATGTTGCCCGGATCAAAGCCCGCTGCACTAACCATTAAGCCACTCCCCCTGTTTTTATTTATTTATTTATTTATAAGAATTCAAATTTACAAGCAATAAAATAACTTGCCAGAAATGAAATACAGAGAAAGTAATACACAAGAATTATTTCAATCAGGTAATTCTATACTCTTCCTTAGACCACAAAATAGAGAGAGTGAAACAAGACAAGGAGATCAATTAAACAACAGTAAACAGAAAAAAATGTGGTATTAACCTGATTATCCCCAGTTATTATTTATCTGAACCATTATTCCACATTGATCATCTGGTTGGCTTCTTCAAACCCAAAACAGTGTATATTCAATTTATTTCATTGGAAACATACTTATTGTGCAATATTAGTAAAAATAATACACTTAATTTCATTTTTCTCTTTTAAAACCAGAAATTATTTAACAATGCGAACACTTGAGCCTCTAATCCAATTCCCACTGATTAAGGTAATCCCAGTTTCACAGGCTTCACTCCTTTTGAATTAATATTACTAAGTAATAATTTATATTACTAAGAGGAATCATTACAAAGGAAAATAACAAAATTATTTAGGAAATATTTCTGAGGAAATCTTTAGGAGTCATACCCGGAACTCTGGGAAAACAACAATCTCAATATTAATCATCTGTAATAATATTCATTTTGTTCAAATTTCTGGTCTATTATCTTAACCGTTTCCTACTCCTGTGGAACTTCATTTGCTGTATCAAATTTTCTTTCTCAAAGGGTTCGATTAGGTTATCCATGTAGCTCACTAATAAGATTATATCTGAAGCAAAGTTATTTACTACCACCGTTAGGTCCTGGAGCACCTTCCAGATAACATTCAATGTAACCTCCACAGGAGCCGAAAACTCCAAGCTGATAGCTCTTATGGGTTTAGGAGTGGCACCGCCGACTCGGGTTCGGCTGTAAACGACTTCCGTTTCAGCATGGACGCCTAACTCACTCCTCCACTCCTTTGGACATGGTAGTTAAATGATTCGGGAGCGATGAAGTTGTTTCCAGGTCCAAGAGCGTTGAGGCTCCTTCGCTGGCACTAATCAAAGGACTCACCAATCCAGTCATCTGTGGGCAGCTCATCGCGCAGCGGTCCCACACTTGCTGCACAGGGGACAAAACTCTGGTCATCCGCGGCTGACCCCCGATTGTCCCCTTCCTCTCAGTTAAGGTAACTGCAGTTGCAGAGAGGAAATTTCAAGTAAACAAAGACAGAACTTCAGAGGACAACTGGGCCTTTGAGCGTACGAGCTTCAGGTCGCCATCTTTCCACTCTCCCTAGTTTGGGACACTCTTTGTCTGGTTTCTCCTCAGAGGCCTGTCTGATATGGGTAACCCTTCAGCATAGCCCTCTGAGTCATTGAAACACAGAAGACCCTCCACCACTGCAAGGTGGTGTCCCTCGGAGGGAGACTCCCCTCTGTTTTGGGCAGCTTGCATTTGGATGTCTTTTGTTTGAAAATGGACAAAAAAAAAGGACGTCCAAATCACAAAACGTCCAAATTACAGGATGTCCAAATCACAGGACGTCCATAGTATTTTTGAACATAAAATATAGACGTCCATCTTTTGCGAAAATGACCTTCTTTCCTGTTCAGAATTTGGACATCTTTGTAAAACGTCCAAATTCTGATTTAGACATTTCTTTCAAAAATACCCCTCCGTGTGTCCCCTAGTGACTACTGACAGCTACGGATGTCTGCGTTTAGCTTTTAACGGTTCTAACTGCTAACATGTTACTAAAATTACAGTAGTACACAGACTACTACTATTTTAATAACTTCCTTTGCTCTATCTGAAAAATTTCAATAAATTGCCTCAGATTTCAGGATCCTTCTCTTCATACCATTTGACTCTTTCCCATAAAACCTTTGAGAGTACAGGAACCATTGCTTAAGAACCACTGGATTATAGCCTTGGTTCCATAGTGAGAGACATATAAATGAGTCTGCAGATGTCAGCATGAGATTCATTGAGAATGTTGAGCTATATGGCTTAGACAATGCATGTAACTTCCCTGGCATGCCTGAGTATGAGACAAGCCTACTGGACCTTGAGCACAAAGGGTGGTAATTTTAGAACTGGTTGTTTCCATATAGGCACTCTGAGGCTGCTTGGTAGGTGCCTATTCTATTATGGAACTAAAGTGCCTAAGTTACATTATAGAATACAAATGTGGCCTGGTATTGGTGTGCCTAACATTTAGGTGCCCTTACTCACACCAATCAAAGAGCCAACAAGTGTAGATGCCTGAATGCAGCAGGAATGTGTGTAGTATGCGGTATTCTGAAAGTCAATGATTCTCAACTCTCTTCTGAAGGCACACTTACCCAGCTGGCTTTTCAGTATTACCACAATGAATATGCATGAGTTAGATGTGCATACTTTGGCCCTTCAATATATGCAAATCTCTCACATGTATACTTTATTTGTGGTAATCCTGAAAACTTGACTGGCTAGGTGTTCTTCCAGGAGAGGGTTAAGAAGCTTTGCTTTAAGATAAGTACCTGAATGGGAGTTTTGCCCATGCTTCACCCCCTGTGTGTGTGCCCCCTGCAGATATTTGCTATGTAAATTAAGCAGGTATTTGCAGAATAGCACTCACATGGTATGTGCACACGTAGATGTGTAAATGCTAGTATTCTAAACATTCTCCGAGGATAAGCAGTATTCTCATGTGTAGGGTGATGTGATCCACAAAGCCCGGTGCAGACACTGCCAATTGCATTGTCACTTTATATCTTTGAGGCAGTGCTCCCACTGCGTATGCGTGATGCCTTCCTGCCTGACGCGCGAGCATGGGACCAGCTGTCTTGGTTTCCGCGGACCAGAGAGGTTATGCTTTTGATCTTCCCTCAGTGCGAAAATCTTTTGCCTTTTGGTGGCATCCTTTTTTCGGGATATTTTTCTTTATATTTTATCGTTTTCAGTAATCATTTATATAGTTTACAAATTTTTTCTACTTTTTTTTTCAATTTTCGGCCCGAGGGGAAGCATCGACCTTTTTCAGGTAAGCGACTACTTGAACTCTCCAGGCATAGAACCCTTTGACCTTGCGTTGGCCATTTTTTCTCCATGCCATCGAGGGTGCCAAGTGTCTTTAAGATGTGTACTCAATGCAATAGAACTATTTTGTGCAAAGATCCTGTGAAGGAGTGAGTGTGAGTGGTATAGTGGCAGGTGTCCTTAAGAACACTCCCTCACTAAGGTTACAGCTTAGCAACCGTATAGCAGGTGGTGCTAAACCAGCCACATCCGAGGCTGAAGCTGTTCAAGTGATAATCAGGATGTTAGGCTGTCTGGTCAGGAGGGTGGGATTCCGTGAGCAGGAAGTAAAAGCCCTCTGGCAGAACAGAAGAGAGAGGCTCTAGGAGGAGAGAAAATGCCCTATAGTGTAAGGGCTCCCCTGCGTATGTGTAAGCTATCAGAACCTGACTGAGGTAAGCCAGGTGTCAGGTTTACAAGAATCCTGTTCTTGAGGGCTGACTGGAGCCAGACCTGTGTTTGTGCAATCCAGCAAGTAGCTGTATATACTGTGGATTTGGGACCTATCAGCTGTAGACCTGGGCGAAGTTTGCCTTTGAACCTGAAAAAGACCTTATTCATTATTTACTATACCTATAATGTAACAGGGATCAGTATTTCTTTAATAAAGAGGGTTTGCTTCACTTGTATTTTTGTCTGGCTGCATTTTATAAAAGACTCCCGCTCCAACCACATTCATACTATCACAAACCCCCATAATTGGTGTGTTCAGTGCCTAGGTCAAAATCACTGAGACATTCATTGTAACTCTGCCAGTGCATGCAGGTGAGGTCCCTTGAAGCCTACAGATTCCAGTGTGAAAAACCTTTTGGTTTTGCATCAGCATCCGCATTGAACATTGCAGGAGACTCGGTGCTTGACATGGAACTGGCATCGACATTGGGTGCGCACCCATTGAACGAGAAGGTTCTAAATCAGACTCAATTCTCTTTGAGCCAATGGATGTGAGCCAAAGTACCTGACCTGGAAGTTCTTGTATTTTGTAGCAGTTACTTTGACATGCAGAGTTGGAGAGCTCCAGGGTCTGACTGATCCACTCTATAGAAAGTTTTTCTGCAATAGGCTGGTTCTGCACACGTGTCCAAAGTTGCCTCGTTTTGAATTTCTACCTTAACCTATTAGTTGTCCTTCTAATATTTTTCTCTAAGCCATATGCCTACAATAATGAACCTATCTTGTATGCTTTGGATTGCAAACAAGCCTTAGACTTCCATCTGGAGTGGACTAAAATCATTGGAAGTTAGCCATCATTTTGTTTCTTTTAATCCCAATAAGCCAGGTAATTACAGTTGATTATAAGATTGAATGTCCTTGTTTTATGTCCAGGTAGATCTGACTTTAGAAGGTCATATCAAGGCATCAGCAATCTATTTTAAGGTCTACTTATGTAGAGGTGATTTTCAGGGCTTCAGCATAGACATCATTCCATTTGTTCACATCTCATTGCTGTTTTGAAAGGGATTCTTGATGCAACAGTGCTGTGTATATCTAGTAACCCTGTAGATATGTGTCTGACATTCTGAAAACCCTCAAGGTTTAGCATCCAACTCCATCCCCCTAGGGCCTATTCATTTCATTTTCTAGGTTGCCTCTATTTAAAAAAAAAAAAAAAAAGAGGGAGAGAGTGCAAACATAGAAGGCTTGTTGCCATCAAAATTAGTTTTGGTTTCTGCCAGTTGTCAACATCCCCCCGCCTTTTTTTGTGTCCACCTGCAGTTAGGAAATCCCAGTTTTGAGGATTTGTCATCCTGCTTGTTCTTGGTTAAAAACAAATTACCTGTAGTAGGTGTTCTCCATGGAAAGCTAGATAGGAGTCATCACAGATCTTCCCACCTCTCCTAGTTGTGGTCTTCCAAAGTTATCTGTTTAATGATTGAGGAGGTCCTGCATGCTGGAACAACGTGGAAAAACCATGTACGTGTGTGATGCTTCTATTTTAAATTTGCTAGAACAATTAATCAGCTAGAGAAACTTGTAAGGGCTTGAATCCTGCTGTCCACAGAGAACACCTGCCACGGGTAAATAACCAGTTACTATACTTCTGATGCAGTTCTTAATTTCGTCAGCTAAAAGACTTACTCTATCTTTTAATCCATTTTGCAACATTACTATCAAAGATATTGAAAAGACTTGACCCAATGCTGATCCCAGGGGCTGTTCACTAATCAATTTTTTAGGAAACATTTATGATGTTGCGGTTTTACAGCAGGTCTTAGTTTATTCCTTGCATTCAGACATACACTGGACTTGCCATGTTTCTTCTAAACAAACAAACAATACTGGTTAGAAGAAATGTACTTTAGTTTAAATATGAGACACATTTGACGTTTGAAGTAAAGCACTGTAGAAACAGTAGAATACTTTCTGGATTATTAAATTGTATTGAGCTAATCTACTATAATAAAACTCACCCTCAACGTTCTGAAGACAACGTTCTGAAGTCACTCAGTCACTCCCTGAAGGGTTCATGGATTCATGGTGGTGAAGCCACAACATTAACCATGTCTCTCTGCCCCGCCCTCGCATGACGGACCAATCAGAAAAAACACCCTCAACATTCTGAAACACAAAGAACCATCACAACACCGTTCCCAGGCAACACTAGGCAACATAAGACGTACCAATCAGAGGAAACTACGTGACAATAAGGGAGGAGCATTCCCCAGCAGAATGGCTCATTATCTGTGCAGCACAGAGAGCGCAGAACCACCGCTGGAATGAGAGAAGAATATTCCTGCTGTGGGTATGTGCAAAAATAGACCGGGGGGGGGGGGGGGAAGAAATTTTTTTAAATGCCTAATGCCAGTACTGAAGAGTGCCAGAGGGCCCATAGCAGAGACTATATTTGGGATCGCTTGACATGGAGTCAGAGGAGCCGGAAAACAACGTGCCCGTCACCATCTGGGACGTGGGCGAACAGGACAAGCTGCGGCCCAGCTGGAAGGATTACCCGCGACCCAGCCAGCAGCAAACAGCGACCAAGGAAGGGGGAGGAGTAGGGAAACACGTGGAGCGTGTTTCCCTACTCCTTTCCTGCCTAGGAATCGCTGGAGACTGGCTGCCAAACTAACGAAACAACCGCACACCGACGCACCACCTCCATCATTTGAAAGGCATCCACTCTTTCTTCAACAGAAATGCAAACTAATAATACAAAACAAAGAATACCCGTTTTCTCACGCAGCTACAGGTAACCCCACCCCCTTCCTCTTTCCCTTTTGCCAAAGCGGCCGTGCCCAACCATCCCCAGCCTCAGGCAAGCCGTCTCCCACCTCGGGGATTCCCCGAGCACCCGGAAAAAGACGGCACAGCTTCCCGCAGCGCATGTTCCAGCATTCCCCTGCAGCCGGCCTGAAATGGACCGAACATACCGGATCACTACCCGATGGCCCGAGACTGTGCTCCTCTCCCTTCCGCCAACTTAAAACAACCATCCCCGTCCTCAGGCAAGCTGTCTCCCACCTCCAGGATGCCCAGAACCCCAGCCCAACGGAAAAAGACGGTGCTGCTTTCCACAGCACATTTCTCTTCCAGTGTTCCCCTACAGCAGCCCTGAAACGGCCAAAAAATACCGACAGACCAAGAACGTGCTCCTCTACCTTCCGCCCATCTAAAAAAACACTGCTGCCTCAGCACAACATTAAAAAAAAAACCGGAAAAAACAATCCACCACTCAGCAAAGGCTGACCCCCCTACAACCACATTTACATTTCACCAACAGAAAGACCCCCCTCCACAAACCTCCTTGACAGACAAAACCACACACACACAATAAAACAGACACACACCCTCAAAGCCACACACCAATCCATCCCACTTTGCCAGCATAGCACAGCACATCCCCCAACCCCCCAAGCAAAAAAAACAAAACAAAAAAAAAAGACACATCAACAACCTGCACACACACACACACACACATAAAATAACTCTGTGACACATACACACACAAAAAAACCCCCCACATGCTAGCGCCCGTTTCATTGGTTTCGGAAACGGGCCTTTTTTACTAGTTAGTAATAAGTAGAGGTGTTTTGGTAACACCATTACGTTCATTATTATTGGAAAAGTATTTTCAGTGTTTCATCTACTGAGATCTTTTACTGTTACTGCCACTACTGATTATTTCTATAGTGCTGATAGACATGCAGAGCACGGTTCACAAACGCGTAAGAGACTATCCCTGTTCAAAACAGAGTTTACAGTCTGTTCAAAACAAACAGGAGAAACAAGAGATTAGGTAGTTCCATTTATTATGGGAAAATATTAAAAACAATATTCCCCTCATTCTATAACGTCGCCTAAATTTAAGCACACACACAATTAGCTTCTGGAAGAGCAAAAATTATAATACTAACTGTGGTAAACGTTTTGCTTGAAAAATTGAGAGAGCCATTTATAAATATTGGTACTTAAAACAAGCCTCAACTGCCCTGGGAAAACTCACAGACGTTTACAGTATACAACCCATTAGGGCTCATTCTTATCTGCTCAATAGTGTACTCAAAAACCACAGTGGAAAACAAATAGAAGAAAAGCCACTGCAGAAAAAAACAGCCACTATCTATCTAACAAAATAAATACATAAATAAATAAATAAATACATTTAGCATTAACTCTACTCAATTTTCTGTCTATAAATCTTTAAATCAATTCCAGGGGTTAGAGCTCTGCCTGCCAAAACTTCTTTCACTTATCTGTAGGTAACATTGTCCAACTGTATCATCATCCACAGAATAATTGTTCAAATCATAAAAGGCTAAAGGCAGCAACATGCTTGAATCCTGGACCTCAGCAAGGGCCCCCTTGTTTCGCCAAGCTGTGTCAGGAGGAGGAACTTTCTTTGAACAGTGTGAGCAAAAGGTTTATCATAGTTAGTACCTAAATTTAAGTGCCATAATGTACTTTTAAAATTATAGAATACTGCCATTTATGCATGATAGTGTACACTTGTGTAAATTACAGCATGCCTAACCATTCTGCAATCATGCGCTAAAATGGCATTCAGAGGGGGAGGGGCATGGGCATGCCATAGGTATTGCTGACATAAACGCATAAATGCTATATTTAGGCATTCCCATTACACCAGCTATAAACCTAGCGTAAATGTGAGCACCTACAGGGACATGTCAATGCTGTTTTTTGCTAGTATTCTATAAGAAAATTTACTTACATAAATTTGCCAACCTGTTCCAGAATTAGTTTAAAAGAAACCTCAAAAAGTTGGTCTTTTAACATGCATTTGCATTAGGACAAAAATGTAAAGCAAGAAAATAACTAGTAAAAGAGTATTTGAAAGATATATAAGACACTACCTGCTGAAAATAGAAAAAGAGAATATGGTACTGGTAAAAGTTTGTTCACAGTTTGTTTTACTTTCTACAGCAGTTGTGCTAGTTCCTACTTGATTTTCACCTCTTATTGTTAATCACAGGTATTTTCCATTACAGTTTTTTCCAAGATGGCTTGAAAACAGCTGATAAACTGAAGCAGTATATTGAAAAGCTGGCTGCCGATTTATACAATGTAAGTGATTTGGTATATTTTTATGTCTAAAGTTATTAATTCATTTATATTAATTAGAACTGTACCGAATAGCATATTTTACTATTTGGCCGAATACCGAACACAAATAATGGGCATTGGGCTTTTATATAACAAATAAATAAAAGAAGCAACGTAAAATCAGAGATCAAGTGTTTATTTCATTAAGATTTAGCACAGTAGAGCCCCAGATTATTTATTTGTACATTGGGCGAGCAGTTTCCAACGTGCAGGCAGAACAGGGAGAAAGCGGTCTCTCAAAACACACTGGTGGGTAACATTATTAACTGTATTATTTAAATGTGTGCCGCCTCCTGAGTTCTCCACCTGCCCCCAACTTCTCTGTCTACCAGCTCCTTTGTACATCAGGAGAACAGTTTCCAGCCTGCAGGCAAAGAAGAAGAAAGCGGCCTTTCAAACTAGACACTGGTGGGTGACATCATCAGTGACTTAATAACTAATTCAGAGACTATATGTGGTTCTGTATTTCACAAATGGTCTTAGGTTAGCCGTGCTCAATCAAAATGGACTTGTTAAACAAACTAGTTTGTTGACTACTTTATATAATCCGTCTTATTTGGCTAAGTATTAACTAAACTAATGCACTGGAAGACTTTATAACATTCTAGTGATATATACACCTAAACAGTTTTCAAAATGGTTTACAATTAGAGGGAAGACTAGTTCAATAATAACAAAAAATGGTCATTTAGATAGCTCTGGATCAAATTTCCATCCACTATCCAATCATTCTAATAAACCAAGATTAGTGTCATTTCAGTGTATTCATCTGTTAATCACAATCACTCTGTTGAAAGATGCCTTTGTTTCATATCTACCCATTCCACTAACATATTAATGCCAGATCAGTTATCAATAAAACTGAAACTATGACTAGATTGAGGAGGCACAATCTGGTTTTACACTAATAATAGAAACTTGATTACGATCTAAGGATGATCCTATCCTCAGTGACATATGTCCTCCAGGTACAACATCGCCCATCTCACAAGAGAAAAGAAAGGAGGTAACATTACTTTAATATATAAATCAGTCACCATCATTTCTGAGCTCCTATTGCCTTGTCTAGAAATTATTTTAATATCTTATTGCTTTACCATCCTCATGGTAATTGGAATCTCACTGAGTTCATCTCTAACGTGTCAAATCAGATAACCTATTACTAATAGGTGATATTAATTTCCATTTAGTCAAACGTGAAGACCCATGTACTAAACGTTTCCTAGATTTCCTTAAAACTTGGCAATTCTGTACTCCCTTTGGAAATTCTCCCCATAATAAAAGCCATCAGTTAGACCTATTAACATACCGATTTACTGAACCAGTAACTTCTTTATTTCTAATCCTGTGTAGACACCTGTCCCATGGTCCAACCATAGTAAGTTATCTTTAACCCTCCACTGGAAAGAAGACACAAATAAATCAAGAATAAAAGCTCAGGTCTCCTCTTTCACATCGAGGTAAAATTGATCCCTTTACCTTGTGGTCCAGAATACCTTTTGACCAATTAGGATCCATTTCTCAGTCATCAAATATCATATATGACTGGAACACTATATGCTTAGATCTTTTAAATGACATAGCTTCTGCAAAAAACAAAGATTGGACCAGCCAAAAAATTGTCTCCACGGTTCATTGAACTATTAGAGGCATAAAGGTCATGCAGGCATCTAGAAAGAGTATGGCCCAAATCAAAAACAGATGACAAATGGAACAACTGGCGAAAATTACTAAAAGCATACAAATATAAAATTTAAAAAGCCAAAACCAGAAATCTCTATATTTGGTTAATAATCTACTTAACACGTAATCCCTGACTGAAACCAATGAATCTACTCCCATCGCAGACCAACTAGCAAATTAGTTTGAGGAGAAAATTAACAAAATTAGTCAAGAAATGAAAGGCTCCATCACCAATATTGACAAATATATTCTTACATAAGTATTGCCATACTGGGAAAGACCAAAGGTTCATCAAGCCCAGCATCCTGTTTCCAACAGTGGCCAATCCAGGTCACAAATGCCTGGCAAGATCTCAAAAAGTACAAAACATTGTATACTGCTTATCTCAGAATAGTGGATTTTCCCCGTCCATTTAATAATGGTCTATGGACTTTTCCAAACCTTTTTTAAACTCCACTAAGCTAGCCGTCATTACCACATTCTCTGGCAACAAATTCCAGAGTTTAATTACACGTTGAGTGAAGAAACGTTTTCTCCGATTTGTTTTAAATTTACTGCATTGTAGCTTCATCTGATGCCCCCTAGTCCTAGTACTTTTTGGAAAGCGTAAACAGATGCTTCACATCTACCTGTTAAACTCCACTCATTATTTTATAGACCTCTATCATATCTCCCCTCAGCCGCCTTTTCTCCAAGCTGAAGAGCCCTTGCCGCTTTAGCCTTTCCTCATAGGGAAGTCATCCCATCCCCTTTATCATTTTTGTCGCCCTTCTCTGCACCTTTTCTAATTCCACTATATCTTTATTGAGATGCGGTGACCAGAATTGAACACAATATTTGAGGTGCGGTCGCACCATGGAGCGATATAAAGGCATTATAACATCCTCATTTTTGTTTTCCATTCCTTTCCTAATAATACCTAACATTCTATTTGTTTTCCTAGCCGCAGCAACACACTGAGCAGAAGGTTTCAACGTATCATCAATGACGACACCTAGATCCCTTTCTTAGTCAGTGACTCCTAACGTGGAACCTTGCATGACGTAGCTATAATTCGGGTTCCTCTTTCCCACATGCATCACTTTGCACGTGCTCACATTAAACGTCATCTTCCATTTAGACACCCAGTCTCCCAGTCTCGTAAGGTCCTCTTGTAATTTTTCACAATCCTCCCGTGATTTAACGACTTTGAATAACTTTGTGTCATCAGCAAATTTAATTACCTCACTAGTTACTCCCATCTCTAGGTCATTTATAAATATGTTAAAAAGCAGCGGACCCAGCACAGACCCCTGGGAAACTCCACTAACTACCCTTCTCCATTGAGAATACTGACCATTTAACCCTACTCTCTGTTTTCTATCTTTTAACCAGTTTTTAATCCACAATAGAACACTACCTCCTATCCCATGACTCTCCAATTTCCTCTGTAGTCTTTCATGAGGTACTTTGTCAAACACCTTCTGAAAATCGAGATACACAATATCAACCGGCTCACCTTTATCCACATGTTTGTTCACCCCTTCAAAGAAATGTAGTAGATTGGTGAAGCAAGATTTCCCTTCACTAAATCCATGTTGACTTTGTCTCATTAATCCATGCTTTTGAATATTCTCTGTAATTTTGTTCTTAATAATAGTCTCTACCATTTTGCCCGTCAATGACATCAGACTCTATAACTTCCCAGATCTCCTCTGGAACCTTTTTTAAATATCGGCGTTACGTTGGCCACCCTCCAATCTTCTGGTACCATGCTCAATTTTAAGGATAAATTACATATTACTAACAATAGCTCTGCAAGCTTATTTTTCAGTTCTATCAGTACTCTGGGAAGAATACCATCCGGTCCAGGAGATTTGCTACTCTTCAGTTTGTAGAACTGCCCCATTACATTCTCCAGGTTTACAGAGAATTCATTAAGTTTCTCTGACTTGTCAGCTTCGAATACCATTTCCATCACCGGTATCCCACCCAAATCTTCTTCGGTGAAGACCGAAGCAAAGAATTAATTTAATCTCTCCGCTACAGCTTTGTCTTCCCTGATTGCCCCTTTTACTCCTCGGTCACCTAGCGGTCCAACCGATTCTTTTGCCGGCTTCCTGCTTTTAATATACCTAAAAAATGTTTTACTATCAGGCTTATTTTCGAAAGAGAAGGGCGCCCATCTTTCGACACAAATCAGGAGATGGGCGTCCTCGCCCAAATCGGCATAATCGAAAGCTGATTTTGGCCATCCCCAACTGCTTCCCATCGCGGGGACGACCAAAGTTCCCAGGGGCGTGTTGGAGGCATAGCGAAGACGGGACTGGGATGTGCCGAACAGATCGGCGTCCTCGATCGATAATGGAAAAAAGAAGGGCGTCCCTGATGAGGACTTGGCCAACTTTACTTGATCCATTTTTCCTTACGACCAAGGCTCAAAAAGGTGCCCGAACTGACCAGATGACCACTGGAGGGAATCGGGGATGACCTTCCCTGACTCCCCCAGTAGTGACTAACCCCCTTCCTCCCTCAAAAAAACAACAACTTTTTTTGCCAGCCTCAAATATCATACTCAGGTGCAACGCAGCAGTATGCAGGTCCCTGGAGGGGGGAGGTTTGTGTGTTAGCGGAGGCATAGCGAAGGCATGGACATCCTTCTTGCAAACATTTTGGACATCCTGAACTGCCCCCCCCCCCCCCCCCACAGGGACGGGCAAATAAAATTTCAAGGGAATGGAGTGAAGGAGTGGCCTAGTGGTTAGAGCACTGGTCTTGCAATCCAGAGGTGGCCGGTTCAAATCCCACTGCTGCTACTTGTGATCCAAAATCCAAATAAATAAAGGGGGTGTCGGAGGCATAGCAAAGGCTTAGACGTCCTTCTTACAGAAACATACACATTTTGGATGTCCTCAACTGCCCATTGCAGGGCTGGAGGCATAGCGAAGGCGCCCAACACTTGGACGTCCTTCACCCATACTAAAAAAAAAAAAAAGACGTCCCTGACGAGCACTTGGACATTTTCACCTGGTCTTGTGTTTTTTTAAGGTTGTAGACGGCTATTATACACGCAGCTTGTCTTACAAAAAGGAGACTATGACATTCCTTATGCTGTTTCTTATTATTTTCAGTCGGTTCTTTCTTCCATTTTCTGAAGGATTTTCTTTTAGCTCTAATAGCTTCCTTCACCTCACTTTTTAACCACGCCAGCTGTCGTTTGGTCTTCCGTCCTCCTTTTTTAATACGCAGAATATATTTGGCCTGGGCTTCCAGGATGGTGTTTTTGAACAGCATCCATGCCTGATGTAAATATTTGACCCTTGCAGCCGCTCCTCTAAGTTTTTTTTTTTTTCACACCGTTCTTTTATCTCCTTTTTTTAAAGCTCCTTAGTCTCCTTTTTTAAAGCTAAACACTAACGTATTTGATTTCCTGTGTGTATATACTTACTTCAAAGCTAATATCAAATCTTATCATATTATGATCACTGTTATTAAGTGGCCCCAGCATCATTACCTCCCGCACCAGATCATGCGCTCCACTAAGAACTAGGTATAGAATTTTTCCTTCTCCCGTCGGCTCCTGTACCAGCTGCTCCATAAAGCTGCCCTTCTTCCATCTGTCAATTCTGCTATATACGGGACTGATGAACACGAGCCGGTTCGGGCGGGAAGACGGCCGCGCATGCGCGGTGCGCATGGGCGCGCGAGGACTAGCAAAGGCCTTTGCTAGTAAAGTTTCCGATTGGAGGGGCTGCCGTGGACGTCACCCATCAGTGAGAACAATCAGTCTGCTGTCCTCGGAGAATACCTTCTACAGGTATGTACCATTCACTTTCTTTAATGATAAATTAATCTACACCTTTTTACGCTGGTAGGGTTGTTGTACTTATTAAGTTCTTTGTTTTAAAGCTACATGGATGTTTGTCTTATGTTTTTCGGTTCTCATAATATCCTTAGGTATGCCTTATTGATGTTGTGAACGTCTTCATTTTTTTTTTTGATAAATTTGATTTTAATAAGTATTTTTGGTTGATTAGTCATATACATACATAAATACATTTGTTCATATTGCTGGGTAGTTGTACATGTTTGATTTGGTCTCTCTATTTATATATATACTAGTAAAAGAGGCCTGTTTCAGAGCAAATGAAACGGGCGCTAGCAAGGTTTTCGTCGCCAACACCCTCTCCCTCCCTGGCCAACCCCTTCGTTGTTGTGCCATTGTTCCACCCCCAATGTCATGACATTTGACGCGAGGGCGGGGCCCGGAGCAATGTCCCACTCCCCTCCGCCTCCCTGCCTCCCTCCCTGCCAACCCATTCGTTGTTCTGCCATTGCTCCGCCCTCGAGGGCGGGGCCCGGAGCGATTTTGGTGGCTTCACCACCACGAACCTTCGAACCTTTTTGAAGGAAGTCAGGGCTTGGCTTCACTGACGTCAGTGTCCTCAGAACGTTGAGGGTGAGTTTTATTATAGTAGATGTATATATTTACACACCCACACACCCACACATTGCTGGGTAGTTGTACATGTTTGATTTTGGTCTCTCTATTTATATATATATGTATATATTTACACACACACACACACACACATATATATATATATATATATATATATATATATATATATATATATATATATATATATATATTATTAATGTACTTAGTTTATTCATGTGTTTATAATGTTTTAATGATTTTGTAATATACATTTTGTGGAGGAGTGGCCTAGTGGTTAGGGTGGTGGACTTTGGTCCTGAGGAACTGAGTTCAATTCCCACCTCAGGCACAGGCAGCTCCTTGTGACTCTGGGCAAGTCACTTAACCCTCCATTGCCCCATGTAAGCTGCATTGAGCCTGCCATGAGTGGGAAAGCGCGGGGTACAGATGTAATAAAAAAATGATCCTTTGATGTTCTCATTTAAATTTTATTGTACTTTTTATTTGAATATATATTTATATTTGTATTTATACTTTTTATGTTTGTGTATTAGTATTGATATAGACTCCTGAAGCAGGCCAATCGGTCGAAACACTCCCTGTGTCAAGTCAAATGGATATTTGAAACATTTAATTGAAGATTTTATTAAAGAACATTTATATTTAAGGACATTTGCGCACAATTTTGGTTTCTTTTCTCTTGGTCATCTCCACTCTTTTGTTTGTTTGCTTCATTAATTATGCTAGCATACTCCTTTAAAAAAAATGTTTAAAGCAGTGACTCTTAGTGTGTGGAATTGTTTTCCATTTTGTACTGAGATCTGAAACTAATATTTTGATCTTTCTTAAATCTTTGAAAACTTGGCTTTTTTTCTAAAAATGTATCCTGAATTCAGTAAAAGATTGTTTTACCTTTTATTTTAATTGTGATCTGTCTTGAACTATTTGGTACTGACTGTATATGAAACCATGTATTGTATTATATTGTTCTCACTTGGGCTTATTAGGATGAGTCAAAGTTTGCCTTTACCCTCAGATTTGGGTGCTTCTTTATGTCTCAGAGGGCCTATCCCATCTTTTTCCCTTGCCATCTCCTTGTTAGAGTCTCAACTGAATGGATCTGTTCCTAAGTCAGTATTGTCTGTTGGTAACTTGTTTCCTATTTTGTTTTTTTCCCCTTAATTTGTAAGGTAGTTTCACCTCCTGGGTGTCTTCTAGACCTATTAGACACTAAGGTCCAAGGCAGCAGATTTTTTGGGGGAAGGAACACTGTTCCCTACTCTTCTGGCAAGCGTAGGTACAATCCTCCTTCTCGACAGCCTGCGGCCCAGGCTAAGCCCCAGCGCGCTCGCTCTCGTCAGCAGCGTGCGCCTCAGCAAGGCCCCTCGGCTCCCCAGCAAAAGCAAGGGACGAGCTTTTGACTGGCTCCAGCAGAGCATAGCCGACATCCAAGTGTCAGTGCCGGGCGACCTGCCAGTCGGAGGGAGGTTGAAAGCTTTTCACCAAAGGTGGCCTCTCATAACCTCCGATCAGTGGGTTCTCCAAATAGTCCGGCAAGGATACACCCTCAATTTGGCCTCAAAACCTCCAAATTGTCCACCGGGAGCTCAGTCTTACAGCTTCCAGCACAAGCAGGTACTTGCAGAGGAACTCTCCGCCCTTCTCAGCGCCAATGCGGTCGAGCCCGTGCCATCCGGGCAAGAAGGGCTGGGATTCTATTCCAGGTACTTCCTTGTGGAAAAGAAAACAGGGGGGATGCGTCCCATCCTAGACCTAAGGGCCCTGAACAAATATCTGGTCAAAGAAAAGTTCAGGATGCTTTCCCTGGGCACCCTTCTTCCCATGATTCAGAAAAACGATTGGCTATGCTCTCTGGACTTGAAGGATGCCTATACGCACATCCCGATACTGCCAGCTCACAGACAGTATCTGCGATTTCAGCTGGGCACACGTCACTTCCAGTACTGTGTGCTACCCTTTGGGCTCGCCTCTGCGCCCAGGGTGTTCACAAAGTGCTTGGCTGTAGTAGCAGCAGCACTTCGCAGGCTGGGGGTGCACGTGTTCCCATATCTCGACGATTGGCTGGTGAAGAACACATCCGAGGCAGGAGCCCTGCAGTCCATGCAGATGACTATTCGCCTCCTGGAGCTACTGGGGTTTGTGATAAATTACCCAAAGTCCCATCTTCTCCCGGTGCAGAGTCTCGAATTCATAGGAGCTCTGCTGGATTCTCGGACGGCTCGCGCCTATCTCCCAGAGACGAGAGCCAACAACTTGTTGTCCCTCGTCTCGCGGGTGCGAGCGTCCCAGCAGATCACAGCTCGGCAGATGTTGAGATTGCTGGGCCACATGGCCTCCACAGTTCATGTGACTCCCATGGCCCGCCTTCACATGAGATCTGCTCAATGGACCCTAGCTTCCCAGTGGTTTCAGGCTGCTGGGGATCTAGAAGACGTGATCCACCTGTCCACGAGTTTTCTCGAATCCCTGTATTGGTGGACGATTTGGTCCAATTTGACTCTGGGACGTCCTTTCCAAATTCCTCAGCCACAAAAAGTGCTGACCACGGATGCGTCTCTCCTGGGATGGGGAGCTCATGTCGATGGGCTTCACACCCATGGAAGCTGGTCCCTCCAGGAACGCGATCTACAGATCAATCTTCTGGAGTTACGAGCGATCTGGAACGCTCTGAAGGCTTTCAGAGATCGGCTGTCCCACCAAATTATCCAAATTCAGACAGACAACCAGGTTGCCATGTATTACGTCAACAAGCAGGGGGGCACCGGATCTCGCCCCCTGTGTCAGGAAGCCGTCAGCATGTGGCTCTGGGCTCGCCGTCACGGCATGGTGCTCCAAGCCACATATCTGGCAGGCGTAAACAACAGTCTGGCCGACAGGCTGAGCAGGATTATGCAACCTCACGAGTGGTCGCTCAACTCCCGAGTGGTGCGCCAGATCTTCCAAGCGTGGGGCACCCCCTTGGTGGATCTCTTCGCATCTCGAGCCAACCACAAAGTCCCTCAGTTCTGTTCCAGGCTTCAGGCCCACGGCAGACTGGCATCGGATGCCTTCCTCCTGGATTGGGGGGAGGTGCTGCTGTATGCTTATCCTCCCATACCTCTGGTGGGGAAGACTTTGTTGAAACTCAAGCAAGACCGAGGCACCGTGATTCTGATTGCTCCTTTTTGGCCGCGTCAGATCTGGTTCCCTCTTTTTCTGGAGATGTCCTCCGAAGAACCGTGGAGATTGGAGTGTTTTCCGACCCTCATCACACAGGACGAAGGGGCGCTTCTGCATCCCGGCCTCCGGTCCCTGGCTCTCACGGCCTGGATGTTGAGAGCGTAGACTTTGCCTCTTTGGATCTGTCAGAGGGTGTCTCCTGCGTCTTGCTTGCTTCCAGGAAAGATTCCACTAAGAGGAGTTACTTCTTTCTATGGAGGAGGTTTGCCGTCTGGTGTGACAGCAAGGCCTTAGATCCTCGCTCTTGTCCTACACAGACCCTGCTTGAATACCTTCTGCACTTGTCTGAGTCTGGCCTCAAGACCAACTCTGTAAGGGTTCACCTTAGTGCAATCAGTGCATACCATTACCGTGTGGAAGGTAAGCCGATCTCAGGACAGCCTTTAGTTGTTCGATTCATGAGAGGTTTGCTTTTGTCAAAGCCCCCTGTCAAGCCTCCGACAGTGTCATGGGATCTCAATGTCGTTCTCACCCAGCTGATGAAACCTCCTTTTGAGCCACTGGATTCCTGCCATCTGAAGTACTTGACCTGGAAGGTCATTTTCTTGGTGGCAGTTACTTCAGCTCGTAGAGTCAGTGAGCTTCAGGCCCTGGTAGCCCAGGCCCCTTACACTAAATTTCATGATAACAGAGTAGTCCTCCGCACTCACCCTAAGTTCTTGCCAAAGGTTGTGTCGGAGTTCCATCTGAACCAGTCAATTGTCTTGCCAACATTCTTTCTCCGTCCTCATTCCTTCCCTGCTGAACGTCAGCTGCACACATTGGACTGCAAGAGAGCATTGGCCTTCTACCTGGAGCGGACACAGCCCAACAGACAGTCCGCCCAATTGTTTGTTTCTTTTGATCCCAATAGGAGGGGAGTGGCTGTGGGGAAACGCACCATATCCAATTGGCTAGCAGATTGCATTTCCTTCACTTACGCCCAGGCTGGGCTGACTCTTGAGGGTCATGTCACGGCTCATAATGTTAGAGCCATGGCAGCGTCGGTAGCCCACTTGAAGTCAGCCTCTATTGAAGAAATTTGCAAAGCTGCGACGTGGTCATCTGTCCACACATTCACATCTCATTACTGCCTGCAGCAGGATACCCGACGCGACAGTCGGTTCGGGCAGTCTGTTCTTCAGAACCTGTTTGGGCTTTAGGATCCAACTCCACCCCCCGAGGGCCCTGTTTGTTCTGTTCCAGGCTCCACTCTCAGTTAGTTGGTACATTTTTTAGGTCAATCTCAGTTATGTCCTCGCCGTTGCGAGGCCCAATTGACCATGGTTGTTGTTTTGAGTGAGCCTGGGGGCTAGGGATACCCCATCAGTGAGAACAAGCAGCCTGCTTGTCCTCGGAGAAAGCGAATGCTACATACCTGTAGAAGGTATTCTCCGAGGACAGCAGGCTGATTGTTCTCACAAACCCGCCCGCCTCCCCTTTGGAGTTGTGTCTTCCCTTGTCTTTGTCTTGCTACATATGAGACTGGCCGGTACAAGCCGGTTTCGGGCGGGAAGACTGCCGCGCATGCGCATCGGCGCGCGAGGGCTAGCAAAGGCCTTTGCTAGTGAAGATTCCGATTGGAGGGGCTGCCGTGGACGTCACCCATCAGTGAGAACAATCAGCCTGCTGTCCTCGGAGAATACCTTCTACAGGTATGTAGCATTCGCTATATACACGATTATAACTGAAAAGAAACAATACCTATAAACAATCATTACAAGCCAAATACCTATAAACAATACCTATAAACAATCATTACATCACTGGTCCCTACATCCAAGCAATGCTAGGAGTTTCTAGACCTGGAAAAGAGGCAATAAACTACTACTACTGGTCATTACATCATCCAGGCTTTTTACATCAGCTGAGAGAAGCCCCTTTTTCAGCGAAGCCGTAGTTTGACCAGGAGTCTGGTTCTATGCAATGCATCCACCCATAGATGAGCTTCCATCTTCACTGTAAAAGGCCCATGTTTTTTATTAGGCTTAGACCTCATGTTCAGAGCTAAGGAAAATTACAGAATGCTTGAGAATTTCTCTGTTTTGGTAAACAAGCCATACTGTGGGAATGTAGTCACATGTTTCTCAGTCCAGGTAGCCAGTCTGAACTCGAAACAGGCTCCACCTAAAAATACAGACCCCCCGAGTGCACTTGTCGGTCAAGGCAGAGTTGAAAAACAATCTTTAAAATTCACTTCTATTACAGTGGTGTTTCTATTGATGCTAGTACAGCTTGGGTATTTAGTAAACTGTTCATAAGGTCAAATTTTTTCGTATTAATCTGTTCTGGGTTTGCATATGTACTACTACTACTTATCATTTCTAAAGCGTACTAGACATATGCAGTGCTGTACACTTGAACATGAAGAGACAGTCCCTATAATCTAATTAGGACAAACAGGACAAATAAGGGAATTACTAAGGTGGGGATGAAAAATAAGGGTACTGAACAAGTGAGTAAGGGTTAGGAGTTAAAAGCAGCATCAAAAAGGTGGGCTTTTAGACTGGATTTGAAAACGGCTAGAGATGGAGCTTGACGTACCGGCTCAGGAAGTCTATTCAAGGCATATGGTGCAGCAAGATAAAAGGAACGGAGTCTGGAATTAGCGGTAGAGGAGAAGGGTGCAGATAAGAGAGATTTATCCAGTGAACGAAGTTCCCGGGGAGGAGTGTAGGGAGAGATAAGAGTGGAGAGGTACTGAGGAGCTGCAGAGTGAATGCACTTATATGTCAATAAGAGGAGTTTGAACTGTATGCGGAAACGAATAGGGAGCCAGTTAAGTGACTTAAGGAGAGGGCTAACATGAGCATAGCGACACTGGTGGAATATAAGTCATGCAGCAGAATTTTGAACAGATTGAAGAGGAGAGAGATGACTGATTGGGAGACCTGTGAGAAGCAAGTTGCAATATTCTAAGCGAGAGGTGATAAGAGTGTGGATGAGGATTCTGGTAGTGTGCTCAGAAAGGAAAGGGTGAATTTTGCTGATATTATAGAGAAAGAAACAAACGACAGGTTTTAGCAGTCTGCTTAATATGTGCAGAGAAGGAGAGGGAGGAGTCGAAGATGACCCCAAGGTTACGAGCTGATGAGACAGGAAGGATGAGAGTGTTATCCACAGAAATAGAGAATGGGGGAAGAGGAGAGGTTGGTTTAGGGGGAAAGATAAGAAGCTCAGTCTTGGTCATGTTTAGTTTCAGATGGCACTGAGACATCCAGGCAGCAATGTCAGACAGGCAGGCTGATACTTTGGCCTGGATTTGGGCTGAGATTTCTGGTGTGGAGAGGTAGATCTGGGAGTCGTCAGCGTAAAGATGATACTGAAAACCATGGGATGAGATCAGAGTACCAAGGAAAGAAGTATAGATGGAGAAATGAAGAGGTCCCAGGACAGATCCCTGAAGTACACCAACTGACAGTGGGATAGAAGTAGAGGAGGATCCACTAGAGTATATACTAAAGGTACGCTGGGAAAGATAAGAAGAAAACCAGGAAAGAACAGAGCCCTGAAATCCAAGTGAGGACAGCGTATCAAGGAGTAGGCTGTGATCACAGTGTCAAAAGGAGCAGATAGATTGTGAAGGATGAGGATAGAATAGAGACCTTTGGATCTGGCCAGCATATGTGCTGTAGTATTCTACTTTAGCTTTGTTTATGTTGAGTTTATATGTTCTTATAGCATTCCTCCATATGGTCTTGTTTACGTCTGTTTTGTTTTTGGTCCATTTCCTTTCTAATGTCCTATAGAGTATTTTCATATGTAGTAGCTCATTATAGAACCATGGGTGTGATTTCTTATTTTAATTTTGAGTGGCACTATTTTGTTTAGTGTGCTTTTGCTTGCTTCATCCCAATTTCTCATTAAGTGGATGTTGTTGGGTGATATGCTACTTTGTACATTCATCGCCTCCACTTACGAACCAGTTTTCCGGTGGTGGTTGCACGATCGTGCCCTTGCAGTTGTAGAAAGTTATTCACCTCTTTAGGGGATGCGAGGAATCTCCACTTACCCTGGACTAATACCACCAACCTTGCAGGGTACCATAGACTGACTTGATAACCTTTATCTTGTAAAAGCTTTTTGTATTTCCACAATTCTTTGTGTCTAAAGACAGCCTCTATACTTCGGTCCGGGAAGACCCGCACATCCATGTCATATGCTGAGACTTTAACTTGCATGGGCATAGTTTGTGTGTGTGTTGGAAGGGGGGGGGGGGGGTGAGGGGCGACATTGCCCCCGCAAATGAGCTGCCACCTGAGTGGAAAGCCTCTGGACTGCCACCCCATTTTTCTTCCTGGCCACCCCCCTGACTGAGTGGTGCAGCTGCAGCAGCATCTGTCTTTTTCTACTTCCAGCCCTGCGGCACCCGGTATGCCTCCCCCCTGAGTCCTCCAATCCGCCTAGCCGCCGGCAACCTCAGCAAGAAAGCAGTATGCACGCTGCTTTAGACGTGCCCTCGGAAGCCTTTCTCTCTCCTTCAATTACCTATTCCCGCATAGGTGGGAAGCTGTAGAAGGGCTTCCGGGGCAGGTCTAAAGCAGCGTGTGTTCTACTTTCTCGCTGAGGGTGCCAGCGGCTCGGGGGATTGGAAGACTGGGGGGGAAGGAGTGATACCAGGCACTACGGGGCTGGAACGAGAGAAAGATTGGAAGACTCCAGTGCTGTGGTGGGGGGGGGGGGGGGGGCTGATAACAGGCCCTGCAGGGCTGGAGGGAGAGATACAGGGGTGGGGAAGGTTAAAAAAAAATAAGACCACCGTGGGGGGGGGGGGGGGAGAGTGAGAGAGAGAAGGAGCAAAAGATGGATGGGACTGGGGGGGAGGGAGAAGGAGCAGAAGATGAATGGGACTAGGGTGTGGGGGAGAGAGAGAGGGAGCAACTTCATTGTGTTCATTGTGTGCCTCTTAGTTCTAGTATTTTTGGAAAGAGTAGACGTGATTCATGTCTATCTCCCCTTAGCCGTCTTTTCTCCAAGCTGAAGAGCCCTAGCCGCTGTAGCCTTTCCTAATAGGGAAGTCGTCCCATCACTGTTACCATTTTCGTTGCCCTTCTCTGTACCTTTTCGAATTCCACTATATCTTTTTTTTTCACGCTGAGGCTGCCAGCATGTCGGTGGATTGGAGGACTTGGGGGGGGGGGGGCATACCGGGTGCCACAGGGCTAGAAGGAGAGAAAGAGAGATGCAGTCAGGGGGATGCCAGGCAGAAAAATGGGGTGGTAGTCCGGAGGCTTTCCACTCAGGTGGCAGCTCGTTGGGGGGAGGGGCAATGTCCCCCCTCAACCCCCCCCCCAAACTATGCTCATGCCAAGGGGGTAGTTGAGGGAAGACCCTGATGATAACAGCATCTGGAAAATGAGGAAATTGCTTCATCCTTTGTCTATTTTGTATAAATTCCTGAGAGGCAAGGAGATTAGGCAGTTCAACTTTGACACAGTGGTTAGCGCAGCGGGCTTTGATCCTGGCAACCTGGGTTTAATTCCCACTGTAGCTCCTTGTGACCTTGGGCAAGTCACTTAACTCTCCATTTCCCCAGGTACAAAAGACTTAAATTGTGAGCCCTGTAGGGACAGAGAAAGTACCTGCATATAATGTGTACAGCACTTCGTACATCTAGTAGAACTATAGAAATGATTAGTAGTAATAGTAGTAGTATTTTGGTGAATTCTTGACTATGGGCAGCAACAAAAGGGTATTTTGGGAGGTACAATGGGTATCAATTTGTGTGTTAATTAAAGAGAATGCCTATAAAGTGGTATCCCTCTGGTATTTAACATGTTCAATTAAAGTGTATTGGGGCTTTGAGCTTTGTTGGCAATGTGGTACAGAGCGAGAAACTTTTTACCATATATCATGGGCTTGTAAATTGATTCAACAATTCTGGTAACAGTTTCTTCAACAATTTGCAGTGGGCTTGGATCAGCCTCTCCCATTGGTCTCAAAGCTGTGCTTGTTGGGAGTAAGTGTCTCTTGCAGACTTAAGTGGCCGTGGGATTAATGCGCGTTTCTCTTTCAGCTGCTAGATGTGAGATTGCATCACATTGGAAACAGACTACAGGACCTGCTATCTTGGACTGGTCTCATCATGTTCAACTGATCACAAAACTTGATAAACTTACTAACCAATGGAAGCATTATTTTGATAAAGATTCTGATGAATGGACTCTTTTGCAATTGATCTTACAGGATTTGGGCGAGGAGGAGAGGTTAAGGGATTTCTTGTATTATTTAGGGGGGGAAGGAGTTATGAGTGGGGACGGGAAGGGGGACTTCCTGTTAGTTATTGTTTCTTTTGATATTGTGAAGTCTTGTTTTTCTAGATGTTCTTGTAAAAACTTTTTCAATAAAAATTTGATTAAAAAAAAATAAAAGCAGCGATCCCATGGAACCCCACTATTTACCTTTCTCCCTTCAGAATATTGACCATTTAACCCTGTTTTCTTTTAATCCGTTTTTAATCCACTTTAGGACACTGCCTCCTATCCCATGACTTTCTGATTTCCTCAGGAGTTATTCATGTGCTATCTTGTCAAAAACTTTCTGAAAATCCAGATACGTATCTAATGGCTCACCTTTAGCCACATATTTATTCCCTCCTTCAAAAACTTGTAGCAGCATCGGCACATTTTTTTTGATGCACACCGAAGCCTTCATTTAACGCAGAGGGTAAAAGGCTGTTTTGTTTTTTTTAAGAAATTGGCTTTTGCTAATCACAGGGATTGGTGTGAAGCTGTTTCGGGGGGGGGGGGGGGGGGGGGGAGAGCCCTTACCGCCACCTATTTAGGTGACGGTAAGGACGCCTGCTCTAACACGGTGGTGACTGATTACTGCTGGGTAAGCCCTGGTGCTACATAAATTGAAAATATTTTTGTAGTTTTGGAAATGGCGCACGCTGGGGGTGGTGGCCCGGCAGTAGTTCCAAATTGGCTTGCGGCAAGCCCTATGTAAAAGGGCCCCTTCGTGAAGTAAGATTTTCCATGACTTAATCCATGTTGGCTTTGTCCCATTAATCCATTACTGTGCTTTGAGATTATTGTTGTTGGATAAGGGTGTAGATACTTTGTTGCTTATGTTAGATTAGCATGCAGCTTTCAAAACAGTGGAATATGATGATCTATTGTATTGGTTGAGAGCTTGTAACTGAGCTACACTACCCAGTGGTTGAGCTCCCTTCCCCTGCCTCAGTTGAGTGAGGAAGCTAGGAAGAGCAATAAGAAAAGCTTTCTGAAAATTCTTGTCATGTGTTTTGGAATTATTTGCTTCTTTTTTTTTGACTGGGATAGCATAGTATGTGAGCATAGGATTACAGACCTCAAGGAGTTATTCCTTACTTTGCAGAGTATAAGTACATAATTTATTTATTTTTGTTACATTTGTACCTTGCGCTTTCCCACTCATGGCAGGCTCAATGCGGCTTAGATGGGGCAATGGAGGGTTAAGTGACTTGCCCAGAGTCACAAGGAGCTGCCTGTGCCAGAAGTGGGAATCAAACTCAGTTCCTCAGTTCCCCAGGACCAAAGTCCACCACCTTAACCACTAGGCCACTCCTCCACTGGGTCAGACCAATGGTCCGTCTAGCCCAGTATCCTGTTTCCAACAGTGGCCAAGCCAGGTCACAAGTACCTGATAGAAACCCAAATAGTGGCAACATTCCACGTTACCAATCCCAGTGCAAGCAGTACTGTAAAGGGGCATTGTTGTCTCCATTATTGTACATCTATTTGGCCCCAATTGCACAGGTTTTTCAGGATGTGTGTTTCAGTTACTGGATTTTTGATGATGACATCCAGTTTTATATCCTTTTCAGTTGGAGTTCCTGTCTTTGGAACATGCTTCTGCAGGAGTTATGCAATTTTGGATACCGTTTAAAGACCTATTTCTTTAGTCTTTGTTAGTGACTGGCCATGATTGTCAGATTGTGGGTTGGGCTTCTGTGAGCTGTTTTTTTTTCTTTTTTGCTGATATACCTTACAGTGTTACTGTGTGTTGATAATTACTTATGTTTTATTATAAGGACAGACTAAATATCTTATATAAATAAATATGGGGCTAATGCTGAAAAGTACAGCTGGCATAAATAGACTGTTCTCGTATCGACTGTTATCACTAGGTTTGTGCACAGGTTAGACAGGGCAGCATGCACAAATGGTTTCAGTGCAGGTGCTGAAACCATTAGTACAGAATACATTTAAATGCAGTCATTGATTACCCTGTAGCTAGGTTAAAAAAAAAGTTTCCCCACGCATGTTTAGCCCAGGAAACGTTTTCGCCAGGTCTGAGGCAGCATAGAAAGGTTGGTTGAGAGGCAGTTGTCTAGCAGCACCCCATCTCTCCTCAATCCAATCACCCTGCCCTGGACCCAAAATCAAGCCTCCCCCTCCCAACATGAGGCGACACAACCCGACCCCCTCCCTTTTTCCCCTAAGGTTAAGAAAAGGGGGGGGACTGGTGGTTTCTCCCTTATGGTAGATAGACCCAAAGGATGCTTAATTGACAGGAGACAGTGTCATGTGACAAGACTGAAGCCGTAGCTGCTATCTTGATATATTCAAACCAAAGCAAACTATTGGTCCATCCCAAACCATTCATAGGCGGTCTTTATTTCTAATAAGCATTTGCTTTTGTTTTGGGTGACTCAATATGGGAGCAAGCTCCACCTACTGGCTTCAGACCAGATAATCTGCCAAGCATACTCCCACTGTCAAATAAACCTCCTTGATTGGCCCCATCCAGTGAATCCTAGGTTGGGCAGGGTGAGGCACCACCATTGTGAAGATGATGGCACCCAGAGGGAGGAGCGGGCGACATAATTTCTGCCTCCTTCCAGGTGGGTGCTGGGTTAGGCTGGTGTCCTGCTAGACCACAAGGAAGTTTTTTTAGGTCATAATTGTCTGGGGGTCCACTAGACTATTTGGTCCATGTGGGGGGGGGGGGGGGGGTGCGAGAGGGAGCCACAGTATTTTTATTTTATGTCAACTTTCCTGTCGGGGTGTGATTTTGAAGCATGCAGTGAACCTTTTTGAGCATTAGACCCTAGGTTTGCAGGTTTGTGCGTATTTGGGTTGGGGGCAATTGTGAGGGTAGTTTTTGGGTTCGGCAGCAGTTTATGGAGTAGTTTAGGGGGTAGTTTTGGGGATTGGGATAGTTTGGTGATTGGGTAGATTTTATGGAGTGGCAGTGCTGTTGTGGTACAGTTTTTAAGGGTGTAGTTGCAGGAGGGGTAGTTTGCGGGGTCATAGGGCAGTTTCAATGGATGGGAGCAATTTACAGAATGGTGGAGCAGTTGCACAGGTAATTTTTAGGGTTGGGGCAGTTGCAGGAGGTAGCATTTGGAGCTGGAGAAGTTTCTAGGCTTATGGGGGTAATTTGAAGGGTGATGGTTAAGTTACAGGAGGTGGGTTTTGGATTGTAGGGGTAGTTTTGAGGAGGTGTGGCCAGTTGTAGAGGGTATTTTGAAGGGTGGTTGACCAATGTGGGGAGTGGGGTGTTTACCAGGTGGGGCATGTCAAGGGGTTGGAAGAGTAGAGAAAGGTGGGTTTGAAAGGAGGAATTCTCTATCTGCTGTTTGTTGATAAGTTTTCTATGTTACAGAACCTGAAACTCCTCCTCCCATATAAATGCATTGTGCAGTGTTTTGTTTTTTCTCTGAATCTCTCAGTCCGGTCTGCCCATTTTTGAATTCAGTATGTTTTTTTTCACTGTTCCCTTTCATACCAAGTTTCATCCCATTCCATTTAATTTTTGGAGAGTTATTTTGCCCCCAAACAGACGGACAGACAGCGAGAGAGGCATTCTCCACCCCTTTTGTACAATTCTTTTGACCTTTTGTTGGGTTGGAAAGAACAAAAAATGAGAGAGAGATGTAAGGCAAGACCAAGAGAAAAAAACTGGTTTCTTTTAAAATTAACATTCAGTGCTGATGTGTTTGGTTGAATATGGCTCCTTTAGCTGTAACAATTTTATGAAGATCAAATAATAGAACTAATTTTCTTTTGCACAGATAAAGCAGACACAGGATGAGGAAAAGAAGCAGCTAACAGCACTCCGAGATTTAATAAAGTCTTCCTTACATTTTGATCTAAAAGAGGTAGGCACTTAGTATATAAGGCTATCGGGGGAGTATAAATATGTGACTCTTCAGGTCTCTCATTCTTATGTTAATCTTGGTGTTTTTGTAATGCTGGATGATTTTTTTTTAAGTAGGATTGGTAACAATAATAATTCTTCAAAGTGTATCTCTTATACCAGCGGATGGGATTCACTTTAGTTTGAAAATATGCTTTAATTACAGATTTCAAATAGTTTAATATTTATATTTCGATCAACTTAATTTAGTCCTTTACATGCTAAGGGTCCAGGAAATAATTATTAAAAATGGGTAAACAATGTATTGGCCTGGTCTTATAGATGCAATGCTTTATTGCTAAGTTAGACGTTTGGGTTTAATAGTGAAGCCAATTCATGATTCCTAAGCCATTGTTTCCTAACCCTATCTTAGAAGCATACCTAGCCAATCTGGTTTTCAGGATTGCCACAATTTATATGCATTGATTAGATAGGTAAAGCCAAACCAAAAAAGGAGAAAGTCCAATCCTCACAAATATATAACATTAACAGGAACCAGAAGTGAGGTCACAAAGGAAGAGGAAACCAAGTGTGTAATATCCACAATCTTTATTGCCTATTACGAAAAGACTCAACACGGCAATTTTTTGGTGAGTGTGCCTGCAGTAGGAGTCGTGTTCCCTGTACATATACAGATGCATACAGATTTCTCTCATACATATTTGTTGTGACAGTTCAGAAAATCAGACTAGTTAGGTATGCCTCCAGGATAGGGTTGGGAAATATGAGCCTAGGCTAGTTGTTCACAAGAAGTACTTTCTGTTGGGGATGGATGGGGAAAGGAAGGGGAGTGTAGCTGTTGCTTCCTTGGAATTCCTAATGGTTACTCCGCTTGACGTGTGAGATGAGGTTTCCTTGAAGTTCTCTATATTTGCTGCTTGAAAGTGATTTCAGGGGGTCAAGACTGGGTAGAGTTGTTTGAACTATGATTTCCTTTAGACCACTTGATTTGTGACCCCAGGGCCAGTGAGATATGATTAAAGCAGGGAAAACATTAAAAAATATAATTTTTCTGTTAATTGCATATTAATAAATGAAGTAACATTTGAGCAGACTAAGATTACACCTAATGTTGAAGGAAAGATTAATGTACTGAACAAACCCCATAATAATTAACCAAAACACAAATTTACAACATAGAGTTGAGCAATTAATTGATAATTATTATTCTCTGAGGACAAGCAGGTGAAGGAAAAGCATCTGATGGAGTCTGGTGTGGACGATGACTAGTGAGATGAATGTATAACGTTCTAGAAACATCCCACCAGGCATTCACTGGTGCCTTTCTACCTCACTTGTGAGCTCAGGTTCCTTAGTCTTTGTTTTTCCATGGAGCATGGAGGATGCATCATCATATTCAGCTAGGCGTCACTTACCATCAAGCTTCTCCACATTGGATCCTGCAAAGCCGGAGTTGAGCCCTAGTTCACCCAGGAGGCTCCTCCACTGAATGGCAGCCACTGCACATAGTAACCAGTGGAAGCACGCTGAGCAGTGATGTCACCTCCTACTCCATTTCAAAAACTAGCAGACAGCTGAGGCATTGCACCAAAGGGTCATGTCCTTCCCCTTTGTGAGCCCCTTCGTGAGCAACTTCATGAACAGCCTTGAACTAACACCATAACAGGAACTATAACCACCTAAATGGTAATTATACCAACAACATTTATCTTTGTCAATTCACCTCATGGTACTTATTTCTAATTCCATATATGTACAGCATTTATTATTTTCTTCTGTGTGTTTCTTTTATAGTAAATATATAATATGCCAAATTTTTGCTCCTCTAATTATTGGAATTTATAGTTCAACCATTTACAGTTGATCCACAACTCTATTAATAAACACTACTATACTCAAGATTAATATACAGCACAAAACATAGTCAATGAAATGACATTGTAACATAGTAATTGACAGCAGATAAAGACCTCTATGGGCCATTCAGTCTGCCCAAGAAGATAAACTTATTTTACATGGTATGTGATATTTTATATGTATACCTGAGTTTGATCTGTCCTTGCCATTTTCTGGGCACAGATATTAGAAGTCTTTCCAGCACTGTTCTTGTACTAATATTTCTGAAGCTAATGTTGAAGCCCCTTAAAATTTACACTTCAGCCCATCCATATCTATTCAGTCACGATCAGGGCACAGGCTGTATAAGTCTGCCCAGCACTGGTTTTGCTTCCAATTAGCGGTGTTGCCACCCAATCTCTGCTTAAGATTCCTTGGATCAATTCCTTCTAAACAGGATTCCTTTGTGTTTATCCCATGCATATTTGAATTCCATTACCATTTTATCTCCACCACCTCCCGCAGGAGGGCATTCCATGTATCCACCACCCTCTCCGTGAAAAAATACTTCCTGACATTACTCCTGAGTCTACCCCCCTTCAACCTCAGTTCATGTCCTCTAGTTTTACCGCCTTCCTGTCTCCGGAAAAGTTTTGTTTGCAGACTAATATCTTTCAAGTATTTGAACATCTGTATCATATCACTCCTGTTTCTCCTTTTCTCTAAAGTATACAATTTCAGGTCAGCAAGTGTCTCTTCGTACAGTTTGCAACGCAAATCCCATACCATTTTGGTAGCTTTTCTTTGCTCTGCGTCCAGTCTTTTTACATCTTTAGCAAGATACGGCCTCCAAAAGTGAACACAATACACCAAGTAGGGCCTCACCAATGACTTGTAGAGGGGCATCAACACCTCCTTTCTTCTGCAGGTTATACCACCCTCTATGCAGCCTAGCATCCTTCTGGCCACGGCCGCCACCTTGTCGCATTGTTTCTTCACATTCAGATTCTCAGACATCAACACCCCAAGGTCTCTCTCCTGAGTCGAGCTTACTAATCTCTCCCCTCCTATCCGGTATCTTTCTTTTGGGTTTCTGCACCCCAAGTGCATCACTCTGCACTTTCTTGACTTTAAATTTTAACTCCCAAACTGATAAAGAAAACTGTAATACTTGTGTTTATGTTTTTATTTATTAAATCATTAAAACGTATGTTAAGTTAGTGAATAGTGCTCAGAACTGAGTGCATTTCTGAAACCAGGAGCCATCTCCATTGATAGCAACATCAGTCACCATTATCGCACTAAAGTCCACCTCCCTACCTAAAAATGGCTTAAAAAATCACAAATGTAGAAGCAGTAAATTGTGCCACAAAGTTCTCCAAAAATCATGAATAGATTAATCAGAGGATAAAAAATCGGACTTATCTGATGGTGTCAGTAATCCCTTGTGCTGATGGTCTTTGATGGTGTCGATGATCCCTTGTGCTGAACTGTCCTCCATCAGTTCATACCCTGAATATTTTCAACCGGCTATAATAGTATCAGTTCAAACCCTTCGTGAAAGTGTGCAGTGTGCTTAATCCATATTCGCTCCTTGTTCTCTACATGCTGGCATGTTTCGCCAAATATGGCGTCCTCAGGAGAACATTAACTGAAAATGCAAATAGTAATAACTAAAAAGAGCAGTTCATCAATAACTTTAACAGTCCTAAACAATCATTTTTGTATTTTTCTTAAACTATTTTCATACTATTCAATATTAGCCAACCTGCAATGGAGACCACTTCTCTTTCCACCCCAGCTAGACAGAATGCCGACGCATGTACTCGTCTGCGTTCTGTCTGTGTTTGGGGTGGAGAGACAAGCGGTCTCCGTTGCAGGTTGGCCAATATTAAATAATATGGAAATAGTTCTGAGCACCATTTACTAATTTAACATACGTTTTAATGATAAATGAAATATAAACACGAGTATCAAAAGCTTCTATATCAGTTTGGGATTTAGCAAGTGTAGAAACCAATTAATTGCATATATATACCCATATTGAGTAGCTAATTAAATTTTAACTGCCAGACCCTCGACCATTTTTCTAACGTTTGGAGATCCCTTCTCATTGTTTCTACTCCTTCCAGAATATCCTCTGTATTGGCTATCTTCGTGTCATCCGCAAAAAAGAAAACCTTTCCTTCCAACCCTTCAGCAATATCTCTCACAAATATATTAAACAGAATCAGCCCCAGCACTGACCCCTGAGGAACTCACACCTGCACACCTTCCTTTCTTCTAAGGCGGATTCCATTTACCCCCACCGCCTGTTGGTCAATCACTTTCCAATCCAGTTCACCACTTTGGGTCTTAAGTTCAGCCCTTTCAGCTTATTCATGAGTCTTCTGTGAGGGAACATATCAAAGGCTTTGCTGAAATCCAAGTAGATTACATCTAGTGCATGTCCTTTATCCAATTCTTTGGTCACCCAGTCAAAGTAATCCAATGAGATTCATTTGGCAGGATTTTCCTTTGGTAAAGCCGTGTTGCCTTGGATCCTGCAAACTGTTGACTTCTAGAAAGTTAAGTATGTTTTCCTTCAGCAGCAACTCCATTATTTTTCCTACCACTAATCTGAGGCTTACCAGCCTGTAGTTTCCCACTTCTTCCCTGTCCCCGTTCATCTCCAATCCCGTGGAACTTCTCCCTAAAGATCTATTAAATAAATCTTTAACAGGTCCCGCCAGGACTTCTCTAAGCTCCGTCAGTAGCTTGGAATGTATTCTATGTGGCTCCATAGCTTTGTCCACTTTCAGATTTGCATGCCATTTATAAATGTTTCCATGAACGGTGCAATATCCACTCCATTTCCAGGTATTCCTTTGGCAGCCGACTGCGGTCCTTCTCCAGGATTTTAATCCGTGAACACCGAAGAGAAGTAATTGTTTAGTACGTTTACTGTATCCTCATCACTTTCCACATAGCCATTCTCATTATCTTTCAGTCTTGCAATTCCATTCCTATCTTTTCTCTTTCTCCAGTATGTCTGAAAAAGGTCTTGTCACCTCTCTTTACATCTTTAGCCACTTTTTCTTCTGCTTGTGCTTTCGCTAGCCGTGTTTCTCTCTTCGCTTCTTTGAGTTTAATCCAAAAGGACAAATGAGAAGAGACTACAGACCTGAATATGTATATCCTAGAGGAGAGGAGAGACAGGGGAGATATAATACAGACATTTAAATACTTGAAAGGTATTAATATAGAAACAAACATTTTCCAGAGAAGGGGAAGCGATAAAACTAGAGGACATGAATTGAAGTTGCGGGGCGGTAGACTTAGGAGTAATGTCAGAAAATTATTTTTCACAGAGAGGGTGGTGGATGCCTGGAATGACTGGTGGAATTCAAAAAGGCATGGGATGAACACAGAGGTCTCTATTTAGAAAATGAATGATATAAAAAACAAAATTTAAAGTGCTGCATGTGTTTGCATGTCAAGTGGTGCTTAGATGGCAACTCTGGCTGTATGAAGTGATGCTGGTCTGGTTTGTATGGTCTCCCACATATGCTGGGCTTGATGGACCTTTGGTCTGTCCCAGTATGGCAATGCTTATGTACTTATGTAATTATATGGCGATCAGGTTTAGGATGGGCTACAGAGAGCTTCGACTGAAACTCTAGTGGTTTGGAACGTGAGTACAGTGCCGGGCAGACATTTACAGTCTTTGTCCCGCAAATGACGAGACAAATTTGGATAGGCTGGAGTGGGTTGTGATGGCAACTCTAGCAGTTGGAACATAAGGACAGAGCCATGCTTACTTCTATGGTCTGTGTCCCAGAAACACCAAAGAAAGACCATGATCACGTATATAATATCACGTTGATTGTTGATTTAAATCTTGAATTGATAACGAATGTGACTGTTGGGCAGACTGGATAAACCATTCAGGTCTTTATCTGCTATCACTCACTTATTATATAGCTCGAGAGGGGCCTGAATCTACTGTGTGCTCAATTTCCATTGAGCTTGTCTGACGTAAGTCAGGTGAGTTAGGTGTACTGAGGCCATGTGACCAAAATTCTCCACAAGTTCATGCTGATGTCAGCTGATTTCTTTGAATTTCTTCCACTGTAGACATGAGAATGATGATCCTTGGTTGCAGATGAAAGGTTTTTGTTTGATGTCTAGCAGAGCTCCTTTGAGTTTCAGTTGTGTTGAAGGGCTTAAATGAGACTTGGGGTAACTTTGGAACACCCTAGTAATTCTAACAACTGGATGGTGGTATGCACGGATCCTTGAACGCCCTGCTTCTGGTAGTAGTAACTTCAGTGTGTAGAGTGACTGATCCACCTTATAATAAATTTTACCACAATGGGGTTCTGTACATTCATCCAAAGTTCCATCCTATGGTAGTGTCAGATTTCCTTCTTAATCAATTGTCCTGCCAGTATTTTTCCTAAGTCTTGGCCCTCAAAAGTGAAAGTGTGCTTAGGATTGCAGAGAGAACATCTTGGGTTGCCTGTTTGTAGCAGACCAAAGGCCTTAGAAAGGCAATCCAGCATTTTGTTTCTTTTGACCCTGATAAGCTGGTTGCTCCTTTTACCAAATCCGTTTCATTATGCCCAAGCAGGCTCTAGGGTGATGTCACAGCTCATAATATTGGAGCTATGGCTGTGTCAGTAGCCCACTTAAGGTCACTTTCCAGGAGGAAGATGTGCAAGGTTCACACTACTGTATAGAAAGAGACTCCTGATGCAGTAGTAGGTTTGGCCAGTCAGTCCTCCAGAATTCCGCTTCATTTCCATTGTGCTTTCCAAATATGTTTATCTTTTGCTTGCTGTACCAGTTTCTGCAGTTCAAACAATAAAGCAATTTACACATGCAATTAAATAAAAGAAAGGAAGTCCAATCAATTAACAGGACAGGGAGAGCACATTCAGAAGTGAGACATATAAAAGAGAAGTAATAGTAATAAATAAAAAATAAAAAAAAAAGCTAAATGGCACCAAAATATTTGTTTGTGTCTCTTTGTCATAGCATCTATGGGTGCTCTTATTTTCTCTTTTTTTCTGTTGAAGACTGTCTGCAGCTAGGGAATACCATGCTGTGGCAGGTGTACTCTGTGGAGAGCAGGACATAGTCTTCAAATACTCATCCACCCACCCAGCTCCCCAAGGTGCTGTATTCCACTCAGAGCTCTAATAATAGACTGAAATGGTTTTGTACAGCATTGGCAGGCATGAAGTTGCACACTTGCACTGTGAAACTTCACAAGTTATCAAAGCTGGTATAGCTTTCCTGTGCTATGGCTCTGTTGGTGATGTAACCCATGTTTGAAAACTTGTATCCTGCTGTCTACATAAAACACCTGTCGTAGGTAAGAAGCTTGGTTCTATCTCCTGAAGAACAAGCAAACTAGAGGAAAACAGCAACAGAAATAGTAGTGAGGCAATTAAAATGTAGAGGGCCATAGATGGAACAATAAGCGGAGGCAGGCTTCGGAGGAAGCAGATTTTAGTGAAGGAACCAATTTATTAGTCCAAAATGTATGGACTTAAAATGTTCATTAATTCACATATAATAGAATGCATGTTTGCATAAACTAACACAATCTTTTGTGAACAGTGCTAAAAGTCTCTCATCTATTTATGCATTACTCAAAAGACCTTACTTGGAAAACTGTAGCAACTCCAAGCGCTTAACAAATGTCTGCAAAAAAAGAAATAACGCACTGATGTCCATTTCTATCCAAATGATGCATGTGATGACGTTAAAATATAATCAAATGAATTACTCAAGTTTGGAATTTATTGTGTTGGAACGACAGAAGATATATTTGTTGCTGCATTTCTTCTGTCACAATGTAGTTATTGATATTTGGTTTAGAAGCGTTCCACATATCAATTTTTATTCTTTATTTTTCAAGTTGTTCTTTTGTTACTGTGTGGTTTCTCTGAAGTTGGATGTGCCCAATAAATATTTCTTTTAAGTCCCTGCTTTGTTTTTTTTTAGCCTAGATGCTTTGGCATTACATAGTAACATAGTAGATGACGGCAGAAAAAGACCTGCACGGTCCATCCAGTCTGCCCAACAAGATAACTCATATGTGCTACTTTTTGTGTATACCCTACTTTGATTTGTACCTGTGCTCTTCAGGGCATAGACCGTATAAGTCTGCCCAGCACTATCCCCGCCTCCCAACCACCAGCCCCGCCTCTCAACCACCGGCTCTGGCACAGACCCTACAAGTCTGCCCAGCACTATCCCCGCCTCCCAACCACCAGTCCCGCTTCCCACCACTGGCTCTGGCACAGACCGTATAAGTCTTCCCAGCACTATCCCCGCCTCCCTACCACCAGCCCCGCCTCCCGATCTTGACTAAGCTCCTGAGGATCCATTCCTTCGGCACAGGATTCCTTTATGCTTATCCCACGCATGTTTGAATTCCGTTACTCTTTTCATTTCCACCACCTCCCGCGGGAGGGCATTCCAAGCATCCACTACTCTCTCCATGAAAAAATACTTCCTGACATTTTTCTTGAGTCTGCCCCCCTTCAATCTCATTTCATGTCCTCTCGTTCTACCATCTTCCCATCTCCTGAAAAGGTTCGTTTGCGGATTAATACCTTTCAAATATTTGAACGTCTGTATCATATCACCCCTGTTTCTTCTTTCCTCCAGAGTATACATGTTTAGTTCAGCAAGTCTCTCCTCATACATCTTGTAATGCAAATCCCATACCATTCTCGTAGCTTTTCTTTGCACCGCTTCAATTCTTTTTACATCCTTAACAAGATACGGCCTCCAAAACTGAACACAATACTCCAGGTGGGGCCTCACCAACGACTTATACAGGGGCATCAACACCCCCTTTCTTCTGCTGGTCACACCTCTCTCTATACAGCCTAACAACCTTCTAGCTACGGCCACTGCCTTGTCACTCTGTTTCGTCGCCTTCAAATCCTCAGATTCTATCACCCCAAGATCCCTCTCTTCGCCCGTACCTATCAGACTCTCCCCGCCTAACACATATGTCTCCCGTGGATTTCTATTCCCTAAGTGCATCACTTTGCATTTCTTCGCATTAAATTTTAATTGCCAAACCTTAGACCATTCTTCTAGCTTCCTCAAATCCTTTTTCATGTTTTCCACTCCCTCCCGGGTGTCCACTCGGTTACAGATCTTAGTATCATCCGCAAATAGGCAAACTTTACCTTCTAACCCTTCGGCAATGTCACTCACAAATATATTGAACAGAATCGGCCCCAGCACCGATCCCTGAGGCACTCCAATACTCACCTTTCCCTCCTCCGAGCAAATTCCATTCACCACCACCCTCTGGCGTCTGTCCGTCAACCAGTTCCTAATCCAGTTCACCACTTCAGGTCCTATCTTCAGCCCATCCAGTTTATTTAAGAGCCTCCTGTGGGGAACCGTGTCAAAAGCTTTGCTGAAATCTAAGTAGATTATGTCCATAGCTCGTCCCTGATTCAATTCTCCTGTCACCCAATCAAAGAACTCAATGAGATTCGTTTGGCACGATTTCCCTTTGGTAAAACCATGTTGTCTCGGATCTTGCAACTTAATTGCTTCCAGGAAATTCACTATCATTGATTATGATGTTTTGTTTTATTTTGTTTTTTTTAAAATACTGATAAGTACATTGTGTCAGAAGAAATGCAGTGACAAATTTATCTTCTGCTGTTCCAACACAATGTCATTTTTGTATTCGACATTGTACTTACAGTTAAGCATCTTGCCATTTTAAAATTCCGAACTTGAGTAATTCACTTGAATACATTCTGGTGTCATCCCATCATTTGGATAAAAACAGACAGCATCATGGTATTTGCTGGCGTTTGTTTGCACCACAGGAAGCATTATTGTGGTAAGTCCTTTTCAATGTATTTTTTTATATCTGTACCACTGGCACACGCTTATGCACAAGAATCTTTTTTTATAGTGATAATGTTTTTTTACATATGGTTTGTGGTTTTTAAAATAAGACTGCTTGGATGTTGGCAGTTTTTTAGTATATGAGCCAAACAAGTGGTTTGTGAAAGCTTAAAATGGAGGGAGAGTGGCTGATTTAAGACTTTTTTATACTGTTGTGTCCAATTGCTATTTTTGAGATGTATGTACTACACACCATTCATGACACTCAGAGAGAGCCATACAGAGTAAATGCGACTGTGTTGAGTCGATTATTTGTGGTGTCCAATAGTTTTAAGATTTTTATTTGTAGCTCAGAATGTTAATATTGAGCCTCGAGTCCTTTTAAGTTTTTTAATACTTCCATTTTGAACGCTGTTATATGCTTGGAATTGCAAGAGTTTTTCAAGTAAGGTCTTCTGATTAATGTATAAATAGATAAGAGAGGCTTTTAGCATTGTTTATAAAGCAAGTTGTGTATCAACAACTTGGAAAGCTAAAGGTGGACAAAGCCATGGGACCGGACGGGATCCACCCCAGAATATTGAGGGAGCTCAGAGAGGTTCTGGCGGGTCCTCTTAAAGATTTGTTTAATAAATCCTTGGAGATGGGAGAGGTTCCGAGGGATTGGAGAACGGCGGATGTGGTCCCTCTTCACAAAAGTGGTGATAGGGAAGAAGCTGGAAACTACAGGCCGGTAAGCCTCACTTCGGTTATTGGAAAAGTAATGGAAGCCATGCTGAAGGAAAGGATAGTGAATTTCCTGGAAGCCAATAAATTGCAAGATCCGAGACAACATGGTTTTACCAGAGGGAAATCGTGCCAAACGAATCTCATTGAATTCTTTGATTGGGTAACTGGAGAATTAAATCATCGACATGCTATAGACGTAATCTACTTAGATTTTAGCAAAGCTTTTGACACGGTTCCCCACAGGAGGCTCTTAAATAAACTCGATGGGCTGAAGATAGGTCCCGGAGTGGTGAACTGGATTAGGAACTGGTTGATGGACAGACGGCAGAGGGTGGTGGTAAATGGAGTTTGCTCGGAGGAGGGAAAGGTGAGTAGTGGAGTGCCTCAGGGATCGGTGCTGGGGTCGGTTCTGTTCAGTATATTTGTGAGTGACATTGCCATAGGGTTAGAAGGTAAAGTATGCCTATTTGCGGATGATACTAAGATTTGCAACAGAGTGGACACCCGGGAGGGAGTGGAAAGCATGAAAAAGGATCTGAGGAAGCTAGAAGAATGGTCTAAGGTTTGGCAATTAAAATTCAATGCGAAGAAATGCAAAGTGATGCACTTAGGGAGTAGAAACCCAAGAGAGACTTATGTGTTAGGCGGTGAGAGTCTGATAGGTACTGAGGGGGAGAGGGATCTTGGTGTGATAGTATCCGAGGATCTGAAGGTGACAAAACAGTGTGACAAGGCGGTGGCTGTAGCGAGAAGGTTGCTAGGCCTTATAGAGAGAGGTGTGATCAGCAGAAGAAAGGAAGTGTTGATGCCCCTGTACAAGTCGTTGGTGAGGCCCCACCTGGAGTATTGTGTTCAGTTTTGGAGACCGTACCTTGCAAAGGATGTTAAAAAAATGGAAGCGGTGCAAAGAAAAGCTACGAGAATGGTACGGGATTTGCGTTCCAAGACGTATGAGGAGAGACTTGCTGACCTGAACATGTATACCCTGGAGGAAAGGAGGAACAGGGGTGATATGATACAGACGTTCAAATATTTGAAAGGTATTAATCCGCAAACAAATATTTTCCAGAGATGGGAAGGCGGTAGAACGAGAGGACATGAAATGAGGTTGAAGGGGGCGGCCTCAGGAAAGATGTCAGGAAGTATTTTTTCACGGAGAGGATGGTGGATGCTTGGAATGCCCTCCCACGGGAGGTGGTGGAGATGAAAACGGTAACGGAATTCAAACATGCGTGGGATATGCATAAAGGAATCCTGTGCAGAAGGAATGGATCCTTAGAAGCTTAGCCAAAATTGGGTGGGGGGAAGAGGGGTTGGTGGTTGGGAGGCGAGGATAGTGGAGGGCAGACTTATACGGTCTGTGCCAGAGCCGGTGATGGGAGGCGGGACTGGTGGTTGGGAGGCAGGAAGTACTGCTGCGCAGACTTGTACGGTCTGTGCCCTGAATAAGGCAGGTACAAATCAAGGTGAGGTTTACACATATGTTTGTCTTATTGGGCAGACTGGATGGACCTTGCAGGTCTTTTTCTACCGTCATCTACTATGTTACTATGTTACATTGTGTTAGAGTTTGCAATCCTGCATTCTATTATATGTGAATTTAAAGGAACATTTAATCCATACATTTTGTTGTTTTTCAGTTAGTGTATTGCATTGGCTCTGCCTGTTGCCCTCTACACGTTTATTGCCTCTATCTCCTGAAGGCCTGTGTTATGTGAATTGCTATCTCAGTCTCTATATATAAATATTTCTTTCCTTCAACTGTATATATCTAAAGAATTGGAGGGCCTTTGTTTTAGAACCACATATATAATACCATCCTTGGATTACTCATATAAAAAAAATAACAAACAAACAAAAAAAGTTATCTCAGCATGTAAAGATTTTTGTTTCTTTTTGTCTTATCCTTGTTTAGTTTGTTTTTGTCTCAGGACAAACAGATTGCTTATATTTTAGTATTTGTCTTGAAAACAGTGTGCACTTTTTATTATAACTTTAATCTTGAGTAGAGAGGTGTGGTAGCCATGTTAGTCCACTTTTAAAGGTAATCAATAGAAATAAAACAAAATAAAACATGAAAAAGAAAATAAGATGATACCTTTTTTATTGGACATAAAAACAAGATTTAACTTACATAGACATTACATGAAAAACGCCATTGCCAGCCAGGATGCCACGCCTGTGGGGCAACACTTTACAAAAACAGAACACTATACTAGTGATTTCATAGTAAGAATCCTGAAAGGTAACTTTAAAACAATACAGGAACCTTTGAACCTTTGAAGTCAGAATGATTAAATATTTTGACACCCACCAGACAGGACACTCTCCTGTCTCCATGCATATCCCCCTGTCTCACCCATCCACCTCCATCCCCACCCTGTTAGATTGTCACTAAAATGCTTTGATGTCTCACTTATATATACTGTCATCTACCAAGATTTGCTTATTTCCGATCTGACGAAGAAGGGCAACCTTCGAAAGCTAATCAAGAAATGTACTAAGTTATGTCCAATAAAAAAGATATCATCTTATTTTCTTTTTCATGTTTTATTTTGTTTTATTTCTGTTGATTACTATTATAACTTTAAATTCACAAAAGGTGGCTTTTATTCTTCAGATATGTGTGATAAATGTATGCTTTGGATAATGGGTTCTGTTGAGGGCTAGTACAGTCAATAAATCAAAACTTTGTAAGGTCACTCCTACAGTGGGAGCTTATTTACATAAAACACACAATTTGCCATCTTTTGCTAGTGCTGTATCAGAGGTTGGTCCTTTATACTGTGTGGGCATAACACAGTATGAAAGACCAGCCTATGATACAGCACTAGCGAAATATAGCCCATGTCATCCGGAGATCCTGCTGTGTTTGAATAACTGCAGTTATTAAGATAAGTGCAGTTATTTATTTTGTTTAAATATATTATTAGCTTTAATAGTTGACCGATGAGGAGCTTGGTGAGTCATGAGCGAAAGCTGCTCATGTGAAACGAGTCACCACTGAGGTCATATATACAGCTATTTGAATGTACATATTTTAATTGGATGAAGAATTTTCAGCATTGAGCAAAGTGTTTGTTTGGAGGGTTAGTACAGAGGCATCCTGGTTGAATTAGGTTCTTAATAATGTAAATATCTAAATGTAAGGAATTTCAAAGACCTTAATAATAGCATCTTCTCACAATAAATAAAATAAGTCAGAAAAAATTACTATGAAATTTCTAAGTACACTTATAGAAGAATGTATTTCTTTTGTTTGAGAATAATAATAAGATATGTAAGGAAACTAAATCTTAAGCAAATGATACTGATTTTAAATTCTTTGCTTCTTTTTTTGCTGCATTGCTTTTGCCTTACATGACTGAAGTCTAGGAGAGTAAGTTATTGTTTTAATGAGTCTTTCTGTTGTGGTTGCTTCTTGTACGTCTTTTGTGCAGTTGAATATTATTTTTTCTTTAGCGTCGTTGGTATATTTCCTCTTTAGAAAGTCATATATTGTTCTTTAGAAAGTGATATATTGTAGATTAGTTTAGTACTGTGAAACCTATATCCCTAGAAATTGTGCATTTGATGTTTCATTCCATTTTCAGAAGCACAGTCATGATTTTTCTTTTCTTCATCAAACAAAAAACTTACAGTCCTGTTTACAAAGTTGCACTAGCTGTGTAGTTGCCCATAGCGTGCTTTTGTAAACAGGGCCCTTAGTTTAGTAACATGTGATTAGTAGGATGTCTTAATCAGGATATCTGACCTGTTAATTGTTAAACAATGTTTTTTAGACAATTCTTCCTATTTTTATTTCCAAATTCTTACTATCATTTTCCTGTTTCCATATGACAGAAGACTCTTTAAATATAGCTAAACTTTTTGTATAGTGCTCAATATCTTAATAGCAATTGCTTAGAATAAGATGTGATACTCTGAGGTGTATTTTCAAAGCAGTAGAGCTACTGCTGGGTTTACGCATGGCAATGTGCTTGATATTTGTAGCAAAACTATGTTTTACCTAATTAGCTAGCACTCATGATTTTGAAGCATTGCAGAGCTGTTTTGTGGACATGAAGTCACAAACTATGGTATTAATCTTGTTATAGCATGCTAATATAATTCATGTGTCTTGAACACTCATGGATTTCTGATTGTGGCCCACTATAAACTATTCATGTAACTGACGTGTATATGTATTTGTGTGTGTATATATGTATATATATATTAGGGATGCACTTTTATCGTGTATAACACAATTAACGTATTAAATTGTAGTGTACATTAAAATTTTCAACACAAATAACTGCATCACCTGCCTCTCTCATGATCCATCATAACCTTGTGTCTCCCACCCACCAACACCATACTGCATAGTCACGACTATCTCCCTTTCCTCTCCACTCCTCCTTGTTTACTCTTATGGTCTGGTCTACTGCTTCTCCTGATCTGCATGGTGGTGGAACTGCATCAACAAATAACAGAAGGCAGGCAGACATGGGGGCATTGCCTTATCTGTGCCGCCGTTGGCTTTGCCAGTCCCAGAAACAGGAAGTGACATCGAGCTCTGATATCACATCCTGTTTCTGGAATCAGCAGAGCCAGCAGTGGCATACGCAAGGCAATTTTCTTGTATTTGCCTGCCTTCTGCTATTTGTTGTTGTTGTCCTACTACCATGCAGACCGGAAGAAGCAGCAGCCTGTGTCATGTGAGTGAACAAGGAGGGGTGGGAAGAAGGGGAGACAGACCCTTATCATTCAGGATGATGGTGGTGGTGGGGAAAGGGGGAGAAATGGTCCCATATTGGATGGTTAGGGTACGGGGGGAAGAAACGAGGCTATGCAGGATGATGGTGGTGGGAAGAGGGGGAGAAATGGGTTGGTGGTGGTTGTGAGGAGGGGAGATGGAGCAATGCTGGAGAGGGGAAGAGAGGGACAGAGAGTTGTGGTGGTGAAACAGGATGATAGTGGTGTTTAGGGGAGAGAGATGGAGCAATGCTGGATGGTGAGGGAAGAGAGGGAACGAGGTGATGCTGGATAGTGAGGGAAGAGAGAGAGAAAGAGGTGATGCAGCATGGTGAGGGAAGAGAGAGAGAAAGAGACAGAAGAGAGGTCCTTGATGGCTGGGGGAGGGGAGGGAGACTGAAAGAGAGAGAGAGGAGATATTGCATGACAGAGGGGAGAGTTAACCTCTCACATGTTCAGGATTACTATAGAAGTATACCGGAAAATAAAATAATCTGTTACATAGAAACAGAGAAAAAATAAAGGCAGATAAAGATCATATGGCCTATCCAGTCTGCCCATCCATGCCATCTGTTCTCCCTATCACTCCCTTAGATATCCTATGTACTTGTCCCAAGCTTTCTTGAATTCAAATACTGTTTTTATCTCCACCACTTCCACTGGGAGGCCACTCCATGAATTCACCACCCTTTCCATGAAAAAGTATTTCCTCAGTTTACTTCTGAGTCTGTCTCCTCTTGTCACCTTCATCCTATGCCTCCTCTTTCCAGAGCTTTCTTTCAATTGAAAGAAACTTGCCTCTTGTGCATTTATACCATGTTGTAAATATCTCCCCTCTCCCGCCTTTCTTCCAAAGTTATACATATTGAGGTATTTAGGTCTGGCCCCATACTCTTTATGGTGAAAACCACAGGACCATTTTAGTAGCCGCCCTCGAGACTGACTTCATCCTTTTCATATGTTTATGATGGTGCGGTCTTCAGAATTGTATACAATATTCTAAATGAGGTCTCACCAGATTTTTATACAGGGGCATCATCACCTCCTTTTTCCTACTGGCCATTCCTCTCCCATTGCACAAAACATCCTTTTAGCCTTCACCATCGCCTTTTCGACCGGTTTGGCCACCTTGAGATCATCACATACGATCACACCCAAGTTTCCTTTCTCTCCTGACTGTTGTTGAGCATTCCTCTGGCAACCCTGGACTGGAAGATAGTGACCACAGATGTGTCACTGTCTGGCTGGGGGCGCATTGCCTGCAACAGAAGGCCCAGGGCGTTTGGACTTCAACAGAGGCATCATGGTCCACCAACCACTTGGAGTTATGGGCAATTCATCTGGCCCTTCGAGAGTCTCTGTCTCTTCTCTGCGGTTGCCCAGTTCGAGTTCTTTCGGACAATGCGATGGCTGTCGCCTACTTAAACTCAGGGGACACCAGGAGGGCACCCCTAGCGCGTGAGGCGGCTCTGATCTGCCTTTGGACAGAGACTCGTCTCTCGTTCTTGACAGCGCATATAGCGGGGTCACAGAATGTGCAAGCGGACTTTCTCAGTCGCCACCAGTTGGAGCCGGGAAAGTGGACACTCTCCCCTCTGGCCTTCGATCAGATAACTGCCCGTTGGGGGATGCCAGAAATGGCCACCGCATTCAATGCGAAGATTCCCCATTTCTTCAGCAGGGGACGAGAGCTGGGCTCAGATGGCATCGATGTCCTTCTTCAGTCTTGGCCCTGGGGCCTGCTCTATGCCTTTCCCCTGTGGCCAATGGTGGGCAGATTACTGACTCACATTGCCAGCCATCCCGGTCGAGTGATCCTAGTGGCCCTGGATTGGCCCAGATGAGCCTGGTATGCAGATGTGATCAGGCTTCTGTTCGATCATCCTTTTCTGCTACCGGCGCAGAATGGTCTCCTGCTGCAGGGGCCAGTCACGATGGAGGATCCCTCCCTCTTTGGTCTTATGGCCTGGCCCTTGAAAGGGCGAGGTTGAGAAGAAAAGGGTATCTGGACGTGGTTATCGCTACGATGCTGTAGGCTTAGAAAAGATCCACCTCGATAGCTTATGCTAGGGTGTGGCGTACCTTCGATTTGTGGTGTGCGAGTTTGGGATTGTCAGTGGCTTCGGCTTCAGTATCGGTTATCCTCGTGTTTCTTTAGGAGGCTGTACAAAAATCACTCTCGTTGAGTTCTCTCAAGGTGCAGGTGGCAGTTCTGGCATGTTTTAGAGGTCGGCTTCATGGGGCGTCCATTGCCTCCCACCCGGATGTGGTTCGTTTCTTGAGGGGCGTAAATCGTTTGCGCCATCCTCACATGCCAGTTCTGCCATCCTGGAACCTTAATCTAGTTCTCAAAGCTCTTCAGCGTCCTCCTTTTCGAACCCTTATCGGGGATTACGATTAAGGATATCACCTTGAAGGCGATTTTCCTAGTAGCCATTACTTCCGCTCGGAGAATTTCAGAGTTGCAGGCCCTTTCTTGCAGAGACCCCTTCCTGCGTTTTACGGAGGCAGGGGTATCAATTAGGACAGTTCCTTTGTTTTTGCCCAAGGTGGTTTCTCGTTTCCACTTGGGGCAGTCCCTGCATTTGCTGGCCTTCCGCTGGGAAGATTACCCTGAGCAATTCCGGACTCTTTGCTGCCTTGACGTGAGAGGGGCTCTTCTCAGGTATTGGCAGGTGACGAATGAATTTCGTCTTTCTGCCATCTCTTTGTCCTTTTTGGTTGATTGTGGGAGGCCTTCTCTTCGGTATACGTGGCATTGGGCAAGCAAGCCCCTTTGCAAGTACGTGCTCATTCTATGCAAGCTCAAGCATTCTCCTATGCAGAGTTCCATTTGGTTTCTCTGGAAGATATCTGCAGGGCAGCTACATGGGCTTTGGTCCATACATTCACTCGTCATTATAGGGTGGATGTGGCAGCTTGTCAAGATGTGGTGTTTGGCTCGTCGGTGATTTCTGCCTGGTTGGGGGGGTGTCCTGCCCTACTTAAGGACTACTTGGGTACATCCCACAAGTCTCTGGATTGATCTATGGGACGCCATGGAAGGAAAAATTAATTCTTACTTGATAATTTTCTTTCCATTAGTCCCAACAGATCAATCCAGAGGCCTCCCCTGGGTTTACTGTCTGCGGTTTTGTTGTGGTTGGTTAGTTTTTTTCACAGGTTCCATTGTTCTGAATGTTCCTTTGTTTGATTAATAAAATAAAATAAATTAATATAGAAGTGGTGGAAGTATGTTGGGCAGTTGGTCTGACAATGTCAGGAGAGTTTTCCATTGTTTCCATTCCACTGCTTTGGTATCGTTCATACTGAGGTTCTGTTGGCTGCACAGGTCCACATATAGCAAACCTTGGAGGTTCTCTCTATCTCCACCTGCTGGTAGAGGGACACAACCCACAAGCCTCTGGATTGATCTGCTGGGACTAATGGAAAGAAAATTATCAGGTAATAATTAATTTTTCCATTATTACTAGAATATGACTTGGAAAGAAAGTCATACAAAAAATTATCTCACCTTACAAACTAAAAAGAAATAATGCTCATAAATGTACTACACACCCCAAAGTCCACCACATAAAGGAAAAGGAGAAATTATAATTGGAGCCAAAAGGAAAAAGATTGATTTAAAAAAACAAAACAACAACAACAACAACAACAACAAAAAGGTAAGATATGACTACAGCCCACCTGTTATTTCTTCACAGAGCAGGAATAGTTCACCAGTTTAAGAATGAAACAGACCAAGCAATGAGTAGAGGTTAGTAGTAGAAATTTATCAGAGAGAAAAAAAGGCTAATTGTGAAGACTCAAAAAAACACATATTTTGCATCTTTGTATGTCAGCATACATTTACATGGATATTTTAGTAAAAAGGTTGCACAAATCTTTAATACTTTCGGTGACAGAGGAACTGTTGCCTCTTCTAGACGAGCAACATCTGGAAGAATATGAATTTGTAATCCACAGAAAAGAGGGTCTTTGGGTCTTTATGTTGAAAAACAAAGTCACAATCTTAATTGTTGGAACAGCCTGTCATTCGATAGGTGTTTCCAGAAAAGTAGTAAGGCCCATATCTTGAATTGGAGATATAGGTTTCCAGTGAATCCACCAAAACACCAGCTTTGTAGTTAGTTTAGGTTTTAAAGGAAGATAATAAACCTTCACACAGATGGAATTAAGGGCTCTGGAATTTTGACTGCCTGCAATTCATTTTCTAGACATCTCCTTGGCCGATATGTATTTTACATTAGGAAAGTTAATTAAACAAAGGTTCCTTTTCCTCAAGATGTTCTGCAAAATTTCAGTTTTATTATGGAGAATGAGAAGTCAATTCAGCTGTAAGTTCCAGCAAATCAACACAAGTTTTAAGAGCTTTCAACTCTTGATCCTGAGAATCCAGTCTAGTAGTTAATGCTAATGGCTGTTTATGAAAAGAGGAGAGTTGGAAAGATAAGGCATTACTCAGTTCCTCTATAACTAACCAAAAGGAATCCAAGGAAATTATCATGGGACATTGAAATGAGAAAGTGAAAACCGAAACACTTAAGGCAGCTCCATCTTCCTTTGACCTAGGAACATTCATGGATCATACCTCAGAAAAGGAAGCTCCACCTTTTTGCACTGCAGTCATTGCTGCTGCTGCTACAGCAGAAGCTGCCAAATTCCCTACTGGTGGTGTCAAACCCCCAGCAACTAATTGTAAGGAGAGAGTCAGGTAAGGGAGATGCCTCCTCAGTAGGCCTTGTGGACGCTCCCAACATTGCACTTTTGGGTGTTTTTTTCTTCATCCTTTTAAAGTTTCCTTTATTTTCATCGTGGCCACATTTTAGGCTGCAGGGCTTGGGTCTCTTCTCTCTTTTTGTGCCCTTTTTGATTGGCACCATCGAGGCTTTTGATTTCCTGGACGCTATTTTCCCACCCATGTTATCGGAGACTCCCAGCGGCTTCAAGCATTGTACTCACTACAACCGGACCATCTCGAGCACCGACCCTCACACGTGGTGTCTTCAGTGTCGGGCCCGACCACTTTCCAACTTCTTGTAAGCTGTGCAAGTTGATGAAGAAGTGGACCCAAGTGGCTCGAGGGGCTCAGCGTGAGAAACTTTTTTCTGAGCGGTCCGGTCCTTCGACGTTGACATCGGCATTGGCACCAAGGGCGTCGACGTCGAGGGAAGCAGCGACACCGGGAGCGCAGGTAATGACTGCTGGGAGCAATGAGGCATCTAGTGGGCCTCTACCCATCTCGGGGCCTCCTGCTGTGCAGGCCCCCCAGGACAGAAGCATTGTCATCGATCTCCTTCCAGACATGGTACCGAGAGCTCCGGGGAGCCGAGGGAGTCAGTACCCGAGAAGCGTCGGCTCTGGGAGGGATCGCTCACCCACCATTCAGGAGGTGCCAATTCGTCGGTCGTCCAGCAGCGTGGTACCGGCTCTCGAGCCCCCTCAGATTCTGGAACTGTCTCCTGCTCCGGCCCCACAGCCTTTTCCGATGGCAGCTCTCGACGAGAGCATCCGGGCCCTTCTTCCAGAGATCCTGGAGGGGCTGCTTCGTCAGTTGGCCTCGGTATCAGGGGGGTGCTTGCACCTCACGTACTGACTGTAGAGACGGTATCTGGGCCATCACCTGTGAGGAGGTTCCTGCCTTCGGTGCCGCTTGCGGTACTGGAGCTGGTTGCCACCCGGGTCGACTCCCCCTTGACGTCGGTGGAGGAAGCTTCACCGGAGTCCAGGCAGGGGTCAACTTCTCGACATCCCCCCACAAGTACTTCGAGGCAGGCTCGAGATCGGGCTGCTCTTAGGGAGCTTTTGTCCAATACCGAAGAGGAGTGCTCGTGGGAAGCAGAGGAAGACCCCAGGTACTTTTTGGAGGAAGAGTCTTGTGGGCTTCCCTTTGATCCTACTCCACCAATTGAAGTAAGGATGTCTCCACCTGAGAGTCTTATTTTCTCATCCTTTGTACAGGAAATGTCTAAGTACATTCCATTCCCTATGGAGGTTGTGGATGAGCCCAGGGCTGAGATGCTCGAGGTCCTGGATTATCTTTCTCCACCTGCAGAGGTTGCAACGGCCCCCCCTGCACAATACACTCAGGGAAGTGCTGATGCGGAATTGGTATTGCCCTCTCTCTAATCCAGTGGTCCCCAAGAAGTCCGAGTCCCAGTACAGAGTCCATGGAGAGCCTGTAATGGTGAAGGCCCAACTTCCTCACAATTCCATGGTGGTGGACTCTGCTCTCAGAAGAGCCAAGAGTACTAGAGACTATGCCTTGGCACCCCCAGGCAGAGAGTCTAGGACCTTGGTTTCTTTTGGGAGACGTACATATCAGGCTGCTGTGCTTGCCGCCAAGATTCAGACGTACCAGCTCTACATGAGCATCCACTTGCGGAACTCGGTGAGGCAACTGTCCAGTTTAGTTGAAGCACTTCCTCCAGAGTTTGCTGAACCTTTTCACCAGGTGGTCAGGCAGCAGAAGACGTGTCACAAATTCCTGGCCAGGGGGTCTTACGACACTTTTGATGTAGCATGCTGAGTAGCTGCTTAAGGTATAGTGATACACAGATTCTCATGGCTGAGTGTTTCTGACCTGGATCACAAGACCCAGCAGCGAATAGCGGATGTTCCTTGCTGGGAAGATAATCTTTTTGGAGAAAAAGTAGAGGATATGGTTGATCAGATGAAAAAGCATCATGAAGCCATGGATTCTCTCTCCCGCCGGACGTCTTCTGCTACTGCCTCCTCTTCTAGGAGGTTTTTTGGAGGGTAGAGGAGTGCTCCCTATTCCTATAATAGGCTTAGGTACACTCCTGCTTCTCGGCAGTCGGTTCAGGCTCAGTCCCAGCATGTGCATTCTCATCAACGCCGTGTGCCTAAGGCCCCTAGGGCTCCCCAGCAAAAGCAAGGGACGGACTTTTGACTGGCTCCAGTGCAGCATAGCCACAGTAAAAGTGTCCGTACCGGGCAGCTTGCCTGTCAGGGGGAAGTTGATATTTTTTCACCAAAGGTGGCCTCTTATAACCTCCAACAGGTGGGTTCTTCAAATAGTCTGGTTAGGATACACACTCAATCTGGCATCCAAGCCTCCAAATTGCCCACCAGGAGCTCAATTCGTCAGCTCCCAGCACAAGCCGGTACTTGCAGAGGAACTCTTCGCCCTTCTAAAGGCCAATGCGGTCGAACCTGCTGCACCAGGGGACGAAGGGCTGGGATTCTATTCCAGGTACTTCCTTGTGCAAAAGAAAACAGGGGGATGCATCCCATCCTAGACCTAAGGGCCCTGAACAAATTCCTAGTCCGAGAAAAGTTCAGGATGTTTTCCCTGGGCACCCTTCTTCCCATGATTCAGGAAAACGATTGGCTATGCTCTCTGGACTTAAAGGATGCCTACACTCACATCTCGGTACTTCCAGGTCACAGGAAGTACCTTCGATTTCAGTTGGGAACTCAGCATTTTCAGTACTGTGTACTGCCCTTTGGCCTAGCATCTGCGCCCAGGGTCTTCACAAAGTGCTTGGCAGTTGTCGCAGCATCGCTATGCAGACTGGGAGTGCATGTGTTCCCTTATCTCGACGATTGGCTGGTGAAGAACACTTCGGAAGCAGGGGCTCTACGGTCCATGCAGATGACTATTCAACTGCTGGAGCTACTGGGGTTTGTAATAAATTATCCCAAGTCCCACCTTGTCCCCGTTTAGAAATTAGAGTTCATTGGAGCTCTGTTGAACACACGGATGTCTCGAGCTTATCTCCCCCTGGCAAGGGCAGACAGTCTCCTGGCCCTAGTCTCCTTGGACCGAGCGTCTCAACAGATCACAGCTCAGCAGATGTTGAGAATTTTGGGGCACATGGCTTCCACAGTTCATGTGACTCCCATGGCATGTCTACATATGAGATCAGCTCAATGGGCCCTAGCTTCCCAGTGGTGCCAGGCCACAAGGAATCTAGAAGATGTAATCCATCTCTCCACCGGTGTTTGCAGGTCCCTTCAGTGGTGGACCATGACCTTGGAACGTCCATTCCAAATTCCTCAGCCACAAAAAGTGCTGACGGATGCATCCCTCCTGTGGTGGGGAGCTCATGTAGATGGGCTTCACACTCAAGGGATTTGGTCCTTTCAGGAAAAGGGTCTTCAGATCAACCTCTTGGAATTGCGAGTGATCTGGAACACTCTAAAGGCTTTCAGAGATTGGCTGTCCAACCAGATCATCCTAATTCAGACAGACACTCAGGTTGCTATGTATTACACCAACAAGCAGGGGGGCACCGGATCTCGCCGTCTGTGTCAGGAGGCCGTGCAGATGTGGCTTTGGGCTCGCCAACACGGCATGTTGCACACCTTAGACTGTAAGAGAGCACTGGCCTTTTACGTGGAGCGGACAAAGCTCTATAGACAGTTCACCCAGTTGTTTATTTCTTTCAATCCTAACAGGAGGGGAGTTGCCATCGGGAAAACGCACCATCTCTAATTGGCTGGCGGATTGCATTTCCTTCACTTACGCTCAAGCTGGGCTGTCTTTATAGGGTCATGTCACAGCTCATAATGTTAGAGCCATGGCTGCGTCAGTGGCTCACTTAAAGTCAGCCTGCATTGAAGAGATTTGCAAGGCTGCAACGTGGTCATCAGTCCACACATTCACATCTCACTACTGCCTTCCGCAGGATACCTGATGCGACAGTCAGTTTGGGCAGTCGGTGCTGCAGAATCTGTTCGGAATTTAGAATCCAACTCCACCCTCCTAGGCCCATTTCTGTTCTGTTCCAGGCTGCACTCTCACTTAGTTGTGTTTGTTTTTAGGTCAGTCTCTGTTACGTCCTCGCCATTGCGAGGCCCAATTGACTGGGTACAGGCTGCCAAAAGACCGATGCACGCTGGGAGCAGTGATGCATCGAGCGGGTCAGTACTGTGTGCTGCCTTTTGGCTTGGCGTCTGTGCCCAGGGTATTTACCAAGTGCCTGGCAGTTGTTGCAGCCTCTCTACTGTGAAGCTCCCGGCCACTGGGGTGATTCAGAAATGCAGCCTCCTGCTGGCCGGAGTCTCACTTGCCAATCTCCTCAGAGTTCCCTTGGCTCCCAAGCCAAGCTATGTATTGCACTTGGCCAGGCAAACTGCTTGGCCACAGACAGTTCCAACCAAAGCAGTTCCAAACCACCAGTAGTGAATCCCGGGTAACTCCAGCACAGAAGCAAACAGTTCAAAACAAAGTGGTTTCCTTTATCTTCTCCCCCTCAGAGTAACTCCAGCAAGCACAGCACAGAAGCAAACAGTTCAAAGTGGTTTCCTTTATCTTCTATGTCCTTAGTCCAGTAAGTACCTTCTTGGTCTTTGAGGGTTCCTTCTCCCCCTTTTCCAAGGCATCTCATCCACTGGGCATCAGGCTTCTGGCTTCACTGGATTCAGGTAACTGGTCCTAGGTCCCCATCTGTTCTCCTCCCTCCTCTTCAGGAGCTATGGTTTATATAGGGCTGCTAATAGCCCACCACACCCTTTCTGGGCCCCTCCTCCCCGTTCTGGAAGAGTCCAGAGCCTTCTGGGTGTCCTTCTCTTAACAGGCCTTAGCTGGAGCTCCCTCTGCTGGCCCCTTCAGGACATTACCCCGATGTCCCCCTTTGCATTTTCCCCATTTCTGGTAGGAGAGCGCCCTCTGGCGGCCTCCTCAGGGTAGGGCAACTACTGTGTTTATCACACTACGCAGACTGGGAGTGCATGTGTTCCCGTATCGCGACGATTGGCTCGTGAAGAGCACCTCCCAGGAAGGAGCTTTGCAGTCCATGCAGATGGCTATTCAAGTGCTGGAGCTACTAGGGTTTGTCATCAATTACCCAAAGTCCCATCTCCACCCAGTTCAAAAATTGGAATTCATAGGGGCTCTGTTGTGCACGAAGCCAAGAGCAGACAACCTTCTGTCTCTGGTCTCCAAGGTTCAAGCGTCTCAACAGATCACAGCTTGGCAGATGTTGAGACTTCTGGGGCACATGGCTTCCACAGTTCATTTAACTCCCATGGCACGTCTTCACATGAGATCAGCTCAGTGGACCTTAGCTTCCCAGTGGTATCAATCTACAGGGGATCTAGAGAATGTGATCCAGCTGTCCACCGACTTTCGGAATTCCCTTCAGTGGTGGACAATTTGATCCAATCTGGTTTTGGGGCGCCCATTCCAAACTCCTCAGCCACAAAAAGTGCTGACGACGGATGCATCCCTCCTAGGGTGGGGAGCGCATATAGATGGGCTTCATACTCAAGGAGCTTGGTCCCTTCAGGAAAAGCATCTTCAGATCAATCTACTGGAGTTGCGAGCGATCTGGAATGCTCTAAAGGCTTTCAGAGATCAGCTATCCAACCAAATTATTCTGATTCAAGCAGACTATCAGGTTGTGATGTACTACACAAACAAGCAAGGGGTACTGGATCTCACCCTCTGTGTCAGGAGGCCGTGCAGATGTGGCTTTGGGCTCCCCAACACGGCATGTTTCTCCAAGCCATTTATCTGGCTGGCGTAAACAACGGTCTGGCCGACAGGTTGAGCAGGATTATGCAACTTCACGAGTGGTCGCTGAACATGGCTGTAGCCAGAAAGATTTTCCGAGAGTGGGGCACCCCCTCGGTGGATCTTTTTGCCACTCGACTCAATCACAAGGTTCCTCATTTCTATTCCAGACTTCAGGCCCACGGCAGACTAGCGTCAGATGCCTTCCTCCTTCATTGGGGGACAGGCCTTCTGTATGCGTATCCTCCCATACCTCTGGTGGGGAAGACTTTGCTGAAACTCAAGCAAGATCGTGGGACCATGATTCTGATCGCTGCCTTCTGGCCATGTCAGATTTGGTTCCCTCTTCTTCTGGAGTTGTCCTCCGAAGAACCGTGGAGATTGAAGTGTTTTCCAACTCTCATTACTCAGAACAAGGGGGCTCTTCTACATCCCAACCTGCAGTCTCTGGCTCTCACGGCCTGGATGTTGAGAGCTTAGAAATTGCCTCCTTGGGTCTTTCTGAGGGTGTCTCCCGAGTCTTGCTTGCTTCCAAGAAAGATTCCACTAAAAGATGTTACTCTTTTAAATGGAAGAGGTTCACCGTCTGGTGTGACAGCAGGGCCCTAGGTCCCTTTTCTTGTCCTACACAGACCCTGCTTGAGTACCTTCTGCATTTATCAGAGTCTGGTCTCAAGACCAACTCCGTAAGAGTTCACCTTAGTGCAATTAGTGCTTACCATCAACATGTAGAAGGTCAGCCTATCTCTGGACAGCCTTTAGTTGTTCGCTTCATGAGAGGTTTGCTTTTGTCAAAGCCTCCTGTCAAACCTCCTCCAGTGTCATGGGATCTCAATGTCATTCTCACCCAGCTGATGAAACCCCCTTTCGAGCCACTGAATTCCTGCCATCTGAAGTACTTGACCTGGAAGGTCATTTTCTTGGTGGCTGTTACTTCAGCTCGTAGGGTCAGTGAGTTTCAGGCTCTAGTGGTTCATGCTCCTTATCTTAAATTTCATCATAACAGAGTAGTCCTCCGCACGCACCCTAAGTTCTTGCCAAAGGTGGTGTCGGAGTTCCATCTGAACCAGTCAACTGTCTTGCCAACATTCTTTCCCCGTCCTCTTACCCGTCCTGGCGAAAGCAAGCTGCACACTTTGGACTGCAAAAGAGCATTGCCCTTTTACGTGGAGCGGACAAGCCCCCACAGACAGTTCGCCCAGTTGTTTATTTCTTTTAATCCCAACAAGAGGGGAGTTGCTGTCGGGAAACGCACCATATCTAATTGGCTAGCAGATTGCATTTCCTTCACTTATGCCCAAGCTGGGCTGACTCTGGAGGGCCATGTCACGGCTCATAATGTTAGAGCCATGGCTGCGTCAGTGGCTCATCTGAGGTCAGCCACTATTGAAGAGATCTGCAAGGCTGCGATGTGGTCATCAGTCCACTCATTCACATCTCATTACTGCCTTCAGCAGGACAGTCGACGCGGCAGTCGGTTTGGGTAGTCGGTGCTGCAGAATCTGTTTGGGGTTTAGAATCCAACTCCAACCCTCCTGGACCCATTTTTATTCTGTTGCAGGCTGCACTCTCAGTTAGATATGTTTCAGGTCAATCCTTGTTATGCCCTCGCCATTGTGAGGTCCAATTGACCAATGGTTATTGTTTTGAGTGAGCCTGGGGGCTAGGGATACCCCACACGTGAGAATATCAGCCTGCTTGTCCTCAGAGAAAGCGAAGTTTCTTACCTGAAGCAGGTATTCTCTGAGGTCAGCAGGCTGGATATTCTCACAGTCCCTCCCTCCTCCCCTTTGGAGTTGATTTCTTTTCATCTATTGGATTCAACTGAGGAGCGTGACCGCGCAACGGGCGGGAAATCGTGTTCACGCATGCGCAGTACCGGCGCCTTGCGCGGTAGAACGCTCCAGAAGAGACTTCTGCGATTTTTTACTAAAATCCTCCGGGGGCCGACGTGACGTCACCCACACACGTGAGAATATCCAGCCTGCTGTCCTCGGAGAATACCTGCTTCAGGTAAGAAACTTCGCTTTTACTGCAGAAGGGGCTCCAACCAAATATTAAGCCAAGAGGTGTGAAGACTTATTCAGTCAATGCTTCTTGGTTTCTTATTATTATTTTCAATTGCTTATTTAATGCAATAGAATGTGAAAAATATTCAAGAGTATGGAGAGTTTTGCAACACCTTATACTGATGGGTACAATTTTATAATTCTGTGGATGCATAAAGCATATATGATTATTGTAGTTTTCCCTTCTTCCCTCTGCTTAGTGTGTTGTCCTTCTCTTTCTCTTCCTTTTCTTTTTCTCCTTTTTAATTTAGTCTGTATGCTTAGTTAGCATCACTGATAGGTGGGATGGCAAGTACTCAATAAACTTGAAATTTGTTATGCAAAGTATCCCCTTTGCGGACTTTGGTTTATTTTCAAAATAATGGTATGCATGTACTTCTGCTGTGAAAAATAATGGAATTTATGCACTTAAAAAACAGCTATATTTTGGCATGTACAAATTTTCTTTGCTAATTTTTCTGCCTACCTGCATATTTTCAGAAGTCAGCATATAAATGCAAACCTTTTCTTAACCCTCCTCCCACTAAAGCCACACTATCAGTTAAGTTTATGCATGTACAGACTGGATGTGCATTACTTCCTATGAATATTTGGTGGATATTATTAAAGAAAAGCCTAGCAATGCTTTTTGAACATTACCCCCATAAGGAAGAATATGCAAAGTACTACATGGTATTTTAAAGATTAGCTGTTTTGCGTTACCAAGTTTCAGAATATGTAATGATCAGTTAAAAAAGGAGGGTGGGAGTTAAAGTGGAATAGTAGAGCAAAAATCTATAAATGAGCAAATATTTATTTATTTATTTATTTATTTATTTAAACTTTGACTATTTCTTAGGATTCCCAGAGCAAGCAAGGAGGATACAGTATGCATCAGCTTCAGGGCAACAAGGAATACGGGAGTGAGAAGAAAGGTTATCTATTAAAGAAAAGTGATGGGTATGTAAAAGAATTTCCATACGTAATACATTCAGTATGTATATGCCTAAAGTATGTTTTTGAGATAAATATGTAGATTTTTGGGGGTGAGCATGGCATGTGTTTGAAATTTTCAACTACTTCGATTTCCACTTCATTTTACTTTTTTAAAGTCACCTAAATTATTGATTGGTTTCTAAATTCTTTCTTTCTTTCACATTCTTTAAGAGTCTTTCTGTAAGCTCTGTGTCGCAGGCGAGGACTGTATAATACATACAGAAGTGTATTTTCAAAGCACTTAAGCTATGGAACTTTGTAAGTCTAAGTGCTTTGAAAGTGAGCCTCATCGTCTGCTTGGCTTATAATGCATTCACAATGGCGTCAAATGCCTCTATCATAGCCACTGACACAAAAGGGAAGGAAGCAGTATGACCAACAAGACACTGTGGTTCCAAAAACCACAGTATAGCGACGTGTATTCAGTCAGTGAAAGCTTTATTCCATGTAAGACTTGACATGGCACTGTGTTTGGGAGAGATGTATGCCTCAGGAGTCTAAAACATGCAAAAATAAATATAGTCATCTAAAATGAAAATATAAAAACATTAAAATATTCAATACAAAAACACCTAAAAATTTAACATTATATGTGTACATAAAGGAGGTATGAAAGGGAGTAATTACATACAAAATAAATTCAAAATGTAAAAGAAATTAAAAAGGTGATATAAAAATATGAGTAAACCAGGATACATATACAAATATGGTGAAACAATAATGTGTAAAAAGGTAGAAATATCCTAATTACATAAAAGTGATAAAACTACTGGCATTCAATAATGGATAAAAAGATATATAAATCCAAAGAGTCTATACTCAGTGGCTGGTCACAAAAGACACGTGACTGTAAATAAACAGTTAAAGATTAGCACCAAGAAAAGATGTAAAGGCAAAAAAGAGAATGATACATATATATAGGACAATGAGAAAGAAGAAGAAAAAAAAGGAGGGGGGAAGGAAGGGAAGAGAGAAAAGGGAACAAAGCTCTACCAATAAAAGTATGCATGGATAGAAGCAAAACTCAAAGATGGGCTAAGAAAATAGAAGACTCTCGTGCTGTAACAGATACAGCTGTGCATGTAGAGGACAAAAAAAAATAAGAAACCAAAGAGGATGTGAGCCTGAATAAACACAAATTAGAAAGGGAATGGGGGACATTAGATACAAATGTGAGTAAACATCTAAGAGGGAATACATGCATAAAAAGGAGCAGGCAAGGAACGCATAATAGAAGCTTGTCTGCACGGGTAGACAAGGTGATGCAGTGAAAGCAAGTGGTAAATTGCTGGGTACGCCATAATAGGAAAAACTCAGGGCTACTGTATAATCAGTCTGTGCAAAAAGAGGGACATCTAAAAGAGTGATGGTTGATGCTAAAAGACTGAAAAAAACTGTGCTGAATGTAGCAACGCGGGGTGACTCAATAATGAGATAAATAAAAAAGGGACCTTGGTACATCTAAAAATGAATATACCAGAACCAGAAATCAAAAATTGAAAAAGAGTATTTGCAAAATGTGTGTTGAATATCATGCCAAAGTAATATAAAAAAAACCTAGTAGATAAATCGAGAGCAGTATCAGCTAAGTTAAGTAGTGGAAATAGAGCTAGAGCGGAAAAACACCACTAGACCATATATAACAATTAGGAAAACCAAAGAGAAAAAACAGAAGTGTGTAGGCAAGTAGGAAGAAAGAAAATAAAAGAAATGGCTAAACTGCCATAGAAGTGGAAAAAAGAAGAGCTGATAAATAAATAAAAATTGCCTGAAAAAGAAGAGGATAAGCCAGATATGCCAAATGTACCCTCAAAAAGGCTGTGCTAGTAAAAGAGAACCATGAAAGGCGGCAGTGAGGTAAATGAAAAAGTGCCTTGGAACAAATTTTTTAAAAAAAGGGATGGATGTACCAAATGCAGAAATAAAAAAAAAAAGAATGTGTAAACTTTGTCAGGAAAAATATGCTGAAAGTGTCATAATGAAGTGTCTAAATATAACAGATCAAGGCGCTAATAAAAAAAATAATAAATAATAATAGCGAAGTCAGCTAAACTAAATCCTAGAAAAAAGATAAAGCGGAAAGACACCACAAGGCCATATGCAAGATATAGGGAAATCAAAAAGTGAGGGTAGGATTGTATAGACAAGTTGTATATGTTAAAAGGAAGGAGTAGAGTGGAACACAATGGTTAAATTAACGTAGAAGTGAAAGAAATAAACCGACATAGAAGTGAAAAAAAGTGCTAGAAAAGGAAAGGCTCAGTGTACCAAACTTACCTTTAAAAAGACTGTACTAGTGTAGAAAATCAAGGAAGATGACAGTAAAGAACTGGCTAAAACTTCCAAGTAGAACTGAGCTACTGTAATGAGATTGTAAATATAGTGTAGAAAAAGGCGCCAAAGGTAAAAACTCTACACATGCTCATAGTTACAAAGGCGGCAGGAAAATGAAAGTTTGGTGATGAAGAGTTCAAAAGTTTCAGAATTTTTTTTTTATAGAATAAAAACATTGACAGTATCATTAATGCATATGTGTAATATGCAAATGAAAACCCAAAAGACCGAGTAGGACTGGATAGAGAAAGGGCATAATCAAGGAAGATATAAGTTTAACAGAAAGGCTCTATAGGAATAACCCACAATAGGGCACTATATGAGTGCATAGAACTAAAAAGTGCACTAATAATGAAAAGCTAAAAAAAAAAAATCTTGATGTCCAGTATAATTGGAAAAAAGTGGTACTAATTACATTGCAAGCAACAAACCATCATGATACAACCAGCCAAATAAAACAAGCACAAATGAATATGTAGTGTGATTCCTGAGTAATCTAAAATGCAAATCATACAAATATAAAATGATAAACATATAAATAATCATAACTGAATAAAGGCTCTTAAAAAGGAACTGGAATATAAAATTGCTAAAAGGCAAAGAAATACATATGCATGAAACATCAGATCTGTGTATGTAAGCTTCTCCGAGGACAAGCAGGCTGCTTGTTCTCACTGATGGGTGACGTCCACGGCAGCCCCTCCAATCCGGAATCTTCACTAGCAAAGTCTTTGCTAACCCTCGCGCGCCGATGCGCACCGCGCATGCACGGCCGTCTTCCCGCCCGAAACCGGCTCGTGCCGGCCAGTCTTCTTTTGTCCGTGCTCGGTACGGTCGTGTTTCGCCGTTCGCGCCCCTAAAGTTGACCTCGCGCGTCTCCTTTTTTGGTTTCGCTACAAAAAAAAGAAAGATTTGGAAGAGGACCTTTCCGGTCTTTTTCCCTTCCCGCTACTTCCAGTTTTTGCCCCGGTAAGTTTTCTTTTGTCTTCGGGGTAGGCCTTTTTCAGGCCTCGGGTCGAATGTTTTTTTTTCTTCCCCTCGTTTTTGGTGCCTACCGCAATTACAAGTTTCGATTTCGCCGGCGAGATTTTTCCGCCCATGTCATCGAAGTCTCCCAGCGGCTTCAAGAAGTGCACCCAGTGCGCCCGGGTAATCTCGCTCACTGACAGGCACGCGTCGTGTCTTCAGTGTCTGGGGGCTGGGCACGGCCCGCAGGCCTGTAGTCTCTGTGCCCTTTTACAAAAGCGGACTCAGGTAGCGAGATTGGCCCAGTGGAACGTTTTGTTCTCGGGCTCTTCGTTGGCATCGGCACCGGGGGTATCGAGTGCATCGACGTCTCCAGCGTCCAGACCTTCATCCTCGACCGCCAGTGCATCGAGGCATCGACCCTCTGCATCGGCACTGAGACATCGGACGACTGTGTCGACGTCGATGGTACCGGGACATCGTCTGCTGATGTCGTCGGACGGTGGTGCTTCGTCTGGAGTGCAGGTGAGGGCTGTCCATTCCCCTGCTGGTGGCGGTGAGCCTTTGGGTGGGTCTCCCCCTATCCTGAGGGCTCCTGCGGTACAGCCCCCCCGAGACCGACCTTCTTCGGCCTCGGCCCCGAGGAAGCGACAGCTGGATTCTACGTCCTCCTCGTCGGTGCCGGGAAGCTCTGGTGACGTGCTTCGTCCCAAGAAGTCGAAGAAGCATCGACACCGGTCCCCTTCCCGTGTCGGCACCGAGAGCTCTGGGTCGCCGAGGGAGTCGGCACCCAGCAGGCATCGGCACCGAGAGGACCGCTCACCCTCTGTTCAGGAGGTGTCGATGCGCTCCACTCTGGACAGCCCGGAACAGCCTCCACGCCCGGAACAGACTCTGACATCGACACCTGCATCGGCTTCCACGTCTTTCTCCACAGCTGCTCTGCACGAGAGTCTCCGGGCCGTTCTCCCAGAGATTCTTGGAGAGCTGTTGCGCCCTTCCCCTCCGGTACCGGGGGTGCTTGCGCCACTGGTACCGTCGAGTGAGGCGCCGGCTAGCCCCTTGCCGGGGGTGAGGTCTCCGACATCGGTGCCCAACAGACAGTCCGCCCAATCGTTTGTTTCTTTTGACCCCAACAGGAGGGGAGTGGCTGTGGGGAAACGCACCATATCCAATTGGCTAGCAGATTGCATTTCCTTCACTTACGCCCAGGCTGGGCTGGCTCTTGAGGGTCATGTCACGGCTCACAGTGTTAGAGCCATGGCAGCGTCAGTGGCCCACTTGAAGTCAGCCACTATTGAAGAGATCTGCAAAGCTGCGATGTGGTCATCTGTCCACACATTCACATCTCATTACTGCCTGCAGCAGGATACCCGACGCGACAGTCGGTTTGGGCAGTCAGTGCTTCAGAATCTGTTCGGGGTTTAGAATCCAACTCCACCCCCCTAGGCCCATGTTTATTCTGTTCCAGGCTGCACTCTCAGTTAGTTGGATAAATTGTTAGGTGAAGCTCAGTTATGTCCTCGCCGTTGCGAGGCCCAATTGACCATGTTTGTTGTTTTGAGTGAGCCTGGGAGCTAGGGATACCCCATCAGTGAGAACAAGCAGCCTGCTTGTCCTCGGAGAAAGCGAATGCTACATACAGTGGGGGAAATAAGTATTTGATCCCTTGCTGATTTTGTAAGTTTGCCCACTGACAAAGACATGAGCAGCCCATAATTGAAGGGTAGGTTATTGGTAACAGTGAGAGATAGCACATCACAAATTAAATCCGGAAAATCACATTGTGGAAAGTATATGAATTTATTTGCATTCTGCAGAGGGAAATAAGTATTTAATCCCTCTGGCAAACAAGACCTAATACTTGGTGGCAAAACCCTTGTTGGCAAGCACAGCGGTCAGACGTCTTCTGTAGTTGATGATGAGGTTTGCACACATGTCAGGAGGAATTTTGGTCCACTCCTCTTTGCAGATCATCTCTAAATCATTAAGAGTTCTGGGCTGTCGCTTGGCAACTCGCAGCTTCAGCTCCCTCCATAAGTTTTCAATGGGATTAAGGTCTGGTGACTGGCTAGGCCACTCCATGACCCTAATGTGCTTCTTCCTGAGCCACTCCTTTGTTGCCTTGGCTGTATGTTTTGGGTCATTGTCGTGCTGGAAGACCCAGCCACGACCCATTTTTAAGGCCCTGGCGGAGGGAAGGAGGTTGTCACTCAGAATTGTACGGTACATGGCCCCATCCATTCTCCCATTGATGCGGTGAAGTAGTCCTGTGCCCTTAGCAGAGAAACACCCCCAAAACATAACATTTCCACCTCCATGCTTGACAGTGGGGACGGTGTTCTTTGGGTCATAGGCAGCATTTCTCTTCCTCCAAACACGGCGAGTTGAGTTCATGCCAAAGAGCTCAATTTTTGTCTCATCTGACCACAGCACCTTCTCCCAATCACTCTCGGCATCATCCAGGTGTTCACTGGCAAACTCCAGACGGGCCGTCACATCTGCCTGCCGGAGCAGGGGGACCTTGCGGGCACTGCAGGATTGCAATCCGTTATGTCGTAATGTGTTACCAATGGTTTTCGTGGTGACAGTGGTCCCAGCTGCCTTGAGATCATTGACAAGTTCCCCCCTTGTAGTTGTAGGCTGATTTCTAACCTTCCTCATGATCAAGGATACCCCACGAGGTGAGATTTTGCGTGGAGCCCCAGATCTTTGTCGATTGACAGTCATTTTGTACTTCTTCCATTTTCTTACTATGGCACCAACAGTTGTCTCCTTCTCGCCCAGCGTCTTACTGATGGTTTTGTAGCCCATTCCAGCCTTGTGCAGGTGTATGATCTTGTCCCTGACATCCTTAGACAGCTCCTTGCTCTTGGCCATTTTGTAGAGGTTAGAGTCTGACTGATTCACTGAGTCTGTGGACAGGTGTCTTTCATACAGGTGACCATTGCCGACAGCTGTCTGTCATGCAGGTAACGAGTTGATTTGGAGCATCTACCTGGTCTGTAGGGGCCAGATCTCTTACTGGTTGGTGGGGGATCAAATACTTATTTCCCTCTGCAGAATGCAAATAAATTCATATACTTTCCACAATGTGATTTTCCGGATTTAATTTGTGATGTGCTATCTCTCACTGTTACCAATAACCTACCCTTCAATTATGGGCTGCTCATGTCTTTGTCAGTGGGCAAACTTACAAAATCAGCAAGGGATCAAATACTTATTTCCCCCACTGTACCTGTAGAAGGTATTCTCCGAGGACAGCAGGCTGATTGTTCTCACAAACCCGCCCGCCTCCCCTTTGGAGTTGTGTCTTCCCTTCTCTTTGTCTTGCTACATATGAGACTGGCCGGCACGAGCCGGTTTCGGGCGGGAAGACGGCCGCACATGCGCGGTGCGCATCAGCGCGTGAGGGCTAGCAAAGACTTTGCTAGTGAAGATTCCGGATTGGAGGGGCTGCCGTGGACGTCACCCATCAGTGAGAACAATCAGCCTGCTGTCCTCGGAGAATACCTTCTACAGGTATGTAGCATTCGCTTAATGCTAAATCTGGGGATAGCAAGAGTGAATAAAGAATCAGGTAGAGTAGCTCATAAAAAGGGTGTAAAGTCAACCCCATGGTTAATTCCAAGAGGAATGACAGTTTGGAAGTTAAATATTAGCCTCTGTTCTTCTTGAAGTAATTCCTTGTCAACATATGGTCACCTTCAGTTGGTTTTGAAAAGCTGAAAAAGAAAAAAAACTTCAAATTGTCACTAACATGTTGTGCTTTCAACCAATGTTTCACGAGGGGTGCAGATTACTTCAGTTTATTTTGGTGTGGTGTTCAATGATTCTTGTCTTGATCATCTTCGTGGTTTTACCAATGTATAATAACTTACAGGGACATATAATAATACTAGTAAAAAAGGCCCATTTCTGAAAGAAATGAAATGGGCGCTAGCAAGGTTTTCCTTGGAGTGTGTATGTTTGAGAGAGAGTGTGTGAGAGAGAGAGAGTGAGTGTGTGTGAGTGTGTCTGTGAGAGAGAGAGTGTGTGTGTGAGATTGAGAGTGTGTGCCAGGGGCCCCTCCCTCCGTGTTCCAGGGTCCCCCCCTCTGTTCCTCCGAGTTCCAGGGTTGTCCCCCCCTCCCTCCAAGTTCCAGGGTTGTCCCCCCTCCCTCCAAGTTCCAGGGTTGTCCCCCCCTCCCTTCCTCCGAGTTCCAGGGTCGGGTCGTCCCCTCCCTCCCTCCGAGTTCCAGAGTCGGGTCGTCCCCTCCCTTCCTCCAAGTTCCAGGGTCACCTCCCTCCCTCTGAGTTCCAGGGTCGTCTTCCTCCCTCCGAGTTTCAGGGTCCCTCCCTCCCTCCAAGTTTCAGGGACCCCCCTCCCTCCCTCCGAGTTTCAGGGTCCCTCCGTCCCTCTGAGTTTCAGGGTCATCGTCCTTCCCTCCCTCCCAGTTCCAGGGTCATCATCCCTCCCTCCCTCCCTTCCAGTTCCAGGCCCCCTCCCTCCGATTTTTAAAAGTCATCTTCACTTACCAAGTCAGGGTTACGGCGGTGGCCAGCAGTGGTAAAATGCGTGCAGGCTCGGCCCTTCTCTCTTTTTCTCAGCTGTGGTCCTGCCCTTGCGGAAACAGGGAATGAGGGCGGGACCACAGCTGTGAGAGAGAGAGAAGGGCCGAGCCTGTACGCGTTTTACCGCTGCTGCCAGCCGCCGTTACCCTGACTTGGTAAGTGAAGATGACTGTGAAGTGTAAGTGAAGGAGGGAGGGGGCCTGGAACTGGAAGGGAGGGACGACAACACCCTCATGCGTGTGACGTGCCCTTCCCTCTCACTGTTCTGCCCTTGACGTCATCACGTTTTGACGCGAGGGCAGGACAGAGAGAGATGGTGACAGACTGACGAACCTTACGAAAGCTTCACTTAAAGTGTGCCACGGTCAGCTTCAGAACGTTGGAGGTGCTTTTTATTATAGTAGATAAATGACATTGACACTAGTGCAGTCAGATGTGTGTTCAAGGATGGATTTCTTCTCAGTGCCGTACATGGATAAAAGAAGAAATTTTTAAGGTGTGCTTACATAATGCTACATCTGCCACATCTAAGTTGACTCTTGGGGATGGTATCATCTCCAGGATACGGTATGGTTGGGAGGGCAAAGAGTGGCTAATGTTTCTCCCAAATTTCTTCCTCAAGAATAGGAGACGAGTCTCTTGTCCTTAAAGCATTTGTGGACTTCCAAAATATGGTTGTTCAGAATGTTTTTCAGGAATAAAGATAAACTTTTTTTAGGACTAAAAATTTCACTATTTCCTGATGTTTCAAAAGAAACATTAAAAAAAAACGTAGACAATTTTTATTATTAAAACCAGAGGTATTGCGACTAGGCGCAACCTTTTACTTAAAATTTCCTTGTAAATGCATAATTTGTTATAAATCATGCAGATATGTTTTCATGGACCCATTACAATTAACAACGTTTGTTACATCTAAAAGAAGTGAAGTAGCTATATAGAATTACCTTGTGTTAAGTTTTCTAGTTGCTATAGTTTTCTTTATATTTTAATTTTTCCTTTTCATATAATCCTCCTTATGCTGGATCTCTTCTCTTAAAGTGGACTTGAGTGCTTAATTATAGTAATTTATAACTATATTAATGATCTTTTCCATTTTGATGTAGGATTATAACACTTTCTAAATCAAGTGGGTCTCCTTGTAAAAAATTCTTATATGTATGAAAAATAAAATTAAAAAAAAAACTTCCTTTCTTCACGGCCTTTGTTTGTCAGCTCTTTCCTTTACAAACTCCAGTTTACTTTCCTGAAGTCAAGGTGACCGTTTTCACAGATTTTACTCTTGAAGTCCCTAGTTCTGGAGCCTATCTGTCTGGCTTTGGTTGTTCTCAAGCCGTGCTCCCAGATAGGACAAAGGTATGTTAATCAGGGGTAATTTGTTTGTTTTATTTGTTACATTTATACCCCACATTTCCCCACCTATTTGCAGACTCAATGTGGCTTACAAAGTACCGTAATGGCGTTTGCCATTTCGATTGATAACAAATACAAGATTGTGTTGTGGTCAAATGAGGTAGAAGTGAATCAGGTGTGGTTATCCCACACCAGGGTACAATAAGGTTGTATACTGGGGAAATTACATAGATGACATTTTTGTTACGGAATACTACTGGCTGAGTTACTCCAATTTGTGGAAGAACTTAATGGATGTTATCCTACCATCAAGTTTGACTGTAATTTCTATTATGAACATTTCAGTTTTCTAGATGTGTGGATTAAAAAAGAAATTGAGAAACAAAAGGGCTATCAGGCTGCTGGGCAGCATTTGGTCCATTTAACATCCTTAGTGATTCCTGAGGGAGGGGTGAGTTCTCAGAAGTCAGAAGCTGCAGCCATCATGACATAAGGTATTCAAATCCACCAGAGTATCTACTCATCAGATGCTTCGTCTACTCGGTCACATGGCCTTAACTTTCCATATAACCCCTCTGTATTTTTCAGTGGACACTCTCCTCTCTGTGGTCTCAAGCCAAAGGATTACTCTCAGCCCTTATTCAAGTCACTGCACAGCTGCTGAACTCTGCAGTGGTGGATGGTGTCCCAGATCTTAACCCGGGGTCTTCCATTTCAGCCCCCTCCACATCATAGGATTTCACCATAGATGCCTCCATGGTAGATTGAGGAGCTCACCTCGAAGGTCTCCACACACAGGGATCTTGGTCCCTACAAGAGAAACAACATCATATCAATCTCCTAGAATTGTGAGCAGTTTGGAACACCCTCAAGACTTTCCAGGACCATATACTTAATCAGTTAATACTAGTTTGCACAGACAAACAGTTTTCAATGTATTCTCTCAACAAACAAGGAGGAACAGGTTCTTACCACCTCCATTCACAAGCAATCCAGATATGGACATGGGCAGCTTCTTGAAACATCTTTATAAAAGCTGTTTACCTCGCTGGCAAACAGAATGCTGTGGCAGACAAATTAAGCAGAGTCCTTCAGCCTCACGAATGGTCCCTCAGCATGCCTGTAGCTCATGGAGTATTCCACTAGTGAGGGACCCCACAGATAGTCATGTTCTCTTCTCTAAACAGCAAGCTTCCCTGCTTGTGTTCCAGACTCTACGCTCCCAACTGTGTAGCCCCAAAAGCCTTCTTGTTCCACTGGGGAAAGGACCTTCTGTATGCCACTGCCTCTCATAGGTAAAACTCTTCTCAAACTGCATTGAGATCAAGGAACCATGATTGTAATTGCTCTGTACTGGCCTCATCAAATATGATACCCTCTTCTACAGTTATTGTCCAAAGAACCAATGAGGTTAGATCCTTTTCCAACCCTAATAACACAGAACAAGGAGTTTCTCGTCCATCTAAACTCTCGCTCCCTAGCCCTGTTGGCTTGGTTCCTGACACACAGATTTACATTCTTTAAATCTTTCTGAAGGAGTTTCTAGAATACTCCTAGCCTCTAGGAAGCCTACTACACAGAAATGTTACGATTTCAATTTGAACATATTTTCCCTCTAGTGTGCAGACAAAACACTCGACCCTACTAGGTACTCTCTTCCCACTTTTATGGAGTATCTCTTCCATCTTTCTGATTCTGGAAGTGACATGTTACCAGGATGATGAAAACATACTTGTTCCTGAGGCACTGATTGAACAGCCATTACTCATCTGCAGCTTCTGTGGATTCCATCGCTATAGAAATTATTATTGACTTTTTTCTACACATTGCTGTTAACTTCAGAGTTGAGAGGAACAGGCTTACACCTGAGACCAGAAATGACATCTTACCGGCACACTGAAAAGCAGACTTGGCTCTGAGGCATCACACTTCAGGTGTTGTGCTGAAGGGACGTGCCAAAGAGGCAGGCGATGCACCTGTGTGCGTGGATACTGTTTTTTAAAATGTTTACTTTTCTAATAGTGTCGAGAGTTTGATGCCCATTTACTACTTTGCGTCTTAACTCAATAGATTTACCAGAATAATGATGGATTGGTTAAAGATCTATATAGGTTCTAATACTGAGTGATCCAAATGCAAAGAGAGAGCTAATGGTAAATGGGATGTCTTTCTCATCCTCCCTCCTTGAATATTTGAACAGAATGAATGTTAATAGATACCTAATAGATTGTTCACAGTATATGACGAGAACTATTGAATTCATGACTGGAAATAGAAAATGATGTCATTATAATCAAGGAACAAAATACTTGTCTAAAGGTAGACATAGAGGTTACAACAATTTAGCTTCCTTGGAACAAATGAGGAACTCGGAGATAGTTCCTATACCATGATTTAAATATTTGCTCTGCACGAAGCAAAGAAGACCTTATAAGGGAATGGATAGATGAACATCAACCAGGATTTCTGTTTTTATCAGAAACTTTGTTGAATTCAGGCATTGACCCTACCCTGAACGATTTGTGCATGTTAGGATATAAATTTCTTTCCCTATCAAGATGGTGAAAGAAGGGAGCAGCATTGGTATATTATGTAAGGATTTCTTTTAAAATTAACTTTGAAGAGTCAGTTCGGCATCTTTGGAAATTTTCCCATGTAAGATATGATACTATATTAGCTGAGTTTTTAAATTGTATTTTATTGTATTGCCCTCCTGGCAAATGGTCATTCACTAAGGATGAGTTTTATTATTTTATTTTGAAAAATGTTTTATACTCATTATATAACTTGGTAATAGGAGATATAGATTTGCATAGAAGGTCCTAAAGTAGCAGACCTAAAATTTTTTTTTTTTTTAAGTAATTTAGAATTAACATTACCTGGTGTTCACGAGAAAGGGCAACATCTTGATTTACTAGCTTATTCTGATAGTGTTCTTGATGAACTAACTATTTTTTTACACTGATTTGGTATCTAATACTTTAGTTAGATCACTATCCAACGTATTTTCGAAAGAGATCACCGGCCATCTTCCGACACAAATCGGGAGATGGCCGGCGATCTCCTGAATCCGGCCAAATCGGATTTTGGCCGGCGCCAACTGCTTTCCGTCGCGGAGCCGGCAAAACTTCAAGGGGGCGTGTCGGCAGGGTACAGAAGGCAGAATGGGTGCATGGTTACGAGATGGCCGGCTTCGCCCGATAATGGAAAAAAGATGGCCGGGTCTGACGAGCATTTTGCCGGCTTCACTTGGTCCATTTATTTTTACGACCAAGCCGCAAAAAAGTGCCCCAATTGACCAGATGACCACCGGAGGGAATCGGGGATCACCTCCCCTTACTCCCCTAGTGATCACCAACCCCCTCCCACCCCCCCAAAAAAATTTAAACATTTTTTTGCCTGCCTGAAATGTCATACCCAGCTCCCTGACAGCAGTGTGCAGGTACCTGGAGCAGTTTTTAGTGGGTGCAGTGCACGTCAGGCAGGTCGACCCAGGCCCATCTCCCCCCTACCTGCTACACTTTTGGTGGTAAATGGGAGCCCTCCAAACACCCCCCAAACCCACTGTACCCACATGTAGGTGCCCCCCTTCACCCCTTAGGGTTATGGTAGTGGTGTAGAGTTGTGTGGAGTGGGTTTTGGGGGGGATTTGGGGGGCTCAGCACCCAAGGTAAGGGAGCTATGCACCTGGGACCAATTTTTGAAGTCCACTGCAGTGCCTCCTAGGGTGCCCGGTTGGTGTCCTGGCATGTCAGGGGGACCAGTGCACTACGAATTACTGGCTCCTCCCACAGCCAAATACCTTGCATTTCGCCGGATTTGAGATCGCCGGGCCCGGTTTCCATTATGGCCAAAAACCGAAGCCGGCCATCTCTAAACCCGGCAATCTCAACATTTGACCTAAATGTTGAGATTTAAGCGGCCTGAACCATATTAGCAAAAGAAAATATGGCCGCCCATGGAGATGGCCGGCGCTGTTCGATTATGCCCCTCTATATGTCTTCCTTTAGAATATATTGGCAAAAATCAAAACAAAATAGGGCTATAGCACAGCAAAGTTCTTTAAATATTATTCACAGGAAGAAACCTGATGAGTTACAGTTCTGGAAGGACATTACACCACTGATCCCCAAACTGGATAAGGATCAGGTTAACTGGTTAAATAATTGGAATAATATTTGTAACTAGACAAGATAGCACCTATATATGAGACGAAGGCTATTCGTCATAACAACAGATGGCTTAATGTGGAATTGCAAGTCTTACTACAAAAATGTAGACAACTAGAAAGACATTAGTTTAAAGATAAAACAGATTATAATAAGTCTAATTGGAGGCTAACAGTAAAGGAATATAAAAATGCCATTACTCATGCCAGAAATACATATTGTTTGGCGGAGCCGGCAAAACTTCAAGGGGGCGTGTCGGCAGGGTACAGAAGGCAGAATGGGTGCGTGGTTACGAGATGGCCGGCTTCGCCCGATAATGGAAAAAAGATGGCCGGGTCTGACGAGCATTTTGCCGGCTTCACTTGGTCCATTTATTTTTACGACCAAGCCGCAAAAAAGTGCCCCAATTTTTGTGTCATCCTTGTCCTGCTATTCCTTATATCTACTTTATCCCTAAAATCCATAAATCTACCAGGGACCCCCCAGGCCGCCCAATAGTATCCACTAAGAATTCAGTATTAGAGCCTTTATCTAAATACATCGATATGATATTGAACCCCTTGGTTTCGAGGGCAGAATCCTACGTGAGAGATTCTATGCATTATATACAAATGCTTGAACAGCTAGAACCCACATTGAATAAAAAAGATCTTTACATGGTGGGGTTAGACGTAGTTGCCCTTTACACAAATATTCCCCAAGATAGAGCTATACAGATAGCGTGTGAGCAATTTGAAAATCTTCACATTTCGCAGCTTAAAATTGAAGTACTGAAGCAATTATTAACGTGGGTGGTATGCTATAATTACTTCAAATTTGAAGATCTATTTTATAAACAGATAAAGGGGGTAGCTATGGGGGCAAGTGTTGCTCCTTCATTAGCATGCCTCTATATGATGTACTTTGAGAAAAGATATGTGTATGAGTCTAGATGGTTTCAATATATTACATCTTGGAAACGATATATTGATGATGTGATAATGTTGTGGCATGGCCCCATGGTAGAATTAAGGTCATTTCTGGAGTATTTAAATAGTGTAGATCCTAACATTAATTTTACTTCTCGAATAGCCCAAAATGAAATAGAGTTCCTTGATATTAAAATAAGTAGAACAATGGAAAAAGGGTTTGCGACTACTATTTTTCGCAAACCCACTGATCGCAACGTTTTGTTACATTATCAGAGTTTTCATCATCAGGGTTTAAAAAAAGGGATACCGACTGGTCAATTATTGCGTCTCAGACGATTATGCTCCTCTATCTCAGAATTTAAGAAACAGGCTGCTGAAATGATAGAAAGATTTAGAGCTCGGGGTTATCCAATGAAGATCCTTAAAAATGCATACAAAAGGGCATTATACGCCCACCGCCCTTGGTTAATGTTACCTAAGTCAAGATCTCCCTCGAAGGCATTGGCATGTGTTATCCCGTTTTCTTTAAAAGCATCTAATATTAGCAGTATTATACATAAGCACTGGCATGTTCTTTCGATACACCCAGAATTTAGGGAACACCCCAAAATAGCTTATAGACGACAAGCTAATGTGGGAGAATTATTAAAGAAACCAAAACAAAGAGGGGAGGCAGGTAGACACTCCCCATGTGGGAGATGTGTATATTGCTGCTTTTCCCTAAATACTGAAAAGATTTGTATACCCCACAGTGATAAAGAATTTGTATTAAGATACAACACTAACTGTAATAGCTCCCAAGTGGTGTATTGCATTATGTGTCCTTGTGAACTTTATTATATAGGTCACACTAAACGTCCCTTAAAGAACAGACTAGCAGAGCATGTAAGTAATTTACGTTTGAAGAAAATGATGTGCCCTCTGGTTGCTCATTGGTATGAGTGCAATCATACTGTAGATCAGTTAAAGTGTGTGATTTTAACACAAATTCCCCTTGACAGGAGCCGTGGGGGAGACATCAGTTCTAGATTGTTAGCCATAGAACAGAGATATATTTATACATGGCAAACAGTGACACCCATGGGACTTAATCAAGAGGTAGAATGGATTTAAGAGCCTGTTTCTTTAAGGGAGAAGAAAAAAAGAAAAAAGAAGCGATGCATTGTGGGAGGATATAAGGGTGGGGGTTGTGATTCTCCCTGGTTAGTTCAGAGCCACGGCAGTTGGGTCCCGGCCTGAGAAAGTCCTTTGTTGGCACGCTGCCAAACAGAATTGGTTAAAGTAAGTGCAATTATAATATATAAAACATTGTATTTTGATGAGAAATTAATTTGTTTAAAGGTTTGAATTGAAGGGGTGACAGTGGAATTGTGTAATTTTAGGGGATATGGTGGTTCCTCCTGATGAAGAGAACGAAATGCGGTCCTGCTTAGAGGAGCCGATGCTTGCTTAAGGACTAGAGTAACAGCAGTTATGAGATTGAAAAGTCTCATCCCGCTAATGTAGTGCCTGAAATCTATTGCAAGTGGAGTTGTTTACCCCCAGAGAAGTGTGTTGGGGTTTGTCTTGAACTTTCATGAAACTTCATGTGAAACTGGAAACCGGAAGAACAGAGTGAATGGACATATGCAAAGGTGTCTTATTTCTAATTCTGTGATGCCTCTTTGAGAGACGAGATATCATGAACTTTGACACAGTGTGTAATGATATTCAAGAAAGTCATGTATATATAAATCCTCCTTGTTATAGATTTTCTATGCAGGTACTATAAGGTGTGAATGAGCATGAAAGATATAAGAGAATATTGTTTGTGAATAAAGGTTTTAAATACACGTGAGCAGGTTTTGAAGCACACGTGTTTAATAAAGATATTTTGTTTTCAATAAGACTGGGGCTATTTAGTGATTGACAATACGAGTGCTCCAGCAGCTCTATTGAGTCCCTAATTGTATAATATTATTGATTGATAAAGACATCTGTAATATAGGCAAACTTTTTTTTACACAGTTAATCATTTAATTGATACTGCATCTGTTTGTGTTAAAACAGGGGATGCTCCCTCTACTGCCATACAATTATAACATTACTTTCAATCTAAAACAACAAACCTTTTTACAATATTACATAAACAAGATAGGTTAGCTAGTGGAGTTTTATGCAAGATCTCCCTTCAGGTGAGTGGTGTCTGAAGTTGGAGTGACTTCACCCAAATATCTATAGAAGACTTGGTTAGATTTTATAGCAAGTTCTCAAGATCTCATTGCTGATTGGATAATTGTCCTACTTACTTAGTGAAAACAGCGCCACCCATTGACTTAACAGTAAGGTCTCGCATGTTAAACGGGCAATAATTGTCAGCATGCGTACAATGCCAACCACTGCCCGGTTAGCGCAGCATGCTGGAAAGTTTCCAGCACATGTGAAAAATGAAATTACCACCCCGGGCCACGCAGTACCTTGGTGGTAGCTCCAAATTGGCGCGTGTTGGGCACACGCAAGCACCTATGTGGCTTAGTAAATGGGCCCCTAAGTTACTTACCTTTAGCTGGTGTTCGAGGACAGCAGGCATATATTCTCACATCCCTCCCACCTCCTCTTGTAGTTGTCGTCTTAGCTTTAGTACTGTACAGCTGGTCCTGTGCTTGAGCGTCGGGCGCACTGCCTCAAAGATTTAACATGACGGTGCGCTTGGCAGTGTCCACACCAGGCTCCTTGGATGATGTCACCCACATGTGAGAATATATGTCTGTTGTCCTCAGTGAACACCTGCTATAGTTAGCTTAGCTTTCTGGTTTATCACCCAGTAGTGGGGACTGCAAATGTGTTCCCAGTTGGCCATTTGGGTTATAGCTTCATTCCATTGCTGTACTGTAGGAAAGGCAGATTTGTTTCCGCCCAGTGTTGTAATATTACTTTTTTTGCTAGTAGAAAAGCTAAAAGAAGAAACTTTCTTTGAAATGCCGTATTTAGAGCCCTAGCTATCAGGCCAGAGAGCGTTAGCTAATTTGAGATGCTTAATGGCCTATGGAATTTCTTTCACTATAACTGGGGTGTTGAGACCTGCCATTTTTCTCCAGTGTGAGGGAATGAAGTCAGAGGTTCTGAAAGAACTCATCCCATTGCCCCGCATCACAGTGGCCCTTGTCATACAGAGATTTATAAAATTGGGCAAATACTTCTTGAATGTCCACACCCCTGGTCACCAAGGACCCTGTTGAAGTTTTAACACGGGTTTTCACTTGCTTTGTGGCATGGTATTTGATCAGTGTGGCTAATAGTTTACCCGCCTTATTCCCCCATCTGTGAAGGTTATATTTATATATAGTTGTATATTCCTTACTGTCTTTTGGTGCAGGACTTCATTAATCTGCTTGCGGAGTGCAACATACCGTATTTTTCGGACTATAAGACGCACCGGACCATAAGACGCACCTAGGTTTTAGAGGAGGGAAATAGGAAAAAAAATTTTCCTTTTTCCCTCCTCTAAAACCTAGGTGCTCTGGTGCGTCTTGTCCGAGGTCAGGATCACCCTCCCCTACTCACATCAGCGATGTTCTCTGGTGGTCTAGCGACGTCGGGGCAGGAAAGAGCCCCCTCTTTCCTGCCCAGCGCGCTGCTCTCCGTCCTCCTCCGTTCTCCTGTACCCTGCCTGACGGTCTCGGCGAGATTCAAATGGCCGCCGAGAGTCTCGGCGGCCATTTTGAATCTCGCCGAGACCGTCAGGCAGGGTACAGGAGAACGGAGGAGGACGGAGAGCAGCGCGCTGGGCAGGAAAGAGGGGGCTCTTTCCTGCCCCGACGTCGCTAGACCACCAGGGAACATCGCTGATGTGAGTAGGGGAGGGCGATTCGGGGGGGAGGGCGATCCGGAATCGCTACCTTCGGACTATAAGACGCACCCCCCATTTTCCTCCCAAATTTTGGGGGTAAAAAGTGCGTCTTATAGTCCGAAAAATACGGTATTCTTTTGTCAAATACTACCCTCATCTTGCCTCATAAAAGAGCCCTTAAGGAAATGTAGCTGCTTAGTTAAGTCAACCAATACGTTGTCCCTCTCCTTCCTTACATGAACAGTATATTCTGTGATTTTGCCTCAGAACTGCTTTTTCCAGCTTCCCAGTATGTAACCGAGTCTGCGTCTTGGGGATTGTTGTCAGTGAGATAATGCTTCGATTCCTGAAGGAGAACTGTCCTAAAGTCAGAGTCAAAGTACAAAGTTGGATTCATTCTCCACCTAGTAAAATCCCTTCCTGGGAATAACCCCATATCCACTCATACCAAGATATGATCTGACACTTTCCCATCCTCATTTCCAGCAGCATGAGCTAAAAGCAGAAAGGAGGGGGGCCAAAAGAATATATTCCAATCCAGCATGAACCTTGTGTACATGAGAGTAGAATGTAAAGTCATGCTCTTCCTGTTGCAAGGTGTGCCATATATCTATGAGGTCTATCTCAGTAATGATAAAATTAACCCCATTTCCCCTCTTCCCCTTTAGTCCTCGGCTTTAGGATATTACAGTCAATGAGGGGATCTGCAGTAATGTTGAAATCACCTCCAACCACCAGCTGATATTCCTACAGTTGTGCCACAACAACCAAGAGATTAGGAAGAACCTTTGAGAATACTGGTTAGGAGCATGCACTGAACAGAGGGCCAGCTTTATCCCCATAATCTCTCCATGTCATACCACATACCTGCCCTCTGGTTCTTGGATAGTTTTATGACCCGAGCAAGCAACCTGTTCATGAATGAGAATCACCACATCATGCTGCCTGCTGTTGAAGCAAATGCAAGTTCCCCCCCCACTCAATCCTTCCTCAACTTGACATGCAGTGAAACAGTAAGGTGGGTCTCCTGCAAAAGTGAAATGTCAATATGCATAACATATGCTTGCAGTAGCTTAAAATTTTTGTATGGACACTGTCCACATTCAGAGTGGCCAATCACCAACTACCCATCCCAGGCCTGGAGAAATACAAGCAGTAGTAGATTGCATTCAAAAATAAAAATCCTGGCAGCGGCTTCCCAGCAGAACCATCCCAGTAAGTGGGTGTACATGATAAGAAGCACAATGCCCATCAAAATCCTTACAACCCAGACATAGGAATTCACATCCCCCTCCCCGTAATCCAATCCATCCCACCAATTCCTCAAACTCACATCCCCTTCCATCCCATTTTAGATGATCTAAATCTTTTCCTTATGTGCACCCTTCTCCTCCACTGCTAACTCCAGACTCCATTCCTTTTATCTTGCTGCACCATATGCCTGGAATAGACTTCCTGAGCCGGTATGTCAAGCTCCATCTCTGTCAGTCTTCAAATCTAAGCTAAAAGCCCACCTTTTTGATGCTGCTTTTAACTCCTAACCCTTATTCACTTGTTCAGAACCCTTATTTTATCATCCTCACTTTAATATTCCCTTATCTCTTGTTTGTCCTGTTTGTCTGTTCTAATTAGATTGTAAGCTGTGTCGAGCAGGGACTGTCTCTTCATGTTCAAGTGTACAGCGCTGCGTACGTCTAGTAGCGCTATCGAAGTGATAAGTAGTAGTAATAGTCCATTCCTCCTCTAAATCCCATTTCCATCTCCCACTCAACCGCCATATTAGTTTTCACAATCCACGTACCTCACATACTACTACCACTAATAACCTTTTTCAGACCCCTCCAGAAAACATCCCCTCACCATACCTCTGCCCTGCCTCTGCCCCCCAAACCCCAACGAAAGACATATTTGGCATATCTGAACAAAACAACAGTAAGACCACTGTAAAATATTGAGGACTAGCTAAACTGTCCATAAAAGTATTGATGGAATCCAGTTAAGGACAAAAGGACGGCCTGCTAATTCCTTAGTTGTAGACCCATGACACAGTTGGGTCCAATTGGAGCTCACCCACATCTCTCCCCAAGCAGGCACAGATGTGCTAGACAAATCCTAAGCCCAGTGACTAGGGGCCTGTATTAAAACACGGGCAGTTGGTTTACAGTCATTTTAGGGTAGAAAAATGCAGTTCCACGTTAACCACCTAAGAGCAACAGCTGTAACATTGACCCCGCCAGAGACTACTGGGGTGGAGGTTTGGCCGTGAAGACCCTAAGCTCTTCTATAGTAGTCAAGGTTACCGTGCAGTTTTCAAAAGTAACCTGTATAGTACTGGAGAGCAAATTTTATACCCTTTGCAAACAACTGCTAGGAAAATGGCGCCACTATCCTGTGCTGCTCAGTGACTTTTAATGAGAAGTCTGGGAAAAGCAAAACTTGAGTGCCTTTGTAATCCAGATTATATTGTCTCTTGTATAAGTCCATTAGCTTGGCTTTTACTGCATAATTCAGGAATTGTGCATGACCGGTTTGGATCTGTTTTTCTCCTCCCTCTGTACTCCAAAACGTTGCACACATTCCATATTTGCTGGGCCTGCACCCAAGATCTGGGGGAGCTAATTTTCCAAAAACTTCAACAGTTCCTGGTCTTTAACGGTTTCTGGAAGCTCAATGATGCGAAAATGGTTTCTCTTACTGTAATTTTCCTGGTACTTGACCCAGTCTGTCAGCGCGGCAACTTGGGACTCCAGAATACATACATGGATGGATGGATAGATAGATAGATAGATATAACTTAGATTATGAGCCCATTAGGGACAGTGCAAAGTACGTTTAATAGAAATTGTAAACTGCATAGTCACCTACTACTACTACTACTTTCTACCTCAGGGATCACTTACAGTATATCAAGTGCTGAAATAAATAAAACATATACCCTATCTTTCGTTGCCTGCTTTCTGTCCTCCTGCTGAAATGTGCTCTCCTCTACATGCTGTAAGTGTGCTGCATGCCCTGTAACACTGTCCTTGATCTCATCCATCGAAGCATGCAATTATTCACACTCATCACCTGCAAAGCAGACTGCAGGGACACAAGGACGTAAGACTAGCCATACTGGATCAGATCAATGGCCCATGTAGCTCAGTATCCTGCTTCCAGCAGTGGCCAATCCATATCACAAGTACCTGGCAGAAACCCAATTAGCAGCAGCATTCCATGCTACCAGTCCCGGGACAAGCAGTAGCTTCCCCCATGTCCATCTAAATAACAAACTATGAACTTTTCCTCGAGAAACTTGTCCAAATCTTTTTTTTTAATCCAGATATGCTAACTGTTGTTACCACATCCTCCAGCAGCAAGTTCCAGAGCTTATTATTATTATTTATTGCATTTGTATCCCACATTATCCCACCTCTTTGCAGGCTCAATGTAGCTTACAATTCCTCGTGGATATTGGAAATAGAAAATATACATTTGGTTAATAGAGGGTTTGGGTTACATGGTGGTGAAGTACATGGTTGTATTACAGCAAAAGATGTTAAAGACATTCCTATCTATATTAAAGATTGTGCGGTTACACGTGTTGATCTTTGTGATAAATCTTTTCGAAGAGATAATTTTTCAGTAGTTTGCAGAAATTGGCCAGTTCATGGACCGTTTTCAGGTTGCGTGGTAGTGCTTTGAGTGAAAAAATATTTCTGTCTATTTGTTTTAAAAAGTATTTCCACGTAATTTCATTGAGTATTCCCTGATCTTCGTACTTTTTGAAAGAGTGAAAGATCGATTCACTTTTACCAGATCTACACCACTCAGGATTTTGTAGGCCTTAATCATATCCCCACTCAGCCATCTCTTTTCCAAGCTGAAGAACCCTAACCTCTTTAGCCTTTCCTCATATGGGAAGAGTTCCATCTCCTTTATCATTTTAGTTGCTCTTCTTTGAACCTTCTGTAATTCTGTTATATCTTTTTTCGGATATGGCGACCAGAATTGAACACCATTCTCAAATTGAGGTTGTACTATGTTGAGATATAGAAGCATTATAATATTCTTGGAGGGGCATAATCGAACGGGGCGCCCAAGTTTTCATGAGGGCGTCCTCGCAGGACGGCCCCACGAAGGGGCGGGGAAACCCATATTATCGAAACAAGATGGGCATCCATCTTTCGTTTCGATAATACGGTCGGGGACGCCCAAGGTCGACCTTAGAGATGGTCGTCCCCGGTTTTTGGCCATAATGGAATCCAAGGACGCCCATCTCAAAAACGACCAAATCCAAATGGGCCTGTGTCCGCCTGCCTGAAGTGCACTGCACCCACTAAAACTGCTCCAGGGACCTGCATACTGCTGTGATGGAACTGGAAGTATGACATTTGAGGCTGGCATAGAGGCTGGCAAAAAAAATGTTTAAAGTTTTTTTTTAAGGGTGGGAGGGGGTTGGTGACCACTGGGGGAATAAGGGGAAGTCATCCCTGATACCCTCCGGTGGTCATCTGGTCAGTTCGGGCACCTTTTCACGGCTTGGTCGCAAGAAAAAATGGACCAAGTAAAGTCGGCCAAGTGCTCATCAGGGACGCCCTTCTTTTTTCCATTATCGACCGAGGACGCCCATCTGATAATCACGCCCCAGTCCCAGCTTCGCTACGGTGCCAATACGCCCCCATGTACTTTGGTCGTCCCTGCAATGGGAAGCAGTTGAGGACGCCCAAAATCGGCTTTCCATTATGCCGATTTGGGCGATCCTGAGAGAAGGACGCCCATCTCCCGATTTGTTTTGGAAGATGGGCGCCCTTCTCTTTCGAAAATAAGCCTTATTTTGCATCCCTTTCCTATTAATTCCTAGCATCCTGTTTGTTTTTTTGGCCACTGACACTCACCAGACAGAAGATTTCAGTATATTGTCTTCACTGATATCTAGATCTTTATCTTGAGTACTGAGTCCTAAGGTGGACACTGTCTTTCTTGGTGCTGCAGCCTACCTCTCCTTGCTGAGCCAAGCTGATGTTACCAGCATTGACAGGTCAGGTACGTAATGAGGGATTACCAGTTATGCCCAAAATTGTCCAGTCCACATTCAGAACACTAAGCACATTCTTAATGTGTCATTCTGCAATATAACTCAGTGAAATGACAGGGTCTTTCAAGTGCATGGAGCGGAGCCCAGGCTCCAGGCGTCCACTCAGGCTGGAACCATCACGTGACCTCCCCCCCCCCCCCCCCCCCCCCCCCAAGTTGCAGTATTCTATGTAAACAGGGTATGATATCCTACCCCTTGTGTCAGGTAACAGTGGGCCCTCCTTCTTGAAATGGTTCTCTGAGCCACATACCTAACAGGAAAAGATAATTGCCTGGCAGACAGACTGAGCAGGATTTTACAACTGCATGAGTTGTCTCTCAACATGGGCATAGCTCACTAGATCTTCTGAGAGTGTGGCACCCCCTCATTGGATTTTTCACCTCAACAACAACAACCCCCAGTTCTGTTCCAGGCTCAGATCACACAGCAGAGTAACATCAGATGCCTTTCACCTACACTGGGGGACAGGTCTTTTGTATTCATAACCTCCAGTACCTCTCATAAAGAAGGCTTTGCTGAAATACAAGCAAGACCGAAGAACTATGATCCTCATCTCCCTTTAATGGCCGAGGCATATCTGACTTCCTCTTCTGGAGTTGTCCTCCGAAGATCCGTGGAGATCGGATTATTTTCCAACCCTCATCATGCAGAACGAAGGAACCCTTCTGTGTCCCAACCTCCAATCCCTGGCCCTCATAGCTTGGATGTTGAGTGCATAGAATTTGAATCCTTAGGTTTGCTGGAGGGGTCTTTCTCATCTTGCTGGCTTCCCACAAAGACTCTACTAAGAGATGTTACTCATTTAAGTGGAGGATGTTTGCTGTCTGGTGTAAGGGCAAGACCTTAGATCCCCTCACTTGACCTACACAAAAACGGATTGTCTAGCAGATTGCATCTCCTATACTTTCCCCTTGGCTGGGCTGATTCTAGAGGGTCATATCAAGGCTTATAAAGTAAGAGCAATGGCTATGTCGGTAGCCCACTTGAGGTCAGCCTCCATAGAGGAGATTTGCAGAGCTGCGACATGGTCATCTCTCATTACTGCCTTGAGCAGAATACCCGACATGATAGCCAGTCCTGAAGAATTTGTCTAGGCCCAGTTTTCGTTGGTTTCAGACTGCACCTTCATAACTAGTATGTAAATATTTTCAGATTAATTGACTTTCAGGCCTTGACATTACAAGTCCCTATTATCCTAGCATTGTTGTTTTTGGTGAGTCTCGTAGCTAGGAATTCCCAGCTGTGAGAATACAGCTGGCCTGCCTGCTTGTCCTCTGAGAAAGCAAAGTTACTCACCTTTAGCAGGTGTTCTCTGAGGACAACAGGCCAAGTATTCTCACATAACTTCTCACCTCCCCTTGGAGTTGTATTCTTTAGCTATCTTATATGACTGAGGGACCGGTGCTCATGAGTTGCTCAGAAAGACACCAGCACATGCGCGGTATGACGCTTCTAAAAATTCTATAATATTTCTAGTCAGCATCTTCACTGTGCTCCGTTAGATGACATCACCCAGCTGTAAGAATACTTGGCTTGCTGTCCTCTGAGAACATCTGCTGTAAGTGAGTAACTTTGCTTTCTATGAAGGAAAGTAAATGCCTACTTTCCTTTATGGAATATTAATGTAACCTGGTGTATACGCACATATTTGTTTACAAGCAAGCACTTAACAACAGCCATAGAGCTGGTGTACACATGTATGCCTAGGTTTTGGAAATATGTGCATATCCTATATAATAAAATGCACCTCCAACATTCTGAAGCCGAAAAAGTGAAGATTTCAAGCCTTGAAGCATTCCTGCAATGTTCCGGAACTATGAATCGTTAATTGAGGAGATGGAGCCTTACAGAGCGCACGAATGCTTCAAGGCTTGAAGGCTTCACTTTCTCTCACACACACACACACTCACTCTCTGTCTCTCACATACACTCTCTCTCACACACACATTCTGTCTCTCACACACTCTCTCTCTCTGACACAAACACATACACACACTCTGTCTCTCTCTCTCTCTCTCTCTCTCTCACGCATTCTCTCTCACATACACATTCCATCTGTCACCCACGCACTCTCTCTCTCAAACATACACACTCCGAGGAAAGGGGGCATGGATCACGCTGGGGAGGAGAGGGAGGTGGGCATGGAACTCGGAGGGAAGGGAGGGCCAAGAACTCAGAGAGGAGGGAGAGGAGAGGGAGGGAGGGATCCTGCACCTCGGACGGAAGGGGGGCCTGGAACTTGGAGGAGAGGGAGGGAGGGAAGGAGGGGGTCATGGAACTCGGAGCCCCCCACACACACTCACTCACTGTCTCTCACATACACTCTCTCTCACACCCACACTCACTCTCACACACACATACACTGTCTCTCACACACTCTCTCTCTCTCACACACACACACACACACACACACACACACACACTGTCTCTCACTCATTCTTTCTCTCACTCACACACACACTCCATCTCTCACACACACTTTCTCTCTCACACACATACACACTCCGAGGAAAACCTTGCTAGCGCCTGTTTCATTTGTGTCAGAAACGGGCCTGTTTTACTAGTATTATTCTATAAGTTAGATGCATAAGTGTGCAACCTATTCACATATGTGTATGCCTACATGCAAAGGTTTGCACATATGCATGTAAATGATTAGAATACTGGAAAACAGCTGCCTGTCAGGCTGTATCCTCCTTTACCAACCAGAGTCATACTGCATATTGAAATCATATGAGACGCTGTATAGCCACAATATTAAAATTAGCATTCAGACTCTAGGCAGCAAAAGAGAGGACAGGACCGACGTGCAGCAACCTTCATCCTCCGCCTTGGATGATTTTGCACCATGGAACAGCAAAAATTTAGTATCATGCATTGGAGACAAGATGGGGCATAAGTTGGTGGAAAATGGTATTTTTGCCAAGGGGGAGGGGAGTAAGCTGGGGTGTGTGCACTGTGTGCAGGGAGAGCAGAGAGAAGGACAATATTCTCTGCTTTGGGAAAGGGAGGAGAGCAAAGGTTGGGACTGGGGAGCCAGAGAGAGAGAGAGAGCTTGTGGGGTTGTACCAAGGGTGGGAGAAAACGCTGGCACAGGAAGAGAGAAGAGAGTTTGGGGACAAAGAGAATAGAAGGTCTTCCTGGGAGAGATGGCATGAGAGAGAGAGAACTGAGGAGGGCAGAGAGTCAGAGGTCTTGGTGGGAGAGAGAATGGAAGTGAGCAGAGGAAGTTGAGGTTCTTGGTTGGAGGGTGGGCAAAAATGGGGGGGGGGGGGGGGGGGGGGGGAAAGAAAGTTGGTTGAAAGCAGGGAGAGAAAGTTAGAAAGTGTCCACTCTAGAGAGGGAACAGAAGAAGCTGAGGATTGAACCTTGGGGAGGATGGTTGATGAAGTGTACTCTACCAAAACCCTCATCCACACCCTTGTCACCTCTCGTTTAGACTACTGCAATCTGCTTCTTGCTGGCCTCCCACTTAGTCACCTCTCCCCTCTCCAGTCGGTTCAAAACTCTGCTGCCCGTCTCATCTTCCGCCAGGGTCGCTTTACTCATACTACCCCTCTCCTCAAGACCCTTCACTGGCTCCCTATCCGTTTTCGCATCCTGTTCAAACTTCTTCTACTGACCTATAAATGTATTCACTCTGCTGCTCCCCAGTATCTCTCCACACTCGTCCTTCCCTACACCCCTTCCCGTGCACTCCGCTCCATGGATAAATCCTTCTTATCTGTTCCCTTCTCCACTACTGCCAACTCCAGACTTCGCGCCTTCTGTCTCGCTGCACCCTACGCCTGGAATAAACTTCCTGAGCCCCTACGTCTTGCCCCATCCTTGGCCACCTTTAAATCTAGACTGAAAACCCACCTCTTTAACATTGCTTTTGACTCGTAACCACTCGCCTCCACCTACCCTCCTCTCTTCCTTCCCGTTCACATTAATTGATTTGATTTGCTTACTTTATTTATTTTTTGTCTATTAGATTGTAAGCTCTTTGAGCAGGGACTGTCTTTCTTTTATGTTTGTACAGCGCTGCGTATGCCTTGTAGCGCTATAGAAATGCTAATGTAGTAGTAGAAAGGGGCCAGCCTGAGAAGGGGGTAATTCAGTTGGTGTAATTCATGAAGTGGGAAGGACCTAATCTTTATGCGGAAACAATTACAGGCCTGATACATGCCTGATATTCAAAAAACAAGCTCCTAAATGAGCTCCTAAACATATGATCCTAAGTTAGGCTTCTAAATTTGTAACTTATTTTCAGCCAAAGTTAGGATCCTAAGTTTTCAGCTGAAAATTCAGCTTAATTTAGGAGCTTAAAAGTTATACTATACTTATAAATTTAGGCCGCCCAGCTATTTACTTAGATTTATGAACCTAATTTATGTGCCTCCTGTGAAATCAGTGCAAAGCTCCTATCCTTTTTTCTTCGCCGTAAAGCTGACCCTGTTGCCACATACCTTTTATGCTTGAAAATTTAGAGGTTTAGTGAAATTTTAAGTATAAATTTTGGCACTGATCCCGCTTAAATTTTCAAAAATGCCAATTTAGGAACATAATTCTCAGAGACACTGTATTAAGCAACAGATGTGTGGTTTTCAGCTCGGTAGTAGCCCAGGCCCATGATACTACTGTGCTTACAAGAGCCATGTGCTAGCTGACCACACTGCCAGTAGCACAGCTGAAATTAATGCCACCTCAAGAGGAAACAGTAAGTGCTGCTGGCTACCAGCAGTTCAGTAGCAAGCCTGCAACATGGAACACTGGCGTTTTCAACCCCCCCCCCCCCCCCACCTCACTTAGCAACTCCCCTCTTGATCCCTTTCTGTTCACTACCCTTACCCCAACTCCAACCCCAAGCCCCAGCACAACAGTTGCCCTCACCCAATCCTGACGTTCCTTTTTATAGCCAGCCCCTTACCCCACCCCACCTCACACTTAAGCATCCTTACCTCCCCCTATAAATCCTAGATTTTCTGAACCCCTAACAACAGTTTCCCAAACCCCATCCTCTGACGCACAGAAACCCTCCCCCCAACCCGCCTTGCCTTACCCAGGGTTCCACATGTTAATAATTTCATCCGAGATGGTAGTGGTCCTTGTCCGCTGTTGCCTGGGTTGGTGCCTCCTCCAGAATGGTGACTGACCCCCTAGCAGTTGTCATGGTCCCTTTTTCACTATAACATCTTTCTGCAAATTTGAATTAGTTTGCAAGAGTACCAGAACACAAATCTTTGTTGCCTATCTTTTTTAGGGATATAGTAACACCTGTATGCTAGGGATGTGCCATCATCTGAAACCAAAGGGGAAACATCAATGATAGATTCTGTTACATAAGAAAATAGCACCGGCCTTTGGTCAACCTCTGGCAGTTTGAAAGCTAGCAATGGCAGAGTAGGTACAACAGGGAATTACTGCTGTCCATAGAATAGGACCTGTGGGCAGCAGATACTGTTTGTAGTGGAGTTGAAGTCTTGGTGGTGGTGGGTGGTGGAGACGATGTTGTTTTATTTCATTTTAAAGTACTGAAATAAGCAAACCAAAGAAAAGGCTTAGTGAGCCCCTCTACTTTAGACTAATTTACTAAAAACAAACAAAAAAACTTACCTGAATGTAACTCACGTGGAGCGCCATAATCAAACGGGGCGCTCCAGTTTTCCTGGACCGTCCTCGCAGGACAGCTCCGTGGAGGGGCGGGGAAACTTGTATTATCGAAACAAGATAGGCGTCCATCATTCATTTCAATAATACAGTCGGGGATGCCCAAATCTCAACATTTAGGTCGACCTTAGAGATGGTCGTCCTTAGGTTGTCCTTAGAAATGGTCGTCCCCGGTTTTCAGCGACAATGGAAACTGAGGACACCCATCTCAGAAACGACCAAATCCAAGCCATTTGGTCGTGGGAGGAGCCAGCATTTGTAGTGCACTGGCCCCCCTCACATGCCAGGACACCAACAGGGCACCCTAGGGGGCACTGCAGTGGATTTCAGAAATTGCTCCCAGGTGCATAGCTCCCTTACCTTGTGTGCTGAGCCCCCCAAACCCCACTCCCCACAAATGTACACCACTACCATAGCCCTAAGGGGTGAAGGGGGCACCTACATGCGGGTACAGTGGGTTTGTGGTGGTTTTTGAAGGGCTCATATTTACCACCACAAGTGTAACAGGTAGGGGGGATGGGCCTGGGTCCGCCTGCCTAAAGTGCACTGCACCCACTGAAACTGCTCCAGGGACCTGCATACTGTTGTCATGAAGCTGGGTATGACATTTGAGGCTGGCAAAAAAAAATAATTACGTTTTTCTTTTTTTTTTTTTTAGGGTGGGAGGGGGTTGGTGACCACTGCTTGGGCACCTTTTTGAGGCTTGGTCGCAAGATAAAATGGACCAAGTAAAGTCGGCCAAATGCTTGTCAGGGACGTCCTTCTTTTTTCCATTATTGGCCAAGGACGCCCATCTCTTAACCACACCCCAGTCCCGCCTTCGCTAGGCTGCCGACACCCCCCCGTGAACTTTGGTCGTCCCCGCGACAGAAAGCAGTTGAGGACGTCCAAAATCGGCTTTCCATTATGCCGATTTGGGCGACCCTGAGAGAAGGACGCCCATCTCCTGATTTGTGTCAGAAGATGGGCGCCCTTCTCTTTCGAAAATAAGCCTGCTTGAGCCACAGTGGAGAAAAATGTGAGCTATAGCAAAATAAATAGTTAAATGTATCTGTTGGCACATCTGCAGTCAGCAGAATTCCCTCTCCATGTTCTTTTAAAATGTTCCAGTTTCTTGTTCCAGAATCTGTTTCCCAGACATTCCTAAATGCTGTGTTCATGAGTCTGGTATTAGCTTGCAACAAAGCATATGGTTATAACATAAGAACATAAGAGTAGCCATACTAGGCCAGACCAATGGTCCGTCTAGCCCAGTATTTCCAACAGTGGCCAAGCCAGGTCACATGTACCTGTCAGAAACCCAAATTGTGGCAACATTCCATGCTACAAATCCCAGGGCAAGCAGTTGCTTCCCGTTCTGTCTCAATAGCAGACTATGACCTTTTCCTCTAGGAATTTGTCTAAACCATTTTTAAACCCAGATACGCTAACCGCTTTTACCACATCCTCTGGCAAAGAGTTCCAGAGCTTAACTATTCGTTGCGTGAAAAAAATATTTCCTCCTATTTGTTTTTTTAAAGTATTTCCATGTAACTTCCTTGAGTATTCCCTAGCCTTTGTACTTTTGGAACAAGTGAAAAATCGATTTACTTCTACTCGTTCTACACTACTCAGGATTTTGTTGACCTCAATCATATCTCCCCTCATCTGTCTTTTTTCCAAGCTGAAGAGCCCCAACCTCTTTAGCTTTTCCTCATATGAAAGGAGTTCCATCCCCTTTATTGTTGTGGTCACTCTTTTTTGAACCTCTTCTAATTCTGCTATATCTTTTTTGGAGATACAGCGACCAGAACTGAATGCAGTACTCAAGGTGCGGTCCACCATGGAGCGATACAGAGGCATTATAGTATTTTCTGTTTTATTCACCATCCCTTTCGTAATAATTCCTAGCATCCTGTTTGGTTTTTTTGGCCACTGCCGCACGCTGAACAGAAGATTTCACCATATTATCAATAATGACATCTATATCTTTTTCTTTAGTGCCTACCCCCCCAAGGTGGACCCTAGCATTAGATAACTATGATTCAGATTGTTCTTTCCAATGTGCATCACCTTACATTTGTCCACATTACATTTTATCTGCCATTTGGATGCCCAGTCTTCCAATTTCCTAAGGTCTTCCTGCAATATTTCACAGTCCGCAAGTGTTTTAACAACCTTGAATAGTTTTCTGTCATCTGCAAATTTAATCACCTTACTCCTCATTCCAATTTCCATATCATTTATAAATATGTTAAATGGCAACCTTAAGCAATATTTCACAGCCCACAAGTGTTTTTGCAACCTTGAATAGTTTTGTGTCATTTGCAAATTTAATCACCTTACTCCTCATTCCAATTTTTGTCATTTATAAATATGTTTATTTTTATTTATTAAACATTTTTATTTATTTCTTTATTTCATTTATTAGGATTTATTTACTACCTTTTTGAAGGAATTCACTCAAGGTGGTGTACAGTAAGAATAGATCAAACATGAGCAATTTTACATAATTCCAATGCTAACTTTGTTAAGCAATCTGCCATAATTTAACAAGGAAACAAAATACAGGGGAAAAAAACCCTCTTCTGCAATAATTTTTTATAGGCTGTAGTCCACAATAAGGGCGGGACTGACATACACCATTCCTGAGAGGAGGTATAAAAAAGGAAACAATGGAAAAAAAAAGAAAATAGCGCACAAAAGATCATTCAAGTACATCATTACTTCTACGAGTCCAAATGGTCTTTATAAGTCAGTTTTAGGAACTGTTGCATTCAGAAAAGATCAACGTTGTAAAGGTTCAAAAAAGTGAAAAGTAGTATTATCTATCTGAAGAACACATTTACATGGAAACCTTAACTGAAATTTAGCACCCAAAGTCAAAGCTTCCTGTCGCATAGACAGAAGTTTCTTCCTTCTTTCCTGTGTCGATCTGGAGACATCCGGAAATATCTGAATCTTTTCTCCCATAAAGAAAACTGGAACTGATTGTCTCAAATAAAGTCTTATCAAACCCTCTGTACCTTGGAAGAATACAAAGGAGACCAACAAGGTGGCCCGAAAGTCCACCTCATCTTGCAATCTCTCTAAAAGCCCTGAGACATCCAGATTATCGGAAGACGAATTCACCCCCACTTGACCTTTCAACCTGGCTTCTCGAGCTAGTAGAGATGGCAAATAATAAAGTTTTTGTATTGGGGGAAGCCCATTCTCAGGATATTGAAGAACTTCTTTTAAGAATTTATGAAATAAGTCCCTTAAGGAGCTATATTTAATAGAAGGAAAATTTAATATTCTCAAATTCAATGATCTAGCTCCATTTTCTAAGTTCTCCAACTTACGGTGAACAACATCACCATTCTTTAATAATTTACATTCCACCTCTTTAATTTGGGATAAAGATGTTTCATAATTTTTCATACTTGACTCCTGAAGGACTAGTCGAGATTTAAGCGATTCTATCATTGAGGCATTCAACTTTGTATTGGAGACACAAGTGAGACAAACCTTATGCAGGGATTCCATTGCTGACCATAAGGATTCCAGTGTTACCTTTGCTGGTCTCATCAACGGCTGGAGGGCTGCCTCAGGGCTAGGCCGCATTTCAACGCCCATCAGAGTTCCAGGTATTGCCTCTAGCCCGGACAAATTCTTCCCAGCTTCCGAAGGGGTAACTGAGAGGCTCTGATTTTTGGAAGAAACTCTCTCTTGAAGCGGTGCAGTGGTATGGGAAGAGCACTCCTTAGCTCTTCCAGAGACCCCGACTTCCGAGGGGTCGATGGGCGTTCCTCCCAACATGCTCTTCGCTTCTAGAGCCTGCTTCTCGGGATTCCGCGGGCTAAGTGAAACCTCACTTTCCTGACCGGGACTCCTCTTTGTACTGGTCAAAGGAGCGCCCCTGAATGCAGTTGGTGTTGCATATGCTATAATCGGTAACTGACGAAGAGTAGGGTCCGTAGAAGGTAAGGAGGAACCTCCTGTAACCTTTCCCTTTCTCTTTGGCATTATTAACTCAAGAAATAATACTTAAAGGAAAAAGGAATCTCCAGAGCTCAGCATAGCACGTCTGGTCTCAGCACCTTCTTGGTCAGCCCCATTTATAAATATGTTAAACAGATCCTTGCAGCACTCCACTGTTCACCCTCTTCCATTGAGCGAAATGACTGTTTAACCCTACCCTCTGTTTTCTGTCGAATAACCAATTCCTAATCCACACCAGAACCTTGCCTCCTATCCCATGACTCTTTAATTTTCTCAGGAGTCTCTCATGAGGAACTTTATCAAAAGCTTTCTGAAACTCTGGATACACTACATCAACCAGCTCACCTTTTATTCACATGTTTATTCATGACTTTAAAGAAATGAAGCAAGTTGTTGAGGCAAGTCTTCCCTTGGCTGAACCCATGATGACTCTGTCCCATTAAACCATGTTTATCTACGTATTCTGTAATTTTATTCTTTATAATAGTTTCCACTGTTTTACCCGGCACTGACGTCAGGCTTACCGGTCTATGTATAGTTCACAAAATGTACAGTTCTTAACAATAAACTTATATTATCCAGCATATAATAAGACAAAATAGTTCCACAATAATACTTCTGTCATGCCCAACTGTGGAGGACTGCTGTGTGGGGGAAAGGGAAAGTCTAAACTATTGGTCTTTTCTTGTCTTCTCCCCTCTCCTTTTCCCCTTTTTTTATTCCATGATGGGGCTTCTCTGTCACATTGTCCAAAATTTGAATTTCTCTTCAGTGTTCACGGAGGAAAATCCTGGAGAAGGACCGCGGTTGGCTGCCGAGGGATTGTCTGGGAATGGAGTGGATACTGCGCCGTTTACGGAAGAAAGAGTTTATAAACAGCTGGAGAATCTGAAGGTGGAACAAAGCTATGGGGCCGGATGGGATACATCCCAGGATACTGAAGGAGCTCAGAGAGGTCCTGGCGGGACCTCTTAAAGATTTATTTAATAGATCTTCAGAGATGGGAGAGGTTCCGCGAGATTGGAGACGAGCGGATGTGGTCCCTCTTCACAAAAGTGGAGACAGGGAAGATGTGAGAAACTACAGACCAGTAAGTCTCACGTCGGTGGTAAGAAAAATAATGGAGTCGCTGCTGAAAGGAAGGATAGTTAACTTTCTAGAAACCGATGGGTTACAGGACCCAAGGCAGTATGTCTTTACCAAAGGAAAATCCTGCCAAGTGAATCTTATTGACTTTTTTGACTGAGTGACCAAAGAACTGGATGAGGGACGTGCACTAGATGTAATCTACTTGGACTTCAGCAAAGCCTTTGATACGGTCCCCCACAGAAGACTCGTGAATAAGCTGAAAGGGTTGAACTTAGGACCGAAAGTGGTAGACTGGATAAGAAACTGGTTGACCGACAGGTGGCAGAGGATGGTGGTAAATGGAATCCGCTCTGAGGAAAGGAAGGTGAGCAGTGGAGTGCCTCAGGGGTCGGTGCTGGGGCCTATTCTGTTTAATATATTTGTGAGAGATATTGCTGAAGGGTTGGAAGGAAAGGTGTGCCTTTTTGCGGATGACACGAAAATAGCCAATAGAGTGGATACCCTACCCTGGAGGGAGAAGAAACGATGAGAAGGGATCGCTGAATGTTAGAAGAATGGTCGAGGGTCTGGCAGTTAAAATTTAATGGAATTTTTTACAGAAACCAAAGATAAAAATAAGCCACAATCTAAACTAAATATATGGTTTATAAAAAAAAACTTATTGTGCAAAAAAATATATTTTTTGCACAATAAGTTTTTTTTATACCGTTCTCCTATTTACTTAACCCTTCCGTCCTTTTCCTCCTTTCCTGAAGTCACTGATGAAGAAACATCACATCTTCTCTCCTCCTCAAAATGAACTACCTATTCCTCTGATCCCATTCCTACCCACCTTCTTAACACCATCTCTCCTACTCTCACCCCTTTTATCTGTCATATCCTCAATCTCTCTCTTTCCACTGCGACCGTTCCTAATGCCTTCAAACATGCTGTGGTCACACCGCTCTTGAAGAAGCCTTCATTTGACCCTACCTGTCCTTCCAACTATCGACCCATCTCCCTCCTCCCCTTCCTTTCCAAGTTACTTGAACGCGCAGTTCACCGCCACTGTCTTGACTTTCTCTCATTTCAAGCTGTTCTTGACCCACTCCAATCTGGCTTTCCCCCTCTTCATTCAACTGAAATGGCACTTACAAAAGTTTCCAATGACCTGTTCCTGGCCAAATCCAAAGGTCTCTATTCTATCCTCATGCTTCTTGATCTATCCACCGCTTTTGACACTGTTCACCACAGCCTACTCCTTGATACGCTGTCTTCATTTGGTTTCCAGGGCTCTGTTCTTTCCTGGTTCTCCTCCTACCTCTCGCTTCGCACCTTTAGTGTACAATCTGGTGGATCCTCTTCCACGTTTGTCCCTCTACCAATCGGTGTACCTCAGGGTTCTGTTCTCAGTCCTCTCCTGTTCTCCATCTACACTTCTGCTTGATGTCTTTTCAGGGCAGTCAGTATTTTTGCCCGTTTGATTGGGGAGCTTACCCCCCCTAGTTCCATGTTATTATTTTAACTGGCATGTTGCTTGCCCTGAGGGACCTTTATATATGTTTTCTCTTTCCTTTTCCCTGTCTATTCTTTTCTGTTGTGGTGTGTGAAGGCATGTTCCTATCCCCCTATCTCCCTCCCTTCCCTTCCTTTCCTCCCCCTTAAACTCCCTGGCTCCATCCTCTCGGTCTTGAAGATGGAATGTGGAGATCACTTACGCCCATGAGTCCATGCCCTTCTGTTCCATTGTTTAGTGCGCTTGTTGATGGTCTCGTGTCCCCAAGTTCGTTTTTTGCCTCACTCGGCATTGATTAGTCCGGCTTCTTGCGCTGCCGCTGTTGCTGCCGCTGCTTCCTTGAATGATTTCCATTGGCCTCCAATTAACATCCTTAATGTGGCTGGAAATCTCAGTGAAAATCGTATGTCCTTTTTCGCTAAGGTTGCACATAACGGGTGAAATTGGCGCCTTTGCTGTTGTACCTCTAGAAAAATCTTGAAAAATTAAGACTCTGCTCCCCTCGTGTTTTAAAGAATCTCGACGTATACGGAAGCCTTGCAAAATCTCCATCTTGTGTTGATAATTGAAGATTCTGGCCACTACCACTCTCGGTCGTGTATTATCTTCTGATTTCCGCCCAACTCTGTGTGCTCTTTCAATTATTAGTGGGCCTATTGTATCTGTGAGTGCCAGTTCTTTTGCAAGCCAATCTTCAAGCCAACACATTAAGTTCCGTTCCGGAACCTTCTCTGCTAGTCCAACGATTCTTATGTTGTTCCTTCTGGAACGATTTTCTAACTCTTCCAGTTCTTCATGGCTCTCTTTTAGCTGCTTTGTGAGGTTTGCTATTTCAGGGCTGTAGCCTCTGCTATTGTCCTCCAAGGCAGACACTCGGGTCTCCAGATCTCCCACTCTCGTCCCTATACCATCTGACTGCGCGGCCAGGGTCTCTAGCTTCTGTTCCATCTCAGCCCATTTGGGGTCCCATGCCCTTACCACTGCCGCGGTGAGCTGCAGGAGCTGTGCTTCAGAAAATCCTCCGGGTTGCGTTGCGTCAGCCTCCGCCATTTTGGATTTCTCGGGGCTGTCCGTCTTTGCTTTCTCTGGCTTTTCTTTCTTTGATGATCTTTGTGCCATCGTCCCAGATGTGTTCCTCAGGTATCTGTCCATATGTGGGGTTGTTGTCACCGTCAATATTGGGTCTGGGTCCGCGAGAATCGCTAATTATCGGGCATGGGACTCGGAGCTCCAGCAACTCGCTGCTGTTCAGCTCATGTCTCGCGTGATCTCCCCCGTCTTGATTATTTTAACCTGCTTCTTACCGGCCTCCCTCTTAGCCATCTCTCTCCTCTTCAATCGATCCAAAACTGCTGTGCGACTCATTTTCCGCCAAAGTCACTATGCTCACATTAGCCCTCTCCTAAAGTCATTTCACTGGCTCCCTATCCGTTTCCGCATTCAATTCAAACTTCTCTTATTGACCTATAAGTGCATTCACTCTGCCGCTCCCCAGTACCTCTCCACTCTTGTCTCTCCCTATACCCCCCTCGGGTACTCCGTTGTGTTGATAAATCTCTCTTATCTGTTCCCTTCTCCTCTACTGCTAATTCCAGACTCTGTTCCTTTTATCTTGCTGCACCTCACGCCTGGAATAAACTTCCCGAGCCTTTACGTCTAGCCCCCTCTTTGGCTGTTTTCAAGTCTAAACTTAAAGCCCACCTCTTTACCACTGCTTTTGACTCCTAACCACTGCCCACTTGCCCTGTTCTTTTATCCTCACCTCTTTATTCCCTTGCCCTTAATTGTTCTGTCTGTCTGCCTGTCTTATCTAGATTGTAAGCTCTTTGAGCAGGGACTGTCTTTTTGTGTATGGTGTGCAGCGCTTCGTATGCCTTGTAGCGCTTAGCGCTATAGAAATGATAAGTAGTAGTAGTAGATGAAAACGGTAATGGAATTCAAATATGCATGGGATAAACAGAAAGGAATCCTGTTTAAAAGAATGGTTCTGTGGAATCTTAGCGGAGGTTGGGTGGCAACGCCGTTAATTGGAAACAAAATGGGAGCTGGGCAGACTTCTACGGTCTACGCCCTGATCATGACTGAATAGATAGGGGTGGGCAGGAGTGTAAATTTTAAGGGGCTTCGATGTTAGCTTCAGAACTTAGTTCAAGAACAGTACAGGGCAGACTTCTATGGTCTGTGCCCTGAGAAAGGCAAGGACAAATCAAATTCAGGTATACATATAAAGTATCACATACTATGTAAAATGAGTTTAACTTGTTGGGCAGACTGGATGTAGAGGTCTTAATCTGCTGTCATTTACTATGTTATGTTACTGACATGGGTGGCTCAAGATAGTCGTTCACACTGTCTAAAATTACCTATCATTGCCACACATTGTAAGGACAGCGAATTGTGGGAGTGGACATCTGCTGGATGGACATCAAGGGCCGGGATGTCCAAATCCTGGGCACATGCGACAGCGTGTCCCATAGAACACTAGGGTGGTGTCCAGGAGGGAGCAAAATTTCAGTCAGCAGGAGAGCAACCACCTGGCTGTGCTAAGCCTCATTTACAGGAGGCAGCTCTTCAGGAGACACAGGAGACTGCCACTCCTTGAGATATTCATGAGGGTCTGGAGGCATATTGGAAGCACCCTTGCAATGAAGGCATCATGCAGTGCAGCTATAGTTTAAATTTGCTATACCACTAAGACTATCTCGCAGATCACAGCGGTGTGCAAAATAAAAAAAATAAAAAGCATAGAAAAGGAAAAGAACCACAGTATATTGATAGGAAAGGAATTCACACACACACCATGCTCAAAGAGTAAAGTCAGAGTAAAGTAGAAAGAGGGGAACAGTATGTATGCTGGGAGGAGAGGGAAGGACTGGAGAAAATTGATAATAGCGAATGGAACAGTGGCTGACAGCTCAGTGGCTACTCCCCGGTAGGACCAAATGCTTGGGTAAAATTCCAGGCCTTAATCCCTGCTTTAAAGTTTTTAAATGGAAGTTCTACATGGAGGTAAAGGGGAAGGGAGTTTCAACATGAAGGGGCAGCGAAAAAGAGTGCACGGTGTCTTGTCAGTTCAAGCTGTATGAACCTAAGACTAGGCAGGACTAGCCGATGATCATTGAAGGACACGGACTTGAGAGTACAGGATGGTAAGAGTGGATAAGTAATGTGGGAGCCCAAATCTATGGGCCTTGAATGTAAGTGTTAGCAATTTGAAGATTATGCACTATTGGATGTGGAGCCGGAGGTATTTCTTAAGAAATGGAGTGACGTCATGGCATAATAACCGGATGGCCATATTCTGTAAAATTTGCAGACTTAAATATCTAGGTGCAGACTTAAATGTCTGGTTATCCTGGATGCAGCCAAAGTAGACTATATTGTAATAGTCTAACTGGGTTGTGAGCAGTGACATAATTAAATAATGAAAGATATTGATGCTAAAGTAATGGCGGATAGCTCTAAACTGATGGAGGATAAAGAAGCCAGTTTTGCAAACATTGGAGATCTGGGGGACATATGAAAGATGCGAGTCAAGGATAATCCCTAACAGAATGAGTCAACTGGTTGGAAAGATGCACCAAACAAATCCAAAGGTGAAGTTGGCGCAGAAAGGCCTACGGAAAACCAGCATACTACTGTTTTCTCCTTATTTAGTATCAAATTTATGTGCAACAAGCCAGTCAGAAATGAGCTATAAGCAATCTTTGAGAGGATCAAATGAAGGATTATAATGAGTGGTAGGAAACAGTTACAAAATATTATCCGCATAAAAGTGAAATGACACACCAGTGGACTGGATTAAAGTGGCAAGCGGACTATGGAATAAGTTGAAAAGAAGAGGTGATAATACAGAACTTTGAAGGACTCCACATGTTAGTGCTTGTGGGGAGGCCTGAGAAAAGGCAGTAACAGCAGCATAGGAGCAATTGGAAAGAAAAGAGAAAAGCCATGAAAGCACAGACCCTGAAAGACCAAGCGAAGAAAGGTGAGACAGCAGAGATGAATGGTCTACAAAATGAAAAGCAGTAGAGAGATCAAGAGAGACAGCCAAGACAATATTGTGCCTATCCCATTGAGTGTAGATTTCATTGAGAACTGCAGTGATAATGGTTTCTGTGCTGAAATGAGCCCTGAAACTGGATTGCTCAAGGTGAAGGGCGAGCGATTTTTTGACAAATGAAGACAATTGTAGGAAAAAGAACCTTAGAAAGAAATCATAGATTGGAAACCGGGCGATAATGAGCTATCAAATCAAATCCATTCTTGTATACTTCTAATATCCCATTTCCAGGGTTCAGTGCAGTTTACATTCTTGGTGAGACAAAAACAGATAATGATAGTGTGAGGTATGAGAACAATTAGAGACCATTGTGAGCTTGGCATTAGCCATGTGCAATCACCATGCACTCTCAGGGTCACAGACATATTCAGAGTTGCTGGGATTGCCATCAGGCTTCTCCCCTGTCCCCATTGCAGGAAAGGCCACAACATGTCCCACCATCCCCATATGGAACCCACATCACACATGACTGAAATGATGGGCTGCAAATCTTTGAGCTGCCCCAACCTAAGCTCAGTCCTGCCATTCCATGCCTGCTTAGACATATGCACAGGGGTAGCAGTCCACTAATGCAGAGACTGCAACCCGAAGACCCACATGTAATGACCTGGTCATTTCCACCTTCTTGCTGCAATGCAGATTTCCACAGTGAAGTGCTCCAACCCATCCACAGTCACCATGCCCACCTTAAGGCCAACCAGGACCTCTGGCCATGTGGTGACTGCACACTCCTTAGCAAGCAACCAAACTGCCAGACCTCAGCTGTTACAACCTGCCTTAGGAGCATACCAAAACATGGCATATGGGAACCTGTGGGCAGATGATAAAAGGCAAATACAGGCGCTAGATGCCATTAGTGCTGGACTAGCACCCAAGTTTGCCTGCACCCTTTCAGCAGAGACAGTGAGCATGTGTAACAATGAGCTCACCAGTTCTGAGCGCAAGTAGAATGCAAATGGATGCTTAATAGTGCATTAGGTATTCCTCCCCAATGCTCAGGGGGCAGTGCACCAAATATTGGTGCTGCTTCTGTGGCAATTCCTATGCCAGCTCAGAGCTGGCGTTAGGGTTTGTAGAGCTTTGGGAAGGAATGGGGGAGTCCTGTCCAGCATGCAGTTGCATGCTTACAGGCCTGCCACCCCCCTGGACACGAGGCTGGAGGTCCGCTGGATCTCCATCCCCCATTCGCACAAAAGGTTTCCCTGATGGCCCAGTAAGCACCCCTCACTGCTCTGATGATCTAGTTACCTCCCAAGCCCTGCAACCTCCCCCCCCCCCCCCAATACCCTGAAGCAGGAGGAGGAGGTTGCACTCCCTCCTCCTGCAAGCACCGCCTTCAAAATGTCAGCGCCCTGCCCGATGCATCCTGGGATGCACTGGTTGGGACTTCAATACCATATAAGAAAGAAACTCCCTTATATGGTACTGAAGCCCCACCCAGTGCATCCCAGGATGCACAGGGCAGGGCACTTCCATTCTAAACGCAGCATTTGCAGGAGGAGGGAGTTAAACGGCTACTAGGATGGGTGGCGGGGGTGCTCACTGGGCCCACTAGGGAAACCTTTTTGTGTGGGAGGATGGAGGTCCACTGGACTTCCAGCCCTCTTGTGTCCAGGTGGGGGGGGGGGGGGGTAATGGAGGTCTCTTGTATTTGTCTGTTTGACAGATCCGGGGGTTTTTTTTTTTTACAGCCTTGAGCTGTCAAACAACTTCTGGAGGAGGATTGTGCCTTAGGCGCATGCCCAGTCACAATCCTCCCTCAGAAATGCCCCAATGATCGAAGCTAATAATGCACTTAAATTTGCATGCTATTAGCTTTGATCATCGGGGCTTTATTTCCCCGCGCTGTTCGGAACAACATGAGGAAATTGATCATCGTCCTGCTGGTCTGTAAAGCTAAAAAGGGCCTCTGCCTGAACCCTGTCCTCTCAAACTTGTGCTTTGCAGACACTATGGGGTGCGCCATGACCTGGAGGCGCTCACGCAGCGCCTCTGCCAAATAAGGCATGAGAACAGGCCTCTCATAAGGCACATCAGGCAGCGCCTGGCAGAATAAGGTGAGTAACAACAACATAGCAACTCATAAACAGCCATCTCCTGGAGCAAAGAATGTGTATGTGGTCTCTGTCAACACAGTGTAGCCATAGCCCTCACATACACAACAATGTGTTGCAGCCAGCACTAACCATTTAGGTTACATGGAAAGGGTGGAGGAGTATGGGATGTGCACTAGCACTCTTCTGTGAGCCAAATCAAAGTACCAAGCATGTCTCATACAGCTATATAGCAGCAGCTGTGACTGGTAAAAGAACCAGCAATCATAAGGAGCTGCAGTGAGCATCAAATCCAGTTCACCTGTCTTTAGATCCTACAGCCCTGACCCCTACGCCAAGCCTCATGTTTGCATTCATGGAGGATACCATAGGGACCACAGAAGGCCTTCAGAGCCCTAGGTGCCATGCAAACAACAGACCCCTGAACTGACACAGAATGTACAAGCCATTGTGAGGACTAAAGTCAAGTATCAACTTGCACTATCCACAGCAGGGGCCATGAAACCTCCATAGCTATGGCACAGGTTTGGAGGAATAGTCTCCCAACACCACCCCCCCCACCCCCCCCCCCAAAAAAAAGGTTCCATTGCCAGGCCAAACATCATGTGCATGAGTCATGAGATGGTGCACTGGGGCCCAAATGATAATGTTATGATAATACCACAACAGTATTCTCCCAAACATATGTGTCTCATTTTCAATCCAGTACTGTGACTGTGTCAATGAGGTTTCTGCAGAGGTGGATAAGAAGGCATGGAAGGCCCAACAAGGTCTGCGGACCCCTCCCCACTCACCTGTAGGCTTCATATGCATAGATCCCCAACATACTGGATCCTAGGAAGTACTTGTTACTGTGCACTATCACTGGTACACAACATGGGCACCTCATAGCCAAGCCAATGCCTTCCCACCCTAGTTCCTCCACCATTATGAAGCCTGTTCTTGTATTCCTGTATGCAGGCTACCTCACATGTGACAAACACGCACAACTGTGGCTCTTGCGTCCTTTGCCATTGGCATATTATTGCTCATTGATGTCTCGCAGCTACCAACACACAGCCCCAAGTGTTGCCATACCTGCATAGCATTGACTGACTGCACTAGTATGCTGACCAACTTGCTACGTATAGTCTAGGCTATACCAAGGTTGCATCTGCACAGCTCCGACACATAGAAGGGTAGCACAATGGCACCTGTCCTTGGAAACCTAAGAGTAGAGAGATCACCTCCCTCAATGCACTGCGATGCAATTCAACATGACACATTGCATGTGCCTCCAAGGAAATGTTGGCCTACTGGTCAGGTAGCATGTGTGTAACTGACATGTGCTCTTCATTCACACATAAGTATACCTCCAACACGTGAAGAAGAGACTGGAGAAAGCAGAGGAGGAAAACTCGGTGCTGGGCAGCCCCGAAAGAGGGTGGGAGGTGGAGGAAAAAGAGGCAGCACAGGCTCTAGATGTGCCCCACCTCCAGGTGCAAGCCTAAGAGCCTGTGGGTCTACCTGGGGAGGTGTAAGAGGAGCAAGGGGACTGGGAAGTCCCGGTGGGCATATATGCAAACATGCCTGAGCAGGATGACCTGCCTGAGGCTGCACCACAGGGCAAAGCATTCTAGCAAGAGCCTCCCACCCCACCAGCTGTGCCGCCACCACCCCACAGCACTGAGCCCCTGCCTGTTGAAGAGACAGGTGTGGACTGGCAAGGCATGGAGCTACATATGGCCCCAACTCTTTCCAAGATCCTGCTGCATATCATGGACATGCAGCAGGTGCTCAGCAGAATTGAGGGGCTATTGCTGCAACTAATCAGTGAGCTTCAGGTACTGCATGAGCAGCAACAGAGCACACAATGAGCCTGCAAATGCCTTTGTGCATAGAGATTGAAAGAGACTCAGATGTACTTAATGTAAATTTCAATGTTTTACATTGCAAAATATATTTTATGTTTAAATGCTTCCTCCACAGCTCTGTGGCTCCTTTATTACCAAGATGTGGTTATGATATGACATGCAATGATGACAACAGCTGTGGTTAGAACAGTGATAGCACATCCCTGGGGAAAGAAGACTGTAGATGCTGGGCTAGGAGAGAAGAGGTGTACGGTGTATTCAGCTGGCCCTCTGGTCACTATCATGGCCGATTCTCATTACTGATAGGTATTCATTCAGAAGCCAGGCCAGTGGAGGATAATGTTATGTGACCAGTTTCACAGGGAGCCACAGCAGGAATCGAATCTGCCTCCCCCAGGTTTCCAGGCAACTGCTAAGCCATTAGGCTATTACTCCACTATTAAATCATAGAGGCGGGGAATGTCTGTTGCAGTATAGTGGCCAGCAGTAGCAGTGGGATTTTGTTTCACCACTGCAGCATCCAACAAAGTTACGATGTGTATATGATCTGCAATTAGGCTCTGCAGTGTGGGTGAGTATGCATCTCTGCAGTTTCCCTTCCCAGGCTCATCTTCAAGGTAATGGGTGTATGCCAGGATTCAGACATCCTTAAACCACTCAAGATATTACCCAAGTCAGTGATTCCCCAACCTGGTTCTGGGGACCACAGTCAGCCATGTTTTCAGGATATCCACAATGATTATTCTAGAGAGAGATGTGCATGCAGTGGAGACAGTATTTGCTGGGGCCTCCAGGACCAGGATGGGGAACCACTGTGCTAAGTTCCAGCCTGTTGAAAGACTCCACCCACAGCTGGGTAACAACCAGTGCACAACTATAATCCTTTAGGTGGGTGGGGGAGAGTGGCCAGGTACAGTGAACTATGCTACAACCCATAATGTTGGCACACAGGCCTAGACGTCAGACACATCTACAGCATTGTGGTTAACAGAAAAGGGAGGACTGTTCAGAAGCATCAGGTAGTCATCTGTCCCGTGGGGGCTCGCAATCTGTGTATATGGTAGGTCTGGCTCAAGATATCTGGCCTGAATTACAAGTAGTGTGAGTTGAGCCAGAATGATTGTCAAATAAATATGTGGACACTATCATCCTGCTTGCCCTACTTCACAGCTCCTGAGAAGTTTCCCTGGTGTCTCATGACAAAAATATCATCGCACAGCATTTGAATGGTGACCACGGTAGGGGATTAGCAACTCATGATGCAGGGCTGATACTGCTACCTGATTGCATTGCTCTATCTGAGGCCTATAGCATGCAGCAAGAGCCACCTGCAATATTCCCCATTCCCCCGGTTTCTATGGAACTTTGGAAGGCTAAGTACTTTGAAAATATTCCTCTATGTAACTTTGTAAGTCTATGTGCTTTAAAAGTGAGCACCAAAATCTCTGCCTCACAGTCCACTGATTCCCCTTGGCGACATTCCCACCAGTGCATAACAGCCAGTTTCTACAAATAGGCAACTAATGTCTCATGACTGCTTCATACTTGAGTGGGAGGTGAGAGTTCTGATCTTAAGTGGAGAGACTTACAAATGATGACTCCTGCATTTCCATAGCTTCATGAGTTCTGCTGGATGGTGCTTGTGGAACAAGAAGAAGAGGTAATGAGGTGGTTTCACAGGTGTGGAATGTTTTATCAGCACAAGCTCCCTCCCCCTTTTTAACATTCTGGTTCAAAAATGGTCGAATAAACATCCATCTCTGTAGAACGCCCAAAGCTGTGACCCATTTTCCAATTAGGAACGTCCAATTTACAAACTTCTAATTTTTTGCACCTGGGATGTCCAACCTTGCCTATATTTTATTTATTTATTTGTTGCATTTGTACCCCACATTTTCCCACCTATTTGCAGACTCAATGTGGCTTACATCATATCATCAAAGGTGTTTGCCCAGTCAGTGAATAACAAATACAAAGTTGTATAGTGATCGTATCAGGTATAAGTGGAGAGTCGGAATGGATGAAGATTGCGTGATGTCCTGTTCGATCATAGTCATGCTGTGTTGGTAGGTGAAGAGGGTTACGTGGGGTCGTTGGGGTAGGCCTTTTTGAAGAGGTAGGCTTTTAGTGATTTCGTGAAGTTCAAGTGGTCGTGGATTGTTTTCACAGCTTTTGGGAGCTCATTCCATAGTTGTGCGCTTATGTAGGAGAAGCCGGCTGTGTAAGTTGTTTTGTATTTCAGTCCTTTGCAATTTGGGTACTGTAGGCCATGTCGACATTTTCGAACCTCCACATCCCAACGTCAGCATTGCTGCCTGAAAGGACATGCTGAGCAGAAAGGGCAGCTTTACACCAGCAGAGATTGTGCTGCTGGGTAGAGAGGTGGTCTCTCACCATGCCAAACTTTTTTGCTCCCAAAGGGCAATGTATAGGTGCATGCACAAAACAAAGGGAGTGGGTGGCCATGTGCCATAAGTTAAATGCTGTCTTTCATAATAATAGAGGAAGTGGAGACAACTCCACAAAGATATGAAAAACAAGACAGGAGAAGATCCCCAGGAAGCTGATACTGACAACCTCACTCAGTAGAGCAGATAGTCCTTAGGACTTTCCCCTGTGTGGGCAGCCAGGACACCTCTGCATAATTTGAGGAAACAGGTAAGATTATGCCCCACATATAGTGATCACAGTCTTTTGTATCCCACCATCCTTCAATCTATCTTGCACACTGCCTGGGGGGGAGTGGGAATGATACTATTCATTTCATTCCTAGAAATTATCTGAGAGAGTGCACTATGGTGACAGGCTACATACAGAGCACCAGGATTTCAGAGGGCATTGGCCTGATGTAGAAGTGTAACATAATGTATAGGGCAGTGGTTTGAGAACCCATGGGTTCCTGATTCAAGTCTCACTTCCATGATTGAGATGATCCACCTCCTCCCCCCTGCTCCTGCCCCCTGATATTGCAGTGTGCTCACACTGTCCTCTATCCTTCTATCTTTACCCACCTGACAGTGTGCATCATTCTTCCAGGTTTAATAGGTATAACCGTCTTCTATTCCACTGTTTGATGTTATGCCATACATGGGGTGTGTCCAATAAAAAGGACTGCCTTGCTCAATGTGCAGAGACGTATATACAACACTAATAATTATCCCGGTACCTTCCACCTTGAACAGAAATGCAGTAGCAAAATCAATAACATTTCAGAATATCTTCATTAATTTTTCAAAATATTAGCAAACATTTCCCCATATTGTCACATTTTTTTAAAGGATCATCAGAATTCATATTATCAATGTCGCTATCCAGAGATTCAAAATTAATGATTTGCGGATCTTCATTGATCCATCATTTTCACTTATTATTTTAACTTTTTGATAATTGTTTTGTTAAATTTTCAGACAAACAGTCCAAAACTCTTCAAAGCTTTTGGTGCAATTGACACTACTTAACTTGCAACTGTTTTCAACATTGTGAGAACTTCCACCGACATGGCCAAGTTTCGTATCTTCCTCAGGGAAGAAGTTCACTGAAAACAAGCAAAAAATTCCAAAATATAATCAAACAAGCTATGAACTCTACAAAAAAAAAAAAAAAAAATATATATATATATATCTCCATCTCCATCACATACAGTGCTCTGCATTATAACAAGTTACTTTTTCAGTAACCTGCTTGCTTCCTCACATGAAAAGAAAACGGCCACGGTTTTTGTTAAGTCAGCTTACTGGAATCCCAACAACCCGATTGGTTGTCAAGATCTGCACAGCAACCAATCAGATCAAGGACCACCATTCTATTTCTGAATTTAGCCCCAAAGGTTGAAGCATTTTAAGACAAGAAAATCCAAAGCTGCTCTTTATAATTTGATGTTCAGAGTTGCCACCCTCCAACCCTACACTGTCTAAAATGTGCCATCTAATGTCACTCAACTGATGATGAAAATTGTGCCAATGTTGCACTAGAGGGGCAGACCAAACATTGTTTTAAATCCGTGATTTATGTTCTGTAAGCCGCACTCTAATAGGGCAGCTTGAATGTCCAACATATAATAGTTGGCAAGGGTAATCAATAACATACATGATATTCCTCATTTGACAATGTATTTACGAGCTGTGTTACACTGAGCAGTAGCTGGATGTTTCCAATCAGTTCCCTTTACAGTGGTGTAGAACACAACTGACACTCTCCACATTTGAAATGTCCCAATCTTTCCACATCAGAGGACAAATAATAAAGACGTTTATATGACAACAGTTCACCAATAGTCTTATTGCATTTGAACTCACAGGATGAGTTTCAAAACATTCGTGAATTTGCAGGATATTCCAATGTGCATGAATAGACTTATTAATTTTGGAGTTAAGAATTGAGAATGGTAATACCGCTACCAATCGGTCTTCCTTTATATTTTGTTTGTATTGTAATAATAAATCATGGTGTGCAAACTTAGCTCTAAGATAGTCATTTCTGATGATTTTATAAGGGTATTATCTCTCCAAAAATTGAGTAATCATCCTAGATGCTTGATCTTCAAAATCAACATTGTTAAAACAAATGTGTTTCAAACGTAAAAACTGACTAATTGGAAGGCTAGCTCAGAGATGGTAGGGATGGGATTTAGAAAAATGTAGTAAGGTATTCTGCACTGTGGATTTTTGGTACAGAGTGGTTTGTGTTTTATTGTCCATCCTGTAGACCTAAACATTCAAAAATTCTAACCCCAATTTATCATGCTGCATTGTAAAGTTTAAATTAGATTGTAAAGAATTAAGCCAACATGCAAACTCATCTAACGCTTGTAAAGATCCATTCCAGATGATTTTGGTCTGGAGCTGTCATTGCATGAAGGTGACTTCTCAGTGGAGCAATCTGCTTGCATACAGTGGGGGAAATAAGTATTTGATCCCTTGCTGATTTTGTAAGTTTGCCCACTGACAAAGACATGAGCAGCCCATAATTGAAGGGTAGGTTATTGGTAACAGTGAGAGATAGCACATCACAAATTAAATCCGGAAAATCACATTGTGGAAAGTATATGAATTTATTTGCATTCTGCAGAGGGAAATAAGTATTTGATCCCTCTGGCACACAAGACCTAATACTTGGTGGCAAAACCCTTGTTGGCAAGCATAGCGGTCAGACGTCTTCTGTAGTTGATGATGAGGTTTGCACACATGTCAGGAGGAATTTTGGTCCACTCCTCTTTGCAGATCATCTCTAAATCATTAAGAGTTCTGGGCTGTCGCTTGGCAACTCGCAGCTTCAGCTCCCTCCATAAATTTTCAATGGGATTAAGGTCTGGTGACTGGCTAGGCCACTCCATGACCCTAATGTGCTTCTTCCTGAGCCACTCCTTTGTTGTCTTGGCTGTATGTTTTGGGTCATTGTCGTGCTGGAAGACCCAGCCACGACCCATTTTTAAGGCCCTGGCGGAGGGAAGGAGGTTGTCACTCAGAATTGTACGGTACATGGCCCCATCCATTCTCCCATTGATGCGGTGAAGTAGTCCTGTGCCCTTAGCAGAGAAACACCCCCAAAACATAACATTTCCACCTCCATGCTTGACAGTGGGGACGGTGTTCTTTGGGTCATAGGCAGCATTTCTCTTCCTCCAAACACGGCGAGTTGAGTTCATGCCAAAGAGCTCAATTTTTGTCTCATCTGACCACAGCACCTTCTCCCAATCACTCTCGGCATCATCCAGGTGTTCACTGGCAAACTTCAGACGGGCCGTCACATGTGCCTTCCGGAGCAGAGGGACCTTGCGGGCACTGCAGGATTGCAATCCGTCATGTCGTAATGTGTTACCAATGGTTTTCGTGGTGACAGTGGTCCCAGCTGCCTTGAGATCATTGACAAGTTCTCCCCTTGTAGTTGTAGGCTGATTTCTAACCTTCCTCATGATCAAGGATACCCCACGAGGTGAGATTTTGCGTGGAGCTCCAGATCTTTGTCGATTGACAGTCATTTTGTACTTCTTCCATTTTCTTACTATGGCACCAACAGTTGTCTCCTTCTCGCCCAGCGTCTTACTGATGGTTTTGTAGCCCATTCCAGCCTTGTGCAGGTGTATGATCTTGTCCCTGACATCCTTAGACAGCTCCTTGCTCTTGGCCATTTTGTAGAGGTTAGAGTCTGACTGATTCACTGAGTCTGTGGACAGGTGTCTTTCATACAGGTGACCATTGCCGACAGCTGTCTGTCATGCAGGTAACGAGTTGATTTGGAGCATCTACCTGGTCTGTAGGGGCCAGATCTCTTACTGGTTGGTGGGGGATCAAATACTTATTTCCCTCTGCAGAATGCAAATAAATTCATATACTTTCCACAATGTGATTTTCCGGATTTAATTTGTGATGTGCTATCTCTCACTGTTACCAATAACCTACCCTTCAATTATGGGCTGCTCATGTCTTTGTCAGTGGGCAAACTTACAAAATCAGCAAGGGATCAAATACTTATTTCCCCCACTGTACTTCTCATTGGAGCAGTGTGCTTGGATTTTTTAATAGTATCTGCACATGTGTGTGAAATGTGCCACTTGCATGCATTATATATGTGTGTGTCCCGCGCATAATAGTAGTGCTAAAAAGTGGTCGTTAAACAACAAAAAAAAAAGGAAGCTCCATGTGATGTCACTGGATGCATGCATATGATGTTCATCTATGGTGCACGCATAAAGGTTTGCTGTACGATTGTCACCATTGTTTTTCCTGGGCATGCGCAGAACATTGATGCTTAACGTGAAACTGAAATGTGTATGTGCTAGGCACTTTCCCTATAGAGCCACTTGCAGAATTTTCATTCATCTTATTTGCATTCAATTTCTTTTGAGCATTGATCGCTTGTTTCGAAATTAGTAAGTTCAACCACAGATATAAACACACGCGGTATTTAATGGCAATTTTGAGCATCTGACCCTCAGTAACAACACAGATGGGTCACAAAAGACAGGTTGCAGCTTGCCTTATTTGCTTTCATATCAGGTCTAGGGATGGACATCCGGTTCCAGCCATGAATGTCGTCTTGCTATTGATTATCTCATTAGGACATCCTGAGTGTAATGCTGCTCTTGGCATGCCTCCAGAACGCAATGCTTAGCTCAATATTTCCCAAATTGGTCCTGGAGTACTCTCTTGCCAGTCAGGTTTTCAGGATAGTCATAATGAATATGCATGAGATTGATTTTCATACACTGCCTCCATTTTGTGTATGTCTTTCATGTATATTCATTATGGATATCCTGAAAGCCTGACTGGCTAGGAGGTACTCCAGGACCAACTTGGGAAAAACTGGCCTAGTTCACTTGCATGTTCCCCGTTTTGTTGTTACAAAATCAGAATTTGGATATTTCAATCATATGGACGGCCATCTCGGCTTTTTGAGATGTCCATATGTTTCGAAAATAAGAGAGTGTCACCAAGCAATGCACACAGTTTGTAGAATACTATCAGTTGTGCATGTTGCATTGTGTGATTCTGCGCATGAAAATACCTGTCATAAGTAGGTGCTCCTACATTTTGGCATACCAGCACAGTTTTGCTGTAGTTTTCTACAACAGCTAAAGTGCTCCTAAGTGCTTTTATAGAATTGACATCAAGTATACCCCATTGTGGCACTTACATCTTAGCACCGAGTTATAGAATTACTCTGTTAGTTTTTTTTATATACTTTTAGGCTATTGTGTTGGTTAGTTTTAATGGGGTGGGGGGTTTTGTGAATGTTTATTTTTTATGATTATGTACCTTTAATTTGATTCTGTTTTGAGGTTTTTATTGTATGCTATTTCAAGATATTTAAACAGCTTTCTACTAGCATTCTAGAGAAGGTGTCATCAAATGCTAATTAATTGAAAATACTCTAGGTAAGAGACACTTGCAATGGATTAACCTACATTGATATGTTTAGATGACAAAACAACACCCCTTTTGGTTGAAAATAGTTATTGGAATGTTGAGTATGATTTATTTGTATTTTAATTTCATTGTTTAAGATATAAGCAAATTATTGGTATGTTTAATACATTTCCAGACTACGGAAAGTATGGCAAAGAAGAAAGTGCATGGTCAAAAATGGAATCCTTACCATTTCACATGCAACGGTAAGCATTTAAGTATTTTGTTTACTGCTTGTACTTCAAAAAACAAACAAACATTCAAATCAGTCTGTCATAGTCTAGTGAAGTTTATGGTTTATTTAGATTTGATAATACCACCTTTCATCACATACAGCAAGGCAGTTAAAAAATGTAAAATAATTTAGAAAGGAACTACATTAAAATGGGACAGAGAAGCATAGAGTGGGAGAAGGCAAGTCAAGAATTAATATGCCTGAAGTATTTATCAAGCATGGAAACAAGTAAATATTTCGACAACCCCAGAAATTGAAGTTCTCTAAGGACAAGCAGGACATAGTATATTCACATGTGGATGCTGTCCCCGATGGAGCCTTGAAGTGGATGCTGCCCAGCATGCTGGAATTTCTAGAACCCTTGACAGACCCCACACTGCACATGCACAAGTTCTTTCCCGCCTACCCGAGTCACGCGGGACCTGTAGGTTCACTTTCTCCGCAGAGCTGAGCGTCTTCTATCACTAGAGTGAGTTATTTTTTCTGACATATTTCGCATTCCTGTCTCATAGTTCTAGTAGTGAATGGTGCAGGACATAATTTTTTTTTTTTTTTTTTGTTCCCGCTCCCGTTTTTGTCTCAGTTTTTTCGTACTTTTCTTTCTTTCTTTTTTTCATGCCTTGCCTCCACTTTAGACCCGAGCTCCCCACTGAATCCATTAAAAAAAAACACTCACCTTTTTTCAAAAATTGAGCCATGGCTATGTCCCCTGTCATGTCCCAGAAACCTGCCAATAGTTTTAAATGGTGCACAGACTGTACTAGGACCATGTCTATGACTGACCCACATGACATATGCCTAAAATGTATGATGTTGACCAAGCCCCCCCCCCCCCCCCCCCCCCCCCCCGGTCAAATCTCTGACTGTGTCATCAGACCTCAACATCATCCTCATCCAGCTGATGAAAGCTCCTTTTGAGCCACCTGATTCCTGTTATCTGAAGTACCTGACCTGGAAGGTCTTGATTTTGGTGGATGTCACTTCAGCGCACAGAGTTAGTGAGCTGCAGATCCTAGTAGCTGATCTGTCACACACAAAGTTTCACCAAGTTCTCTGCATGCATCCTAAGCTGATGTTAGAGTTCACATCAATCGCCAATCCAACATTTTCCCCAAAGCCTTATGCCCATCCTGACGAAAACGCACTGCACACCTTGGACTGCAGGAGAGCCTTAGCTTTCCATGTGGAATGGACTAAAGCCCATAGACAGTCCACCCAGCTTTTTGTTTCTTTTGACCTAAACAGGATGAGGGCAGCCATTGGTAAATGCACTTTATCCAGTTGGCTAGCAGACTGCATCTCTTTCTTTTATGCCCAGACTGGGCTGACTTTGGAGGGCTATGTCACAGCTCATAATGTCAAAGTCATGGCTACATCGGTAGCCCGCTTACGGTCCAGTCTTCAGTCCACACATTCATATTCCGTTACTGCCTTGAGCAGAATACTCGATGTAACAGTCGGTTTGGTCAGTCAGTTCTGCAGAATTTGTTTAGAATGTAGGATACAACTCCACCCTCCTAGGCCCATTCTTTTCTGTTCCAGGCTGCACCTTCCCAAAAGGACGGTTTTGGTTGGTAGTATTATTGATTCTGGTTGGCCTTGCAGTTTCAAGTTCCTACTGACCATTGTTTGTTGTTTTCAATGAGCCTGGTAACTAGGGATTCCCACATGTGAGTGTACTATGTCCTGCTTGTCCTTGTGGAGAAAGTGAAGTTGCTCACCTGTAGCAGGAGTTCTCCAAGGACATTAGGACAAGTATTCTCACATACCCTTCCACCTCCCTTAGGAGTTGCATTCTTTATGCTTTTTTATCCAACTGCTGGTGCCCTGTGACTTGAGCGAGCAAGAAGGCACTCACGCAAACACATTGGGGGCCTGCCAAAGGCTTATAAGAACATAATCGTTGCCATACTGGGACAGACCGAAGGTCCATCAAGCCTAGTATCCTGTTTCAACAGTGGCCAATCCAAGAGTACCTGGCAAGATCCCAGAAAGTAAAACAGATTTTATGCTACTTATCCTAGAAATAAGCAGTGGATTTTCCCAACTCCATTTTAATAATGGCTTATGGACTTTTCTTTTAGGAAGTTATCCAATATTGTTATTAACCATCAGAATTATATTCTTTCCCCCTTTGTAAGGATTTTGGGGGTGTATTTGGCTTTAGCAGGTACCATGGAGCTTCATGTCAATAACGTAGTACAGAAAATTTTCCTCCTTAAGCGCAAATTGCATTATATTCGTAAATATTTTGAAGTTCATTAATTCACATTGTTGGTTCAAACACTGTTACTTAGTTCTTTGGACTATTGTAATATAGTCTGTTTAAGATGTTCTCAAACATTATTTTGAACATTATAGACTATTCAAAATGCCGCACTGTGGCTGATTTATTCTTTAAAACGATCTGATCATTTAACAATGTATTATTTCAAAGTTCATTGGATGCCGGTTGCAGCTCGTGTTGTTTTTAAATTAACCTGTTTGTACAAAATATCTCATGGTTTAGCTCCTTCATATCTAACAAATTGTTTTGTTTTGTCCATTTTAATGTGTAAGGCCCGATCATCTAATCTGTTTTTTTTTTTCGTCTTTAAAGTGAAAAGAAAGAAAGAAATTTATAAATTCTTTAATATCTTACTGGGCTGCCAAACTGGGTAAAGATATTTCTTCTTTAATAGTATAAGCATCAAGCTATAGACATTTCAAATGTTTGCTTAACTCATTTGTTTTTGAATTTTAATAGGAAATGATTGTTAGCTTTTGTATCCATGTAACTTTGTATTCTCCGAGGACAAGCAGGCTGCTTGTTCTCACTGATGGGTGACGTCCACGGCAGCCCCCTCCAACCGGAAACTTCACTAGCAAAGGCCTTTGCTAGTCCTCGCGCGCCGATGCGCACCGCGCATGCGCGGCCGTCTTCCCGCCCGAACCGGCTTGTGTTCATCAGTCTTCTTTTGTCCGCGCTCGGGACGGTCGTGTTTTGCCGCCGTTTTGTGCCCCTCAAGTTGACCCTCGCGCGTCTTCGCGATTTTCGCTAAAAAAAAAAAAAAAGAGAGACCGATCCGGTCTTTACCCTTTTCCTGTGTTTCCAGCTTTTTCCCCGAGTAAGTTTCCTTTCGCTTTCGGGACCGGCCTACTTGGCCTCGATTCGGGTTTTTCTCCCATCTTTTTGGTGCCTTTCGTCATCATCGCGAATTTTGATTTCGCCGGCGTGATTTTTCCGCCCATGTCATCGAAGTCTTCCAGCGGCTTCAAGAAGTGCACCCAGTGCACCCGGGTAATCTCACTCACTGATAGGCACGCTTCGTGTCTTCAGTGTCTGGGGGCTGGGCACCGCCCGCAGGCCTGCAGTCTTTGTGCTCTTTTGAAAAGAGGACTCAGGTAGCGAGATTGGCCCAGTGGAATGCGTTGTTCTCGGGCTGTTCGACGACAACAGCACGGGCATCGAGTGCCTCGACGTCAACAGCATCGAAGACTTCGACCTCGGCATCGACTGCATCGAGGCCTCTTCCTCCGGCATCGTCGGTACCGAGACATCGAAAGGCTGCGTCGACGTCGGTGGTACCGGGACCTCCGCTGTTGCTGATGTCGTCGGACGGTGTTGCTTCGTCTGGAGTGCAGGTGAGGGCTGTCCATTCCCCTGCTGGTGGCGGTGAGCCTTCGGGTGGGTCTCCCCCTGCCCTGAGGGCTCCTGCGGTACAGCCCCCCGAGATCGACCTTCTTCGGCCTCGGTCCCGAGGAAGCGACGGTTGGATTCTACGTCCTCCTCTTCGGTACCGGGAAGCTCCGGTGACATGCTTCGCTTGAAGAAGTCAAAGAAGCATCGTCACCGGTCTCCTTCCCATCTCGGTACCGAGAGCTCTGGGTCGCCGAGGCAGTCGGCACCCAGTAAGCATCGGCACCGGGAGGACCGCTCACCCTCTGTTCAGGAGGTGTCGATGCGCTCCCCCTTGGACAACCCGGAACCGCCTCCACGCCCGGAACAGACTCTGACATCGACGCCTGCATCGGCTTCTCAGTCTTTCTCCACAGCCGCTCTGCACGAGAGTCTCCGGGCCGTTCTCCCAGAGATTCTGGGAGAGCTGTTGCGCCCTTCCCCTCCGGTACCGGGGGTGCTTGCGCCACTGGTACCGTTGAGTGAGGCGATGGCTGGCCCCTTGCCCGAGGTGAGGTCTCGGCTACGGCCGCCTCCCATGCAGACTCCCCGACGACGTCGGCGGAGGGAGCTTCGCCGATGCTGGCGAGGGAGTCCACCTCTCGACGCTCCTACCGTGGCCGTGTTTCCACGGAGTCGAGTCGGGCACGGCTTCAGACGCAGGTTCGTGAACTTGTGTCTGATACCGATGGTGAGGCCTCGTGGGAGGAGGAGGAGGACATCAGATATTTCTCTGACGAGGAGTCTGATGGCCTGCCTTCTGACCCCACTCCCTCCCCTGAAAGACAGCTTTCTCCTCCCGAGAGTCTGTCTTTCGCGGCCTTTGTCCGGGAGGTGTTTACGGCCATCCCCTTCCCGTTGGTTGTGGAGGTGAAGCCCAGGGCTGAAATGTTTGAGCTCTTGGACTATCCTTCTCCACCTAAGGAAGCATCCACAGTACCCATGCATCATGTCCTAAAAAAGACATTGCTGGCAAACTGGACCAAGCCACTAACTAATCCCCACATTCCCAAGAAGATCGAATCCCAGTATCGGATCCATGGGGACCCAGAGCTGATGCGCACTCAGTTGCCTCACGACTCTGGTGTGGTGGATCTGGCCCTAAAGAAGGCTAAGAGTTCTAGAGAACATGCTTCGGCGCCCCCGGGCAAAGACTCCAGAACCTTAGACTCCTTTGGGAGGAAGGCCTATCATTCCTCTATGCTCGTGGCCAAGATTCAGTCCTACCAGCTCTACATGAGCATCCATATGCGGAACAATGTGCGACAGTTGGCGGGCTTGGTGGACAAGCTCCCTCCTGAGCAAGCCAAGCCATTTCAGGAGGTGGTCAGGCAGCTGAAGGCGTGCAGAAAATTCCTGACCAGAGGGGTATATGATACCTTTGATGTTGCGTCCAGGGCCGCTGCTCAAGGTGTGGTGATGTGCAGACTCTCATGGCTGCGTGCCTCCGACCTGGAGAATAGGATCCAGCAGCGGATTGCGGACTCCCCTTACCGAGCGGACAACATTTTTGGAGAAAAAGTCGAACAGGTGGTAGAACAGCTCCACCAGCGGGATAACGCTTTCGACAAATTCTCCCGCCGGCAGCCTTCAGCATCTACCTCCTCAGGTAGACGTTTTTATGGTGGAAGGAGGGCTGTTCCCTACTCTTCTGGTAAGCGTAGGTACAATCCTCCATCTCGTCAGCCTGCGGCCCAGGCTAAGCCCCAGCTCGCTCTCGTCAGCAGCGTGCGCCTCAGCAAGGCCCTGCGGCTCCCCAGCAAAAGCAGGGGACGAGCTTTTGACTGGCTCCAGCAGAGCATAGCCAACATCAACGTATCCGTGCCGGGCGATCTGCCGGTCGGGGGGAGGTTGAAAGTTTTTCACCAAAGGTGGCCTCTTATAACCTCTGACCGTTGGGTTCTGCAAATAGTCCGGCAAGGATACACCCACAATTTGGCCTCGAAGCCTCCAAATTGCCCATCGGGAGCTCAGTCTTACAGCGTCCAGCACAAGCAGGTACTTGCAGAGGAACTCTCCGCCCTTCTCAGCGCCAATGCGGTCCAGCCCGGGCAAGAAGGGCTGGGATTCTATTCCAGGTACTTCCTTGTGGAAAAGAATACAGGGGGGATGCGTCCCATCCTAGACCTAAGGGCCCTAAACAAATATCTGGTCAAGGAAAAGTTCAGGATGCTTTCCCTGGGCACCCTTCTTCCCATGATTCAGGAAAACGATTGGCTATGCTCTCTGGACTTGAAGGACGCCTACACACACATCCCGATATTGCCAGCTCACAGGCAGTATCTGCGATTTCAGCTGGGCACACGTCACTTTCAGTACTGTGTGCTACCCTTTGGGCTCACCTCTGCGCCCAGGGTGTTCACGAAGTGCCTAGCTGTAGTAGCAGCAGCGCTTCGCAGACTGGGAGTGCACGTGTTCCCTTATCTCGACGATTGGCTGGTGAAGAACACATCCAAGGCAGGAGTTCTACAGTCCATGCAGATGACTATTCGACTCCAGGAGCTACTGGGGTTTGTGATAAATTATCCAAAGTCCCATCTTCTCCCAGTACAGAGACTCGAATTCATAGGAGCTCTGCTGGATTCTCGGATGGCTCGTGCCTATCTTCCGGAGACAAGGGCCAACAATCTGTTGTCCCTCGTCTCCTGGGTACAAGCGTCCCAGCAGATCACAGCTCGGCAGATGTTGAGATTGCTTGGCCACATGGCCTCCACAGTTCATGTGACTCCCATGGCTCGTCTTCACATGCGATCTGCTCAATGGACCCTAGCCTCCCAGTGGTTTCAGGCTGCTGGGGATCTAGAGAACGTGATCCATCTGACCACGAGTTTTCTCAAATCCCTGTATTGGTGGACGATTTGGTCCAATTTGACTCTGGGACGCCCTTTCCAAATTCCTCAGCCACAAAAAGTGCTGACTACGGATGCGTCTCTCCTGGGGTGGGGAGCTCATGTCGATGGGCTTCACACCCAGGGAAGCTGGTCCCTCCAGGAACGCGATCTACAGATCAATCTCCTGGAGTTACGAGCGGTCTGGAACGCTCTGAAGGCTTTCAGAGATCGGCTGTCCCACCAAATTATCCAAATTCAGACAGACAACCAGGTTGCCATGTATTACATCAACAAGCAGGGGGGCACCGGATCTCGCCCCCTGTGTCAGGAAGCCGTCAGCATGTGGCTGTGGGTTCGCCGTTACGGCATGTTGCTCCAAGTCACATATCTGGCAGGCATAAACAACAGTCTGGCCGACAGGTTGAGCAGGATTATGCAACCTCACGAGTGGTCGCTCAACTCCAGAGTAGTGCGCCAGATCTTCCAGGTGTGGGGCACCCCCTTGGTAGATCTCTTTGCATCTCGAGCCAACCACAAGGTCCCTCAGTTCTGTTCCAGACTTCAGGCCCACGGCAGACTGGCATCGGATGCCTTCCTCCTGGATTGGGGGAACGGCCTGCTGTATGCTTATCCTCCCATACCTCTGGTGGGGAAGACTTTGTTGAAACTCAAGCAAGACCGAGGCACCATGATTCTGATTGCTCCTTTTTGGCCGCGTCAGATCTGGTTCCCTCTCCTTCTGGAGTTGTCCTCCAAAGAACCGTGGAGATTGGAGTGTTTTCCGACCCTCATCACACAGAACGAAGGGGCGCTTCTGCATCCCAACCTCCAGTCTCTGGCTCTCACGGCCTGGATGTTGAGAGCGTAGACTTTGCCTCTTTGGGTCTGTCGGAGGGTGTCTCCCGGGTCTTGCTTGCTTCCAGAAAAGATTCCACTAACAGGAGTTTCTTCTTTTTATGGAGGAGGTTTGCCATCTGATGTGACAGCAAGGCCTTAGATCCTCGCTCCTGTCCTACACAGACCCTGCTTGAATACCTTCCGCACTTGTCTGAGTCTGGTCTCAAGACCAACTCTGTAAGGGTTCACCTTAGCGCAATCAGTGCATACCATTACCGTGTGGAAGGTAAGCCGATCTCAGGACAGCCTTTAGTTGTTCGCTTCATGAGAGGTTTGCTTCTATCAAAGCCCCCCATCAAACCTCCTACAGTGTCATGGGATCTCAATGTCGTTCTCACCCAGCTGATGAAACCTCCTTTTGAGCCACTGAACTCCTACCATCTGAAGTACTTGACCTGGAAGGTCATTTTCTTGGTGGCAGTTACTTCAGCTCGTAGAGTCAGTGAGCTTCAGGCCCTGGTAGCCCAGGCCCCTTACACCAGATTTCATCATAATAGAGTAGTCCTCCGCACTCACCCTAAGTTCTTGCCGAAGGTAGTGTCGGAGTTCCATCTGAACCAGTCAGTTGTCTTGCCAACATTCTTTCCCCGTCCTCATTCCTGCCCTGCTGAACGTCAGCTGCACACATTGGACTGCAAAAGAGCATTGGCCTTCTATCTGGAGCGGACAGAGCCCAATAGACAGTCCGCCCAATCGTTTGTTTCTTTTGATCCCAACAGGAGGGGAGTGGCTGTGGGGAAACGCACCATATCCAATTGGCTAGCAGATTGCATTTCCTTCACTTACGCCCAGGCTGGGCTGGCTCTTGAGGGTCATGTCACGGCTCACAGTGTTAGAGCCATGGCAGTGTCAGTGGCCCACTTGAAGTCAGCCACTATTGAAGAGATCTGCAAAGCTGCGATGTGGTCATCTGTCCACACATTCACATCTCATTACTGCCTGCAGCAGGATACCCGACGCGACAGTCGGTTCGGGCAGCCAGTGCTTCAGAATCTGTTCGGGGTTTAGAATCCAACTCCACCCCCCTAGGCCCATGTTTATTCTGTTCCAGGCTACACTTTCAGTTAGTTGGATAAGTTGTTAGGTCAATCTCAGTTATGTCCTCGCCGTTGCGAGGCCCAATTGACCATGTTTGTTGTTTTGAGTGAGCCTGGGGGCTAGGGATACCCCATCAGTGAGAACAAGCAGCCTGCTTGTCCTCGGAGAAAGCGAATGCTACATACCTGTAGAGGGTATTCTCCGAGGACAGCAGGCTGATTGGTCTCACAAACCCGCCCACCTCCCCTTTGGAGTTGTGTCTTCCCTTGTCTTTGTCTTGCTACATATGGGACTGACGAACACGAGCCGGTTTGGGCGGGAAGACGGCCGCGCATGCGCGGTGCGCATCGGCGCGCGAGGACTAGCAAAGGCCTTTGATAGTGAAGTTTCCGGTTGGAGGGGGCTGCCGTGGACGTCACCCATCAGTGAGAACAATCAGCCTGCTGTCCTCGGAGAATACCCTCTACAGGTATGTAGCATTCGCTTTTCTGGATTGTTCAGATTTATTTTTTGTAACCCACATCAAACCATGAGACATTGTGGGCTATAAAAATAAACTGTTATGTTACACCCTGTTAAGCTAACTGCTTTTACCACATTCTGTGGCAATGAATTCCAGAGTTTAATTACACGTTCAGTGAAGAAATATTTTCTTTGGTTTGTTTTAAATGTACTGTTTAGTAGCCCCCTAGACCTAGTATTTTTGGAAAGAGTAAACAGGTGATTCATATTTACCCGTTCCAGTCCACTCATCAGTCTCTTTCTGCAATGGCCATGTCTTCCCAGAGTGCCCCTTTTATGCCTTGGTCATCTAGCAGTCCAATTGGCTTTTTTACCGGCTTCTTTCTTCTAATATACCTAAAAAGGTTTTTATTATGTATTTTTGCCTTTGACGCAATCATCTTTCCAAAGTCTCTCTGCCTTCCTTATCAGTGCTTTGCATTTGACTTGCCATTCCTTATGCTGTTTCTTATTATTTTCAGTCAGATCCTTCTTCCATTTTCTAAATGATTTTCTTTTAGCTCTAATAGCTTCCTTCACCTCACTTTTTAACCATGCCAGTTTTCATTTGGCCTTCTTTCCCCCTTTTTTAATATATGGAATATATCTGGTCTGGGCGTCCAGGAAGTTACAGAATGCTAGGCAGCGTCTGCAATGGGGCTACTTCAAGGATGTCACCTATGTGTGAGAATACTTGTCCTACTGTCTTTGGAGAACACCTGTATAGATGAGTAGCTTCGCTATATTGGTAAGATAATGGCCTTCACTAAAATATTCATGTGTGATGGAGCAAGGTTCTGTTCCATATGTTTGACTTCATTCATTATACCATCTGCATTCAGATTACTGGAATTTCTCAAACTGAGTATATGCTGTAATCATATTTAATTAACATGATATGTTGTTGAAAGGAGCTACTCATGCTATGAACTTCTTAGCAGTGTGGCAGGTTTTCTGGACAATTTTAATTTGCAAAGTGTTACAAAAACGTCTATAAGAATATTTCCAGGTACATTTATCTCATTTACGTGATATCGGCCTACAGACTGCTGCTTTTTAACATATTTATAAATTATTTAGCGATGGGGGTAACTAGTGAGATAATTAAATTTGCTGATGACACAAAGTTATTTTAAATTGTTAAATCACAAGAGGATTGTGAAGAATTACAAGAGGGTCTTACAAGACTGGGAGACTGGGCGTCCAAATGGCAGATGACGTTTAATGTGAACAAGTGCAAAGTGATTCATGTCAGAAAGTGGAACCCGAACTATAGCTATGTAATGCATGGTTCCACATTAGGAATCACCGACCATGAAAGGATCTAGGTGTCATCATTGACGGTACTTTGAAACCCTCTGCTTAATGTGCGGCAGCGGCTAAGAAAGCATATAGAATGTTAGGTATTATTAGGAAAGGAATGGAAAACAAAAGTGAGGACATTATAATGCCTTTCTATTGCTCCATGGTGCAACCGCACCTCCAATATTGCGTGCAAGTCTGGTCACCGCATCTCAAAAAAGATATAGTGGAATTAGAAAAGGTACAGAGAATGGCGACAAAAATGATAAAAGGAGATTGGATGACTTCTCTGTGAGGAAAGGCTGAAATAGCTAGGGCTCTTCAGCTTGGAGAAGAGACTTCTGAGGGTAGATATGATAGAGGTCTATAAAATAATGAGTGGAATGGAACGGGTACACTTGAATCACTTGTTTACTCTTTCCAAAATACCAGGACTAGTGGGCACACAAATTAGTACATTTAAAACGAATCAGAGAAAATATTTCTTCACTCAAAGTGTAATTAAACTCTGGAATTCGTTGCTAGAGAATGTGTTAAAAGCAGTTAACTTAACTGGGTTTAAAAAAAGATTTGGATAACTTCCTAAAAGAAAAGTCCATAAGCCATTATTAAAATAGACTTAGGAAAATCCACTGCTTATTTCTAGGATAAGTAGCATAAAATATATTGTGCTTTTTTGGGATCTTGGGATCTTGCCAGGTACGTGAAAACAGGATACAGGGCTTGATGGATCTTTGGTCTGTCCTAGTATGGCAACACTTTTGTGTACTTATATATAAGGTGTTTCAGGCCTCTATGCTCATGTCCCGTATTCAATCATACCAACTTTTCATGATCATCTACTTGGCAGGACTTGGTGTGCAAGATACTAAACTTAACTCTCTCCCTCCGGAGCAAGCCGAGTCACTGCGCAAGTTGGCCAAGCAGCAGAAGGTGTGTTGTGATATGATGTGATGTACTATATTCCTGTATGCTGCTAACTTCCTCTGAACAGAGGTTCAAAGCAGTTTAACAAACTAAGGACAAAAACAAAAATGAAACAAAAGAAGTATAAACGGAAATTAAGACAAAAATCACTTAAACAAATACATCTTTAACCGTTTCCTAAAGAAAAAGGTAACTGGAAGGTCCACATAAATCCTGAGGGACAGAAAGCCAGAATTGTGATGCCCGAAAGCAAAAGGACATTTGCAATATCTGTTTAAATGGAATACCAATAAAAGAAGGAATTAACAGGCGAAACAGGTCCCAAACGTTTGACATTTTGCATTGAAGGGGAAAAGAATTTAATTTTTAAAAGGTATTCAGGAGCAGAGCCATCAAACATTTTAAAAATTAAACAAGCTAATTTAAACAAAACTGTGGAATGGATAGGAAAGCCAATGTAAAGCAGTTCTTGGCCAGGGACACATTCAACACTTTTGATGTGGCATCCAGTATCTCTGCCCAAAGTATAGCAATGCACAGACTCTCATGGCTGAGTGTTTCTGAAACAGAACCAGCGGCTTAGCAGAGGATGGCGGATTCTCTGTGTCAGGGGGATAACTGTTTTGGAGAAGAAGTTGAGGAGGTCACTGACCAAATCAAGAAACTTACTAATACAATCTCTTCCGCCGGTTGCCTTCTGAATCTGCCTCCTCATCTAGGAGGTCTTTTGGCAAGTCAAGGAGGGGTGGCTATTACTCTCAGAGGCGTAAGTACGCCACCGTCTCAGGTTCAGCCCCAGTGTGTTCATTCTTATCCACAACATGGACCTAAGGCCCCTGCTGCTCCCCGGTCAACACAAGGGACGAGCTTTGGACTGGCTCCAGCAGAGCATAGCCGATGTCAGTGACTGTGCTGGATGACATGCCAGTTGGCAGGAGGCTGAAGTTTTTTTTCACGAAAAGTGCTCCCTTGTGACCTCCGACCGTTGGGTTCTTCAAATAGTCAGTCTCGGATATGTCCTCAATTGGCATAAGAAATATCCATATTGTCCACTGAGTGCTCATTACCACAGCTCTCAGCATGAGCAGATACTTGCAGAGGAACTCTCTGCCTTTCTGAAGGCCCATGCTGTCAAGCCCGTTGCACTAGGGGAGCCAAGGAAGGAATTTTATTCCAGGTACTTCCTCATGCAATATAAAACAGGGCCCTGAACACATTCCTGGTCACTGAAAAGTTCAGGATGGTTTCCCTGGGCACCCTTCCTCCAGTACTGTGTGTTGCCCTTTGGTCTCACATCAGCTGCCAGGGTATTTACCAAATGTCTAGCTGTAGTTTTAGTGTCAGTATGCAGACTGGGACTCCAGGTGTTCCTTTATCTTGATGATTGACTGATGAAGAGTACATTGAGGGCGGTGCTCAGGAGTCCATGCAGAGGACTGTTCGGGTGCACGAGCTACTAGGGTTCATTTTAATCTACTCCATCTACATCCGGCCTGACAATTGGAATTCATTGGAGCCTTGCTGGATACACAGAAGGTTTGAGCTTTTCTCCCAGAACTGAGAGAGCAGACACTCTAGTCGCATTAGCTTCTTGGGTTTGACCATCTCCGCAGGTCACAGCTCGGCATATGTTGAGGTTATTGGAACACATGGAGTCCTCGGGATATGTGACACCCATGACACATTTTCATATGAGAACTGCCCACTTGACCCTGGCTTCTCAGTAGTGTCAAGCCACTGGAGGTCTGGAGAATGTTATCTGAGTGTCCCTGGAGCTCGCTCTCTGTTTTGGTGGACAGTTTGATCCAGTTTGACTCTGGGATTTCTATTCCAAATTCTTCAGCTGCAAGAAGTGGTGACAATGGATACATCTCTCCTGGATTGGGGAACTCATATAGATGGGCCCCACACTCAAAGGGCTTCTTAGTCCACCAAAGAAGCAGATCTCTAGATCAATCTCTTGGAACTTCGGGCAATCTGGAATGCCCTAAAGGCTTTTGGAGATCGGCTGTCTCACCAAATTGTTCTCATTCAAATGGACAATCAGGTTGTGACTTATTACACTCAATAAGCAGGGAGGCACTGGTTCATGCCCTCTCTGTCAGGAGGCAATCTGGATGTGTCATGGTCCTACTGTGACTCCTGGATCGTGGTCCCGGCTGAAATTATTGTTCCATGTTCCTAGCAGCTCGACGCTCTCTCAGCTCCGGGGACTGGTTCACTTCACTGCCGGGGGCACAGGATTCTCAGCAGGAGCTGCAGAAGCAGGCACAGCAGGATGATGTCACATTCCAGGAAGTATTTAGCCACCACATGGATCTTGTATCATTGACTCTATGTCTCTAAGCTCCTTGCTTTATCTGGGTCATGAAGATGCTTGTGGCTCCTTTAGACATTCCTGAGTTTATTCCTGGCTTTGCCTTGTGCTACTGTGTGAGTAGATTCCAATTACGCTTGCCAGCTATCATTTGAGTGGGTTCTCGAGACGCTTACTATGACTGAGCGAGTGGGTTTTAGTGACCTTTGCTCTCTATTGTGTGACTGGGTTCCAGAGACGCTTTCCAGCTACTGAGTGAGTGGGTTCCAGTGATTCTTTCCAGCTATCGTGTGAGTGTGTTCCCGAGATGCTTTTCTGCTACTGAGTGAGTGTTTTCCAGTAACCCTTACCCTCTATCGTATGTGAGTTCTAGATACGCCTTCCTGCTACTGAGTGAATGGATTTCAGAGACGCTTTCCTGCTACTGAGTGAGTGTTTTCCAGTAACCCTTGCCCTCTATCGTGTGAGTGGGTTCTAGATACGCCTTCCTGCTACTGAGTGAGTGGATTTCAGAGACGCTTTCCTGCTACTGAGTGAGTGGGTTCCAGTGACGTTTTCCAGCTTTCATGTGAGTGTGTTCCCAAGACGCCTTTCTGCTACTGTGTAAGTGGGTTCCAGAGACACTTTCCCACTATCAAGTGAGTGGGTTCCAGAGACACTTTCCCACTATTAAGTGAGTGAGTTTCAGAGACGCTTTCCTGCTTCTGAGTGAGTGGGTTCCAGTGACGCTTTCCAGTTATCTTTTGAGTGGGTTCCAGAGACATTTTCCTGCTACTATGTGAGCAGGTTCATGAGATGCTTTCTAGTTATTATGTGTGTGGGTCCCTGAGACACCTTCCAGTTATTGTCTGAGTGGGTTCCTGTTACGCTTTATAGCTTCTGTTTAAGCAGGTTCCTAAGGCTCTGCCTATGTTGGAGGGTGTCTTTCCTTTAGCCACCCTACTTGCTTTTGCTTCGGAAGTTTCCCTGTGCATGTTATCTACGGTTGAAGACCCCTTCTGTTCAGTTTGCACCCTGGTTCATACGTCCATAGCCAATACTTCACCAATCTGGCTGCTCATGGTTTACAGAGCACCTCGTAACAACACATTATCTATGCAAGAACTCCTACACCTGATTACTCAAGTGACCCTGAATTACCCTAGGCTGGTGATCATGGGAGACTTCAATCTACACATCAAAATCCCAGATACCACCATAGTTGCCTTCTTGGACATGATGACATCACTAGGATTTACACAGGTGATCAATTCTCCAACCCACGAAAAGGGTCACATACTAGACTTGGTATTCTACAAAGGGGTGGATATCCTAGAATTCTGGGATAACAGTATTGGAATAACACCCTTATCATGGTCAGACCATTTTCTAATTAAATTCTCCAAAGTGGCCACCTAAAACAAATGGCATCTCCCAGAGTTTGGAAGGAGATCAGAGACAAAAAAAAGCTGACTGCTGAGAATTTCCTAGAGGTCTTGGACTATCTACATGTGGATGAAAAGACAACAACAGTGTCAGAACAAGTTGACATGTGGAATACACACTTAACCAAGACCTTAGAGAAACACACCACTAAAAAAGGTCTTATGCCCCACTCAAAAACGCTCACCTTGGTTTTCTCCAGAAGTCCGGATCCTTAAACGTGAAGGACGAAAACTGGAAAGGAGATGGCACAAATCTCGACTGGATGAAGACAGACTAAACTGTAGGGAAGCACATGGCAAAGTACCGCCAAGCATTAACAGCAACCAAAAACAGTATTTCTCGCAATGCATTGCACAGGCTGTCAATTCAACCAAACAGTTGTTCAGTATAGTAAACAGCCTACCTCAGCCCCCACAACAGAACCAGCCTGCCCAGTCTAAACTGAATTGCAATGATTGTGCTGCATACTTTGCCAACAAAATTAAAAGTCTCCGCCAGGATTCACTGGCAATCTCACCCAGTCCCCAACTAGGCAACCAGGGGTGCACAAACTCGCCCCCTCCTGACAGAGACAGATGGGACACTTTTAACCCAATGACAGAGGAGAGCCTTGACAAAATCCTAAGAGACCTTCGACCTACTACCTGCTCCCTTGATTCCTGCCCATCAAAGATAGTGCAGCAGGCAAGTATGGGCCTCATAGAAGGCGTCACAAGAATTGTGAACACCTCTCTTTCTAACGGGCAGCTGCCAACAGCATTAAAAAGGGCAGTGGTCCACCCTCTGCTGAAGAAAAACAACCTTGATTAGGACAAACCTGAAAATTACAGGCCAGTGTCCAACATCCCATTTCTAGGGAAACTCATAGAACAAATAGTCTGTATTCAACTTAATGACTGGTTAGAAACGAGAAACTGGCTAGATCCATGTCAATCTGGATTCAGACCTGGTTATGGTACAGAAACGGTCCTTATATCCCTACTAGATGATCTTCACAGAAACCGAGACAAGGGATTCGCCTCGATGTTAGTATTACTTGATTTCTCTGCAGCTTGTGACACCGTGGATCATGATATCATGCTAGCACGACTGACAGAAACTGGTATCAAAGGAACAGTACTTGCTTAGTTCAGATCCTACCTATCAGACAGGCAACAGTCCATAATGTTTGGCAGCAACTCATCACCACCATGAACACTAACCTGCAGGCTACCACAAGGATCGATACTGACTCCTATTCTGTTCAATATCTACCTCAAACCACTAGCTGAGCTGATTCGGTCAATGGACACTCAGTTCTACATCTATGCAGATGATGTGCAGCTGCTCATACCCATTGAACCTGAGTTACCTACAGCCTTGAATATATTACCTGTCTAACATCAATTCAAGAATGGGCTAAACACAACAAACTTTGCCTGAACCCAAGTAAAATTGAGCTTCTTTGGGTCATAGTAACATAGTAGATGACGGCAGAAAAAGACCTGCACAGTCCATCCAGTCTGCCCAAGAAATGTGCCACTTTTTTGTGTATACCTTACCTTGATTTGTACTTGTCTTTTTCAGGGCACAGACCGTACAAGTCTGCCCAGCACTATCCCCGCCTCCCACCATTGGCTCTGGCACAGACAGTATAAGTCTGCCCGGCACTATCCCCGCCTCCCAACCACCAGCCCCGCCTCCCACTACTGGCTCTGTTATCTAATCTCGGCTAAGCTCCTGAGGATCCATTTCTTCTGAACAGGATTCCTTTATGTTTATCCCATGCATGTTTGAATTCCGTTACTGTTTTCATCTCCACCACCTCCTGCGGGAGGGCATTCCAAGCATCCACCACTCTCTCCGTGAAAAAATACTTCCTGACATTTTTTTGAGTCTGCCCCCCTTCAATCTCATTTCATGTCCTCTCGTTCTACCGCCTTCGTATCTCCGGAAAAGGTTCGTTTGCGGATTAATACCTTTCAAATATTTGAACGTCTGTATCATATCACCCCTGTTTCTCCTTTCCTCCAGGGTATACATGTTCAGGTCAGCAAGTCTCTCCTCATACGTCTTGTAACGCAAATCCCATACCATTCTCGTAGCTTTTCTTTGCACCGCTTCGATTCTTTTTACATCCTTACACAAGTGGATACATACCTGACATCAAAATCCCTTTTGGGAAATATGAACTCCCCCTCAAATCACAAGTCAGAAACCTTGGAATACAATTAGATTCGCACTTACTCTGATTCCCCAAATCAAAGCAACTTTCAAGAGCTGTTTCTACTGTTTGTGACAGCTACGCTGCCTCTCTCCTTACATCGAAGGTAAATCTTATTCCAGTTGTACATGCCATGATAACATCAAGATTGTATTACTGCAATGCACTATACAATGGTCTGACTACAAAGGGCCTGCACCAGGTCCAGTTGATTCAGAATGCAGCAGCAAGACTCATAGAAGGTTGCAAGCGACATGACCATATCACACCATTTTTGCAAAAACTTCATTGGCTACCAGTACAATACAGGGCTAAATTTAAAACTCTATGTCTGATCTTCAAAGCCCTGAGTACCTGAAAAATAGGATGATCCTCCACACACCACCAAGGACACTAAGGTCCTCCCAAGGACTTCCACTAACCACACCCTCTCCAAAAGACATTACACAATGTGATACCCGCAAGCAAGCCTTCTCAGGAGTAGCCCCCACACTCTGAAATGCACTGCCTGAAAGGCTGCGCTTAACACAAGACTATCTGTACTTCAGGAAGCAGGTGAAAGCTTGGCTCTTCAACTAGGCCTTTACTGGAAGAAGTAACTAACTCGTTAGTCTCACTCACACACACAAGGAGTACTCAGGCTGCATATACTGTAGCAGGACATGTTTATCCACTCTAGCTGAGATAACATTTAACCATTTCTCTGACCTCATGTGCAACTTCCTTTAAATCAATCACCTTACTTTCTAACTCTTCCTACTTTCTTACCCTTCTATATGTTACATCTTTGCTTTACCCTTCGCTATCACCTATAATGTTCTATTACGTATTGTGTTGAGTTTGTAAATAGTATACCATGCCATACTTCGTATTGTTTTTGAATATTTTTACTGCTGTAATTGTCTATTGCTCATGCTTGATCTATTCTTACTGTACACCGCCTTGAGTGAATTCCTTCAAAAAGGCGGAAAATAAATCCTAATAAATAAATTTGAACCTGTTACTTACCAGCTAAAATTACCCAGACATTTATGGATCCATAAAGCTTTCCCCCCTTAAACCAGTAAGATTGAGAAGAGCCACTACTTCACACCCGACTCCTCTCCCTGTGGAGATTAACCCTACTGAGGATTATGATAGGATTATGATTATAGATATCCTCCATTCCCATCCATTTGAAGGCAAGCTGCAGTACCTAGTGACCTGAAAAGGTTTTGGTCCAGAGGAGAATTCTTGGGAGCCCACAGTACAAGTTCTTGCTCTAGTCCTCTGTTATCAATTCCATTGCCTGTTTCTTCACAAACCTAAGCCGCAGATTCAAAGCAGGAGGGGGGGACCTAGAGAGGGTTTGCTGTCATGGTCCTACTGTGACTCCTAGATCATGGTCCCGGCTGAACTTGATGCTCCTTGTCCCTAGCAGCACAACACTTTCTCCACTGTGGGTACTGGTTCACATCACAGCCTGAGACGCAGTATTCTCAGCAGGAGCCAGGTAGGCAAGCACAGCACGATGACGTCGTGTTCCAGGAAGTACTTAGCTACTACCCGGATCTTGCATTGTTGCCTCTACATCTGTAAGCTCCTGGCTGTATCTGGCTCTTGAAGACTCTCATGGAACTTTTAGACATTCCTGAGTTCATTCCTGACTATCCCTTGTGCTACTGTATGAGCGGGTTCTAGTGATGCTTGCCAGCTATTGTGTGAGTAGGTTCCTGAGATGCTTTCCTGCTACAGAGTGAGTGGATTCCAGTTACGCTTGTCAGCTGTCATGGGTTCCTGAGACTTTCTTGCTATTGTATGAGTGGTTTCCAGAGACGCTTTCCTGCTTTTGAGTGAGTGGGTTCCAGAAATGCTTTGCTGCTACTGAGTGGGTTCCAGAGACGCTTTCCTGCTACTGAGTCGGTCCCAGTGACGCTTTCCAGTTATCATGTGAGTGGGTTGCCGAGACACTTCGCTGCTACAGAGTGAGTGGGTTCCATTGATGCTTGTCTGCTATCATATTAGTGGATTCCTGTGACACTTGCCTGCTACTGTGTGAGTTGGTTCCAGAGACGCCTTCCTGTGTGAGTGGTTCCAGAGACGCCTTCCTGTGTGAGTGGGTTCCAGAGACGCCTTCCTGCTACTGTGTGAGTGGGTTCCAGTGACGCCTGCTGCTGTGTGAGTGGGTTCCAGAGAGACTTTCCTTCTACTGTGTAAGTGGGTTCCAGAGACACCTTCTAGTTATTGTCTGAGTGGGTTCCTGTTACACTTTCTAGCTTCTGTATGAGCGGGTTCCTGCCTATATTGGAGGGCGTCTTTCCTTTATCCATCCTACTTGCTCATGCATCTGAGGTACCCTGTGCCTTTGGCACTGCCTTACTCTTACTGTAGTACTCCTATTCCTGTTGAGTCTCTTCCTTGTTTCTGGGAGGTAGCTCTGCTTGCTGGTGCTACTCCACCTGGTGCTCGATCTGCCACAGTTGGTTCTCTGACTGTGGCCCAAGGACTCACAACTCGGATCATAGCAGCTCTGGAGCTTGGCATACTCCTTGGCTGGCAGATTAAGCATTTGAGCATTGCCCGGGAGACCTTCCAAGTGTGGGGCATCCCTTCAGTGGATCTCTTTGGCATTTTTGTCAATCACAGAGTCCCTCAGTTCAGTTCCAGGCTCCATGCCCACGACAGACTATGTTTGGATGCGTTCCTCCTTCATTGGGGGACGTCTTCTGTATACGTATCCTTCCATTCTTCACATGGGGAAGATTTTACTGAAACAAACAAGACCACGGGACAGTGATTCTGATTGCTCCTTATTGGCCACAACAGATCTGGTTCCCTCTTCTTCTGAAGTTATTCTTCGAGGAACCATGGAGATTGGAGTGTTTTCCAACTCTCATCACACAGAACAAGGGATCTGTTCTGCATCCCAACCTCCAGTCTCTGGTCCTCACAACCTGGGTGTTGTGAGCTTAGAATTTCCTTCCTTGGGTCTTCCAGAGGGTATTTTCCAGGTCTTGCTGGCTTCCAGAAAAGATTCCAGTAAGAGGTATTATTCTTTCAAATGGAAGAGGTTTGCCGTCTGATGTGAATAGCTTCTACACCTCTCTGAGTCTGGTCTCAAGACCAACTTAGTAAGGGTTCACCTCAGTGTGATTAGTGCTTACCACCAATGTGTAGAGGGTAAGCTCATCTCTGGGCAGCCTCTAGTTTTTTTCATGAGAGGTTTGTTTTTGTCAAAGCCCCATGTCAAGCCTGTGTCATGGGACCTCACCAACCTTACCCAGCTGATGAAAGCTCCCTTTGAGCCACTGGGTTCCTGCCATCTGAAGTACTTGACCTGGAAGGTCTTTCTCTTGGTGGCTGTTGCTTCAGCTCATAGAGTCAGTGAGCTTCATACCTTAGTAGTGGATGCACCTTATACTAACTTTCTTCATAACAGAGTAGACCTCTGCACACACCCTAAGTTCTTGCCAAAGGTGATGTCAGAGTTCCATTTGAACTAGACAATTGTCTTACCAACATTCTTTCCCCAACCTCATTCACATCCTGGCAAGAGCGCCTTGCACACCTTGGACTGCAAGCAAGCATTGGCCTACTACATGGAGCAGACTAAGCCCCACAGATAGTCCGTTTAACTTTTTGTCTCTTTCAATACCAACAGGATGGTGGTCACCATCAGGAAACACGCAATCTCTATTGGCTGGCAGATTGCATTTCTTTCACTTACGTCCACGCTGGGCTGACCCTGGAGGGTCATATCAAGGCTCACAATGGCATGGCTGTGTCAGTAGCCCATTTGCAGTCAGCCTCAATTGAAGAAATTTGCCAGGCTGCAACGTGGTCTTCTGTCCACATATTTGCTTCACACTACTGCCTTGAGCAGGATACCCAATGCGACAGTTGTTTCGGGCAGACAGTGTTACAGAATATGTTTGGGGTCTAGAATCCAATTCCACCTCTTAGGCCTGTTTTATTTTGTTCCAGGCTGCACTCATTCAGTTTGTATATAGTTTCAGGTTGATTTCTGTTATGTCCTCCCCATTTTGAGGCCTACTTGACCAAATTTTGTTATTTTCAGTGAGCCTGGTTGCTAGGGATTCCCCATTGGTGAGAATTATAGGCCTGCTTGTCCTCTGAGAAAGTGAAGATTCTTACCTGTTGCACGTATTCTCCGAGGACAGCAGGCCTTATATTCTCACAACCCTCCCACTTCCCCTTGGAGTTGTCTGCTAGTTTTCTTTTTTTTTATGCTATAGTATTGAGCTGCAGTAAGCATTCTCTCGTAGCAGGCAGGAATGCACTCATGCATGTGCTGTGGAGCATGGCTCACGCTCCACAAAGCTCTTAAAGCTTGTTAAAAGCTCCGGACCGGGCAATGTGGGATCACGTTACCCAACAGTGAGAATATAAGGCCTGCTGTCCTTGGAGAATTACTGCTGTGAATATCTTTGCTTTACTGGTTGGCCTTGCCTGTTGCAAGTCCCTATTTTCAGTGAGTCTGAGAGCTAGGGATTCCCAATTGTGGTGTTGTCCTACTTGTCCTCTGAGAAAGCATAGTTACTCACCTGTAGCAGATGTTCTTCAAGGACAGCAGGACACACATTATCAAAGACCCTCTTTCCTCTCCTAGGAGTCATATTCTCCATTCCATTCCAGCACTTATATCCCTCCAATATCCGTAGGAATCAATATGGGTCACAACATTAAGTAGGGATTATAATAAAAAGGAAAAATGAACTATGTTTCTTTGCCATAGTATTTATCAAAGAAATATGTCTTCAATAATTTCCTAAATAACACATAATTAGAGTCTTTTCAAATAAACAAGGTAACAAATTTCAGATTTTCTCGATTTATAACAGAATGAGTTTCATGAAATCGATTCAGCAAAACACCTTTAAATGTTGGGAAACCTAAACTCAAAGTTGAGCAAAAATCTGAAGACAGTCTAAATATAGGAATCAATAACAGCTGAATTATAGAAAATGGACAGAGACCATGTAAAGCTTTAAAAACAAAACATGCCACTTTAAATTCAAATGTGGCACCTACTGGCAGCCAGTGCAAACCTCTCAGAAAATATGTTGCTGAGTCAAATTTATTTGCTCTATTAATCAACTTATCTGCTGTGTTCGGCATCAACTGTAATCTATGCTGCAGCCTAATATGTATTGCTACATATAAGGCACTACAATAATCGATGTGGAACAAGACTATCATCTGAACTAGAACCTTAAAATTTTCTGTGAAGAAAAGGGATCTTATAGCTTTCACTTAGCGCATCTTGAAATAAATTTACTCAAACTATTTATTTGATTTTCCATAGTCAACTGAGAGTCCAATACAACACCTAAAACTCTACCAGAGGTGTCAAAATTGAAATGTTCCCCTGTTCTTAACATGATAGTTCCAGGGACATCCAACATAGGAATAAAATGGGCCCTGCTGCAGATAACTCGAGCAAAGCTTTAGTAAAAGACCCCCTGTGGGACTAACAGTTTAGTTTTGTAAGTATCAAACTTCAATAGGTTATGAATTGCCCAGCTTTGAGTCTTTTCAATACAGTCTATAATAGTTCTTATAATCTTTCTCCAAAGGTACCAGTATAAAAATATCATTTGCATAAGTTAACACATAATACAATGTGGACCTCAAAAAAGTACCTATTGTACTCATAAAATCATTAAATAAAATTGGTGACGATAGTGATCCCTGTGGGACGCCATAATTTGATGTCCAGTAGTTTGAAAAAACTCCATTCTTCTTTATGCTGTATCTCCTATTTCATTTTTTAAAAAAAACCCTGTAAACCATTGTAAGACAACTGTTGTTACTCCAATCTGTCTAACAATAAAATATGATCTACTGTATCAAAAGCCCCTGATACATCAAACTGCAAAGGCATGGATGGCACATTTTGGCTCAACAATGATTTTATTTTATAAACCAATGTTACTAAAAAGGTCTCCATGCTATGCGTTGATCTATAGCCATGTTGGGAACTATGTAAACACTGAAAGGATTCCAAATAATTCGTAGTTTGGGCTGCAACTAAATATCCAATAAGTTATGCCAGCCAAGGAATCTGGCCACTGGACGGAAATGTGAAAACTAGACAAATCTGCACCCTCAGATTTGGTTATAGGTGTTAAAATTACATCACCCAAATTATGAGGAAAAATTTCCTCCTCTAATGACACAATCACAAAGTTGGTGATCCAACCAACAATTCAATAGGAGCATCTTTCAACAAATAGGATGGACACTTATCCAATAAACGAGATTTTTTTTTCGCTAATACTTTTAGGGCCCTGTTTACTAAGGTGCACTAACATTTTTAGCACATACTAAAATTAGTGTATGCTAAATGCTAGAGACACCCATATATTCCTATGTCTATAGCATTAGCATGCACTAAAAACCCTAGCACAGCTTAGTAAACATGACCTCTAGTTTTGTAAAAACCTCATCTTCCTATACTTTTAAAAATTTAGCCCATATATGGTCTCCAGGTATTTGTTCTTCATGGTTCATTTCAGCATCTATTACCATATTAGAGATTCCTAACCCACAACTCAGTAAAGATGGTCTAATTTTCTCTACTTTTTCTATTAAATAACACACCAGCTCTTTAGCATGCTGCGATTCCGGAACTTCAGTAACAATCAGAGAGTTAGTTAGTCAAATGATTAAACATTTTAAAAATCATTTTTATATTAAAACTTCCCTCCCCAATTAATATTTTTATAATACTGTTTTTTAGCATATGATATTTCCAATTGATAAGACTTAATCATTTTCTGCCAGGACTTTTTCTTTTGTGAATCTTGAGATTTCTTCCAAGCCCTTTCTAGTTTGTGACAAGATCTGTTCAGTTCTCGTAGTGAGTCTGTATACCAAGGTGTCCTCGATTCTCTTTTTGTGTTTTAATACTCTCTTCTGGAAATTGGTTCAATGCATCTCTAATTGTTGTATTCCATGCATTAAGCATCACTTGCGTTGTCTCTGCACTAGATTACAAATTATCCCCAACGTAAGCCCAGAATATATCAATCTCAATTCTCCTCCTAGGATTTAGATTCATAACTTCTTGATTGTTTTCTCTGAAACCTTCTACAAATAAGATGAAACCTACTACAAATAAGATGAATTCTAAACTTGGCTAGATAATGATCTGACCATAATACTGGTAAACAATCTATTTTAGATCTAATTTGTTTCCACCCTGACTTTGCTAATGTGGCTATTAAGTCTAAAGTGTGCCCCTTCTCCTGACTGGGAACATTTACTTTCAAGTAATATTGCAGAGTTTCTAAAATACCTAGAAAATTTTCCACTGTGTGATCTGACCTATCTCCTAAATGTAAATTTATGTCCCCCAACAACAACATTTGGGAGAAAGAAGTAGTATACTGTGAAATCAGCTGTTCTTGTACTAATGACCAATTACCTGGTGGCCTATACAACAAAATTATTCCCAAACATCCTTCTATTTGTTCATCTTCTAATTGACAATCCATGGCTTGTAGCCCAGGAATAGCTATGATATTAATTAGTGTAACTTAAAAAAAAAAGACATATATACTAGATACAAACCACCCCCTATTCTCTTAGATCTTGGACTTGTACAACTTTATATCCAGGTGGGCACAAACTAACAATAGAGGAATTATTCTAATCTACAACTCAAGTTTCAGTAATAAATTCCAATCCCACATCTAAATCCTCAATTAACTCTCTTAATATAGTTGTTTTGTTGTTAATAGATCTTACATTAAAACAGCAACAAGGAATTGGTTATGACCTATCTTAATTTAATGTATAATCTATATCCACTTTCTGCACATTAGAGGTCTAGCCTAGTGGAGTAGCCTAGTGGTTAGTGCAGTGGACTTTGATCCTGGGGTACTGAGTTTGATTCTCACTGCAGCTCCTTGTGACTCTGGGCAAGTCACTTAACCTTCCATTGCCCCAGGTAAAAAATAAGTACCTGAATATATGTAAACCGCTTTGAATGTAGTTGCAAAAACCTCAGAAATGCGGTATATCAAGTCCCATTTCCCTTTCCCGATATTTTTTGTATACCTTTTAACCTTATGTGGTCTATTTCTGTCAGAAAAGTTTCTAAATCTGCTGATTCCTCATCTTGTGAACCCAGTCCTAATTTTTTCCTACATACTTTGGCATGAGCTGGTAACATGTAATAAAAATTCTCACCAATACCAACAATTCCTCTAAGATTGTTAAAAACATTAAAATCATACCCTCCTTCCCCGACATAATAAACCACCAAATCAACTCCATTCGAATCTATCTGGTACCTCCTAACAAATGTAAACATACATATGATTTCAAGACTCCAATCACTGCACTAGTCGCTGCACAAAGACTACTACTACTACTACTATTTAGCATTTCTATAGCGCTACAAAGCATACGCAGCGCTGCACAAACATAGAAGAAAGACAGTCCCTGCTCAAAGAGCTTACAAAGACGCACCCGTTAGGCACCAGGATCCAAGGCGTCTGATGTCACTGCTTACTGGGTGGAGCTTGCTGTAGTAAAGATTCCAACTCAGATGGCATCATGGTGTACTTTGATCTTATTTAGCACAGAGTCCAGATTATCTAAGATTTTGTACTCAACTGCTGGTCTCGTGTGATCAAGGCAGATGGGAAGGCATGCATACATGCATTGTATGGCTGTGAAAGGCTTCTGGAATAATCAGAACACTGGGTAGTGGCTGTACCAGAGCTCCATCAGATGAGCTCACCCAGCTGTGGTGATTTGTGTCGTCTTGTCCTCAGAGAGCACCTTCTACAGGGAGTAACTTCATTTTCTCTAATTTTATATTTCTAAAGGAGGTAAGGTTGGTTTGTGTGTTTTTACTTGCTCAATTCATTTAAGGTTCCATAGTTATTTTTGGCCATGTGCAAGGAAGGAATCATTTTTGGTTAATTTCATTTAAGTGTGAAATTTATTAATGTGATTCTTAAAGGTACATTTGTAATGTTTTGTATGTAAACTAGTATTATTTTGAGATAATTAAAGGTGGATAATATATTTGGGGATGGTTATTGTTTATCTGTTAACACATGGGATATTGACTAGGTTAAGAAAAGTACTGTATATACTTGAATATAAGTCTGGACTTAGAGACCTATGGCTTTATCTGCACAATGCACAGAGATGGAATAACAGAGTGAAAAGACAAAGAACAGGAAAAAAGTTCTAAAGAAGGTCCCAAAACAAATACCAGTGCATAGTGCGCTGCCCAGCCCAAACAGGGCAGAGCCAATCCAGGATAACCAATCAGAACATGCATACACACAGAATCTGGTCATGGTAACGTTTGCAAGTGCACAGAACGGAGTGTTTCTCAGTTTCTAACTGATAAGGGAATGTGAAAGCCTCTGGCTGTGGCAAGGGGATTCATTGACAAAGCAGTGTAAACATGGGTATGTCAGATAAGAAAAACAGATGTGAGGCCAAAGGGTAAGGCCTTGGATACCTAGAGAGAGGCCTCTGAAATGCCTAGTTCACAGCCTATGTGAGCCCAGTTTCCAATGACAAAGGCAGGTTTGTTTCATTCTTCATCACTCCCTCCCCATGGTGACCAGCATGTAGTCTCCTAACCTCCCTCTCCTGGCTAATGCTGACACAAAAATTATCGCACAACTGGTGCAGGGATTTGAGCATCTGCGCATGCTCCAGTCCTTGAGCATGCGCAGGAGAGGGAGGTTAGCAGAGTACATGCTGGACACCACAGGAGAGTATATGCTGATCATTACAGAGGAGGTAGGAAGGAGAGTACATGCCAGATACCATGGGAGAGGGAGGTAAGGAGAGTATGTTCTGGTCACCACGGTGGGGGGAGGGGATGGGAGGAGAGACATTTTTGCGCTAGCTCAAATAAAAACCAAAATCCCAAAACACAGTATATCAGAGTGATCTTTAAGTATTAAAATCTTCCAAAATTAGAGAGGTGCCTTTTCTTGGATTTGGATCAAAAAGTTTGCATTCAATGGTGTTTCAGATTTTTGTACATTATTATACTTCCTCTTTGACAGAACCTCTTTAGAACCATTTGTAATTATATTCTGTTGAGAGACACAGACGTGGGTTGCCAGTTGTTACCTGTTGGGCTGCTTGTGATTTCAAAGGACACCTAACTATGGGGATGTAGTGGTGGTATACGATCATATTAGTAGATTCATTGCAATTAAAATATTATTTATGACATGTTTTATCCAAGGGGTTTTTGTATTATCCTTCACAGACATTTTTACCTGTATTAGGAGTCTCAGGTTTGTCAATTGATTAGGTAATATCAATATTGTGTTTTCGTTAATTTGAAGATCTCACCACAGAAGCTTGTGAGAAGATTAATATATATTGTCACCAGGGAGAGCGCTTCCGGTACAATCAAGAAACAAATGTCCACCAGCAACTTCAATCTTAGGCTTTTATTCCATGCAGGTTTTTACTAGACCTGATACACGGTTCCAACAGCAGCATTTACCTTCATTCTTAAACACATGTAAGCCACCTGAAAGGGTGTGGCAAATAGTCCCCTTTAAGCAATAGGCTATCAGCACATACCAGGATTCAATACAGCCTCACAGTCAGCTTCAGTCTGGGCTCTTTATCCAGTGCACAGTAAACAGTAGTTCAGTTCCCTAGACAAACAGTTCATTCAGTTCATCATCCCAGTTAAATCACAAAGCAGCCTTTACCTTCAGGAGGTTTCAATACTTTAGGGACTTCTCACACCCAAGGGATTTTCCCTGCAACTGCTTCTCTCTCACTTCTTCTCTTCTCCTGAACTGAACTCCTCTGGGACTCCTTCCCACCTGCCTAATCAATCCCTGGCTTCTGCTCTCACAACCAATCATTCTCCTTCCACTAGCTTCCCCCACACCCATACCAGCTGAGTTAAGCATTAGACCAATGAGGAGCTCCTGCACACAGGGTTTCCTATCCGTCTTTCCCCCTAGTGGCAGCCACTCTACACATCCTGCCAGCTTACACCCATGTATTTCCCGATTGCAGCTAGGAGTCCAGTCCAGGTTCTTCATCTCACCCCCTTGCTCCTTGCCTGCAATGCCTTCTGGGACTTGCATTTCAAACTGAAACTGCCTTAACCCAACTATCCTGTATGTGACTATCACAATATAGATATAAGTAATGTGTATAAGTAATAGTATTTCACTATTGCTACTTTTCGTTGAATTGTTGGTGTTGTGATTATGCTTCATAGGCTAGAATGCAATACTCAATTTTAGTCAGTCCAGTTGCAGAGTTAAGATTGTCTTATTTGCACCACGTATGGTCCCTATATAAAAAAAAATTATATATATATATATATATATATATGTTTCCCCCCCCCCCCCCCCATAAAATTGTTATCTTTGTTGTTTAAGTATGAATATATCATTTTAGTTTCTTTTTCAATAACAGTGGTTTGTGAACTTGTCTTTAAGCTATATGAAAAATTGATATGCAGTATGGCTTTTGTTGTTTAGATTTATAACTTTTGATTTATAGTTTCTAGCATTTGCGATTGCCATTATTTTTTATGTTTTACAGAAATATTACTGTATCCCGGCTTTGTTGAGTTTTGTAGTTTTTTTTTTTTTTTTTTATAATAAATTGTCTTTTATTCTTCTGCTAGAATCTGGTTTGTGGCAATCTAGCTCTTTGCTCCAACACAGCTCACGATCACTGTATATCCCAAAGGTTTCCATGAGTCAACATAAACTTGATGGCATGTAACAAGAACAGCAACCTCTTGTCTGTTATTGAGGGTATGAATATCCAATGTGACAAAGTTCATGTGTTTGGGGTTTCTCTAACTGAATTTCTGGATGCTAGCCTAGAGCAGAAACGTGGCAACCGATGGCGGGTTTAGACAATTTCTACTATCCATTTTCAGTATCTGTATCCATATGGGGAGAACATTGCTATCCTTGAACAGAGCTGTACTGTTACCCATGAGTGCCATATCTGCCTAGGTCTGTGGCAAATGTTTGTCAAACATGAGAGCCACTTTTATGTAGTTTTGTGGTAGAAACTCCCAGTAGCATACTAAGCTTGTCCCCATCACTCCTTGCCAAAGCTAACGGATTCATTACTATAATAAAAGATAGTTTCATAATTTGAAGAGGACTAATTTAAGGTCCAAGGCAGCACAGATTCAGTGGAGGAATTGGGTTAGTTCAAACAACCTAATATAGTTGATTGAATAACTAGAGGATTGGGTAGAGAGTGAGCAGTGGATAGAGCTTCCTTGGATTTCATTGTCCTTGACAGACTTCCACAAAGAACTTCAGCTAAATTTTTCAGTTGGACAAGAATTAGAAACTGTATGAGTGATAGGCAGAAACCAGGAGATGTCATAAAGGTATTTATGGGGGTGTTGGTAAATCAGGAAAGTGAAGCTGTTTTCTTTCAACAGAAATAATGTTGCACCAAAATTCTATAGACGAATTGCTCTAATATATGTTTGTGTGTAATGACAACCTTGCATGTAAGTGATTGATAAAACACTTCATAGAAGCTGTTGTGCACAAGGAAAAGGGAATTGCCTTCAGTAACCTTTTACCAATTGAAGCCTCAGATTGCAATGTTACAAATATAACATTAAAATTTATGCATTTATTCCCAAGAAAGAATTCTTGTGCTGTTTATTGTAAATTGAATAACATTTTCAAAAGCAAGTAAAAAGATAAAATTAATAGAAACTCTTAATTATACACTTATAGCCTGGACTGCTTTATTAGAGTTGAATAGTTTCTGCACAAAAGAGTAACTAAGTAACCAAGGAAATTAAAGGTCCAGCACCTTTCTGTATCCTGCTCCTTTCTCCTGACTTCCCTGAAAGTATTTGATGAAGTGCTATGTGGAATAATTCATTTAGGGATTCTTTTACCAAATCGCGCTAAAATCTGGCCAGTTCTGGTGTTGGCGTCGGCGTGTGGGCTTTTCATGGGGGCAGTTTTATCGCAGCAGTAAATTGGCTCCCTAGCCATTATTTTTTTTTGTAATGACCACGCAGTAATTTCCTAATCAGCACATGGCCATTACCGCAGGAGCCCTTTCCGCTACCTATTTAGGAGGCAGTAAGGGCTCCCATGCTATTCCTGCACTAATTGGTAGCACAAAGTAATGTGCCCACACTACCTGATTAGCGCAGGCATGCCTATTCACTGCCCATGGGCACACCTCCCGCACTGAAAAATAAAAAAATATTTTCCAATGTGGGATTATCATGTCCTAAGCTGAAAATTACTGCAGGATACCTCAGAGCATCCCACGTTAAGACATACCATGCCTTAGTAAAAGGGCATCTTGAAGAATGTGTCGGTTATGCTATAGAATTCATTATGGAAGGCAATAAAGAACTAGAAAATATTTTTTAAAAAATCAAGAGCCTGTCCTGTATCATTGTTTTATTAATCAGAGAAATTGCTAGACATTGGCTCAATCACACCTTAACAAAGCTTTTAAACTATTATTCAAATGTTTTTCTACTTTTCCAAGTAAAGTTTTTAAACAGTAAGCTATAATACCCAAACTTGTTTAATACGTGTTCTATGACAAAATGAACACACATGTGAATGTGTCATGTGCAGCATAAAAACACCTAATTTCTGCTACACAACAAGTTTTCAATTTATTTATTAGAACATTTGAACTATAATAATACTTGATTGAGGAGGAATGTATTCTTAAGGAATGAGATTAGAAAATTAAAAATAAATTAATAATATGTGATAGTTTTCTCTGTTTCTTGCATTTCAGTTATCTTGTCTGTAAATGAATAAAAAAGTTTATTGTCCTCAGTGTATTATTAAAAGCACTTGATTGCTGGAATTTACTGATTTCAAATACAAGAAACTATGTTTTAGAAACTTGTACTTTTATCAATAATTGAGCCTTTGTTACCGACCTTCTTTTTCTTCTTTATAGTCCAACAGGCAGCCAGCTAAACTGAACCTACTGACCTGCCAGGTGAAACCAAATGCTGAAGAGAAGAAATGTTTTGATCTGATATCACGTATGTAACTTTTTGAAACTTGATTAGTGATGCCATAACTGACAATCATTACAGCAGTGTGGATAATAATACATTTTCATATGTAATTCAAAAAATGAAGATAAGTCTAAACCTGCAGAAGGAATTTTTCATAAGTATGACATCAGATGGAGCCTGGGGCTGGAGAATATAAACAGTACTCTACTTGAACACATTGTGGGCATTCTCACATCACTGTGTGTGTGTGACAAATATCAGCCTTCCCATGAGAGGACTGCTATCTCTAAAGCAAATCTGGAGCATTTCAACAGACTTTGATGGTCTGGATCCTAGCCATTGATATGCCTCAGGTGACCCAGGAGAATATTGCCTCTCTTCCTACACCTGACGTGCCATTAGCATTGGTAGTGTTTGACAAGTTGGATAGGAAGATCCACGTGAAGTTGAACCTACCACCTAACAAAGATAACTACATCAGTACTGGCTGCATCAAGAGATGCTACGAGAATGTATGGGATTTGCGTTACAAGATGTATGAGGAGAGACTTGCTGACCTGAACATGTATACTCTGGAGGAAAGGAGAAACAGGGGTGATATGATACAGACGTTCAAATATTTGAAAGGTAGTAATCCGCAAACGAACCTTTTCCGCAGATGTGAAGGCGGTAGAACGAGAGGACATGAAATGAGATTGAAGGGGGGCAGACTCAAAAAAATGTCAGGAAGTATTTTTTCACGGAGAGAGTAGTGGATGCTTGGAATGCCCTTCCGTGGGAGGTGGTGGAAATGAAAACGGTAACGGAATTCAAACATGCGTGGGATTAACATAAAGGAATCCTGTGACGAAGGAATGGATCCTCAGGAGCTTAGCCGAGATTGGGTGGCAAGAGCCAGTGGTGGGAGGTGGGGCTAGTGCTGGGCAGACTTCTACGGTCTGTGCCAGAGCCGGTGGTGGGAGGCGGGGATACTGCTGGGCAGACTTATACTGTCTGTGCCAGAGCCGGTGGTGGGAGGCAGGGCTGGTGGTTGGGGGGCGGGGATAGTGCTGTGGCAGACTTATAAGGTCTGTGCCCTGAAAAAGACAGGTACATCAAGGTAAGGTATACACAAAATGTGCCACATATGAGTTATCTTGTTGGGCAGACTGGATGGACCATGCAGGTCTTTTTCTGCCGTCATCTACTATGTTACTATGTATCAACATCAGTGCAAAGTGAGGATCAGCCTATCCTGGAAACCATAGCTCTTCCTTGAGAATTGACACTGATGTTGGTGCTTCTTAAGGTGTCGTGTACCAGTTGCTGCTTCATTAAGGCCTCACGCTACATTAAAGGTCTAGGTTCCAACAGTCAAAGGGAGACCTCACTGAGGCCTTGACTGCTACCCAGGCTCATATTCATCCACCTCCACATTACTCCCCTCTTTCCTCAAATTCACTGGCTGCCTGTCCTGTCTCAAATTCAGTTTAAAGTCTTGGTTTTATCTTTTAGTGCCTTTTGCGATGGAGCTCCAGACTACTTAGCTAACCTTACATTCTGTCCCATGTGCTACGTTCTGTTAATGACTCTAAATTGGTTCTTCCACACCCAAAGAAAACTCAGTAGGAATCCACAAGAAACTGTACCTTTTATTTTGGCACTGTTTCTGTGGAATAATTTGCCTCTGACCTTACGCTCAGAGACTTCTTTTTTCTAAATTCAAATCAAAACTAAAAACCTGTTTATTTTTTTATTCTGGCTAGCATTGGCAGACAAATGACAGCACTATGTACTTAATTTGTTTGAATTTTTATGCTGTGTAAGTGTGTCCATATCCTATTCAGTTATGGAGATCTTTCTAACTGTTTGCTATTCTATTTTGTTCAAAAGTGTTTATTGATGACTTGTGCAGAACAATAATATCCAACATTATAAACAGTCAAAACATTACATAATAAAAGAAAAAAATACATAAGGATCATAGTATGAAAATACCCATCATCAAACATTTTACAAGTATATCCTCCTCAACCCTACCCTTAAACCTCCCCTGCCCTCTATATTATAGATAAAAGTTTATATTAGCAAAAGTTCAACACCAACAATTACTGTACAGTATAATCAACCACACTATATGTTAGCTAAGAGAAATCCACTATACAGAACCCCTCCCAACCAGCCTTTTATTCATAAAGACAACATTTTGATGAATGACATACCTCCCCTGAGATGATAAACTAGTGTAAATGCACTAAGATAATTCCATCATAGAGAGATCGGCATGGATTCTTATAGCCCTCTCTCTATCAAAGAAATCAGAGGTTGTCTTACTACAATTATTGAGATCCATCCCCCTCCCCCCAAAAAACCCACCCTAGGAGACCCCCCAAGACCTAGGACCAGCTCTACAAACTGTACTACAGAGTATTTAAAATAAAACTTTGAGCCCTAGGGGCAAGTGAAAAAATAACAAATTCCCAGATGGTCAAAAAACTTTTCTGGTATCTAAAGGACACACCTATCTCCCTCCTTTCTCATAACATGTGTTGATGTAGTAGATTTAACCACCCTCAAAATGGCGGGGAAGCAGAAGTGGTCCATACCTTAAGAACTGACCTTTTGCCAAGAAGTGCTGCCTTATGTAGAAATCTCCACTGTCCTCTTTTCTGAAAAGGGAGTGCCTAATATTTACCCAGTAAAAACCCAGCTGCTGAAAGGGGAATAGCAGAGTTCAGCTCTCTCCCCAGGTATCGGACAATCTGAGACCAAAAATTGCGTACCACAAAACAATCCCAAAATGCATGAAAAAATGAATTGGATTGGGATGTACACTTCAGACAAAGAGAAGTGTCAATGCTGCCCATGTGAAACAATTGAGTCTGAGAAATATATGTACGATACTTGACATTCACACAAGTCAGCCTCTGCTGTTAAATGAGGGATGCGGGCGACCAGGGTCACCAAATCTAATGTCTCTAGTGACCTATGTAGATCTTCTGCCCATCTACCCTTCACTTGCTCATTAGGACTAGTGGGAAGAATTTGTAGTAGAGCCTTATGCAGGGATGATACTGAGAGACTGTCTCAATCTTCCAAAGTAAAATAAATGAGCACAGTCAATCATAATGAGTTGCAGTCAAAGCTGTTCTAGCCAAAGAGTGAACATAGTAACCTAGTTGGTGATAGGCAAACCCATCCGCTAATTGAGTTGATATACCCTCCCCCAGCTATCTCAAGGGGACAAAAGAACCATCCGGATTACTACTAACTACTACTACTAACTAGCATTTCTAAAGCGCTACTAGGGTTACGCAGCGCTGTACAATTTAGACAATTTAGATTAAGTATATGCTCTAGTTGGGAAACACCTAATATCTCCCATCTCTGAAAATTATTATTCTCTTGACCTAGCAAAAAGTGCATATTGCCCTGGATAGGTAGAAGAGGGGAGGTATGCGGAGAGACATCCCATGCTTTCGAAAGGAGCTTCCAAAGTTTACGCAATGGTTTCAGCAATGTACCGTTCCACATTAGAACTGGCAATTCATTAGTAGGAACTTTTAACAGAAAATTAAAATGATAAGATTGAAGAAGTTCCCCTATCCTCTCAGTCCAAAAGCCAGACTCCCAGGTGTCTAGCGAGACAGGCCAAACTGTATTTATATAGAATACAGATTGGGGAAACCCCCTCCCCCGCCAAGGGCCCATTAAATAGACTAATGGGATCCTAGTTTTTTTTCCTCCCCAACAAAAACGAGATATACAGCTATAAAGAGTATGAAGATCTTTCCGCTGAAGTTTAATTGCATCATATATAGCCATTTTGCGAATTCCACCATTTTAAACAAATGAATTCGCCCATGAAGTCCTACAGGCAGTTCTTGCCAGCCATTCAATAAACCCATAGTTGAGTCTAATAGACGGGAGACATTGAGATCATATAGCTCAATAGGCCGCATGGACAAACGTATTCCAAGATAGCAAAATGAATGGGATGCCCACCGTAGAGGAAACAAATTTTCCCAATCTCTGCACACATTTTCTGAAGATGCAAGCACCAAAGGCTTTTGAAGATTAAGACGAAAGCCAGAATAATCCCTGTGTTCATGAAATAACTCAAGCAAAGCCTCTAGCGAACGCTGCAGCACAGTTGAGTGAACTAAGAGCTCATCTACAAAGGCTGAAATTTTAAAGGTTAGCGTTTCAAACTTCACTCCTTGTATCTCTGGATGAGCTAGAATTTCCCTAATAAGTAGATCCAAAGCCAGATCGGAAATGGAGCAGAAAATAACCCACTGACCCACATAATTGCCAACGGATTTGAGTAGAGGATCTGCACAGTCTTGAGAAAAGAACCCTGTAATACCATAAGTCTTGAGTGTTTTGAACAACAAAGACCAGTAGACCCAGTCAAAGGCTTTCTCCGCGTCGAAACTAAAAAGAATAGAAGGGATTTTACAACTGTTAGCTAACTCCAAGGATGCTAAAATCGTATGTAATTTTTAGTGACTGTCCGACCACAAACAAAACCTACTTGGGAATCCTCCACCAAACCTGGAAAGATCTTAGCCAATCGATTTGCCAACATCTTGACAAATAACATGGCTTCAAAATTTATCAGGGATATGATGCAGGAGAACAAGGGTCTATATCTGGTTTTAACAGTACAGTTATTTTTGCCATGCAAAGTGATTCCGGCATGGATCCATTCTGTATTAATAGTGTAAACATCTGCAATAAAGAGGGCCTAATGTAATCCTATAAGATCTTGTAAAATTTGACTCAAGAGCCATCTGGTCCCGGTGTCTTATTAAGGGCACAGCCACCCAGTGCCATGGCCAGCTCATCCTCCTGGAAAGTGCATTCAACATTTCTTTCTGAGATGGGGTTATCTTGTGGAGTTGTACGTTATCTAAATAGAGTGAGCTATCTAATGTGTCTTCATTTGGTGCCTCATAGAATGTTTCATAATAATTTTTAAATATAGCATTCATATCCCTATTAGAAGAAGTCTTACTTCCTATATCATCAGTCAGCTGTAATACCCTAGTAGGACCTCTGTGTGTTGTTATCAAATGAGAGAGCATTTTGCCACTTTACTACCATGTAGATATAACTGATATTTATAGTAGGATAGCGATTTAACTGCCCTCTGATGTAATAATGTACATTAAGAGCAGCCTGTGATGCCATTAGGGCCTGACTTGTTACCAGTGTTTGTTTTTAGTCCCCAGCACTATTTGTTCTTGAATAATCTGTTTTTCCAAATGTAAAATTTATTTGTGTCATAGACTTTCGGTGAGCTACATAAGCAACGGTCTGTCCCCGGAGTACTGCTTTGACTGCGTCCCAATAAAGAAGCGGTTGTATCACATGGGCTGCATTGTGTTGTGCATAGTCTTTCCATTTATCAATCAAAAAAAAAAAAGAGTGAAATGCAGACTCCACCTTCCCTGCCCCCTATTCCCAGGAGTCAACTTGAACATTGCCCAAATCACAACACGGTCTGAAATACCATAGGACCCTATCTCTGAGGAAGCTAAATTGAAAAAAGAGTGGGACACCAACAGATAGTCAATTGTCGATTGTGTGGCATGAGCTCTTGAGAGATGTGTGTAATCCCATTCTCCAATATGAAATGCCAGGAATCCACCATATCTGTCACATTTTCCAGGCAGGAACTGGGTTTGTGAGCCCTTGGACCACTGCCAAGGAGCGGCAGTGGCAGGCAAAACCACTCCACACAGGGATAAGGCAGAACTTTGACAGGGCCAGCTAGACTTCACCTGCGCTTGACCACCGTTCCTCAGGAGTTGAGCTCCTGAGTGCAGGTGGCCGGCAGGACTTACCGGACAGGGCCAGAACTGGATACGAGCAGGATACACACAAGGACTAGAACACACAGGGAGGCTAGGCAGAATACTAGACTAGGACTCTCAGACAGACAAGGGACAGCACTGAAAGCTGCAAGCAGCCACTGAAACAGGGAACAAACACAGATAGACAAGAGACAGAACTGAAAGCTGCAAGCAGCCACTGAAACAGGGAGCAAACACTGATAGATAAGGGACAGGACTGAAAGCTGCAAGCAGCCACTGAAACAGGGAACACAGACAACCTAGAACTAGACAAAGACATACAAACAATACTGGGAAACAAGCAATACAGAACACAAAGCTACACAAAGACTAAACTAGAATCAGTCAAGAATACAGACTATAATCTGGACTAGGCAGAAGTGCAGCAGCACCCAACATACCAGGGACCATAGACAATGCAAAGGCCAAGCAGAGAGTTTCCAAATGGCTAATAAGCCCAGAAGCAGCTGAGATTGAGATGCAGCAATCACCAGGCAGCTAAGGGTGTTGTGCAGGCTCAAACAAGACAAGCAAGTCTGGCAGGCCGGAAGATCTGGACTGGACTGGGCTGAAGTCTGGAACAAGAAACAGCACACAGACAATTCAATGCAGCCACCAGGTGGCGAGATGACTGAGAGCCTGAAACTTGGGCAGATTCGTAACAATATCCAAGGTGCTACACAAAAGAGGTAAACTCGAGACAGTTGGATTCACTAGTCATAAGTACATAAGTATTGCCACTCTGGGACAGACCAAAGGTCCATCAAGCCCAGCATCCTATTTCCAACAGTTGCCAATCCAGGTCAAAAATACCTGGCAAGATCCCAAAAAAGCGCAATACATTTTATGCTGCTTATCCCAGAAATAAGCAGTGGATTTTCCCCAAGTGCATTTTAATAATAGTCTATGGACTTTTCCTTTAGGAAGCCATCCAAAACTTTTTAAACCCCACTAAGCTAACCACCTTTACCACATTCTTTGGCAACGAAGTCCAGAGTTTAATTAAACATTGAGTGAAGAAGCATTTTCTCTGATTCACTTTAAATTTACTACTTTGTAGCTTCATCGCATTCCCCCTAGTCCTAGTATTTTGGGAAAGAGTAAACAAATGATTCACATCTACCCATTCCACACAACTCATTATTTTATAGACCTCTATCATGTCTCCCCTCAGCCATCATTTCTGCAAGCTGAAGAGCCCTAGCCGCTTCAGCCTTTCCTCATAGGGAAGGAGTGGCCTAGTGGTTAGGGTGGTGGACTCTGGTCCTGGGGAACTGAGTTCGATTCCCACTTCAGGCACAGGCAGCTCCTTGTGACTCTGGGCAAGTCACTTAACCCTCCATTGCCCCAGGTACAAATAAGTACCTGTATATGTAAGCCGCATTGAGCCTGCCGTGAGTGGGAAAGCGCGGGGTACAAATGTAACAAAAAAAAAGTCGTCCCATCACCTTTGTCATTTTCTTCTCCAGTAGGTTGGAAACGGTCCTGAGCAGGATCAAAAGCTGTCAGACTTGTGAGTTCTTGTACCAAGTAGAGCGCTGCTGAGCCCGGTACTTGGACCAGGTTCTGCTTGGTGGCTGGACAACCCCGGGTTTCACCTGTGTTGACCGCTGTTCCCCAGAGGTTGAGCCCGAAGGTGCGGGCGGCCTGCAGGACTTACGAGATGGAGCTGGAAGCGGGGTGGTGAACGCATCGGCTAGACAGGCAGCAGGCAAGAGAGTGATCCAGGTACAAGCAAAATCAATAGGCAGGCAGCAGGCATGGGACTAATCCAGGTACAGGTAATGTCAATAGGTAAACAACAGGCAAGAGAGTAATCCAGGCACAGGTAAAGTCAATAGGCAGGCAGCAGGTCAAGAGAGTAATCCAGCTACAGGCAAAGTCAGCAACGAGGGACAAAGTAGAGAAGAAGCACACTACTGAGCAAGTAGTTTTCGCCCTCTACACTCGACAGAAACGGCACTCATTAAAGTCTGTAATGACCTGTTTCTTGCCAAATCCAAAGGTCACTACTCCATCCTCATCCTCCTCGACCTATCCGCCGCTTTTGACACTGTCAATCATAATTTACTTCTTGCTGCACTATCCTCATTTGGGTTCCAGGGCTCTGTCCTCTCCTGGTTCTCCTCTTATCTCTTTCACCGTACCTTCAGAGTACATTTTCATGGATCTTCCTTCACCCTCATCCCGCTCTCTGTTGGTGTTCCTCAGGGATCTGTCCTTGGACTCCTTCTTTTCTCAATCTACACCACTTCCCTGGGCTCGCTGATCTCATCTCATGGTTTCCAATACCATCTTTATGGTGACGACACCCAGCTTTACCTCTCCACACCAGACATCACTGCGGAAACCCAGGCCAAAGTATCAGGCTGCTTATCCGACATTGCTGCCTGGATGTCCAACCGCCACTTGAAACTGAACATGGCCAAGACCAAGCTCATTGTCTTTCCACCCAAACCCACTTCTCTCCCTCCACTCTCTATTTCAGTCGACAACACCCTCATCCTCCCCTTCTCATCTGCCCGCAACCTCGGAGTCATCTTCGACTCCTTCCTCTCCTTCTCTGCCCATATCCAGCAGACAGCTAAGACCTGTCGCTTCTTTCTCTATAACATCAGCAAAATTCGCCCCTTCCTCTCCGAGCACACCACCCGAACTCTCATCCACTCTCTCATCACCTCTCGCCTTGACTACTGCAACCTACTCCTCACTGGTCTCCCACTTAACCATCTATCCCCCCTTCAATCCGTTCAGAACTCTGCTGCCCGTCTTATCTTCCGCCTAGACCGATACGCTTATTTCACCCCTCTCCTCAAGTCACTTTACTGGCTTCCGATCAGGTACCGCATACAGTTCAAGCTTCTCCTACTAACCTACAAATGCACTCAATCTGCAGCCCCTTATTACCTCTCTACCCTCATCTCCCCTTACGCTCCTACCCGTAACCTCCGCTCACAGGACAAATCCCTCCTTTCAGTACCCTTCTCCACCACCGCCAACTCCAGGCTCCGCCCTTTCTGCCTCGCTTCACCCTATGCTTGGAATAAACTCCCTTAGCCCATACGCCAAGCCCCCTCCCTGCCCATCTTCAAATCCTTGCTCAAAGCCCACCTCTTCAATGTCGCTTTCGGCACCTAACCATTGTACCTCTATCCAGGAAATCTAGACTGCCCCCAATTTGATTGACTGCACTTTTTTGTCCTTTAGATTGTAAGCTCCTTTGAGCAGGGACTGTCCTTTTTGTTAGATTGTACAGCGCTGCGTAACCCTGGTAGCGCTTTAGAAATGTTAAATAGTAGTAGTAGTAGTACTGAGCAAGTAACACCTACCAAAGTAGAAGCCAAAACAGAGTCCAGGAAGAGCTCAGCTGATAAAGTGCTGGCGTCTGACATCAGCAGGAACCAGCAGGGAGAAGGAGCACAGCCATAGGACAAGAGCAGGGGGAGGAGGAACTGGAAGACCAATAGGAGAGAAGCAAGGGAAGCCAGGCAGTGGTAGAGCAGACACAGGTGTGTGGAAGCAAAGCAATCAAGGAGCCTGCAGCCACTGTCTCTCTGAACAAGCCCAGAGAAGAACTACACACACATGGCTCAGGGCTGTGCCAGTCAATTATGCATGTCGACGGGACCCCGCACAGCCCGAGGACGCCACTTGCGTTGTGGAAGGGGACATGACAAAAGCCAAATTAAAATCCCCACCCATAATAATATCTGGTTGAGCAATAAAACATTAATCAACCTAGAGAAAAACCATTTATCATAAGAGTTGGGTGCATACACATTGCATAAAACCATTTGATGCTTGTTGATAGTCACTCGAGCTACCACAGATCGGCCTTCAGGCCCCTGAATGACCAAATGAATGTGAAAATCCATTGACTTCCTAAATAAGATGAGAACCCCAGCCCTCCGAGAGGCTGGGGAATCCAACACGGAGCCCACACACCATTTCTGAAATGTATGGTGTTCCAAGGAAGACAGGGGGGTCTCGTGTTTAAAAAAAAAGCTATATCAATTTTATGACGATGAAGAAATTCTAAAAAATTTTTGTCTTCTAATTGATGAAGTCACTCACCCCCTTACCGACATTCCACAATAAAATCTTTAAAGGACTCATTTAATTCCTTTCGCTGTTATGTCCATATGAATAGGTTCTGTATGTGGAACAGCCCCCCAGCCCCAGGTCGTCCCACCTTCACTAAAGGACAGTGTTCCCAACATCTCAAGAGGTCTCCGGTGAGGAAAAAAAATACCACCCATCCCTCCCCCCAAATCCCACGTTTCTCCCTCTTTACCCTATCCCTTATTACTAGTAAATGTCGACCACCCACTTGGTGTTGAATATGGGAGCTACAGTCTCCCCCTTAGAGTCTCATCCATTATTTCCAGGGAACAGTGTACCAACAAAAAATCCAAAAGGTTGCATATCTCTCTCTTCCCACAGCCTCCAAATGCAGTCAAAGATGAATAGTATTTAAATAATCCAACCTGTGTGTCATCCACCCATTCTATCCTCAAGGAGGAAACCGCGACAGCATTAGTAGTAGCACCTAGAATATTTCACTGCTATGCCTCTATAAAGATCTTATCCCACAATAATTATAAACATACTGATTATGCAGGTTTAAGGGAAGGAAGCGAGCAGATTAAGCGCCAATATGAAACTCTGAATGTGAGGTAGTACCCACAGGATGGCACAAGTTAAACAAATATTATAACTCTTATCGTTCCCCTCCCCCCCCCCCCCCCCCCCCCTCGGTCGTCATTTTTACCATAGAAAACATAAAATAATTTAGGATGGTAAGATTTCTATTCCCCTCTTGCCCCATCAATGTTATCATTAGCCCTAAACCTTAGTATCATGATGTCATGACCCCTACCTCATCGTAAGCAGCGTCCTCGCGTTGCGCAGGGTCCCATCGACACGCACACTTGACTGGCACAGCCCTGAGCCATATGTGTGTGGTTCTTCTCTGGCTGCAGGCTCCTTGATTGCTTTGCTTCTATGCACCTGGGTCTGCTCTTCCTCTGCCTGGCTTCCCTTGCTTCTCTCCTATTGGTCTTCCGGTTCTTCGTTCCCCTGCTCTTGTCCTATGGCTGTGCCCCATTTTCCTTGCTGATGTCAGACGCCAGCACTTTATCAGCTGAGCTCTCCCTAGACTCCTTGCTTTGGCTTCTACTTTGGTAGGTGTTACTTGTTCAGTAGTGTGCTTCTCCTCTACGTTGTTCTTCGTTACTGACTCTGCCTGTACCTGGATTACTCTTGAGTATGCTGCCTGCCTACTGACTCTGCCTGTACCTGGATCACTCTCTTGCCTGCTGACTGTCTGGCCTTCACATTCATCACCCCGCTTCCTGCTCCATCTCGTAAGCCCTGCAGGCCACCCACACCTAGGGGCTCAACCTCTGGGGAACGGTGGTCAGCACAGGTGAAACCCGGGGTTGTTCGGCCGCCAAGCAGAACCTGGTCCGAGTACCGGGCTCGGCAGCGCTGTACTTGGTATAAGAATTCAAGGTCTGACACATGAGCAGTTGATAAAGTGATAAGTACAGATTAGAATATGGCAGACGAAGTAGTTAAGTAGGTCTGAAATTTTTCAACCTACCGGTCTTCAGTGCAAGTCTTATGTGGCATTACCAAATGTAATGGGAATTCCATCGTCACCTGTCTCGTTATATCTCCATATAGTTCTGGTCCTGCAATATCCCAAATACCTGTCTGCAACTTCATTAAGGAGGCGAAGATGTTAAATTAGCCACAGACTGTGAAGCGTTAGATGTAGAGTTCAAAACATGCGTGGCCTCATTATGAAAGATCCGCAACTTTTCTGAATATGCCACATTGAAGAGACTGTGGCTCTTTACTAAATCTGTGCAGATAGGGGTGATTGTTTTCCATGCTGCAGATACCTCTGCTGAATAATCTTGAAAACAAAATACTGTATGATCTCCATAGTCGAGCTGGTTTCCGCCACGTAGCGCTTTTAGGATATCAAATTTATGTACATAAGTAAGCGAAATATGACTACTCAGTCGGGTTGAAGAATCATGCTTCTGCTCCATCCGATGTGCTTGTTAAATTAGCAGAAGGCCAGTAGTACGCAGCAGAGAGTGTCTACCAACCATGTTTCCAAAAATGAATGTAAGTTGGGTTCAGGAAGTGTCTGTGGGAGGTTTCCATAAGAGAAAGAAAGGAAAAAGGGGGGGGGGGGGGGGGGGAGAGAGAGAAACCGTTCATTCACATACTGTGAAAACTCCCACGGCCTCTCGGGGGCCAGAGGATCTTGCCTGCCTGAGACCGGCTGTTACACCCACAGGATTCCTGTCCCAAGCTTGTAGTCCATGGGAGTCCTCAGGGCAGGCTTAAAGAAGTCAACTCAAAAAAAGTAAAAACCAATAAGTTCCTTTTATTTTCAGGGATTGAGAGTCCAGCAAGTTCAAAAGAAATACAGCAGCCCTTCAAAACAGCCTTCCCCTGTTTTTCTCTCAGGGCACACGCCCGGCAGGGGTAAAAAGCAAAAAGAAAACAACTCAAGCCCTGCTGTTTTTAGAACCGGGGGGGGAGCCTCCTTAAACAATCCCAACCGGCCGGCTCTCCTGCTCACCCCTCCCCTCTCTTTGGGAGGGAGGTGAGCGTCCAGTCCACAGCTTCAAAAAAAAAACCTCTGCAACTTGCTCCCTCCTGGCTTTTGAAAACAGCTCAAATAAACACTTCTTCGTGCCTTAGCACTCAGTTCAAAGCACCCAGTTTCCTGTAGTCTGGGAGCAGGTCACTTCGGGGGAGGGAACACTCCCCTCCTCCACACCCTAGCACTCCTTTACACACAGTTCAAACATGGACTGAACCCTTGTTGGGGAAAGGGAAAAGATCCCACCCTTTCTGGGTCACTCTATTAATGCACTGATCCTCCTCCCTCATGACCCTTTCTCTTTCCCCTTTGAAACCCAGCTGCCATACAATGAGTTCACCTGCTTTTTCAGCTTTTTTCCTAAGGAATGAGCCCAGGCTGAGAGGTCCATCGGCCCCTCTGGGTTCTCCTCTCTCCCCCTCTCCTCAGCCTCTTGCCATTCCATGGGTTCCTCGTCCCACCCACTTTTCAGCTGGTCCTCGTTCGCCTGATTACCCTCCAGGGTCCCCGCCCTTGCCTTGTCAGAGTTCTCCCCTGGGACCTGCTGGGGAAGGTAGTCTCTATACCAGGGCTTGCGCCGGGGCTGCTGGGTAGTGTAGTCTTTTTCTCTCCTCCATTTTTCAGGGGGCACTAACCTTTCTCTTCTCTCTCTCTGGGGAAGTAGTAAAGGCAAGGCTCTGTTCTGTCTCCTTTTGCTCTTGAGCCTCCTCACTCCTTCCCCTTCCCCTTCCACTTCCATCTGCTCCACTCCTTCACAATACATATTTCTTCTAGACCAGAACGTCATCCACCAGAGACTTTATCCTAAATAATTCTTTCTACTAACTCTTGGAAATACAGCACCAAGGTTAGTATTCACACCAACCTACCTTGTGGATGATTCAAATCTGCTTTTTTTGTGTATTGCCTTTTTTATATATTGCCTTTTAATATGCCATATATGTAGACGGTTGTTTTCATCTTTATTGTTGTGCTCTGGATATCCTTTAATTACTAACTGCACTGTAGTGATTGTATTTGAATTTTTTTCATCATACATATATTTGTCACATTGTTTTTTTGTATTCTTATATATTTTATATTTGTGTATATATATATATACACACCGTGCAATCCGCTTAAGCGCAAGGGTCTTGGACCAAAGAAATACATGCAGTTAACCGGAGCGTGCACTTAACCGTTCTGACCCAAAGAAGCTTGACATCTGATAAACTGTTTATTATACGTACAGTATACAGTCTCCGTTAACTGACATTAGGCTTACTTGACGTAATCAGTCATAGTCCTCTGTACACTCTTGTGTCTGTGAGTTCCATAGGCTACGTCTGTCAGGTGGTAAAAACTGTCATAGCATTGACATCCAGGGGCCTCCAGATAGGCCCGCACGGTGTTCAGACTCTCCAGCGCTCTTGCAAAAGTGACAGGAGGTTGTTGAATTTCGTCAGCTTGTGCTTCGCTGCTCATTTCATCATCAGCCGTTGCCTGCATGTAGGTACATATCTGGACATCAGTGCTGTCGTCAGCTGTTTGTAGATCATAATCAACAGCTACGTAGCGATGAAACTCCTCTTCAGTAACAGCGGCTGGATGTCAATAGCCTGTTCATCTGACGCATTTGCAACAGCTGCATCTGTTTCGTCCCTCTCCACATCCTTAACAAAGCTTGCCAGCTTCTAACAGTTCACAATGGTTGCCTGTGTAACATGATTCCAGGCTTCTTTCTGCATATGTAGGGAAACAACAGTGATAGATTACTAGCCAGTTCAACAGCACGTTTATCCTTGCCAGTCTGGTCATCCATAACGCTCATGAGACGACGTAGCACAAGAGCCCGATAATGTTTTTTGAAATTGGCTATTATGCCCTGATCCATAGGTTGAATCAGAGAGGTAGTGTTTGGTGGCAGGAAGACCACCTTGACGTTAGACAGCCTGACATCATCCCTGTGTGCAGCACAATTATCACAAAGCAGCAAAATCTGACGCTTTTGTGCCCACATTCTAGCGTCTAACTTCTTTAGCCACTGCTTCCAAATTTCCCCAGTCATCCATGAATGTGCGTTAGCCTCGTATGACACAGGAAGTCGCTTAACTTTCTTGAAGCAATGGGGCTGTTTGCTCTTTCCAATGATGAGGGGTTTCAACTTCTCACTCCCATCCATATTGCAGCAAAGGAGGATTGTCAGTCGGTCCCTCAATGTTTTACCTCCAATAGTTTCGGCATATTTGAATGCAGGTGTTCCATCAGGAATCACTCTCCAGTAGAGACCATTTTCGTCAGCATTGAAAATGTCACGAGTTGCAAACTCATTCAAGATGGTAGGAAGAACTGAAACAACCCAATTTTCAGCACCAAAGTCATCAGTGTCTTGTTTTTCACCATGCTGTTTCTTGAATTGTATGCTGTTCCTCTCCTTCCATCTTTCCAACAATCCAACAGTGGCTTTCAATTCAGTTAGTCCAAGACTTTCAGTTAGCTAGTTAGCTTTCTCCATAAGCAGTGGACCACTGGCAGGAAACTGCTCCTGACTTGAGAAAACCACCGAAGAAGAGCATCTTCTACCTCCTCACATTTTCCCACCCGTTTTCGTTTCCGTTGTGGATTTGTATTGTTTTGCCAGTCTTCCAGAAGCTGGTCTTTCTGCTTCAAGACACGTGAAATTTGACTGGGATTAACACCATATTCTTTAGCAATAGATGCTTTACTTTGTTTGTTTTCTAATTTTTTAAGAACTTCTATTCATAAGTACCATACTGGGAAAGACCAAAGGTCCATCGAGCCCAGCATCCTGTTTCCAACAGTGGCCAATCCAGGTCACAAATACCTAGCAAGATTCCAAAAATGTACGAAACATTTTATACTGCTTATCCCAGAAATAGTGGATTTTCCCCAAGTCCATTTAATAACGGTCTGTGGACTGTTCCTTTTGGAAGCCGTCCAAACCTTTTATAAACTCCGCTAAGCTAACCGCCTTACCACATTCTCTGGCAACGAATTCCAGAGTTTAATTACACGTGAAGTGAAGAAAACATTTATTTGATTCATTTTAAATTTACTACATTGTAGCTTCATCGCATGCCCCCTAGTCCTAGTATTTTTGGAAAGCGTGAACAGACGCTTCACATTTACTCGTTCAACTCAACTCATTATTTTATAGACCTCTATCATATCTCCCCTCAGCCGCCTTTTCTCCAAGCTGAAGAGCCGTAGCCACTTTAGCCTTTCCTCATAGGGAAGTCATCCCATCCCCTTTATCATTTTTGTCGCCTTTCTCTGCTCCTTTTCTAATTCCACTATATCTTTTTTGTGATGCGGTGACTAGAATTGAGCACAATATTCGAGGTGCAGTCACACCATGGAGCGATACAAAGGCATTATAACATCCTCATTTTTGTTTTCCATTCCTTTCTTAATAATACCTAACATTCTATTTGCTTTCTTATCCGCAGCAGCACACTGAGCAGAAGGTTTCAACGTATCATCAACGACAACACCTAGATCTCTTTCTTGGTCCGTGACTCCTAACATGGAACCTTGCATTACATAGCTATAATTTGGGTTCCTCTTTCCCACATGCATCACTTTGCACTTAGCATTCGTTCAGCCAGTGTTAAAGTCTTACAGTTCTGCTGGGATGACGATCCCGGTGTACGCCCTAACAACATTCTTTCACTTATTCTGCCTGTGGCAGTTAAAGAGGCAGTAAATTTGAAATCTCGTTGGTTGTCACGCGCCAATTGGCTTCCATATTCCATGCATGTTCTTATGCAGAGTCTTTCCTGCAGAGGAGCGGTCTTGAACCATACATATAAGCGAATCTTGCACTTATCAGTGGTGCGCTAAACCGAAGTTTGTCCCCACAGAAATTGATGGTGCCAAAAATGGGACCGAAGTACGGCATGCAGTTAAACAGAGCATGCGCTTATGCAACATGCACTTAAATGGAGTGCACTGTATATATATATATATATATATATATATATATATATATATATAGTAGATGACGGCAGAAAAAGACCTGCACGGTCCATCCAGTCTGCCCAAGAAGATAAATTCATATGTGCTACTTTTTTATTTGTACTGTCCTCTTCAGTGCACAGACCGTATAAGTCTGGCCAGCCCTATCCCCACCTCCCAACCACCAGCTCTGGCACAGACCCTATAAGTCTGCCCAGCACTAGCCCCGCCTCCCAACCACCAGCTCTGCCACCCATTCTAGGCTAAGCTCCTAAGGATCCCTTCCTTCTGCACAGGATTCCTTTATGTTTATCCCATGCATGTTTGAATTCCGTTACCGTTTTCATTTCCACCACCTCCCGCGGGAGGGCATTCCAAGCATCCACCACCCTCTCCGTGAAAAAATACTTCCTGACATTCTTCTTGAGTCTGCCCCCCTTCAATCTCATTTCATGCCCTCTCGTTCTACTGCCTTCCCATCTCCGGAAAAGGTTTGTTTGCGAATTAATACCTTTCAAATATTTGAACGTCTGTATCATATCACCCCTGTTTCTTCTTTCCTCCAGGGGTATACATGTTCAGGTCCGCAAGTCTCTCCTCATACGTCTTGTAACGCAAATCCCATACCATCCTCGTAGCTTTTCTTTGCACCGCTTCAATTCTTTTTACATCCTTAGCAAGATACGGCCTCCAAAACTGAACACAATACTCCAGGTGGGGCCTCACCAACGACTTGTACAGGGGCATCAACACCTCTTTTCTTCTGCTGGTCACACCTCTCTCTATACAGCCTAGTAACCATCTAGCTACGGCCACCGCCTTGTCACACTGTTTCATCGCCTTCAGATCCTCAAATACTATGATCCCAAGATCCCTCTCCCCATCCGTACCTAGCAGACTCTCACCGCCTAACACACACTCCTCTCTTGGATTTCTACTCCCTAAGTGCATCACTTTGCATTTCTTCGCATTGAATTTTAATTGCCAAACCTTAGACCATTCTTCTAGCTTTTCCAGATCCTTTTTCATGTTTTCCACTACCTCCAGGGTGTCCACTGTGTTACAAATCTTAGTATCATCCGCAAATAGGCAAACTTTACCTTCTAACCCTTCGGCAATGTCACTCACAAATATATTGAACAGAATCGGCCCCAGCACCGATCCCTGAGGCACTCCACTACTCACCTTTCCCTCCTCCTAGCGAACTCCATTAACCACAACCCTTTGGCACCTGTCCGTCAACCAGTTCCTAATCCAGTTCACCACTTTGAGTCCTATCTTCAGCCCATCCAGTTTATTTAAGAGCCTCCTGTGGGGAACCGTGTCAAAAGCCTTGCTGAAATCTAAGTAGATTACGTCTATAGCACGTCCACGGTTCAATTCTCCGGTCACCCAATCAAAGAATTCAATGAGATTCGTTTGGCATGATTTCCCTTTGGTAAAACCATGTTGTCTCGGATCTTGCAACTCATTTTCTTCCAGGAAATTCACTATCCTTTCCTTCAGCATCGCTTCCAATACTTTTCCAATAATCGAAGTGAGGCTTACCGGCCTGTAGTTTCCCGCTTCTTCCCTATCACCACTTTTGTGAAGAGGGACCACCTCCGCCGTTCTCCAATCCCTCGGAACCTCTCCCATTTCTAAGGATTTATTAAACAAATCTTTAAGAGGACCTGCCAGAACCTCTCTGAGCTCCCTCAATGTCCTGGGGTGGATCCCATCCGGTCCTATGGCTTTGTCCACCTTTAGTTTTTCTAGCTGTTGATACACACTCTCTTCCGTGAACGGTGCTATATCCACTCCATTCTCAAATGAACTTTTGCCAGTCCATCGTGGTCCTTCTCCCGGATTTTCTTCAGTAAAAACAGAACAAAAGTATCTATTTAGCAAATTTGCCTTTTCTTCATCATTATCTACATAGCGGTTTGCAGTATCTTTTAGTCTCACAATTCCCTTTTTAGCCATTCTCCTTTCACTAATATACCTGAAGAAATTTTTGTCACCCCTCTTTACCTTTCTAGCCATTTGTTCTTCTGCTCGCGCTTTCGCCAGACGTACCTCTCTCTTGGCTTCTTTCAGTTTACTCCGGTATTCCTCCCCCGTGTTCCTCGTCTTGAGTTTTTTTGTATTTCTGGAACGCGAACTCTTTAGCCTTTATTTTCTCAGCCACTTACTTGGAGAACCATAGCGGTTTCCTTTTTCTCTTGCTTTTATTTACTTTCCTTACATAAAGGTTTGTGGCCCATTTATAGCTTCTTTCAGCCTGAACCACTGTCCTTCCACTTCTCATACGTCCTTCCAGCCCATCAGCTCCTTCCTTAGGTATTCCCCCATTTTACTAAAGTCAGCATGCTTGAAATCCAGGACTTTGAGTTGTGTGTGTGTGTGTGTATATATATATATATATATATATATATATATATATATATATATATATATATATCTGTGTGTGTGTTTGTGTGTGTCTGTACGTTGCGAACCGTATGAAGAGAAACAGGTGATGTTACAGACATTCAAATATTTGAAAAGTATTAATCTGCAAACAAACCTTTTCTGGAGACAGAAAGGTGGTAGAACTAGAGGACATGAAGTGAGGTTGAAGAGGGGCAGACTCAGGAATAATTTCAGGAAGTACTTTTTCACAGAGAGGGTGGTGAATATGTGGAGGGCCCTCCCGTGAGAGGTGGTGGAGATGAAAATGGTAATGGCATTCAGACATGCGTGGGATAAACACAAAGGAATCCTGTTTAGAAGAAATGGATCCACAAAATCTTAGCAGAGATTGGGTGTTGACACTGGTAATTGGGAAGCAAAACCAGTGCAGGGCAGACTTCTACCATCTACGCCCTGATTGTGACTTAATATATAGGGATGGGCTTGAGTGTAAATTTTAAGGGGCTTCGAAGTTAGCTTAAGAACTTTTAGTACAAGAAGAGTGCTGGGCAGACTTATATGGTGTGTGCCCTGAGAATGGCAAGGACAAATCAAACTCGGGTATACATATAAAGTATTGCATATCATATAAAATGAGTTTATCTTGTTGGGCAGACTGGATGGACCATATAGGTCTTTATCTGCTGTCACTTACTATATTATTTTGTTTTTGTGTGTCTGTATAGATTTATATATATGTGTGTGTATGTATATGTGTCTATATATATATATATATATATATATATATATATTATATAATAAAACACACCTCCAACATTCTGACGCTGACTGCATGGCTGAGGCATTCCTACTCTCTGTATCCATCTCCTGAATTGACATCACGTACTTCCGGGTTCGTCACAAGCAGAAGTGACCAACCACATGAGGTTTCTCGGCTTCAGAATGTTGGAGGTGCATTCTATTAAATAGGATTGGTCAGTTCCTTGAAGCACAGCCAGAGCTCAGCGTCCTGCACAGTAACGCTCAGACACCAAAGAGAGAGGGGGGGCCTGACACCAGAGAGAGGGAGGGAGGGGGGCCTGACACCAGAGGAGGGGTATCTCTGTCACACACACACTCTTTCTCACAGTTAATGTCTTTCTCTCACTCTCACACACTGTCTTTCACACACTCTGTGTCTCACATTCACTCTCTATGTGTCACACACTCACCCACTCTCTTGTTCTCATACACTCAGTCTCACAGAGAGTCTGTGTCTCACACACACTCTCTCTCACACACACTGTATCTGTGTGAAACACACACACTCTCTCTCACACAGTGTCTTCACATACGCACTTGCACACACTCTCATTCTCACACACACACTCTCTCTCTCTCACAGACACACTCGCACCCAGACTCACTCTATCTCTCTCACACACACACACTCGCACATTCACTCTCTCTCTCACAGACACAGTCACTCTCACATACACACTCCGAGGAAAACCTTGCTAGCGCCCGTTTCATTTGTGTCAGAAACGGACTTTTTTTTACTAGTGTGTGTATATATATGTATAGATATATAGAAATAGATAGATAGATATAGATATACAGATATATAGATTTATATAAACATATATGTGTGTGTGTTTAATGTATATGTGTGTGTGTGTATATATATATATATGTTTGTGTGCATATGTGTGTGCGTTGTGTGTGTGTATATATATATATATATATACACACATATTTATAAAAAAATAAATATTGATTTTAGTTGTTTTATGGATTGTGTTTAATAGTATGAAGAAATAATTGTTAGAAATATTATTTATTTAGTTGTATAGTTGGAGTTCAATGTTTAATTTTTGTCCCTATATCTCAAAAAAGGCATAACGGAATTAGAAAAGGTTCAAAGAAGAGCGACCAAAATGATAAAGGGGATGAAACTCCTCCCATATGAGGAAAGGCTAAAGAGTTTAGGGCTCTTCAGCTTGGAAAAGAGACGGCTGAGGGGGGGGGATGTGATTGAGGCTACAAAATCCTGAGTGAAGTATAGCGAGTAAAAGTAAATTGATTTTTCTCTCTTTCAAAAAGTACAAAGGCTAGAGGACACTCCATGAAATTACATGGAAATACTTTTAAAGCAAATAAGGGGAAATATTTTTCCAATGAAAGAATAGTTGAGCTCTGGACCTCATCGCCAGAGGATGTGGTAACAGTGGTTAGCGTATCTGGGTATTAAAAAGATTTGGACAAGTTCCTGGAGGAAATGTTCATAGTCTGTTATTGAAATGGTCATTGGGAAAACCACTGCTTGATTTGGGATTGCTGGTAATTGGGTTTCTGCCAGGTACTTGCGGCCTTGATTGGCCACTGTTGGAAGCAGGATACTGGGCTAGATGGGACCATTGGTCTGATCCAGTATGGCTATTCTTATGTTCCCTTTCCTACATTGGCTGCCTGTCTCTCCTCTCCCGCGGGTCTGTTCTCTTTTGCTACCTTCCTCCTCCCACCCCTTGGGGTTCTCTCTCCAATTCCACAAACTTTGTGGTTGCTGACAGCTATTAGAACAGGTCTTCCTCTCTTCCTCTGCTCATCCTGAGGCTTTCTTCTGCCACGTCCCTCCCGCAAGGCAAAGGGAAGTCACATCAGGACCCCAGGGATGGCCCTGTGACAAATATAGAAGAATCAAAGAACCTCCGCACGGGTAAACACAGGCAAGCACACACAGTGAAGGTGACAAGGAAGATGATGGTAAAAAACGTCTTTTGGACTCAAAGAGTTCTCATCAAAAGTTTATTACATCTTTTACCTGAGTTTGTCAGAGTTTGATGACGTTGCAGTCTAGATGAGTTAGATAGAGATTACTCCCTCAATGTTGATACACAGTACATAGTAGTGTTTTCATAGATCATAAAAGTAACAAATTACAGGGACTGCTGAAGCAGGCTTTTGTGGTCGAAACACAATTCGTGTCGAGTCCAGTGTTTGCGTAATAAACTTTTTTTTTGTCAAAGGCAGCCAGAAGCTGGAGAGTCCCATGTTGTAAGGATTTTAGTATTCTTCTTGTCCTCTTAGAAAACAAAAGTAGTTACCTGTAGCAGATCTGTACTTTGTTCTGCTGTTCTCCATCTGTTACAGATAAGCAACTTAGGAGAAAAAAAAGTATAAACAACAGTATTTCAAGTGTAATAAACCATAAACCATATTACAAAATATTGAATTGTGAAGCTTTATTCCCTTAGATACATTTTTAATGTATTTAATGTGCGTAGTTCTATAACATGAAACATTTACAATATCTTTATTCTTTTTATTTTAGATAATAGAACATATCACTTTCAGGCTGAGGATGAACAAGAGTACATAGCGTAAGTATATTGTCTACTTTGTAATGTATTGCAAGTAATTTGTTTTTTTTCAAAACAACCATATGTAATCAGGATTTCTATAATAGGTACAACATGGCAGAAAATCTTTACTTAAAAATATAAACAGTTTACCTGTTAAGCAGTTCAAATAAAGTGAGTGCAAACCTTTATTCCATTATTACTCCTGGGGGAATTTTGCGTAATGCAGAATTTGCACAGCACTCACCATCTTCGCAGGCTGTACAGAATTCTGCCTTTCCCATGCAGAATTCTGTGCAGTCTGCTGTTGTGATGCACCTCAGTTCAGATGCTCTGTTTCCAGCTGCCTCCCTCCCACCACGCCAGTACTGCAAAAGGTGGAGCTGCACCTTGTGCTGCTTCTGTCTTCTCTGTTGCTTTGGTCCCCAGTGGTTCCTTTAAGCCAAGCAACTGTACAAAGACCTGCATGACTTAAAGGAACAGTCGGGCCAAAGATGGCAGAGGAAGCACTACGATGTGAGACGTGCCGCTCCTCCTCTTTCCGTACTGGAGTAGGGTGTGTACAGTTAGGCAGGGCAGAGAGTGCCTGGAAAAAAGGTGGATGGAATGGGGGGGGCTAGAAAAAGTTGGATGGAGTGTAGGAATGGGCCTGAGTCTGATAAAAGATGGATGAGGTATGTTTGTGCACACCATAGGAAGATTGTAGGAAAATGCATGGAGTTGTGTATGTCAGGGGGTGGGGGGAGAGCTGGAGCAAGGTGAGTGAGGTGGCATGTGCCATGGTACATAGGACTGCAGCAAGGTGGACACGGAGGAGTGCGCCATGGGACAGGGAAGGGTTGGAGCAAGATGGATGTGTTGGGGGGGGGGTGTTATTAGAGGATGAGGGCTGTCAAAAGGTGGATGGAGTGTATGTGCAGTGGGGATTGGGGCAGTGAAAATTAAGCTGAGGGTTCTCCTGGGGGTGGACATAACAGGGGTCTTGCCAGCAGTTAAGGAATGAGAGAACTCGATAAGGCATAGTGCAAGTAGAAGGTAAAAAATAGATGATGGTGGAGGAGGAGGAGAAAAACTGAAAAGTATTCACCCTGGAGAAGGGATAGAGAAGACTGGGGACTGAACTTATCAGGGGGAAACTACTGTGTTAATAGGGGGTGGGGTATTTCATGCCTGGGGGGGGAGAAGCTAGCTTTTATAATGAGGGGAATTCTGCAGAAGAAAATTACAAAAACAAGTGTGCAGAGACTTTTTTTTTTTTGATGCAGAATTCCCCAAGGTGTACTTTATTTATTCCAAGGGGAATTTGCTATAAACAAATTACAGTATCTGTGTACAGTATATAATCAGTACCTTTGAGTAAGGATACAGTAAAGAAAGAAAAAAGCTAATATTCAGACTGCTCTTTTGATGCAGTTGGACTTAAGTTCCACTTTTGATCTAGTAGATCTTGATATTTTATTGATGAAATTATATTCTGTTGGAATTACAGGAGTGGAGCAGTACCTAATGGTTAGTGTAGTGGCCTTAGAACTAGGGGAACTGGGTTCCATTCCCACCACAGCTCCTTGTGACTGTTGACAAGTCATTTAACCCTCCGTTGCCCCATGTTCAAAATAAGTACCTGTATCTAATATGTAAACTTCTTGATTGTAGCCACAGAAAACGGGTATATCAAATCGTTAAGTACATAAGTATTGCCACACTGGTACAGACCAAAGGTCCATCAAGCCCAGCATCCTGTTTCCAACAGTGGCCAATCCAGGTCACAAATACCTGGCAAGGTCCTGAAAAAGTTCAATACATTTTATGCTGCTTATCCCAGAAATAGCAGTGGGTTTTCCTCAAGTCACTTCAATAATGGTCTACGGACTTTTCCTTTAGGAAGCCGTCCAGACCTTTTTTAAACCCCACTAAGCTAACCTCCTTTACCACATTCTCTGGCAACGAATTCCAGAGTTTAATTACACATAGTAACATAGTAGATGACGGCAGAAAAAGACCTGCACGGTCCATCCAGTCTGCCCAACATCTTGTGTATACCCTACTTTGATTTGTACCTGTCCTCTTCAGGGCACAGACCGTATAAGTCTGCCCAGCACTATCCCTGCCTCCCAACCACCAGCCCCACCTCCCACCACCGGTTCTGGCACAGACCGTATAAGTCTGCCCAGCACCATCCCCACCTCCCAACCACCAGTCCCGCCTCCCACCACCAACTCTGGCACAGACCGTATAAGTCTGCCAAGCACCATCCCCGCCTCCCACCACTGGCTCTGCCACCCAATCTAGGCTAAGCTCCTTAGGATCCATTCCTTCTGAACAGGATTCCTTTCTGTTTATCCCACGCATGTTTGAATTCCGTTACCATTTTCATTTCCACCACCTCCCGCGGGAGGGCATTCCAAGCATCCACTACTCTCTCTGTGAAAAAATGCTTCCTGACATTTTTCTTGAGTCTGCCCCCCTTCAATCTCATTTCATGTCCTCTCGTTCTACCGCCTTCGCATCTCCGGAAAAGGTTCGTTTGCGGATTAATACCTTTCAAAATTTGAACGTCTGTATCATATCACCCCTGTTTCTCCTTTCCTCCAGAGTATACATGTTCAGGTCAGCAAATCTCTCCTCATACGTCTTGTAACATAAGTACATAAGTAATGCCATACTGGGAAAAGACCAAGGGTCCATCGAGCCCAGCATCTTGTCCACGACAGCGGCCAATCCAGGCCAAGGGCACCTGGCAAGCTTCCCAAATGTACAAACATTCTATACATGTTATTCCTGGAATTTTGGATTTTTTCAAGTCCGTTTAGTAGCGGTTTATGGACTTGTCCTTTAGGAAACCGTCCAACCCCTTTTTAAACTCTGCTAAGCTAACCGCCTTCACCACATTCTCCGGCAATGAATTCCAGAGTTTAATTACACGTTGGGTGAAGAAAACCTTTCTCTGATTTGTTTTAAATTTACTACACTGTAGTTTAATCGCATGCCCCCTAGTCCTAGTATTTTTGGAAAGCGTGAACAGACACTTCACATCCATCTGTTCTACTCCACTCATTATTTTATATACCTCTATCATGTCTCCCCTCAGCCGTCTCTTCTCCAAGCTGAATAGCCCTAGCCTCCTTAGTCTTTCTTCATAGGGAAGTCGTCCCATCCCCGCTATAATTTTAGTCGCCCTTCGCTGCACCTTTTCCAATTCTACTATATCTTTCTTGAGATGCGGCGACCAGAATTGAACACAATACTCAAGCTGCGGTCGCACCATGGAACGATACAACGGCATTATAACATCCTCACACCTGTTTTCCATACCTTTCCTAATAATACCCAACATTCTATTCGCTTTCCTAGCCGCAGCAGCACACTGAGCAGAAGGTTTCAGTGTGTTATCGACGACGACACCCAGATCCCTTTCTTGGTCCGTAACTCCTAACGTGGAACCTTGCATGACATAGCTATAATTCGGGTTCTTTTTTCCCATATGCATCACCTTGCACTTGCTCACATTAAATGTCATCTGCCATTTAGCCGCCCAGTCTCCCAGTCTCGTAAGGTCCTCTTGTAATTTTTCACAATCCTGTTGCGAGTTAACGACTTTGACTAACTTTGTGTCATCAGCAAATTTAATTACCTCGCTAGTTACTCCCATCTCTAAATCATTTATAAATATATTAAAAAGCAGCGGTCCTAGCACAGACCTACTTCGGAGAAAATACAAATACACCATAAAACAGACCAAAAGACTACATTACAAAACAATAATAGGACCAAACTACAAAGACACACATAAACTCTTCAACCTTGTGAACAAACTGTTAGACACCACACCAGTTACAAACAACGGCAAAGATGTACCAGATGTGGACAACCTTGCGAAATACTTCAAGGAGAAAATTATACAACTATGACTCAAAATGCCTGCCAGCCCTATTGAGTACGCCACAATTTTAGATTGTCTAGACCCAGAAGAAGGAACATACCCTGCAGACAGAACATGGACCGAATTCGAAATACTATCAGAAGACCTCATCTCTGAAACTCTCAAAAGATATGCCAAATCCCACTGCAAACTAGACACGTGCTCAAATAACCTCATGAAATCTGCTCCTCAACAATTAATAACAGACCTAACGAGCCATGTGAACTTCATGCTACAAAATGGACTTTTCCCAAAAGAAAAAGGAAAAATCTTACTCACCCCAATTCCTGAAGACACAAAGAAAAGCACGAGTGAAATAACCAACTACAGGCCAGTAGCATCCATACCATTAATAACCAAAATAACCGAAGGAATAGTAACCAAACAACTTACAAACTATCTAAACAAACACTCAATACTGCATGACACCCAATCAGGATTCCGGTCGAATCATAGCACAGAAACAGTATTAGTCACCCTTATGACCAGATTCAAACAAACAATTGCAACTGGCAACAATATACTCCTCCTACAATTTGACATGTCAAGTGCCTTTGATATGGTTGACCAAGGAATCCTATTACACATACTCGAATACTTTGGCATTGGAGGAAATGTCCTGAATTGGTTCGAAGAGTTCCTAACCCAACGTTCATATCAAGTCACATCAAATTCGACCACATCTAAGGCATGGACAACTGAATGTGGAGTACCACAAGGATCACCTCTCTCACCAACCATTTTCAACTTAATGATGATCCCTTTGGCAAAACTCCTATCAAACCATAACCTTAACCCATATATCTACGCTGATGATGTGACAATATACATCCCCTTCAAACAAGACATTAACGAAATCTTCAACGAGATTGATCAAAGCCTACACATCATGAACACATGGGCGGATGCATTTCGACTGAAATTAATTGCAGAAAAAACTCAATGCCTGATTCTCACCTCTCAATACAACACAAAATAATTCACAACCATAAACACACCAAACCTGAACCTTCAAATCTCAGAAACGCTAAAAATCCTTGGAATCACTATCGACCGCCACCTAACGCTTGAAACTCACGCTAACAACAAAACAAAAAAGATGTTTTACAGCATGTGGAAACTAAAAAGGATAAGACCATGCTTCCCAAGATCCGTCTTTCGCAGCCTAGTGCAATCCCTTGTGCTCAGCCATTTGGATTATTGCAACTCACTATACGCAGGTTGCAAAGAACAAACACTGAGGAAACTTCAAACAGCCCAGAATACGGCAGCCAGACTCATCTTTGGAAAGCCAAAATATGAAAGTGCAAAACCATTAAGAGAGAAACTGCACTGGCTTCCACTCAAGGAACGCGTCTCTTTTAAAGTATGCACATTAGTCCACAAAATCATTCACGGCGAAGCCCCAGCCTACATCTCTGAGTTGATAGACTTACCACCCAGAAATGCCAAAAGATCATCCCGAACCTTCCTTAACCTCCACTTCCCCAATAGCAAAGGCCTGAAATACAAAGCGCTACACGCGTCAACCTTTTCTCACATGAGCATGCAGTTTTGGAATACACTGCCGCACAACCTAAGAACAACCAACGAGCAAGCTTCCTTCCGCAGATTATTGAAGACCCATCTTTTCGAAAAAATTTACGGAAAGAAACAAAACACATAAAGTCCACACTTATTGTTCACTAATGCATCATACATTCACCTCTGAACTCCCATTCCCGTATTATCACATCACTCATACCTTACTCACAGAAAGATATATACCATACGCCTTCATGCCTTTTTATCGCCCTCTAAGCTCCCTTTGTTTCCTTCCAAAGTTGCAAGGCCTATGTTCCATTATTACATTCCTTAACGACACCTCAATTGTTTCGCTTAACCCTGCACAATGTAATCCATAACTATCTGTAACAAATTGTATTTCCAACATTCAACTCATATTGTAAGCCACACTGAACCCGCAAAAAGGTGGGAAAATGTGGGATACAAATGCAATAAATAAATAAATTCCATCCTCTTTATCATTTTTGTTACCCTTCTCTGTACCTTTTCTAATTCTGCTACGTCTTTTTTTTAAGATGCAGTGACCAGAATTGAACACAATGTTCAAGTTGTGGTCACACCATGGAACTATACAAAGGCATTATAATGTTCTCATTTTTGTTTTCCATTCCTTTCCTAATAATTCCTAACATTCTATTTGCTTTCTTAGTCGCCGCCGCACATTGAGCAGAGGGTTTCAACGTACCGTACTGGATCCTTTAATGGTTGGTGACTCCTAATGTGGAACCTTGCATTACGTAGCTATAATTCGGGTTCCTCTTTCCCACATGAATCACTTTGCACTTGCTCACATTAAATGTCATCTGCAATTTAAATGCCCAGTCTTCCAGTCTCGTAAGGTCCTCTTGTAATTTTTCACAATCCTCTTGCAAATTAACAACTTTGAATAACTTTGTGTCATCAGCAAATTTAATTACCTCACTAGTTACTCAAATCTCTAGATAATTTATAAATATGTTAAAAAGCAGCGGTCTCAGTATCTGCCCTACTCCATTTAGAATACTGGCCATTTAACCCTATTCTCTGTTTTCTATCTTTTAACCAGTTTTTAATCCACAATAGGGCACTACCTCCTATCCCATGACTCTCTAATTTCCTCTGTAGTCTTTCATGAGGTACTTTGTCAAACGCCTTTTGAAAATCCAGATACACAATATCAACCGGCTCTCCTTTATCCACACGTTTGTTCACCCCTTCAAAGAAATGTAATAGATTGGTGAGTCAAGATTTCCCTTCACTAAATCCTTGTTCTCCGAGGACAAGCAGGCTGCTTGTTCTCACTGATGGGTGACGTCCACGGCAGCCCCTCCAATCGGAATCTTCACTAGCAAAGTCCTTTGCTAGTCCTCGCGCGCCCACGCGGCCGTCTTCCCGCCCGAAACCGGCTCGAGCCGGCCAGTCTTCTTTCGTCCGCACTCGGTACGGCTGTGTTTTTGCCGTGTCGAGCCCCGGAGAGTCGACCTCGCGCGTCCGTTGTACTAATCGACGTGTTTTTTCTTCGGAAAAGATTTAAATTCGTTCGGAAAGTGCTCCGCAAACCCCCTTGGGTTTCGTTTGCCCCTTCCCGTATTTCCAGTCTTTGCCCCGGTAAGTTTTCTTTCATCGTCGGGGTAGGCCTCTTTTCGGCCTCGGTCGAGGTTTTTCTCCCTCAAAGTTTTTGGTGCTAAAATTCGTCATTTCGGATTTTGATTTCGCCGGCGTGATTTTTCCGCCCATGACATCGAAGCCTTCCAGCGGCTTCAAGAAGTGCACCCAGTGCGCCCGGGTAATCTCGCTCACTGATAGACATTCTTCGTGTCTTCAGTGTCTGGGGGCCGAGCACCGTCCTCAGAACTGTAGCCTGTGTTCCCTGTTACAAAGGCGGACTCAGGTAGCGAGTTTGGCCCAGTGGAACGTTTTGTTCTCGGGCTCTTCGTCGGCATCGGCACCGGGGTCATCGAGTGCATCGACGTCGTCAGCGTCCAGACCTTCATCCTCGGCCGCCAGTGCATCGAGTTCATCGAGGCATCGGCCCTCTGCATCGGCGCCGAGACATCGGATAGCTGCATCGGCGTCGGTGGTACCGGGACCTCGTCTGCTGATGTCGTCGGACGGTGGTGCATCGTCAGGAGTGCAGGTGAGGGCTGTCCATTCCCCTGCTGGTGGCGGTGAGCCTTCGGGTGGGTCTCCCCCTACCCTGAGGGCTCCTGCGGTACAGCCCCCCCGGGATCGACCTGCTTCGACCTCGGCCCTGAGGAAGCGACGGATGGATTCTACGTCCTCCTCGTCGGTGCCGGGGAGCTCCGGTGACATGCTTCGGAAGAAGTCGAAGAAGCATCGACACCGGTCTCCTCCCCGCATTGGCACCGAGAGCTCTGGGTCGCCGAGGGAGTCGGCACCCAGCAGGCATCGGCACCGAGAGGACCGCTCACCCTCTGTTCAGGAGGTGTCGATGCGCTCCACTCTGGACAGCCCGGAACAGCCTCCACGCCCGGAACAGATTCTGACGTCGACGCCTGCATCGGCCTCCATGCCTTTCTCTGCAGCCGCTCTGAACGAGAGTCTCCGGGCCGTTCTCCCAGAGATTCTGGGAGAGCTGTTGCGCCCTACCCCTCTGGTACCGGCGGTGCTTGCGCCTCCGGTACCGTCGAGCGTGGCGCCGGCTGGCCCATCGCCCGGGGTGAAGTCCCCGACGTCGGTACCGCGTGCGGTGCCGACTGCGGCCACCTCCCAGGAGGGCTCCCCGACTACGTCGGCGGAGGGAGCTTCGCCGATGCGGGCGAGGGAGTCTACCTCTCGACGCCCCCATCGTGGACGTGGCTCCATGGAGTCGAGCCGGGCGAGGTTGCAGACACAGGTCCGTGAACTTGTGTCTGACACCGAGGGTGAGGCCTCGTGGGAAGAGGAAGAAGACCCCAGATATTTCTCTGACGAGGAGTCTGAGGGTCTTCCTTCCGATCCCACTCCCTCTCCTGAGAGACAGCTTTCTCCTCCCGAGAGTCTGTCTTTTGCTTCCTTTGTCCGGGAGATGTCTACGGCCATCCCCTTCCCGGTGGTTGTGGAGGATGAGCCCAGGGCTGAAATGTTTGAGCTCCTGGACTATCCTTCTCCACCTAAGGAAGCGTCCACTGTTCCCTTGCACCATGTCCTGAAAAAGACATTGCTTGCGAACTGGACCAAGCCACTAAGTAATCCCCACATCCCCAAGAAGATCGAGTCCCAGTACCGGATCCATGGGGACCCAGAGCTGATGCGCACTCAGTTGCCTCACGACTCTGGAGTTGTGGATCTGGCCCTAAAGAAGGCTAAGAGTTCTAGGGAGCATGCTTCGGCGCCCCCGGGCAAAGACTCTAGAACCTTAGACTCCTTTGGGAGGAAGGCCTACCATTCCTCTATGCTTGTGGCCAAAATCCAGTCTTACCAGCTCTACACGAGCATACACATGCGGAACAATGTGCGGCAGTTGGTGGGCTTGGTTGATGCTCTCCCCCCTGAGCAAGCCAAGCCTTTTCAGGAGGTGGTCAGGCAGCTGAAGGCGTGCAGAAAATTCCTGGCCAGAGGGGTGTATGACACCTTTGATGTTGCGTCCAGGGCCGCTGCTCAAGGTGTGGTGATGCGCAGGCTCTCATGGCTACGTGCCTCCGACCTGGAGAATAGACTCCAGCAGCGGATTGCGGACTCGCCTTGCCGTGCGGACAATATTTTTGGAGAGAAGGTCGAGCAGGTGGTAGAGCATCTCCACCAGCGGGATACCGCATTCGACAAGTTCTCCCGCCGGCAGCCTTCAGCATCTACCTCTACAGGTAGAAGATTTTTTGGGGGAAGGAGGACTGTTCCCTACTCTTCTGGCAAGCGTAGGTACATTCCTCCTTCTCGACAGCCTGCGGCCCAGGCTAAGCCCCAGCGCACTCGCTCTCGTCAGCAGCGTGCGCCTCAGCAAGGCCCCGCGGCTCCCCAGCAAAAGCAAGGGGCGAGCTTTTGACTGGCTCCAGCAGAGCATAGCCGACATCCAAGTGTCAGTGCCGGGCGACCTGCCGGTCGGGGGGAGGTTGAAAGCTTTTCACCAAAGGTGGCCTCTCATAACCTCCGATCAGTGGGTTCTGCAAAAGTCCGGCAAGGATACACCCTCAATTTGGCCTCAAAACCTCCAAATTGTCCACCGGGAGCTCAGTCTTACAGCTTCCAGCACAAGCAGGTACTTGCAGAGGAACTCTCCGCCCTTCTCAGCGCCAATGCGGTCGAGCCCGTGCCATCCGGGCAAGAAGGGCTGGGATTCTATTCCAGGTACTTCCTTGTGGAAAAGAAAACAGGGGGGATGCGTCCCATCCTAGACCTAAGGACCCTGAACAAATATCTCGTAAAAGAAAAGTTCAGGATGCTTTCCCTGGGCACCCTTCTTCCCATGATTCAGGAAAACGATTGGCTATGCTCTCTGGACTTGAAGGATGCCTACACACACATCCCGATACTGCCAGCTCACAGACAGTATCTGCGATTTCAGCTGGGCACACGTCACTTCCAGTACTGTGTGCTACCCTTTGGGCTCGCCTCTGCGCCCAGGGTGTTCACAAAGTGCCTGGCTGTAGTAGCAGCGGCACTTCGCAGGCTGGGGGTGCACGTGTTCCCATATCTCGACGATTGGCTGGTGAAGAACACGTCCGAGGCAGGAGCCCTGCTGTCCATGCAGATGACTATTCGCCTCCTGGAGCTACTGGGGTTTGTGATAAATTATCCAAAGTCCCATCTTCTCCCAGTGCAGAGACTCGAATTCATAGGAGCTCTGCTAGATTCTCGGACGGCTCGCGCCTATCTCCCAGAGACGAGAGCCAACAACTTGTTGTCCCTCGTCTCGCGGGTGCGAGCGTCCCAGCAGATCACAGCTCGGCAGATGTTGAGATTGCTGGGCCACATGGCCTCCACAGTTCATGTGACTCCCATGGCCCGCCTTCACATGAGATCTGCTCAATGGACCCTAGCTTCCCAGTGGTTTCAAGCTGCGGGGGATCTAGAAGACGTGATCCACCTGTCCACGAGTTTTCTCGAATCCCTGTATTGGTGGACGATTTGGTCCAATCTGACTCTGGGACGTCCTTTCCAAATTCCTCAGCCACAAAAAGTGCTGACCACGGATGCGTCTCTCCTGGGATGGGGAGCTCATGTCGATGGGCTTCACACCCAAGGAAGCTGGTCCCTCCAGGAACGCGGTCTACAGATCAATCTCCTGGAGTTGCGAGCGATCTGGAACGCTCTGAAGGCTTTCAGAGATCGGCTGTCCCACCAAATTATCCAAATTCAGACAGACAACCAGGTTGCCATGTACTATGTCAACAAGCAGGGGGGCACCGGATCTCGCCCCCTGTGTCAGGAAGCCGTCAGCATGTGGCTCTGGGCTCGCCGTCACGGCATGGTGCTCCAAGCCACATATCTGGCAGGCGTAAACAACAGTCTGGCCGACAGGTTGAGCAGGATTATGCAACCTCACGAATGGTCGCTCAACTCCCAAGTGGTGCGCCAGATCTTCCAAGCGTGGGGCACCCCCTTGGTGGATCTCTTCGAATCTCGAGCGAACCACAAAGTCCCTCAGTTCTGTTCCAGGCTTCAGGCCCCCGGCAGACTGGCATCGGATGCCTTCCTCCTGGATTGGGGGGAGGGCCTGCTGTATGCTTATCCTCCCACTCCTCTGGTGGGGAAGACTTTGTTGAAACTCAAGCAAGACCGAGGCACCATGATTCTGATTGCTCCTTTTTGGCCGCGTCAGATCTGGTTCCCTCTTCTTCTGGAGTTATCCTCCGAAGAACCGTGGAGATTGGAGTGTTTTCCGACCCTCATCACGCAGGACGAAGGGGCTCTTCTGCATCCCAGCCTCCGGTCCCTGGCTCTCACGGCCTGGATGTTGAGAGCGTAGACTTTGCCTCTTTGGGTCTGTCAGAGGGATCTCCCGCATCTTGCTTGCTTCCAGGAAAGATTCCACAAAGAGGAGTTACTTCTTTCTGTGGAGGAGGTTTGCCGTCTGGTGTGACAGCAAGGCCCTAGCTCCTCGCTCTTGTCCTACACAGACCCTGCTTGAATACCTTCTGCACTTGTCTGAGTCTGGTCTCAAGACCAACTCTGTAAGAGTTCATCTTAGCGCAATCAGTGCATACCATTACCTTGTGGAAGGTAAGCCGATCTCAGGACAGCCTTTAGTTGTTCGCTTCATGAGAGGTTTGCTTTTGTCAAAGCCCCCTGTCAAGCCTCCTACAGTGTCATGGGATCTCAATGTCGTTCTCACCCAGCTGATGAAACCTCCTTTTGAGCCACTGAATTCCTGCCATCTGAAGTACTTGACCTGGAAGGTCATTTTTTTGGTGGCAGTTACTTCAGCTCGTAGAGTCAGTGAGCTTCAGGCCCTGGTAGCCCAGGCCCCTTACACCAAATTTCATCATAACAGAGTAGTCCTCCGCACTCACCCTAAGTTCTTGCCAAAGGTCGTGTCGGAGTTCCATCTGAACCAGTCAATTGTCTTGCCAACATTCTTTCCCCGTCCTCATTCCTGCCCTGCTGAACGTCAGCTGCACACATTGGACTGCAAGAGAGCATTGGCCTTCTACCTGGAGCGGACACAGCCCAACAGACAGTCCGCCCAATTGTTTGTTTCTTTTGATCCCAATAGGAGGGGAGTGGCTGTAGGGAAACGCACCATATCCAATTGGCTAGCAGATTGCATTTCCTTCACTTACGCCCAGGCGGGGCTGGCTCTTGAGGGTCATGTCACGGCTCATAATGTTAGAGCCATGGCAGCTTCGGTAGCCCACTTGAAGTCAGCCTCCATTGAAGAAATTTGCAAAGCTGCGACGTGGTCATCTGTCCACACATTCACATCTCATTACTGCCTGCAGCAGGATACCCGACGCGACAGTCGGTTCGGGCAGTCAGTTCTTCAGAACCTGTTTGGGCTTTAGGATCCAACTCCACCCCCCGAGGGCCCTGTTTGTTCTGTTCCAGGCTGCACTCTCAGTTAGTTGGTAAATTTTTTAGGTCAATCTCAGTTATGTCCTCACCGTTGCGAGGCCCAATTGACCATGGTTGTTGTTTTGAGTGAGCCTGGGGGCTAGGGATAACCCATCAGTGAGAACAAGCAGCCTGCTTGTCCTCGGAGAAAGCGAATGCTACATACCTGTAGAAGGTATTCTCCGAGGACAGCAGGCTGATTGTTCTCACAAACCCGCCCGCCTCCCCTTTGGAGTTGTGTCTTCCCTTGTATTGTCTTGCTACATACTGGACTGGCCGGCTCGAGACGGTTTCGGGTGGGAAGACGGCCGCACATGCGCGGGGCGCGCGGGCGCGCGAGGACTACCAAAGGACTTTGCTAGTGAAGATTCCGATTGGAGGGGCTGCCGTGGACGTCACCCATCAGTGAGAACAATCAGCCTGCTGTCCTCGGAGAATACCTTCTACAGGTATGTAGCATTCGCTTTGGCTTTGTCTTATTAATCCATGCTTTTGAATATGTTCTGCAATTTTGTTCTTTATAATAGTCTCTACCATTTTCCCCAGAACCAATGACAGGCACACAGGTCTGTAATTTCCTGGATCTCCTCTGGAACCTTTTTTAAAAATCGGCATTACATTGGCCACCCTCCAATCTTCCAGTACCATGCTTGATTTTATAGATAAATTTACATATTACTAACAATAGCTCTGCAATTTCATTTTTCAATTCTATTAGTACTCTGGAATGAATACCATCCTGTCCAGGAGATTTGCTGCTTTTCATTTTGTCAAATTGAGCCATAGCATCCTCCAGGTTTATGGAGATTTCATTCAGTTTCTCTGGCTCTTCGGCTTTGAATACCATTTCTGGCACCGGTATCTCTCCCAAATCTTCCTCGGTGAAGACCGAAGCAAAGCATTCATTTAATCTCTCCGTTGTGGCTTTGTCTTCCCTGATTTCCTCTTTTACCCATTGGTCATCTAGCAGCCCAACCGATTCTTTGGCCAGCTTCTTGCTTTTACCTCCAGTGCAAACTTTTTTTCAAAGTCCCTCTTTGCCTTCCTTATCAGCGCTTTGCATTTGACTTGACATTACTTATGCTGTTTCTTATTATTTTCAGTTGGTTCCTTCTTCCATTTTCTGAAGGATTTTCTTTTAGCTCTAATAGCTTCCTTCACTTCACTTTTTAACCATGCTGGCTGTTGTTTGGTCTTCCTTTCATTGATGTAAATTTTTGACCCTCGCAGCTGCTTCTCAGTTTTTTTCCACTGTTCTTCTCATTTTATCATAGTCTCCTTTTTGAAAGTTAAAACACTAATGTATTGGATTTTCTGTGTATACTTACTCCAAAGCCAATATCAAATCTGATCATATTATGATCACTGTTATCAAGCAGCCCCAGCACAATTACATCATGCACCAGATCATGCACTCCACTAAGGACTAGGTCTAGAATTTTTCTTCGCTTGTTGGCTCTTGAACCAGCTGCTCCATAAAGCAGTTCTTGATTTCGTCAAGAAATTTTACCTCCTTAGCATGCCCTAAAGTTACATTTACCCAGTCAGTATCGGGACAGTTAAAATCATCCAGTTGTCCAGTTTGTTAGCCTCCCTAATTTCCTTTAACATTTCTACATCCATCTGTTCATCCTGGCCAGGTAGATGGAAGTACACTCCTATCACTATCCTTTTCCTCTTTACACATGGAATTTCAATACATAGGGATTTTAAGATGTGTTTTGCTTCTTGCAGAATTTTCAATCTATTTGATTCAAGGCCCTCCTTAACATACAGTGCTACCTCTCCGTTCTTCTATCCACCCTATCACTACAATATAATTTGTGTGGGATACCGGTGTCGGAAATGTTTTTTCAAGCGGACGAGTCGGAGAAACTTACTGACTTCACGGTAAACCTGGAGGATGTAATGGGGCAGTTCAGCAAACTGAAGAGTAGCAAATCTCCTGGACCGGATGGTATTCATCCTAGAGTATTGATAGAACTGAAAAATGAGCTTGCGGAGCTACTGCTAGTGATATGCAATTTATCCTTAAAATCAAACGTGGTACCGGAAGATTGGAGGGTGGCCAATGTAACGCCCATTTTTAAAAAAAGGTTCCAGGGGAGATCCGGGAAATTATAGACCGGTGAGTCTGACATCGGTGCCGGGGAAAATGGTAGAGTCTATTATTAAAAACAAAATTACAGAGCACATCCAAGGACATGGACATGGATTACTGAGACCGAGTCAGCATGGCTTTTGTGTGGGGAAATCTTGCCTGACCAATTTACGGACCAAGTAGGAGTTACGGACCAAGAAAGGGATCTGGGTGTCGTTGTCGATAATACACTGAAACCTTCTGCTCAGTGTGCTGCTGCGGCTTGGAAAGCGAATAGAATGTTGGGTATTATTAGGAAAGGTATGGAAAACAGGTGTGAGGATGTTATCATGCCGTTATATCGCTCCATGGTGCGACCGCACCTTGAGTATTGTGTTAATTCTGGTCGCCGCATCTCAAGAAAGATATAGTGGAATTGGAAAAGGTTCAGGGATGGGACAACTTCCCTATCAAGAAAGACTAAGGAGGCTAGGGCTTTTCAGCTTGGAGAAGAGATGGTTGAGGGGAGACATGATAGAGGTATATAAAATAATGAGTGGAGTGGAACAGGTGGATGTGAAGTGTCTGTTCACGCTTTCCAAAAATACTAGGACTAGGGGGCATGCGATTAAACTACAGTGTAGTAAATTTAAAACAAATCAGAGAGAGGTTTTCTTCACCCAACGCATAATTCTGGAATTCGTTTGCGGAGAATGTGGTGAAGGCAGTTAGCTTGGCAGAGTTTAAAAAGGGGTTAGATGGTTTCCTAAAGGACAAGTCCATAAACTGCTACTAAATGGACTTGGGAAAAATCCACAGTTCCAGGAATAACATGTATATAATGTTTGTACGTTTGGGAAGCTTGCCAGGTGCCCTTGGCCTGGATTGGCCGCTGTCGTGGAAAGGATGCTGGGCTCGATGGACCCTTTGTCTTTTCCCAGTGTGGCATTACTTATGTACTTTGTTTTGTTAGTTGAATATTTTTACTGCTGTACTTCCCTATTGCTCATGTTTGATCTATTCTTACTGTACACTGCCTTGAGTGATTTCCTTCAAAAAGAAGGTAAATAAATCCAAATAAATAAATAAATAGCAGGATAGCCCCTCTCATAGTAACATAGTAAGTGACGGCAGATATAGACCTGTACGGTCCATCCAGTCTGCCCAACAAGATAAACTCATGGTCTTGTCTTTTAATCAGCACCATCTTAATTGTAGGGAAAACTGAAATTTACTTTCTAATTGCATAGCGTTTATTGGCAGGTTCAGTGGCTTAAACAGTGATTATGCACCAGTCAGTGTGGTGCTAGACTTCAATGTTCGCCCATTGGCAATTGTTGCTAGGCCCCATCTCCATCCTTATAAAATCATTCGGTCTCAAGTTGTTTGGGCTCTACCTAGTGAATGCTTTTCATCCATAAAAGACCTGTTGCTGTAGCATGTCCTGTCCCCCTCCTTATTGTCTGATATTAAGGTGCTTGTGGTTAGCTACTAGGCTATTAGAGTTGTCCTACATAAATTCATTTTCCAGTTGAAATACAGATATCCCACTATCTTTAATGAAGCAATCTGTCAATCTGTTTGAGAACTGTCTTTAAAGGATCTTAGAATTGGATATCATCCATCCCACTTGATTTTAACCTATCCTATAAACCTCCAAAGTTTGGCTGTGGTCTTTAGCTTTAAGGGAACAGTCACAGTTGCAGGTGATCAGTTGAGAGTTTGACAACTGAAGTGGATAACTGAAGAAGTGATAGAGCTGAGGAGCTGGGTGGGAATGGATTCAGAAGAACAAGTTATAATTTTAGAAGAATCCAGAAGAAATGGTTAAACCAATAGAAAAACATCACAATTTTTTACATTTATTTCTGTAAATTTTTGGCAGCATGGCACCAAACTCCTTTTTTAAGACTGTAAATAAGTGCTATTTCATTGTATTGTAGTACCCAGTGAATTTCTATAATACCAAAGCATTGTTTAAATTTGTATTGGCAGCTTCCTTTTGACTGAAGTATGCTATTCTATGCTCCTACATCTCCTATCTTTCACTATATTGTTATTTTTCTAATGTTTTGTATGTTTTTTGTAAAACTAAGAACTTGCTGAACTGGAAATTTAAATAGAAATGAAGACCATCAGACAAGTTACTGGTGCTAATACTAAGCAGTTAAAAGGTACTTGTCACGTGATGCAGTGCTAGCAAGCGGGCTCTGGCGGGAAGAGCTCCTGGGCCCTAACCTCAAAACCTCATTTTGGTGTGTATTTCTGGGATATATTGTTGGAAACTACAATGCCATATCCGTCTATGTTCACCACGAGTTCGGATCAGTTTGCTTAGACTGATGGTTGCGAGAGTCCTGCGACGAGAGAAAGAGAAATCGCGCCAAAGTGATCTTAAGATGGTGGATGTAAGTGAAGCCAGGCCGAACACAATAAGTTCAGCATGGGTTACCAAGATAATGACAGAGGTACTACCTTGGAGTCTATTTCAGTTAGATATGACTTCTGGACTGCATAGATACTAGAACTGACTTTGCTACAAGAACTGTGAAACAGGAAAGTTCAGTGTAGGCCATTATGCCTTATTTTCTATACTTTCATAAAAGTTTTATACCTTGCATTACTTTTCTTAATGCATACTATTTGATATGTTATTTGTTCCATGGAGAGTGTTCTAACTTACTGTGTGGAGTCTCTGCTGTGTGATCAATGCAGTCATATTTACGATCTGAGATTCCGGCAGTGAGTCAAAAATTTATAGAGTGATGTTAATTTAAAATTTCATATGCAATTACCAGAAATGCTCTCTTCTATTTAGTGTTACACAAGTTTTGAAAAGAGATTGGGTTTCACGGGACAGAGTTCCTGCACTGACCTAGTCCTTATCTGGATAGTATGTGATGAGTAGGGTTTAAAGAGGGACAATTGGGGATAGGGAGGGGATAGGTTGGTTTGTGATAAGCAAAGTTATTTGAGAGGGTGTTTTCATTTTTTTTTTTGTTAGAATGTTCTGGTTTTCCCCTTTTTTTTTTGTTTTCGTTTTTTTCTTTCTTTTGTTTAATTTTGGCTGGAGTTTGCATTATGGTGAGGAGGCGTGTGCGGTATGGCACAAGAATACTATGTTATCTTTTCTTTTTGTTGTTTTGGTTTGGGGGACTGCTGGCTGGAACAGTCCCAAGATCTTTCAAATTATATTGCACTTTTGAATATATCACTATCTTTATATATTATGCCATTGATTAGAGTAGTTCACTTTATATGGTATCAGAGTTATACTTATTAGAGGGGGCTTCTCATATACCAATCTTCTAATAATGCCCAACTGTCAGACTATTTTACAGCTCCTTTATACAGATTTAAAGGGTATTTTAGTATAGGATCTGTCAGACAACCATATCACCACCATTCAGGCTATACTGTGAGCCAGGCACTTTTTATGGTGGGCAGGCATTCCTCATTGATCCTTACGTTTATTTCTTAAACTTTCCAATCATTAATTTATTTAGTCCATTATTCAAATTAACACTTAGCTTTAAACGCAGTATTTTCTTCCTTCGTTTTCTATTTTTCTATAAAACAATCAGTCATCTCGGAGACCTCGTAATCCGACATGAACTCATGTTTCACATTTAATGCTGTGTCAAGGCATGTCTCCTATAAAATGAAAATAAACGATTAAACAATCTCTTAACATATAGAACCCTCAATATCAGACAGTCCCATACAGTTTAATACCTTAATCAAAGCTGGAAACATTTCTGTGCTGTCTTCGTATTTCAAAATGGCCGCGGCGTTCTAACTATTTATATAGTGATTTACATATACATTTACGTCAACTTCTTATCAGCTGATATATTAGTGAACCAATCCCAGAGCCCAACTCTTGACTCCTCCCCTTTATTTAAATCATTGACATCCATTCGATTTCTCGATTTAAGCCATTAGGCTGTACTGTATTTAAAGACCTGGTTTTTTGCAAGAGACACATTTATCTACAACAGAGCATTTGAAGTTCAGGAGGTGGTGGGTTGGAGACTTAGTGGAGGCGCCAGCTCTGAATCGCAAAGCAGGATTCAATTCTTTTTTGGAGAGGGCTAGATGTCAAAGTGCAGCAGATTTGGAAAGATCCCAATGGTAGACTTCTTTTTGTTAAAGCCACTATTAATAGAAAACTCTTGCTTCTGTGTAATATTTATGACCACAAATTTCTTAAGGTTCTTACTCATAGGGTACTTGGATTGCCAGATATTCCTGTTCTTATGGAAGGAGATTTTAATATGGTACATGACCCAACCTTTGGATAGATCTCACAACTCATCGCGAGAAGTGGGGAATCCTAATAAAGGCATCCCATTGCTCTGTTCCACCTTATCTTTTGGATGTTTGGAGGACATTACATCCCTTGGATCGAGATTACACACACATGTCTAGAGCTCATGGGTCTCAATCTAGAATTGACTACTGGCTTGTCTCCAGAATGCTTTTCTCTTCAGTTCTTGATGCAGGGATTGGCCCGTACAGTGTGTCTGACCATGCCTTGGTGTACCTTTACTTTTGGAGTCTCAGGGTACAACTCATTTCACTTGCAGTTTTCTTCCTACCTTTATTGGGATTATGAGTTTTGCGAATATATTTCGCATAAGTGGGCTGATTATCAGATCCATAATGCAGGGCATGTGCACACACCTGTACTTTTTTTTGGAAGCTGCCACGGCAGTTTTGCGAGGGGAAATACTGGCGTACACTTTTCTTTTAAGCAGAAAGGATCAGGAGATTTTGCGGCTCGAGAATCAGCTGATTAAAGCTCGCATCCAATATAGTGTGCATCCTTCTCCACACCATCTCAGTATGTTGTTGGCACTTCAGACTTCTTTAGGTGAACTTCTTCATGCACAATCGATGAATCAGTGCGGTATTATAGGTATCAGTTACATTGTCATAGTAACAAATCTGGGAAACGTTTGGCAAAACTAGTTAAGCAGTCTAGAGGGCCCTCTAGTATCTCCCAGATAGATTGAGGAGATGGAGTATTGGTGAGAACTGACCGTGTGATAACGTCTGTCATTCAGAAATATCAACGCTTGTACACATGTCCCTCGGAAGGGGAAATGGAAGGAGAAACATATTTAGATAGTCTAGATTTACCACAGACCTCTGAAGATTGTAAACATAAGCTTGAAGCTCCTATAACTGAGGAAGAGGTGGCCCTAGCAATTCAACAAAGTGCCTTGTATAAAATACCAGGACCAGACAGCTGTAGGGCAGAATGTTATAAGATCCTATCTTCCTCCAGTGTTCCTACCTTTCGGTCTTTATTTACACAGTTTGTGGTGGATGGAAGTTTGCCTTGGGCTCTACAATTGGCGCAAGCTATCTTATATTGAAGCCGGGGAAAGATCCTACACAACCTTCTTCATATAGACCTCTCTCTTTTGAATGTAGAAACTAAATTGTTTGCTAAGATTCTGGCTAATCGGTTGGCACAAGTGTTGCCATCCTTGATAGCTGAACCCTAGGTTGGCTTTGTTCGAGGATTCACAATCGCCCGGAATATGAGGAAACTTCTTATCTTACTTGAACATGTGCAGAAAACACACACTCCTTCTCTGTTGATCAGTTTTAATGCAGAGAAGGCTTTTGATCATGTTACCTGGAATTTTTTATTCTCTACTATGCGGAGATATGGTTTTGGAGATTTTTTTTTTTTTTAACATCGTCCAGGCACTCTACACCTCCCCTCATGCAATGCTTTGGATCAATAATATTTTCTCCTCCTCTTTTAATATATATAGAGAGGTATGTGACAAGGTTGCCCTTTGTCGCCTTTATTATTTGTTATCTCTTTAGATCCCTTGATTAGAGAAATTACAAGTAACCCAGACATTAAGGGAGTCCAGATTGGTTCACAGGAATTCAAACTTTCTGCTTTCGCAGATGACATATTGGTGCATTTAACAGATCCTCGGAGGTCTTTGGGAATACTTATGGAGAGCTTTACAGAGTATGGTGATTTTTCTAGCTTCAAGTTAAATTTTATAAAGTCCTTGTCATTGCCCACTGTAGAATTGGTGCATCGGCAATGGGTAGGTCCATTTCCACTATGCTGGGAGAGTGTTTCTTTTCATTACCTAGGCATTCAGTTACTTTGTAAAGCCTCTCTGCTTTATGACAGTAATTTAATGGTTTTACTGGATTCTACTAGACTATGTTTGGAACAATGGATTCATCTTCCTTTATCGGTACATAGCTGAATTCAACTTTTCAGTATGGTCTTATTTCCTAAATGGCTTTACGCTGTGCAGTTATTACCACTTTAGTTACTGAAACGGGGTTTAAATTATCTGCGAAACCTTCTAGCTACATTTTGTTGGGCGGGCAAGAAACCTAAAATGGCTTTTGGATATTTGCTTGGAGCTTGAAAATATGGGGACATGGGACTACAGAACCTGCGCATATATAATCAAGTGTGTTTACTTCGTCATCTTGGGGATTGGTTCCTTGTTGAACAAGGATTCACTCCTATAGAGTATAAGACTGCGTTTTACTCCCCATGGCATATCAGATCTCTTCTGTTGGGCTCCATAATGCTTTGTTTCCGTCTGAGTATGTTTCTTTGTTGTGGGAGGTTTGGCGGCATTTAGTTGTCCTTCTGGGGGGGAACCCGGAGATTTCTGATTAATTCCCTATCAGAGGCAATGTGCAACTTTTACCAGACTTTGATAATATCAGTTTTCAGCGTTGGGCCTCACGAGGTGTCCTTCTGCAACATGTGTTGGGAGAGGGAGGCAAGATGTTATCCTGGGAACAGTTGCAGAGTAGAGGAGTGATTGAGTTCAGAGATTTTTTAGCGTATCAACAGTTGCAGCATTATATTCAATCCCTGGATGCAAACAGCTTAGCCTTCCCTTTAGGCGGCCATTTATAGGAATTTTTTTAAACATTTCGAGACGGAAGCTTGTCAATTTCTTCTCTTCATAGAGAATTATAGTTACTTTCTTCTGCTCAATCTCGATTTAATTAATAAATGGAGTCAAGATTCAGGTTTGCCTGCTTCCTCTTTAGGCTTTATCAAATTGAGTAAGCGCATACCTGAAATATCAGTGAGCGCTGAATTGAGAGAGTTTCAGTTTTGAGCATTACATAGGGCTTATTTTACACAGGAGCAAGTATTTAATATTGGTGAGGTGGGAACACCAGTCTGTCCAAAATGTAATCAAGGTCATAATTCTTTTTTCCTTGCTTTCTGGGGCTGTTTGAAAGTAAAATTATTCTGGAAGGTCATCCTATGTTATTTTGAAATACTTTGGGACTGTTCTGCCGTTCATGCCAGCGGGATTGCTTTTGGACAAATGTGAAGCTTTTCATGTTGCTAATCGTAATCGTGTTCTTCTCCTTTGTAAAGCGACAGCATTGGGTAAGCGAGTTATATTAGGGGCATGGATAGTTGAAGCAGCACCCTCCTATTGGGCCTGGAGAAATTGCTTGCATGCATTGATATTATTGGAGCAGAGACAAGCTAAGTGTTCTCCTAAAATGAAAAAGTTGTTCCTGGCAATATGGGGGGGATATATATATAGAGAGAGAAAGATATATATATAGATATAGATATATTTTTTTTTCAGTCTCTACAGGGCTAGAAGCTTGATTTTCAACAGACTTTGAGAAAGTGGCAAGGTGAACAGCAGTAGGAGATAAGCGGAGGAAGAGAGGAAACATCATTTAATGGACAAGTCCTCTTCCTCCTCTACATGGGGGCTTTGGATGGAGGGGTTCCCCCCTGCAATGTTTTTGGAGAGGAGTTTCCATGTCGCACACGCTTGAATGCCCCCCTTTTTTTAATGGTTTGGGGAAGGTTGGTTTGGGGCAGAGGAGGTTTAACCTTTTTAAAGTTTGGTGACATATTATTATGATCTTTTTCTGTACTCTTTTTATTTGCTGTTCCATATCATCAAGCTGATCAATCCATAGACTGGTGGGCTGTGTCCATCTACCAGCAGGTGGAGATAGAGAGCAAACTTTTGCCTCCCTATATGTGGTCATGTGCTGCCGGAAACTCCTCAGTATGTTCTCTATCTCAGCAGGTGGTGGTCACACACAGCAGCAGCAGCTCTGGCTAGGCCTCCAAGCCTAATTTTTAGGTTTTGTTGAGTGCCTGGGGTTGAGGGCTCTTTTGAGCAAGTGCAAACCTGGTGGTGCCAGGTCCCTCCTTTTCTCCCCCCTCCCGCTGGCTCCGTTAAAAAAAAAAAAAAAAAAAAATTTTTAAACGTCTTTAAAGGCGTTTATTTCGACGTTTATTTAAGCGTCTATTGCAGCTACTCACTGGGACACCAGGTCGTTACAACTCGGAGCGGACAGCAGGTAATTTTACCTTCCTTAGCATCCCTCCGGACCGGACCAGGATTGGACTGATGGGTTGTGCTCGCCTACCAGCAGGTGGAGACTGAGAAAAAACTCTGACTCTAGAGAGCCAATAGGAGCCCTGGCCATGTGACCTTAGCCTCAGTATTTTCTCAGTCTCCCAGCAGGTAGGAAGTGAGCCCATTAGTCTCTCTCCTTTTCTCTTTAGATATTAGATATTTGTGATAATTCTTCTGTGCCTGGAATCTTATTTAGAGGCTTGACAGGGTTTCCTTTCTCTTCTTTCTTTGACAGCCTCGGGGGTGTTAAACTCGGGTGTCTCGAGTCCACCCCCCTTCCTCCCCATCTCCCTGGCTTAGCAGGGAAGGGCCGTCCCTTTCTCTGGAAAGGTGTACCGTCTTTGGGAGAGGCAGCCACTTTTAACAGGTAGCTGCTTTAAAAGAATTAAATCAAATAAAAGTAAATTCAAAGAAGCAGCCTTTCTTTCCCCAGACTTCTAACGAGCAGGCAGCTCCAGTGTTTTATTATGATTGAGGGGTTATAAAAAAAAAAAAAAAACAAACAGAAGAAAATAATTCAGTATCTGTGACTTTAAACAGCGATTTTTCTCGTCAGATTTAATTTCCTCCATTTTCTTGCGTTTTGGCGGTGGCAGTTTAAACAAATGAAAAAAAAAAAAAAAAAAGAAAGGTGCGAACCGCGTAAGCGCGGCCACCTGTTTTTTCCGATATGGCTTAAAAGTTCAAACAGCTGCTGTCGGTCAGCGTCGCGCAGTTCACGCAGCCGGAACATGTAAATTTTGCTCTCCCTTCAAGGTTTCTTCGGGTCCGGTGCTGCCTCCAGTTTTTTCAGGGCCTTTTTCGCCGGCTGTTGTTTCTTCGCCGTTCCACTGGGCTCCGCTTGTTCGGAGGTGTCGGGCGCGCTGTCGACGATCGCCACAGGGCCAGTGGAGCGAACGGCGGCCATTTTGTTTCTCCCTCCATCTTATCAGTCGGGGATCTCTCTGCTGAAGGTAAGGCTGCAGTTCATAGAGCAGTTCGGCTCCAAGATGTGTACACTTTTGTATGTGCTGAACGGCGTATTCTAAAATGCTCTTCACATCAGCAGGCAATATTTGGTTGAAAGGGGGCTCCTTTCATATATGGATATATAACAAGCTTTTCTTCTTTTAAATTTCTATGTATCATGGGGCTGTTAACACTAGTTTTTTCTGGTGCTCAGTCATTTTTCATTGCCTGGTGGAAAATCTGCATCTTATCATAATATCATAATTCATTTCAAGCATTTTCCTCAATAGCTGTAGTATTATACAGTGTTTTAAGAACTTTAGAAACTTTCTCTATAGGCATAGAGTAAATTTCTGTCTTTCTCATTCCCTGGTGAATAGGACTACATTGTCTAAGAGTCAATTGATTGGTACTTTGCAATTCTGACCATAATATCTTAGTTCCTTTCAAGCATTTTACTCCATGCGTATGATGTTATATAGTGTTTTAAGAACTTAACAGACACTCTCAATGGCTGTAGTGTTACACAGTGTTTTCTTTTTCCGACTTTAAGAAGCCTTCTCTAGAGGCATACAGTATATTGTTCAGATGCCATGGGGATATATCAGCTCTTTCATATTCTCTGAGGGACAGTCCTGTCTACCAAGCTCCCAGTCACTCAGCTGCCTTAGCAGGCATGCTTTATTCATGTCTTCCCTTCTTTTCCAACTGCCTTGAAGCCTCTCATTTTTCATTTTAGCTTTCTTCTGGTTTTTACAGGACATATGGTCACTTAGAGAATAAAGTCATCCTTTCACTTAAAGATAGTGGACAGTCCTCAAACCATTTACTCGTGTTTGTCACTACTCTATCAGTTCAGCATTGGCAGATTATAAACATCCTGGTTTGGTCCAGTATGCCTATACATACCATCTGCTATGTCTTCCTCTTCCTTAGAGACCTGATGTTATATCAAGCTTTCTTGAATTCAGATACAGTCTTGTCTACACTGCCTTCACCAAGTGGCTGTGGCACAACTTCACTTTTTTCATTACAGGTAATTTCCAAGTTTGTCCTTTTTCATTTTCATTCTATGCGCCTTCACTCCAGAGTGTTCTTTCAATTGGAAGGGGATTCACTCACTTCCTGTGTATTTATACCATAGGTACATAAGTATGGTTATGCTGGGTAAGGCCTAAAGTCCATCAAGTCCAGCATTCATATCTAATGGGCATAGGTACATAAGTTTTGCCATTCTGGGGAAGCTCAAATGTCCACCTTTCTACAGCCAGAACAGCATTAAAGAAAAGAAAAAAGAAAAAAAAAAAAAACCTCTCACGAGAGTATCGAACAGAAATCTCTGCTCCAAAAGCAAGGCTTTGCAGTAATTCTGCAAACTAACGCATACAATATTTGCCATGGCTGTTCACCACTAGAAACACCGGGGACCCTGGGCCTAGGTTCGGTGTTTTAACCTGAAACAAGCTCAACATTCATATCTATTGGGTGTGAGTCTGGTACTACTACTACTACTTAACATTTCTAGAGCGCTACTAGGGTTACGCAGTGCTGTACAAATTAACAAAGAAGGACGTTCCCTGCTCAAAGGAGCTTACAATCTACCTCTCAGTGAGGGAGGACGCATGACCGTGGTACGTGGATTAGTGGTATGTGGATTAGGGAGATCCAAGAAATTACAGGCCGGTGAATCAGACGTTCATACTGGGACAATTTTTTTCTGTCCGGAGCGTACTACCATAGCTGGTGGACTCCTATATTCAGAACTTTCTATATTCAGAACTTACCCAACTATGGAACGCCATAGAGATAGGGTTGGAGTTTGTAGCCCTATTTAACTGGTGTCCTTGGTCACCCTTCCTCTTCTCCTCAGGATCCAGAGAATGGCTAGTTTTTTGCTTATGCATTAACCGGTCATTTTCAGCAGTACTCTCTCTTCCGTTCTTTTATAGATCTAAGAGGATGTTCATTGCGCTCTTAGGGTCATTTCATTCTTACCTAGACGACTGCCTAATTGGAGAAAGTCTTATCAGCAGAGTTCTCAGGTCACGCACCGGGTGTTGCATTTCTTACAGTCTCTAGGTTGGGTGGTGATTGTAGCCAGGCCTCTCATTTGATCTCTCATTTGATCTCTCATCAGATATCTCTGATTTTCTCTTTGTTTAGTCAGGTTGGCGCACAGTCTTTTGTCTCCTCTGCAAACATCCCAGTTTATATTTTTCTTGGTGACCTTGGGCCTTCGGCCATTTCCTCGCTCTATTCTGCAGAATGCAATTTTACTTTCTAATGCCCAAGAAGGAATTTTCCTTCATCCTATTGCGAATCTCAGGGTCATCAATCGCACTATTTAAGTGTCATCTAGTTATCTCAAGAACCTTAGTTCTGTCATTGGGATGCTTCGTGCAGTACACTTTTTGGCAGAAGCTTGTTTGTATATATTTTTTTTTCTGGGGGACCTCAGCAATTCGTTTTACCTTCGGGTGAATTTTGTTTTCCCTACTGACAAACAAGGCGGAGAGAGCTATGTTGGTCCTTGCCATGGCAATGGGTTATGTCATCCGCCAAGGAGGAGTTAAGAGTATACTCTTGAGTTTGTACTCATTTTTTCTTAGTTGTGTCACCCTGCATTTAGGTGAATGGACTCTCATTTTTTCAGCCTTACTTCCTCACTGCGACACTTCAGGGCTATCTCTTTTTGCCTTCAGGCTCACGAACATTTCTTGCTTCTTCCGTTCAGCAACAGTCTTGACGGAGACAGGGACAGATGCCAACGTCCAGCAGGGGTTTTTCAGCCTTCTTTATGCGTTTCTTCCATCATCTCACTAGGTGTTTACGCAGAACCAAGGCACCCTTCTACATCCGGACCCACAGTCACTCAAACTTATGGCGTGGTTACTGGGTCTGCAACATCTTTGATATTTTCGCAGGAAGTACTTCAAGTTTTAATTGCTTCCAGACAGAAATCTACATTAAAGTCCTATGAATCAAAGTGGCGACGGTTCACTCTGTGGTACTCCTCTCGCCACTTCATTCCACAAACAGTATCCATTTTGCATGTTTTGGAATATCTTCTGCATCTTGCAAAATCTTGTCTGTCTTACTCATCCATTAGAGTTCATTTGGCAGCTCTATCAGTGATGCATGATACTGTTGACAACCGCACGCTTATGCAGCATCCACTGTCAAAGCGGTTTCTTAAAGGAGTCCTGCACCTGTACCTCCCGCTTCGTCCACCAGCTAGGTGAACTAGGTGAACAGACTCTTAAAGTTCTGTTTTCTAGTAGCCATAACTTTTTCAGCAAGTAGATCTATGTGTGGAATACTTCTACGGTTGGTAACTTCTTTTCGGTCTACTGTAGTTTAAAGTTTTCACCTTTCCCAATCGGTTTTTTCTTATTGGTTTTGTCCTTCTAGCCAGTAGGCGTAAAAGTTTTTCATTGTTTCTAACCCGCTATATCGCGAAGGATCAAGGAAATGAGAATGTCTATTTCTCTTCTCGCTGAGAGGGCAGTTCCACAGCGTATTACAACATATTCCACAACTTCAGAAGCGGGCTCTATTCTTACTATGGCGATTTTTGGTGCTCTCGGTGCACATTGGTAAGTTGGCAACTTAGTCCTAGTTTCATTTTATTTTGCTCATTGGGACACACTACATGTTAGTTGTCGCCAGGTGGCCTATGCAGCATGAACATTTCTCTGCAGTTTTCATAGGGTCCCTCCCTTCAGATTACTGCTTTGGTACTTCCCATCAGTCCAATCCTGGTCCGGTCCGGAGGGATGCTAAGGAAGGAGAAATTAGATCTTACCTGCTAATTTGCTTTCCTTTAGTCCCTCCGGACCGGACCAGGCCCCTCCCATGTTCTCTCTACTCTTTAGCTTCTTTTATTAAGTAGGAAGTGTATTCAGTAGGAAGTGTATTCATTCCTTTACGATTCGTGGAACAATACTATATATATATACAGAACTTTACGTGGTCTATACCACTTCTCTGGTGGTTGCTGGTGAGCTCAATTGCTGGAATCTATCTATAAAACCTTAAATACGCCATACCACTTCTCTGGTGAGAGTTGTGGCTGAGCTCAGTTGCTGGAAAATCTATAAAACCTTAAATATGATTTACCACTTTTCTGGTGAGAGTTGCTGGTAAGCTCAGTTGATGGAATATATATAAAATCTTAAGTGGGCCATACCACTTCTCTGGTGAGAGTTGCTGGTGAGCTATAAGACAAGTGAGCCATACCACTTCTCTGGTGAGAGTTGCGGGTGAGCTATATTATACGTGAGCCATACCACTTCTCTGGGGAGAGTTGCTGGTGAGCTATATTACATGTGAGCCATATCGCTTCTCTGGTGAGAGTTGCTGGTGAGCTATAGTACAAGTGAGCCATACCACTTCTCTAGTGAGAGTTGCTGGTGAGCTGTAATACATATTGGGCCATACCACTTCTCTGGTGAGAGTTGCTGGTGAGCTCTGATACTTCGTCTCCTTCAGAAGATAGAGGAACATGGGAAGCCAGTAATTCTGGTTCTCCCAGATTAGCCTTGACGCTCTTGATACGCGAATCTGCAGCGGCTGAAGGTGATGTCTTCTCTTCGACTTCTGCTATACAAGTCCTTGCTGATTCAAGGCCCAGCTTTCCCCGGCTCGATTTTGTCTTACAACTTGATTCTTCAACGAGTCCGTTTAGCTCACAGGGTTTTTTTTTATTTCCACCATGCTTCGGTCTCGTCGTCGCTCCACCTCTCTCAACTATTTTCGCCCCTGGAGAATTTTTCAGTCTTGGTGTGCAGACGCTGGGATTGCTCCTTTTCAAGTTTCCGTGGCTCAGATGTTTTTCTGCAGCGAGGATTTGATGAAGGTCTGTCTCTTTCTTCACTTAAAATGCAGACGGCAGCTCTATCCAGTTTCAGAGGTCGGATTCGGGGTAAGTCAGTGGCAGTCTTCCCGAGGTCGCCCGTGTCTTAAAAGGAGTTAGCCTTCTTCGGCCGCCGGTCAGATCGTTCTTTCCATGTTGGGACAGACTTAACCCTAAAGACAGTGTTTTTTGGTGGATATTGCATCCGCTAGGAGAGTTTTGGAGTTGCAAGTTTTTTCCTGCAGGTCTCAATTTCTACAGTTTTCTAAAGAGCGAGTGGTCCTTCGTCCGGTTCCTTCTTTTTTGCCTAAGGTTCTCTCTCGGTTTCATCTGTCCCAGTCGGTTTTCTTCCTGTTCTGGGATTGGTCTCAGGTACGCACGAGCAGAAGAAATTGCGTACTTTGGATGGTAAGAGAGTGCTTAAACGATATCTCGCAGTCACTGAGGTTTTTCGCCGCTCGGATTGTCTTTTGCTTTTTGCTGGTCACCGTAAGAGTTTGTCAGAAAACCCAGAGTTTGGACAGCACCGTAAGAGTTTGTCAGCTTCTAAGCCTATGTTATCTAGGTGGATTAAAGAGATAATAGCTTCAGCCTACCTCTTGGCAGGCAAGGCAGTCCCAGAGGCTATTAATGCTCATTCTACTAGAGCGCAGGCAGCGTCGTGCGCGGAGTATTCCTTGGTGCCTCCTGCAGAGATTTGTAAGGCGGCGACTTGGTCCTCTCTCCATTCTTTTTCTAGATATTACAGACTTGATGTTCATTGTTGGCAGGAGGCGGTCTTTGCATCGTGGGTACTCACTGCGGTCTTGCTGGGGTCCCACCCGTAGAACTACTGCTTTGTTACGTCCCATCAGTCCAATCCTGGGCCGGTCCGGAGGGATGCTAAGGAAGGAGAAATTAGACCTTACCTGCTAATTTGCTTTCCTTTAATCCCTCCGGACCGGCCCAGGCCCCTCCCTGTTCCAGTTTTCTGTCTGTGTTTCCATGTTCTATTTATTTGTTTGCAGAGCTGTTTTTTGCTAGTTAGACAAATATTTCTCAGTCTGACCAAATACAAAAGCAAAAGATATCGACACCAAAACATACAGGTATCTCCTAAAGGGTGACCTGACATTAAGAACATAAGGGACAAGCAAAATATTATTATAAGTATTATTAACATTTGTATAGCGGTACCAGATGCCCGCAGCGCAGAACACCTCACACAGAAAGACAATCCCTGCTCCAAAAAACCCACATAAGTCTTTATGTAACATATAGTATAGAGAAGCAGTCATTGACCCATGGCCAGACCCTGGGCCAAAGAAGAAAAGGCCCGAGGGAAATACCCGTCTGCTGCAAATCCCCAGACTACCCCAGAAACAACCTCTCCGTTTCCTTCTACACTCTACACTCCCGAGAACGCCTACCAGCAGGTGGAGACTGAGAAAAACTCTGACTCTTGAGAGCCAATAGGAGCCCTGGCCATGTGACCTTAGCCTCAGTATTTGAATAACAAAGCAGGAAAGAAAGACCTTCTGTGCCGTATGGAATCCTAGCAGCCACAAAGCACTCGGCAATGCCAAGTATCAGAGCTCACCAGCAACTCTCACCAGAGAAGTGGTATGGCCCGATATGTATTACAGCTCACCAGCAACTCTCACCAGAGAAGTGGTATGGCTCACTTGTACTATAGCTCACCAGCAACTCTCACCAGAGAAGTGGTATGGCTCACTTGTCTTATAGCTCACCAGCAACTCTCACCAGAGAAGTGGTATGGCCCACTTACGATCTTATATATATTTAAGGTTTTATAGATATTCCAGCAACTGAGCTCAGCCACAACTCTCACCAGAGAAGTGGTATGGCGAATTTAAGGTTGTATAGATAGATTCCAGCAATTGAGCTCACCAGCAATATAGACCCGGTAAAGTTCTGTATATATATAGTATTGTTCCACGAATCGTAAAGGAATGAATACACTTCCTAATGAATAAAAGAAGCTAAAGTGGTAAATCATATTTAAGGTTTTATAGATATTCCAGCAACTGAGCTCAGCCACAACTCTCACCAGAGAAGTGGTATGGCGTATTTAAGGTTTTAGTGGTATGGCGTATTTAAGGTTTTATAGATAGATTCCAGCAATTGAGCTCACCAGCAATATAGACCAGGTAAAGTTCTGTATATATATAGTATTGTTCCACGAATCGTAAAGGAATGAATACACTTCCTAATGAATACACTTCCTACTTAATAAAAGAAGCTAAAGAGTAGAGAGAACATGGGAGGGGCCTGGTCCGGTCCGGAGGGACTAAAGGAAAGCAAATTAGCAGGTAAGATCTAATTTCTCCTTCCTTAGCGTCCCTCCGGACCGGACCAGGATTGGACTGATGGGAAGTACCAAAGCAGTAATCTGAAGGGAGGGACCCTATGAAAACTGCAGAGAAATGCTCATGCTGCATAGGCCATCTGGCGACAACTAACATGTAGTGTGTCCTAATGAGAAAAATAAACTGAAACTAGGACTAAGTTACCAACTTATCAATGTGCACCGAGAGCACCAAAAATCGCCATAGTAAGAATAGAGCCCGCTTCTGAAGTTGTGGAATATGTTGTAATACGCTGTGGAACTGCCCTCTCAGCGAGAAGAGAAATAGACATTCTCATTTCCTTGATCCTTCGCGATATAGCGGGGTGGAAACAATGAAAATCTTTTACGCCTACTGGCTAGAAGGACAAAACCAATAAGAAAAAACCGATTGGGAAAGGTGAAAACTTTAAACTACAGCAGACCAAAAAGAAGTTACCAACCGTAGAAGTATTCCACACATAGATCTACTTGCTGCAATGGTTACTAGGAAACAGTGCTTGAAGAGGAAAACTTTATAGAAAAAATTATGGCTACTAGAAAAACAGAACTTTAAGAGTCTGTTCACCTAGTTCACCTAGCTGGTGGACGAAGCGGGGGGTACAGGTGCAGGACTCCTTTAAGAAACCGCTTTGACAGTGGATGCTGCATAAGCGTGCGGTTGTCAACAGTATCATGCATCACTGATAGAGCTGCCAAATGAACTCTAATGGATGAGTAAGACAGACAAGATTTCACAAGATGCAGAAGACATTCCAAAACATGCAAAATAGTACTGTCTGTGGAATGAAGTGGCGAGAGGAGCACCACAGAGTGAACTGTCGCCACTTTGATTCATAGGACTTTAATGTAGATTTCTGTCTGGAAGCAATTAAAACTTGAAGTACTTCCTGCGAAAATATCAAAGATGTTGCGGACCCAGTAACCACGCCATAAGTTTGAGTGACTGCTGAATGGAAGAAGCAAGAAATGTTCGTGAGCCTGAAGGCAAAAAGAGATAGCCCTGAAGTGTCGCAGTGAGGAAGTAAGGCTGAAAAAATGAGAGTCCATTCACCTAAATGCAGGGTGACACAACTAAGAAAAAATAAGTACAAACTCAAGAGTATACTCTTAACTCCTCCTTGGCGGATGACCTAACCCATTGCCATGGCAAGGACCAACATAGCTCTCTCCGCCTTGTTTGTCAGTAGGGAAAACAAAATTCACCCGAAGGTAAAACGAATTGCTGAGGCCAAGCTTCTGCCAAAAAGTGTACTGCACGAAGCATCCCAATGACAGAACTAAGGTTCTTGAGATAACTAGATGACACTTAAATAGCGCAATAGGATGAAGGAAAATTCTGTCTTGTGCATTAGAAAGTAAAATTGCATTCTGCAGAATAGAGCGAGGAAATGGCCGAAGGCCCAAGGTCACCAAGAAAAATATAAACTGGGATGTTTGCAGAGGAGACAAAAGACTGTGCGCCAACCTGACTAAACAAAGAGAAAATCAGAGATATCTGATGAGAGATCAAATGAGAGATCAAATGAGAGGCCTGGCTACAATCACCACACCACCTAGAGACTGTAAGCAAAACCGAACCGGAGAAACGCTGCCTCGTAAAGGGAACTGTAGCTGGAGGCAAACATGGCTACCTAGCGCGCCCAAAGTAAAAGAACGAGGATCAAAGAAGAAAAAACACGGAGGACATGAAAGGAGATGCGATCGCAAACGAAGAAGCCGGAAATCGCTGCCGAGAAAAAAGTTACCCTCCAGTGCCGAGCAAAAACATGCTTTAGCTTCTCCTCCGACGCTAATAGACAGCGCAGCAGATCCTGAGCTTTTCAGACCGATCGGAGAAGAGCGGGCGCGCGCCGAAGCGGTTCGCGCCATAGCGGTTCGCGCCATTTTTTTTTTTTTTTTTTTTTTCTTTTTCAATTTCCATTTACAGCTACTAAAACGCCAGAAAACGGAGGAACATAATTGCGAAAAAAATCGCCCTTTAAAGTCTAAAACACTGAATTGTTCCAATCTTTTATTTATTTATTTATTTTTGCACAGCTGAACTAGAAAAGAAAAAGCTCCGCAAGCATAATAAATCACAACCGAGCTGACTGCCAGGAAAAATCTGGGGAAAGAAAAAAGGGCTTCTTCTCGTAATTTCCTTCTATTTGTTTTAACTCTTTTAAAGTACAATCCCCAAAGAGAAATCTTCTCTTAAGTTTCTTTTTTTTTTTTTTTTTTTTTTTTTTTTCCGAGTTAGAAAAGACAGTGCTGAAGAGAAGTAGACTAGCACAGAGCTGCCTGCTCGTTAACAGCCTGGGTATATACATTTTTTTTTTTTTTTTTTAAACAGTTGAGCTTGCTCATAAAAATTGTGACTTTCTAGAGTGGCTGCCTCTCCCAAAGACATACACCTTTCTAAACAAAGGGTAGCCCTTCCCAGCTACATGTGGGAGATGGGGAGGAAGGGGGGAGGGACCCGGGGACACCCGAGTTTAACACCCCAGAGGCTGTAAAAGAAAGGAAAAGAAATTCCTACCTGCCCAGCGTCTAATAGAGAATTCCTAGGCACAGAAGAAGAGGTAGTATTATTGTTGTTGTAATTATGAACCTCTAAAAGAGAAAGATAAAGAGAGAGACTAATGGGCTCACTTCCTACCTGCTGGGAGACTGAGAAAATACTGAGGCTAAGGTCACATGGCCAGGGCTCCTATTGGCTCTCAAGAGTCAGAGTTTTTCTGCCAATGCTGAACTGATAGAGTAGAGACAAACACGAGTAGATGGTTTGAGGACCGTCCACTATCTTTAAGTGAAAGGATGACTCTATTCTCTAAGTGACCATATGTCCTGTAATAACCAGAAGAAAGCTAAAATGAAATATGAGAGGCTTCAAGGCAGTTGGAAAAGAAGGGAAGACATGAATAAAGCATGCCTGCTAAGGCAGCTGAATGATTGGGAGCTTGGTAGACAGGACTGTAGCAAGTGCAGCTACCTGAATTGCCACAAAAATCAGATACCTGACATGAGAAAAGGCAAAAATACTGTGAAAGAGGTCCTCACTGTACGCTATCTACTCACACACAAATATCAAACAGTCTGACCAAATACAAAAGCAAAAGATATCGACACCAAAACATACAGGTATCTCCTAAAGGGTGACCTGACATTAAGAACATAAGGGACAAGCAAAATATTATTATAAGTATTATTAACATTTGTATAGCGGTACCAGATGCCCGCAGCGCAGAACACCTCACACAGAAAGACAATCCCTGCTCCAAAAAACCCACATAAGTCTTTATGTAACATATAGTATAGAGAAGCAGTCATTGACCCATGGCCAGACCCTGGGCCAAAGAAGAAAAGGCCCGAGGGAAATACCCGTCTGCTGCAAATCCCCAGACTACCCCAGAAACAACCTCTCCGTTTCCTTCTACACTCTACACTCCCGAGAAAAAACAAAACCGAACCGGAGAAACGCTGCCTCGTAAAGGGAACTGTAGCTGGAGGCAAACATGGCTACCTAGCGCGCCCAAAGTAAAAGAACGAGGATCAAAGAAGAAAAAACACGGAGGACATGAAAGGAGATGCGATCGCAAACGAAGAAGCCGGAAATCGCTGCCGAGAAAAAAGTTACCCTCCAGTGCCGAGCAAAAACATGCTTTAGCTTCTCCTCCGACGCTAATAGACAGCGCAGCAGATCCTGAGCTTTTCAGACCGATCGGAGAAGAGCGGGCGCGCGCCGAAGCGGTTCGCGCCATAGCGGTTCGCGCCATTTTTTTTTTTTTTTTTTTTTTTTCTTTTTCAATTTCCATTTACAGCTACTAAAACGCCAGAAAACGGAGGAACATAATTGCGAAAAAATCGCCCTTTAAAGTCTAAAACACTGAATTGTTCCAATCTTTTATTTATTTATTTATTTTTGCACAGCTGAACTAGAAAAGAAAAAGCTCCGCAAGCATAATAAATCACAACCGAGCTGACTGCCAGGAAAAATCTGGGGAAAGAAAAAAGGGCTTCTTCTCGTAATTTCCTTCTATTTGTTTTAACTCTTTTAAAGTACAATCCCCAAAGAGAAATCTTCTCTTAAGTTTCTTTTTTTTTTTTTTTTTTTTTTTTTTTTTTCCGAGTTAGAAAAGACAGTGCTGAAGAGAAGTAGACTAGCACAGAGCTGCCTGCTCGTTAACAGCCTGGGTATATACATTTTTTTTTTTTTTTTTTAAACAGTTGAGCTTGCTCATAAAAATTGTGACTTTCTAGAGTGGCTGCCTCTCCCAAAGACATACACCTTTCTAAACAAAGGGTAGCCCTTCCCAGCTACATGTGGGAGATGGGGAGGAAGGGGGGAGGGACCCGGGGACACCCGAGTTTAACACCCCCAGAGGCTGTAAAAGAAAGGAAAAGAAATTCCTACCTGCCCAGCGTCTAATAGAGAATTCCTAGGCACAGAAGAAGAGGTAGTATTATTGTTGTTGTAATTATGAACCTCTAAAAGAGAAAGATAAAGAGAGAGACTAATGGGCTCACTTCCTACCTGCTGGGAGACTGAGAAAATACTGGGCAGGTAGGAATTTCTTTCTTTCCTGCTTTGTTATTCAAATACTGAGGCTAAGGTCACATGGCCAGGGCTCCTATTGGCTCTCTAGAGTCAGAGTTTTTTCTCAGTCTCCACCTGCTGGTAGGCGAGCACAACCCATCAGTCCAATCCTGGTCCGGTCCGGAGGGACTAAAGGAAAGCAAATTAGCAGGTAAGATCTAATTTCTCCTTTTTATAGCGGGCGGGGGTTCCCCGATTCTTCTCCTCGTGGCACATGGCGTCGGAGGGCGAGGGCGCAAAGGGTCGCTCCCCGGGTCGCTTGAGCGCTTCTAGAGGGGATGCGGGGGTCTTAAAGCCTGATTCGCCCTTGTTGGGTGGCAGTTTCGTGACCGATGAATGTCCCGGTCCTTCCTCCGGCGTGGCGGTTTTTCCCGCCAAAAACGCCCATCCCCCGCTCCTCGCCTCCGCCATTTTGGACGGCCACGCGGCTCGGACGGCTTCTTCTTGGGCCGCCCTTGAGGTTGGAGACATTAATGCCATGAACGCCCTTAATTTGGGCGACGGTACAGAAGCGGCTAAAGTTAAGAGCCGTTCTTCCCGCGCGGCTCCTTCGCGGAGTTTCGCGCCGGATGCCATTTTGGATGCGCAGCAGGCCTCTCCCTCGCTGTTGCGAGCGCTGGTTGAGAGTGCGCCTAGGGCTGTTGCCCAGGCTGCGGAAGTGCACAGTCTGGGGGGTTTCTCCCCCGAGTTTGTTTTGCTGCTGCATCAGGCCTTCCTCATGCACAATGCTGCCCCCGCTCCCTCGTCTGGTAAAGAGGTTGAGGTTCCCAGAGGTAAACGCCCTCGGGTTGATTCCCAGGCCTTGGAGGAATTTGTCTCCTCCGATGTAGATGAGGGCAGCGTGTCTGAGGTCTCCCAACGGTCCTTTGCGGATTCCTTGGAGGAGACGGATCCCCGCTCGGATGGAGCGGATGACCCCTCTGCAGCGCGGCTTTTTCGCCCAGAGGATTTGCCCAACCTGTTGTTACAGGCCATGGACACTTTGAAGATTTCCTCTCCGGAGGACGTCTCTCCCTCAGCCCCTGTTGGCTCTGCCATTATGCTGGGGACGAAGCGCCCGCCTAGAACCTTCCACGTGCATGATGCCATGCACACCTTAATTTCGGCTCAATGGGATGTCCCAGAAGCGAGCCTTAAAGTGGCTAGGGCTATGTCCCGCCTCTATCCTTTGGCTGTGAGTGAACGTGAGGCCTATCTGTGGCCTACCGTGGATTCTTTAATCACTGCGGTGACTAAGAAAACGGCATTGCCGGTGGAAGGTGGCACGGCCCTAAAGGACGCCCAAGACAGGAGATTGGAGGCGGCCTTAAGGTCGTCCTTTGAGGCGGCTGCCTTAAGTTTGCAGGCCTCAGTTTGCGGCTCCTATGTGGCCAGGGCGTGCCTGACTATGGTGCAGCGGGCTTCCCCCTCGGATCATTCCTTGAGGGATGATTGGCCAGCCCTGGAATCGGGCTTAGCCTATTTGGCAGACTTGCTGTATGATGTCTTGAGAGCCTCAGCTAAAGGCATGGCTCAGACAGTCTCTGCGCGGCGGTGGCTTTGGCTGAAACATTGGTCTGCTGACCACGCCTCTAAATCCCGCCTGGCTAGATTGCCTTTTAAAGGCAAGCTGCTCTTTGGGGTCGAGCTGGACAAAATCGTGACCGATCTCGGCACGTCTAAGGGCAAGAAGTTACCAGAGGTCAGGGCTCGGGCTAGTGCTCGTCCCGGTACCTCCAGAGGACGGTTTCAGGAAGCCCGTCGGTACCGCCCGGGCAGGTCGGGTTCTTCTGCCCCCTCTTCCTTTAAGAGGCATTTCTCCCCCAAGCAGCGTTCCTTTCGCAGAGACCGCCATCCCGGAGGTGCTCCCTCCGGTCCTCCCCCAGGGTCTCGTACCCAATGACGGGGTCTTGGTCCACGCCCCAGTGCAGATTGGAGGACGGCTGTCCTCGTTTCTGGGCGAGTGGACCACAATAACTTCAGACGCTTGGGTGCTGGAAGTCATCAGAGACGGCTACAAGCTAGAGTTCTGCCGACCCTTAAGAGACGGGTTTGTACTCTCTCCCTGCAAGTCTCCGGTCAAAGCTGTGGCAGTGCAGCAGACTTTGGACAATCTGATCCGCCTGGGTGCGGTCGTTCCGGTGCCAGAAAGTCAGCTTGGCAAGGGGCGTTACTCCATTTACTTTGTGGTACCAAAGAAAGGAGGTTCTGTCCGGCCTATCCTCGACCTCAAAGGGGTCAATCGGGCCTTGAAAGTGCGGCACTTTCGCATGGAGACTCTCCGCTCTGTTATAGCGGCAGTGAAGGCAGGGGAGTACCTGGCATCCTTGGACATCAAGGAAGCGTACCTGCATATTCCCATCTGGCCTCCTCATCAACGCTTTCTGCGTTTTGCAGTCCTGGGCCGACACTTCCAGTTCAGAGCCCTCCCGTTCGGGTTGGCTACTGCTCCGCGGACCTTTTCCAAAGTAATGGTGGTCATAGCGGCCTTCCTGCGAAAGGAAGGCGTACAAGTCCATCCTTATCTGGACGACTGGTTGATCCGAGCCCCCTCTTATGCAGAGTGCGGCCAAGCTGTGGACCGGGTAGTTGCTCTTTTGAGCTCCCTGGGATGGATCATCAACTGGGAGAAGAGCCAGCTGCGCCCGACTCAGTCCCTGGAGTATCTGGGAGTTCGATTCGACACCCAAGTGGGCAGAGTGTTCCTGCCAGACAATCGGATTGTCAAACTTCAGGCTCAGGTGGACCAGTTCCTAGTAGCCTCTCCCCTTCGGGCTTGGGACTATGTGCAGCTGTTGGGCTCTATGACGGCCACGATGGAAGTTGTGCCCTGGGCCAGGGCTCATATGAGACCACTTCAACACTCTTTGCTGCAGCGCTGGACTCCGATGTCAGAGGATTATGCTGTGCGCCTTCCCTTGGACCCAGCAGTGCGCAATGCGCTGAGCTGGTGGATGCAGACAGACAAGTTGGCTGCGGGAATGCCTCTGGTGACCCCAGAGTGGATTGTCGTCACGACGGACGCCTCGTTGTCGGGCTGGGGAGCCCACTGCTTGGGAAGGACAGCGCAGGGGCTCTGGTCTCCTGCAGAAGCAAAGTGGTCTATCAACCTCCTGGAACTCAGAGCCATTCGGTTGGCGCTTTTGGAGTTCATCCCGTTACTGGTGTTGAAGCCTGTACGGGTTCTGTCGGACAATGCCACGGCTGTGGCCTATGTCAACCGCCAGGGAGGTACCAAGAGCGCCCCTCTAGCCAAGGAGGCTATGAGTCTATGCCAGTGGGCGGAAGCGAACCTGGAGCAGCTGTCAGCGGCCCACATTGCCGGAGTCATGAATGTCAAGGCGGACTTTCTCAGTCGCCATACCTTGGAGCCCGGAGAGTGGCAGCTATCTGCTCAGGCGTTCTTGGACATCACGAAGCGCTGGGGCCAGCCGAGCCTAGATCTGATGGCGTCATCGGCCAATTGCCAAGTGCCGCGCTTCTTCAGCAGAGGACGGGACCCTCGATCCCTGGGAGTAGATGCTCTTCTCCAACAATGGCCGACGCAAGAGCTTCTCTATGTGTTCCCGCCCTGGCCCATGTTGGGCAGGGTGCTAGACCGGGTGGCAAAGCATCCCGGCAGGATAATCCTGGTGGGTCCGGATTGGCCCAGACGTCCCTGGTATGCGGACTTGATCAGGCTCTCAGTCGACGATCCTCTGCGGCTGCCAGTGGAGCAGGGCCTGTTACATCAGGGTCCCGTGGTGATGGAGGATCCCTCCCCCTTTGGTCTTACGGCCTGGCTATTGAGCGGCAGCGTCTGAGGAAGAAGGGCTTCTCAGACAAGGTCATCGCCACTATGTTGAGAGCGAGGAAGCGCTCTACTTCTACTGCTTACGCCAGGGTTTGGCGTATCTTTGCAGCGTGGTGTGAAGCAGGCTCTCTTTCTCCTTTCACTGCTCCAATTTCTTCAGTGTTGGCGTTCCTGCAAGAAGGTCTGGACAAAGGCCTGTCGCTCAGTTCCCTTAAAGTCCAGGTAGCGGCTCTGGCTTGCTTCAGGGGCCGCCTGAAGGGTGCTTCCCTGGCTTCGCAGCCAGATGTGGTGCGCTTTCTCAAGGGAGTTAATCACCTGCGCCCTCCTCTGCACTCAGTGGTGCCTGCGTGGAATCTCAACCTGGTGCTAAGAGCATTGCAGAAGCCGCCGTTTGAACCCTTGTCAAGGGCATCTCTGAAAGACCTGACGTTGAAAGCAGTCTTTTTGGTGGCTATCACTTCAGCCAGAAGAGTTTCCGAGCTCCAGGCGCTCTCATGTCGAGAGCCTTTTCTACAGTTCACTGAGGCAGGAGTGACTATTCGCACAGTGCCTTCCTTTCTGCCCAAGATTGTTTCTCGCTTCCATGTGAATCAGCAGCTCTGTCTCCCTTCCTTTCGTAGGGAGGACTACCCAGAGGAGTACTCTGCTCTTAAATATCTGGATGTGAGACGAGTCATCGTCAGATACTTGGAAGTGACCAATGATTTCCGGAAATCGGATCATCTGTTTGTCCTGCATGCCGGTCCTCGTAGGGGTCTGCAGGCTGCTAAGCCTACAGTGGCAAGATGGGTCAAGGAAGCCATTGCAGCGGCTTATGTGGCCGCGGGGAAGGTGCCGCCTATCCAGCTGAAGGCTCACTCCACAAGAGCTCAAGCGGCCTCGATGGCAGAGGCCGGATCCGTCTCCTTGGAAGAGATATGCAAGGCGGCAACTTGGGCTTCGGCTCATACATTCTCCAAGCATTACCGTTTGACTGTGGCTGCACGGGCGGAGGCCCGGTTTGGAGCTTCAGTGTTGAGGTCAGGGATTTCAATGTCCCGCCCTGGGTGAGTACTGCTTCGGTACATCCCACCAGTCTATGGATTGATCAGCTTGATGATATGGAAGGTAAAATTATGTATAATCATACCTGATAATTTTCTTTCCATTAATCATAGCTGATCAATCCATAGCCCCTCCCAGATATCTGTACTGTTTTTATTCTGGTTGCATTTCAGGTTCAAGTTCAGTCTTCAGTTTCTTCAGAAAGACTTCTTGTTCAAGTTTTTTCACTTGGATTCTTCAAGAGTTAAGACGAGTTTGTGTTACAGTGAGCTGCTGCATTCCTCTCCCCTCCGTTCTACGGGGCTGGATTGAGACTTAAAATTCTGCCGGCACTCCCTCCCGCTTCGTGCGGCTGTAGGGCAGTTTTGTACCCCTCCCGCTTCGGCGGTGTTCGGGTCAGTCAGCTCCTCCCGTGGTTGCGGTTGCAGGATAAGCCAGATCCCCCCGCATCGGCGGGTGTGGTGTCCCTCCCCCGCTCCGCGGGGATGAGCTGGACGGATTCCCCTCCCCCACTTGTGTGGGGATGAGCTGGGTTAATTCCCCTCCCCCGTTTCGGCGGTGGTGAGCTGGGCAGAGTGTCCCTTCGTGGGTGTAATTCTCTAAGTGCTGAGTCCTGCGGATGGAGCTTTGATATCGACATACTGAGGAGTTTCCGGCAGCACATGACCACATATAGGGAGGCAAAAGTTTGCTCTCTATCTCCACCTGCTGGTAGATGGACACAGCCCACCAGTCTATGGATTGATCAGCTATGATTAATGGAAAGAAAATTATCAGGTATGATTATACATAATTTTACCTTATATGACTCTTGTTAATAGTTGTGTTATTTTGTCATCAATAAAAATTGTTATATGCTAAAAGGTACTTCTTACACCTTGTTGGTTCATGTTTGTTTCTTTATTTCTAAGTGCACTGAGCACAGCCCCCACCTTGCTGAAAAATAAGTTTAAATCTTATATATAGCTCTCCAGTGAGATATCCCATACAGAAAATGATTTCTAGATGGATCAATATAAGTATTAATGACAATGAATTGCAGATTTAGGGGTCCATTTACAAAGCAGTGATTAGCACCAGCTTAAAATGCCTTACCATGGGGCATGCTCAGGCATCCTACAATATTTTTGACAATCGATGTGTGCTTCCCACACGCTAAAAAATAGATTTTATTTTTAGCGCTGGAGGTGGGTCTGCGGTAAAGAGCAGATGTGTTGTATGCTAGTCAGTGCAGCTATATCACCGCACGCTAACCGATTAACTCATGAGCCCTTTACCGCCTACAAAATAGGTTGCAATAGGGGTTCATGTGCTAATGAGAAAATTAGTTTATTGCCATTAATTCAAAAACTAGAAAAATCAGCCATTTTACCCATGCTGTAAAAATGGCCTTAGCACATGGGTGTAAGCAAGTACTAAGGCCGCTTTTTATCGCAGTTTGGTAAAAGGGCCCCTAGTAAATTGTGATTTATTTATTTATTATAGTATATTTTATGACTATTATTTAATTTGGCATTTACGAATCATATTGGAAAATTTCTTGTGAGCTTTATTTTAAGCCTTAACCAGAGTCAGTGTGAACGGGTTTTCAAACAGTTCATTTATTTTTAACTTTGTAAGCCACTTAGATGTATCTACTATATTGCAATATAAAGATGAAATGTTACATTTACAATGGGCAGCAGCACACAGGTTCAATAGTAAGTGTAGTGGAAGCTGCTTCTGTAGCACATGGTGCCAACAATGTCTGTATTTCAGATCAGGGGAAGGAGTCTGTTCTGGTATAAGTGGCCATCCTGATATATATTGCTGCTTGTGAATTGGCTTTTTACAGAATTGCAAATGAAAATGCACAGTTACATTGGCCTTTAGTTACAGGTTTGCCTTTCTATGCTGCACAAAAATAATAAGGCAAAAGACTACATACACAGTTTTCTGGCTTTTACAAAAGGAATGATCAAAAGCTATTCCGTATTTGAAAACCGTTAAGTATAATTTAAGAAAGAAAAAAAAAAGCATTGAATAAAAACTATGATGTTTTTATTTATTTGTTATATTTATACCCCACACTTTCCCACTCCTCGGCAGGTTCAATGCGGCTTACATAACATTTTATAAATAAGACATGTTGTAGAGACAGAACAACAGTGGAAGTACAGTAGGTGGAAAGGTGGGTTAGGGGTATATTAATGAAAGAAGAAGGACTAAAAAGGGAATTGTGAGACTAAAAGATACAGCGAACCACTATGTAGATAATGAGGAAGAAAAAGCCAATTTACTAAATAGATACTTTTGTTCGGTTTTCACTGAAGAAAATCCTGGAGAAGGACCGTGAGGGACTGGCAAAAGTACACCTGAGAATGGAATGGATATAGCACCGTTCACGGAAGAGAGTATGTATCAACAACTTGGAAAGCTAAAGGTGGCCAAAGCCATGGGACCGGACGGGATCCACCCCAGAATATTGAGGGAGCTCAGAGAGGTCCTGGCAGGTCCTCTTAAAGATTTGTTTAATAAATCCTTGGAGACTGGAGAGGTTCCAAGGGACTGGAGAATGGCGGAGGTGGTACCTCTTCACAAAAGTGGTGATAGGGAAGAAGCTGGAAACTACAGGCCGGTAAGCCTCACTTCGGTTATTGGAAAAGTAATGGAAGCCATGCTGAAGGAAAGGATAGTGAATTTCCTAGAAGCCAACAAGCTGCAAGATCCGAGACAACATGGTTTTACCAGAGGGAAATCGTGCCAAACGAATCTCATTGAATTCTTTGATTGGGTAACTGGAGAATTGAATCATCGACGTGCTATAGACGTAATCTACTTAGATTTTAGCAAAGCTTTTGACACGGTTCCTCACAGGAAGCTCTTAAATAAACTAGATGGGCTGAAGATAGGTCCCGAAGTGGTGAACTGGATTAGGAACTGGTTGACGGACAGACGACAGAGGGTGGTGGTAAATGGAGTTCGCTCGGAGGAGGGAAAGGTGAGTAGCGGAGTGCCTCAGGGATCGGTGCCTGGGCCGATTCTGTTCAATATATTTGTGAGTGACATTGCCGAAGGGTTAGAAGGTAAAGTTTGCCTATTTGCGGATGATACTAAGATTTGCAACAGAGTGGACGCCCGGGAGGGAGTGGAAAGCATGAAAAGGGATCTGAGGAAGCTAGAAGAATGGTCTGAGGTTTGGCAATTAAAATTCAATGCGAAGAAATGCAAAGTGATGCATTTAGGGAGTAGAAACCCACGAGAGACTTATGTGTTAGGCGGGGAGAGTCTGATAGGTACTGAGGGGAGAGGGATCTTGGGGTGATAGTATCCGAGGATCTGAAGGCGACGAAACAGTGTGACAAGGCGGTGGCCGTAGCGAGAAGGTTGCTAGGCTGTATAGAGAGAGGTGTGATCAGCAGAAGAAAGGAAGTGTTGATGCCCCTGTACAAGTCGTTGGTGAGGCCCCACCTGGAGTATTGTGTTCAGTTTTGGAGGCCGTACCTTGCGAAGGATGTTAAAAAAATGGAAGCGGTGCAAAGAAAAGCTACGAAAATGGTATGGGATTTGCGTTCCAAGACGTATGACCAAAGACTTGCTGACCTGAACATGTATACCCTGGAGGAAAGGAGGAACAGGGGTGATATGATACAGACGTTCAAATACTTGAAAGGTATTAATCCGCAAAAAAATCTTTTCTGGAGATGGGAAGCCGGTAGAACGAGAGGACATGAAATGAGATTGAAGGGGGGCAGACTCAAAAAAGATGTCAGGAAGTATTTTTTCACGGAGAGGGTGGTGGAGATGAAAACAGTAACAGAATTCAAACGTGCATGGGATATGCATAAAGGAATCCTGTGCAGCAGGAATGGATCCTTAGAAGCTTAGCTGAAATTGGGTGGCGGAGCAGGTGGGGGGAAGAGGGGTTGGTGGTTGGGAGGCTAGGATAGGGGAGGGCAGACTTATACGGTCTGTACCAGAGCCGGTGATGGGAGACGGGACTGCTGGTTGGGAGGCGGGAAATACTGCTGGGCAGACTTATACGGTCTGTGCCCTGAAAAAGACAGGTACAAATTCAAGATATGAGTTTATCTTGGGCAGACTAGATGGACCATGCAGGTCTTTTTCTGCCGTCATCTACTATGTTACTATGTTACTATATGTAGGGGTGGGTGGGGGATGCTTATAGGGCGAACGGGGAGAGCAAAGTCTTTGACCATGAGTTTATCTTACATTTAGGTGATTAGGATGGAGCATTGGGGGAGGCCTTTTTGAAAAGGTGTGTTTTCAGTGACTTTCTGAATGGAAGTAGGTCATTGATTAAGTGAATAGACCGAGAAAGAGCATTCCAGAGTTGGCTGCCTACAAAGGAGAAGGTGGATGCATAAAAGGACTTGTACTTGATTCCTTTGCACTTGGGGTAGTGTAGATTGAGGTATGTTTGCAATGATTCAGACATGTTTCTGGTTGGGAGGTCGATCAAGTTGTTCATGTAGCTTGGAGCTTCTCCGTGTATAATTTTGTGGGTCATTGTATGAATTTTGAAGTTTATTCGTTCTTTAATTGGGAGCCAATGTAGTTTTTCACGGAGAGGTGTCGCGCTCTCAAAGCGTGATTTGCTAAAGATAAGTCTAGCTGCCGTATTCTAGGCATTTTGGAGTTTCTTCAGGATTTGGGCTTTGCAGCCGATGAAGATACTATTGCAGTAGTCAGCGTGGGTAAGTACATTGGACTGAACCAAGTTGCGGAAGGATTTTGAGGGGAGGTATGGTTTCATGAGTTTCAATATCCACATCATATTGAACATTTTCTTTGTGATGGTTGTTGCATGGTTTTCCAGTGTTAAGTTTTTGTCTAGTGTCACTCCGAGAATTTTCAGGTTGTCAGAAATGGGTATTGTGACCTCGGGAGTGGTGAGAGTCACGGAAGTGGAGTAGAATAGGGGGATGAGATGATGAGCCATTGTGTTTTCTCTTGGTTTAGCTTCATCTTGAAGGCGTTGGCCCAGGAGGTCTTGGTATTCTTGCCCGTAGTAATTTTAGTGGAGATTTCCGATAGGTTGGATTTGAAGGGAATGAATATGGTGATGTCATCAGCATAAATGAATGGGTTGAGGTCATGTCTAAATAGAGACTTGGCTAGGGGGATCATCATAAGGTTGAAGAGGATTGGTGAGAGAGGGGATCCTTGTGGCACATCGCAGTCAGGGGACCAAGGAGATGAAAGTGTAGTTGTTGATTTGACTTGGTAGGATCTTGAGGTGACAAAGCCCTTTACCCATTTGATGATATTTCCACCGATCCCGAGTTTATCCAGTAATTTTGTTAGAATGATGTGATCAACCATGTCAAACGCGCTGGATAGATCGAATTGTAAAAGGAGAATGTTGTTTCCGGCTGCTATTTTTTGCTTAAATTCGGATATTAAAGTGAGTAATACAGTTTCTGTGCTATGGGCTTGGTGGAAGCCTGATTGTGATTCATGTAGGATGGAGATTTTTTGTATGTACTCAGTGATTTGAGAAGTCACTATGCTTTCCATCAGTTTAACCAGTAAAGGTATGGAGGCAACAGGGCGCTAATTGGTGGTGTCGTTTGCCGGTTTCTTGTGGTCTTTAGGTAGTGGAGTAAGCAATATGTTACCATGATCTGTAGGGAAGGACCCTTATTGAAGCAAGGAGTTTAGGTGTGCAGTGAGGTCTGTAATAAAGTGGTCTGGGGCGTTTTTCATAAGGTGGCTGGGACAAGGGTCGAGATGACAGTGAGATTTGGAGAGTTTGGAGAGCGTATGAGAAACCTTGTCGGTGGTAATGGCGGTGAAGTTTGTCCATGAGTGGAGCAGGAAATGGAAAATTAGCTTTGGCATTAGCTGGAAAAAAAAACCATTTTGTTTTAGGAGGTAGTTGTTAATTCTTGTAAGGGTTTCTCCAGGATGATGCCATGCTTAACCTTCTTTGCCTACCATATCATCCTTTCCCAGCCACAGCTGTATTCTCTGGGTATTTTTTTCTTTATTCCCTCATAGCTTTCTCTTCCTTTCTAATTCTCAGCATTTCCCCCATATACATAAAAGTGAAAAACCCATCTTGTAATCTGACCTTTCCCCTTACTTGATTGAATGTACCAAAAACCTTTGCTGACTCAGTGGCCTAGTGACATCTTCTGAGAAGATACCTCAACACTATTGTCTATGACCACCATGGGCTCTGACCCATTGACTGCAGATGTTCTTTCTTGCCTCCTCAGATGCCTGAACAATATGCCTATCCCCAGCTGACTTCGATGAACAGTAGAATAGAACACTACTTAACATTTCTAAAGCGCTATTAGGGTTACGCAACGCTATACAGTTTAACATAGAAGGACAGTCCCTGCTCAAGGAGCTTACAATCTAAAGGAGAAATGTACAGTCAGTCAAATAGGGGCAGTCAAATTGGGCAGTCTAGATTTCCTGAATAGAAGTATAAAGGTTAGGTGCCGAAGGCGACATTGAAGAGGTGGGCTTTGAGCAAAGATTTGAAGATGGGCATGGAGGGGGCTTGGCGTAAGGGCTCAGGAAGTTTATTCCAAGCATAGGGTGAGGCGAGGCAGAAAGGGCGGAGTCTGGAGTTGGCGGTGGTGGAGAAGGGTACTGAGAGGAGGGATTTGTCCTGTGAGCGGAGGTTTCGGGTGGGAACATAAGGGGAGATGAGGGTAGAGAGGTAATGAGGGGCTGCAGACTTCAGTGCATTTGTAGGTTAGAAGGAGGAGTTTGAACTGTATGCGGTACCTGATCGGAAGCCAGTGAAGTGACTTGAGGAGAGGGGTGATATGAGCATATCAGTCCAGGCGGAATATAAGACGTGCAACAGAGTTCTGAGCGGATTGAAGGGGGGATAGATGGTTAAGTGGGAGGCCAGTGAGGAGTAGGTTGCAGTAGTCAAGGCAAGAGGTAATGAGAGAGTGGATGAGAGTTTGGGTGGTGTGCTCAGAGAGGAAAAGGCGAATTTTGCTGATGTTATAAAGAAAGAAGCGACAGGTCTTGGCTATCTGCTGGATATGCGCAGAGAAGGAGAGGGAGGAGTCGAAGATGACTCCGAGGTTGTGGGCAGATGAGACGGGGAGCATGAGGGTGTTATCGACTGAGATAGAGAGTGGAGGAAGAGAAGAAGTGGGTTTTGGTGGAAAGACGATAAGCTCGGTCTTGGCCATGTTCAGTTTCAGGTGGTGGTTGGACAACCAGGCAGCAATGTCGGATAAGCAGGCCGATACTTTGGCCTGGGTTTCCGCAGTGATGTCTGATGTGGAGAGATAAAGCTGGGTGTCGTCAGCATAAAGATGATATTGGAAACCATGAGATGAGATGAGCGAGCCCAGGGAAGAGGTGTAAATTGAAAAAAGAAGGGATCGAGCTCAGGGAAGAGGTGTAGATCGAAAAAAGAAGGAGTCCAAGGACAGATCCCTGGGGAACTCCAACAGAGAGCGGGGTGGGGGTGGAGGATGATCCATGAGAATGTACTCTGAAGGTACGGTGGGAGAGATAAGAGGAGAACCAGGAGAGGACAGAGCCCTGGAACCCAAATGAGGACAGTGTGGCAAGAAGTAAATCATGATTGACAGTGTCAAAAGCGGCGGATAGGTCGAGGAGGATGAGGGTGGAATAGTGACCTTTGGATTTGGCAAGCAACAGGTCATTACAGACTTTAGTGAGTGCTGTTTCTGTCGAGTGTAGAGGGCAAAAACCGGATTGAAGCGGATCGAGGATGGCATGAGAGGTGAGAAAATCAAGGCAGTGATTGTGAACGGCGCGTTCAAGTATCTTGGAGAGGAAGGGTAGGAGGGAGATGGGGCGGTAGTTGGAGGGACGGGTAGGGTCTAGTGATGGTTTTTTGAGGAGTGGTGTGACTACAGCATGCTTGAAGGTGTCAGGGACAGTTGCAGTGGAGAGAGAGAGATTGAGGATATGGCAGATGGGGGGGGGGTAACAGTAGAAGAGATGGTGTTAAGTTGTGCATTTCGAGGAGGAAAGAAGGTGGGCGGTTTCCTCTTCGGTGATATCAGGAAAAGAGGAGAAGGAGGCCTGGGTTGGTTGAGGGAGTGGGTTGAAGGGTGAAGAGGAGGAGGTGGTTTGGTAGTGAACTCAAGGTTGATCTTCTGCACCTTTTCGCGGAAGTAGTCAGCCAGTGATTGAGGAGAGAGTGAGGGGGGTGGGAGCGGAGGGCACTTTGAGGAGAGAGTTAAGGGTGGTGAAGAGACATCGAGGGTTGGAGCTGAGAGAATTAGTCAATTGGGTGTAATAGTCCTATTTGGCAAGGAATAGGGAGGACTGGAAGGAGGATAGCATGAATTTGTAATGAAGGAAATCGGTCTGGGTGCGAGATTTCCTCCAGAGGCGTTCAGCAGATCGGGCGCAGGAACGAAGGTATCGGATGCAAGGCCAGGGCTGCCTTGTGGGATGGGGGATAGATGGTGCGAGGGTGTCTAGAGCAGAGGAGAGAGTGGCATTGTAAGCGGAGACAGCCTTGTCAACAGACTCGGAGGACATGATGGAGGGGAGGAGATTAGAAATACTAGAGGATAAGGTGAGAGGGTCAATAGCTTGGAGATTCCTGGAAGTCGTGGTTAGTGTTGGGCGGGGCTGGGGGGTTGATGAAGTGTGAAGGTGATCAGGTGATGATCAGAGAGAGGAAGAGCTGAGGCGTAGAAATTGGAGGGTGAGCAGGTAGAGGAGAGGACGAGGTCAAGACAGTGGCCAGTTTGGTGAGTAGGGGTGGTGGAGGACAGCTGGAGGTTGAAGGGGAGGATGTCAGGGTGAGGAACTGAGAAGCGTGAGAGTCAGATGGGTCATCAGCGTGTATGTTAAAGTCTCCAAGAATGAGGAACGGAGATGAGGGTTCAAGAAAAACGGAAAGCCAGGCATCGAAGTCGGTGAGGAAGGAAGAGAGGGATTTATCAGAGGGGCGGTATGCTAAAGCTTGAGAGTTATGTTCCTAAATTGGCATCTTTAAGAATTTAATATGGCTTAGTGCCTAAATTTATACTCAAAATGTCACTGAACTTTCAAATTTAGGAGCATAAAAAGTGAGTGACAACAGGTTGGGGGGGGGGGGGCAGTTATTAGCTTAGCACTGATTTTCAGCACTAGATTCATAAATCTAGGCAAATGAATGGCAGGCCTAAATGTATAAGCATAACTTTTATGCTTCTATATTTAAGATGAATTTTCAGCTGAAAACTTAGAGGAATATTTTCAAAGCACTTAGATTTACAAAGCTACATAGTAACCTATGGAACTTAGTAAGCCTAAGTGCTTTGAAAATGAGCCCCTGAGGCTCCTAAGTTTGGCTGAAAATAGGGCACAAAATTAGGAGCCTAAGTTAGAATCTGACATTTAGGAGCAAGCCCAGTTTGAATATTGGGCCCTTTAAAAGAATAATAATTTAATTTCATCAGATGAAGCAATGAAGAATTACATTTCTTTCCTGATAGGTGGATATCAGTACTGACAAACAGCAAAGAAGAAGCACTAAATATGGCATTCCGAGGGGAGCAGAGTACTGGCGAAAGCAGTTTAGAGGATCTAACCAAAGCCATTATTGATGATGTACTAAGACTACCTGGAAATGACGTTTGTTGTGATTGTGGATCACCAGGTATTTATTTCATTCCAGTCTTACCAATTCTGTAGTCCCTGATTAAAATTTAATTAAATTAAAATGAGCATTTAAAGCCCAGTTAATACATTCAGCTTAATGAGCATTTATAGTCTGCTTAACACATTCATCTCAAGTCAGATAACAATAAAACTAAACACTTACAATATTATACATTCATAAATTTAAAAGATATATCATTTTTTAAAATTTTATATTTTTTGCATTTACAGGTGTAACCCTGAGTCTTGGGCACTGGCTAAGCTCTCAGGTCGGTTAGCCAAACCAGGGACACAAACAAAAGTTTTATTCTAATCAGCTAGGTGCAGGCCAGGGCCGGGCTTGATCCCGGTAGGCCGTGGGGTATTAAGCCACTTTTTCTTGATTTTTCTTTCAGTCCCAAAGGGAAAGAACACCATTCGTACTCCACAAAATACTCGGCACTCAAGTGGTTCTATTAAATGCAAACAGCTTTACTGGAATGCTGCAACAGGCAGATATCCAGCTTCCTCTTGTACTCTTAACCACAGGTCATGTTATTAGTAGAGGCATTAACAGCAGTCTGTGTCATTGGTAGAGGTCTTAGGGGGGGTCTTTTAATAAAGCTTAGCTCAAGTTATAAGCAGCAGGGCCCATTTTATTCCTATTGGCCCTGCTTCAGATAACTCAAGCTAAGTTTTAGTAAAAGATCCTCTTAGTAACTATGTTGATAGGAAATCTTGTTCTACTTACATATTTACAATACTATCCAGTCCATCTATACCCATCCTTTCTGGCAGAACAATCCAACTCTGTGGTTTCCTGCTCTTTCTGCAGCAACCATTCTGCTGGGCTTTCCCCAGCTGGCAGACCTCCTTGGGACCGGACCTCCATGTCTGTCCTCTTCTTCTTCTGCCCCCTCTGAGTCTAAACAGGCTTCTCCCTGCTCTGCCTTTGGGGGGGGAGGGGGGTTCCTTCTCTATCCTCCCGGAGCTCTCCTCTCAGATACTGCTGTTCTGGCAGAAACTACCTTTTGATTCAGCCTTAGGTAATTGGGCCTGATCGAGAAATCCCCTTTTCTCACGGGTCCTGGTGGGGGTAAGGGCGACCAAACCCTATTAGCTCTAATGCTACAGTTTTTATAACATTTAACTACCCCCCCCCCCCCCCATATGACATCACCTGTCACTCAACTCCCAATACCTCAGTTTGGGCTGAGTTCTTCATCCCCCACTAACACTATCCCTCCCCCCCAGTGAATATGGAGAGATTCTAATACCAATTTTAGTAATCCCCTGGGGGAAATCCATGCAGCTCTCTTACTCCCAACTTCTCAAGGGATTACATAGTGGTTATCAAGAGTCCAATCTTGAAAGAAAACAAAAGATGACATTTAACAGTTATCTTTAAGGAAAATTTTACCATATACAACTACTTCTACTATTACTAATCATTCCTATAGCACTACTAGACATACGCAGCACTTCACACATATGCAGGTATTTTCTCTGTCCCTAGAGGGCTCACAATCTAAGTTTTTGTACACGGGGCAATGTAGGGTTAAGTGACTTGCCTAAGGTCAGAAAGAGCTGCAGTGGGAATTGAACCCAAGGCTCCAGGTTCAAAGGATCAAAGGAAATCTTAGGCCACAAAAGAGAGAGAGGATCCCTGAAATCTCAGAGAAGAAATTAGGAAATAAACAAGGAAGAAAAAAGCACAAACTGCTATCTCACAAACATTCTTTCCCTAAGTTGGGTAACATTATCTATCCCTTACATGACTGATGTATGACTTTGAATAAATGCTCATAACTGAAATGGCTCAATAAAAGTAAAAGAGGCTTTTCTTACTTGTGTCATGCTCTTGGCACAGAAATCACAGGAAACATTTCCCACCCGAGGAGAGGATGATCTGCTGCATTTCAAGGAACTGTTTTCTTTTCTCTTGGGTTTTCTTATAAATATCTGAAAAAATGTGAAGCTTAGCACCCAGAAATTCTATATTCTGATATTAAAAATATATGCAAATGATAGAATCTTTGGCCTGGACAAAAACAAACGATACCACTAAAGTAGATCATCCATTTACGAAATCTCCTGAAACTTCCAGTAAACCAGTCACATCTAAAACTGACTGAGAATATTGATCAAAGCTCTTTTCTCCACGATTATTCACTGGAATATAATATATATTATTCAAAGGTGGAAAAGTAATTTCTGGAAATTTCTAAACTTCTTTTAACTACGTATAAAATAAATCCTTTGGTGCCATGGAATAAACACATGGAAAGTTCAGATTTCTGATAGTCAAATGTCTAGCCAAATTTTTCCTTGTTCTCCAATTTCCTATGAATCACTTTTTTATCAGTCGCCGGAGTAGCTTGTACGTCTTTAACAGCCTTCAGGTCTTGTTCCAAATTGTCCACTTTCTTAGTGAACATACTGGACTCAGATTCTGTAAATTGAGTTTTTGCCATATTGTAAGTAGCAAACTGAGCAAATATTTTTGTTACATTTGTACCCCGCGCTTTCCCACTCATGGCAGGCTCAATGCGGCTTACATGGGGCAATGGAGGGTTAAGTGACTTGCCCAGAGTCACAAGGAGCTGCCTGTGCCTGAAGTGGGAATCGAACTCAGTTCCTCAGTTCCCCAGGACCAAAGTCCACCACCCTAACCACTAGGCCACTGTAGACCAAACTTCCTCAATAGTTATTATAGAAGGTCTTACCAAAGGTGGAACAGAAGGTATAGTTGATAGTCCTTCCCTTGTTCTCAACGGGTTAGTGCTCACTCCTCCTCCAGCTTGCAAAGACTGTCTGACTCAATCTGGATCAATAATTGCATAGTAATATCATAAATGTCAGCAGATAAAGATCTGCATATCAAATCCAGTCTGCCCAACAAGGTGGCCAGAGTTGAATCTGGCACTCTGCACAGGGTCCACTTCTTCATGATTAAACACTGATTATATTTAATCTCTCACACTACCAAAGAGCAAACAAGGATATATAAAATAGAATTGAACTCTAGCTATAGTGGATATCCATATCTATCTGATGTATACACTTTGGTGGAGGAAAAACCTCAAAATCTAGAGGAACATTCTGTCGTTGATAACATCAACATAAGGGAGGTCCTCTAAATCATCATAGGCAAAAACCTCCTTATCTAAAAGTATGGCTACTCTGCTCAAATACTTTCTGCTGAAATACTTCAAAAATGCTTTTTGTCATTTGCGTCACAAAAGTTGTTATGCTGATCTCCTGTTTTATTTCATTTCTTGCCATAGTCATAAGTTCCTACTGCATTGCCTTGCTTTCCATTATCAATTTTGGCATTGCAGTCAAGAATCATTGGTAGCACATCGTGTTTACATTGCATTGTATTTGAGAAAATCCCAAGGATATCATGAACTCCCCTGAATATAGCTTTAGTTTAGTGCCACTTGGCTGCAGATATGCTTTCAGTGTCAACCGCATTTTCTCATTCAGACACATGACATTACATGTTTCCCAGAGTCCAGCTGAAAAGGTTGTACCATGTTTTTCAATCTGAGATTCAGAAACCACTTTTGTCCTTTAGTTCACATAGCGCCAGAGCACACTTGAGAAAATTGCATCAGTGCTGAGGATGTCTGCATCATCTGATTCTGATATCTTTTCCAACATATGCAGCGTATTTGCTGCATTTTACTTCCTGGTTGATGAGCACATCCTCGCAATATGATTTGAACCACCACATAGCCAACATGCTTTCTCATGTGCTGGACAGTTTCTTTCATATGAGTATGTGCATTCCCACAGTACTTACATGTTGCACATTTGTTTGCAGGGGAGTTACTCTGCAGTTGCTTGTTGGTGCTTGTCTATTGAATTAACACTGTCGAACCTGTTCTATAGTTGTTAGTTGAAAGTCAGTGAGTTCTGCAGTATGACATATTTCAATGGCTATATTCAGAGTCAAGTCACGTTCTCATAAGAGAGCAACATATGTACCAGTGGTGTAGCCAGACAGCAGATCTTAAGTGGGCCAAAGGTAAAATGGGTGGGCATGACTCTGCCCCTTTCCACCCCCAGCTCCCCCTCCCAATTCAACTTAAAATTTAAATACCTTAGCTTGGTGCACCCAGTCCTCAGTGCACACTCAACCAGTCGGGTTTTCAAAATATCCATAATGAGTATGCATGAGATAGATTTACATGCATTGCCTCTTTGATATGCAAATTTATCTCATGCATATGCATTGTAGATATCCTGAGAATCTGACTGGGTTGAGAAGCACTGCCTTATTCCCAGTGGCTTGAATTGCTGTACCCGGTGCAATCGGACAGTCTCTGGGAAAGACACCAATTCTTGAATGGGCTCACCAACATGGCATGTTCCTTTGATCCCTGTCATAGAAGAAAGGGTAAAAACAGCATACAAGCCTAAAGAGAAACAGAAAAAAGCAACACTGGGCCTTCAAGATAGAGATAACGGTCGTCCTTTAATCTGAAAATGACCCGACACGGGCCATGTTTTGGCGTACAAACGCTTGCCTCGGGTCAGAATGGTTCTTATGTGTATAATATGGAATAATGGAAACGAACCACAAAGTTAGGGCATATTGCCCACGGCGTTGTGATTGTCCGTTTAATCAAGCAGAACGCCATCTATGAAAAAACCCACCAAAATCCCACTAAGAGGTGCTATTCTTTCAAATGGAAGAGGTTTGCCGTCTGGTGTGAGAGCAAGACCCTAGATCCCCATGCTTTCCTTACACAAACCCTGCTTGAATACCTTCTACAATTATCAGAGTCTGATCTCTAGACCAACTCAGTAAGGGTTCATCTTAGTTCAATTAGTAGTTATCATCAGCATGTAGAAGGTAAGCCCATCTCTGGGCAGCCTCTAGTTGTCAAAACTCCACTACCGTCATGGGATCTCAACGTCATTCTCACCCAGCTGATGAAAACTCCTTTCGAGCCACTGAATTCCTGCCATCTGAGGTACTTGACCTGGAAGATTGTGTGTTTTCTTGATGACTGTTACTTTAGCTTTATAGAGTCAGTGAGCTTCAGGCAGTAGTGGTGGGATGCACCTTATACTAAGTTTCATCACAACAGAGTAGTCCTCCGCACTCACCCAAAGTTCCTGCTAAAAGTGTTGTCAGAGTTCCATCTGAACTAGTTGATTTTCTTGCCAATATTTTTCCCTGACCTCATGCCCATCCTGGCAAAGGCAGCTTGCACACTTTTGGTTGTAAGAGAGCATTGGCCTAGTGCATGGAGCGGACAGTCCTACAGACAGTCCACCCAGCTTTTTGTGTCTTTTGATCCCAACAGGATGGGGGTCACCATCGGGAAACGCATAATTTCTAATTGGTTGGCAGATTATATTTCCTTTACTTACGCCCATGCTGGGCTGGCCCTGGAGGGTAATGTCATGGCTCACAATGTCAAGAGCTATGGCTGTGTCGGGAGCCCACTTGAGCCTCCATTGAAAATATTGTGAAGGCTGTAACGTAGTCTTCAGTCCACACATTCACATCATACTACTGACTTGAGCAGGATACCCGACGCAACAGTCAGTTCGGGCAGACAGAGTTTCAGAATCTGTTCAGGGTCTAGAATCCAACTCCTAGACCCATTTTCTTCTGTTCCAGGCTGTACTCTCATTCAGATTGTATATAGTTTCAGGTTAATCTGTGTTATGTCCTCGCCGTTGCGAGGCTCAGTTTGCCAATGTTTGTTGTTTTTGCTGAGCCTGGATGCTAGGGATTCCCCACATGTGAGAATTATAAGCCTGCTTGTCCTCGGAGAAAGCACAGGTACTTACCTGTAGCAGGTGTTCTCCAAATTCAGCAGGCTTTATATTCTCACAATCCCTCCCACCTCCCCTTGGAGTTGTCTCCTTCATAGTTTTTTTACTTTATTTTTTGCTGTAGTATTAAACTGAGGAGACTGCATTCTCACGGCGGGTGGGAAGGTACTCACGTATTTGCAGTGGAGCGTGTCTCGTGCTCAAGAAAGCTCTCATTAGACTTTGGTAAATTCCAGACCGGACAACACGGGTTGGTGTCACCCACTTGTGAGAATATAAAGCCTGCTGTCCTTGGAGAGCACCTGCTACAGGTAAGTACCTGCACTTTATAAAATAGTGTGGCAGTATACATGCATAAAATGTACGTACAGTCAAAGATGGTGCCTATTTTTACTTGATCTGTGCAAAGGCATTCTTGGTGGCATAGTTTGGAAAAAGCTAGGGCAGAGTTGCAGTGTACATGTGTATTTTATAAAATACACTTTTGCATGCATTTACACCTTCTTTGCAGCCTGGGTGGATTTTTTTACTGCTGGATATTATTGTTGGAGCCTATTTTATAAATGTGCTTAGGTGCATGGGTTGTCTTTATGAAACAGGTGCTTTTTTGAAGAATGTTTTGGTACTCAGTTGTGAAATTATCACCATAGTATCCAATACAGGAATAGTGTTAAATTAAAAACATAGAGAGTGACAACAGATAAAGACCTTATGGCCTATTTAGTCTTCCCATCTACTAATCTATACTATTCCTTCATCCATAGAGATCCACAGTCTTCACCTCCACCACCTATATCGGAGGCTGTTTGCATCCATCACCCTTACTGTAAAGTAGTTTTGCCTTAGATTACTCCTGAGCCTATTCTCTTTCATCTTCATCCTGTGCACCCTTGTTCCAGAGCATTTTTTTTTTTAGTTCAAAGAGGTCTTCCTTCTGTGCATTTATGCCACAGAGATATTTAAATATCTCTCCTCTCCTGCCTTTCCTCCAAAGTATACATAGATAAATGTACCTCTGAATTCCCCTTTGGGTTCTGTTCTGTGAATTGCACACAAATTGTTTCACTTAGCATTGAAATCTTTCTCTTGTGTCCTTTTGTTTTGAGATATTTGAGTCTTGCTGGTCTTTTCGTAGAGGCAACAAATGAAAATTCATCCTTTTGTTCAAAGGCAAATTACTTGCCTGTAGTTATCTTTCAGAGGTATTCTTTTCATTGGATTCACACAGTTGATTACGAAGACAATTCTGAGTTTGAAAAATCTAAATTTGGGAAATTTCTCAATTCAACCTACAATAATGCCATAATAAAATTTGCATGACAGGTTTTTAACAAAAATTAAAATTGTTTTCTTTAGTATTAATAATGTAATTTGGAGGGTTTTGTTGATGTTTAATAATAATAATTTACTACCAAAAAAGGGAAACACTTGATAAACTATTACAGATAATCAAAAATGTCTGTATTATTCTTGCACCCGGTGAACACAGCTTAGAATTATGAAAAAATGGCCTCAAAGCCTGCTAAGATCATGCAGTGGCTTATTTCAAGGAGTCCCAAGTACTATCATAGGCCAGCTCTGCCTAGAAAAAGGAAAAGGAGAAAAACTCCAAATGGAGAAAAAAAAATCCCATTCAAAAAAAAAAAACGTCAGACAGTAACCATTAACTAAACATTTACACACAGTTTCAAGGAAAATTCAGTTCAAATTTTCAAACAAACAAAAGAAAAGCATGTGCACATATCTTTAAAAATGCTTGAGCAAATCACTTAGCTGTAACCCTAGCTTTGGGAGCTTTGAGGCCAATTTGTAATAATAATTGGCAACGTCTTGTTTTTTTGTCTCTCTTTTTTTTTTTTTTGACAGATCCAACTTGGCTTTCAACTAACCTTGGAATTTTAACCTGTATTGAATGTTCAGGAATACATCGGGAAATGGGGGTTCATATTTCTAGAATTCAATCTTTAGAACTGGACAAATTAGGAACTTCTGAACTCTTGGTAAGTTATTGAAGTTTGAAATCCTTATCTTTTTATTTGCCTAGTGGTTAATTTTCCTTGTGAAATTGTCCATTCTGCTTTCCTTTAAAACAAAATTACTAAGGGATCACGTGGTACCATGGAGGAGAGTGGTCGCTGAAAAGCGGAGCTCCCGCACTTCCCGGATTAATTATCTGCAAAAACGGCACCTGGTATAAGATTTTATAAAAAAGCGAACCTCTCGAGCTACACGTAATGGAGAGAGACCGAGATACGATCTTTAATCGCTCCACCACAGCGAAATGACCTCCAGAATTAAAGAGAAAGGAAAGGCCACAGATCCTAAAATGGCGGACAGCCCAACACTGCAGGGCTCCTCGGTATGCTCCGCTTGGACCGCTGAGATCACAGCTGAAGTAACGGCGGCGGTGGGATCAGCGTTAGATAAAAAACTGCAGGCTCTATATGATAGAGCAGAAGCCGCACACGAACGCCTAGACAGATTCCACTTAGACCTTGACCACATGCAACAACGGGTCAGTGACATCGAAGATCGCATGCAGGAAGCTGAGGAGCCCAGATAGATGCTTCACAAGAAGTACATAAGTACATAAGTACATAAGTAGTGCCATACTGGGAAAGACCAAAGGTCCATCTAGCCCAGCATCCTGTCACCGACAGTGGCCAATCCAGGTCAAGGGCACCTGGCACGCTCCCCAAACGTAAAAACATTCCAGACAAGTTATACCTAAAAATGCGGAATTTTTCCAAGTCCATTTAATAGCGGTCTATGGACTTGTCCTTTAGGAATCTATCTAACCCCTTTTTAAACTCCGTCAAGCTAACCGCCCGTACCACGTTCTCCGGCAACGAATTCCAGAGTCTAATTACACGTTGGGTGAAAAAAAATTTTCTCCGATTCGTTGTAAATTTACCACACTGTAGCTTCAACTCATGCCCTCTAGTCCTAGTATTTTTGGATAGCGTGAACAGTCGCTTCACATCCACCCGATCCATTCCACTCATTATTTTATACACTTCTATCATATCTCCCCTCAGCCGTCTCTTCTCCAAGCTGAAAAGCCCTAGCCTTCTCAGCCTCTCTTCGTAGGAAAGTCGTCCCATCCCCACTATCATTTTCGTCGCCCTTCGCTGTACCTTTTCTAATTCTACTATATCTTTTTTGAGATACGGAGACCAGTACTGAACACAATACTCCAGGTGCGGTCGCACCATGGAGCGATACAACGGCATTATAACATCCGCACACCTGGACTCCATACCCTTCCTAATAATACCCAACATTCTATTCGCTTTCCTAGCCGCAGCAGCACACTGAGCAGAAGGTTTCAGCGTATCATCGACGACGACACCCAGATCCCTTTCTTGATCCGTAACTCCTAACGCGGAACCTTGCAAGACGTAGCTATAATTCGGGTTCCTCTTACCCACATGCATCACTTTGCACTTGTCAACATTGAACTTCATCTGCCACTTGCACGCCCATTCTCCCAGTCTCGCAAGGATCTGGAGCAAAAATTAGATGACTTGGAAAATCGTGCGAGGAGAAATAATCTGCGCCTCGTCGGATTACCTGAAAGCCTGAAGGATGCGGAGTTGGTGAGCTTTTTGGAATGATGGCTCACGGAGACATTACACTTAAATAAGCTGCAAGATCCTCTGCACATTGAGCGCGCTCACAGGATAGGGCCTCACCGACAAGTGGCTGAGAAACCTAGAGTGATCATTATGAAGATTTTGCAATATGGCCACAAACAAGCAATTTTAAAAGCCATTCGAGCGGGCCAGACCCTGCAATATGAAAACCGGAAAATTTATGTTTTCAGGACTATTCGAACAGCGTGGCGGCGGCGAGGCACGCATTTGCTCCGATATGCGCTGAGCTATACAAACGAAAAATTAAATTCTTTTTGATTTACCCAGCCAAGCTGAAGCTCTATCAAGATGGCGTGGAAAAAAACTACGAGACGGTGGAAAAAGCCAAAGACTTCCTGAAGACGCTGCCACCCAGAACAACGAAGTGAGTCAGCACAAGACAGTTCCTATGGTGGAAGGAGGACATGTTTATTGGGACTAGACGACTCAATGGACTTTTGGAGGGATCACTGGACAATATAACGAAGGGCAACTTCTGCGCACAGAGCCTTAGATGGAATAAGGGGCAGCCTAAGACACAAAGCTTGATCTTGGATGAACAGAGTCTAAAAACTTTTATAAGAGAAGTACAAGCTGAGTAAGATGTAAATTTGGGCGCAAGATTTGAGCTGAGATGAGCACGATGAAGGAAGGACAGGAGACTTTCAAGAACTGAGAAAGCGGAAAAATTGGATGCCAAGCGGTTTGTTCTGGAGTCGTGTGAGTTGCATAACTTGGACCCATGCAGGGAACGCGGAGCAGGAAAGCTGGAGTATCTACTGAATATGGACCACTGAGCTAAGGAATGCTTATAAGATGGCCAATTTTCGCCAAAGACAATACAAAGTTGTATAATCTGACTGTTTATTAAGATCTACCATCATATGAGAGATATCATAATTGAGTACTTAGGTGAACAAGGGGCCTTAGCTAGGGTAATAGGGGAGGGGGTGGGGTACCTATACGTGACAGGTTCTATACAGAACTACATGGGGTTAAGGGGAATGGGGACAATAGAAATAGGAGAACTGGGGGAGGGAGGGGGGAAGGGGTTTGGGGGAGGGGAGGAGAAGACCGGAGGAACATCAAAGAGACACAACCTTGGAGAACACAGGTATGGTTAAGGGGTTTGGACGGTCACGACTGATAGTCGGGAGGGGGGATAAGCTGGGATATCCCTTCCTTATAGAAGATGTACACATTATGAAATCCAGCATAATTGACACACACACAGTCAGCTATGGTTAAGATAATGTCATGGAATGTGGGGGGCATAACATCACTTATCAAACGCTCTTAAGATTTTGCAAGCACTGAATAGACACAAAGCGCACATAGCTATGCTCCAAGAAACGCATTTGAATGCATTGGAACATAAAAAGTTGTGCCGATGGTGGGTAGGCGAAATGATAGACAGCCCCACGTCAACTAAAAAAGCGGGCGTGACAATATTATTTTGAAAAGGGCTACAATGTGTGATGAATCGTAAAGTCCAGGACTCTCAGGGTAGATATATTATTCAGCAAATTACACTAAATAATAGGCCACTGCTATTGGTTATTGTATATGCCCAAAATCAATATGACAAAAAAATTTTCCAGACTATTCTAAGACATGTGCAGAGCTTTGACCAGATGCCGGTGATAATGGGAGGAGATTCTAACCAGGTATTTGACCCTATGGTGGACAGCACTGGCCCCTCCCGGATCAGACTGGTGAACTACTCTAAAGGAGTGCCCTGGGTGTGTTCGGAACTGGAGTTGTTGGACTCTTGGCGTTTGCTCCACCCAGGGGAACGTGATTACACACACTTATTGAGTGCCCACGGCACGCAATCCCGCATAGATTACCTGTTAATATCACAACGTACTGTGACTCTCCTAGAGAAAGTGGAGATAGGCCCAACACAAGTGTCTGACCATGCTATGATATGGGTAACCTTGCAATGGGGTAGTGAATTGAAGAGACCTTTCTCGTGGAGGTTTCCAAGAGCTCTCTACTATGATTCCCAATTCCATGCATTTGTGAAAGATAAATGGAGGGATTATGGGGAGCTTAATAGAGAAAGTTTTCACTCAGACCCAATACTTCTCTGGGAAGCAGCTAAAGCGGTGCTGCGGGGACACATAATATCCTACTCAGCCCACAAAAAGAAAGTGAGGGAGGCCGAATTACTACGATTAGAGAGGAGAGTGAGAAAACTTAAGACAAATTTATGGTTGAACACAATCTACTGCCCACAAAAGATTACTGCAGAGGACACAGGTGTAATTAAATCAACTGATCCACTCCCGCACACAAAAATCCTTGGTATACTACAGATATCAGCTGTGTAAACATGCTAACAAACAAGGGAAACTTTTAGCGAGATTAGTTAACCAAGTATGGGGGAGGAGATGGGTGACACAAATACAAGATGAACAGGGAACAACAGTCATCTTTGCCGAGGAAGATAAGCAGAAGTTTGTTGATTAGATCACTCAGATTGGTGTGGAGAGAACTAAACCTCCAATGGGCATTTGACACACATCAGAGTGGATTATTGCCTATAATGGGGAATGGAGACTTTCTCCCAGACATGGATAATGTAAGATTTCAAATCTGGTGACAAAAAGGACTTAATATTATACAAGACATGGTAGATTCAACTGGTAAGATTAAGAGGTTAGAGGACTTAGGGATAGGTGAGATATCAGGGATGGATGCTTTTGCATATCAACAGATCTCTCACTACATCACAGGGATCCCTAAACAATCACTTGTAATGGACGTGCCTAGCAAGATTGACAAATTGTTTGAAATGCCTACTGATGAAGCTACATCAATATCACTCCTCCACAAAAGGCTTTTGCAAAGTGAAACGCACAAAAATATAGACCACCTCGCATTGAAATGGTCAGCAGATCTTAAAAAGGTGATAACACCACATATGCTGCTGAGCAGTTTAAGACAGATCCCCAGACGAGTAGCCAGTGCTGAACTTAGAGAATGTCAAGGAAGGATGATCTTTAGGGCATATACGTCTAAATTGAGGCTCTACAAAATGAGAGGGATAGACTCACCTGACTGTGGGAGATGCGGACAAACCCCTTGTACATTTTACCATACCCTATGGGAGTGCCAGGAGATCCAGCGGTTCTGGGCCAAAATAGTTGGATTCCCTAGGGCATCTGGAGAACAAACATATTTTGCTAAGACCGGAACACGCTCTATTGGGAGTGGATGCCGGGGCTAGTGCTGCCCACCATAATTTAATGATATACAAAGCATGCTTGGTTGGAAAAAAATGCATAATGGTCAATTGGGTTAAACAAGAGCCTCCTACATATTGGCAGTGGCGTAACAGACTCCATGCCTTATTGCTGATGGAACTGCAAGACGTCTCCCTGAGGTTCAAAAAACAAAAAGAACTATATCTTGTTTGGAAAAATTATATACAAGCCCTTGCACCACGGGCCCGAAGTTTTATTGTCAATCACCTGGGGGACCCCCACATTCCTACATGACATACTATGTGACAAAAGAAGATGATATTAAATCCCAGTGTTCATGGAAAAAGGTCCTTCTCTTGGGGGGGGGGCAAGGGAGGGGGAGGGATATAGAAAGAGAACGGGAAGAAGAACAGGATAGGGTGGATGAGGAGGGAAGAGGAGCAGGTATTAAACTTACTATTGAAGCAACACTATAATGTAAATGTAGATAACCATAAGAGTTACAATTGTTGAGGTCGGAAGTAGGGGCTAAGTTGATAATGCTCTTGCTAACTCTTATCCTACTCCAGTGTAAAACAAGAATGGGAAGGGAAAGAAGAGGTTAGGATATTGTTGTTTAATAGAAAAACTTTGATGACAACTGTTATTAATGACACACTATTGTATTAGGCAGGATGTTTACATTTATGTATTAATCACACTGTTGGACATATGTAGATGGAACTGAACTGTCATCAATAAAAATTGTTGAAATCTAAAACAGAATTACTTTTGTCTCAGGCAGTTTTTGTAAAGGTTCCCTTTGAATGATTGTATGTACCATAGATAATATTGGTTGGCAGACTTCAAATCTGTGCAAATTTATTCTAATCACAAGGATTTTAGCATCTATAATTTCCTGGGAAGGTAATATAGTTGGTATGTTAGGACACAAGAGTACATGTAGATGATTATATGTGTGATAGACATAGAGGATCCCTAAATAGAAAGAGGATAGTATCAAAACAAAGCTACAGACAAAAAACGGGAGAAGCTTACCCCTATGAAGTCAATAAACAAAACAAGAAAAATAGGGGTGAAGCAATAGGTCTATACTACAAAAGCCTAATAATAGAAGAACACCATAATTGTGTGAAAAGCAACAAGAATGTATTGAAACCAAACAGATGAGTGATCCAAGGATAAACTGAAAAGCACATATCTAGAAAAAGGCTTGAGACAACGCCGTGTTTTGGCGAAAAAAATCGCCTGTATCGGGTCACACAAACATCTAGTGTGTCGGTGTTCATTGCAGAAGATTTCTTTACTGACATTGACTTTATTTTGTGGTGTTGATTCTTTTATTACCTGTAATCAGGCTTGAAAACACTCAAATGTTTTTGTGAATTCTGATGCAGCCAATTTTCACTGAAAACACGGCACTGTGTCAGGTCCTTTTTCTGGATATGTACTTCCGAGTTTATCTTTAGATTATTGACATTGGGACCCACAGTTGGCCCCTTAGGTCACTCATCTATTTGTTTTCAATACATTTTTGTTGCTTTTCACACATTTTTGGTGTTATATAATCAGGCTTTTGTAGTGTAGGCTCTACTTTTTGTATTTTGTTTGATCAAACAAAACTGAAATGACCTTATGGCTGTTGATGTATTATGATAGGCAGGAATACTGCTTAGATGGCAGCTCCAGCAGTGGGGACGAAAGGACAGTGCCAGACAAACTTCTATGGTTTGTGTCCCATATATGTGACCATCTCTGGAGAAAGGGTGACTAAAGTCACCACAAACAAAAAATGAATTTTAATGAAGTCTGTTAGAGCAAACAATTTGTAATGCTACTGATCAAACCCCATCCTTTAAGGTGAAAAAGTGAAAGTTACAGAAGTTCAAACATGTAACTTTTGCAGACTGCTTATGGACTCATGGAGTATAAGCTGCTATTAATATTTTGGATCCGCTACTTTAGTTACCTTTTCCCAGAGGTGGTCACGTATAGCAAGATAGAGCCAGATGGACTGGAGTGGGCTTCAACTGTAACTTCAGTAGTTGGGAAGTAGAGCCAGTGCAGGACAGACGTCTATGGTCTGTGCCCCCAAAATAGCAAATGGTATCCAATAGACAGAACTCTATTGTATAATAAGCACCTTAGAACCCAATTTCAAGAACCTCAGCGGTACCACTCCAGTAGCTCATAAAATCATTGCTGCCTAAGCTTTATGTACCAAATCATCATTGGTTCTAAATTGTGAAAAAAAATGTATCTATCTTAATTTATATTCTAGTTCACTAACGTAATACATAAATGTAAAAATTGGAAAAGCATGCTGCTTAATCTTAAGCAGCAAAGACAGATCAGGATCAAGTATGCAGGATCAATTTTATACCACAGATTAATACAACTGTGTTTGCAATAACTCTTATTGTGTCAACAAGCAAATATCCAAAGTCCAAGACCTGAATTGGTAAGCAATTGATAAACAATCCTAGTAATATATAATGCTTTTTGGGATCTCAGCCGCGTCACGTAGTGATACAGTATTTCAAGTCATCATGCTTTACACACTTGTTTCATCATTGGTCCTTTTTTATATATATGAATGGTCGGATATCGTCTCAATTTGTCAGGGGATCTCTATCCGACATGGCACATGTTTTGCTGTATGCTTTTTCAAGGAGCACCCCTTATAGAACAAACATAATCAGTACACTAACTCCACTCTTAACTCTTCTATCACTTAACATTAAACCAAGCAGAATTTGCTATACCTTTTAATAGACCCTGCTCATCCTGCCGACTTCACTACATCAAGCAGTCAAGATGGCGGCCACTTTTCAAATATGCAAATTTATAGCATCACCGGACTACTAGTCCACCAGTCACAGTAACTTGATTCAAACTAATGTCATCCATTCTTCGGCATTAAGACTAGCCGGACTAACAGTATTTAATAGAAATATCCAATGTTGTGGGGGTCACGTGATGGTAGCACCTGAGCGGACGTCTGACGGCTCGGCTGCTCTCCCTTTAAGCTTTAAAACTTTTATAACTGTGGAAATTGATTTGGATTAGCTACTGAACCACTGGCAAGTGCTTTTAGATACTAAGTGGACATTTCTGGTGCGGTAATTGGACTGGCAGGGCGCCTGAGGAATGTCAGTAAAGACGCCGAAGCCAGTGCGAGAGAAAATCAGCTCAAAAAACGATGGCATCTCCACCTCCTTCTCAACAATCAGCTAGTCTGCCTTTAGCTCTCTAAGAAGAAACATTACAGGTGTCTATGAGGCATTTGTCGCAGCTGCTTGATGATAAACTTGCTAAGCTACATGCTGGAATGGACGAAATTAAAGACAGAATCGCTGGACATGCGGTGAGGATTCAGCAGGCTGAGGAATGTCTCTCCACCCAGGAGGACCTCGTGGCTGAGGCGGAGAACCAGATCAGAGAGCTAGAGGCTAGTGTACGTGCGTTGAAAGAGTGGAAGACTAAGAAACCTGGGAATGCAGGAATAACCTTCATATCATAGGAAATCCAGAGACGATACCTGAAGCAGGGCTGAGAGACTTGGCAGAGCAATGATTACCTCGATCTTTAGGGCTCCCCTCAGAAGCAGGCCTTGTCCATGTGGAGCGGGTCCACCGCTTGGGAGCCCGTAGGGAAGACTCTGGAAAGCCGCACCTTGTAATAGCTCAGTTTTTGAACTATGCTGTAAAGGCCAAATTGTCGGAACTATAAGAGAAACAACGAGCGGTGGAGTATAAGGGCACTTGTCTGCTATTATTTCAAGATTTTTCCATCAAAGTCATGGAACAAAGGAGACTCTTGGTGCTGTACTACTCTCAACTATTTGCGAAAGGCATAAAATTCGCCTTCCAATACCCTGTTAAGGTAAAGGTTACCTATGAAAACCGTACTATATGTATGACCAAGGCAGAAGAATTAAAAGCTTTTCTGGAGAAACTCCCCTCTACATAGGGGGCTTGTGCTGACTTGGTGGAGAGGGGGGCTGGGCTGGACTAAGCTGCCCTGGAAGGTTCGTTAAGGGACCATGCAGAATCTTCAAGAGCTTTGTTGTGTTTGTTTACAGTTTACAGCTTGTTGGTTTGTGTCAGGAGAATTTTTTGGAGGAGGACCCCACCATTTTGGCTACTTGAGACAGCGCTGGAAGAGAGACCACCGCTGGCTGTGAGCATGATGCACTTTTTGTTGGAGCTGAGGACATTTTTGATTTTGATGACTGCAATCTCCTGTGGCTGAGCTCGCTGACTTCTGATCTCTTGGTGGGGCTAGGGGGGTGTTGCCTGGGTGCTCGGGTGACATTGCCTTTGCAGCTTATTAGGGGGAGTCCTCCCAACTTGTTGCTGGGGGAGAGGGATTGGCCCTCGCATCCGATGCTGTGAACTGGTGTTTTCGTGGACATTTACTGTTTATTTTTCCTCTTGCATGCTGAGTTCTATTTGCACGGTGGTTTAGATTAGTTGATCTACTCTGTCTAGATGGGGAGGGGGAGCGATTTTGTTCTTGGGTTCACGTTAGGGAGGAATGGGGACTTTAAGGGGCATTTTTGTAGAATGGGGTTGCTTGGTTTCATGGATGTGGGCGATTGTAGTTTGGATGGGGGTGGTGTTTGCTAGGGTAGGAGGATTTGTAAGGTATGAAGGGTGAGGGGGTGAGGTTCACTTGCGATGGTTTGGTGATATTGAAGGTTCAGTGGTGGGTGGGTAAAAAGGCTGATGGATCTTGTGCTGGTATTTGTCTGGGGGCTGCTGCTTTTTCAAGTGCGGCAAAACCTTTTTATCGCCAGGGGTGGTCTAGCTGGGACGCTGCTCCTGGGAACTGTTCTAACATTTTGGTCACATCAATCTAGAATTCGGGGAAAGGGGGATGGGTAGTCTGTGGGTAGTAACCCTGAATGTAGATGGCATCCATTCCCCCTTTAAATGGAAAAAAATGTAAACTATAGTAAGCATCTACAGGTGGATGTTTGAATGGTTCAGGAAACCCACCTCGTTCCTTCTGAGCAGGCCAAGTTCAAACAGGGTAGGGGGGTGAGCTTGCCTTTGCCTCTTTCAACAACAGTCAAAGAGGGGTGGCTGTTCTTATCAATAAGTCACTAGATTGCACTCAGCATAAGATTGTGCAGGACCCAGAAGGAAGGTATGTCATATGGGCGGTATGCTTCAGGGGAATAAGGTGGCCTTATGCTCTGTCTATGCCCCAAATCTATTTTCCCAGAGATTCTTTTCTCTGCTGCTGGCTACGCTCATACCATTCTGAGACTACCAACTAGTTGTGGGAGGGGACTTCAATGTTATGGTGGACCCACTTGTGAATTTTAACCCCTCAAAGTAGAGGCCTAGGGGGATGGAGGATAAGGCGATAGGTTCTTTACAGAAAGAGCTAGGGTTGGTAGACACCTGGCAGGCACTTCATCCAGACAACCGGGAGTATACCTTCTATTCTCATGTTCATAAAGTTTAATCGCGGCTAGATTATTTCCTGTTGTCCCCATCTCTTTTTTCTGCAGCTTGCTCTGCTAAAATTGAAGGGGGAGCTGTATCGGATCACTGCATGGTATGGGTGACTTGAGCCTTTCACGAAAAAGGACCAAGGCAGGGTGGCGCATGAACCCAACGTTATATTTAGACCCAGATTTTCAGGCATTTCTTGCGGATGAATGGGGTTACTACCTTAGTGATAATGATCTGTAAGACGTAGACCCAGTCACATACTGGGAAGACGGTCATGAGAGGTAGATTTATAGAATACACGGCTCGCACACGCAAACAATGGGACCAGGATCTTCCTGATCAGCTCACGTGGCTTCAAGGCACGCGGGCAGCAGTCAATTGAGGAGATGCAGGGGCTCGAGAACTCTATAAGGACTTGAAAGGCCGTATTAATGACAGTTTGAACCAGCAGGCTTTGAGGGATATCCAACTCTATAAGCACATAGGTGGAGGAATAAAGTCGGTGGGCTGCTGGCCACTTTAGTTTGAGATAGACCTTCAAGGCAGTTGATAACCCATGTTAAATCCTTGACGGGGCGCAGCTTTTGTAGATTTTTATAGATCTTTGTATGATGCTGGACATTGTGATTAGAAACAGCGCAAAGCCTTTTTCCAGGAGCTTTAGCTCTCTGCCCTGACTCAGGACCAATTAGACACCCTGAATGCACCCATATAGGGCAAGGAAATTCAAGCTACTATTAAGAAATTCAAACTAGCAAAAGCCCCAGGACCAGATGGGTTGGGGCCTGAGTATTGTAAACTCTTGGGGATCCAATTTGCTGGGCCATTCAGTGATATGTGCCATGTGCTGTGCAATCCAGGTCAGTCCACAGGAACACTGACTCATGCCACTATAATAGTTTTGCCCAAGCCAGGCAGAGATCAGGAAAAATTAGGCTCTTACCGCCCTATATCATTGTTAAACCAGGACATTAAATTATTTGCTTGCATCTTGGCCCCTAAGCTAGGGAAAGTACTCTCCTTTCTGGTGCATGAGGATCAATCAGGAATTGTGCCAGGTAGATACACCTCCACAAACATCTTGTGTGCTTTGAATGCTCTTTGCACTCAGGGGGGGCTACCGAGAGATGCTATTATAGCTAGCTTGGATGTGGAAAAAGCATTTGATAAAATATTGTGGGATCATCTTTTCTGGGTCATGTCCCAATTTGGCATCTATGGAGAGTTTTTAAATGGGATTCGGGCCTTTTATAGCAAACCATCGGCACACATCTTGATAAATGGGGGTCTGACTCCCTCATTTGGTCTGGAGAGGAGGTACAAGGTAGAGTTGTCTCTTGTCCTCTATGTTGTTTGTTCTTTCCATAGAGCCCCTGGCTAGTAAGATTAGGCAGTCCTTGGAGGTTCGAGGCATAGTTGTTGGCTGACGACATGTTGATTTTCTTGGGGCGCCCAGGGGGATTCCCGAACTGATAGATATCATTCAAAGATTTGAGACCTTCTCGGGTCTCAAGATCAACTTTGAAAAGTCGGAGGTAATGGTTTTATCATCTCATTTTGCATGCACGCAATGGCCTGACTTCCCCCTGACATGGGCCCCTGGGCCAATGAAGTATCTTGGAGTCTACCGCCATTTAAATTTCACTATTATGTACAAGAAAAATGTTAGCAAAAAATTAGAGGCGATTCAAGCGCTTTGTCACCATTGGAAGGATTTTCCTTTCTTGGCCGAGTGGCTTTGGTCAAAATGGTCCTTCTCCCTAAGATTTTATACCCCCCTGCACATGATACCACTCTGGGTTGCCAGTAGGGATGATAGATTGTACAAAGGGGTAATCTCATCTTTTATTTGGGGAGTCTGGCGGGCACAAATTGGGTATAACAAACTCATTAGAGACAGAAGCGAGAGGGGTGTCAATCTGCCAGATCTTAGACTGTATAATGTTTCAGCACTCCTTCGCTGGCTTCACGAGTTGCATATGGGGAATTTTGTGTTTACCCCTCCTGGTGTTTGGGAGAACACTGCTTCCCCCGTCTCCATCTTTAGTATTCTGCATGCTAGGGGGTTTCGGATCAAACTATCACCTATACTAAGGCCGCTCAAATTGGCATGGGATTGGTGGCGCGGCTGGGTAGGGGGTGTGACAGGCCCGTCACCCTTCTTGGAAATTCAGAAAAATCCGGGTTTTCCTGCAGGGCAAGATAAATCCGCATTTGGGATTTGGACACAAAGGGGATGCCGCTACTTGAGACAGATAATTACTGCGGGTCTTCTGGAGGGGCGTCCTTGCTCTTCTGAAGGAGATTCTTGGCCCTTTGCTAGAGTGGACTTATGGGATTTTACTCATGGGCTCGGACTTTGAACTAGCGGGTCAGGGGCTGTCTAGTCATCATTGTAAATTTGTCCTTTTGGCCTTAGTACTAGCTAAAAAAGTTACATTGCAGCACTGGGCGGATAGGACTCCCCCTCCCCTTTCTAAATGGTACGCTGGTTTGTTGTAGATGGCAGAGTGGGAGGGGAGAGGGAAATCTGTCCATACGTGTAGGTCTGCCCACCCGTGTAGTCGCTTATGGCAAAGGAACCAGGAGCGCATGTTGCGGTTGTCAGACCTGTGAGTTCTCGTACCAAGTAGAGCACTGCCGAGCCCAGTTCTGCTTGGTGGCCGGACAGCCCCGGGTTTCACCTGTGCTGACCGCCGTTCCCCAGAGGTTGAGCACCTAGGTGCGGGAGGCCTGCAGGGCTTACGAGATGGAGCAGGAAGCGGACACGAGAGTAATCCAGGTACAGGCAAGGTCAGGAGGCAGGCAGCAGACACAAGAGTAATCCAGGTACAGGCAGAGACAGTAGGCAGGCAGCAGACACGAGAATAATCCAGGTACAGGCAAGGTCAGTAGGCAGGCAGCAGGTCAAGAGAGTAATCCAGGTACAGGCAGAGTCAGTAGGCAGGCAGCAGACACGTGAGTAGTCCAGGTACAGGCAGAGTCAATAGGCAGGCAGCAGACACAAGAGTAATCCAGGTATTAAATAGAAGTAGTAGTAGTAGTAGTACAGACTAAGTCAACAACGAAGAACAAAGTAGAGGAGAAGCATACTACTGAGCAAGTAAAACCTACCAAAGTAGAAGCCGAAGCATGGAGCCCAAGGATAGATCAGCAGATCAAGTGCTGGTACCTGACGTCAACAGGAGCCTAGCAGGGTGAGAGAGAGCAGCCATAGGGAGAGAGCAGGAGGAGGAGGGCACAAGCAGTAGCCAATAGGAAAGGAGCAAGGGAAAGGGAGCACCCTGAAAGGCCACTCGGGATGTTAGGGGTGGAGCTAAGCAAATGTGCGGTGCATCTCGACATGGAGACGCCAAGCAGGCAAAGAGCAGCGCTGTCCGAGGAGGTTTGAAGCGCGCTGCAGTTGAGCCCGCGCCGCTCAAGGACGTCAAGGTAGGGGACGTGACAGTGATTGAATGGCTTGCAGCACCCAGAGTGATGGCATTGGTTTTAGTTCAGCCTCTGGGGTTGGGGGGGGGGGGTTAGGGGTAGGAGGTCAGGGGCGGGGAGGTTTTGGCTAGGGTACTTTTCCTTGCTTTTCTTTTGACAAAAACAAAATGTGAGAGTCATATGGAGGCAACTTCCTTCAGTTGCATTATGACCACCTTTGGAAAATGGGTTACAGCAGGTTCTTTGCAAAAATTCAAACTTTTTCAACAGTAAGGATTCATGATGAAGGCAAATAGTTGATCCAGCATCGAAAAGTTGACCAGAACGCTCTTGTAACAACTTCTGTTGATCAGGCAGAAGCTCTTCAATTAATTTCAAACCTTTATTTTTATTGTATGTCAGTAAATGACACTCTGATGTACTTGAACAGCCAACTGAGCAAAGTGGAAATTCATCTGATCTTTCTGGATCCATTGATGACCATTAGCATCAGTTCAACAAACGCATTTATTCTTGCAATCAGGTTTTCAATGGGTAAAATTTTACTTCAGTCTAAAGTGATTAATATCTTCATTTGTGGCATTTAATTCAATATAAATGAGCCTGTCAGTGCAGGTACGAGTTTCTTCAACAAGAAGTATGTATACAATGGTTTCCACCCTGTTTTTTAGTTTACTTGAACACAGTTTTATAACATAATGTTTAAAGAAAACTTCTTTAGCCAGTTAGACTTGGCCAATTATGATTGGTGAACCCTGTTGCAAGGCAGAATTGTTTGTTTCATTGCCCAATTGTATGCTTCCGGTACCTCCTGGCTCCTGAGTGTCTGTTGCTAGGCTTACTTTGATGCCTACAGTTCACTGTCAAACTGTAGCAAGGGTGAAGAAACACCAGCAACAGACACTCAGACATCTAGCAACAGGGTCCACCAATCATAATTGGCCAAGTCGGTCATCCTAACTGACTGCAGTTTTCTTTAAACCTGTTATGAAACCTGGCCTCATCCTTCCACATCCTAAAAAACATTCCTGTTTTTTAGTTTTCTTGAATACAGTTTTATAACATAATGTGTTCTTTATTTTAAAAAATTGGTGCTTTTTGAAAGAAGAATCACTTTTACTACACTTGTATCAAGGGTGTAGTGAAGAAATCACAGGCTGCTGCCCGCAAACATTTGAGGGCATTTTTGCAATCCTTATATGAAGAGACTTCAAAATGAAAACTACATATTCTGATAGAAGGACATCTGCTCTTTCTAATGGTGCTAAAAGAAAGAATATTGAAGCTGTCCCACTGGAGATCAAGGGCATCAAAAATAGCCCAAAATGGGCAAAAATGCTTTTTATACCAACTTTGAAAGCTTATAATTTTTCAACCACTTGAAGGAAAGTGCTGGAAATTGGAATGCCTCATTACAGCCGTGCATTTAGTACACCTACCAAAAATCAACTTGAAAGGCCAACTAGTTTAGAAACTACAGCAGCCTCAACATCGCTGTAAATTGATTTTTGCCGTTGTTTTGGCAAAGTTTGAGCCTAAACCATTCAAAAAGTAAGAGGACTAGGAACATGGGATTTTGCCAGTTCATTAAGCCCTAAAAGTAGTGCAGGTTCTCCAAATATCCCCCTTGTACTACTAAAACGTCCAGTTTTACAGCTTCTGGAAGTTGGCCCAAAATGTCATTTTTGCTCAGGCGACATTTTGCAATCCTTTACTTGAGGTCCCCTAGAACCTCCAATTTTTGTCTTTTGAACTACAATTTTGCACAGCTTAGGTTTTTATCATAAAGAAACTATGTACCAAATTTCATCAAAATCTGAGATGGTGAGGTGGGGACAACCATTCCGGAGTGAGAGATACAAGTGGTTTTACATCAAAGATCATGATTGACATAGTAGATTAAGCAATCAGGTATAAAGAGTTCAAAATCATCTTTTGAAAATCACTTTTCAAAATCATCATTTCATTTTGCAGCAGCTGTTTTTCCTGTCCCACAAAAACTGCTTGAATAGTTTTTACATGTGTTTGAGACAAGTTTGAAAACCTACTCCTGCAATTGGTACGTGTCAGCAGTTTGTAGAAAGGTCCAATGGACTTTGAGACCAATAGACTTTTCTGCCTCAATCTCCTTCTATCCTGAGGAAATTACCCACTGAATTCCCAGCCAATCCAATTTGAGAACCCACTATATATAAAGACAAACTGCAGACCTCACATCATACCCTAAAGAAAGTCACAGCATGAGGGCTGAAATGTCAGTTCCAATTACTCAGATGAAACAGGACCTGGACAACTGCAACAATCATAACACCATCCACAGAAGCCTAAGAAGACAAGAATAAGGTGCAGTTAGTGTGGGATCAGCACTTATTCGTGTACTTTATATAAAATAATCACTGTTCTAATACGGGTACACCTTTCTATAATTAGTTGTACTTAATATAATGTATAAGCTTTTCAAACAACTCTTGGTTTATCAGTTATCAAACTTTATTCTTCTTTATATTCATCATTATGTATGTAAACGTTTCCACTTACTACTGTTTTCATCTAGTAAAACCATTTACACTCATTCACGTTCATATCACATTCATTCCATCTCATTTATACCCACATTTATAAAAATGTCTTATACAAATCTCTGAGATGGCTGAGGTGGGGATATGATTGAGGTCTAAAACATCCTGAATGGTGTAGAACAGGTAAAAGTAAATCAATTTTTCACTATTTCAAAAAGTACAAACACCAGGGGACACTCAGTGGTCCTTTTACAAAGGCGTGCTAGCATTTTTAGTGCACACTAAAAATAAGCGTGTGCTAAATGCTAGAGATGTAAGTGGGAGAGCGACCAAGGAAACCAAAGACAGAAAGATGTACATTAATAAGAAGGTTTATTTGAAGTATGAAGACTCGATACAACGTCGTGTTTCGGCCGTTAGGCCTGCATCAGGAGTCTCTTACATAGGGTGACTCTGAAAGATGGTGAAGAGAGAGATCCTCAAAAGTAGCACAATAGTCTTGAAAAAGACTGTTGCTAGCGTTGGTCTAAACAGACTTCTGCACGCACTGTGCTACTTTTGAGGATCTCTCTTCACCATCTTTCAGAGACATCCTGTGTAAGAGACTCCTGATGCAGGCCTAACAGCTGACACATGATGTTGTGTCAAGTCTTCATACTTCAAATAAACCTTCTTATTAATGTACATCTTCCTGTCTTTGGTTTCCTTGGTCGCTCTCCCACTTTTTTTGTTGTACAAATGCTAGAGATGCCCATATATTTTCTATGGGTATCTAGCATTTAGTGCACGCTAATTAGCACGTGCTAAAAATACTAGCACGTCTTTGTAAAATACCCCCTCAATGAAAATTACATGGAAATACTTTTAAATCGAATAGAAGGAAATATTTTTTCCCTTAAAGAATAGTTAAGCTCCAGAACTCCTTGCTGGTGGATGTAGTAACAGTTATTAGTGTATCTGGGTTTTAAAAGATTTGGACAAGTTCCTGGAGGAAAGGTCCATAGTCTTTTATTGAGATGGACATGGGGGAAGCTACTGCTTGCCCTGGGATTGGTAGCTTGAATTGTTGCTACTAAATGTGTTTCTGCCAGGTACTTGTGACCTGGATTGGTCACTGCTAGCAGCAGGATACTGGGCTAGATGGGCCATTGTTCTGACCCAGTATGGCTATTCTTATGTTCTTATTACTGTTGAATACATTTTTTAAGGGATTTTTGCCTTTACATCCTTGATGTAGATTATCTCAAAACATAACATCATATCGGCTGAAGGAAGTTTTATTGATACTCAGATTTTAAGATAAATATAGTTTTTTTTTAATAATTTCTTCAGTGGGTTAAATTATTGTTCAAATATTTTTTTAATGAAAAGGAATACATACACATGAACAATAGATTGCACAGTGCTCAATACAATAGTCTGTATTTTCCAATTTAGTAGTAAGAGTAAATAAAATATCATTCAACTCTACCACCCATCACCGTCCCACCCCTCCCATCTCAGCCCCCTTTCAATGCAACAAGTAAGCAAAAGGAATCCAACACAAAAAGATGTACTGTGACACTTAAATGTTCAGCACTCTACTATGTGCATACGATGTTAAAGAATTCCAAAAGGGCTCCCAGATATATTGAAACAATTTGCCTTTCACTGATTTCAAATCACTGACATCCAATTTTCATAGGATAGCAAAGAAATCATCAAAGATTTCCATTGAAGAAGTGAGGGCGCCTCTAGTGACATCCACATAATAAGAATACATTTCTTAGCCATCAAGGAGGTGCACTTCAAGAAACCATGCACTCCACTGGGCAGAGGACAGGTCACAAAAGGCTTGTGAGATAAGAATCTGTGATATATGTGCATATAATGAACACTAAAAGGTCAAGGTGCTTGGACATGACCAAAATATGTGAGCCATAGTGGACTGTGATTGAGAGCATTTTAGGCAAACATCATTTTCTCTAATTGTCATATTGTATGCTTTATAAGGCGTAATATAGAGTCTTAAAAGAAATATATACTATAATTCCCAATGTGTAACATTCTTGGTGATGGAGCAACTTCCTTGCAAATATGACTTCAGGTGATCGCCTAATAGTTCCAGAGAGAGGTCTCTACTTTAAATAATGGTCAATGACTCATAGTCCAATTCTAATAATTTGCTTGTAAATATTTATGGTGATATCTCAGTGGTACTTTGAGTTGCGCATCGAGACTTAAGTGCGTCTGGCAAAATCTCCTGTAATTCTGGAGTAAGCACCATACTATCCAACAAGTTCACATAGAGCCCAATATTCAGCACTAATATTCAGCACAATATAGCACTTAGCCAGCTAAGCATGAATATTCAGTGCTAAACCGGCTAAGTTGAGCGGTTAAGATAGGCCTGCTATTTAAGTGGCCTTTCTTTAACCACTATTAATTTAACTAACTAGCACTGAATATTCGCTTAGCTGTTTAAGTTGCCATGGCCAAAACTGAAACCAGATATTCAGTGCTGGTCGCCAGATATGGCCCGGCGTTGAATATCCAGAGTCAGCGCCACCGGTGGCAGCTAACCACACTGCCTGCCATCGGTTGAATATCAGTTGTAAGTAAAAGAATGTATCTGATGATTGTAGGTGGAGCTCCAAGCTCAAGTCCAAACATTTTTTAAGTGGCTATTGCCATCATATTGTTGATATAAATATTGTAATCCCTTCATTTCCCAAACTTGAAAAGCTTTAGCTGAAGATTCCAAAGGAAAATCTCTTTTTCCTTGAGAAGGTAGAAGAGGAGACACTGTTGAAGAATACTGGTGCAATTTACAAAGCCACTTCCAATACTGTGGAGTTGATTAATGTAACACTTGAGACCTGAGGCTGGGATGTAGTCATGAAGATGGAGCATGGAAGAAGTAGTTCAGGTGATCTGGTACCAACCCTTTTTCCAGTGGTGTGTTGGAAAACTCTGGTTAGCCTCTATACCAATCGTTAATGTGACGCATGGAGCATGCGATAGAAAATAATTATACACTTAACAGTCCCAGTCCCCCTTCATTCCTTGGAGTCATCTCCCCGGAGAGCGGGATTCTGGCCCTCCTGCCATTCCATATATAACGATTTACATATTAAGCTGCTTTTCATCTCTATTAGTTAAATATAAAGGAAATATTTCAGAGGACTTCTAGTGACATCATCGGTAAGATGGCAGAGTGAACCAGGAGCTCCGAGCATGCCCTGACTATTTTGTTGTACAAGTGCCTTACCCATTCCAGCAAAGCATCGGACAATGAGTGCCTGTCTTTTATATTACTAATTAAGTGACTCAAATGTCAAAGAAACACACCAGGGAGATAAAAACCTACTTACAGTTGCAAATCACACTAAGCAGGTTGGCCCATGTGACGTGGAGATATGGGAAATGGTGTAGTCCCCGCTGGTGAGGAGGAGGCCATTTATGATGGATTTGAGCAGCCCGTTAACTAAACATGATCTTCGGGTGTGTCATGGTTGTGGCCATGCCCCTGCGTCCAGTCTCACCTTTTTCCAGTGATCGGGCTCTGTGGCTTTCTGGACTGCCTTGTCCCTGCATTGATGCATTTGCTGCCTGGTGTGCCTGCAATCCAAGCCTCACTCTGAGGTGCCTGCAGGCCAAGCCTCACTATAGTCTATTCAAACTTCATTCCAAGTTGTGACATCATCAGCAAAGCTCTTTATAAGCACCCTAGAACTCTGATGTTTTGCCTTTGCAAGAGGTCTCTTAACGTTGTCTTTGTGTTCCCTTGTATAGCCAATCCCTGCTTGGCTTTGTTCTGCATGCTTTGGTTCCAGCCTGGCTTTGTTCCTGTGAGTCTTGCCCCTGAAGGTCTGTTCTGTGTTTCTATGAGTCTTGTACTTGAATGCTTTGTTTCTGCGTGTCTTGCTTTTGAACCTTGTTCCTGAAAGCCTGTCTCTAGAGCCACACCCTGCTCTTGGTGTCTGTTAATATTTGACTCTACCCTTGTCTCCTGCTTTCTGTCTAGCTCTGCTCTTGACTCTTCGTACAGTTAAACCCTGTTCTTGCTTTCCGTTAAAGCCAAGCTCTGTTCCTGCTTTCTGCTAAAGACAAGCTCTGTCCCTAATCTCTGTTAAAGCTAAAGCTCTGTTCCTGCTTTCTGCTAAGCCAAGTTCTGTTTCTGATTTTTGCTAAAACCAAGTCTGCCCCTGAATCCTGTTCCAGCTGCCAAGCCTAGTCCGTTCCTGAATCCTGTTCCAACTGCCAATCCTAGCCAGTTCCTGAATCATGTTCCAGCTGCCAAGCCATCCATGCCTGAATCCTTTTCTAGTTGCCAAGTCAAGTCCGTGCCTGAATCCTGTTCCAGCTGTCAAGCCAAATCCGTTCCTGAACCCTGTTCCTGCCTCTGTTTATAGTCTTGCTTCTATTTGTTCTTGTTGCCTCGCTCCTGCCCTGTTTGCTTGTCTAGTTGTGCCTTGCCTTGTCTTGTCTCCTTCTATTCCAGTCCTGTCCAGATCCAGTCCTTGCCTTGTCCTGATCGTGCCCTTTTCTGGACCCAGTTTTAATCTAGTTCCGTATCTTTCCTTGTATTGCCGGGGTCCCAGTCCCACTTTTAATCCAGTTCTGAGTCTGCCTGTCCTGTCTGGGTTCCAGTTCTGCCCCTTTGCCTTGCTTTCCTTGTCTCACCTGGATCCGGTCCTTGTCTTGTCCATTGTGCCTTGTTACCTCTGTCCTGCCTTGTTGAGTCTCCTGGTTTATTCTAATCCAGTCTGTTCTGATTTCTGCCTGTGCCAGCCCAGGTGACTTCTCTGCCAAAGCTCCGGCTTGGGTCCAAGGGCTCACCTTACCTGTATCCGTGAGAGATTGCAAAGGCCCTTGTGGCTATGACAGATTGCAAAGGCCTTGTGGCCATGACTGGTCACGCTGCAGTTCTTAAAGATGCATTACAACATGATTCAACCACGCGCATGTCTGAATTAAAGGCCAGCATATTTTCATCATCTTGTGCAGGCTATAATTTTATCTCAAATGGATTGTTGTAATTCTTTGAATGTGGGTATGCATCTAAAATTGTATATTGGGTTGCAACTTTTACAAAATACTGCTTTAAAATTGATATTTAAGAGTAAGAAATTTAATCATGTGACCCCTCTGCTGAAAAATGTGCTCTGGCTGCCAGTCAGTGCACAAGTGGAGTTTAAGGTGGCATGTTTAGTATTTAAAATTATTAATGGTTATTTTCCTCTTGGTCATGTTCAATTGCTGTCCATTCCTGTGGCTTGATCTGCTTCCCGTTTTACAGCTTATGATTGGGCTTTCCTACTGTTTAAGGTGTATATCTTAAACATTATCATGAATGTTCCCTTAATTATCGATGTAGTAAAATATGATTCTAATTCAGATTCAGAGTATTCCTAACTATTTGCAGTTTAGGAAAGCTTTGAAGATTTACTTTTTAAGTAAATATTTGGGGATTGATTAGTATATGACTTACCATATTTGAAATTGTAACCCACTTTGATTCCATGTGGTTACACAAGAGGGATATAAAAGCTAGGCATAGAATACTACTACACCTACCCAAATGCAGAAACATAATCTACAAAACCACCTATACAGCTGGCTTCGGCTGCCTGGGGTCCAAAAGGTGGAACTCAATTCCAAAGATTACACAAAGCATTACAAACTACCGTCAATTCAGAAAAGAACTGAAAACCCACCTCTTCAATAAATTCTATGGATAATATGTTACCAATGATCTAGACAAATTCTATAAATGTAATCTAGGAGTGGCCTAGTGGTTAGGGTGGTGGACTTTGGTCCTGGGGAACTGAGGAACTGAGTTCGATTCCCAGCACAGGCAGCTCCTTGTGACTCTGGGCAAGTCACTTAACCCTCCATTGCCTGCTGCATTGAGCCTGCCATGAGTGGGAAAGCGCGGGGTACAAATGTAACAAAAAAATATATATATATATCTCCCCTCTCCCACCTTTTTTCCAAATCTAGACAAATTTTCAACTGTAATGAAACATTGTAATTCCTGACTGTCAACTGTAAGCCACATTGAACTGAATCTTACTTTTGGTAATTTTGGGATACGAGAACCAATAAATAAATAAAGTTGTGGACTACATCAAAGAAAACTAGTTTGATACAAAACTGCATGTAACGTCACTAATCAAATATATAAAGGTAAAGTGTCCCACGTTAAAGGAACTTGAGAAAGTTGAAGTGGCTGTCCATATTGCTGTGGGGAAACGACCAATCAATCAGCATTACATAAAAGTCTGGTAGTTTTAGGCAAAGAAAATTATACAACTCATATAAACAGGTAGATGATTAATCTGTTCTGTTTTACTGTGTTTTGTTCAAAATATAAACTGGAAAATAAAATTTTGACATACCTTTTTTTGTGTTTGTTTCAGCTGGCCAAGAATGTTGGAAACAATAGTTTTAATGAAATTGTAGAAGGGAATTTACCTAGTCCTTCACCAAAACCTACTCCTTCAAGTGATATGTAAGTGTTTTTAATATGAACAGTTTTCTCTAGTGCTATTATTTGATTATAATCCACAGTACATTAGTGCAGTGCTTCTCAACCCAGTCCTTGAAGCACATATCCACAATGAATATGCATGACATCCACAATGAATATGCATAACTTAGATTTACATACCAAGGAGGCAATGCATGCAAATTTATCTCATGCCTATTCATTGTGAATATCCTGAAAATGTGATGGGACTAGGTGTGCCTCAAGGACTGGGTTGAGAAGCACTGCATTAGTGGTTCCCAGATTTAAATCTTCCATGATCCTTTTAGTCTCCCAAGACACACCCAACCCATCAGGTTTGCAGGATATCCACAATGAAGATGCTTGAGAAATTTGGATGTTTTATCTCTAATATATGCAAATGTATCTCATGCATTTTCATTGGGATATCTTGAAAACCTGAATGAATGGGTATATCCCGAGGACTGGGTTGAGAACCAGTATTTTAGTATATTTATTTATTGCATTTGTATCCAACATTAAATATCTCTAACCTAGGGGTCCTCAGGACCTATCCACCCAGTCAGGTTTTTAGGATATCTTCAGTGAGTATGAAGAAGACAGATTTGCATACAGTGGAGACAGTGCATGCAAATTTATCTCATGCATATTCATTTAGAGGCTAACTGAAACCAATGGTTTTGGTTCTGGTCAAAACTAAAAACGGCGCCTCACGGGTCTTCCTGGGCAACCACCACTGCCGCCACTACCAGCCCCGAAAAGAGGGCCAGCCACCTGACCCCAACCCCTCCGCCCTTCCCAGGCCATCTTTGCTTGAAATGGTCTGTTGGTCTAGTGGTTTCTTAGGGCAAGAGTGATCCCCAATCATGCCGGAACTTTCCGCAGCAGCCTTGCAAGACTGCTGCGAGAGGTCCTGGCGGCCATTTTGGGACTGGAAGCAGCATAAGCAGGAGCAGCTGGAGATTGCTTCTATTTATGCTGCTTCTAATCCCAAAATTGCCATCAGGATGTTCCGTGACAATCTTGGCAGCCATTTTGGCTAAGGAACCTGAAGGGGCATGAACTACTGGGGCTTGCTCTTGCCTTTAAGAAGTCACTAGATCACTAGGCCTTTTAAAGGTAGGCCCGGGGAGGGTCTTCGAGTGGTGGGAGGTTAAAGGGGTAAGGATCAAATGACAAGCCAGTCCAAGAGGACCCTCCCTCTACTGGGGGGGGGGGGGGGGTGGACAATGATGGAGAGGGGTAGAGAGTTTCAGACAAAAATGCACAAACATTGTCTGTCGAAACCCAAATCTGGATTTTGGGTTGGATTTCATACCAAATCCGAAACTGAAATTCAGTCAACCTCTATATTCGTTGTGAATATCTTGAAAACCAGACTGACTGGCTGTGTCCCAAAGAATGAGTTGAAAACTTCTGCTGTAACCTGTACTTTAACCAACCGTGACATCAATGATGAAAAGATGGTGGTGTGCCTTAATTGGTGGCCTATTGATTAACAAAATTAACAAGAAAAATCATAAAGCCTACCATGGTGCAAGGCTGTGGCAAGAACTGGAAGAGTGCTAATATGCTTGTCAAGAGGTATTATCAGTTTGTACAAGACATTAATAGGATCTCATCTGGATTATTATGACCATTTCTGTAAGCCAGAGCCTGTATTATAGACCAATCAATATTCTCAATGGGGAAGGGTAGGTAGTGGGGTTCCGTGCTGGGACCGCTGTTTTTTAAAAACATATTTATAAATGATCTAGAGATGGGAGTAACTAGTAAGGTAATTAAATTTGCTGACGACACAAAGATATTCAAAGTTGTTAATTCGCAAGAGGATTGTGAAAAATTACAAAAGGACCTTACGAGACTGGGGGTCTAAATGGCAGATGACGTTTAATGTGAGCAAGTGCAAAGTAATGCATGTGGGAAGAACCCAAATTACAAATACGTCATGCAAGGTTCCACATTAGGAGTCACCAACCATCTAGGCATCGTTGTTGATGATATGTTGAAACCCTCCACTCAGTGTGCTGCAACGTCTAAGAAATTAAATAGAATGTTAGGTATTATTAGGAAAGGAATGGACAACAAAAATGAGGAACTTATAATGCCTTTGTATCAGTCCATGGTGCGACCACACCTCGAATATTGTGTTCAATTCTGGTCACAGCATCTCAAAAAGATATTAGAATTAGAAAAGGTACAGAGAAGGGCGACGAAAATAGTCAAGGGGATGGGATGACTTCTGTATGAGGAAAGGCTGAAGCAGCTAGGGCTCTTCAGCTTGGAGAAAAGACAGCTGAGGGGAGATATAATGGAGGTCTATAAAATAATGAGTGGAGTGGAACCGGTAGATGTGAATCATTTGTTTACTCTTTCTAAAAATACTAGGACAAAGGGGCATGCAATGAAGCTACAAAGTAGTAAATTTAAAATGAATCGGAGAAAATATTTCTTCACTCAACGTGTAATTAATCTCTGGAACTCGTCAGAGAATGTGGTAAAGGCAATTAGCAGGGTTTAAAAAAGGTTTGGCTGGCTTCTGTACTAGGCTGCGCATTTTGGTTTGCTAGTCGCTAAAACAACTTATGAAATTTTATAAAATATTATAGAAATAATTTACAGGAATTAGAGAGAATTAAAAGTCTTTTTAATTACTCACCCACCAGCACAGCATCAGACATCAGTTTCAAGTTATAACAAACTTACAAAATCTAACATCAGTACCTCTGGTAATTATAAGTAATTAGACTAATTATATAAAGAAGAAAAAAGAAGGAAGGAAAGAGTTTGTTCCTCATACAAAGGTCACAGAACAGAAAGAAAGAAAGATTCTTAGATATAGAGAATTAGATTCTACGAAGGAAGGGAAAGCAAACCCCTTTGGGAAAAACCATAGGCCATTGGACGGATCTGAAACTCTCTCCCCAAGCCTAGTTTTTCAGAGTTTTCCTTTGTCTGCAACGTGGTTTTATAGGCTGTGGTGAGCATCCACCTCTCCTCTACCCTGGACCAATCATAGGTGCAGCATATGGGCTGGGGACTTGTAATTGGGACTTTCATATGTGCTGGAAGCTTGCAATTGGTCCTTGCCACACCTCTTTCCAGTAAATTACTTTTGTAACAGGATATACCAGGTTTCTGAGTTGCCTTAGCAACATTTTCACCATCAGAGCATGTGACCAGCCAGAAATTCCTTCATGTGGATGATAGGAAAAGAGAGATGGGGATGGGAAATAGTGCAGTATACCTACATAAGTACATAAGTAATGCCACACTGGGAAAAGACCAAGGGTCCATCGAGCCCAGCATCCTGTCCACGACAGCGGCCAATCCAGGCCAAGGGCACCTGGCAAGCTTCCCAAACGTACAAACATTCTAGCTTATAGCTAAGATTATAGACACTTCCTAAAGGAAAAGTTCATAGACCATTATTAAAATGACTTAGGGAAAATACACTGCTTATATCTGGGAAAAGCAGCATAAAATGTATTGAACTGTTTTGGGATCTTACCAGGTATTTGTGGCCTGGATTGGCCACTATTGGAAACAGGATGCTGGACTTGGTGGACCTTTGGTCTGTCCCAGTGTGACAATACTTATGTACTTATGACCCTATGAAATGAAATTTAAGAATCCTTGAAGAAAGAATGGAGATACTTAATGACATATTCACCTGAAATGTGTTAACACCAGTAGCGTAGCCAGAGTTTAATTTTTAGATGGGCCTGTCCACCCACCACCCACCCCCCCCCCCCCCGGCCCGCCCGCCACCGCCGCATTTCCTCTCCACCCTCTACCCCCCACCCCCACGACAGCCCCCTGCACATGGCCAGTTCTGGTCATTTTTACTGACCTGAAGCGCCGTTCTCCCTCCAGCACCGGCGATTCCCATAGCCAGCCTTCTGCCAGCGCGCATCGTCGGAGCCTGTTCTCAGGCGCGTCCCGCCTACTCTGCAACTTCCTGTTTTCTGCAAAGGTGGGATGTAGGAAGTTACTGAGTAGGCGGGACGCGCCCAAGAATAGGCCCCGATGATGCACGCTGGCAGAAGACTGGCTATGGGAATTGCCGGTGCTGGAGGGAGAACGGCGCTTCAGGGCAGTAAAAGTGAGCAGACCACGCGGACAAGGAGAGCGGGCAGAAGAGGCTGGGCGTGCCTGGAGCAAAAGTGGCTGGGCCTGGGCCCGTTCAGGCCCACCCGTAGCTACGCCCCTGGTTAACACAAGAAGCAAGCCTTTTTCAGTTAGGGAGAGGGTCATGATGCCTGACTCAACAGAAGGAAATTTAGGGAGTATCATAAGGAAATATTTCATCATAGCAGTGGCGTAGCAAGGGCGGGGCGGTGGGGGCGGTCCGCCCTGGATGCCAGCGCGTGGGGGGTGCTCCATCGAGAGCCGACAGCTCTCGTCTTCTGCCACCACCCTGCCTTTTTTTTTTTAAATCCATGCAGCGACGCAGGCAGCGCCTAGCGACTGCCCTGCGTGTGCTGTGAAAGGGAAAATCGCCTCGCTGGCGTCGGGCCTTCCCTCGCTGTGTACCGCCCTCAAGGAAATAGGAAGTTACCTCAGAAGAGGGAGGGACACAGCGAGGGAAGGCCCGAGAAGAGGGCTCTGTCGGCTCTCGTCGGGAGGGGGGGAGCTCAGATGGGAGAGGGGGAGCTCAGAGGGGGGCAGGGTGGGGGAGCTCAGAGGGGTGCTCAGAGGGGAGAAGGGGATTGGGGAGGGGTGGGGAAGCTCAGAGGGGTGCTCAGAGGGGAGAAGGGGATTGGGGAGGGGTGGGGGAGCTCAGAGGGGTTCTCATAGGGGAGAAGGGGATTGGAGAGGGGTGAGGGTGCTCAGAGGGGAGAAAGGGATTGGGGAGGGGAGAAGGGGTCTGAAGCTGGAACTGGGGTCTGACAAGGGGGCAGAAGGGAAAATGGGTCCATGCCTGGGGCAGGTGGGAGAATGGGTCTGGGGCTGAAAAGGGGGGGGTGCAAGGCATGTGGTGGACGAAGGGGGCTAGAACTGGGGGCTGAAAAGGAGGGTAGTTGGGATAAGGGGGCTAGTACTGAAAAGAGGGGGCAGAGAGGGGGGACAGACCCTGGATGGAAGGGGGGAGCGTGAGAGAGGGCAGACCTTGGATGGATGGGAGAGGGAGGGCAGACGGATTGATGGGGCAGAGAGAAAGGGCAGATGGTGGGTGGAAGGGGCAGAAATAGAGGGCAGATGTGGATGGAAGGGAGAGAGAGGGCAGACAGTGGATGGAAGGGACATTAGAGAGGGCAGACACTGGATGGCAGAGAGAGAGAGCGAAGACAGATAGATGCTGGATGGAAGGAAGACATCGAAAAGAAGATGAGGAAAGCAGAAACCAGAGACGACAAACTGTAAATAAAATATATATTTTTATTTTTTTTCTTTAGGATATAATATTCTCCGAGGACAAGCAGGCTGCTTGTTCTCACGAATGGGTGACATCCACGGCAGCCCCTCCGATCGGAGATCTTCACTAGCAAAAGCGTTTGCTAGCCCTCGCGTGCGCATGCGCGACCGTCTTCCCGCCCGAACGCGAGCGTGATCGCCAGTCTTCTTTTTTCCGCGGCTCAGGACTGCTGTTTTCGATCGGTCTGTGCCGCAAGGAGACCCCTCGAGTCTTTTTGCCGCGTTCTTCCGTTCGGAAGTGTCCGGATTCTTCTTTTCCGTTGTTTCGTCTTCATTTTTAAAAAAAAAATTCCTTTATTTCGAGAGTTTTCCCGTTAAGTTTTCTTTCATTGTCGGGCGCGGCCTTTTTAGCCGCCCGTACGGGTTTTTTCTAACTTTTTTTGTGCCATTAGCCATCATCGCAAATTTTGACTTTGCCAGCGTGATTTTTCCGCCCATGTCCTTGAAGCCTGCCAGTGGCTTCAAAATGCACCCAGTGCAGCTGGACTATCTCCCTCACTGATAGACACGTTTCGTGCCTTCAGTGTCTGGGAGCCGGGCATCGTCCCCAGGCCTGTACTCTCTGTCTTCTGTTGAAGAAGAGGACTTAGGTGGCGAGATTGGCCCAGTGGAACCTTTTGTTCGGGGCCTCATCCGGTGCTTCGACGTCTTCGGTACCGAGGTCATCGTCCGGTGCGTAGATGTCTGCGGTACCCAGTTTATCTGCCGGTGCTCCAACGTCTGCAATACCGAGGTATTGATGTCATTGGAGGGTGCTTCATCTTCCGGAGTGCAGGTGAGGGCTGTCCATTCCCCTACTGGTAGCGGTGAGCCCTTGAGTAGGTCTCCGCCTGCTTCGAGGGCTCCTGCGGTACAGGCCCCCCGGGATCGACCTCTTTCTGACCCGGCCCACAGGAGGCGTTTGGATTCAACGTCCTCCTCTTCGGTACTGGGAGGTACTGGTGACGTGCTTCGTACGAAGGCAAAGAAGCATCGGTCGCCTTCCAGACGCGGTACCAAGAGCTCTGGGTCGTCCAGTGGCGTAGCTAGGTGGGGTGCAGGGGGAGCGGTTGCTCCCCTAAACAGTCTATAAAAAAATGGTGCCTATGCACCAAAGGCTCCTGCCGCCTCGTGCTGTAGTAACTTTTCCTCCAGCCGCTGCCTTTTGAGTCTGTGACAGCCTGGAGGAACCGCAAGAAAATCCTTCCCTGTCCCTCACTGACTGGGTCACTCAACCCGCTGACTTGGAACTTAAGTTGACTGCAACAAAGTGAAGCTGTTCACTGATAGCCCTATGCGCTACTGTGCCGCCTCTCTGCCAGTTTCCCTCTTCGGCCCCGCCCCCAAGATGTAACTTCCTGTTTGGGAGGAGGGAGTGGAGGAAGGAAACCGGCAGAGGCAAGGCACCAGTGGCGCGCATAGGACTATGGCCCCGCACGTGGCTTCATTTTTGTTGCAGCCAAGTTGAGGAGGCAAGGCAACGACGCGAAGGAGGTTGAACTGAAAACATTGAAAGGCAAGCCATTGCTATATCGTTTTTTACCATTTGCTTCTATAGTTTCTCTCCCTTTCCTCCGCTCCGCGCAGCTGTTACACACTCGAAGCAAGCAAATCTAGGAGGAGCTGCTCTATTCACGTTGTTGATTTTAATCATTGGCAGCATTTTTATTTGCTCATTGTTTCATTATTGCTACTAAGTATTACATATTAAGGGCATTTGCTTTAAACTTTTGTTTAAATTCGTTTATTTAGTCCTTATATACACATGCTTTTGCTTTTTAAATCCAAAAGGTGAATGAATCCTAAGGGTGGTTGAACAATTAGGTATAAACTGTTGTTTCTGACTTTACTTGTTTTGGACTGCTTTGGGTCCTGCTGATCTGTACATCTGCTGTCTAGAATTTTGGAAGATGGAAATAAGAAAATAAAAAGTTTGGGATGTACTCTAGAAGTTATTTTGCAGTGTGTGTATGGATGCCTGTTCTGGTGTGTGCATGTGATATTTGAATAACTGTCTATACTTATGGCTATGATTTCTGAACAAGCGGCATCACTACAGGACAGACTTTTAAATCCCAGTTGGTATATATACTAATCTCAACTTTGTCAAATGTTTCAGACATGTCTATGTACTTGCTCCCATAATATAACTGAATTCTGTGGTGATGGTACAAGGAAAGCAAGTTTGGTTCAGTGAAGACTAACCTGTTCCTTAGTTGGGCTCTAGTATTACCATAGTGAAAATGTGACCATACCATGCCTCTGTGGTTATGTTCTACTATTAAGTTAAACGATTAACTGGCTATCTTGAAAGGACTAGATAAACTTTGGATACATGACTAGGGTTACAGACGTATACTTATTTATTCAATATCACAATTCCTCATGTACAGCAACAAAACAACCTTTTAAGGTTGATAGTGTTTGCAATGAGCTTCTTTTATTACTGACCAGACAGAGAGAAGAGTTTTCATTTTTGGCACAGTATATGTCATCACAGGAACAAAATATAAGAAAACCAATGGACTGCATTAGTGGCTTATAGCCTGTTTAGTTATGTTTAAACAGAAGAAATCTGCATGAAACAAAATATTTATTTTAATTTTGACTTATAAAACCAGTTGTCCCTGAAACATGCCTCAAAACGGAATAATCCATTTGTGTATCTACAATGTAAACTTCTACAAAACAGATGAATTTAAGATGTGCTGTTCCTGAGGTGATGGTCACAATTTTAATATTTTTACTTGTAATTAAGAAGACAGGTTGCCTGCTCTGGCCAGTCCAAGGATCTCTTCTGCGTCCTATCTCCTGATGTAACTTCCTGTTTCCTTGTAGGTAGGACGCAACAGAGACAGCCTGTATTCATCATTACCCGCCACAGCCACTACACCTGAAAACAACACAGGCACTGCTGTCTAACTGAGACCAACCGGCGCCTATTTTTTAAAAGTCTGCTCCCCCTGATGTCAAACCTGGCTACGCCTCTGCTGAGAACCTGTTCAGATTTACTCTGTGGGTGGAATTCAATGTACTTTCTTACCTATTTGGGATTCAGTGATTTAGCTTTTTCCTTCAGGGCATAGGATTATTTTTCCTTTTCTTCCCCTGACATACTGGTTGGTTATAGGCCTAATTCAATGGATTAATCTTTCAGAGTAGAGACCCAGGATAAACTGATCTCAATCTATGGGTATCAGCTAATTGACAGTGATTTCTTGATTATCCTTTCAACACTGCTACTGCTACCAGTGCCAGAGGTTTGATGAACAAGTTAAAGGGCTAGAGAAGGTAAATTAATATCCTTAGTGAAAAATAGAGATTAACAACTAGTGGATATGTTAACAGAGATCCTTTTTATCTAAAGCAGAAAAGGCACCTGATACCAATCAGAAGGCTGGGGATTTACTTTGATAATGAATGGTTTACTTTTCAGAAACAGCTGTAATTTGGATAGGGTTAATTGGTGACAAGTAGTGTATTTAGGAAAACTATTTAGGAAGTGTCTTCCCTGGGGTGGGCAGGTTGAGGGGCAGAGTGGGTGGACTTACACAACTTAATATCTATAGAATATGTTTGCTGTGAAATCTGTGAATACATTGAATATAACTGGCCTGGGCTTCCAACATTGTATTTTTGAACAGCATCCACCACGCCTGATGTAAATTTTTGACCTTTGCATCTGCTCCTCTTAAGTTGTTTGTTTTTTTTTACCATTCTCATTTTATCATAGTCTCCATTTTTAAAGGATTTTTGAATTAATTTCCTGTTTGTACTTACTCCAGAGCTGATATCAAATTTGGTCATATTATGACCACTATTATCAAGCGACCTCAGCACCATTACCTCCTTCATCAGATCATGTACTCCACTAAGGACTAAATCTAAAATGTTTCCTCCTCTTGTTGGCTCCTGTACCAGCTGCTCCATAAAACAGTCCTTGATTTCGTCAAGGAATTTTACCTCCCTAGTATGCCGTGATGTTACATTTACCCAGTCAATATTGGGATAATTGAAATTGTGTTCCCCAGTTTGGTAGCCTCTCTGTTTTCTGATAACATTTCTACATCTATCTGTTCAACCTGGCCAGGTAGTACATTCCTATCACTATCCTTTTCTCTTTTACACATGAAATTTCAATCCAAGATGTGTTTTGTGTCCTACAGAATTTTTAGTCTATTTGATCCAGGGTCCTCCTTAACATACAATGTTACCCCTCCACTGATTCAATCTACCCTATCACCTCAATTAATTTTTACTCTGGTATGACAGTGTCCTACTGGTTATCCTCCTTCCACAAGAATTTAGAGATGCCTATTATATCTTGCCTTAGTCTCAACTATTTCTGACCCACACCCATCTCCCTTTTAAAGAAGTTCGTTTTCTGTTGTAAGTCAGTTCAGTAGAATATGTTCCATTCTCCAAGGACAAGCAGGGTGCTTGTTCTCACATGTGGGTTGACGTCCGTGTCGGCCCAGGATCAGCATTTTGCAAGCAAAATATAAAATAAAGTTTTGCCAGAGTCTTCTGTTGCGCATGCAGTGCGCACAACGCATGCGCAGACCAATTTCCCACCAGTCGCGTGAGCGCATTCCCTCAGTTTTTCTTTTTCCGCATTGAGGTGCTGTAGGTTTTGATCTCTGCTTCTTTCAGGCCCAGGAAAAGAGTCTTCGAATTTTTTCGCTATTTGTTGCTAATTATTTCTTTATTTTACTAACAATTGTCAGTTAAAAAAAAAAAGTTCCCATAGTGTCTTTTAGATTTGTTCTCATTTTCAAATTTCCTTTGTTTTTCGACGCGGCCGAGTTATCCTGTTTCTTTTTTTTTTTGTGCCCTTTTTTTGGTTAACAGGCACGATCGCGTCTTTTCATTTTGCCGAAGCCGTTTTTCCTTCCATGTCATGAAAGACACCCAGCGGCTTCAAACGTTGTACTCGGTGCAACCAGACCATCTCAGGTACCGATACCCATGCATAGTCTGTCCAGTGCCTTGGGCCAGACCATAGCCCAGCCGCTTATAGTCTGTGTCTTCATATGAAGAAATGAACCCAAGCGTCTCGAGAAGCCTAACAAGAAAAGCTTTTTAGGGCTCAGTCCGGTCCTTCGGCATCGACATCGGGGGAAGCATTGACAATGGGAGCAGAGGTAATGGCTGCTAAAAGACCAATTTGCGCTGGGAGCAGTGAGGCATCAAATGGGTCTCCACCTGCCTCGAGGCCTCCTGCTATGCAGGTCCCCCAGGACCGACCTTCGTCAGACCCGGCCCCAAGGAGTCGTGAGGATTCCACGTCCTCCTCATCGGTACAGAGGAGTCTCGATGACGGGCGTCGAGCGAAGGCAAAGAAGCACCGTCATTGTTCTCCTTCGACACACGTTGCTGGGAGCTCCGGGGCGTCAAGGCAATCAGCACCCTAGAAGCGTCGGCGCCGAGAGGATTGCTCCCTCTCTATTCAGGAGGTACCAATGCGTCGGTCTTCTGGCAGCCCAGTACCTGCTCCCGAGCCTCGACAGATTCTGCCACCGGCTCCTTTACCGACCCCGCAGCCTTGTCCGACGACTCTCGACGAGTGCATCAGGGTCCTGCTTCCAAAGCTTCTGGAAGGATTGCTGCGCCAGTCTGCTTCGTTGTCGGGGGTGCTTGCACCTTCCGTACCATCTGCTGCAGCGGCATCTGGCCCTTCGCCTGTGGTGAGGTCCCCGACCTCGGTGCCACCTGCCGCCCGGGTCGACTCCTTTTCGACGACGGTGGAAGAAGCTTCACCGCAGTCCAGGTGGGCGTTGACTTCTCGGCACCTCCATCGAGGACGGCTCAGTTTTGGACTGCTCTGAGAGATGTCTTGTCCGATACTGAAGATGAGCGTTCGTGGGAGGAAGAGGAAGATTCCAGGTACTTTTCTTCTGACGAGTCCAATGGGATTCTCTCTGAACCTTCCCCTCCACCAGAAATGAGACTTTCTCCACCGGAGAATCTATCCTTTACCTCCTTTGTCCGGGAAATGGCTACGGCTATTCCCTTCCCTATGGAGGTTGAGGATGAGCCCAGGGCTGAGATGCTCGAGGTCCTGGATTATCCTTTTCCGCCTAGAGAGGCTGCAACGGCTCCTTTGCATAATGTACTGAGGGAAGTCCTTATGCGAAACTGGGCGTTCCCTCTGTCTAATCTCGTGATCCCGAAAAAGGCTGAACCCCAATATCGGATCCATAGTGAACCTGGTTTGATGAGGTCTCAGCTACCTTACAATTCAATGGTGATGGACTCCACCTTAAAAAGAGCTAAGAGCACTAGGGACTATGCCTCGGCGCCCCCAGGCAGAGAATCTAGAACCTTGTACTCTTTTGGGAGGAAAGATGTATCAGGCCGATATGCTTGCTGCAGCTATTCACGAGCGTCCACTTGCGGAACTCGGTGACGCAACTGTCCAGCTTGGTTGATGCACACCCTCCAGAGCAGGCCAAGCCTTTTCGCCAGGTGGTCAGGCAGCAGAAGGCATGTTGAAAATTCCTGGCCAGGGGTTTGTTCGACACTTTTTTTTGTTACATTTGTACCCCACGCTTTCCCACTCATGGCAGGCTCAATGCGGCTTACATGGGGCAATGAAGGGTTAAGTGACTTGCCCAGAGTCACAAGGAGCTGCCTGTGCCTGAAGTGGGAATCAAACTCAGTTCCTCAGTTCCCCAGGACCAAAGTCCACCACCCTAACCACTAGGCCACTCCTCCACTACTTTTGATGTAGCATCCAGGATCGCTGCCCAAGGTATAGTGATGCGCAGACTCTCATGGCTGCATGTCTCTGACCTGGATCATTCGGTCCAGCAGTGGATGGTGGATGTTCCTTGCCAGGGGGATAACCTTTTTGGTGAGAAAGTAGAGGATCTAGTTGACCAGATCAAGAAGCACAATGATGCTATGGATTCTCTCTCCCATCGGGCGTTTTCTGCTACTGCTTCCTCATCTAGGAGGTTTTTTTGAGAGAAGAGTAGTGCTCCCTATTCCTATGCTAGACGTAGGTACATTCCTGCTTCTCGGCAGCCTGCCCAGGCTCAGTCCCAGTGCGCTCGTTCTCGTCAACAGCATGCGCCTAAGGCCACTGCGGCTCCCCAGCAAAAGCATGAGACGGACTTTTGACTGGCTCCAGTTCAGCATAGCCTCAGTAAACGTGTCCGTACCGGACGACTTTCCAGTTGGGGGGGAGATTAATGTTTTTTCACCAAGGGTGGCCTCTTATAACCTCCGACCGGTGGGTTCTTCAGATTGTCCGGTTAGGATACACCCTCAATCTGGAATCCAAGCCTCCAAATTGCCCACCAGGAGCTCAGTCCTACAGCTCCCAGCACAAGCAGGTACTTGCAGAGGAACTCACCACCCTTCTACAGGCCCAAGCGGTCGAACCCATTCCACCAGGGGAAGAAAGGCTGGGATTCTATTCCAGGTACTTCCTTGTGCAAAAGAAAATAGGGGGGATGTGTCCCATCCTAGACCTAAGGGCCATGATCAAATTTCTAGTCCAAGAAAAGTTCAGGATGGTTTCCCTGGGCACCCTTCTTCCCATGATTCAGGAAAACGATTGGCTATGCTCTCTGGACTTAAAGGATGCTTGCACACACATCTCGATACTTCCAGCTTACAGAAAGTATCTTCGATTTCGGCTCGGAACACAGCACTTTCAGTACAGTGTACTGCCTTTTGGCCTGGTGTCTTTGCCCAGAGTGTTTACAAAATGCCTAGCTGTAGTCGCAGCGTCTCTACGCAGACTGGGAGTGCATGTGTTTCCTTATCTCGACGAATGGCTGGTGAAGAGCACCTCGAAGGAAGGTGCTCTGGAGTCCATGCTAATGACTATTCAGGTGCTGGAGCTACTGAGGTTCGTCATAAATTATCCCAAGTCCCATCTCACCCCAGTCCAAAAATTGGAATTCATTGGAGCTCTGCTGAACACTCAGACAGCTCGAGCTTATCTCCCCAAGGCAAGGGCGGACAACCTTCTGTCCCTGGTGTCCATGGTTCGAGCATCTCAGCAGGTCACAGCTCAGCAGATGTTGAGACTTCTGGGGCACATGACCTTCACAGTTCATTTAACACCCATGGCACGTCTACATATGAGATCAGCTCAATGGACCCAAGCTTCCCAGTGGTTTCAAGCTGTGGGGGATCTAGAGGATGTAATCCAGCTGTCCACTGACTTTCAGAATTTTCTTCAGTGGTGGATGATTCGATCCAATTTGACTTTGGGGCGACCATTCCAAGTTCCTCAGCAACGAAAAGTGCTAACGACGGATGCATCTCTCCTGGGGTGGGGAGCTCATGTAGATGGGCTCCACACTCAGGGAGCCTGGTCCCTTCAGGAAAAAGGTCTGCAGATCAACCTCCTGGAATTAAGAGCAATCTGGAACGCTCTAAAGGCTTTCAGGGATCGGCTGTCCAACCGAGTAATCTTAATTCAGACAGGCAATCAGGCTGCCATGTTTTATACCAACAAGCAGGGGGGCACTGGATCTCGCCCTCTGTGTCAGGAAGCCGTCCAGATGCAGCTTTGGGCTCACCGACACGGCATGTTTCTCCAAGTCAGTTATCTGGCAGACGTAAACAACAGTTTGGCCGAAAGACTGAGCAGGATAAGGCAACCTCACGAGTGGTCTGTGAATGTGGGCATAGTCCACAAGATCTTCCAAGCGTGGGGCACCCGCTCGGATCTTTTTGCCACTCAGATCAATCACAAGGTCCCTCAGTTCTGTTCCAGGCTTCAGGCCCACGATAGACTAGCGTCAGATGCCTTTCTCCTACATTGGGGGACAGGCCTTCTGTATGCATATCCTCCCATACCTCTAGAAGGGAAGACTTCACTGAAACTCAAGCAAAACCGTGGAACAATGATCCTGATTAAACCCTTCTGGCCACGTCAGATTTGGTTCCCTCTTCTTCTGGAGTTTTCCTTCGAAGAACCATGGAGATTGGAGTGTTTTCCAACCTTCATCACTTCATCCCAACCTCCAGTCTCTGGCTCTCACGGTCTGGATGTTGAGAGTTTAGAATTTGCCTCGGGTCTTTTAGAGGGTGTCTCCCGAGTCTTGCTTGCTTCCAGGAAAGATTTCACGAAGAGGTGTTACTCTTTCAAACGGAGGAAGTTTGCCGTCTGGTGTGACAGCAAGGTCCTAGATCCTCTTTCTTGTCCTACACAGACCCTGGTTGAATACCTTCTACACTGTCTGGTCTCAAGACCAACTCCATAAGAGTTCACCTTAGTGTGATTAGTGCTTATCATTGCTGTGTAGAGGGTAAGCCTATCTCTGGACAGCCTTTAGTTGTTCGCTTCATGAGAGGTTTGCTTTTGTCAAAGCCCCCAGTCAAACCTCCACCAGTGTCATGGGATCTCAACATCGTTCACACCCAGCTGATGAAAGTTCCTTTTGAGCCACTGAATTCCTGCCATCTGAAGTACTTGATCTGGAAGGTTGTTTTCTTGGTGGCTGTTACTTCAGTTCGTAGGGTCAGTGATCTTCAGGCCTTGATAGTACGTGGCATCTTATATCAAATTTCATCACAACAGAGTAGTCCTCCGCACTCACCCTAAGTTCCTGCCAAAGGTGGTGTCAGAGTTCCATATGAATCAGTCTGTTGTCTTGCCAACATTGTTTCCCCGTCCTCATACCCGCCCTGGCGAAAGCAGTTTGCATACCTTGGACTGCAAGAAAGCATTGGCCTTTTATGTGGAGCGGACAAAGCACTTTAGACAGTCCGCCCAGTTGTTTGTTTCTTTTGATCCCAACAGGAGGTGAGTCATCATTGGAAAACGCACAATCTCAAATTGGCTAGCAGATTGCATTTCCTTCACTTATGCCCAAGCGGCTGACTCTGGAGGGCCATGTCACGGCTCATAATGTTAGAGCCATGGCTGCGTCAGTGGGTCACTTAAAGTCAGCCTCCATTGAGGAGATTTGCAAAGCTGCAATGTAGTCATCAGTCCACACATTCAAATCTCACTACTGCCTTTAGCAGGATACCCAATGTGAGAGTCGATTTGGGCAGTCAGTGCTGCAAAATCTATTCGGGATTTAGAATCCAACTCCACCCCCCTTAGACCCATTTTTGTTCTGTTCCAGGCTGCACTCTCAGTTAGTTGTTTGTGGTTTCAGGTCAAGCTATGTTATGTCCTCGCCGTTGCGAGGCTTAATTGACCAATGTTCATTGTTTTGAGTGAGCCTGGGTTCTAGGGATACCCCACATGTGAGAACAAGCAGCCTGCTTGTCCTCGGAGAAAGCGAAGATATTTACCTATAGCAGGTATTCTCCGAGGACAGCAGGCTAATTGTTCTCACAAACCCGCCCGCCTCCCCTTTGGAGTTGTTTGCTTCTTTTTATGCTTTTAATTTAACTGAGGGAATGCACTTACGCAACGGGTGGGAAATCGGTCCATGCATGCACGGTGCACGCTGCACGCGCACCAGAAGACTCTGGCAAAGCTTTTTTTATATTTTGCTTGCAAAATGCCGATTCCTGGGCCGACGCGGGCGTCGACCCACATGTGAGAACAATCAGCCTGCTGTCCTCGGAGAATATTTATTTATTTATTTATTTATTTATTTATTTGTGGCATTTATACCGCGCTGTTTCCTGCTCGATAGCAGGTTCAGTGCGGCTTACAAAGTATGGTATACTTACCTGCTACAGGTAAGTATCTTCGCTACACATGAAGTGAATTGGGGTCCTAATCCAAATTTTTCCTTATCCTCAAGAAGTCTGGAGGGCTACATCAGATCTTAGGTCTTAGAGATGTCAAACTCTTTAAAAGGTTGTTTAAAGTGAATACACACACCCTTACCCTACTTGATCAAAGTGTTATGACTGTGTTCATTGAATCTCAAGGATAACCATAAATATGCACCAATTCATCCCAGATGCAGAAAGTATATATGTTTCATTGTGCAAGCCAACCACTACCAGTTGAAAATCATTCCCTTTGGACTGTCCCAGCTCTCAGGATATTCACCAAATGCCTGTCATTGTGGCAGCTCTCCTGAATCCCATAGCAAACTTTGGCAAAAATGGCCCATAGTTGTAATGTTTTTTTTCACTCTTAGTACATCAGCCCCTTCCTTTATTAAAGTTGCTTTTTTTGAGGGGAGATTACACATGTTACTGGGAGTATGTTGGACTCTTTTTTTTTTTTTTTGTTCTTCATTTCACTGTTATATGACAGCGGATAACTGCTGCCATATCCCTGTTTTATCCCTTGTTCATTTAAAACTTCGTATGATTGTGCTTAAATTTTGAATACTATTTTTCATGTGCCAATTATTAATGTTTTATTTCTTGTTATCCTCACCTAAAATCTCTACAAAGTGATTATTTTATTGTGCTAGATTTTAAATAAATGCATTCATATGCTAATTTATGCTTTCTGATTGCCTGACATTTTCCTTCTCCATATAGCATGAAATATGTATGTTTTTATTTATAGAAAACTTTTTGTATGAGTCCAGTCTGATTTCTAGAAAATTTAATGGGCTGATTCTGTCTTCTATATATGTCTTCATTATCCCAATTGCAGAGGACTTAAATACAAATCTGTACATATATCTAGTTTCTCATACATCTGCACACACCTATGGAATGAATTACTGACCGCCATAAAAACAACACACGACTTGACAACCTTCCGAAAATTACTAAAGACTTACTTATTCACAAATGCGTACAACAAAGATTCCCCATAACGATTTGACTCCCAAATTATTCCTATTACAACTATTATGGAGCCCTCCTATTTGTTCATCTTAATTACATCCTCATGACTGAATATTATATCTTGTCCTGATATCATTATGTTATGTTTATTTATCAATCCACTTCTATTCCAATGTGATTTACTTATGCACTCTTATTTGTAACAATTGTAAATGTATTATTCCGTTAATACGATTGCTATGATATTCTTATGTACCTATCTGTATCTATATTCTGAAATTCTTATTCTATAATATGTATATGTCGTTCTAACATTTTGTAAGCCAAATTGAGCCTGCAAATAGATGGGAAAATGTGGGATACAAATGCAGCAAATAAATAAATAACATTATTTTAATTAAATGATAATTAAGTGCTTGCCTGTATATGTCCTAAGCCATCAGTTCCACTTACCTAAAATTTAAAACACTACTGCTTTTTTTAGGACTGTTCGTAAGGAATATATCATTGCTAAATATGTGGACCATAAGTTTTCTAAGAAGACTTGTGCCTCTACAGCAGCTAAATTGAATGAACTACTTGAGGCTATCAAATCCCGGAATTTACTTGCACTAATTCAAGTCTTTGCAGAGGGAGTAGAGCTATTGGAACCGCTGTTAGAATCTGGACAGGTACAGTTAATATAATTCATCTAAAACATTTTTGTTGTATCCTGGGTGATTTTTTCCCACTGTTTAGCCCAGTCTACTTAAGCGGCATGATGTATATTGACTGAGGGCTAACAAGGTCAGTTTAACTAGTAGGTGAACTAGGCAGTTGATTAGAGTGGCAGCTTCATAGGGGCAGCAAGAGCAGCTGCAGTCACACATGACTGGTTCTGACAGCCACACAAGCTATATGTAATACAAACAGCAGAGCATAATTTAACCTGCAGATAGAGTGGGCAGTTTACAAATAATTCACCCAGGGAAATGGCTTTTGAAAATTGCCTTTATTATTTATATATGTGTATGTGTGTATAGATAGATAGATAGATAGATAGATATACTCTTTATGAAACCAAATGTAAAGTAAGACTCGCTCTGGGAATGATGGCATTGAGGTGATCATCATTGAGTTTAATAATCAAGATTTGAGGAGGGGATGGAAGCTAGGGGCCTGAAAGTTATTTGAGGGAATGCAAGGCTGAAGGGTTGTCAAGCACGCCTAATATCTTTATACTGGCTCTGAGGGCAGGAGGTAACTTTCCTTTGAGAATTAGCTTCTCAGTCTGACTCTTTCACCAGCAATTAAGCTTCTACTCCTCTCCATCAGAATAAGAATGTGTTAGCCCCATAGAAAGAAGATTCAAACTTGAGTTTCTGGCACTATTAATGAACCATATAGCTAGCTCCTCAATAAATGTACATTCAGAGGGTAATTTTATAACAAGGTACCTAGGCTGTGAAAGAATATAGAAACACATGCCTGTTTTTACTGTGTACACCGCCGTGATCTGTGCTACAGTCCAGGCGGTCTATCGAGATTTTAATAAGCTAAACTCTTAAGGCAAAAATCAAATTTTAGTTCCACAGATTCAGCTGTAATAAATATATCAATCATCACACAAATCTGAATATCAAACAATAAACCTTATAAAAATATATTTCTGTGGACAAGCAAGCCAAGTAATTCTCACATGTGGGTTTCGTCATCCATGGTGCCCGATGCAGAAATGCTGTCCAGCTTACTATAGCTTTAAGATCTCGAGGCAGTGCTTCCACCGCACATGCATGAGTGCCTTTCCGCCTGACTCATGAGCACAGGACCAGCAGTCTCTTTTCATCTATGGTAAGGGGAAGTCAACACAGATGAAATTTGCTGGGTTTTTTTTTTTTTTGGCTAGCATTGCCTTATTTTTCTCTTCTGAATTTGTTTTCCTCCTCTCTCCAATGTTTGGGGCCAGACCATAACTCTACTAAATGTATTCCTTGTTTGCATATGCAAAAAAGTACACAGAAGTCCAGAGAGGCTCAAAAAGAGAACATTTTTGGAGCCAGGTCTGAATTGTCACCGTTGGCATCGACATCAGTGCTTCCACCGGTATCAGGTGTATCAGTCCCCATAGCTACTAGACCTTTGTCTGACACTGGGAGTAGACATGCATTGAGTAGGTTTCCACCTGTCTCAACACCGACCACTTTGCAGGGCCCCCAGGACTAGTAAGCTTCGGGCCTGACACCAGGGAGATGGGAGGATTCGACATTGTCCTTAGTACCGAGGGGTGTCAATGCTTGCCATCAGGCAAAGGCCAAGAAAGGCAAGCATTAATCTCCCGCGATACATGGTACCAGAGCACCAAGGGATCCGGTACCCGAGAAGTGTCGGCACTAGGAGGAGCATTGAAGAGGTGCCTGTGCGGAGATCTCGATTAGCTGGGACCAGGTACCTGAGTCGTCACCAACAGTTCAGCAGGCTTTCTCTGACCCAATGCCCCAGCCTTTCCCTATGTCAACCCTTGATGAGCGGATCCAGGCCAGGCTCCAAGGGCAGTTGGTGGGGCTTTTACAACAGAGTGCATTGGCATCAGGGGTGCTTGTGCCAGCCATGCCTCTACCATCTGCCTCACAGTGCCCTCAACCTATGCTGAGGTCACCAATGCCAGTGCTCTGTGTGGTATCGGCATTGACAGCCGCCCATGTAGGTACTCCCTTGACAGAGGAGGAAGCTTCTCCGGAGTTGAGAGTGGAGCCTGCATCTCAATGCCATTCCAGGCAGGGACATGGTTTCTCCTACCTGAGACAGGCATGGTCTCAGCACTTCCATGAGAAATTTGTTTTGCTGATTCTGATTCTGATACGGACCACTCATGGGCATGTGGTGAGGATCCAAGGTACTTCTCGGGGGAGGAGGCCTATGATAATCCGTCAGACCCTCCCAGCCAGAGGAGAGGTGAAAGTCTCCACCAGAGAGTCTCTCCTTTCCTGCTTTTTTGAAGGAGATGGCGACTGCCATTCCAATTCATTTGGAGATGAAGGTCAAGCCCAGGGCTGAGATATTTGAGGTCCTGGACTATGACTCCTCCACCTAGAGAGGTTATGACTGTCCTGCTTCACAAGATCTTGCGTGATGTTCAGGTGAAGAATTGAGAGTCCCCTCTGTCTGTCCCGGTCCTTTCCAAAAAGATTGAGATGGAGGAGTGGCCTAGTGTGTTAGAGCACCTGTCTTGAAATCCAGAGGTGGCCGGTTCAAATCCCACTGATGCTCCTTGTGATCTTGGGTAAGTCACTTAACCCTCCATTGCCTCAGGTACAAACTTAGATTGTGAGCCCTTTTGGGACAGAGAAATATCCAGTGTACCTGAATGTAACTCATCTTGAGCTACTACTGAAGAAGGTGTGAGCAAAATCCAAATAAATAAAAATAAAATAAAATTATGTGTCGGATTCAGAGTTCACCTGGATTTGATAATCTACAGTTGCCTCATCTTTCTCTGGTGGTGGAATCTACGCGTAAATGGGCCAGAAATTCCAGAGACTTTACTTCAGCGCCCCCAGGCAGAGAAGCTTGAGCTCTGGACTCATTTGGGTGTAAAATGTATCAGGACTCAATGGTTATATCCTATATCCAGTCATACAAGCTTTACATGAGCCTTTACTTGCAGAACCTAGTGTGCAGCAGGGGCTTAGCCAGAGCTCACGGTGGGAGGGGGCCAGAGCCCGAGGTTGGGGGCACATTTTGAGTGCCGCCCCGCCTCTCCCCCACTGCCACACCTCGCCTCCTCGCCCCATCACCTTGCCTCACCGCCTTGCTGCTTCCCCTCACCGCCTCGTCACTCCCCCTGCAAAAACAAGTACCTTTACTAGCGAGGGTCCCCAACCCCCCGCCAGCCGAAGCCTTCTTCAACTCCAGTCTCCGGCACAGTCGCGTTCGCTGCCCTGCTCTTCTTTCTTCTTGCTTCTCCTGTGCACGCTGACTCTCCTCAGTTTCACGTATAGGAGCATCAGCGTGCACAGGAGGAGCAAGAAGAAAGAAGAGCAGGGCAGTGAATGCGGCTGCGCCGGAGACTAGCACTGAAGAAGGCTTCAGCTGGCAGGGGTTGGGGACCCCCGCCAGCCAAACCAGGGGCCAAGGCCCCTGTGGCCTCCTAGCTATGCCCCTGGTGTACAGTATAACTGCAGGTTCTCTTCCACTGGAGCAGTCCGAATCTCTTCACATGCTGGCCAAGCAAAAGAAGGCTTGTCACAAGTCCTTAGCCATGGGCACATATGATACTTTTCATGTGGGGTTCAGGATCTCCTCTCAAAGTGTAAAGATGGTCAGACTCTCATGGATGTGTGTTTCTGACTTGGACCCAGCAGTCCAGCAGAGGTTGGTGGATGCCACCTGCCGTGGAGATAACCTTTTTGGAGAGAAGGTGGAGGAGGCCGCAGACATCATTAAGAAACACACTGATACCATTGACACTCTCCTGGTGAGCGCCTACTGCACCCTCCCCATTTAGGAGGTTTTTGGGCAAGTCGAAGAGAGGTCCCCGCTCCTCTCAGAGCCGTAGGTACATTCATTCTTCTCACCCCACTCAGCAAGCTCAGCCCCAGCATGCTCGTTCTCATCAACAGCATGTGCCTAAGGTCCAGCCAGCTCCCCAATCAAAACAAGGAACGAGTTTTTGATCGGCTCCAGCAGAACATAGCCAAAGTCAAGTAACTGTCCCAGATGACCTGCCAGTGGGACTGAGAATGAGTTTTTTTCCAAGAAATGTGGCCCCTTGTAACCACCAACTAGTGGGCTCTTCAAATAGTCTGTCCTGCTAACTCCCTGCATTGGCGATGGAGACCACCAGATTGGCCCCCAAGAGCATCTTTCTTCAGCTCGTTTTACAAGAAAGTACTTGCAGAGGAACTCCTCTGCCTTTCTAAAGGCCCATGAGGGTCAAACCCATTCCACCAGAGGAAGAAGTGAAGGAATTCTATTCCAGGTACTTCCTTGTGCCAATGAACACAGGAGGGAAGCATCCCATCCTAGACCTCAATGCCCTGAACAAAGTTCAAGATGGTTTCCCCAGGCACCCCTCTCCCAATGATTTAGGAACAAGATTGGCTATGCTCTCTGGACTTGAAGGAAGCCTACATATATATTCCAATACTTCCAGGCCACAGGAGGTATCCGGAATGTCAGGTGGGAGTACATCACTTCCAGAACTACATCCTACCATTTGGCCTCATGTCAGCTCCCACCATTTTCACAAAATGTCTAGCGGTATTCGCAGCATCGCAATGCAAACTGGGAGTCCTGGACAGTTGGCTGGTGAAGAGCACATCGAAGGAAGGTGCTTAGGAGTCTGTGTGGAGAGCTTTTCGGGTGCTAGAGCTGCCAGGGTTCGTTTTAAACTACCCTGTGATACTCCGATTGGGGGTTAGGCGTGACCAGTGAAATAATACAGCCAGACAAACAGATGAAAAACAAAAAGTTTTTACTTAAAGAGATTCTTGGGCCTGTTCCTTCACAGGGCCCGAGACATAGCGTGGGAAACCCTATGCAGTCTGGCAACAGATTCCAATTCATATATTATTGGGCACTGTTGCCACTATGTTTTATCACAGTTTATAATATTCTTCTTACATGTCCTTTGTAATGTTTTTTTACTATGTAAGTCGCATTGAGCCTGCCATGTGTGGGAAAGCGCAGGGTACAAATGTAATAAATAAATAAAACAGATACTTAGGTTAGCCTCTGGCAGCAGGCCAGACACAGTCTACGGCTGTCGGGATTGCCATGCCTCAAACACAGCCTACAAGGCTCCAGGTTCTTTTCTGAGGTCCAGATCTAGCTCCTGCTAGACCGCAAAACAGACTTGCAAACTCAGTTCAAAAATTAACAATGGCTTACCTCAGCCAGGTTATGATTATTGAATGGGCGCTTCAGCAGCACACAGTAGGGATTCATGTCTTTCCTCCCTGGGTTCTCTTAACTTCTGCCTGGCCCTGTCTTTTGAACTTCCCAGCAGTGTCTCCGCCCCTCCATGCCTACTTCCTTCTAGGGTGGGATCTGTGCTTTTAAGGTGGCCCAGGCTAACTAGAGAGGGACTTCTCTTAAGGGCGAGCGGCAGTGTCGTATATACCCCATCACATACCCCAAGTTCCATTAGAGTTCATTTGAGCCCTGCTAGGTACATGTCAGGTGCAAGCTTTTCTCCTTGTATTGAGAGCGGACACTTTAATCGCTCTCACCACTCACCTTCATTCCAGCCAGCAGGTCATGGCTCGACAAATGTTGAGGTTACTAGGCCACATGGAGGCATATTTTCAAAGCACTTAGCCTTCCAAAAGTCCATAGTGGACCTTAGATTCCCTGTGGTCTTAAACCTCGGGGAACCTAGTGGATGTCATCTGAGTGACTCCAAAGTTGGTTCAATCCCTAATCTGGTGGACAGTTCGGTCCAATTTGACCATGGGACTTCCATTGCAAATTCCTCAATCCCAGAAGTTGCTGATGATGGATTCATCCCACCTGGTGTGGGGAGCTTACTTAGATAGGCTTCACTCTCAATATGCTTTGTCAGCTGAGGAGACAGATTTTCACATCAAACTCCTGGAGCTTCAGGCAATCTGGAACGCTCTAAAGGCTTTCAGAGATAATCTATTAAACCAAATGGCTCTATTCAAACAGATAATCAGATTATGTTGTATTACACCAACAAGCAGAGGGGTACAGGATTATACCCTCTGTGTCAAGAGGCTGTCCGGATGTGGAAGTGGGCTGTCCAGAACTGAATAGCTCTCAAAGCCACATACCTGGCGGGCAAATCCAACAGCCTGGCTGACAAACTGAGCAGATTTATTCAACTGCACAAATGGTCACTCAGCATGGGCATTGCCTGCAAAGTTTTCCGAGAGTAGGGCACCCCTTTGGTGGATCTCTTTGTCATTCATTACAACCACAAAATCCCTCAGTACTGCTCCAGGTTCAGAGCATAACAATCTAGCGTAGGATGCCTTCCTCCTCAATTGGGGGAATGGCCTTCTGTATGCATATCCTACCATCCCTCTCACGGGGAAGACTTTGCTGAAACTCAGGCGAGACCGGGGAAACATGATCCTGATTGCTTCATATTGGCCCAGACAGATCTGGTTCCCTCCTCTTCTGGAATTATCCTCTGAAGAACCTTGGAAATTGGTGTGTTTTCCAAACCTCATAACACAGAGCGAGGAATCTCTTCTACACCCCAACCTCTAGTCTTCAGGTCCAGATTAAGGCATAGGCAAACTAGGCACATGCCTTGAGCCCAGATGTTTAGTGGGGAACCCTGTTAGATGTGCTCAGGATTCTAAAAATTTGTACATTATCTGTCTCAAAGCTAGAAGGATGGCTAAGTGTGTGGATATTTTTCAGAATTTAGCCCATGACAGCTCTCCAGTGCTCCCCCTGTCCAGTGCAGAGGCTGTGGTAGAATCCAGCCAATGGGAAGGCTCTAGTAGTCACAGGAAGGGAGGGGCTGAGCTGCAGGGGCTGTGGGGAAGCTTAGCTCTGCACAGAGTCTTTGGAGAGAATCAATGAGTGTTCTTGAGGAGGGGTGGGGGATATTGTTGCAAAGGAGGGGGAAAGTGGAAAGGGTCTGCTATCTGATGAGGAAAAGAATAGGCAGAAAATGCCAGAATTGTATTTGATGGTGGGCAGACCTCTTGTGAAGTGGGGGCACTTCACACCAGATATGAGTTTAACTATGATCGTAGATCCAACAGTGTTACCTCTTGACCATGCCTTGCTTTCTACTAAGGACTAGATCTAAAACAGCTCCCCCTCTGTCAGTTCTTGGACCAGTTGCTCCAAGAAGCAGTCATTTATTTCATCTATGAATTTTACCTCCCTAGAGCTCCCTGATGTAAAATTTATCCAGTCAATATTGGAGTAATTGAAATCAAAGAAAATCTCAAGCGGAGAGTAGAAAAAAACAAAATATTAAACAAATCTACTCTCTTCCACTATGGGTCCAAGACTGACCAACCAAGAAAACTTAATATAGTGGAGAAAAAAGACCTCAAAACATGCAGAGCTATAAACATGGTGCACACAACAGCAATAAGTTAATAGCTCACATTAATCATTGGTCAGAAAAAAAACTCCACCACTCATAATTAAGGCAGTAGATCAGTCTCGGGTCCAAAGCAGGCAATAAAAGTTCATCTAGTCAGCAGTAGAGACACTTAGCAGCAATCATCAAAATACCATTTCCGGTGCCGGAAATGGTATTCGAAGCTAACGAGTCGGAGAAACTTAATGAATTCTCTTAAACCTGGAGGATGTAATGGGGCAGTTGTACAAACTGAAGCGTAGCAAATCTCCTGGACCGGATGGTATTCATCCCAGAGTACTGATAGAACTGAAAAATGAGCTTGTGGAGCTATTGTTAGAAATATGTACTTTATCCTTAAAATCGAGCAGCTGGGGCTTCTGCGTCGGCCGACAGTGTAGATGGGGCCTCTCTCAGCCCCATCGAACGTGCAGCTCCTCCACAACCAGGAAGTCAGCGTCTCCAGAGGAGCCCTGCAGGTCTAACCCCTAGTGGAGAGCAGAGTCTGCAGGGAGGGAGCCCTTTGGAGACAAGGGGAGATCAGAGGGACGACAGTTTGGGAGCTCCAGAAGTGACATCAGCTCCTGTACTGTTTCCAGAGACAGGGAGTATTCTGGAAAATGCTGCCAAAGCACCTCTTCCTGAACTAACATTGGAGAAAATGGAAAAACCAGCTGTAGTGACGCTAGAGTCACTATGGGACTTAACCTTTACTGCACATTCCTCCCTACAATCTATGGTAACAAAAAATGCTACAATCATTAAGACTTTATCAGAAACTGCATTAATTCAATTGCAAAAGACTGAAAAACAAGCTATGGAAGTAAAATCTCTTACTGAAAGAACTCAAAAAATGGAACTTGTGAGTCAAACATTGATTAAAGATAAGAACTTTACTTCCCGAAGGCTGGAATATCTGGAAAATCAGTCTAAGAGACTTAATTTGAGACTAATAAATTTTCCTAGTTCACCTCTTATTACCCCTGTACAAATGGTAAAAAAATATCTTGTGGAAATATTGGGTATGCCAGAAAATTCACTACCACCAATAACTAGAGCGTTTTATTTGCCAACTGATTCTAGAATGGAATCAGAAAAATTTCCTCAAGGTGGTGCAGTGATGAATCTGACTACCTTTTTGGAGTCATCATTAGATGTTATAACGAAAAGAGCAACATTATTAGTCTCATTTGCCTTGGAGATGGATCGGGATGCAGTACTGAGACTTTCTTTAAGACATTTGGATTCAGTTTTTTTGGGGTCAAAAATAGGAATATACCCAGACTTATCAAGAGAGACTCAGAAGAGGCGTAAAGCCTTATTGGCTTTACGTACAAGAACTGTGGCAATAGGAGCTACCTTCCTGTTGAAATTTCCTTGTGTATGTAGAATAGTGTTTCAATCTAAACAGTTTCAATTTTTTGACCCCAAACAGCTAGAGGAATTTCTAATCAGTAGGGAAGAGGTTAATGTAGTGGTTTAATCCCATATGTACACTGTTTAACAGCCTTAGAGTGAATCACTCGGGACGTGACGCTTCATTATTATAATTTACAATGTATGTTTATTTCCTTTAGATTATATTGTTAATCTTACATCTTGGATTGATTTCTTATTCTTGTGGTCGATAACTATTTGAAACTTAAAAAAATATTTGCTTGTCTATATAATTTATTTCCAAATTGTATATTATCATTCATAAATGTGAAATTATGTTTGTTAAAAAGCTTAATAAAGATAAAGTTTAATAAAAATTGAGCGTGGTACCGGAAGATTGGAGGGTGGCCAATGTAATGTCGATTTTTTTAAAAAGGTTCCAGAGGACATCCGTGAAATTATAGACCGGTGAGTCTGACGTCGGTGCCGAGCAAAATTACAGAGCATATTCAAAAGCATGGATTAATGAGACAAAGTCAACATGGATTTAGTGAAGGGAAATCTTGCCTCACCAATCTGCTACATTTCTTTGAAGGGGTGAATAAACATGTGGATCAAGGGGAGCCGGTTGATATTGTGTATCTGGATTTTCAGAAGGCGTTTGAAAGACTCCAGAGGAAATTAGAGAGTCATGGGATAGGAGGTAGTGTTCTATTGTGGATTAAAAACTGGTTAAAAGATAGAAAACAGAGAGTAGGGTTAAATGGTTAGTATTCTCAATGGAGAAGGGTAGGTAGTGGGGTTCCCCAGGGCTCGTGTTCTGGGACCTCTGCTTTTTAACATATTTATAAATGGCCTAGAGATGGGAGTAACTAGTGAGGTAATTAAATTTGCTGATGACACAAAGTTATTCAAAGTTGTTAAATCGCGGTAGGATTGTGAAAAATTACAAGTGGACCTTATGAGACTGGGAGACTGGGCGTCTAAATGGCAGATGATGTTTAATGTGAGCAAGTGCAAAGTGATGCATGTGGAAAAGAGGAACCCGAATTATAGCTACGTCATGCAAGGTTCCACAGTGGGAGTCACGGACCAGGAAAGGGATCTAGATGTCGTCGTTGAAGATACGTTGAAACCTTCTGCTCAGTGTGCTGCTGCGGCTAAGAAAGCAAATAGAATGTTAGGTATTATTAGGAAAGGAATGGAAAACAAAATGAGGATGTTATAATGCCTTTGTATCGCTCCATGGTGCGACCGCACCTCGAATATTGTGTTCAATTCTGGTCGCCGCATCTCAAAAAAGATATAGTGTAATTAGAAAAGGTGCAGAGAAGGGCGACGAAAATGATAAAAGAGATGGGACGACTTCCCTATGAGGAAAGGCTAAAGTGGCTAGGGCTCTTCAGCTTGGAGAAAAGGCGGTTGAGGGGAGATATGATAGAGGTCTATAAAATAATGAGTGGAGTTGAACGGGTAGATGTGAAGCGTTTGTTCACGCTTTCCAAAAATATTAGGACCAGGGGGCATGCGATGAAGCTACAATGTAGTAAATTTTAAACGAATCGGAGAAAATGTTTCTTCACTCAACATGTAATTAAACTCTGGAATTCGTTGCCAGAAAATGTGGTAAAGGCGGTTAGCTTAGCGGAGTTCAAAAAAAGGTTTGGGCAGCTTCCTAAAGGAAAAGTCCATAGACCGTTATTAAATGGACTTGGGGAAAATCCACTATTTCTGGGATAAGCATTATAAAATGTTTTGTACATTTTTGGGGTCTTGCCGGGTATTTGTGACCTGGATTGGCCACTGTTGGAAACAGGATGCTGGGCTCGATGGGCCTTTGGTCTTTCCCAGTATGGCAATACTTATGTACTTAATATGAAATTCTACAGTACTTATCTCATTCATAATATGCTGCAAAGTTCAGCAGCTCCCAACAGGAGATCCTGTTTAACCCATAGTTATCATCAGGGGAAGAAACATGCCGACTGGGACACATTGCACTACAAACTCAGAATGAAAGAGGGGAGTAAACGTCCTTCTATAAAAACAGCATAGATTCTGACATCATTACGTTGTAAGAATCCTCCAATAGCAATGCATCTGTCCAAGGGAGACACCATCGGAAGACTGTCTGCAGGAGAAATATCCATCATTGTTTCTTTTGGCATAAAAATCGCCTCGGCGATCTCCCATCACAATTTGCTCCAATTCAATGCAGCGAAATGAGGCAAAATCATTACCCTTATCCTGGCAATGAGCCACTGAAGGTTCCATTACTTTGTTCGCTGTTGTACAATGTTCAATCAAGCGAATTTTCAAAGGTCGTGAGGTCTGGCCCACATAATACAAATCACATGCTCAACTCAACAAGTAAATGACATTCCTAGAAGTGCATGTAGTGCAAGTTTTAAGATAATAAGTTCTCCTTTTATGAATATCACATAATTCCGAATTAGATATCATCATGGAACATACAGAACACTGATCACAGTTAGTATGACTACCAGTCATTATGTGTTCACTCTGACGCTACTAAAACTCCGCTGGACATAAAAAATCATTTAGATTAGAGTTGCAAGTATTGGAAAAAAGTGCATCAAGTTTTTGAAAACAAGGATGAATTGATACAGATGCTATTAAATAGTCTGCATTAAATGTGGAGTATGAGCATTATATTTTGTCACAAATGTTGATTCTACAGTTTTCTCCCTTGCAGTCAATAAAAGAGCACATTTAGCCACTCTCTTAACCACACATTCCGGGCAACTACGACTTTCATCAATTGAGGCACCTGTCATTTAAATTCTTCAACCAAGGAGCAAATCTTGTGATACCGTAGGAATTGAGACAATGGGATACCCAAACGCGAATGGACTGAATTCATACTAGAAAAATGTAGCAGTGAATTTTGATAAGTGGTCTTCATTAACAAGTATATATCCTCTGCCTATCTAACTGTATATTCACATCCAAAAAAGCGATAGCATTCGGATCCCAATGGGCTTCAAATTTGATAGTTGGATGACAGTTGTTTAATACCAAAACAAAACTCAACAGCTGCTTCAAGGTGCCTGTCCATATAAAAAACATGTCAGTGTAGTACATATTGAAAAAATGTTGAAGAATACACTAATTTCTCCTCAAACCATGCCATAAATAAATTGGCTATGGAAGGGGCACAAGAGGCCCCCATTGCCACTCCTTTCTTTTGCATGTAAAAATGACCATCAAATCAAAAATAAAATAATTCTTAGTCATCACCAACCGTGGTTGCAGAAACTGGTCCACATATTTGCACTCATCTCAGTGGTATAGCTATATCAGTCAGACGGGTGCCTCAGTGTCCGACACAATCATGTTTCACCCATAGGGCTGTTTCAAGCAGTGTCTCCTATAGCCAAACACAAAATATCCTATATGAGTCAGAAGCATTAAACCAACAGACATCATATACCCTATCATTTCAGAATCTTGCCTTAAACTCTCTATAGCGCCAGCTTAGCTCAGGTCTCTACCAAGATGGTACCGGTGTTTCTAAACACTGCTTATATAATCCTTCACAGCATATACGCCACCCAGCTCTTTCCCCCGGGACATCCATAGTAACATAGTAGATGACGGCAGAAAAAGACCTGCATGGTCCATCCAGTCTGCCCAACAAGATAAACTCATATATGCTACCTTTTGTGTATACCTTACCTTGATTTGTACCTGTCCTTTTCAGGGCACAGACCATGTAAGTCTGCCCAGCACTATCCCCGGCTCCCGCCACCGGCTGTGCCACCCAATCTCAGCTAAGCTCCTTAGGATCTATTCCTTCTGAACAGGATTCCTTTATATTTATCCCACGCGTGCTTGAATTCTGTTACCGTTTTCATTTCCACCACTTCCCACGGGAGGGCATTCCAAGCATCCACTACTCTCTCCGTGAAAAAATACTTCCTGACATTTTTCTTGAGTCTGCCCCCCTTCAATCTCATTTCATGTCCTCTCGTTCTACCTCCTTCGCATCTCTGGAAAAGGTTCGTTTGCGGATTAATACTTTTCAAATATTTGAACGTCTGTATCATATCACCCATTTCTCCTTTCTTCCAGAGTATACATGTTCAGGTCATCAAGTCTCTCCTCATACGTCTTGTAACGCAAATCCCTTACCATTCTCATAGCTTTTCTTTGCACCGCTTCAATTCTTTTTACATCCTTCGCAAGGTACAGCCTCCAAAACTGAACACAATACTCCAGGTGGGGCCTCACCAACGACTTATACAGAGGCATCAACACCCCCTTTCTTCTGCTTGTCACACCTCTCTCTATACAGCCTAACAACCTTCTAGCTACGGCCACCACCTTGTCACACTGTTTCGTCGCCTTCAGATCCTCAGATACTATCACCCCAAGATCCCTCTCCCCGTCCGTTCCTATCAGACTTTCCCCGCCTAACACATATGTCTCCCGAGGATTTCTATTCCCTAAGTGCATCACTTTGCATTTCTTCGCGTTGAATTTTAATTGCCAAACCTTAGACCATTCTTCTAGCTTCCTCCAATCCTTTTTCATGTTTTCCACTCCCTCCCGGGTGTCCACTCTATTACAGATCTTAGTATCATCCGCAAATAGGCAAACTTTACCTTCTAACCCTTCGGCAATGTCCTCACAAATATATTGAACAGAATCGGCCCCAGCCCAGTCCTTGAGGCACACCACTACTCACCTTTCCCTCCTTCGAGCGAATTCCATTCACCACCACCCTCTGGCTTCTGTCCATCAACCAGTTCCTAATCCAGTTCATCCATTCAAGTTCATTATTCAGGCCACCCTGTGTAACAGATTTTAACATAAATATCATTTATTGCTCTCTGAAATTTAACACTCTCTCAACTGAACCACCCCTCCCTCACTTCTCTAATATCTTCAGTAATACACCATCTTAAATCAGGCAGTTCATGTTGTTTTGCCAGCCAATGTTGTACTACCGGGGCCTGAATATTCTGAGTAGCTATTTGTGATTTATGTTCTGTCAGGCACACCCGTATTTGGCAACTACTTCTCACCACATACACCAGGTTACACTTGCACGTTATTATATACACAGCATTTCTAGTGCCTTAATTAGTGTTTGCTCCAGATCTATACAATTTGTTGTCTGAGGATCTGTCCATGTAGTACCCTCCAAAGTGCAGGCAAACCACTGACAGCGTCCACATGTTTTTTATGGGCAAAATGTCCCTGCTTCACTTATGGTTGATAATATGATTTTTACCCACATATTCCCCCACAGTTTTCCACCATGTGTATGAGATGACTGGAAAATCATTGAACATTGGATAAAATTGTATGACATGCCAATGAATTTTAAGTAATTGTGGATTTGACTGATAATATCCCACCGAGAGAACTTTTTTGCCTTATGTATTTTGTGGAAACAGTATTATATCTACCTCATCATTTAGTGCTATAAACTCTAACTCCCCATCTTATTTTTAGGCTTCCAGAATTTGTATATAGACACTTCAAATTGTGTTTTTTTTCCCCCCTGCATCTACAAGCTACTTGAAGTTGACAGGAATAATTTATATTCTTTACTCTGTTTTCCCTTTAAACATTCCTGGCTTTCTTTCACCATTATTGAAACCTCTCTATTTGGATTCCCTAAAGATCCTGTTTGAATAGTATTCAAGGATACTCCACACCGAATCGTGCACTCATGGGTGACTGTCGGCTTCCCCCCCCCCCCCCCCCCCTTTTTTTTTTTTTAAACCTGCTCTATCTCCTTTTTAACTTTTAGTGCCAGCAGCCTGGTTCTATCCCAATTAAGGTGGGAGTCCATCGTTTCGGATCAGGTGCCCCCTGTCCCAGAATGTTGCCCAGTTCCTAACAAATATAAATCCCTCATCCCTGCAACATTGTCTCAACCATGCATTGAGGCTTTGGAGCTCTGCCTGCCTTTTGGGCCCTGCACATGGAATGGAGATCATTTCTGAAAATGCCACCCTGGAAGATCTGGATTTCAGCTTTCTACCTAAGAGCCTAAATTTGGCTTCCAGATCCTCCCTCCAACATTTTCTATGTCATTGGTACCCACATGTTCCAAGACAGCCGGTTCCTCCTCAGCACTATCTAAAATCCTATCTAGGTGACATGTGAGGTCCACCACCTTCGCACCAGGCAGGCAAGTGACCAGGCAATTCTCTTGTCCACCAGTGACCCAGCTATCTAAATGGCTAATGATCAAATCACCAACTACAACAGCTGTCCTAACCCTTCCCTCCTGGGCAGAAGCTCCTGGAGACACATCCTCAGTGCTAGAGGATATTGCATCTCCTGGTTGGCAGGTCCTGGCTACAGAATTATTTCTGTTTTCATCATGGTGTTGCTCTCCTTTTATGAGACCTCCCTCCTCCAATGCAGCACAGGGGCTCCAGTCTGGAGATGGGACTTCTCTAATGTAGGCCTTCTACTAATGTAGGCTACTCTAGCTTCAAGAGAACAGACTCTTTCTCTGACATACAGTATGAGAATAAACACATTAAAATTGTAACAGAATCCTTTAAACAAAATGACTGTCACTCCAAAATCATTTCCAAGCAAAGTACATCTTCACTCAAAACTCCTATGGAAAACCAACTTGATATACTGCTTTTCTGTGGTATTATATCCAGGTACTTTCACTGTCCCTCACGGGCTTACAATCTAAGACTTTTGTATCTGGGGCAATAGAGGGTTAATTGACTTATCCAGGGTCACATGGTGTTGCATTGAAAATCAAACCCATTTCCCTATGATCTTAACCCAGTGCACTAACCATTAGGCTAGTCCTCTGCTCCCTGAAGGAGGGAAGGGAAGGAGACCTATGGCGCATGTACCAATATTCTAGAACAAGAAAACCTAATAAACATTTAAAAAGCTCTTCAGCTTCTATTTCTGGAGGATGAATTACTGAAAGAAAATCCCCTCCTCCATAACCACAGTTCTAGTCTTCTGTCAACTATCAAACCTGAAAATATCAAAGAAATAATGACATAATGGAGTGACCTTAACTAAGGGGCCTTTTTACTGAAGGGTTGCCATGTGGTAACAGGCTTGTGGCATGGCAGATCGGAACTACTGCAGTCCTAAAGTAGCCTCCAGTGGTAATTCCACCCCCAGCGTGTGGCATTTCTGGTGCTACCATAAATTCCAGAAAAATATTACTGCTGGGGGTTATCCGGCGGTAATTAGGCAGCACTTTGCGCTGCCCAGTTACTGCAGGGTTAGCACGGGAACCCTTACCACCACCTCAATGTGTGCAGTAAGTGCGCCTTCCAAAATGGCCATTTCTTTTTTGTGACTTTTTATCTACTGCGGTAAAAAGGGCCTCAATACACGTCAAAAACAGCCACCTCTGCTAGCGCAGGCCTCTAAGTCTTACCAACAAAAAAATACTTTCTATGATAGTACATTTATATTATTTAAAAAAAAAGTTAACTATGTTGGTTGTACTACAGCAAGACAGTATATGCAATGCTTTAAATCCAGTTAAAGTCCTCTAAATTTCAAAGGGAAGGAACAACTTTAAAGAAAATGAAGATGAAAATCTCTCTCATGACTGCAACATTCCCACCAATGGTGGCCAGTGTAAAGAAGGTTCTTTTAGCCAATGGCTTTTATGCCATTAGTTTCAGAGAGTTTTCTCTAAATTTGACCTTATAAGTCTGTGTGCTTTAAATATGAGCCTCAATATGTGCTACCTCATCCCTCTTTTAGAGATGACTCGTAGACAGTGTACCTGATGTATATTGTAAATCATTTCAAGGCCCTTTTACTAAGCTGCAGTAAGGACTAACACATGCTTTACCACAGGCTACAAAGCATCACCACAGGGCACACTCAGGCATCCCGCTGTAGTTTTTGGATCGACACGCACTTCTTACTTGCTAAAAAATACTTTCTATTTTTTATCGCTGGGGCATGTTTGGGGGCGGACAGTAGGTGTGCCCAGCGCTAATCGGTTAGCGCAGCTACATCACCACATGCTAACCGATTAGCATGTGGTTAGTATGGTAGCTCATATTACCTAGAAAATAGGTGTCGGTAAGGGCTCCCATGCTAATGGCCATGCGCTAATTGGGAAATTAGTGCGTAGCCATTAATGGGGAAATAGGAAATGCAGCCATTTTACAGTCACGCTAAAAGCAGCCTCAGCAGGAGGGGAAACCCACATTCTAGTTATAGCTGAGGCCACTTTTTAGCACAGCTTAGTAAAAGGGCCGCTTAAAGTGGGGATTTATGACTTAGCAATTGAGTGTTCTTTTAATATTTAGTTGTTTTCTCCCAAATTTGCAATTTTTAAAATTCTGTTGTTTTTTTTTTTTAATTAAGTCAAGAGACTATTTGTAATTTGTCTTCTTTCTAGGAGCCAGGTGAAACAGCACTTCATTTCACAGTTCGGACTGCCGATCAAACCTCTCTCCATCTGGTTGACTTTCTTGCACAAAATTGGTATGCTTTCTTTTCAGAACTTCATAATATATCATGTCATTCATACTAGAAAGATGTTAACACTCATACTTTATTGCATTCATAGTATTTATGGATGCATGGGGCATTGCATTTTTGTGTAGAATTCATTTATTTATTGGGTCAGCCTGATGGCTAAGGAAAAATACTGTGCATTGCCTTCTCTGAGGACAAGTATGATATGAATTCTTTACACATAGATGAAATAATCTGATGGAGACTGGGCCATATAAACTTTAAACTCTGAGAGCTTCCTAGAGCAGTGAACCACACACATGCATGTCCTCCTATATGGACATCATCACAAAGGGCCACTAAAAATACCCCTAGGAATATATGGGTGTGTCTAGCATTTAGTGTGCACTAAAAACACTAGCACGCCTTTGTAAACGGGGCCCAAAGACTTCATAATCATAAATCTAACACTTTTCTTCATAATTATAGTAAACTCAACACTTATCTTTACTCCAAGCTGTTATAGACAAGTACCACAAGGCAGTTATCTTCCAAAGAAGCGTACCTTACAATAAATTTCTAATGCTGAACACTGTGGTATTTTAGTGCAGTACTTCACATAATGCTTAAGCTTTCACCCAAACTACAAAAACAAACAAAAAAAAACATTTATTAAGGGCTTAAGGGCCCCTTTTACTAAACTGAATGGGCTTTGTCAGCATTGCTTTTCAGTTAGTGTGTGCAGATTGCAAAGTCACCTCAGGATGCCTGAGTGTGTCCCATGGTACTCCAGCAGCTTAGTAAAAGGGCTCCATTATGACACAGTATGTCCATAAACTGAAGAAATTCTTTCTAAAATGCTATCCTAGTCATATCTTGATTAAGCCTGCAGGGGATAATAGAGCTCATTTTCAAGTTTGGGTTACTGTGCAACTTTGTAAGTCTAAGTGCTTTGAAAATACGCCTCAGTGTCTAGCATCTGAATATCCATTTCTGCTCACATTGAAGCAATAATCTTCTCCCATCACTTGTACTCCTAGTAGTGAAGTGCTGGATTAAAAAAAATGATCTTGTTTAATGTATTGGGCATGATAAATGCAACTTTGACATTTAAAGATACAAGTTTAATCAAACTATAGAATACAGGGCCAAAACATAAGTTTTGATGCATTCTGTATGTGCCCATAATGATGAAATCAGACTCCTAGTTCCCTCAACCCAAGCCAAGCGACACGGGGGCTGGAGATCTGGCATACCTCCAGCCCCCTGACCCCCCCCCCCATCCCCCCTGGCATCCCTTCACATGGAGCCCTGGTGGCCCAGAGGGACACGAGTCAATCATCCCCCCGACCTGGTGGTCTAGCGGCCCTTCCCCACCCCCTACCTTCATTGGTGGAGGGATGTGGCCTCCCTCCTCTTCTATTGGCGCCACCTCGAAAATGGAGGCGCCCAGCCCTGCCCAGTGCATCCTGGGATGTGCTGGGTGGGGCTTCACATCATATAAGGTTGGGGGGATTGACTTGCGGCCCACTGGGCCACCAGGGCTCCATGTGAGGGGATGCTAGGGTAAATAGGGGACTGGAGACCCACTGGTTCACCAGCCCCCCTGAACCTGTGTTGGGGGGCAGGGGGACTGGAGGCCACTGGACCTCCAGCCCCCGTGTCACTGGCTGGGAGGTTGGGTCGAGGTTCCTGCTCCTGTGGGAGGTGGGGGATGCTGCATTGGGGGTAATGCGGGGCCTGCTAGCATGCAAATGCAGCTGGACAGGGCTCACCATTCCTCCTCAATGGTCAGCAAACCCTAACACCAGCTCCAAGCTGGCATAGGGTTTGCCGAGGACAGCGCGCCAATGTTTGGTGCGCTGCTCGCTCAGCATTGGGGAGGAAATACATTTAGCATGCATTTGCATGCTACTTGCGCTAAGAATCCTGTTTTGCATGCATTTGTATGCTAGTTGCATTCAGAGCCTGTGAGCGCATTTTTAATGCACTCGGGGGTCTGATCATGGGGCAGTAGCAAATGCAGGCGCTAGTATGTCGCTAACAGCCTCTAGTGCCTGCATTTGCTTCTGAACATCGGACCATAGAATTGGCTGGGTTTTAAAGTAAAGGTACTTGGGTTTTAACATTTGCAGCTTTTCTTCTCAAGCCATTCTGTGCTAGCCTCCTCCCCACCTCCCATATACCTTTAACTGCAGAACCTCATCCCATTGTTTGTAAGTTTCATTCTATCAGCAGGATGTGGTCAGGGAACACAGGATAAGCCTGCTTTCTAAAAGTTTTCACATAAATGTGGTGTGGCTATCTGTTGAAACCAAACTATTCAACAGCTGAGAATTTAATGATATGACCATAAGTTTTGATATATTCCATACACGCTCACAAATGATGAGTGGATTCACAGGTTGTGGAATGTAAAACAATAAATAAATGGATTACTGTGAGTTCTGACAGGATAAGACATGTTACATAGAAACACCAACTCCTCAAAAACATATCTGAGTAATACCTTCTCTGCTCTCAAAAGGATATCTCTGATTCCTTAGCACCTGCATCGTATGAATCCAGGAACTTGTGGGTTATATCTGTCTACCAGCAGGTGGAAATAGAGATAGACAAGACTGAAGGCAGTGATACCAGATGGCCAGCCCCTGCATCAGATAGTATATCTCTAGCTTCAGCAGGCGATGGACAGATTCTTACCAGCTCCTGGATTCAAGGTTCCTGGGGGTGCTCCTGGGCCGGGTGGCCAGTTGAGCAAGGCAGGTCCAGTCTTAGGGGTGACTGCACAGGACCTCACGTTCACAGGAGTCCTGTGGCCGGTCGCGTCCCCGTTGTGTTACGATCAGACCCCACCTGCCTCATCCCCAGCCCACTCCCGTTGCAATTTGTCTTCTTAACTCTCTGTGTGCGCTGGCCTCCTCAATATCCCTCGCCCTACTCCCGCCTCTGGCCTGCCACAAAAATGTGTGATGATGCGCTGTGCTTCCTGCGCATATCTTCTCTGCTCTGCCCTGCCTTGCAGCTGCCATGTCATGCACCATATCAATGTCAAGCAGCTACTGCATTTGTTGGTTCTCCTGAATTGATGCCCCACCCGCCTAATCAACTGATGACGTGGTTGTTGATGCCGGAAGTTCTGTCTGCCACTCGGGCCACCCTCTGATGTAACTTCCTTCCTCAAGGGCGAGCCGCGGCAGAGAGTGCCAGGCACCACTCACTTTAGCAGAACCAGACCACTGAGGACAGAAAAGAGTAAGTGCTAACTAGGGGGAGGGTGGAACGGAAGAACAACATAATCAAAGTCTGAGGCTCAGTTTGTCTTTAATTGAAATTTCATAAATAATCTTTTTTTAATTTAGTAATCTAGTCGGTGGGGCGGGGATGGGGCTAGGATGGAGTCCCACCTAATCAGTCTGCACAGGGCTCCGCACTTGCTAAGACCGGCCCTGGAGCTGAGGAGTGATTGGCCGAGGGTGCCAACTCTGGGGGCATACCTGCTGGTCGGGTCCCTGCATCACCCTGCTATACCCCTTCTCCCAATCTGATTTTGGGCTAGGCTGCTCAGAGTTTCCCTTTCTTCCTCACAACCAAAAAAAAGGGATTACAGCGGTTTGTATGCTTTCTGCCTGAGCTCTGCCTTTATTCAGGGAGCCGGAGTATGTGCTGCTCTGCTCTCTGCTCTGTTCCTACTGCGATTGGAGTGTCGTCATCTGGGATAAGTGCTGGCTTCTGTGTTCTCCTTTTTTCTTTCTCTCCGAGTGGTTCGAGTTGGGGAATGGCCGCGGAGAAGGTTAAATACTGTTCCTGATATGGGAAATGGCGTTCAGCGTCCGGCTTGTGCAGCATGGAGTGTTCCGAGTCCAGTGGGGGAGACAGTTTGTTCCCCTCCTCTGATGGCGCGTGCACCATTTTTTCTGCAGCTGCTGAGGTGGTCCCTGCTCCAGTTTCACCTCAAGCTATTTCCCCTCTTGAGGGTGAAGTTGCCGGGGAAGGGGGGGTCCGGTATGATTTCTGGACCTGGGTAAGAGATGACTGCAGTAGCTGCAGACTTGGGGGAGTTTTTTTTCTCCTGAGTTTGTCCTCCTCATTCTATGTACTCAAATGTGTCCTCTCTCAACCGCTTCCGGCTCTGGTCCTGGGGGCCCCGTTGGAGACCAGGGTCTGCCGGCCTCTTCTCCCAAAGATTATCCCACCATAAAAAAGGAGGCGGATGGCCTTGTTGTTGGAAAAGGGTCTTTGGTCACAATGACGGCTGCCCATTCCCTGGCAGCCCCCTCTGATGGTTCCTGGAAGTCGGATGGCCTAGAGGAACCAAGTGGATGACCCCCTCCTTGAGGAACTGGATGACCCCATGGCGGTCTGTCTCTTTCATAAGGAGGAACTGCCGTCCCTTATCTCTCAAGCCTTGGAGGCTTTAAATATTGCTGACCCAGAGGTTGCAGAGTCGGCAGCTGTTAATCCAAAGATGGCTGGTACTCAAAGGCCATCAAAGTCATTCCTGGCCCTCGAGGCCATCCAGGAGCTAATTACCGACAGTGGTTGGACCCAGATGGGGGCCTTAAGATGACCAAGGCACGGTTTTATCCACTGGGCTCAGATTGGGCGGAACAGTTTTCTCTCCTCAAGGTGGGTGCCCTGGAGACAGTGGTTACCAAGAAGACGACTCTGCCTGTGGAGGGTCGAGTAGCATTGAAGGTCATGCAGGACAGATGTCTGGAGGCTTCTTTGAAGTGGTCCTTTTAGGTTGCCGCACTAGCTCTTTAGGCCTCCGTTCGTAGTTCTTATGCGGCTAGAGCTTGTTTTAGCTGGCTTCACTCATCACTGGAACACGGCCAGGAGACAGAACTGTCTGGGACTCCTGGGTTCTCTCAGATGGACGTGGGCCTCGCCTATTTGGCAGATGGCTTATATGATTTAGTCCGAGCTTCGGCCAAGCTGATGGCGTTGGCAGTTTCCTTCCGTCGTGTTTTGAGGCTTTGTGAGTGGTCAGCAGACATGTCTTCCAAGCATCGTCTTATCAAATTGCCCTTTCAGGGTAAATTGCTGTTTGGGGAGGACCTGGAGAAGATTGTGAAGGACTTGGGGGATTCCAAGTCACAGTTTTTTCCTGAGGTTACACCCAACCCCGCTCTTCGGGCAGCATCCTCGAGGTCTTGGTGTCATAGTTGTCGACGTCCGGGCCTTGCTCGTCAGTGCCCCCTATTCCATCTAGACCCATTAGTTTTACCTGCAGTTCTAGCCAGTGACCTGTGGGGTCACTGTAGAGTGGGGAAAGCCAAGCTAGTGATGTCATCAGTGCTGAGCCCTTCTTTAGCTGGCTTCTCTGTGCACTCAGTGTTCTAGCAATAATTCCTGAATGAGCTCAGGTCTTCCTGAGGCTCTGCTACTTCCAACTGTTGTTTCCCTGTGGGGCCATGGCCTGAAACATTGCTGCAGCTTTCACCTTCTTGCTCTGTTCCAGTGAAGCCTGCCTCCAAGCCTTGAAGTCCAGAGAGCTTCTTTTACTTCAGCTGAGATTCCAGTCATCCGCAGTGAGTCCTTGGTCACTGGTTGCAGTGAGTTGGCTCTGTGCTGTTTTTGGACTATGTGTGCTGGGACTGCATGAAGTGCTGGAGGTACTGGGGCCGTGGCCGTGTCTCGAAGTATCTCTGGACGAAGTGGCTGTGCTTGGAGCGTGGAGGGATCCACGTGGGCTGTTCCTGGTTCCTGTTTGCTGCGCTGTGCCTGTGTGTCTTTTGCCTTGGGAACATTCGGCTCAGGCATTTCAGAGACTGTTACTGACCTGCTGGCCTTGGGAGCGTTCGGCCCAGGCGTTTTAGAGACTTTGTTTTCTTCTACAAGAGACTATTTTGAGTTCCTTTCTTTGCTGTTGCTCATCTCCTGTTTTTGAGAGAGCTTGCCATGGAGGTCTCGTGGCTTACATGACAGTCCTGACAGAATGAACCTTTATCTGAATTCAGCAGTCTCACCACTTCCAGTTAAGTGCTACTGCTTTCTGTTGCCCGCCAGGGCAGGCCTTTTTCAACTCTTGTGCTCTTGTGTTTCCTTTTCTTGTACAGCTAGGCTGTCTTACTATTTGCCAATACTGTATGCTTAAGGTTTTGTTTTGCTTTAGCTAGTGTTAGAATATGCAGTTAGTCTGCTTATTGTACTCTCTTCCCTTATTTATTGCTGAGCCGTTACTTTGCCTTTTGCCTTGTGTTCTTTTGCTGCCATTAAAGCTACCTTAGTTCACCTCCACTTGCAATCCAGTTCAGTTCTTTGGGATACTCTTGGGACTCCGTCTACCCAGAGGTGATTAGTGATCCTCAAGCAGCCACTTATGGGCCAAGAGCTCACAAATGTCACACTCGATTTTGAGAGGCATGCCGTTACCGTCTGAGCCGGTCATTGGGGGCCTTTCAGCACCCGCGGTTTCAGCAACGCCCTTCCTTTCAGAATGGCAAACAAGCTTCGGGAGCACCTATCTGCCAGGAAGCAGCGGCACAATCCTTCCAATGATGGGGTGCCAGCCCACTCTGTGATGGAGCAGATATGGTTGTTGGCTGACCTATTTCTATCCAGAGTGGGTCAAGATTACTTCAGACCAATGGGCTCTGGATGTTGTAGGGGATGGTTGCAAGCTCAAATTCGACTCTCCCGTTGCAGATTTTTTTTTTCTGGAATCTCGATGCACCACGTTCTCCAAGAGGGCGACAGTGATTGCCACTATGTGGGATCTCCTGGAGTTGGGAGCCATCATTCTAGTACCCCCACTCAAAGTTTTCATGGGTTGCGATTCCATCTATTTTGTGGTTCCCAAGAAGGAGACGCCTTTCAGTCCATCCTCGATCTCAGAAAGGTGAACTAGTTTCTGAAGGTTCAGCATTTCTGCATGGAGACCTTGTGATCCGTCATTGTGGCGGTTCAGCCTGGCGAGTATTTGACTGCTCTCGAGCTCAGAGAGGCATACTTGCATATTCTGATTTGGCAGCCATACCAGAAATTCCTCCTGGGATGTCATTTCCAGTTTCGGGCCCTGCCCTTTGTCCTGACCACCGCATCGCGCACCTTCTCCAAGGTTATGGTGGTGGTCGTGGCATTTCTTCGGGATTCGGGTGCATCCCTATCTCAACGACTAGTTGATCAGAGCGGCGTCGGAGCAGGAAAGTTGGTTGGCAATGACCTTGTCATTGCCCTCTTACAATCATTGGGCTGGATGATCAACACGGCCAAGAGTCACTTTGTACTGAGTCAGGCATTGGGATATCTGGGAGTGCGCTTCAATACAAGACAGGGGAAGGTGTTCCTGCCAGACTGTCGGCGGGTCAAGTTGTTGTTGCAAGTACGCAGTCTGCTATGGATGCCTAATTTCTGCATCTGGGATTCTATTCTGGTTCTAGGGTTCATGGTAGCCACGCTAGAGGTGATGCAGTGGGCAAGGTTGCACATGTGTCCCCTACAATACTCCCTGTTGAGCAGGTGGTTGTCAACTTCGCTGGATTATCAGTGGCATCTCCCGTGGTCGGTCAATGCCAGATGCAGCTTGGCGTGGTGGCTCCTTCCCTCCAATTTGCAGAGGGGAATGCAGTTGGCCTCTACGCAATGGGTGACCATAGTTGTGGGTGGGGAGCCCATTCCTCAACTGAGTTTCTCAGGGACGTTGGACGACACTGGAAGCAGCGTGTTCCATTAGTCATCTGGAATTGAGAGCGGTGGTAAACGCTTTGAGGAGCTTTCAGGAGTTGCTAGAGAGCAAGGCGGTTCAAGTTCTGTCAGATAACACAACGGCAGTAGCCTATATCAGTCGGTAGGGAGGCACTTACAGCTTGCCTCTGGCAACCGAGGCGCTCTGCATTCTGGATTGGGTGGAGGCTCATGTTCTGTGTCGTCAGCACACATCGCGGGGCAGACCAACACCCTGGTGGATTTTCTTAGCCGGATTTTTCTGGACTCGGTGGAATGGGAGTTGTCCATGGAAGCATTCCTCCTAATTTGTCGGTATTGGGGGACTCCAGAGATTGACCTCATGGCTACTCGGGAGACAGCCTGGGTCGCAAGCTTAGACACCCTATTCCAGCCTTGGACAGATTCGGCGGTTCTGTATGTGTTTCCTCCATGTCCCTTGTTAAGGCGGGTCCTACACAGAATTAGTCATCACTAGGGACCAGTTGTCATGTTGGCTCCAGATTGGTTCATCTGCTCAAGGATTTGCCATTACATCTCCCAGTGACCCCAGATCTTCTCCATCAGGATCTGGTCAGGATGGATGCTTTGGTCTTGTGGCCTGGCTCTTGAGAGGAACCGATTGCTGAAGAAGGGATTCTCGGATGCTGTTATAGCCATGTTGCTACAAGCTAGGAAGTGGTCTGCCTCCATGACTTATGCTCTGGTGTGGAGGACTTTTACGGCGTGGTGTGCTCAGCATGCCAGGCCTCTCTTTACGGCGTCCGTCTCTCTCATGTTGGCCTTCCCGCAGGACGGGCTGCAGAATGAATTGGTCTATAATTCACTTCAGGTTTAGGTGGCAGCTCTCGCATGGTAGAGGACGTGTGGCCGGTTCTTCTCTGGCAGCTCATCCGGATGTGGTTCGTTTTCTGTGGGTGGGATCTCCACCTTCGCCCACCACTACGGCGGCCATGCTCAGCCTGGCGGTTGAACCTGGTGCTTCAAGCTCTGCGGGTAGAGCTGTTTGATCTGTTACACAAGACTTCGGAGAAAGGTCTGATGCTGAGGACGGTGTTTCTGGTGACCATGGCCCCCGTCTGTGGTGCTGTGTGCTCATTCCATGGGTGTGCAGGCAACTTCAGTCTTTCCTTTGGAAGAGGTTTGTCGGGCAGCTACTTGGGCTTCCTGACATACTTTTTCAAAGCATTACAGAATGGATGTGGCTGCGCGGGAGGATGTGCTGTTCGGGTGGAAGTGTCGCGGGGCGGCAGTGGCTTCCCGCCCTCCGTATGGTATGCTTTGGCACATCCAACCAGTTCCTGGATTCATCTGCTGCAGGTACTACGGAAAGTAAAATTATGTCTTGCCTGATAATTTTCTTTCCTTTAGCCACAGCAGATTAATCCAGGATCCCTCCCTGTTAGCCGGCTCGTGCTTTTGTTTTGCCTCTTTCTCAGGTACAGATTCAGACAGAGAAAGAGAGCGCTCTAAAGACAGGAGTTCAGCATGAACGGTGCTTCAGTTCCTTTGTTTTACATAGATTGGATTGTTTTGTTTTGTTGTGAGGAAGGTTTATGGCTTTCGGCTTATTTGTTGTAGTTTTCAAATTATCTTCCCCTGCTTGCGAATGGCATATACTTACTGATGCAGGAGCTGGCTGACTGGTATCACTGCCTTCAGTCTTTACTATCTCTATCTCCCTCCCGGTAGATGGGTATAACCCACCAGTTCCTGGATTCATGTGCTATGGCTAAAGGAAAGAAAATTATCAGGTAAGACATAATTTTACCGTAATGTCTTCTGTGCTCTGGGAAATGAAACAATGACAAAATCAAAAATATGAAAAATAATTCAAAACTTACTTGTATCCCTAAAACAGTTTACACATTCCCATTTCCCACTTCAAGTCAGACATTGCAATTTGGCAATGTCAGCGTTCGAAATACTTCCAAACACACTCTTCAAACTGCTGACAATAATAGTGACCTTTGGAAAGCTTGCATATATCAGTATAGTGTGATCAAAACAGAGGGGGGAAAGCCTCAGAACCTTACTTGCAAATACATTTAATCATTCTTGCAGGATCTTACAGGGTGATTCCAATCATTGGCATTAAAAAAAAAACCCCTTTGCTTCTTAGGATCATTAATCATTAAATCTATCTGATATATCAGTGTTTGCTGGTGATACCCTTTTATAGTGACTAAAAAACGTTTTATAAAAATAGTACAACAAACTTACCCCCCCCCCCCCCCCCCATTTTACTAAGCCATGCTAGTGGATGCTGGTGGGCTAATGCCAGCACAGCCCATTCACTTTGAATGGGCTGTATCTGCGTTGCCGCGCTGCTTAATAAACAGGGGGTTAAGGTTTTTCACCATAAAGTGTTATTCTTGACTTTTGCTGTAAACCACACTGACTATGGCTGTAGTTTTGCCTGTAGCTGTGTCAAGGTCTATTGATTTAAATCAACTATTCATTGCACTGCATTCTCTTCTGCGTCACGTGGAGGGGCATAATTGAACGCAAACGCCCATCTCAATGGGCGTCTATCTCTGAGAATGGGTACGTGAAGGGGTGGGACAGACTGTATTTTCGAAAAAAAATGGGGGTCCATCTTTTTTTCGATAATATGGTTTGTGCCGGGCAAATGCATCGGATTTGAGCTGGGTGGTTTCGTTTTTCAGCGATAATGGAAACCGAAGGCGCCCAGCTCAAAAACAAACAAATCCAAGGCATTTGGTCGTGGGAGAGGCCAGGATTCGTAGTGTACTGGTCCCCCTCACATGCCAGGACACCAACCGGGCACCCTAGGGGGCACTTGTAACAAAAAAAAAAAAAGTAAAATACCTCCCAAGTCCATAGCTCTCTTCCCCTTAGAGCTGAGCCCCCCAAAACCCACTTCCCACAACTCTACACCATTACCATAGCACTTATGGCTGAAGGGGAGCACCTAGATGTGGGTACAGTAGGTTTTGGGGGTGGTTTGGAGGGCTCCCATTTTCCACCACAAGTGTAACAGGTAGGGGGGATGGGCCTGGTCCCACCTGCCTGAAGTCCACTGCACCCACTAACAACTGCTTCAGGGACCTGCATACTGCTGTGATGGAGCTGGGTATGGCATTTGAGGCTGGCATACAGGCTGGAAAAAAAAGTTGTTAAAGTTGGTTTTTTTTTTTTTTTGGTGGGAGGGGGTTAGTGACCACTGGGGGAGTCAGGGATGGTCATCCCCGATTCCCTCCGGTGGTCATCTGGTCATTTAGGGCACTTTTTTGGGACTTGTTCGTGAAAAAAAAGAGTCCAAAAAAAGTGACCCAAATTCGAGCTAAAGACACCTTTCTTTTTTTGATTAGCGGCCGAGGGCGCCCATCTGTCCTTGGCCAATAAACATGCCCCAGTCCCACCTTCACCATGCCTCCGACACTCCCCCGTCAACTTTGCCCATTTCCGTGACAGATTGCATTTGAAGACGCCCAAAATCGTCGGCTTTCGATTATACTGATTTGGGCGCCCATCTCCCGATTTGGGTCGAAATATGGGCGCCCATCACTTTCGAAAATAAGGCCGTTAGTATTCCAAAGCTTAGGGCCACAACCTACAATAGATCTTTTCCAAGTTAAGATTTTTTGGCATTGATGATTAGATGGAATAGTCAGTCTAATCTCTTGAGAAGAACAGACAGATCTTGTAATATTTATTTATTGCATTTGTACCCCACATTTTCCCACCTCTTTGCAGGCTCAATGTGGCTTACAATACATCGTAGATAGTGGAAATATGAAGAGAATAGACATTTGGTGTTACAGAAGGATTTTGGGTACATGGTAATAGAATACATGATAGTAATATAACAGAAGGCATTATTAACATTTAATATATTGTGTGACACCTAGATCTTTGAGGAAAGTAGTCATCTAATAAATGGAAATAAATATATTTTATATTTATATATTTATAATATGAATGGCCCTTTAAAATTGTTGGTCACTAAAGTATCAGTTGCCAAAAAGGTAGTTTCCTTCCTTAGTTACTGTTTTCAGTCCACATATTCACATCAAACTACTGTTCTGGTAAAGACTCCTAACACAACATTAGGTACAACCAGTCAATTCTCCAATGTCTTTAAGTTTTAGGGGCAAGCTCACCCTCCCCTCCCCCCCCCCCCCCCCCCCCCCTTTACCGATATTTGGTTTCTTCTTATTAAAAAAAAGACATTTTAATAATCCAAAAAGATATTTTTCCCTGCACCTTTGGCAGAAGGGTTATGATAATTTGTCCAGCTTTTCCTACATATGCACTCAGCTCTGGAGTACACTTCCAAAAGACCTAAAAACCATGGACATTCATTTAAACTTACAAAAACACCTAAAGACCCACCTCTTCAGAAAAGCATACCCTGCAGGATCAACATAAACAACAACAAAAAATAAAACACAACAACTAAACTAAGTACCAGACAACACTCAACCCCTTTCCAAATTATCCCACTCTTGCAAACTATATGGGACATTCCACACCAAATCTAAGTAACTGTACTTGTTCTGTCCCCTGACAGCCTGGCACTAGTTATAGTGTGACCCTAAAATGTGTTAATGCCTTCACTGCTATTCTTACCCCTAAAGATCTTGATTGCTGCAGTCTTCACTGCTAAGATATGTGTGTGAGCAATGCATTGTGTGTAATGTAGTTCACAGACAACGCAACCCCACTTGCCTGTCTGTATAAGATCTGTTACTACTGGTTGTGATGCTGCTTAGATCACTCCCCTGTCTCAGCCAAGCTTGGCTTCTTTGTTTACGTGCCAGCACTTCCTGGCCATTCTTACTATCTCTGTCCCGAGAGGTCAGCCAGGTATGACCTTTTCCTCCAATCAGGGGCTGCCCCCTAGAGCCGCCCTTGCCACTCGAGGGCAGGCTTTGTCCCTATTGGCCTTTCTACTCCTTCTTCTCTGAGTCTGTATGAGCATCTGGCTCCTCCCCCCCCTGTCCATGAGGAGGACAGTATCCATTTTGCTCCAGGACAAAGCAATGATTCTGTTGTAGCTCTGGAAAAGCACTAGTCTTTTCACCCTGAAAATACCCTCATCAAAGAGGGTACTGCACTCCCAAATACCTAACTCCGAGCTGCCTCTATCTGTGAAACTACTTATCTCTGCAACGAGCTGATCCTGGTCAAACTTCTACCTTCTCTCCACTGATACAGCTCACAAACTACAGGGTTCCTTTGTGCTTATGAACATCTAACTGTGAGTAATCATCTATGTTATTCAATAAAGGAACTTCAGAAAAGACAAGAGATTTAGGTGTGTTGGTGTGCTAGGGGTTTATACTTCAAGATATTGAGACTTATAGCTAAATAACTCTTAAGAAACAGCTATACAAGTCTTGAGAGACTTGATAGTACTAATACTCTGTACTATTATTATTCTACTACTATGTATTTAGGGTTACCATCTGTCCGGATTTCCCCGGACATGTCCTCTTTTTGAGGGCGCCGTCGGGAGTCCGGGCGGATTTCATCCTTCCGATCATTTGTCCGGGTTTCCGACGTCCGACCTGTCACATGACTCCTCTGATGCAAGCGCGGCGGCGTGGGCCGACGCAGGCAGGCTACAGGCAGCGTACGTGCTGTGTGTCACGCCTGCCTGCATCAGCTGATGCAATTTGTCGATCCTGCACGCAGGCCCAGTTTAGCTACTGCAGCCGCCTGCCTACCGCCTTTTTCTCCCTATATAATTGAGTCGACGATGACTGAGGCTGCAGCGTGCAGCATCTGGGGTCTGTCTGTGTGTGCCCTCCTTGCTGCCCTGCTACTTAGCCTGCTGGCCGGCGCCATTACCTGAGAGGCTGAGAAGAAGGACAACCAGGTAAGAAGAATTAAGATTTAAATAATTTATGTGTGTGTCCGGGAGCTAGTAAGATCAAAGGCTACTTCTCGGCTTGAATTTGAAAGGAAAGGATTAAGGAAGGGGTCAAAGGCGGGAGGGTATTCTTGTTGGCGGGGGAGGCTCTCCTGTTCAATCATGTGTTGATCGGGAATAGAGAGAAGAAGAGCATTTTAAAACACAAAACAGAGGGAGGAATAATATGGTGTAATAAATCCTTTCAGCACTGGAGTGTTTTCTGTGTGTGGGGTGCGCTGCTGAGGTTTTTTCGGGGCTCTGCAGGATTTTCGGTGGGAATGAGTTGCATATTGTCATTAAGATTGGATTGGGACATTGCTATCTGCTTTCCGAGGCACTCCCAGTGTGGTTGCTACTGCTACTTTGCAGGAGGAAACACATAGAATCTTACATACAGCTTGCATCTCTCAATTACAATTATTTTATGCTGGGGTTGTGCCCTCCGCCAGTCACAGTGTATCAAACACCATGCTGTGGAGAATTTGTTTTTAAATTTTCTCTGGAGTTGTTCAAAGGTTCAATCTTTTTCTGGCAAGCTTTTTGGTGAAGTTTTTGACCCAGTCTTTTTGACACAAGTAGGGAGCCCTCAGGAGATTGGGGAGAAAGGCCAGGGGAGGTTTGTTTGTTTCGCAAACTGTGGCTTGTGGGTCTCAAAATGTATTATGCAAACCTGGGTATCAGCAGACTCACCTCCATTTTGGAGTTGGAGGAACCAGATACATATATTGGCTATTTGGGAAACTAGGGATGCCTCAGTTTCTCCTAAGCGTACTCATCATTTTTTTTTACAAATTTGGGATTCTTATTTTAAAGTCTTATCTCCCATAGGCCACAGCCTTTTGTTGAATAAACTGGATCTCGGGTGTTGGAGGAGGGGGGTGTGGGCGGGGCGTGGGTGGGGTGTGGGCGGGGAAGAGGTGTGCCAGGGGGGCGGGGTATGTGTCCTCTTTTTTCTTAGGGCAAATATGGTAACCCTATATGTATTGTCCACACCTCTCCGGAACTTTGTAAGCCACATTGAGCCTACTATATTCGGGGAAAATGTGGGATGCAAATGTAACAAATAAATAAAATAACATGTGAACTCTTAGGGAATCCAGCGTGTTACAGACTTGATCTGCTTGTCCTCAGAGAACAATTGAGCTCATCATTTTATTGGTAGCACAGAGATATGCTATGGCTGCACAGAAATTGCTTTGCTTGCTCAGAAGCACTAAAAGCTTCCAAGACAGCTCTGGAAGACGGATTTATTGGCTGCCATAGTAATTTGTAGCCCACCCAGAACTTTGGATGGAGTGAGATAGAAATTTATGAAAGAAAGAAATAAGATGAAAATCAGGTGCTTAACAATCATAAATACAGTTAAAAAAAAAAAAACATTAATTAGGTTGAAACCTGAGAACATTTAACATCTTTATTTTCCTGTGCCTACATCAAAAGAAAAAAATTGCATGTGGGAGAGGAGGGGGTGTTTCAAGATGGCGGATGTTGCCTGTTAGCATACATCGAGGCTCTCTGGATTTTTTTCCTTTTCTATCTTAAACATAATAGTTTTCTCTGAAAGATGCCTCATACAAAAAGAAAAGGGGTGGTAAAAAGCTTACCATCCATGGCAGAAACCACCCAATTAGTCCAGTCGACCCTCGATAGTTTTGCTACGAGCACGCCACGGGAGAAGGAGGCGAGGAGCCCTGCTGTGGGAGCGTGTGGAGGAGTGACGACTCCCCTGGGGCTAGTAACAACTCTTTCCTCGCCAGATCTTAACCCTCCTCTGTGTCCTGCAAGCACAAGAGGTGAGGTAGAGTTTTCAGAAGCCTTCGAAGGGGGGGGGGGCTGAGGAATCCTGGATGGATGGAGCCTCGCCTCAGAAGCCTGCAGATGATTTACAGCAGGAGCTATTAGCTCCCACAAAGGTAACCCTAGGAAGCATTTGGATAATGTTACAGCATTTGAATAAGACAATTACAAAAGCTGCTTTGGACACTACTTCTTTGGTGATTAAAGTTGATCTTTTGTCTGACTCTGTAGAAAAAATCAAACAAGATACTGATAGCCAGAAAATACTTTTCCAAAAAGAACTAAGCTCATTAAAAACTACAACTGAGTGCCTGATTAAGGATAAAGTTATTATTCATAATCGATCAGCTTGAAATCGATCAGCTTGAAAACTTTAACAAACGGCTCAATTTACTAATATTGAATTTTCCTAAAATGGTAGAACTGAGTGCTATTGAATTGTTTAAAAAATATTTGTCTGATATTCTCAATTACTCCTCTGACCATATTCCCCCGATAAATAAAATCTACTACCTTCCAATACCGCAAAAAAGGAGAGAGGAGGAAAAGAGAAAACCAGAGAATCAAATTCAACAAGCCTCCGGATTACAAAATTTGACTGCATTCCTAGAGCAATCCGTAACCGAAATCCACACTCGCTCTACGTTGATGGTTTCTTTAGTCTTCGAGCAAGACTTGAACTCAATAATGAAGTTATATTTTAAAAATGCTTTAAAAGAATTCTTGGGTGCACGAATCTGGATTTACCCGGATGTCACAAGAGCAACTCAGGAAAAACGAAGAAAGTTTCTTGCATTAAGAGAAGATACTAAAGCACTGGGGGCCAGTTTTTTTTTACTGGCTTACCCGTGCAAATGCATGATAAGATATGTGGGTAACAAATATGTTTTCTATGAACCGGATCAGCTGGAAAACTTTATTGCTTTAAAGAAAATTACCAAATTACTTTCGGGACTAGTGTTGAGTAAAGTAATTGTAAAATAGCCTGTGGTTTGGGTCCAGGCCTTATTGCCTATTATGAACTAATATGATATATGTTCCCCTCAACTTTACTGACCTCCCCCTCTAAATTAGTGGTCTAAGAAAAGAGGAATATTTACTTTAGAATATTTTTTTGTTATTTCAGATAGTATCTCTGTGTTTCTTGTATAATATATATCTTGTGAATAAGGTTTGAAATATTATAAATAAATAAAAAATTGCATGTGGGAACTTGCCCATTTCATTTTATGGAATGCAGTGATATATTTTAAAAATGCACATGCCTTTTTTGATTTCTACTATTTCAGAGAGAGGTATTGAATAATGAGGGAAGAGCTTCCTTCATGCAGAAGTTCTGGCCAGAGTCAGTCTAATCTAAATGTGCCAACATTGTCCAGTTCAGCATACTATTAGCCACCAAGTGTACACAAAGCTAATTATGTTCAGTGGAAAATCAATCTGTTGGCTCAGGCTGCTTGCTATGTAAATGTTCCGTCACTGTTTCATTATTGCTACCAAGGTGAGGGCGGAATTGTGAAAACTGCTGTGAGGGGGGAGGGCAGAATTTGTGCAGTTCATATCTGCACATTGGCCCCAAGGTGTGTGATTTGTAGGAGGGGGAAAAACCACAACCTCTTGAGCCAGCCCTGGCATTGCAGTGCCTGCAAGCCAGGAATCCCGCGAGATGTGGAGGAAATGATCAGCGGCAGAATGTCTTTGGATTTGGCACAGCATCCAAATATGTTAAGGACTTTGGGCGCTCCAGCTGATCTGTTGCACAGATTGATACAGGGGAGAGTGGGAACAGGCGCCATTTTGTCAGGGATGACTAACAATGAGGAAGCAGTCTCTTACCTGATCTTATGAAACCCAACCTAACTTTAATGATTCTCTGTATGTTAACTCTAGGAGAAGAGCGAACCAAATTTGTTGTGACCAGTAGGGAGCAATTAGGATCATAGTCCCTTGGTCTCGATGTAGTTTGAGAAGAGTTTTCCACATGAGAAGTAGTGGGGGAAAAGCGTATAGAAGATGTATTCCCCAATAGAGCAGGCTCTTTCACCAGGCCTATTTACAGATGCAGGGATAGAGTTGCTGCAAGGTGCTTCAGTTTCTCGCCTCATTGCCCCTCTGGCTCCTAAGAGATCTTATTTAAACCTCCAGGAATAGACAGATGAGGCTACCTCTGTTTCTCCCTCCTTTTCTGATGTGGCCTATCTGTTTAGAGGAGCCATCATTGAAAGAGCCATTATAGGAGGGAAATGATCTGAAAATACTGAGGTTATTTCAAAAAGAGGAGCTCAGTACTCATATTTCTGTGGCACTGGTGGTGCTTTCCATTGAGGAGCCTTCTGTTTCCCTATGCATCCAGACATTCAGGACCTGATTACAGTAGAATGGGTCTCACCGGACATGGGGCTAAGAATGAGAAGCGCCATGACTTTCCTCTACCCATTGGTTCTGAAGGAAAAAGATAAACTGCAGCTTCCCAGGGTGGACTCCCTTGTTACGGCTGTAACTGAGAAGATCACCTTGTCGGTGGAAGGGGGCATTGCCCTAAAAGACCTCCAGGATAGGAAGCTAGAAGGCTTGCTGATACAACCTTTGAAGTAGCCTCTTTGAGCCTTCAAGCGACAGTGTGCAGCTCATTCATGGCAAGAGCATGCCTGAAGTGGCATCAGCAGTCTGTAACGCAAAACAGTTGCCATAACAATGGGGTTGACCTATCTGGGAGATGCTATTTATGACATGTTACGACCCACAGTATGTCTTTGGCTGTCACGGCATATCGGCAACTGTGGTTGCGGCATTGGGCAGCGGATGCATTGTCAGTCACCTCTAGTTAATCTGCCTTTTCAGGGCAAGTGGCTATTTGGAGAAGATCTCTGTAACTTGGTGAAAGATCAGAGGGAAATAAGCCACAGTGGTTGCTGGAGGATAAGCCAAAAGCCTCTGTCATCCGTCTTCAGGGGGCTTTTGATTTCAAGACAGCAGATGGTACCAGTCTGGTCGTCAGCAATATGGCCAGAAGTCCCACTTTCAGGTATGCCATTCTTCCTTTCATGCGACAGGAAGAAGTCCTCTCAGTCAGCTAGGGTGCCCAATGCCTCCCAAGCTTTGCAATTATGCAAGGTTGGTTCACTCTTCTCTTCCCCTGGAGTTCTTCAGGAGTTCAGAAAGAATGAGCCAAAATCATGTCAGACCAGTGGGTTCTGGATATTCTTGCAAAAGGTTACAAGTTGGAGTTCTCCCACCCGGTCGCTCCTCTCTTCTTGCAATCTCCTTGTCGAAAGGGAGCCAAGGCGGTTGAGTTTCAGGCCACCGTAGATTCCATGATGGTGCTTCTGGCCATTGTTCCAGTTCCCAAGGCCGAACAAGGACAAGGCAGATACTCCGTCTACTTTGTTGTCCCAAAGAAGGAATGCACTTTTTGTCTGGTCTTAGATCTCAAAGGTGTCTAAACTGCTGTCTCCAAGTGTCCTGCTTTCGCATGGAAACAATAAAAGCAGCCTTAGCTTCAGTTCAAGCAGGAGAATTCCTCACCGCCTTTGATATCATGGAGGTGTACTTGCATGTACCTATTTGGCCGCTGCATCAGAGGTTTCTACATTTTGCAGTGCTGGGCTGTCACTTCCAGTTCAGGGCTTTGCCCTTCAGCCTCGCCACAGCACCAAGAACATTTACCAAAGTTATTGCGGTGGTGGCGGCCTTCCTTCAGCACCAGGGAATCAGAGTTCATCCATATCTAGACGACTGGCTAATTCTTATGTCATGCTATTCGGAAAAAGTTGTCCATCTTCTGCAGTCGTTGGGTTGGGTGGTCAATTTTGAGAAGAATGGATGCTGGAGTATCTGGTTGTTCTATTCTGCACAGAAAGGGAGAGAATCTTTCTCACGGAATGCAGGAGGTTGAAGCTGTTTTAACAGATTCATGTTGTTCTTAGTCAAGGTAGGCCCAGGATCTCAGACTACACCCAGGTTCTAGGGTCAGTGACTGCGGCAGTGGAAGTGTTGCCATGGACAAGGGCTCATATGTGGCCATTACAGGAGTCTGTTCTCAACTACTGGTCTCTGGTTTCACAGAAGTACAACCTTCATCTTTCTTGGATGCTGGTTGCCAGACAGAGTATGCAGTGATGGTTGTTGCCCAGGAGTTTGGCCGTTGGATCTCCCTTTCCAGTAACACAGTGGGAGGTGGTGACAACGGACACCAGCAAGTTGAGTTGGGGAGCTCATTACAAGTTCCATCTGGCACATGGCAACTGGATGGAACAGGACTCTCTGGTCAGTAAATTGCATGGAGCTCAGTGCAGTGCACAGTGCCATGTGCAACTTTGCTCCCTTTCTGGCAGGGTCCTCGTTCCGAGTTTTCTACAACTTTGCAACTGCAGTGGCTTATATCAATGAGCAAGGCACGACCTGCAGTCATGCAATGGCAGTGGAGGCAGCTTCCCTCATGAGTTAGGCGGAGAAAAATCTTCTTTGCTTGTCAGCAACTCATATTGCTGGGTACTGGGATGTGGAGACAGACTCTCAGCAGGCACTCCTTGGACCCGAGAAAATGGGAACTATCCTGCTAGGGTTTTCAGCTGATAGCGGACTGAAGGGGTTCTCTGCCTCTGGACTTGATGACAACAAAAAGGAATGCCAAAGTGCCCAAGTTCTTCAGCCATTTATTTTTATTTTATTTTTGTTACATTTGTACCCCGCGCTTTTCCCACTCATGGCAGGCTCAAGTCCTGGGCTTGATGGGGATCCGATGCCCTACTGCAGCCCTGGCCAGAGACACATCTACTGTATGTCTTCCCTCCTTGGACCATGGTAGGCTGCGTGTTGAAAAGGATCACATTGCACTATCGTCAAATAACTCTCGTAATCCGGGATTAGCTGCAGAAGCTGTGGTACACGGACCCGATTTGACTGCTGGATGGGGATCCTCACCGTCTTCCACAGGTACACTGCCTGCTGAAGCAAAGTCTGGTGCTCATCGAGTGTCACAATCCCAGGCTTTGAACAAACAGGCACGAACTCTGGAACAATGTGAGCCCTTGGCCTACTGTCGTCGAGCGGCAGCAGGAGGCAACCCCCCCCCCCCCCCCAAGCAGGACTGGACAGGATTCAGGATGCACCTGGCTTGGCTGGAATTGGATTCAGGAACGGACTTGGCTGGAACCAAATGCTGGAACGGACTAGGCTTGGCTGGACTGAATTCAGGATACTCAAGCAGGATTCAGGATTTTCAAACAAGCTTGGCAGGAACAGGATTCAGGATACTGGAACCAGATTCAGGATACTCAAACAAGCTTGGCAGGAACAGAAGCTGAAAGCAAACAGGGCAGAGACAAGCAGGAAGGGGACTGGAGCTGAAGACAAACAGGGCAGACACAAGCAGAATACAAAGCTGACCCACACAGACAAACAACAGAGCTAAGGCTGAAGCTAAGGTAGAGTGGACTAGAACAAGCAAGGCAGACTAGGCAGGACACAACTCTGACCCACACAGACAAACAACAGAACTATGGTTGAAGGCTGAACCTAGCACACAAACAGACAGAGAAGAACAGAAGCAGAAGTGCACACAGGCACCCTAAATAAGGAATCAAGACAGAAGTGCCCACAAGCACACAGGCTACGAACAAAGCAACAAGAAATCAAGGCAGAAGTGCACACAAGTACAGAGACTAGAACAAGGCAGAAATGCTACACTGCACACGGACCAACCTGGAGACCTTTGGCATTGCAAAGGCACTGAATGAAAGTGCAGCACTTCCTTATAAACAGGACAGAGGCAGGAAATACACAGAACCCAAAGTGAGGCTTGAAATACAGAGGAAGTGGAAATCCTACAGGACAGAGGAAGAAAATACACACTGAACACCAAAGTGAGGCTTGAAACATACAGGAAAGAAACAACCGTGCAGACAATAGCCAGCTCAGCAGCTGACCATCGGAAGTAAGGTGAGTCAGAGAGGGATCACGACCACAGTCGTGAGGATCTGTGCCCATGTGGTTTTATGGCTTGGCCATTAAAAGGTCTCAGTTGAGATGAAAAGGTTATTCTTATTCAATCATTGCTACCTTGCTTCAGTCTTGGAAACACTCTACGTCCATGGTGTATGCGAGAGTGTGGAGGACATTTGAGGGCTGATGTTCTGAGCGCGGACTTTATCCCTTCTCAGATCATGCTCATCCTAGCATTTCTCCAGGCAGGTTTTCAGAAAGGATTGGCGTTGGGTTCTCTAAAAGTTCAGGTTGTGGCTTTGGCCTGTTTCAAGGGTTGATTAGAGAAGATGTCTCTTGCGGCTCACCCAGATATCATTTGATTCTTGTGGGAAGTGAGCCGCTTGCAGCCTCCCTTTCATATTGTAACCCATAAGGGGTTAAATAATTTGTTACCTGGGGCACCTCCGAGGGTGGCTGAGGTCTGGAGCGGAGCGGTGATTGCCGTCGCGTTGACGGCGTCGGCAGATGCAGGGGCATTTTTCTTGAGTGGTGCGGGGAGCTGAGGCGGCGATTCTGGCCATATCGGGCCGAGTTAGAGGTGGCACCGGGAGCAGCGCGGCGCGAAGGGGGCTGCCGTGAAGATAGGGTCCGAGGCCCTGCGGCAGCCGGCATTTCTGGCAGGGCCGGGGCTGCAGGCATCGGTGTCGTCAGCTGTTTGTCAGCAGGGGCGGAGCCATGGCGAAGAGGGAAGCCCGGGAAAGCTCAGGGGCTCTGATTGGCCCTGCGTCGGCATCCGACGTCAGACGCACACTTCCAACGCAGGGCCCGGGGATTCCCTTCACTTAAAGGAACCGGCTCTTGTAAATGAATAGAGCCGGTTCTGAATGCAGCAGAGGACCGGCGTGGGATCGGAGAAGCTGGGGAGAGTGCGCCGGTGCACGCTCTCAGCATTTTCATTTTATTTTAAGGGCGGCCGGCCACAAAATTAGCACTGCATGTGCTGAATATGGAGGAGGGCTGGATGTAGAAGAAGGCACGAGCCAGATGCCGCTCTTGACAGAGCTGAACTGGAGGCTCATGCCAGAGAGGAAAAAGAAGATTTTTGGGCTTCAGGACACAAAAAGGTACCGACATCTATATAAATTTAAAAAAACTGTTTATTTGTATATGTGTAGGAAGTGTTTATATTAATTTTAAAATGCTGTGTTTAGGTGTTGGGGGTTTTGGAGTGTTGGAGGCTCGTGCTGGTGGCTCGAGCTAGAGGGGAGAGATGTTAATGGGTTCTAAATGTTACAGTTGGCAGTTGGGTGGGTATTGTGTTGCTGTAAGGATGTTTGTAAGAGACCCTTCAGAAAAATTCAGACATTATTTAAAAATTCAGAAAGACTGACATTTGAGCCTGAAATTAGTGTGCCTGTGTGAAGTCTGACTAAAATTAACTTAAAGGAGCTGCGTGGTTGTTATGAGCTCCGAGTTGTGTGAATGGTTGATTGAGTTTATAATACCCAGTTAGTATCTGAGTATTTTTGGCACTACTTAAAACTCTGTGCTTGAGAACTCTTGCCAATAAAAGCATTTATTTTAAAATGCTTGGCAATAAAAGCATTTATTTTAAAATGGTGGGATTTTAAAATCCATAGCATCCAGTTTAAAATACAAGCAGAGCTCAAATCTATTTGGAAAAACAGCTGACAGTTTATAAATACTTAAGTCTGTTGGTTCTTGGTGAGAGATAATTTATTTGAAAAGCAATTGAATTAACAGCACCTGTAAGTTAGTGATGTGCTATTAAAGTTTTGTGAGAAGAAATTGATTGTTTACTATTGAAAATAAATTGATATCAGGCACTCAAATATTGAAGAGGGAAAAAAACCCACCGGATTAAAATCCAATCTAAAGTATTTAATAAATGGTTGGAAGTAGTATTTTGGTTTTATTAATTAATTCAGTTTAAAAGAGTTAACTGAGGCTGGGCTTTAGAAGCATAGGGATCCTCAATTATCTGTTTATTTTTTTCTGGGATAGTTTATTACTGAATGAGTTTAAGTTTAATGCAAGTGATAAATAGGGGATAAGATCTTCTTCCCTTTGAGTTTTGAGATAGTAAATTTTATAAATGTTGAGGCTACCATAGTAGTGAAAAGTTAGGGTTTTCCTTCCTTTGATTTTTAAAGCCTAGAGTAGTAGGTACTCTGCATCCGGCTTCCAGTTCCCGTCATCAGAAAAAAAAATAAGGTGCCCAATGTTAAAAGAAAGGCGAAGAACAGAAGATATACAAGAAAGTGGGAAGAAAAGCTAAGTGATCCGAGGTTAATGTACAAAACAACAAAAAAGACTGACTTATACAAGGTTAACTAAAGGAATAAGAAAGAGAACAAAAATAAATACTTACCTGCTTGGTAGATGAGGGACCTGAAAAGGAAATAAGAACAAAGAATCAATTCTTATAAAAGAGAGGGATGTTCTAAAAAAATTCTTGAGGTTAAATGCATATTTTGATATTGACTTTTACTAACGTTAGGGGATACTTATCTGATAATACATTGAAGAAGTTTGATGAAATGGGAAATTGATGTGCTAGAAAAAGAGATATTGAACTTGTTAGTTAAATTGTTTTGAACTCTACACGTATACATAACATAAAAAGAATAATTTATTGAATTTTCTATGTAAATGTCATTTGTTTTCCTGAGTTGCAGCAAAACAACAACATAAATTTATATTCTTTCCTCTCCCTGTTTTAGAAGCAGGGGGACATGGTTAGTTTAAATGATTGTACCTCAACCTTGTCCGTTTCATGATAGTTTGCCTGAAGTTAAGGGTATTGTAAGGTGAACTATCATGCCGAGGGTGAGGTCACAATTACAATATGTTATGTCCAGATTGGAAATTTAGTCCTTCTGGCTCTTCAGAAGCCTCCTTTTGAGCCACGTGTCTGTTGTGTCGGCACATAGTGTTTCAGAACTTCAGGCTCTCTCTTGGTGGGATCTCTTTCTCCACTTTTCAGAGATAGGGGTCTCTCTCTGTGTGCACAGTTCCTTACTTTCTTCTGAAAGTTGTATCAGCATTTCATCTCAACCACTCTTTGGAGCTTCCGTCCTTTCACAAAGAGGATGAGGAGGCTTGGTATTCTTCTCGATGTTCATAGAGTCCTCATTAGATATCTGGAAGTCACAAATGAGTTTCACAAATTGAACAGAATGTGGTTTTTGGTAAACAGAGGCTTGGCCTCATGGCTTCCAGGCCCACAATCGCTAGATGGTTGAAGGAGACTATCACATCAGCTTATTTGCTTGTGGAGAAGCAGGCTCCTTAGGCCTTGCATGCTCATTCTACAAGATGTACAGCATCATCCTTTGTGGAGTCTACTTCCGGCGGTTATCTGCAATGTGGCAACATGGTCAACACTGCCTATCTTTCCCAAGCACTATAGGGTGGATGTTGAGGTATGCTCAGTTTTGGGGCTTTGGTCCTCAGGGTAGCAGTGCCAGGATCCCACCCACTTTAGGGATTGCTTTTAAAAATCCCACAGGTTCTGGAATTGTGGGAAGCTACATAATGTAAGAGCAAATTAGGTCTTACCTGATCATTTTCTTTCCATTAGTCCTTCCCACTATTCCAGAGGCCAACCCACGGTTTCTGAGATGTTTAGTCAGTGCAAAGTAATGTGTCATATAATGAGTGTCACCTTGCATGGTGCTTTCTGTATATCTCTTGTTCTCTACAAGTTGTCCAAAGATGAGAGAGGTCCACACATTTGCTCGTCTGGTTACTGTTAGGTTAGTGGATTGTTTAAGGTTATTGTGTTTATTCTTTCTCCTTACTACTTGTCTACATAAATGTTGAGAAGCTGAATTGGATGGTGTCTCAGCTCAGTTTTCAGTTCTCTAGCTCCTCCTGCTGGTTGATGGACATAACTGTCCCACAGGTTCTGGAATAATGGGAAAGACTAATGTAAAGAAAATTATCAGGTAAAACCTAATTTCTCCTTAATAAGTTTTATTTTTTACTACTACTACTATTTATTTATTTATTTATTGCACTTGTATCCCACATTTTCCCACCTATTTGCAGGGTCAATGTGGCTTACAAATACCTGTCATGGCATTGCCATTTCAGGGTAAAGAAATACAATTGTTGTTACAAAGATGTCGAGAATAACAAGGTTAACGTATCAATATAATCAAACAGTTATAGAAAGGAAACAGTTATAATCAGGAGTCGTGATGGTATATTGTGGTTAGTTATGGATTCTCATGGTAAGCTTTAGTGAAGAGATAGGTTTTTAACGATTTACGAAAGTTGGTTATTTCATTAATTGTTTTTAAGTATTTTGGTAGTGTATTCCACAATTGCGAACTCCTGTAGGAAAAGCTGGAAGCATGTGTTAGTTTGTATTTTAATCCTTTGCAACTGGGGAAGCGTAGATGAAGAAAAGTACGGGCAGATCTTTTAGCATTTCTGGGTGGGAGGTCTGCTAGGTCATGCATGTATGATGGGGCGTCTCCGTAGATGATTTTATGAACTATTGTGCAAATCTTGAACGTGATACGTTGTTATTATTATTACTAATGCATTAAAGCATCTTGTTCCATAGTTCATTGTAGATTAAGAAAATGCAGTGTATATTCACATTAAGTGTTACAATATGTCCAACCATGAGACTAAAAATTTGCTCAGAGTAACTCGTAATTAGTATATGGTCTGAATTCTGTTATTGCTTTATTGGGATTTTTAAGGATAAGTATATTTGTACTTCACTTTTATCTTCTTTGCAACGCTTCATGCTAAAGTATTATTTACTGTAGGTATAACATCAAGCCACAGTAGTTCTATTGGTTATAGAATTAAAACTGGATATTACAGCTTGTGTGTTTAACATTTTAATGTTTTCAATATATATAGTGGAAACCTCGATAAACAAACTGGGAAGGGAAATACAGCTCTACACTTCTGCAGTATGTATAATAAACCTGAATGTTTGAAATTGCTGTTGAGGGGCAAACCAACTATAGATATTGGTAAGTACACCATTTGTTAATGTGTAAAGTTGACAGTGTTTCTGAAAATACAATAGGATTGCCATGTTAGTCTAGTAAAATGAAATTATTTGAAGAACAGCAGTCAAAACGGTTGACTAAAATAACTTTGGAAAATTAGTGCATACTTAGAGAAGCAAATTTTCAGGCCTATGACAATCTACTCAAAAGCCATTATCATAAAATTGCCTGATAAAGGTACCTTTGTAGGGTTCATTGAATAAAAACCACCACCAGCAGAAAAAAAGAATGTACTATGTACAAATCATTGGCAATGCCTCATTTAAAGTATTGTATCCTATTCTTAGAGAAAGGCTCTCCAGTCTTCACTTTGTGATCCCACAGCTAGTTATTAATTTATGTATTGGGATTTATTAACCGCTTTTATGAAGAGATTCACCCAAGATGGTATACAGTAGGTGCAGTTTAACATCAAACTTACAATTTTGTTAACTACATAACCAGAGTAAAATGAACAAGTAAAGAGAAAAACTTGAAAGCAGCAAATTGAGACCTAATAATAGGACTTCCAGGAAACATGATCAAAAATATACACATTTAACTGCACTGAAATTCAAATAACATAGATATAATAGCAATGGAGTATCTAATAAACACACAATTAGAACATTCGAATAACATTGCTGTGATACTAATGCTTTTTTGCAATACAGCTTACCATATAGCTGAGGTGCCAATTGCAGATATATACATGGGGACAAGATGCATGGCACAGAGTCAGTTATGTTTTTAGCATATTGACAATGAGTATACATGAAATAAATGTATATATTCAGTGTCTCTAGTATATCATAAAAAAATATTTCTGTACAGACATCACAACATCCATTTTTGTTATTGCCGCCATCCTAGAAGGCTGTTTCAGTAATCCTTCACAGAAGCAGCCATCTAGGATGGAGGCAATAACAGAAATGGATTTTCAGAAAGCTTAGGACTAGAGAGTTGCACGGGGACAGAAATCTGACCCCTCCCCGCCCGTCCTTGCTGGAATCTTACCCGTCCCCACCCATCCCCACTGGAATCTTACCCATCCCCACAAAAATTTAACCCATCCCAACCCGTCCTCACAAGAATTTAACCCATCCACGTAAGAATTTAATGGTACATAAAAGAAAATTCCAGTCAGCTCCCTCAGTCTCTCTCTGGATTTGAGCCACATCACTGAAGGCAAAGAAGGAATGGAAGTTGAAACTTGGAACACTCTGGTGTGCACATCTAAGATTTGTCTCTGATTTACTGGTACTGTGTGCTGAGAGATTACCACATGCACATGCCAGTAGGTCAGGTGACATCTGATGCTCATGCCTGTGTCAGAGATGAGGTTTGCGCATCAGCCTGGGAGCAAAGAGGATTAATTGTAACATAGTAAGTGACAACAAATAAAGACCTGAACGGTCCATCCAGTCTGCCCAGTAGTCACACTCATTATCAATTCATGATTAAATCAACGAGTGTGATATTATATACTTAATTATAGTCTTCCGTGTTTATGGAACATAGACCATAGAAGTCTATCTACTACTACTTATCATTTCTATAGTGCTACTAGACATACGCAGCGCTGTCCCTATCCTTATGTTCCAACTGCTGGAATTGCCGTTGAAGCCCACTCCAATCTATTTGTCTTCTCATTTGTGGGACACGGACTGTAAAAATCTGTCCAGCACTGTCCTTATGTTCCAGCCACTGAAGTTGCTGTCGGCTTTCCAGCCCATCCTAAACCAGATTGCCATGTTTAAGACACAGACCATACAAGTCTGCCCGGTATCAGCCCTAGTTCATCACAGCCAGAGTCGCCATCTAAGTGTCACTTGACACATCCACACACATGCGGCCAATATGGTTAAGTTTTTTATAACTTCCATTTTCTAATTAGAGATCCTCTGTGTTAATCCCACGCCTTTTTGAATTCAGTCATCATTTGTGTCTCCCAGCTCCTTAATGGAAGACTTTAACATTTGTGCTGTCAAAGCAAGGAAGACGAGGAGGAGGAAACAGCATTCAAAGAGCTTGGTACTCGGTAGATGAGAGGCTGGTGCAGCTTACACTTCCACCGGAACTCCGCAGAACTGTTTCCATCCCCAGGGGAACCCCACAGAACTGCTTCCGTCCCCGCGGGAACCCCGTTCCCGTGCAGCTCTCTACTTAGGACAGGCAAAAAGGATCTTTAACTATAAAGAGGTGAAGGGAAAGCCAGTGGTCAGTTGTAGCTTTGGTATTGCAAAAAGAATCAAATTAGGCAAACTTGACTGATGCAGAAACCTCGTGTTATGCACTAATGCTTAGCACGTGGTTTCATAATGCAAAAATAACATACTAAATGATGGCAGATAAAAGACTTGCATGGGTCTGTTCAGGCTGCCCAGCTAGGAGTGGCCTAGTGGTTAGAGGACCGGTCTTGCAATCCAGAGGTGGCCGGTTCAAATACCACTGCTGCTCCTTGTGATCTTGGGCAAGTCACTTAAACCTCCATTGCCTCAGGTACAAGCTTAGATTGTGAGCCCTCCTGGGACAGAGAAATATCCATTGTACCTGAATGTAACTCACCTTGAGCCACTACTGAAAAAGGTGTGAGCAAAATCTAAATAAATAAATAAATGTAGCAGCAAAGCTTTTCTCCCCAGTGCAGTAGCTAAATAGCATACAAATAGGCCCAACATGAAAAACATTTGTGCTAACATGGGGAATGCACCAGAAAGCACTGTGATAGTGGCAGATATACCTTGCACACAAATCAGCATCTGTAGTTGCATGTGGATGTGTCTGCATATGTGCTGGGATGCTATTCTGTGTATAAACAGTTTTCTTTTCTGCTCAGACCTATGTGAGTACTCAACTCTCAAAAGTCCATCACTTTGCTCTTGGTTCCATCATACCTCCTGCTCAGTTCTATCATTTTTATTAATCCATTCCCTTTATGAAACCCAGAAAAAAATTTTAGATCTCATATGCTGGTCAGACAGGTAAAGAGAAGACACTGGCATGAAACTTTACTAATGCTGACTGCAGAACAATTAGCTATCCTTTCATGCTTCCTCAGTTGCGCTCAGCCTTTTTGTCTTTTGTGCACTATTCTGCATCTGGACTGAATAGCTAATAGCTACATTAACATGATTTTAAATGTACTGTTCACAGGTCTTTATGAAAGGCTTTGTACACTTTAGCTCATGCGCAAAACTCATTTTTACATCATTTGCTGCAAAGTCTTGTGCAAAGCTTATCGCATTGTACTGAATATGCTTGTTACATGAGTTTTAGAGCCGCTATCTGTTGATTCTATTCTGTGTGTCTATTATGGTCTGAAAAGCTTATGTATTGAATGAGTCTTTTAATGTGCAGTAACCTTACAAAGGTCATATCCTCTTTGATGCTTTAAAAAATACTACTTCAGAAGCCCATAAGGTAAATAATTTGTAAATCAAGTATTTTACTTTTTTTTTTTTTAAGAAACAGAATTTACAATTTATTAGGAAACGATAGAAAGAAAAGGAAATATTTTTAAAAACAGAAAGAATAAAGAGCAAGCGCTATACCCAGTGCATCCCCAACACTCTCAGACCAACCTCTTCCAGCCTTTTACTAGAATCTTCTCTTGCATGTTCAGCCCCATCCTTCATCATTTCCTGAAACTTCTGTGTTTTTTTAATAAATACATTTTTTATTAAAGTTCAGTCATAATATACAACATATAAAGAGTGCCTCCAAAACATATATTAACAGAATTCTAGTCATTTCTGCAGGTAACAGAGACAACTGAATAAAGAATAAGAACTTACAAGGATATAACAAGCTTGCCAAATGACCCCTTCCCCTCCTCCCCACAAACTCCCAATGTATTCTGAAACAGAGTGTGTGTGGATGAGAGCACTATATTTAAAGTTCAGTCCTCTTTCCAATATCTGTAGCTTAGTTCAAAAGTTGACTACGTGCCACCAGTGTTAAGTTCCAGAATGGAGCCTAAACGCTAGTGAGTTGAAATCCCACTGAGGAGTCCATATCCTGGATTTCTCCGAGGACAAGCAGGCTGCTTGTTCTCACTGATGGGTGACGTCCACGGCAGCCCCTCCAATCGGAATCTTCACTAGCAAAGTCCTTTGCTAGCCCTCGCGCGCCCGCGCGCACCGCGCATGCGCGGCCGTCTTCCCGCCCGAAACCGGCTCGAGCCGGCCAGTCTTCTTTCGTCCGCACTCGGTACGGCTGTGTTTTTTGCCGTGTCGAGCCCCGGAGAGTCGACCTCGCGCGTCCTTTGTACAAATCGACGTGTTTTTTCTTCGGAAAAGATTTAAATTCGTTCGGAAAGTGCTCCGCAAACCCCCTTGGGTTTCGTTTGCCCCTTCCCGTATTTCCAGTCTTTGCCCCGGTAAGTTTTCTTTCGTCGTCGGGGTAGGCCTCTTTTCGGCCTCGGTCGAGATTTTTCTCCCTCAAAGTTTTTGGTGCTCAAATTCGTCATTTCGGATTTTGATTTCGCCGGCGTGATTTTTCCGCCCATGACATCAAAGCCTTCCAGCGGCTTCAAGAAGTGCACCCAGTGCGCCCGGGTAATCTCGCTCACTGATAGGCACTCTTCGTGTCTTCAGTGTCTGGGGGCCGAGCACCGTCCTCAGAACTGTAGCCTGTGTTCCCTGTTACAAAGGCGGACTCAGGTAGCGAGATTGGCCCAGTGGAACGTTTTGTTCTCGGGCTCTTCGTCGGCATCGGCACCGGGGTCATCGAGTGCATCGACGTCGTCAGCGTCCAGACCTTCATCCTCGGCCGCCAGTGCATCGAGTGCATCGAGGCATCGGCCCTCTGCATCGGCGCCGAGACATCGGATAGCTGCATCGGCGTCAGTGGTTCCGGGACCTCGTCTGCTGATGTCGTCGGACGGTGGTGCATCGTCAGGAGTGCAGGTGAGGGCTGTCCATTCCCCTGCTGGTGGCGGTGAGCCTTCGGGTGGGTCTCCCCCTACCCTGAGGGCTCCTGCGGTACAGCCCCCCCGGGATCGACCTGCTTCGACCTCGGCCCCGAGGAAGCGACGGATGGATTCTACGTCCTCCTCGTCGGTGCCGGGGAGCTCCGGTGACATGCTTCGGAAGAAGTCGAAGAAGCATCGACACCGGTCTCCTCCCCGCGTCGGCACCGAGAGCTCTGGGTCGCCGAGGGAGTCGGCACCCAGCAGGCATCGGCACCGAGAGGACCGCTCACCCTCTGTTCAGGAGGTGTCGATGCGCTCCACTCTGGACAGCCCGGAACAGCCTCCACACCCGGAACAGGTTCTGACGTCGACGCCTGCATCGGCCTCCATGCCTTTCTCTGCAGCCGCTCTGAACGAGAGCCTCCGGGCCGTTCTCCCAGAGATTCTGGGAGAGCTGTTGCGCCCTACCCCTCCGGTACCGGCGGTGCTTGCGCCTCCGGTACCGTCGAGCGTGGCGCCGGCTGGCCCATCGCCCGGGGTGAGGTCCCCGACGTCGGTACCGCGTGCGGTGCCGACTGCGGCCACCTCCCAGGAGGGCTCCCCGACTACGTCGGCGGAGGGAGCTTCGCCGATGCGGGCGAGGGAGTCTACCTCTCGACGCCCCCATCGTGGACGTGGCTCCACGGAGTCGAGCCGGGCGAGGTTGCAGACACAGGTCCGTGAACTTGTGTCTGACACCGAGGGTGAGGCCTCGTGGGAAGAGGAAGAAGACCCCAGATATTTCTCTGACGAGGAGTCTGAGGGTCTTCCTTCCGATCCCACTCCCTCTCCTGAGAGACAGCTTTCTCCTCCCGAGAGTCTGTCTTTCGCTTCCTTTGTCCGGGAGATGTCTACGGCCATCCCCTTCCCGGTGGTTGTGGAGGACGAGCCCAGGGCTGAAATGTTTGAGCTCCTGGACTATCCTTCTCCACCTAAGGAAGCGTCCACTGTTCCCTTGCACCATGTCCTGAAAAAGACATTGCTTGCAAACTGGACCAAGCCACTAAGTAATCCCCACATCCCCAAGAAGATCGAGTCCCAGTACCGGATCCATGGGGACCCAGAGCTGATGCGCACTCAGTTGCCTCACGACTCTGGAGTTGTGGATCTGGCCCTAAAGAAGGCTAAGAGTTCTAGGGAGCATGCTTCGGCGCCCCCGGGCAAAGACTCTAGAACCTTAGACTCCTTTGGGAGGAAGGCCTACCATTCCTTTATGCTCGTGGCCAAAATCCAGTCTTACCAGCTCTACACGAGCATACACATGCGGAACAATGTGCGGCAGTTGGCGGGCTTGGTTGATGCTCTCCCCCCTGAGCAAGCCAAGCCTTTTCAGGAGGTGGTCAGGCAGCTGAAGGCGTGCAGAAAATTCCTGGCCAGAGGGGTGTATGACACCTTTGATGTTGCGTCCAGGGCCGCTGCTCAAGGTGTGGTGATGCGCAGGCTCTCATGGCTGCGTGCCTCCGACCTGGAGAATAGACTCCAGCAGCGGATTGCGGACTCGCCTTGCCGTGCGGACAATATTTTTGGAGAGAAGGTCGAGCAGGTGGTAGAGCATCTCCACCAGCGGGATACCGCATTCGACAAGTTCTCCCGCCGGCAGCCTTCAGCATCTACCTCTACAGGTAGAAGATTTTTTGGGGGAAGGAGGACTGTTCCCTACTCTTCTGGCAAGCGTAGGTACAATCCTCCTTCTCGACAGCCTGCGGCCCAGGCTAAGCCCCAGCGCGCTCGCTCTCGTCAGCAGCGTGCGCCTCAGCAAGGCCCCGCGGCTCCCCAGCAAAAGCAAGGGGCGAGCTTTTGACTGGCTCCAGCAGAGCATAGCCGACATCCAAGTGTCAGTGCCGGGCGACCTGCCGGTCGGGGGGAGGTTGAAAGCTTTTCACCAAAGGTGGCCTCTCATAACCTCCGATCAGTGGGTTCTGCAAATAGTCCGGCAAGGATACACCCTCAATTTGGCCTCAAAACCTCCAAATTGTCCACCGGGAGCTCAGTCTTACAGCTTCCAGCACAAGCAGGTACTTGCAGAGGAACTCTCCGCCCTTCTCAGCGCCAATGCGGTCGAGCCCGTGCCATCCGGGCAAGAAGGGCTGGGATTCTATTCCAGGTACTTCCTTGTGGAAAAGAAAACAGGGGGGATGCGTCCCATCCTAGACCTAAGGGCCCTGAACAAATATCTAGTAAAAGAAAAGTTCAGGATGCTTTCCCTGGGCACCCTTCTCCCCATGATTCAGCAAAACGATTGGCTATGCTCTCTGGACTTGAAGGATGCCTACACACACATCCCGATACTGCCAGCTCACAGACAGTATCTGCGATTTCAGCTGGGCACACGTCACTTCCAGTACTGTGTGCTACCCTTTGGGCTCGCCTCTGCGCCCAGGGTGTTCACAAAGTGCCTGGCTGTAGTAGCAGCGGCACTTCGCAGGCTGGGGGTGCACGTGTTCCCATATCTCGACGATTGGCTGGTGAAGAACACGTCCGAGGCAGGAGCCCTGCAGTCCATGCAGATGACTATTCGCCTCCTGGAGCTACTGGGGTTTGTAATAAATTACCCAAAGTCCCATCTTCGCCCAGTGCAGAGACTCGAATTCATAGGAGCTCTGCTGGATTCTCGGACGGCTCGCGCCTATCTCCCAGAGACGAGAGCCAACAACTTGTTGTCCCTCGTCTCGCGGGTGTGAGCGTCCCAGCAGATCACAGCTCGGCAGATGTTGAGATTGCTGGGCCACATGGCCTCCACAGTTCATGTGACTCCCATGGCCCGCCTTCACATGAGATCTGCTCAATGGACCCTAGCTTCCCAGTGGTTCCAGGCTGCTGGGGATCTAGAAGACGTAATCCACCTGTCCACGAGTTTTCTCGAATCCCTGTATTGGTGGACGATTTGGTCCAATTTGACTCTGGGACGTCCTTTCCAAATTCCTCAGCCACAAAAAGTGCTGACCACGGATGCGTCTCTCCTGGGATGGGGAGCTCATGTCGATGGGCTTCACACCCAAGGAAGCTGGTCCCTCCAGGAACGCGGTCTACAGATCAATCTCCTGGAGTTGCGAGCGATCTGGAACGCTCTGAAGGCTTTCAGAGATCGGCTGTCCCACCAAATTATCCAAATTCAGACAGACAACCAGGTTGCCATGTACTATGTCAACAAGCAGGGGGGCACCGGATCTTGCCCCCTGTGTCAGGAAGCCGTCAGCATGTGGCTCTGGGCTCGCCGTCACGGCATGGGGCTCCAAGCCACATATCTGGCAGGCGTAAACAACAGTCTGGCCGACAGACTGAGCAGGATTATGCAACCTCACGAGTGGTCGCTCAACTCCCGAGTGGTGCGCCAGATCTTCCAAGCGTGGGGCACCCCCTTGGTGGATCTCTTCGCATCTCGAGCGAACCACAAAGTCCCTCAGTTCTGTTCCAGGCTTCAGGCCCCGGCAGACTGGCATCGGATGCCTTCCTCCTGGATTGGGGGAGGGCCTGCTGTATGCTTATCCTCCCATTCCTCTGGTGGGGAAGACTTTGTTGAAACTCAAGCAAGACCGAGGCACCATGATTCTGATTGCTCCTTTTTGGCCGCGTCAGATCTGGTTCCCGCTTCTTCTGGAGTTATCCTCCGAAGAACCGTGGAGATTGGAGTGTTTTCCGACCCTCATCACGCAGGACGAAGGGGCGCTTCTGCATCCCAGCCTCCGGTCCCTGGCTCTCACGGCCTGGATGTTGAGAGCGTAGACTTTGCCTCTTTGGGTCTGTCAGAGGGTGTCTCCCGCATCTTGCTTGCTTCCAGGAAAGATTCCACTAAGAGGAGTTACTTCTTTCTATGGAGGAGGTTTGCCGTCTGGTGTGACAGCAAGGCCCTAGCTCCTCGCTCTTGTCCTACACAGACCCTGCTTGAATACCTTCTGCACTTGTCTGAGTCTGGTCTCAAGACCAACTCTGTAAGAGTTCACCTTAGCGCAATCAGTGCATACCATTACCATGTGGAAGGTAAGCCGATCTCAGGACAGCCTTTAGTTGTTCGCTTCATGAGAGGTTTGCTTTTGTCAAAGCCCCCTGTCAAGCCTCCTACAGTGTCATGGGATCTCAATGTCGTTCTCACCCAACTGATGAAACCTCCTTTTGAGCCACTGAATTCCTGCCATCTGAAGTACTTGACCTGGAAGGTCATTTTCTTGGTGGCAGTTACTTCAGCTCGTAGAGTCAGTGAGCTTCAGGCCCTGGTAGCCCAGGCCCCTTACACCAAATTTCATCATAACAGAGTAGTCCTCCGCACTCACCCTAAGTTCTTGCCAAAGGTCGTGTCGGAGTTCCATCTGAACCAGTCAATTGTCTTGCCAACATTTTTTCCCCGTCCTCATTCCTGCCCTGCTGAACGTCAGCTGCACACATTGGACTGCAAGAGAGCATTGGCCTTCTACCTGGAGCGGACACAGCCCCACAGACAGTCCGCCCAATTGTTTGTTTCTTTTGATCCCAATAGGAGGGGAGTGGCTGTAGGGAAACGCACCATATCCAATTGGCTAGCAGATTGCATTTCCTTCACTTACGCCCAGGCGGGGCTGGCTCTTGAGAGTCATGTCACGGCTCATAATGTTAGAGCCATGGCTGCGTCGGTAGCCCACTTGAAGTCAGCCTCCATTGAAGAAATTTGCAAAGCTGCGACGTGGTCATCTGTCCACACATTCACATCTCATTACTGCCTGCAGCAGGATACCCGACGCGACAGTCGGTTCGGGCAGTCAGTTCTTCAGAACCTGTTTGGGCTTTAGGATCCAACTCCACCCCCCGAGGGCCCTGTTTGTTCTGTTCCAGGCTGCACTCTCAGTTAGTTGGTAAATTTTTTAGGTCAATCTCAGTTATGTCCTCGCCGTTGCGAGGCCCAATTGACCATGGTTGTTGTTTTGAGTGAGCCTGGGGGCTAGGGATACCCCATCAGTGAGAACAAGCAGCCTGCTTGTCCTCGGAGAAAGCGAATGCTACATACCTGTAGAAGGTATTCTCCGAGGACAGCAGGCTGATTGTTCTCACAAACCCGCCCGCCTCCCCTTTGGAGTTGTGTCTTCCCTTGTATCTCTTTTGCTACATATGAGACTGGCCGGCTCGAGCCGGTTTCGGGCGGGAAGACGGCCGCGCATGCGCGCGGGCGCGCGAGGGCTAGCAAAGGACTTTGCTAGTGAAGATTCCGATTGGAGGGGCTGCCGTGGACGTCACCCATCAGTGAGAACAATCAGCCTGCTGTCCTCGGAGAATACCTTCTACAGGTATGTAGCATTCGCTTTATCTTCGTTCAAAGGCCACTTGGGCAATCATTAGCAATAAGAAAATAAGGAGGATTCAGGCATTAGCCAGCGCTGGAGGATACATTTAAGTCTCATCAGAACTGTTCTTTGAACAAAACCTGTGTATCCTTTTGGAGTAGGACTTTCCAGCACTAACACTAAGAAAAGTACAAGAGGTTTTGGTGCCCAATGTGTTTTCCAGAGACATGACATGTGCACACCCACCGATCTCCAAAACATTTGGATTTTTGTACAGTTCCAGAATAAATGCCCAATGGTGGCCGCCGCCTGCCCATACCGCTGACTTTGATCTGAGTCCGCAAAATGAGTCAAGTAAGTTCTATGAGGAGAGATCTATAATCTCATTACCGATTTATATTGTAACACCCAGTGTAGTATGTTTGTGGTCAGGGACCGCTGTATGCGCAGACTCCGCTTAAGCTGGTCCCCTGTTACTATTACATGAAGATCAGAGGTCCACTGTTGTGCTGGTTGTGCAAAATCAAAGTCTGGTAGTAGTTCTTGTAGTGTTTTATGATGACACCGGAGTGACACTTACAAGTGGGCTTCCAATCTGAAGGCCTCCAAAATAGATTTGTGAATCACTGAAGTTAAAGATTTAACAGGTAACATTGATATATAATAATGAAGTTATAAATATGGAAAAACATGAGAAGGTGATATATCATATTCAGTACATAAAGAATGAAAGGTGCGTAGTTTCCCATTCTCGGCAAGGCACTGAAAGATCCCTTATCCTTCCAGTGTCAGAATGCCACAGTTGACATTCTTGGCTTAAAAGACACATTTTCCTGTATAAGCAAGAACGGGGAAATTCTATAAGATAACCCCAGCATACCACATACTCAGCACCAAGTCTGCCGTGTTGACCAGTACAAAAGATATGCAGGATAAACATTACCCAGGTAGCTCGAATTCAAATGAAGCACTGTGCTCTGATGCAAGGGCTTTAATAAATGCAACTCCGCCTATGTAAAGGAAAAATGGGTCACCCCTCACAGCCAATCATTAATATTTATTTGTTACATTTACATCCCACATTTTCCCACCTATTTGCAGGCACAGTGTGGCTTACATAATACCGTAGGGGTACGCCAAGCCGGTAAAGAACAAATACAAAGTGGTAATACGATGGAATAAGATACATGTGTTACAGACACATTTAGGAATCGTAGAGAAGAGGAGTTGCTGTAAGTCCGATTACTAGCTTTAGATAGTTGTGTAGCAGGGTTCAGGCTTTTAGGTTATGTCAGTAAGGTATGCTTTTTTGAATAGGTAAGTTTTTAGTGATTTCCTGAAGTTTGGATGGTCGTATCTTGTTTTCACGGCTTTTGGTAATGCATTCCACAGTTGGGTGCTTATGTAAGAGAAGCTGCTTCCATAAGTTGATTTGTATTTGAGTCCTTTGCAGTTTGGGTAGTGAAGATTTAGGTATGTTCTTGTTGATTTGATTGTGTTTCTGGTTGGCAGGTCTATGAGCTCTGTCATATATCCTGGGGCTTCGCCGTAGATAATTTTGTGAACCATGGTGCAGATTTTGAAGGCGATATGTTCTTTGATTGGGAGCCAATGCAGTTTTTCTTGGAGGGGTTTGGCACTTTCATAGCGCGTTTTTTCAAATATTAGCCTGGCTGCCGTGTTTTGGGCGGTCTGTAGTTTCTTTATAAGTTGTTCTTTGCATCCTGCATAGATGCCATTACAGTAGTCAACGTGGCTTAGTACCATTGATTGTACCAGGTTGTGAAATGTTTCTTGCGGGAAGAATGGTTTCAGACGTTTGAGTTTCCACATTGAAAGGAACAGTTTCTTTGTTGTAGTTTTCACTTGGTTCTCTAGGGTGAGTTTTCAGTCGATTGTCACGCCGAGGATTTTCAGGCTGTCTGAGATAGGGAGGATATCATCTGGGTTGATTATATTTGTGGGTTTGTCACGTTGTATTGGGATGTGAGGATGAGACAGTGTGTTTTTTCCATATTGAGTTTTAATTGAAATGCATTTGCCCATGAGTCCATGATGTTCAAATTTAGATTTATTTCATTGGTTATTTCTGTCGAATCATGTGTGTAAGGAATGTATATTGTGACATCGTCGGCATAGATGAAAGGGTTGAGGCCTTGGTTGGCTAAGGATGTGGCTAGTGGCGTCATCATTAAGTTGAAGAGGATTGGTGATAATGGAGATCCTTGAGGTATTCTGCAGTCTGGTTTCCATGGTGAAGATATATCTGTGTTTGATTTCACTTGATAAGTTCTGGTGGTTAGGAAACCTTTGATCCAATTTATTATATTTTTGCTGATCCCGAAGTAATCGAGAAGTTCAATCAATTATATTGTGGTCCACCATGTCGAATTGGATTAGGAGTATGCTTTTTCCTGTTGCTATTTCCTGCTTGAATTTGGCTAGAAGAGTGATTAATACTGTTTCAGTGCTGTGGTGGGGGCGAAATCCTGATAAATAAATACTGCTGTCATGGAGCTGGGTATGACATTTGAGGCTGGCATAGAGGCTGGCAAAAAAAAAATGTACTTTTTTTTTTTTTTTAGAGTGGGGAGGGGGGGGTTGATGACCACTGGGGGAGTAAGGGAGGTCATCCCCGATTCCCTCTGGTGGTCATCTGATCAGTTTGGGCACCTTTTTGAGGTTTGGTCGCAAGAAAAATGGACCAAGTAAAGTCGGCCAAGTGCTCATCAGGGACGCCCTTCTTTTTTCCATTATCGGCCAAGGACGCCCATCTCTTAATCACACCCCAGTCCCACCTTCGCTACGGTGCTGACACGCCCCGTGAACTTTGGTCGTCCCCGCGATGGGAAGGAGTTGAGAACGCCCAAAATCGGCTTTCGATTATGCCGATTTGGGCGACCCTGAGAGAAGGGACGCCCATCTCCCGATTTGTGCCAGAAGATGGGCGCCCTTCTCTTTCAAAAATAAGCCTATTAATAATCCCAGATCACCCTTATCGCGGGGTAAGAAAACTCGTGTTATAGACAAATGAGCATTCTGACCTGCCCACAAATAAAAATTAAGAAAACATGTCAGTTGGCGGTTATGTTTTAACAGTAAAATCAAAGGTGACATCTGAAAAACATATATCCATTTTGGCAGTAATATTTAATTTTATTTTTTGTTACATTTGTACCCCGCGCTTTCCCACTCATGGCAGGCTCAATGCGGCGGGCAATGGAGGGTTAAGTGACTTGCCCAGAGTCACAAGGAGCTGCCTGTGCCGGGAATCGAACTCAGTTCCTCAGTTCCCCAGGACCAAAGTCCACCACCCTAACCACTAGGCCACTCCTCCACTGATCATATTGTACAGGGCAGTTCGGCTCATCAGTGATAGAGGAAACCCTCTCCAACTATTTAACATGATTTTTGTATGTCTCTGCAATAGATCTACATTACATTTATATAATTGTGTGAGATGTTGAGGTATATTAAAGCCTAGGTATTTAATCGGCCCATCCGCTCAGGTGAAAGGAAAGGGTCTCTCCAATGCCTGTCATTCCTCATTCTAGAAAGGCATCACTACAGATTTAGATACGTTTACAGCAAAACCTGAATAATAATGAAATTTTTCCACTAAATCTAGTAAGCGCTTCAGGGATGTTTGCGGCCTGTTTATGGTAAGTAAGAGGTCATCTGCAAAAGCCAGTGCATGAACCTCCTTCGGACCTATCCTGATCCCATATATATATGTCTCCTTTTGTAACGTTCTAAGGAAGGGCTCTAAATATAACAAAAACAAAAGTGGTGATAATGGGTATCCCTGACGGGTTCCTTGCTGAACTGGAAAGGAAGCTGTTCTTAGACCATTAACAAAAACTGAGGCCCTAGGCTCAGTATACAGCAAATATAGTGCTTAGGAAAATCAGTCTTCTACACCCATATATTGTAATACCTTGAACAGATATGAGCAGGTTACCTTATCAGAGGCCTTTTCTGCATCTAAAGCTATGAGCATTCCCAATTGGCGAGTGTACTGAGCATGAGGATTCCTATATAATAATTCTCACCTCCAACGTTCTGTGCTTGGGACCATGGCTCCCTGGAGGTGGTGGTCTGCTAGGCAGACACTCACTGACGTCAGGACAGCTGATTCCAAGGCAAGGGGAGGAGTATGTTTCCCTACTCCTCCCCCTACCTCGGAATCATCTGTCACCCCCCGCGCTACGGCCCCCTCGACCCCCCCCTCCCCCGGCCCACCGAAAACTGCCCCCCGCCGCCGTTGTGGACTACCTGTGCTGATGAGGGACCCAAACCCCCGACAGCCGAAGTGCTGTTGTGCCCTTTGCGTTGTTCATCTTCTCTGCAAGTTTCTCTGCGTGCGTCATGTTCCTATGAGCTGGAGGAGTTTTCACCAAGTTTTGACCCACAGGTCTTTGCTAGGTGTGACTGGTCTAGAGGTGGTTTCATGATGGCCACTGCCAGCAGATGTGTCTAGTTTACTTTTTTTCACAGTCAGCCCCCAAGACTTGGCCCACAGATCTCAGCTTGGTTCCACAAGCTACTACTACTACTTAGCTACTGCCAGTGGGGTTAGGTGGTCTGTTTTCCTCTCCCTTTCTTTCTTCTCTTCTGTCCTCCCATGTTCTCTGCAGGGGTTTCTGGGCTGATGCTGCTCAGCTTGGGTTGTAAAGGCAGCATATACTGCATTAAAGTATTGAAGAAGGAAAAATTCAACCTGCCGCTTCAAACTACAGTGATCCTGTGAGGCCTCCAGGTTGTCTCCTAACATGGCTTTGGAGACCTAAATGTGGAGGGATCCATGGGAATTTTGGAGAAGTTCCCAAGGCACCCAGCTCAGTACAGCAGGGAGGAAGTCAAAGTTTGGTTGCTAACAGTGCTCAGTGAGGGAGTCATGCAGTAGTGGTGTGGCCAGCTTCTTGTTTGTACCGCCAAAGTGGTGGAGTCAGCAGAATGTTGGTTAGTGTTTTTGTGCCGTTGGGAGGGACAGAGACCACGGGAGAGCTTGGAACTCATTTTCCCACTGGCAGAAATAGCGGCCACTTTGAGTTCTGGCCATGTGTTGCTGCTGAGGCAAAGCAGTCAGGAAGCCTGGTACACTGCAGGCTCTGGGGCCATTAGGATGCAGGGCCTCTGCATTGGCCACATCCCGGGCTCCTCCACTTGGCCATGTCAGCTGATTGTCAAAGAACAAGTGGTTTTTTGGAGAGTTGTCCTGAGGGCTCCCGTGGGTTTACCTCAGTGTGTTTATGGTCATTGAGGTTGGTTGAAGGGGTGGACTAGGTGAGGCTCACTAGCCCTAGGAAAGTGACATTCTAGGTGGCTTCTTGAAGGCCAAAATGCATTTGAAGTCATAGTTTAATGTAGACCCCCCCCCCCCCCCCCCCCAAAAAAAAAATGGAAAAGTAGAAGGTGAACAACCAGCTGGATAAAGTGTGTTAAGTTCATTGTGGGAAACAGGATAGCCAGTATAGGTATTGATATCTGACATCATTCATTCTGTGAGGGTTTGCACTGTGCTCTCTGTGGTTAAGCTTGCATGAAGAGTCAGTGTTCTGCCTTCCAGTCACATCTCCTCTCTGAGGATGGAGTACACTGTATGAACCTGCCTCAAAGAGGTTATTAGAAGGATCTACTATGCTGGATGGAAGTAAGTGATGTTAAGAGCTCCTTTAGGTGGATTTTCCATATTGCCTAGTCAAGATTATGCTTCTTATGAGCTTTGCATAGAGTGGCAGGGATGGCATCTCAAGTTTGTAATACGTTTTCACCCTCTTTGTGATTATTATGCTTTCATAGTGGGAGTTTGCCTCCTCAGAGGGGGATAATGCCTCAAGGAAGAGAATATTGAGAAAGGGAAGTGCTCAAATGGGCATGAAAGATTGTGCTCAATAGAGAGTTATATTTCTGGGTGGTCATAGGAACATTTCTATGTGTGGACCTCATGTTGTCATGATGATACTTCACATCAGATAAGTTCTGCGCTCAAAGAAAGAAAAGGAGGAGCTAGGGGGCTGAATATTCTGGGAGAAGCAAGACTGTCTGACTTCTGATCTCCTGCATATACTCCTGCTGGAAGCCTGGTTATTCTGTAGCCTCATTTCTGAAGGCAGTAGTCTGGTGTGGTGTTTCTCCTTTCTTTCCTCAGACTGAAAGGTTTTTTAGATTGGCTAGTAGCCCATCTTGTTTACATAGTAGAGCTATTTCATTCTACCTCCATCAGAATCGGGGATCTGATGCACTGGCATGATTTCCATGGGGCTTGTTGAAGCAGGGTATTTTGAGAATCTCCTGAGAGTGGTCTTGGGAGCGGTGTGCATGGATAGGTGTATGGATGTGATCCAGGTGTACTTCCATGAAGGCTCATGTTTGATTTTTGTATTGGTGTCCATGAACCAATTTTTGTTTTTTGCCTAAGATTGTAGTCACAATGTTAGAAATAATATTCTCATGGGAGGGACAAGATGGCCGCCGAGTGTGCTTGCTAGCAGCCACCATTTACTACTGCTCTCTGATTTCCTTACGATGCCGAAGCGAAGGGGCAAGTCCGCCTCCAGTGCTCCACAGCGATCGGCTCTTACTTCGCATGACATCCGCTCTTTTCTTCAGACGCCAGCAGTCCCATCTACTGCAGTGCTCGGAGTGCCGGGAGATAGCCCGCTGATACGCGCCGGTGCGAATGGAGGCACGGCGGCGTCTCCAGGGCTAGAGCTTACGCTCAGCCCCGACACAAGGGATCCACCCCCTCAGCCGTTGGGCTGTAGCACCCCGTCAGAGTCGACTTCGAATCAGTCCCCCGGAAGGGGAGAGACTGGTTTCAATCGGGAGGCAGACCATCCTCTGACCGGAGGGCAGGAAGCCTTGATGGCTACACCGAATATTACAACTAACTCGGTGGGGAATTCAGCAAACTTGAGCCCGGTAGGACCACCATTTTCTTCCTTTGATATACACAAGCCAGCAGAAGTTACTCTAGACTCTTTGTGGACTCTGATTGTAGATCTAGGGAAATCAATTACCCCACAAATAAATAGATTAAACCAGGAAATGTTAAAACAAGAGCAAAAAATAAACAACATGGACTTAAAAATTGTGAAACTGGAACAGACACAAGAACAAAAAGACTTGGATATGAAAAGGTTGCTTACCCAACAGGAGGTCATGATTAAAGATTTGACATCATTAAGAAGGAAAACTGAATTGCTTGAGAACAATATTAGGAGTAATAATTTACGTCTGATAAATTTTCCCAGACAAACTGTTATATCTCCTAGGGAAATGTTAAAAAAAATATATAATGGAAATTTTAGGTGTAGGGGAGGATTTAATTCCTCCTTTCTCCCAAGTGTATTATCTTCCAGTTAAAGGTGATCAAAAAATAACAGGCCAAGAACAACTATTAAATGTCACTGATTTATTGGAATCATCAGACAATGAGAATGTAATTCCATCAACATTAATAATTACAGTGGCATTGGCACCTGACAAACAGTGGTTAATGTCTATGTATTTTAAGAATAAAGATAAATCATTTCTTGGTCAGAAAATACAAATGTTTCCCGATATCTCCAGAGAGACACAAAAGCGTAGGAAATCTTTTCTTTTAATGAAACCAGCAGTAACACAACTGGGTGCAACATTTTACTTGCGATATCCTTGCAAGTGTGTGGTGAGATACCAGGCAAACAAGTATGTGTTTTTTGATCCAACACAGCTGACAATATTCCTTACCTCAAGGCAAAATAGAGGTATTTAAACATTCTGTCCCGTTAAATATGTGAAACACTGTGTAATGATGGCTGCTATCATTTAGTGCTCTATCTTTGAAAATTTATGTTTATAAATAATTCCATTTCTTTAAATCTTGTCTCATAAAGTGGACTTGAGCAAGAAATTTCAAATAAGTATCTGTTTGTCATATTTTCTTTGAAATGATTGAAATGTATTGCTTTTCAAACAAGTATTTTGCTTGATTATAAATGTATAAATTTCTATAAATAAATAAATAAATAAAAAATAATATTCTCATGTCCATTTAGTTTTGGGGTACTCGGATACTTTAAGATGGCAGTTCCCTTACTATTATTAGTTGGGTCATTTATTGATTTGGTGCTACTTGGCGACCAGCATAGGGGTGGTACATTGCCAGTGTTCTGTGGTCTAGCGAATTAGTGTGGTCATGGGCTCTGTGTGGATTGGAAGAAGGATTATCAGGCCTTCTGTCTACTCTGTGTTAGTTCAAACAGCCTTGGCAAAGTAACATAGTAGATGATGGCAGATAAAGACCTGTAAGGTCCATCCATTCTACCCAACAAGATAATGTCATAGCATATGGTATGATGTGATACTACATATATATACTTGATCTTGATTTGTACTTCCCATTTTCATGGCATAGACTGTAGAAGTCTTCCCGTCACTGTCCTTGTTCTCCAACTTCTGAAGTTGTTATCAAAGCCCCATTCCAGCCCATCCAAATCTGTCCAGCTACGATCAGGGCAGAGACCATAGAAGCCTGCCTGGAACTGACTTATCTGTTCAGCTGTGATCAGGGCACAGACCATAGAAGTCTGCCCATTATTGGCTTTGCTTTCCAATTCCTGGTGTTGCCACCCAGTCACTGCTAAGCTTGTTTGGATCTATGCTTTCTATACAGGATTCCTTTGTGTTTGTCCCACACATTTTTGAATTCCATTATTGTTTTCATCTCCTCCATCTCCCGCGGGAGGGCATTCTAGATATCTACTGCCCGCTCCATGAAAAAGTACTTCAAGACATTATTCCTGAGTCGGCTCCCCCCCCCCCCCCCCCCCCCCCCCCCCCGCAACCTCAGTTCATGTCCTCTAGTTCTACCACCTTCCTATCTGTGCAAAAGGTTTGTTTGTAGATTAACACCTTTCAAATATTTGAATGTCTGTATCGTATCACCCCTGTCTCTCCTTTCCTCCAGGGTATATGCGTTCAGGTCATCAAGTCTCTTCTCATATGTCTTGTGATGCATACCCCATAACATATTTTATCACTTTTCTCTGAACCACTTCAAGTCTTTTTATATCCTTAGCAAGATACGGCCTCCAAAACTGAACACAATATGCGAAATGGGGCCTCGCCAACGACTTGTATAGGGTCATAAACACCTCTTTTCTTCTCTCTATGCAGCCTAGCATCCTTCTGGCCGGGGCCGCCACCTTGTCACATTGTTTCATCACCTTAAGATCCTCACCCCAAGGTCCCTTCTAAGCTGTGTTCATCAGTTTCTCTCCTATCTGGTACATCTCTTTTTGAATTTGTGCACCCCAAGTACATCACTCTTCACTTCTTGGTGTTAAATTTTAACAGCCAGACCTTAACTTTTAACTGCCAGACCTCTGACTATTCTTTTACTTTATGGAGATCTCGTCTCATGGTTTCTACTCCCTCCGGGTCATCCACTCTATTGGCTATCTTCTTGCCATCCGTAAAGGGCAAACTTTCCTTTCTAATCCTTCAGCAAAGTCTCTCACAAATGTATTAAACAGAGTCTGGCCCAGTTCCAGTTCCTGAGGCACTCCACAACTCACCTTCCTTTCCTCCAAGCAGATCCCATTTACCACCACCACCTGTCGGTCAACTAGTTTCCAATCCAGTTCATCACTTTGGGTCTTAAGTTCAGCTCTTGCAGCTTATTTATGAATATATCAAAGGCTTTGCTGAAATCCAAGTAGAGTACATCTAGCGCATATCCGATTCGTTTGGCAGGATTTTCCTTTGGTAAAGCCATGTTGCCTTGGATCCTGCAACCCGTTGGCTTCTAGAAAGTTAACTATGTTTTCCTTCAGCAGCGACTCCATTATTTTTCCTACCACCAACCTGAGGCTTACCGGCCTGTAGTTTCCCACTTCTTCCCTGTCCCCACTTTTGTGAAGAGGTTCCACATCTGCTCATCTCCTATCCCGCAAAACTTCTCCCATCTCTAAAGATCTATTAAATAAATCTTTAAGAGCAGGACTTTTCTAAACTCCCTCAGTATCCTGGGTTGTATCCCATGTGGCCCCATAGCTTTGTCCACTTTCAGATTTGCAAGCTGTTTATAAATGCTTTCTTCCATGAACGGTGCAATATCCATTCCATTCCCAGATATACTCTCGGCAGCCGACTGCAGTCCTTTCTCCAGGATTTTCTTCCATGAACACCAAACAGAAGTAGTTGTTTAGCACATTCGCTTTATCCTTATCAATCTCCACATAGCCATTCTCAGCACCTTTCAGTCTTAAAATTCCATTCCTAGCTTTTCTCTTTTCCCCAGTACATCTGAAAAAGATCTTGTCACCTCTCTTTACATCTTTAGCCATTTTTTTATCCACCTTCGCTTTCACTAGCCATATGTCCCTCTTCACTTCTTTGAGTTTAAACCAGTAATCTTTTCCATGATCCTCTTTTTTTCGTTCTTCTATATTTCTTAAATGAAGCCTCTCTTGCCCTTATTTTTTCGGCCACTTGATTGGGGAACCATACAGGCTTCCTGTTTTTCTTGTTGTTTACTTTCCTCGTATAAAGATCTGTTTCCATATTTATAGCAACTTTCAGCTTGGATCACTGCACTTCCACTTCTCCTATGCCTATGCTTGCTGTCTGCTCCTTCTTCAGGTATTCTTTCATTTTACCAAAATCGGCAACTCCGAATTTTTAGACATTTGTGCGTCTGTACTCCACTTTTGCTCTTATATTAAACCATATCGTGTGATGATCACTATTGCCTAGGTGGGCACCTACCCAGACGTTGGAAACACTTCCTCCATTTGTGAGCACTGGATCCAGCGTTGACCCTTTCCTCATGGGTTCCGTCACCATTTGTCTGAGCAAAGCACTTTGACAGCATCCATGATCTCTCTACGTCTTTCTAATTCTGCTGACGGGATGTTCCAATCCACATCAGGGAAGCTGAAATCTCTCAGCAATAGCGCCTCCCCTTTCATCCTTGTCCAGCTTCTCCATTTGTACCAGAGGTCTGTAAAAATAACACCCGTGTGGATACAGGTTTCATCTTCTCTTTCCAGAACGATCCATGTAGCTTCTTCTTTTCTCCAGGTTCCCTACATTTCAGCTGTTCTGATATTATTTTTCATATACAGTGCCAATCCTCCACCTCTTCAGCCCTTCCTATCCTTCCTAAAAAAGATTATAACCCGGTATGGTCACATCACATTCATGAGAATTATTGAACCATGTCTCTATAAAAGCAACAATATCCAAGTCTTCCTCAAATATCAGGGCTTGCAAACCTTGAACCTTTTTACTTAGACTACATGAATTTGTGCTCATTGCTTTCCATATGTTAAATGAGTTTAGATAGTTTTATATATTAACATTAGCTTCCCCACTGCCATCATGTTTCTCCTGGGGTGACCTTTTGAATTCCATTGTTTCCTTTTGTCACCCCCATTCTCTAGGTTTAATTTCTAGATATATACTATCTGAATTTCTTCCCATGGATCCTTTTTCCTGTCACAGAAAGATGTAGCCCATCATTACAGTACAGCCTGTTATTTTTCCATGTACGGCCCCATCCTCCTATGTAGAGCATGAATCTCTGGAGTAGCTGCTTTTGTCTCCTTTCCCTCCACCCCTTGCTTAGATATCACAAAGTAGATATTCAGGAGGAGGAGGGGATAGCCTTGGGAGAGTATGTAGGTCATCATTGTCTTCCACTCACTTGGGACATTAAAGCTTTGATACATCCCACTCATCAGGACTGGTCTAGCAGAGTAAGGAAGGTGAAATTTGCTCTTATCTCTTCATTTTCATTTCTTGAGTCCTGCTAGAGCAGTCCAGGACCCGCCCAAGAAGGCATGGTCCTTTTGAGTTTCTTCCAGCATTGATTTGAGCTTTCAGTTTTGTCCTCAGGGAAATATCTGAGGACTTTGTTTCTCTGTCCTGTGAGGGTTGGTTTCTGAGGTGTGTTCACAATATTTTTGTGCTCTTTTTTAGGTCTGCTTTTCTTGATAGTATACTAGTGAGATCCAGGGTTAGACTAATCTTTATGCTAGTGATGATGTCATTGAAAGTCAGTGTTTTTTTGCCTCCATCTGCTGGTTGGGGAGCAAAGTCCACTAGTCTGGACTGGTCTAGCCATACTCAAGGAAAGGAAATTAGTAGGTAAGAACCAATTTCCACCTCAAGTTCATAAAGTGTGTTGCATTTTCATATCTGGCAGAAACCACATTTTGGAGGTCATTTTAGAAAGCTTATGCAACATTTGCACATGTAGGGCCTGGTTTTATAATGGTAAGCTAATGTGAGAACTGCAGATTGACCCCTATTTTAAGCTTACTGGATAAAGGCAATGTAGGAGCCTATGCCTTTATAAAATAGGATCCCAGAACAGACTCTCACAAACAAGGATGCCCAAGTTTATACCTGTTCTGATGTTGGTGTAAATGCATACGTCCTCCATGTGTGTACCAATGTATTTTATAAAATAAGCACATACATCACAACTCCTCCTCTGCTCTACCCAAACTATGCTCCAGAGTAACACCTTTGTATAGATCACCTAAAGGTAGGTTCACGTTTTTTGTCTGTAAACCAGGCTTTATTCATGTGAAAAGTTTACTAAAGTTACCCGCTTAAATCATGGGTTTGTATGTGTAAAATTGCTACTTATATATGTATAACTGTACCATGCACAGCTTTTTGAAGGGAGTGTGTTCTAGGTGTGGTTTGGGCTGGCCTGAAAAGTATGCAGGCATTTCCCATTTTGGAATAACAATACTTGCTTGTTGGCATTTATATCAAATTTGGGCTTATATACCACTAAAATCCCCTAACTACTTATTTGGATTTAGGCTTTGGAAGATTGATTAAGCAGATAAATTTTGCTTACCTCTCTGGTGTTTAAAACCACCTTCAAAGCTGAAATTTATAGTTTTGGAGCTTACTTCCTTAACAGACTGCCCTTGGATGTCCAGTTTTGTGAAACCTAGAATTTAATGCATATAAGTGTCAGTATCTACACTCATAGGTTGCGAAATCAGGCACTTATATGTGTTAGTGCCACTCTTTATTTGAATGTGTTGGGGGGGTTGTTTGTTTTTTTAATAAATTGACTGTTTCAGCTGTATGTTCCTACCAGTAACGTGCATATCTCATAGCCTTATTAGGAATTTTACAAAATCCTACGTTTAGCCAGTCTTATATAAAATACTCTGCTAACTGTGAACATCCAGACCTGAATTTTCTTTCCTCTACCTAGAGGAGCAGAGGAGTAGTTTAATGGTTAGAGCAGCAGGTTGAAAACAAGGGAAACCCAGTTCACATCCCACTTCAGTTCCTTGTGACTTTGAGCAAATCACGTAGCCCTCTATTGTCTCAGGTTCCAACTTAGATTGTGAGCTCTAGGGACAGGGAAATATCTGCTTTTCCTAAATGTAATTCATCTTGATCTACAACTGAAAAAGTCATGAGCCAAATCCTAGTAAAACAAAATAAAATAGTCAACCTGTGTAAAATTGGGCTTCGGGTAATGGATTTACAAACTTGCACCATGTACCAGATGAAATTATTTAAAATTATAAGTTAGGTTGGACACTGCTAGTTTTTCATTCCTTGAAACTCTTGAGTTAAGAAACCCATAGTACCTCTTGTTCTTTCAGTAACTTAAACATTAATTGGGTTATATATCATAAGATTGTTTTAATTAATAGTCTATTATTTTCCAATAGTAAACCACAATGGAGAAACAGCGCTAGATATAGCAAAGAAAATGAAAACTATCCAGTGTGAAGAACTGGTAAGAAATTTGGGATTTTCAATATATGATGAATATAGTATTACATAAGTAATGCCACACTGGGAAAAGACCAAGGGTCCATCAAGCCCAGTATCCTGTCCACGACAGCGGCCAATCCAGGCCAAGGGCACCTGGCAAGTTTCCCAAATGTACAAACATTCTATACATGTTATTCCTGGAATTGTGGATTTTTCCCAAGTCCATTTAGTAGTGGTTTATGGACTTGTCCTTTAGGAAACCGTCTAACCCCTTTTTAAACTCTGCCAAGCTAACCGCCTTCGCCACATTCTCCGGCAACGAATTCCAGAGTTTAATTATGCGTTGGGTGAAGAAAACTTTTCTCCGATTTGTTTTAAATTTACTACACTATAGTTTCATCACATGCCCCTTAGTCCTAGTATTTTTGGAAAGCGTGAACAGACGCTTCACATCCACCTGTTCCACTCCACTCATTATTTTATATACCTCTATCATGTCTCCCCTCAGCCGTCTCTTCTCCAAGCTGAAAAGTCCTAGCCTCCTTAGTCTTTCTTCATAGGGAAGTCGTCCCATCCCCGCTATCATTTTAGTTGCCCTTCGCTGCACTAAAATAAGCTTCACAGTTACAATCCTAGTAAACTATCTAATAGGAAGGCATTAGCTGAATTAGACAAAGCACAGTAATATTCAATATTAATTTAAATATCTAATAATATTAGCTATAAAGTTTGTTGTCAAAACTCATTCCTAATGTTGGAAAAAATCTTATTGATTTCTTGATTTAAAAAAAAGACAATTGTTACCTAACAAACGTTCTACCCATCTACATTAATTATTCCATATTTTCATTCATTTGTTCATACCTCTAAGGGCTTTACAGACAAGGTACTTCCTAGAACTATTATTAGAATTATTTAGTTCCTATTGGTTTTCATTTTAACTGTTTTGGAAGCATAGAAGGCTGGCTTGCTGACGCTGAACTTCTAAGAACCAGGGCCAGCCCAAGGTGTCTGACGCCCTATGCAAACCTTTAACCATGCCCTGCCCCCCCCCCCTGGTGGCTCAAGGCCCTTTACCCTCATGTCCAGCATCTCCTCCTGGCTACTCTTCTATAGTTCAGGCTCTCCCCTTCTGTACACCCCCTCCCCCTAAGCTCCCAGCTGTCCAGCCTCTTCCCTTTCCTGCCACTCACTTTCCACTCCCTACCCCCACAATTGTACATGTTTTTCCTGGGGTGACTTTTTGAATTCCATTGCTTCTTTTTGTTACCCCCACTCTCTAGGTTAAATTTTTAGAAACATGCTGAGGGGCATAATTGAACGCGAACGCCTATCTCCATGGGCGTCTATGTCCAAAAACGGGTACGTGAAGAGGCGGGACAGACCGTATTTTCGAAAAAGTGGACGTTTTTCAGCTGGGCGTTTGTTTTTTTTAGCGATAATGGAAACTAAAAACGCCCAGCTCAAAAATGTCCTAATCCAAGCCATTTGGTCATGGGAGGGGCCAGGATTCATAGTACACTGGCCCCCCTGATATGCCAGGACACCAACTGGGCACCCTAGAGGTCAGTGCGGTGGACTTCAGAAAAAGCTCCCACATGCATAGCTCCCTTACCACGGGTGCTGAGCACCCAACCCCCCTCCCCCAAAACCCACTACCCACAAATGTGCAAACTACCATAGCTCTTAGGGGTGAAGGGGGCACCTACATATGGGTACAGTGGATTTTGGAGACCTCCCATTTACCAGCACAAGTGTTACAGGTAGGGGGGGGGATGGGCCTGGGTCCACCTGGCTGAAGTGCACTACGGTACCCACTAAAAGTGCACGCAGGCCTCTAGGACTTGTTGCTGCTATATAACATTGGCACACCAGTTGACACCTGAAGACTAATCTCTCCGAAAACGTCCTTTTTTGGAATAAGCACGCTTACTCACAGTTAACTGCAGATCAGAGGTTGTGCCCCACTGGCAACGAGTCTCCCTGATACTGAGATGAGCAGTAGGTCAGAGCTGGCAGAATGGTGTACAGTGCCCTCTTTCAGCCACATTTAAGGTAAGAACTAAGTTCTGTAACGTGGCTAACGTGAAAGGGATCTAAAACTGGCTTACAAAAATGGCCACTACCTCAAGGACTACCGGAAACAAAACAGGGCACACACTGACCCAGTAAGCAGGGGGAAAAGCACCATGGGAGTAGAGCCTACCAACTACCAACATCGTGAGCATTTGCCACAAGCTAGTGGAATCATGGAGCCCAATACCCTACATCCACCACAATGCATTGCTGATGTGACTCTGCAATGCGCATAACAGAAAAGGTGTCACGCTCACCCAAGAGCCACATCAGAACCAGGGAAAGGCTGACACAGGATAGAACACATTCTGCTGTCATGGAGGTGGGTACGGCATTTGAGGCTGGCATAGAGGCTGGAAAAAAAGTTTTTAAAGTGGGGTTTTTTTTGGTGGGAGGGGGTTAGTGACCACTGGAGGAGTCCGGGGAGGTCATCCCCGATTCCCTCCAGTGGTCAGTTGGGGCACTTTTTTGGTACTTGTTCGTGAAAAAAAAAGGGTCCACAAAAAGTGACCCAAAATCGCGGTAAAAACGCCTTTTTTTTTTATTAACAGCTAAAGACGCCCATCTCTCCTCGGCCGATAACCACGCCCCAGTTCTGCCTTCACCTTGCCTCCGACATGCCCCCGTCAACTTTACCCGTTTCCGCGACGGATTGCAGTTGGAAACACCCAAAATCGGCTTTCGATTATACTGATTTGGGCGCCCACGGGAGAAAGATGCCCATCTCCCAATTTGGGTCGCAATATAGGCGTTTTTCTCTTTCGATTATAAGCAGGACTATCTGAATTTCTCTCCGAGGATCCTTTTTTCTGTCACAGAAAGATGTAGTCCATCATTACAGTACAGCCTGTTATTTTTCCATGTACTGCTCTATGTAGGAAGTACCCTCATCTCCCCCACCACCAGATATCCAGCATCTCCCATCTTCTGTTTTTAACTGTACCACTTCTCCCGCTATTGCTGTTATCACTGCCACTTTCCAACAGGCCAGTTGTAAAAGGAAGAAAGAGTGGCCAGTGTGGGGCATTGAACAGACATTTAAGCTCAATGCCTGCCATATACCGCCCCCCTCTGAACTTCTGTTTAGAAGAGGCAGCACACAGCAGGCTTTTAAGCCAGGGAAGTAGCCAGCCCTCTATGTTTGGAGGGGCCCAGAGGTGGACTGAGGGGGCAACATATCCCACCCCCGGTGTGTTAAAAATAATACCTTTGCTGGCAGAGATGCCAAAGCTAGCATTGTAAACACTGCAGTAGGTAGTAAAATATCGGTGCACCTACTGGAAAACTAAACAAACCTAATTACTACATATTGATCCTACACAGACATTGAGTGCTAAAAGAATACACGATCTCTTTCACACACGCAGAACCTCACCAAGTCTAAGTAATCACAAACTAAAGATAGAAATATGTAGACAAAAATTAAATTGAATTCCCAAGAAGCTGGACATGCACACAGTGCAACAACTAGATAAAGAGAAGCAGTGATGCATGAGCAGGTGTAAATGTCAAAAATTGACATATTCTAATCACATTTCAAATTAAGAAACTGAAACAAAACAAAAAATGGAAAATAGGGTGCTACCTTTTTATTGAATTAACTTAATAGTATAGTATACTGTCCTTTCTTGAGGAAGGATATTTTGGCCTTTGAAAGCTAGTCAAAAAAGTTAGTCCAATAAAAAGGTTTCACTATTTTCCTGTTCTTTTGTCATTTTTTCAGTGTCCTCTGGTCTTCTTCATCTTTTCCACTATATCTGATGCCTAGTGATGCGACAGGATGCAGTGCTAGGGGCCAGTCTGCCAAGTAAGGCATTCCCTCTCTTATTTGGGAAGCATTGCCTTATTTGGCAAATTTACCCTAGTCGTGTGTCCCACTACATGAGGGCCATAGAAAAACAGTGGGTGACTAAAAACAAGTATATGACAGCTGGTTATGTATTTCATTGGGATTCTAAAGTAACATCACTACTGATCCAGCCTTGATTCTAGCCAACAAAGGGTTACCCTTTCCAGCACAGTTACTCAAAAATCTGGTTATGTGGAAATGCCATAAAAAACAATGTTTGCCTCATTATTTGGAGGGGGTGCGCAGCTTAATCTCAGCAGCTCCCTCCATGGATATACAATCCCACAGCTGCACACACACCCTAAAGGTAAACAGATGCTTCCATTAAAAAACAGAGATTTTTCTGCCCTTTGCCAGCAAGTGCCAACATTCATATGTGGAACCAGTTTAACTTTATCCCATTCAGGAATATGTCAGTCTAGAGATGGACTGAAGAGTCACTGTGATTACAATTGCACACCCCATTTATAGTCTAGACATGTTCCTATGAGCAGGACTTATTGGACTGCAAAGAGCGGTTAATGGAAACCAGGAAATCCAAAGCTCCTAATTGTACCTGGGGTTGTCTCACGTTACCTTGATTTCATAGACAGAATTATTGCAATCTGGGTTTAGAATCCACTAAACCCTACTTGGGGGTGGGTTTAGCACTGTGATTTTTCAGATTTTCCAGTAAGTCATAAAATCCAGGTGAGAAGGATATAAAATAAATCTATTAATGGGGATCCAACAAACTTGACTGATAGTGACAGAATTATACATGAGCCTCCAGTCATGGCCTGTAAACTTGTGACCCATATTGATCAATGCAGAGTTACCGTAATCACCTTTTTCCCAGCAATAACTGGCAGCCTTTACAGTTAACTATACAGTTCTCCTTATCAGCAAACTCCTTACTTATTTTGTAATTAGACTTAGTACGAGGCCTGAAGTAGATTTCTCTTGAGGTTGGATAACATAAGGAGTTAATGGTTGCTGTAGAATGGGCTTAGTTCCCAACTCCTACTACTACTGTCACGAGTTAGCACAATTCTCCTGCTTATGTCCAGGACCCGGGTGCCATTTTTTTTGCAAGATATTCCCCTCCCCTTGTCTGGAATGATAGATCAGGACTCAGGTGCTCTTTCATTTGCATGATCCCCTCCTTCTCCCCCAACTTGTCTGAAAAACCTAAAAGCAATGGCCGGGGTACAGCTAATTTTACCTTTTGTGCTTCCTGGATATTGCCCTGGATGCCTTCTTTGATATGCGGCACATTTTTCTTAGGTGGGTGTGTGTACACTTGGACCCCAGCTCATACCCCGGTAGATGCCGCTGTTGGGCCAGACCAAGTCCAGGGGCGGGATCTCAGTATCGGACAACTCGGGCCAGTATTTCAGTGAATCTGCTGCATCCTGATCCTGCTCCTCTCCACCGGGACCCACTTTGCCAGTGGCTTTCCAGGGGCTGGGGGCACCGTACTGCTGCCCTAGCACACAATTCCTGCTGTTCACAGCTTAACAGAAAGTCACACAGCGGCTCTTTGCGCACTTGCTCCTTGTATGCCTGCTCACTCTGGCTCGCCAGCAGCCACAGCACCTCCTGGCTGGCTTCAGTTGGAGCTTTCTGTTTTGCAAGGTTCCGCCTACGCGGGAACAGGAAATTGCATTAGACTAGGCAGGGCCTTGCAGAGAGAAAGCTCCAACGCCAGCCATAAGCAGCCTATTCTAATCGCTGTTGGTAATAGGAGAGAGGTAGAGAAGATCACCGGGAGGCGGGGGGGGAGGGGGAGCAGAAGAAGAAAATGAGAGAGAGCAGACGGGGGGAAAATTTGTCAATAGGCAGATAGCTTGTGTACATGGCTGGGGGGGGGGGGCTGAGCCAAGATTTGGGGGGGGGGGCTGGGCTCCTGAGGCCCCCAGTAGCTACTCCCCTACTTTAAGCACACGTGACTGCTTAAGGCCCCATACCAGTGCTGCCCTAGGCAGGTGCCTAGTCTGGCTAGTGGTAAGGCCGGCCCTGCTGAGAACCACATTTTCTTTACACATTTCACGTAGGCTACTTCAACAAGAAAGCTGTTTTCCTGCTTTTTTTAGCTTTGAAAACTCAGTTTATAAGAAAGGGCAGAAATATTCTAATAGTAACAGTTTTATTCTTGGTATTTTAGCTTACACAAGCCATGGCAGGAAAGTGGAACCCTCATGTCCATGTAGAATACGAATGGAATCTTCGACAGGAAGAGATCGATGAAAGTGATGATGATTTGGACGATAAGGTCAGTGTGACTTTAAGGTTTTACATCAAGAATATAACGCTATAAACTTATCAAATATTTTGTTTCATTGTAAAAGTAGAGCAGTAAAATTTAGATACTGGAATATATTGGTTTGTACACCTCATTGTTTGACTCAACTTTCAGTTGTCTGGCTTAGCAGAAGTGTTATTGAAATTGATTAGTTTACATTTTTTAAGGCATAGTATTTACATGCAGTTTTAGGAGTGCAGTCACACAATTTTATGACTATTACAGTTCATGTTCCACTCCCCCTTTAATTACAGACTGCTTTTAACAAGGGAGTCCCTCTGCTTGTCCTCAGAGAAAGTTAACTTTCTCACTTCTAATATGTGCTTCTGAAGACAGCAGGTTGATAATTAACAAATACCTCCACCTACCTTCCAGAGTTGTTTACACTCCAATCATAAATGGAACTGAGGGCAGCTGCAGAATTACTGCAAAATGGAAACTACAATGCATAAAAAAACCTGGAAGATTTTATGTATGACCCAGGAGCGTAACCAGACAGCAGATGTTGGGTGGGCCTAGTCAAGAAGTGGGTGGGCACCAAGTGTTCTCCTTCCCCCCCCCCCCCCCCCCCCAATGCGATGAGGCCAGTATCAGCAGCTTAGGAAGCTTAGACTGCTGAAGTGGAAAGCAGTGTTTTCAGCATCATCAGGGGGAGGTCTTCAGCTGGCGAAGCTTGGGATCCCCACTAGCTAGCACTAAATATGTGCTGCTGTTGGGTGGGCCTGAGTCCTAAGTGGATGGGCCCTGGCCCACCCAGGCCCACATGTGGCTATGCCACTGATGTGACCTACTTGTATAACTGGTGAATTGCTGTCTCCAGTAAACACCTGTTGCAAGTAAGCAGCTTCATTTTCCAAGTTGAACTACTGGCATTCCACAGAGATCCTCTCTAGGCAGGGGTTCAGATTGATCCAACATGTTATTTTAAGAACATTGCTTTTTCAGTCACTTGTTTTATCAGTTTTCACCCCTGATTGTAAAGCCAGTTACTTTTTGTTTTAATAAGCAGTATTGCTTCGAGTCTGGAAGTGAAGATGTGCTATTTTGCAAATAAAGCTAGAATCTAAACAAGAGTTGACACTCTAAAAGGAGTGAAGAAAATAAGGGGGGGAGAAAGAGAGAGAGAGATTGTGAAGTTTGAGTGTTTGCCAGCTAATTCAAGAGACGTGCATTTGAGATGCTACAGTACATTATGGGTAATGAGGTAGATGACAGTGAAATATGTCTGACCTCAAGATTTATAGAAATGATAATGTGGAATGGAGGAGTAGTCTGATGGTTTAGAGCAGAGCGCTGAGAACTGGGCTTGATTCCTACTGTTCCTCCTTGTGACCCTGGGCAAGTCACCTAACCCTCCATTGCCCAAGGCACAAAACTTAGATTGTGAGCCCACTAGAGACAGAGAAAAGTACCTGTGTATAATATGTAAACCACTTTGGTTGTACCATAGAGAAGTGTTATATCAAATACCTTACATTTACCACCCTTTAGTGTGATCAGAGATTTTGAAGGTGACATACTTAAAAGAGGTCATCAATTCAGGACACAAATCTTGAAACAGTACTTCACAAGCTTAGATTAACTATAAATCAGAGAAAATTGTAAATAGATTCCATTTATAACACTAGTGAAAAAGATTTTGTGAAAATTGTTTTGCGGACCGAAGCATGGGGTTCAGACGGATTAAATCTTATTCTGTTCTGAATTCACCCTGTGTTGTCACTGGCCCTTATGAGTCTTTTTTTCTTCTTTTATGTGAAAAACTAAACTTCATGTAGAAAACATTTCCTCTTCTTTTTGTCTCCAAAACAGTTTGATCAATATACAAATAAATGGTGATGTTACTTAACTTAATACTGTCGGCTGTGGAGGGTCACTTCAGACCGACATGAATCATGTTTCGTTGACAAGTGGCTGTTTCAAGGGTCAGGAGGGTTGATACTTGAAACAGCCGCTTGTCAGCGAAACATGATTCATTTCAGACCGAAGTGACCCTCCGCAGCTGACAGTATTAAGTTAAGCAACATCACCATTTATTTGCATATTGATCAAACTGTTTTGGAGACAAAAAGAAGAGGAAATGTTTTCTACATGAAGTTTAGTTTTTCACATAAAAGAAGAAAAAAAGACTCATAAGAGGCCCCTCATTATCTATGAACCACTGCTTAGATGGTAGTAAATGTAATAGGTACAGTAACTAAAGTTAACGTTTTGTCAACTTTACTTGTAAAGAAGTACAGGAAACATTTGTTACTTTTACTTCAAGCAAAGTAATTCCACCAATGTTTACTACTTTTACCTAGTTACATCTGATGCTTGCAGTTAAGACATAAATGATGATTCCTCAGTAAACTCATTGAAGCAGCAAAAACTGGAACAGGTTTTTGTTAATGCAAACAGCTGTGGATCATCTCATCTTAAATTTTGCTGTTCAGCAAATATAGCCTATGGAAACAGTGGTGTTGCCTGTGTTTGAACTGGTTGTTTGTCTCCAGCCAAACAGAACAGTGATGAGTTAGAAACAGAGATGAAGCTGAAGCTGCTTGCAGTTCTTGGTGAATAGATATATTTTATTTTTATTACATTTGTACCCTGTGTTTTTTCCACTTATGGCAGGCTCAATGCGGCTTACATGGGGCAATGGAGGGTTAAGTGACTTGCCCAGAGTCACAAAGAGCTGCTTGTGCCTGAAGTGGGAATTGAACTCAGTTCCTCAGGACCAAAGTCCACCACCCTAACCACTAGGCCACTCCTCCACTCCATATGCCTCTATCACAACAGACTCCTGGTCATCCCAGGGATGATAGGCTACTGGATTGGTAGAATCTTTAGAGAGGAAGTCTTCTTGTCTGACTGTAAAAAGAAGGAAGGGTTCACACACACATTTTACATTTCTTCATTAGTTCCGAAAAACATTCATACAGAGTTTGCCATCAGATGAAAAATTGATAGAACAATAATAGAAAATGATTCCAACTTTGTGAAAACCTTCCCTGTGTTTGGACATCATGGCAATGATAATGAAATTGATGATCCAAGTGTTGAATTAAACAGCACTACTTCTTATGCAGATGATAATAACAATGATGCTGAAGCATTCTTTGCTATAAGGAAATCAGATGTGTCAGGCTGAAATTCCCTTGATAAATACCGGCATATCCAGTCAGAAGACATAAGTAGTATTGCAGCCTGCTCTAATTTGAAGGAACTTTTTATCAGACTGAACACTTCACTTCTTGCCGATGCAAATTTTAATGCCTTTATAATTGCGCTGGTTTGATAATGACTGACGGGCGCATATGCATGAGTGATAATCATTTTCAAAAGTTAGTTTTACTAAAAGCAAAGTGGATGCAGTTGTAAAGTAGTAAAGAAGTTGGGATAAAAACCTTAACAATGGTTGCATTCGTTGTTGCAGTACTTTTACTTTTACTCAAAAAGCATTACATTAGGCAATAACTTTACTTTCACTTAAGTACATTTTTTTATGCATGCTTAACACACACAAACCAACATTGCATGCATTAATTTGGAGTTTCTGTGCATGTTCTTTATGAGTGTAAAATTATTTTCTAAAGATTAATGAGAAATTTTATTTGGGAGCCAGCTCTTTCGGTCAGGTGTCAGCACTGCATTTTGGGATCCTTTTATAAATATGCGAAAGGACCTACACACATCCAGCATGTGCCAAATCATCATTACTGCCTGGCTACTTCGTGCCCAGGGCGGTAATTCTGAATTTTGTGTGCCAAAAACATGCGGTAGAAAATATTTTTTATTTTCTACTGCGTGGCACTTACCCAGCGGTAAATGGAAGTGGACACTCGCTGCATGCCTACCGTCCAGGTAGTGCTTGAGACCTTACCGCTAAGTCAGTGGATGATGGTAAGGTCTCAGGCTGAAAATGGACGCACACTGATTTTTATTTTGCTGCACATCCATTTTCCAGTCTCTTAAAAAAAGGTGCTTTTTCAAGGATGCCTCAAAAAGTGGCCCAGCACGTGCCCAAAAGACGTGCTTGCACTGCCGCAGGCCACTTTTTGCCGTGGCTTAGTAAAAAGGCCTCTTAGAGGGGCATAATCGAAAGGGGCGCCCAAGTTTTCCTGAGGACGTCCTCGCAGGACATCCCGCCGAAGGGGCGGGGAAACCCGTATTATCGAAACAAGATGGGTGTCCATCTTTCGTTTCGATAATACAGTTGGGGATGCCCAAATCACAAAATTTAGGTCATCCTTAGATCTCGGTCGTCCCCGATTTTCGGTGATAATGGAAACCAAGGACACCCATCTCAGAAACGACCAAATCCAAGCCCTTTGGTCATGGGAGGAGCCAGCATTCATAGTGCACTGGTCCCCCTGACATGCCAAGACACCATCCGGGCACCCTAGGGGGCACTGCAGTGGACTTCAGAAATTGCTCCCAGGTGCATAGCTCCCTTACCTTGTGTGCTGAGCCCCCCCAACCCCCCCCCCCCCCAAAACCCACTCCCCACAACTGTACACCACTACCATAGCCCTTATGGGTGAAGGGAGGCACCTACATGTGGGTAGAGTGGGTTTTGAAGGGCTCACATTTACCACCACAAGTGTAACAGGTAGGGAGGGGAATGGGCCCGGGTCCGCCTGCCTGAAGTGCACTGCACCCACTAAAACTGCTCCAGGGACCTGCATACTGCTGTCATGGAGCTGGGTATGATATTTGAGGCTGGCAAAAATATTTTACAAATCTTTTTTTGAGGGTGGGAGGCGGTTAGTGACCACTGGAGGAGTAAGGGGAGGTCATCTGGTCATTTAGGGCACATTTTTGTGGCTTGGTCGTAAGAAAAACAGGACCAGGTAAAGTCGGCCAAGTGTTTGTCAGGGACGCCCTTCTTTTTTCCATTATCGGCCGAGAACACCCATGTGTTATGCACGCCCCAGTCCCGCCTTCTCTACGCCTCCGACATGCCCCCGTGAACTTTGGTCATCCCCGCGACGGAAAGCAGTTGAGGACGCCCAAAATCGGCTTTCAATTATGACGATTTGGGTGACCCTGTGAGAAGGACGTCCATCTTCCGATTTGTGTCGAAAGATGGGCGCCCTTGTCTTTCGAAAATAAGCCTGTTAGTCACCTAATACAATTCCCATGTATTCCAATTATAACAAAATAGGTGCAAAACTCTTCAGCTGATGAATTTATATTTTTTGTGTGCTCATAGATTTTCTTAAGGACCAGCACAGACCGACTTGGTCTTATATTGTCCACAGGCTACTAATTATTGCACGTGTTTTCCTTTATGTATGCCATAACGTGCAACCTTATAAATAAACTAACTCTGTCTGTGCTCGTCCTTAACATTTTTCCCATTGGTTTGTGATGCTTTTACCAGCACTGCATTTTGTAGCATAGGAAACTCAAGTTTTAAGGGGCAAAATGGGGTTGAGTATATAGTGGAGGCAATTCCAGGAAAGGTGGTAGAGAAGATGGTGATTAGTACTGTGGCAACCTTGGCCAGTTTAAGGATTGGTACTCACTGTTGTTCAAAGCACTAGATCAAAGTACTTAAGCAAAAGTAAAAATAAATGCATGTTTTAATACTTAAGTAAAATGAACCAAAACAGTCTGAAAATTGAGCAAAAATCCAAAAATGATCCAAAAAAGAAACACACTTTTTTTCATGCACACCCTTAACTTAATGTACATATGTTGATAATTGAGCTATGAAAAACCTTTCAGCATCCCTGAAAATTAAGTAAGCCAAGAAGGTTAGGAAATGAAATGATACCAATATTATTATTATTATTTGGGGGTATATTTACCATGGTGCGTTAGCGTTTGTAATGCACCTGTGAATTTAAGGCCTATACATTTCTATGGGCGCGTTAAAAATGCTAAAACTCCCATAGCACCGCTTAGTAAACATAGGCGTAAATATGTTATTTTTTCTTCTCCATAGCCTAGTCCCATAAAGAAAGAACGTTCTCCAAGACCTCAGAGTTTCTGTCATACTTCTAGTCTTTCTCCTCAAGACAAACTGTCACTGCCTGGATTTAGCACACCAAGGGACAAGCAAAGACTTTCATATGGAGCATTTTCCAACCAGATTTTTATCTCTACAAGTACAGATTCACCTACATCTCCAACAACAGATGCTCCTCCTCTTCCTCCTAGAACAGCTGGCAAAGGTAAGTCTTTCTGGAAGTTCTTCATTGTCTATAAATACTAAGGGGTCCTTTTACTAAGCTGCGCTGAAAAATGACCTACAGTAGTGTAGACACGTGTTTCGGGCATACGCAGAATCATTTGTCAGCACACCTGTTAAAAATGAAAATTATTGCGCATCCATTTTGGGTCTCAGACCTTACCGCCACCCATTGACCTAGCGGTAAGGTCTCACACGGTAACTGGGCGGTAATGGTCTACGCGCTTAAAATGCCGATTACCGCTCACATGCCAGAAAATAAAAATATTTTCCGGCGCGCCTAGTGGGCTTGCGTAAAAAATGGAATTACCATACGGGCCACATGATAACCGGGCTGTAACTCGGAATTGCTGTGTGTGTTGGGCGCGCGTAGGCACTTACGTGGCTTAGTAAAAGCTTTGGCCCTTCAATGATGGAGTGAATGCTTTATTCAGGACCACCAAATACATAGTATTTATTTCTAATCCTTTGGCAACTTTTTTTCTTAATTTAATATGATTATCTTTAAGGCAAAACTTGTTACCTAGAAATTAGTTCTTTATGGAGGCATCATATAAATTACAATCAAGTATGTGAAAAATACTTTGTAAAAGAAATTATAATCTTGATTTTCAGTTTGCAAAATTAAGATACATTTAAATACTTATGCATTAGAGTGAGTCTCTGAATTACAGAGGCAAATATCCCAAGCTGGTTCACATCATTTTTCCAGCCTGAGGGACAATGCAGAGTACAAAATGTTAGCAGATATTAAGCTATTTATCCAGCTCTAGAGCTTTATAGAATTGAATCTATTATACAGAACTGTAAAACCTTATAAGTGAAAGTATGTAGAACACATTCTTTTCACATGCCACATGCCTCCGTGTTCATATATGTTTTAAAAACAACAGGGGTTTATTGTGGCAAATAATGATGATAACATTTTTATTGCTTCTATTTTTATGCAACACAATTTCTTAAATGCTGTGTGGAATACTAAACAACATGAAAAATAAAATATGTCATATAATGGAGTAATTTGACATTATAATTAGCATGCCTTATTGTGGGAGTGCAGAAAGAACAGGAATACAATGAACAAGAATGAGAAACTGAAGGTTTCCTTGCAAGCAGGATTGAGTCAGGTACACAAATGGGATGATATCACTGCACATTGCTGGGACAGGACAGCTCTCCCAGCACTCAGAACCAAGTGTACCATTTTTAGAATGTGTAGCATTTTCCGTGTGCAGCAGTCTTCCACTCTGCTGAACAGACATGAAACAAAGCTGTATAAAAGGTTATTATCTTTCTTTGGGATTGATGCATACAAAATTTAAAATTCTGCAAAATTTAGCATACTGTATTTATCAAAATACAATATAGCCAACATCTTTGAATAGTAATTTTAAACTTCTAAACTGAAAAGTTCTTTCTTTAAGTATGCAAAATTTTTAAGTTTTTGGTTCAGATTTTCCCCAGGAGTTAGAGTTTCTGACTTTCATTAATTTTTATTTCAGCAATCCACTGAGTTCTAGGGGAGCTCTATGCTGCAGGTACTGCTGACTTCTTACAGCAACACAGTTGTGCTCATGTTGCTAGAAATGTCAACAGTGAATATAAAGTTGAGGCTGCCTGCAATCCCTCTTGGGCTTCTCAGATTGCCAAATGAAAATACATGAAATCCAGAAACCCAAAGCATAGGACTGTAGATCATTTCTCCCCCCCCCCCCCCCCCCCACTCCCTACACCCCCACACATGAATACACACACTGTACCCCTTCAGATTACTCCCCTTTCAACATTCTCTCTCAGCTTGCCTCCCCTCCTGTAGTCACATTAAATTACCTCCCTTGGGGGTCCTTTTACTAAGGTTCACCAAAAAATGGCCTGCTGTGTTGTAGAGGCATGTATTGGACATGCACAGTTCCATTTTTCAGTACACCTAGAAAAAAAGGCTTTTTTTGGCCAGAAATGGACTTGCGGCAAAATGAAAATTGGCACAGGGCCATTTTGGGCCTGAGACCTTAACCGCCACCCATTGACTTAGCGATAAGGTCTCACGCATTAACCGTGAGGTAATCGTCTGCGTGCGTACAATGCCGATTACTGCGGGTTAGCTCCGTGCACTGTAAAATAAAATATATTTTCCGGCATGCATAAAAAATGAAATTATCGCCCGGGCCACGCAGTAGCTGAGCAGTAGTCCCGAATTGGCACACATAGGTGCCTATGTGGCTTAGTAAAAGGGCCACTTAGTTCTTCATCCCACATCATTCCATATGCCCCATTACACAGTCCCATCTTTTCTTCCACACATCCCCCTACTTTCTGTTGTCCCCATTCCTACACATCCCCTACTTTTGTTTCTCCTAGCTCATCTTTCCTTCTATACATCTCCTTTACCCTCTGTTGTCTCCAGTTCTTCTCTTTCCATACACAGCTCTTTCTGCTACCCTTATCTCCCTTCAACACATCCCCTTACATTCTGTTGTCCACCGTTTCCCCCCCCCCACCCCACCCCACACACACACACACACATATATCCTCTGTTTCTTGTCTCCTCTAGCTTATCTCCACTTCCATGTATGCATGTTGTACTATTACAGTACTCCCTCTTCCAATACCTTCCTTTCTTCTGTCCCTGAACTGCTTGTCTCCTGGCTGCCACTATTGTTGTTGGATGGGCTCTCCCTCACTGAAACACAGCTGCTGCTGCTGCTGCTGCTGCTGCTGCTGCTACAGCTTTCCTGGACAGCATAATTGTTCTAGTGCACGATCATGTGGTTCTTGAAATCTTGCACTGTTCTCAAGTCTCATGAGAACAGCACAGGACTTCTACACCACGCTGATTAGAAGCTGGAAGACATGCATGGTATAAAAATGCTGGCATTTCAACCGTTACATTACATTACATTATACTAGACTTATATCCCACTAATCCCATGAATAGTTCCAAGCGGGTTACATGTAAAACAAGAATGAACCACATGTTCAGATGCTACATATCATTCAGTTAATAAGTATAGTAAAAATGAAAAAAAAACCAAAAAGAACATTAACTAGGGACCAGTTTCTATACATCAAAATACTTCTGAAATAAAAAAAAGTCTTAAGTGATTTCCTAAAATATGAGTAATTCCCTATTGAACCTAAATATAAAAGGGGAACAAATCTTGTACACAGAGTGCTGTATCTTATATAACCATAAAAGCTGCACTCTGAAGCTCAAACAATGTTGTTAATTTATTATTACAAAACATTTATCATCACATTACAGACAAACACATGACTTACTCAGACACTGCTTCCCCTACCTCTGCACATACATACCAACTTTCATTCATCTGTTGTTCTCTGATATTTTTATACACGTTTACACCCCCTTATGGGCCTATATCATATTAAACACATGTTTAAGCATATTCAATCTTAATAGGATTCAACAAATGATCCATCGTTGTTATTAGTTCATCTTCACGGTGTATTCTTATACCAAATCACACCGCTATACCATGTTCACAAATTGTAATCCACAAACAGCTTTTTCCAAAGTCCAAGCTGTATTAATGATCCGTTCAGGGTTATAAACGTTGAACATGTTTAATCACTATAAATTTCATTCAATCCTGCTGGACTTTGTGCCTTGGTCAAGGAAAACAGTCTGCGATTCCCATCCACATATATATGGCAAGCCGTAGGCTGTATTCAAACTGTTCCTCAATGTGTGACCGCATGTCGGTGAACCTTCATCAGGAGGAACTTAATCTCGAGGAGGAGTTACTAGGACTTTTAGCTCACCCGCTTGCATGCAGCTGCAATCAAAGTTGGCAGCGGCGTAGGGAACGTCCAGCTTGGAAAGTAGCCCTGAGGGTAAGCAGCCATAACAGCGTATAAAACATAGTTTTTGCTAATGAAGAATATATGGTCATGACATTGTGATATTAGACATGAAAGCTGAGTGGTATTGTGTTAACGTTGTAGGGGTCGAGATTAAGAGTCTCAGCTGGTAGAGTCAGTGAGCTTCAAGCCTTGGTAGTGCATGCTCCTTATCTCAAGTTTCATCACAACAGAATAGTCCTCCGCACGCACCCTAAGTTCTTGCCGAAGGTGGTGTCGGAGTTCCATCTGAACCAGTCAATTGTCTTGCCAACATTTTTTCCCCGTCCTCATACCTGCCCTGCTGCACGTCAATTGTACACCTTGGACTGCAAGAGAGCATTGGCCTTTCATGTGGAGCGGACAAGCCCCTTCAGACAGTCCGCCCAAATGTTTGTTTCTTTTGATCCCAACAGAAGGGGGCTCGCTGTTGGGAAACGCACCATTTCCAATTGGCTAGCAGATTGCATTTCCTTCACTTATGCCCAAGCTGGGCTGACTCTTGAGGGTCATCTCACGGCTCATAGTGTTAGAGCCATGGCAGCGTCAGTGGCTCACTTGAAGTCAGCTTCTATTGAAGAGATTTGCAAGGCTGCAACGTGGTCATCAGTCCACAAATTCACATCTCACTACTGCCTTCAGCAGGATACCCGACGCAACAGTCGGTGCTGCAGAATCTGTTCGGGGTTTAGAATCCAACTCCACCCTCCTAGGCCCATTTCTGTTCTGTTCAAGGCTGCACTCTCACTTAGTTGTGTTTCTTTTCAGATCAATCTCTGTTATGTCCTAGAGGCTCAATTGACCAATGTTCATTGTTTTGAGTGAGCCTGGGTGCTAGGGATACCCCAGTTGTGAGAACAAGCAGCCTGCTTGTCCTCGGAGAAAGTGAAGATACATACCTGTAGCAGGTATTTTCCGAGGACAGCAGGCTGATTGTTCTCACAAACCCGCCCACCTCCCCTTTGGAGTTGTTCTAGTTCTCTGGTTGCTTTTTATTAAACTGGGGATGACACACTCATGCCACGGGCGGGAAGCCGTTCACTCATGCGCCGTGCGCTCTGCCCATGCGCCGGAGCATTCTCTAAAGATTTTTATTTTGCTTGCAAAATTTTGCCAGTTTCCTGGGTCGCCGTGGACGTCGACCCAATCGTGATAACAATCAGCCTGCTGTCCTCAGAGAATACCTGCTACAGCTATGTATCTACACTATATTCAAGACATGCATCTAAACTACATGATGACATCATATTTCAGTAGTGCTCTCTTAGAATCATTGTGTACCTTGCATACCAATGACCATATAGTATGGGAAACAAATTTCTAGATCTAGAGGTTGTAATGATAGAAACCGACTTGGATATAGTGGCAGTCATGGAGACATGGCTCACAGAAGACCAAGACTGGGATATAGTTATTTCTGGCAATAATCTACTCAGGATGGACAGGGTAGGGAAAAGGGTAGAGGAGTGGCATTATATGTTAAGAATAATATTCAGGTGACAGAATTGCAGGATATACAGGGTAAGGAAGTAGTGCTAAGGGTTAAACTGCGAAGAGAGAACGGAAAATATATTTACATTGGTGTAATATACAGATCACCTCAGTCGGAAGAAATGGACAGAAACTTAATTGAAGACATCCACAAGATAGCTAGGAAAGGGGAGGTACTACTGTTAGGTGATTTTAATTTGCTGGACGATGATTGGGGTGTCGTAGCTGTGGGGTCATCTAGAAACAAAGGGATCTTGGATTCTGTACAAGAAGAATTGTTTCAGCAGTGGGTAGCAACCAACAAGGGATGGAGCTATTCTTGACCTGGTTTCTTACAAATAGGGACAATGTTTCTGAAGTTACAGTGGGAGATCATTTGGCATCTAGTGATCACCGAATGGTGTTGTTTAATATTAAGACAGAGGAGGAGAGAGCTTATTTGAAATTGAAGGTCCTAGATTTCAAAAAAACTAATTTTGCGGAGATGGGAAAATTTCTGAAGGAAGAGTTAGTTGGATGGGACCAGCTGAAGGAAGTAGAACAGCAGTGGTGAAACTGAAAAGTGCTGTTTTAAAGGCAACAAACATTTACCTTAGAAAATCACGTAAAAGGAAAAGAAGTCCGCTCTGGTTGTCAAATGTAATAGCTGAAAAGGTAAGGGAAAAAAGGTTAGCCTTAAAATATTACAAGATATCGCACAAAGAGGAAGGCAAGCATAAATACCTGGAAACGCTAACAGAAGCTAGAAAAGCTGTCAGGAAAGCGAAGAGGCAAATGGAGGAAAAGATAGCCGATACGGTAAAATTGGAAGACAAGACGTTTTTCAGATATGTGACAGGAGGAAGTTCCATAATAGCATTGCAAGGCTCAAAGCTGAGGGGGAAGGAATATGTAGAAACCGAAAAGGATAAAGCTGAACTGCTTAACAATTATTTCTGTTCTGTGTTCACGGAAGAAAGGCCGGGGGTAGGACCTCATAAAACATATACTAAGGAGGATGGATGTATGGTAGACCAGGACCAATTCTTAGAAGACTGTGCTCGTGAGAAGCTACCTAAACTAAAAGTGGACAAAGCGATGCGGCCTGATGGTATGGATCCGAGGGTACTCAAGGAACTTGGAGAGGTTCTGGTGGATCCACTGTCTGACCTTTTCAGTGCTTTCTTAAGAGTCTGAGTGGTCCTGGAGGACTGGAGAAGGGTGGATTTGGTCTCTCTGCACAAGATCAGAAGCAAAGATGATGTAAGGAATTACAGACCTGTAGGTATGACCTTATGATGAGTAAACTAATGGAAACGCTTCTGAAGTGGAGGATTGTGAGGTTTCTCAAATCGAATGAACTGCAGAACCCAAGGCAGGTCATATCAGATGAATCTGATTGATTTCTTTGACTGGGTGACCAAACTGTTGGAGATAGGAGGGGCGCTAGATGTGCTGTTCTTGGATTTTAACAAAGCCTTTGACCTAGTCCCTCACAGGCAACTGGTGACTGATAAATAAACTGAGTAACCTCAGTATCGGACCTAAAATGACTGACTGGGTCAAAAACTTGTTAAACAGAAGGAGACAGAGGGTAGTGGTAAATGGAACTTGCTCTGAGGAAAAGGATTTTATCAATGGTGTACCAGCTCTTTTTAACATCTTTGTGAGTGGTATTGCGGAAGGACCTCTCCCCTCTCCAGTTGGTTCAAAACTCTGCTGCCCGTCTCGTCTTCCGCCAGGGTCGCTTTACTCATACTACCCCTCTCCTCAAGTCGCTTCACTAGATCCCTATCCGTTTTCGTATCCTGTTCAAACTTCTTCTACTAACCTATAAATGTACTCACTCTGCTGCTCCCCAGTATCTCTCCACTACTACTACTACTATTTAGCATTTCTATAGCCTACAAGGCGTACGCAGCGCTGCACAAACATAGAAGAAAGACAGTCCCTGCTCAAAGAGCTTACAATCTAATAGACAAAAAAATAAATAAATAAAGTAAGCAAATCAAATCAATTAATGTGAACGGGAAGGAAGAGAGGAGGGTAGGTGGAGGCGAGTGGTTACAAGTGGTTACGAGTCAAAAGCAATGTTAAAGAGGTGGGCTTTCAGTCTAGATTTAAAGGTGGCCAAGGATGGGGCAAGACGTAGGGGCTCAGGAAGTTTATTCCAGGTGTAGGGTGCAGCGAGACAGAAGGCGCGAAGTCTGGAGTTGGCAGTAGTGGAGAAGGGAACAGATAAGAAGGATTTATCCATGGAGCGGAGTGCAAGGGAAGGGGTGTAGGGATGGATGAGTGTGGAGAGATACTGGGGAGCAGCAGAGTGAGTACATTTATAGGTTAGTAGAAGAAGTTTGAACAGGATGCGAAAACGGATAGGGAGCCAGTGAAGGGTCTTGAGGAGAGGGGTAGTATGAGTAAAGCGACCCTGGCGGAAGACGAGACGGGCAGCAGAGTTTTGAACCGACTGGAGGGGGGAGAGGTGAGTAAGTGGGAGGCCAGCAGGAAGCAGATTGCAGTAGTCTAAACGAGAGGTGACAAGGGTGTGGATGAGGGTTTTGGTAGAGTGCTCGGAAAGAAAGGGGCGGATTTTACGGATGTTGTAAAGAAAGAAATGACAGGTCTTGGCAATCTGCTGGATATGAGCAGAGAAGGAGAGAGAAGAGTCAAAGATGACCCCAAGGTTTCGAGCTGAGGAGACAGGGAGAATGAGAGAGCCATCAACAGAAATAGAAATGGGGGGAGCAGGGAGGTGGGTTTGGGGGGGAAAATGAGAAGCTCGGTTTTGGTCATATTTAATTTCAGGTGGCGTTGAGACATCCAGACAGCAATGTCAGACAAGCACGCTGAAACTTTGGTTTGGATGCAAGGTGAGATATCAGGGGTAGAAAGGTAGATTTGGGAGTCATCAGCATAGAGATGGTAGGAAAAGCCATGGGATGAGATTAATGAACCAAGGGAAGAAGTGTAGATAGAAAAGAGGAGGGGACCAAGAACAGAACCCTGAGGTACGCCGACAGGCAGAGGGATAGAAGTAGAAGAGGATCCACCAGAGTGAACACTAAAGGTGCGGAGGGAGAGGTAGGAAGAGAACCAGGAAAGGACAGAGCCCTGGAATCCAAGTGAGGACAGGGTATCGAGAAGTATGCTGTGATCGACAGTGTCAAAAGCAGCGGAAAGATCAAGAAGAATGAGGATGGAATATTGACCTCTGGATTTAGCCAGTAATAGGTCATTGGAGACTTTAGTAAGCGCAGTTTCGGTTGAGTGGAGAGGGCGAAAACCAGATTGTAGTGGGTCAAGAATAGCATGTGAGGAGAGAAAATCAAGGCAGCGGCGGTGAACAGCACGCTCAAGTAATTTGGAGAGAAAAGGAAGGAGGGAGATGGGTCGGTAATTAGAGGGACAAGTAGGGTCGAGTGAAGGCTTCTTAAGGAGAGGTGTGACCACAGCATGTTTAAAGGCAGCAGGGACAGTCGCAGTGGAAAGTGAGAGGTTGAGAATGTGACAGATAAAAGGAATAAGAGCAGGAGAGATGGCATTAAGAAGGTGGGTGGGAATGGGATCAGAGGAACAGGTGGTACATTTTGAGGAAGAAAGGAGAAGTGTAGTTTCCTCAATAGTAACTTCAGGAAAGGAGGAAAGGGAATGAGGGGAAGGAGAGAGAGAGGGGAACGGACTAGTGGAGGGAGAGGTGGTGAGGTAGAGAAAGCAAGGTTTATCTTTTGAACCTTGTTGTGAAAGAATTCAGCAAGGGTCTGAGGAGATAATGAAGGGGGAGTTGGGGGAGGGGGCACCTTGAGGAGAGAGTTCAATGTGGTGAAGAGAAGTCGAGGATTAGAGCCAAGAGAGTTGGTCAGTTGGATATAATAATCCTGTTTGGCACGTAAAATACCACACTCGTCCTTCCCTACACCCCTTCCCGTGCACTCCGCTCCATGGATAAATCCTTCTTATCTGTTCCCTTCTCCACTACTGCCAACTCCAGACTTCGCGCCTTCTGTCTCGCTGTACCCTACGCCTGGAATAAACTTTCTGAGCTCCTACGTCTTGCCCCATCCTTGGCCACCTTTAAATCTAGACTGAAAGCCCACCTCTTTAACATTGCTTTTGACTCGTAACCAATTGTAACCACTCGCCTCCACCTACCCTCCTCTCCTCCTTCCTGTACACATTAATTGATTTGATTTGCTTACTTTATTTTTTGTCTATTAGATTGTAAGCTCTTTGAGCAGGGACTGTCTTTCTTCTATGTTTGTGCAGCGCTGCGTACGCCTTGTAGCATTATAGAAATGCTAAATAGTAGTAGTAGTAGTAGACTGTCTGGTAAGGTTTGTCTCTTTGCGGATGATACCAAGCTCTGTAATAGGATGGACACTTCTGAGGGGGTGGATAACATGAGGAAGTATCTAGTGAAGCTTTAAGAATGGTCCAAAAATTGGCAACTAAGATTTAATGCTAAGAAGTGCGAGGTCATGCATTTGGGTTACAAGAATCCAAGGGAACGGTACAGTTTATGGGATGAAGTGCTTCTGTGTATGAAAGAAGAGCAGGACTTGGGGATGATTGTTTCTGATGACCTTATGGTGGCCAAACAGGTATAAAGGGCGATGGTCAAAGCCGGAAGGATGCTTGGGTGCAGGAAAAAAGAGGTGATAGTGCCCTTGTACAAGTCTCTGGTGAGACCACATTTGGAGTACTGCATGCAATTCTGGAGACCACACCTATGGAAAGATATAAACAGGATGGAGCAGTCCAGAGGGTGGCTACAACATTGGTAAGAGGTCTCTGCCATAAAACATATAGGGACAAGCTTATAAATCTCAACATGTATACGCTGGGAGAGAGGGGATATGATAAAGACATTTAAATACTTCAGTGGCATTAATGTACAGGAGGTGAGCCTTGTTCAAATGAAGAAAAACTCTGGAAGTGTGGAATGGCCTCCAGTGGAGGTCGTGGAGATGAGGTCTGTCAGAATTTAAGAAAGCGTGGGGCAGGCACATGGGATCCCTTAGGAAAAGGAGGCGTTAGTGGTTGCTGAAGAAGGGCAGACTGGATCTGCCGTCATGTTTCTATGTTTCTACTGATAGTGATTTTATCAAATTCTGTTATTTGAAACTTGGGAGTATTGTTAGAGTCAGAATTGAGTATGCATAGTAACATAGTTATGATGGCAGATAAAGACCTGAACGATCCATCCAGTCTGCCCAACAAGATAAACTCATTTTACATGGTATGTGATACTTTATATGTATATCCGAGTTTGATTTGTCCTTGCCATTCTCAGGTCACAGACTATAGAAGTGTGCCCAACATTGTTCTTGTACTAAAAGTTCTGAAGCTAACATCGAAGCCCCTTAAAATTTACACTTCAGCCCATCCATATCTATTCAGATACGATAAGGGCGTAGACTGTAGAAGTCTGCCCAGCACTGATTTTGCTTCCCTGTTACCAGTGTTGCCACCCAATCTCCGCTAAGATTCCGTAGATCCATTTCTTCTAAACAGGATTCCTTTGTGCTTATCCCACGCATGTTTGAATTCCATTACCATTTTCATCTCCACCACATCCCGCAGAAGGGCATTCCACGTATCTGTCACCTACTTCCTGACATTACTCCTGAGTCTGCCCACCTTCAACCTCAATTCATGTCCTCTAGTTCTACCACCTTCCAATCTCCAGAAATGGTTTGTTTGCGGATTAATACCTTTCAAATATTTGAACGTCTGTATCATGTCACCCCTGTTTCTCCTTTCCTCCAAGGTATACATGTTCAGGTCAACAAGTCTCTCGTACGGTTTGCAATGCAAATCCCATACCATTTTTGTAGCTTTTCTTTGCACCGCTTCCAGTCTTTTTACATCTTTAGGAAGATACGGCCTTCATAGCTGAACACAATACTCTAAGTGGGGCCTCACCAATGACAGATTATTTTATTTATTTATTTATTTATTTATTTGTTACACTTGTACCCCGCACTTTCCCACTCATAGCAGGTTCAATGCGGCTTACATAGATTAATCAAGTGATATCAACTACTTTGTATCAATTGTGAAGGTATTGAGTAGATTGAAGGGAATGGTTCCTGCAAGTGATTTCTATACAGTTTTGCGGAGTTTGGTACTATCTTGGACTACTGTAATTCCCTTTATTTGGGCTTAAATGTAGCTAAGGTGCAGGCTCTGCAAGTTGCTCAGAATGCAGCAGCTCGTTCGCATGTAGGATTGAAGAGGTGTAAACCTATTTCATCTACACTGAAATGTTCACATTGGTTTCCTGTAAAGTTTCGTGTTTTGTTTAAAATTTTAACTTTGGTGTATCAGCGTGTATACAAAGAGATTTCACAATATTTCTTGAATTGTTTGTATATGTATGAGCCACGACATGATTTGTGGTTGATAAAAGTGGAGGAGTGGCCTAGTGGTTAGGATGGTGGGCTTTGGTCCTGGGGAACTAAGGAACTGAGTTCGATTCCCGGCACAGGCAGCTCCTTGTGACTCTGGGCAAGTCACTTAACCCTCCATTGCCCCATGTAAGCCGCATTGAGCCTGCCATGAGTGGGAAGCGTGCGGTACAAATGTAACAAAAAAAAATAGCTGTTTCAACATGTCATTTTGCAGAAACAAGGAACTATGCTTTTTCAATAGCTGGAGGGAATTTGTGGAACTCCTTGCCAGGTTATTTAAGACTATGTGCTGATTACATTTTAAGAAATTACTGAAAACTCTTTATTTTGTTCAAGCTTTTATGGATTAATCCTTATCTTTGGCAGATTTTCCATGTGTTGCTTTGTATTAATAAGATTTATGATTTTATGTGATGTTTTTTATTATGAATGTTTTGTATTGTAACCCTCTTTGAATTTAAAGCGGGATATAAAGTGGCATTAGACTCCTGATACAGACCCGTTGGCCGAAACACAGGCCCATGTTGAGTGATGCCTTGTTTTGAATAAAAGTTGTGACCACTAAGATCTGATTTTTAAAGTGTATTGCAAGCTATGATTTTGGGTGTTTTGGACTATTGTAATATTGCTTATTTAGGATTGCCAGCCTCTAGTACACAATCATTCTGCAATCTGCAGAATTCAGCTGTGCATCTTTGATGTGGTTTGAGTAAGTGAGCATGTTTCACCTTGCCTGCCGATATTATGGTGGTTACCCCTTGCCCACCTTATTCAGTATAAGTTACTATTATTAGTTTATTTGGGACTTCATCTTATTTGTGTGCTAGTATTCAGCATTATGCACCAGCTTGAGCTTTGCATTCTGCAAATACATGTAAACTTGTGCCTTCTTATCAACAAGTGCAACTGGACCAGACGAGGAAAAGTCTACTCAGTTGCTGGACCATATGAATGGAATAAATTGCCTTTGGATGTCCGGAAGCAGGGAAAATTGAGATTCTTCAGACATTTAGTTGAAGGGCTACCTGTTTCATTTGGCTTACCATCTGCCGTGATGTACCTTTGGCCTTGGACTTGCTGTTTTTGTGAGATATTTTTGTTAGTTTAAGTGTCGTTGTATGCTGGTATTTGATATGTGTATATTTTTGTTCTTAATGCCACTGTAGAAGAAAGCTCAGACACCTGAAATTTGTCATTGATCTCAATTCAAAAAAAGAACTGCTGAGAGGCCCAGTTCCACTTGCCACTACTCCTGGTTTACATCTTAGTCCTCAAGGATATAGCTTCTTGCTACCAGATAAGCCTTGGTCTTTTCCTACTAGAGCTCCAACAACACAGTTCCAGTGTCAGTCCTTTCCCCTTAAGCCACTGACACACCTGTGTCTTCCTCCACCGCAGCTAGAACATCTGATGGATTGTCCATCCAAGGCAGAGGTGGGGTCGTCACTGTTCATGACTCAGCAGTTTCCAGCCCAAGGAATGATTCTGAGTCTCTCAATAAAACCAAGACTGTACCTGGATTTGTCTGGGAGCTCAAGTACTCAATTGAAGAGTCCATCAGACTTGTAAGTAACGGAGGCTGCATTTCAGAGGAGAAACCCTTCATCTGACCCTATCTTTTCACCAAAATTAAATGAAGGCAAGGAAAGCAGTCACAGAGCCAGTGGTGCAGCTATCTTGGAAGCCCAACAGTAAGACTTCCAGATTTTGGGAGAGACTTGAATCCATAATCAAGAATATAACATTTTCAGAAGTAATACCTCTTCATTGTAAAGGAGAAGATAGCCAGCTTCAATATTGTGGCTTTTAACTAGGTATAAACAGGAAGGTTTTAGATATATAAGTGGCTAGGGCGACTACATCGTTCTGTGCAAAAGAAAAATCTTAAGTGAAAAAAAAAATCTAACAACGTATGGAGAGCAATTTAAACTAGAGGAAGGGGCTACCAGATGGAAGAGAACAAGTTCAGGATGCCACTCCTCGTAAAAGTATTATTTCAGAGGAGAAAATATCAGGAGAAATTATCTTAACTCATTCATCAGCAACAAAGGGGAAGAGTAGACCAGAATAAGAACTATACAGATGCAAACAAGCCATCCAAAAATGGCTGGAAGGCTATGAGTACAAATGCTTACAGTCTAAGCAGTAAAATTCCAGATCTGGAAACCTTAATAGTAGAAGCAGACTGGGACTTTCTGATCAGTGCTTAGAGAAGCACTGTGAATTATCTTGAAAAGAGGATATAGCACTTCTGTCCACACCAGTGTGATCTGTAGATCTCTGACTCAAATAGTAGAACAGTCTTAGATCTCAAACACACTGAGTTCATTAAAATGGAGAAGTGGTTGATAGAAGAAATAAGAGAATTGGAAAGATAGTGGACTAAACTGAAAGGAGCCATTAAAATAGCAACCAATTTTTATGTGTTGAAAGTAAAGCAAAGCAAGTGGAAAAGGAAACCAATATAGTTATTCAAGGAGCTGGCTGGAAAAAAGGCAAACTTCTTCATGGAATAGTTGGTTCAGGACCCAACAAGAGGGAGAGCTGTTTTAGATATAATCCTTAGTGGAAATGCGAGGCTTTGTGTGATAGCTAACAGTTTTGGGGTCACTTGGCAACAGTGATGATAACATAATCAAATTTGAGATAATAACTAGGGTGAAGACACTAAGGAAATCTACTGCAAGAGCATTTTAACTTTTCAAAGAGAAATTATAATACGAGGAAAATTTAAAAACAAAAAATCAACTAGAAGGAGTAGATGCAAAAGTTAGGAGCTATCTTGGAAGCCCAGACCAACTTATATGAAAAAAAAGGTGGTAGGAAGATGAAACAACAGCTGGCATGGTTAAAAGCAGAGGTGAAAGAGGCCAAATGAACATAATTCAAGAAATGGTAAAAGAATCCAAATGAAGAAAACAGGACGTAACATAAGCATTGGCAAGTTAAGTGCAATGTATTGATGAAGAAGGCTAAAGGAGAATTTGAAAAGAAGCTTGCTGTAGAGGCAAAAACTCATAGCAAAACTTATCAGGTACATTAGAAGCAAAGGGAGGGGGTCAGTTGGTCTGTTATATTATGAAGGCATTAATGAAGCACTCGGGGAGGACAAGGCAATAGCAGAGAGATGAAATGAATTCCTTGCTTCAGTCTTTACTGAGGAGGATGTAAGGAGCTACTTGTGCCAGAAATTGTATTTAAAGGTGACGATAAGGGGGGAACTAAAACAAATCTCAGTGCAATAAGCCAAATTGACAATTTAAAGAGTGACAAATCACCTGGACTGTACGGTATAAACCCTGAGGTACTGAGAGAACTCAAAAATGAATTGCACAGGTAATCTGTAACCTGATATTAAAATCATTCACAATACCTGAAGATTGGAAGGTGGCCAATATAACGCCAGTTGTTAAAAACAGTTCCAGATTTGATCTGGGGAATTACAGACCAGGAAGCTTGAAGTCGGTGCCAGGCAAAATGGTAGAAGCTATTATAAAGAACAAAATTATTGGACACATAGACATAGTTTAATGGGACAGAGTCAACATTGATTCAACTAAGGGAAGTCTTGCTCACCAATTTGCTACATTTTTTTAAGGGATGAAGAATAGTGTGGATAAAGGTGAGCTGGATGATGTAGTGTACTTAGATTTTCAGAAAGATTTTGACAAAGGGCCTCATGAGAAACTCCTGAGAAAATTAAAAAGCCAGTTCAGTTGTGGATTAGGAACTGATTAAAAGATAGGAAACAGAGAGCAGGGTTAAGGAAGGTGAATAGAGAACTACTGAAAGGATCTGTACTGGAACTGGTGCTTTTTAGGATATTCATAAATGATCTGGAAATGGGAACAGTGAGTGAGGTGATTCAATTTGCAGATGACACAAAACTATTCAAAGTTGTTATATCACATGTGGACTGTGGATTTGAAGGAGGATCTTGGAGAGGCTAGGAGACCGAGCAACCAAATGTCAAATAAAATGTAATGTAGACAAGTGCAAAGCGATGCACATCGTAAATCATAATCTAAATTATAGCTACATGATGCTAGGTTCCACATTAGGAGTTACCACCAAGAAAAAGAATTTAGGTGTCATTTTGTACAATACATTTAAATCACTGATCAGTGTGCTTCAGTGGCCAAGAAAACAAACATATTGTTAGCAATTATTAGAAAAGGAATAGAGAATATCATAAAACCTCTGTATGCCTCCATGATTAAAAGGGTGAAACACTTCTTATACGAGTAAAGGCTTAAGAGGATAGGGCTCTTCAGTTTGGAGAAGAGACAGATAAGAGAACATATGATTGAGGTCCATAAAATCCTGATTGGAGAGGAACTGTTTCAAAACTACAAAGACTAAGGGATACTCAATAAAGTTACATAGAAGCACATTTAAAACCAATAAGACAAAATATTTTTTCATGTATCAAATAGTTAAGCTCTGGAACTTATTGCCAGAGCATGTGATAAAAGCAGGTAATGTAGCCGGGTTTAAAAAGGGTTTGGAGGAAAAGTCCATAAGTCGTTATTAAGATAGATATGGGGAAAGCCGCTGCATATCCCTGGGAGTAGGAAGCATGGAATCTTGCTATTTTTTGGGACTCTGCTGACTTTGAGCGTGTCAACTTTTTTTTATACATTTACTTTTCTAAAATGGATATTTATGCTGTATGCACCCAATGCATAAATATCCATTTCTCCTGTATTTTAGAACAGGCTCTACATTGGCAGATTCTGTTCTAAAATATTGGTTAAACTTGAGATGCACAGACCTGCATGTTTCAATTCCTACTTCTACGCCCTATCTAAAATAGGGCAGCACAGTATAGTAGAGAAGATGGGGTTCGGGTTTAAATCTGTATATATTATATGTATAGACACCAGTTTTTAGCCCCTATACAATGATTTATACCTTTGGCTCATATAGTGAAAAGACAGGTATTAATTGGGCTGTTGGATCCAAGGGTATAATCTATAGCTTATATTTTTTAGGTCTTTCACATATAGTTTATACATTGAAGCTCCAATATAAGTATGATTGTACTGTATAGTTTATACTAGCTTATTCAAAAGAACATAAGAATAGCCATACTGGGTCAGACTGACGGTCCATCTAGCCCAGTATCCTGCTTCCAACAGTGACACTAACTATAAATATATTATTATTATTATTATTATTATTATTATTATTTATTGCATTTGTACCCCACATTATCCCACCTTTTTGCAGAGTGTTGTTATTATGTAGTCATTACATGATCTTAAATACAATCGATAATAGGCTGAAGGTAGGTGAGGATTTAGATGGAAAGGTGTTAGGTAAGGTAGTGTGTATAGGAATATTTTGGAACACCTAGGTTAGACGTTTCAGATAATTCAGATATTGAAGTTTTTATAGTCCAATGGATTGCAAGATCCAGGGCAGCATGATTTTACCAAAGACCAAATTGGTAAGACTGATTTCTTCAATTGGGTGACCAGAAAACTAGATCAAGGGCATGTGCTGGAGGTGGTTTACTTGAGTTCAGCAAAGCTTTTGATACTATGCAGCTTGAGATTAGGACCAAAAGTGGTGAACTGTACTAGAAATTGGTTTTCTAACATGACAGATATATATATTTTTTATGGAAAGAGTGGAGGATGCCTGGATTTTCGTAGAGACATTTGGTCACCTATGCTTTACAGACCCCTGAGGAAGACTTAGTGCCGAAACACGGCCTTGTAGGGACTTTATATCAGTATATTTTGGCAAATAAACTCTTGAACGCTCTTACTTCTTGTTTGCCTTGGTCTTTTGGGAACTCTCCTCACTTTCACCTTCGTTGTTGCTGCTTGACTGTTTGTGAAAATTATGAGGACCCCCTTTTTTCTTGCTTGTATGCCTGGAATGCCTTCCCGATGCAAGTAGTAGAGACAGATACGGAATTCAAAAATACATGTAATAAACACAGAAGATGGAATCCAAGTGTACAGCATGGATTCTATGCAGATAATAAAAAGCATGGAGGGTAGGTTGCATTGAACAGTAGTTAAACTATCTAACCACTTTACTAGGCAGACTGAATGGTTTGCACTGGTCTTCATCTCCCATCATGTTCTATGTTTCTATGCATTCATATTGTTGCAAGAAAGCTATCTATAAAAGTTGCCTATGCCTTTAAGAGGATGAAATTTTCCTCCTGGTATTTTACGATCAGTCATGATTCTATTTGCTATTCTTCTGACACCATTTTGCATTATTTGTGCCAGCCCTATTGTGTAGAAGCTGAAAGATCGCCTTTCAGATTACATCTTGGTGTTCTCCACCCTATCATGCTCCTGTTGATAGGACAGTGGGAAGTTGGAAGCATATCATTTTTCAAATTGTGAAAGCTTCTTCATGAAAGCAGCAGTTCTCAACTGGTGTGTCGCGAGCACCAGGAAGTGCGTTATGAGGCCAGCACAAATAGCAGCAGCTTGGAGTGGAGGAAACCACGCCACACCACAGACACAGCTACATAACCCTCAATGCTGTGCTTCCCCCACTTCCTGTGGCTGTGTTGGCTGTAGAATCTGGGAAGGAGCTCACTGTCGGGGTTAATGTAGCCGCATCTCCTGCAACTGGTTTAGGTTTCCTGCTGCCGCTGTCCCCTCTGAGCCATTGAACAGTGAAGCTGCACTTTTTGGGGGTGGGGAGAGCAGACAGGGAGCTGCTGAACCTAAAATGTTGATGAGAAGGGAGAGGGTACAGGGAGTTCCTGGACCATAAGTGTTGATGCACGCCAAAAAACTATGGTTACTCTAGTGAAATTCAGACTGGTCACTAAGCTAGCTTTTAGCATGATTTTACTGTTTTATGTTTTCCTTCTCTCTGCATATTCTTGTGACCAGTACAAGAAAAACAGATTTTTTTTCTCCCATATTTTCCTTGTCAGTACTGTGAATTATACAAACAGACGCTGGCAGACACAGAGGGAAAGAACAGGAAAGTAGGGTGTACAATGACTCTTCTTGTTATTGGAAGAGTATTGTACACCATACTCCCCCGTTCTTCCTTGTGACTTTTCATAGTGGTGGCCAGGTTCCTCCACTTTGATGTGGTTATTCTGCAGACACAGAGGGGAAAACATATCCATTTTCTCATCCGTCTTGTTATAAACACATTTTTTTCATGTTTTTGTGTTTCCTGATTGGTTATAGCAGTTAGTGCTCCATGAATTCAAAGATTATAATGATAATTTTATGTTCTTCCTTTTTGGGACATTTTGTATACATATACTGGCACTAAAACCTGCACCAGATTTTGTGTAGATGGGGGGGGGGGGGGGGGGTCTTAGAATTTCAGAGCCTACATTTGTAATCCGCCACTGCTCTAGCAATTTCTCTGGAGCTGAGCAGATTGGAGGTACCTCATTGTTCCTGTGCCCCTCTGATTGTATCCTGATTATAATTTTTCTGGATTTCAGAGTGAGGTTTTTGTATCTAGCAGTGGGGTGAAGGAGAAGGGACAGTTGATAGGGAGTTGCTGGACCATAGGGACGAAGGAGAAGGGAAAGTATATAGGACATTGCTAGACCATAGGGATGGGAGGGAAGGGATTGTGAACTGAAAGTTGTTGAACCATTGGGGTGGAAGGGAGGATAAAGCAGGCAAAGAAATGCTAGACCATAAAGGTGAGGGGAAGGGGACAGGTAGCTGCTAGATCACAAGGATGCAGGGGAAGGGACAGGGAGTTGCACCATAGGGGTGGAAGGGTAGAGAGAGGAGTAACAGGAAGTTGAAGAATCATAGTGGTGGATGAGAAGGGAGAGCGGACAGGGAATTACTTGAACCATAGCAGTAGAGGGGAAGGAAGAATGGACAGAGAGTTGCTGGACCATAAGAGTAGAGGGGAGAAAGAGGAAACAGAGAGATGTGAGCTGCAAGTGTAGGTGAAGAGAGAGGGAGGGGAGATGAGTGGAGGAGTGGCCTAGTGGTTAGGGTAGTGGACTTTGGTCCTGGGGAACTGAGGAACTGAGTTCGATTCCCACTTCAGGCACAGGCAGCTCCTTGCGACTCTGGGCAAGTCACTTAACCCTCCATTGCCCCATGTAAGTCTCATTGAGCCTGCCATGAGTGGGAAAGCGCGGGGTACAAATTTAACAAAAATAAATAAATTAAAAATGATGGGCAAGGTGGATCCATGTGGGAGAGGCCATGGAGGTTATCAAGGAGATGAGTGAGAAGAGGATGGTGATTACAGAGTAAAAGTGTAATAATGGGGAATGAGTGAAGTGAAAAGGCTAGAGTGAGACAGGAGAAATGGGGAGAGCTAAGGGGCAAGAGGAGGAAATGAAAAGTAAGTAGGTAACTGAAATGTGAGGAGGTAAAATTTGAGTGGGCACAGTCAAATTGAAAGAATGAGGAAATACTTCCGAGCCAGATATAGTTGTAAGCTCTTGGAGCAGGGACTGTCTTTCTTCTATGTTTGTGCAGCGCTGCGTACGCTTTGTAGCGCTATATAAATGTTAAATAGTAGTAGTAGTAATATAGTGAGGGAATATGGGAAGTGGAAAAAGATAAGAGGAAAGTGGAGAATGGTCAAACGAATAGCTCTAACTGGCAAGTGTGCAGAAGGCAGATAGGATTGCAGAAGATAAAAGCTGTTCTCTTCAGAGGAACTTCAGAAAGAAGAGGACTTCTTTCTGAGTAAGTGAACATTATTTTGCTCTGTGCTTTGGTGACAAAGGTTGGGATAGAAGATAATTTGTAGGGTTATTGATTTTTAAAAAACAATTTGAATTTCCTAAAATCTTTATTAACTTATTTCCCCCCATTGTTTTAAACTTAAGTTTAAATCTCTGGCAGAAATTTTGAATGTTACAGCCTAGAGCATTAACAGATAACCAGTTGAAAACAGGGCAGGGTTCAAACTTTCTGACTTAAATAGAAAAAAGTATTTTCTATTCTCTGCCAGAATGTGAGGAAATAGTGCTTTTGACTTGAATTAGAGTAGTATATCTCACCTGCATCAAACTAATTGATTTTGACAGGTAGCATCCTTCAGGTTCTCAGCCAATCAAAAGTGAGGACACACCCATGCCCCACCCCACCATGCCCACTCCCCACCCCCTTTGATGATGTCACTGGATATGATGTCTTACATAGCCATGCCCCTTGCCCCACCATATTTGCATGACACCACACTTTATGGTGATAAAATAAACAATTTCATAGCCACACCCCTTTTCCCAAGCTGGCAGTCACTACTGTATACATTGCTTCACTTCCTGATTCCACTACTAGCAGCCATCTTGGATGGGGTCACGTGACGGAAAGTGATGTAAAAAAAAAAAAACACTGCCCCCTACAGCCATGGAGGAATGTGTGCAGCTTAACCTTTTTTTTCCCACAGGAAAGAAAGAAAACAGACATTTGTTTTCTTTTTTCTTTTTCTTTCAAAAGGATACAAATCTGAATGCTTTATTTTGCTTTTAGCAGTGTTCACCTAAGAAATACAAGTTTTAAAAAAGTTACGTAATGCACCAGTAAAAGATACAGTGGTGAAAATACTGGCAGAATAAATGCTATACAGGGATTGTTTTGCCCAAACAGTATTCATCTAGGAAGCATACAGTGTTTTTAAAAACTCAAGTAAAAGCATATGCAAAGAGTATGGACATAATCAGTAGCCATAAGGCAATGTGTTAAAATTTTGAATCAAAACCCATTTATCATAGACACTTAACCCATACTAATTCATTAGCACACGCTAAACCTTTTAGCGCACCATAGTAAAAGGACTCCTATGTGAGTAGTTTTTAATGTATATACTTTTTTTCAAATTTTCAGAGAGTAATAATTCACATTTTTTTGTTAAATAGTAGCATAATATAAATATATCAACTGCACAATAGGGGCCTTTTCACCAAATAACTGTAAAATATGGCCTTTGCATGCCCTTATGTAGGTCATTCCCTCGTACTAAGGCCATTTTTACCACTGGGGTGAAATAGCCGAAATTGCTATTTTTGGTATTAATGACCACACATTAATTTTGCCATTGGCGCGTGGCTGTTAATTCAGATTAGTGTGTGAGCCCTTACCACCACCCATTATATAAGTGGTAAGGGCTTATGTGCTAAGTATACTCTAATTGGTTAGCATGTGGCAATATAGCTACGCTAACTAATTAGTGTGGAATACACTCACTGTCTGCCCTCCAGACATGCCCCCTTGCGCCAAAAAAATGAATTTTATATTTTAGTGTGTGGGTAGCATGCATACATGGCAAAATTCTTGCGGAACACCTCAGAGCACCCTGAAGTATGCTATTTTTTGCTGCTGTAATCTCGCATTAGTGCTTACCACAACTTTGTAAAAGGGCCCCGTAGGGTGTCTTTTACTAAAGGTTAGCACATATTATCTGCCATAGGATGTATTTTATTCCTATTGGCCCTCCTGCATATAACATGCACTAACCTTTATTAAAAGACTCCCATACTTTGCACCATCCTTGTGGGCATCCAAGGGAGGTCCAGTAATACATACTTTCCTCACCTGACCTGAGCATATTCCCTGGAAGACATGCTCACAGCTAGATGGAAGTACATGTGGAATCCTAAATAACTTTTTAGCCAGGCAAATCAGGACCGATTTAAGGCAAGCTACTTACCAGGGTAAAATGCTTTGAAAACTCTCCTTGTAATTGCTGAAAATTCTTTATTAGGTACATTTTAGAGACTCAAGATAAACATCAGTTGTGGATTTTTTTTATACCATTTGTATGTTTTTGATGTTATAAATTATTTAAGTAACATGATTAGTATGTCATTGTGTTTGATTGACATTGTCTGTGCTTTACATTATTTCATAACTTGTTTTTGCATTTGCCTTTATTGCTCATATTCTCTCATTAAAAGAAAAGTTGTACTTTTAACCTTTTGTGCTGCTCATTCTGTCTCAAGTGAGATTTTTTTTATGCTTTTCTAGCTCCATCCGGCCCACCTACATCGCTCCCTTTAAGCACCCAAACCCCTAGTGGCAGCTCTACCCTTTCAAAGAAGAGACCTCCTCCCCCACCCCCTGGACACAAAAGAACCCTCTCCGACCCACCAAGCCCGCAACTTCATGGTCCCCAGAATAAGGGCTCAGTTCCTTGGGGTGAGTTTTGAAATAAATAAAACTGTAAGGGACAGTATATATTCTAATGGTCCCTATAAAAGTTTTCTACTGGTAATTTCATTTGTTGTATAAATGTCAGAAAAAATTTAATAAAATTTGTTTGCTGTAGTTGAAAGCTATGTGGTGTATGAGTTAATATAATTTGTTGTGTATATGTTGCAAAATCAGAAACGTTTGCAGTTCAAGGAAAAAGCAAGATGGCTTGAAGCAAATGGCTATATCTAATCAAGAAAGGTTTGCTGTACAACCACAGAGCACAGCCTTAAGTACCCTGGCCTGGTATAAATAGTTTATTTTGCATTGTTAGAGTGTTCTTATACCACTGTGTCATTACTGGATTGTTCAGCATTGAGAGTAGAAAAGCATATGTTTCAGTTTATGGACTGAAAATAGACACAACAATCAAACAGAAATTACATCTACAGTGTGCAAAATCAAAATAGTTTAGAAAATTTATTCCTGCCTCGGGTGCTGCCAGGATATAATGATTTTGAAGAGACAGTACTGATTTGCATATGGTTTGGTGGATGGAATTTTAACCAAAAAATTGATTTTTTTCAGCGTTTCATATAATCATTGTAACATTCTCTGGTATTCATTCAATAGTTTAATAAATGTAAAGAGAGGTTTGAAAGCATTAGAGGATAACTTATTTTCTGAACAATTCCTTTAAAATTATTCTTTTAGGGGTCCTTTTACTAATGCGCATTAACAGATTTAGCGCACACTAATGATTAGCATGCGCTAAATGATAAGATGCCCATATAATGAGCATCTTATAATTTAGCGCACTATGGGCTAGGTTTACTAAATGGCGCTTTGGCGTTTTTAACGCACATAAATGGTGTACGCGTGTTAAACGCTAATGCACCCATAGAAATGTATAGGCGTGTTAGCGTTTAATGCGCCTTAAATTTACAGGCGCGTTAAAAACAGTAACGCTCCTTAGTAAACATACCCCTATAATTGTTAACGTGCGCTAAATCTGTTAGTGTGCCTTAGTAAAAGGACCCCTTAATTTGTTAGGAGTCAGTAAAGGCATTAGTCCCTTTATTTTGGGAAGTTGTGGAAGTTTCCATTACGTCTATAGGAAAGTGGTAGTTATATATAGTTTCTGTTGAATACAAACCATTTAAAGTCAAAAGGAAGTTTTCATCTAGTTATACCCTATTACTAGGAAGCATACTTAGGGACCCTTTACTAAAGTATGTTAGGCACTTAGTGCCAGAGTCTATATTTGTCGCTGATAAATCGACATGTATGGGAAATGTGCCTACGTGTATTCTATAAAGTTAGGTGTGGTTCATAGAATACGCAAAGCATCGTCCACATGACTAATTTAGGTGCAGCCATTTACACCAGTGAAAAGCTTGTGTAAATGCCCAGGCCTAACTTTAGACATAGAATGGGTTATTCTATAACACTGCACATAATTTAGGAATGCCCACTTTTGAGATCCATGCAGTAGAATTTATGTGGACTACTTTGTAGAATACATTTAGTGAGTACTGCATGTAAATTCCAGATTGTGCCAATATTTGCTTGTTAACATCCAATTATTGACGATTGGCTTGTTAACCAATTGAGTTGCACACACAAATCAGAATACGCCCAGATTTGCAAGAGCAGCTCTAGTTGCACTATGTAGAATTTGCAGGTTAATGCATAAAATAAAAGCTAACATGTAGCCACATTAAGATGTTTTATGATAGTCTGCCTGTTATTGCTTGGTAAACTTCACTTCAATAAATATCTCAGAATTTCTCTCTCAGGGGCGTGGCATGGGCATGGAAACCTTATCCTGTTAGCACATTAGACTTGGACTTCAGTTCTTCCCTCTCTGGACCTTCTTAACTTCAGTCTGGCCCAATCTTTTATACTCCCAAGTGTGGGCTCCGCCCCTCCTGGCTCACTTCCTCCCGGGGCAGGACCAGTGCTCTTAAGGTGGCCCAGTCTATCGGAAGGACTTTTCCTAATGGTGTGGGGCAGTGTTCTATAAACCCCCCTCACACCCCCATTAAGCAGCATCAACTGCAAATCTTAACACACTGTAGCAAAGGGACCCCTTAGTGCAGGGGGGTTCATCCCAGTCCTTGGGGCACACCCAGCCAGTCAGGGTTTTCAAGCTAACCCCATTGAATTCAGTGGGGGTATCCTGAAAACCCTGACTGAGTGGGTGTGCCTCAAGGACTGGGTTGAAAACCTTGCCTTAGTGTTTAAGTAGATCTGTGGTCCGATTAATTGGTATACCAATGTAGAATTTAGAAGGTGAATTAAAAGCAAGAAATCATTTTCAGATAATTGTTTCCAAAGCAATTTTTTCAAAAAATGTACGTTTTCATTGCATTAACCTCTCTCTTGATTCAGCCCAGAGGTGGACTGGCAGGGATCTGGGCCACTGGGCAATAAGGGTCATGGCTCCCCCTCTCCCCCCAGGTCCCACATCTCTCCCTCGCTGCCTCCATTCCCCTGGATCCAGCTTCTCTCTCCCCTCCCCGGATCCAACAGAGGAAATTCCGAAGCGGGGATGAGAGAGAGGGGAAGCGCCAGATCCAGGGACAAAGAGGAGAGAGATGTCGGTTATGTAGGTAGGAGGTACTGGATCCCTCAACTGCTCTAGGCCCTCAGGCACTGCCCGATTGGTCTGTCTTCCCCTGATTCAACCAGTGATTTTAAAGAAATAACACTTAAGTTTTTGCAAACGTTTTGCTGCTGCTGCTGGATACATTCGGGAATCCTCATAAATTCCTGGCTTTGAAAATGATTTTGCACAGACATGAATAGAGAGAGTACTTTTTCTTTGGTTACTAGAGAATCGTCAAATGCCAGCCTGTAAGGACCAATGCAAAATTAATAAGGTAAAAAATAACCCTACATGTTTGGAATTGAATTACAGATCATGACAACATACATCACATAAAAGTAGCAAAGGAACACTGATCAGTTGATCTTATTGTTCAGCCCTCCAGATGAATTGTATTAAGTTCATAGATTTAGCACTTTTCCCGTATGAACATAAAATGATTAAACTCATCACCTTCACAGAAGGCAAAAGTAGAGACTAATAGACGATTCACCACTGGAGACGTGAGTCCAACAGTCTTTATTATATCAGAGATAACGACCCGACACAGGCCGTGTTTCGACGCTAAAAAGCGTCTGCATCAGGGGTCAATAAATACACTACAAATCAAAACATATAACATATAAATAATGCCAATAAAAACATATATACACATCTATATAGAGATATGAAAATTCAATAGACACTAATTTTCTGATCAGAGGTCAATATGCTCAAATATGCTTAATAACCATTAAAACAGCATACATATATTCAAAAGATTTAAAAAGTTTTTGGCTTCTGCTAATATAAATCAAAAAATATCTAATATAATAAAACGCACCCTCAACGTTCTGAGGACAACGTTCTGTGAAGCCTTGAAGCCTTGAAGCCTGAAGCCTGAAGCCTTGAAGCCTTGAAGCCATCTGACGTCACTCCCAGGCTGAAGGGTTCGCGCCGGATTCGTGGTGTGAAGCCTTCAAGCCAGCCAGCCGTCTTTGCCCCGCCCTCGCCTCAAACCAAACAAATCCGGAAGCGAAGCGTCAGGGAAGGAGGCGGCGCTCCCGACGTCTAGCCTTCCCTTCGCTGTGTTCCGCCTTCAAAAGAAGGCGGGAGACAGCGAAGGGAAAGCAAGACGTCGGGAGCGCCGCCTCCTTCCCTGACGTTTCGCTGCACGAACCGCCACGGAGGTAAAGTTAAAACGAAGAAGAAAAAAAAAAGGGATGCATGGATGCGAAGGGGGGGGGGCATGGATGCGAAGGGGGGGGGAGAAGAGGGCGGGCCAGGCTAGGACATGGGAGAGAGAGGAGCATGGATGCGAGGGGGGGGGTCATGGAAGGGAGAGAGGGGACTTGCTGGAAAAGGATGAATGGAGGCGGCAGGGGACAGAGGAGCATGGATGGGCATGGAATGGGAGGGCAGGGCTCAGGGAGAGAGGGGAATTACTGGAAATGGATGAATGAAGGGGCCAGGGGACAGAGGAGCATGGATGGGCATGGATTGGGAGGGCAGGACTAAGGGAGAGAGGGAAATTGCTGGATAGGGATGAATAGAGGGGACAGATGGGCATGGATGGATATGGATTGCAGGGCAGGCCTCAGGTAGAGAGGGCAATTGCTGGATAGGGAAAAATGGAGGGGCCAGGTGACAGATGAGCATGGATTGGAAGGGCAGGACTCAGGGAGAGGGAAATTGCTGGATAGGGATGAATGGAGGGGACAGATGGCCATGGATGGATATGGATTGCAGGGCAGGCCTCAGGCAGAGAGGGAAAATGCTGGATAGAGAAAAATGGAGGGGCCAGGTGACAGAGGAGCATGGATGGGCATGGATTGGAAGGGCAGGACTCAGGGAGAGGGGAATTGCTGGATAGGGATGAATGGAGGGGACAGATGGGCATGGATGGATATGGATTGCAGGGCAGGCCTCAGGCAGAGAGGGGAAATGCTGGATAGGGAAAAATGGAGGGGCCAGGTGACAGAGGGGCATGGATTGGAAGAGCAGGACTCAGGGAGAGGGGAATTGCTGGATAGGGATGAATGGAGGGGTCAGATGGGCATGGATGGATATGGATTGCAGGGCAGGCCTCAGGCAGAGAGGGGAAATGCTGGATAGGGATGAATGGAGGGGGCAGGTGACAGAGAAACATGGATGGCCATGGATTGGGAGGGCAGGGCTCAGGGAGAGAGGGGAATTGCTGGAAAAGGATGAATGGAGGGGGCAGGGGACAGATGGCCATGGATTGGGAGGGCACGGCTCACACGCTCTCTCTCATATACAATGTCTTTCTGACTCTCACTCTCACACACTCTGTCTCACACTGTATCACATTCACTCTCTATGTGCCACACAGTCACTCACACACTCGCTTGGTCTCATACACACACTCTCTCTCATACTGTGTCTCACATACACACTTGCACACACTCTCATTCTCACACACACACTCTCTCACAAACACACTCACACCCAGACTCACTCTCTCTCTCACACACTCACACTTTCACTCTGACTCTCAAACAGTCACTCTCACATACACTCTCCCAAACATACACACTCCAAGGAAAACCTTGCTAGCGCCCATTTCATTTGTGTCAGAAACGGGCCTTTTTTACTAGTGAAAATATAAATATATAAATATTATGTGTATTCCAGGTATATACAGTATATAATTTTGGACTTATATGCCAGCTAAAATATGATGTACAAATGGTTGTTAGAAAAAGTGAAATAGGGTAATTAATATTAAATGCATGTGCACTTTTATATATTAGTATCAAGCAATTAATATTAATTACCCTATTTCATATAAGTCCAAAATTATATATATACCTGGAATACACATAATATTTATATATTTATATTTTCATATTTTTTTATTTATATTAGCAGAAGCCAAAAACTTTTTAAATCTTTTGAATATATGTATGCTGTTTTAATGGTTATTAAGCATATTTGAGCATATTGACCTCTGATCAGAAAATTAGTGTCTATTGAATTTTCATATCTCTATATGGATGTGTATATATGTTTGGTGAATCGTCTATTAGTCTCTACTTTTGCCTTCTGTGATTCGTCATCGTAGAGAACTTTTCCTGTTCTATATTTTAAACTCATCACCTTGGCATTCTAATTGTGCATGGACATTTACTGAAAGCAATAACCAAAACATAATATGGTAGGACTATTGTAATAACCGAAACAACAATTTTTAAAAATAAGAAGACTCAATTTCAGAGATCACTAATCATCCAAGAGTCTCTCAAATGTTATTATTTTACCTCTCAATTCACAACAAAGGAACAACATTACCTTTTCAAAAATATTAAAAATATGTCAACATATAAATGTCTGAGTCCATAGATAAACGTTGTCAATATAATTCAAAGCAATGGCATTCCCATAATCACCTCTATTCAAAAAGTGACAGCCACTTGCTATATCAAAAAGACGCCAACACATGCACTCAACAATCCTAAAGCACATGTATATTGCATAAGTGCTTCAGATAACAATTTGGAGCGAGGAGTGGTCTAATGGTTAGTGCAGCAGGCTTTGATACTGGCAACCTTGGTTCAATTCCCACTGCAGCTTAACCTTCCATTGCCCCAGGTACAAGAACTTAGATTGTGAGCCCTCTAGGGACAGAGAAAGTACCTGCATATGTACATTGCTGTATATGTTTAGTAGCGCTATAGAAATGATTAGTAGTAGTTCTCCGAGGACAAGCAGGCTGCTTGTTCTCACGACAGGGTAAACGTCCACGGCAGCCCCCACCAACCGGAAGAAAAGTCTCGCGGGAGGTAGCGCACGTGGGGCACGCCCACTGCGCATGCGCGGCCGTCTTCCTGCCCATCTGCAACCGCTCCCGCTCAGTTTCTGTTTTTCTGCGCTGGAGAGAGACGCAGTTTCGTCCCTCTCCTTGTCAGCCCTGGAAAACTATTTTGCGGCCTTGTCCGCTATTTCTTTCTGTCTACGCGTGTTCACGTTCCTGTTTTTCGTCGTGTTAAAAAAAAAAATTTTGTAGAGAAGTCTCCCTTTCTGTCGAGTGTTTCTCCCTTTATTTTCGCCGTCGCGTCCGTGTTTCCCTTTTGTTGTGGCCTTTTTACCGCCACCATCGACTGTTTTGACCTCGCCGACGCGATTTTTCCGTCGATGTCCTCGAAGGTCCCGAGCGGATTTAAAAAGTGTGGTCGGTGCAGCCGGCAAATCTCGCAGTCCGATACTCACGCTTGGTGCCTCCAGTGCCTTGGGCCGAAGCATAATTCCAAAGCATGCACCTTGTGTCTCGGCTTGAAAAAGCGGACGCAGGTGGCGAGGCAAGTTCTTTGGGACCGTCTTTTTGGAACTTGCGCCGGCCCTTCCACGGCGGCGGCATCGGTGTCGACAGCGGGAACTTCGGCATCGATACTGGTGTCGACGACTTAGACGCCGACCATGGCATCGACCCCAGGAGCACAGGTTCCTTTGGCCTGACGACCTGCCAGCGCTGGAGGCGGTGAACGGCCGAGTGGGCAACCCGCCTCGGCTGGTCCCACCGCCCAGGGCCATCGGGACTGAACCCTGTCGGACCCGACCCCCAGGGGGCGCGGGGACTGCACTTCCTCCTCGTCCGTGCCGCGGAGCGCCGATGACGGACATCGGAAGAAGCTTGCAAAGAAGCACCATCATCGGTCGCCCACGGCGCATGGGACTGGCAGCTCAGGGACATCGAGAGACTCGGTCCCTACAAAGCGCCAACGCCGGGAGGAGCGCTCCCCCTCTATTGAAGAGGTGTCAATGCGCAGGTCGTCGGGTACCCCGGTACCGCCTCCTGGACCCGGACAGCTTCGAGCACCGATGCCTACACCGGCTTCCCAGCCTCTCCCGACAGCGGCCCTGGACGAGTGTCTCCGAGCCATCCTGGAGGGGCTGTTGCGCCAGGCCCTACCGGCACCGGGGGTGCTTGTGCCCGCGGTGCCATTGTTAGAAGCGCCGGCTGGCTCTGGCACTGTGATGCGGTCTTCGACACGCGCCAGTCTCGACCGCCACTCAGGTGGAATCGACGTCGATGGAGGAAGCTTCGTCCCCGCCGGCGCAGGAATCCACCTCTCGGCACCATCATCGAGGACGCGGTTCCTCGGGGTCGAGACGGGCCCGGTTGCAGACTGAGATCAGAGAGCTCATGTCCGACACCGAGGAGGAGGCCTCGTGGGGGGAGGAGGAGGATCCCAGATATTTCTTCTCCGAGGAGTCTGCTGGTCTTCCCTCTGATCCCATGCCTTCACCGGAGAGGAAGCTCTCACCGCCAGAGAGCCTCTCCTTTACCTCCTTTGTCCGGGACATGTCTGTGAGCATTCCCTTCCCAGTGGTCACCGTGGATGAGCCGAGGGCTGAGATGCTCGAGGTCCTCGACTATCCATCACCACCTAGAGAGTCTTCCACGGTACCGTTGCACAATGTCCTGAAGGAGACGCTGCTTCGGAACTGGTTGAAGCCCTTATCTAATCCCACCATCCCCAAGAAAGCAGAGTCCCAGTATAGAGTCCACATTGACCCAGAGTTGGTGCAGCCCCAGTTGCCACATGACTCAGCGGTCGTGGACTCTGCTCTCAAGAGGGCCAAGAGTTTGAGGGATACCGCCTCGGTGCCCCCGGGGCGGGAGTCTCGCACTCTGGACTCGTTTGGGAGGAAGGCCTATCATTCTTCCATGCTCGTGACCAAGATCCAATCATACCAGCTCTACACGAGCATCCACATGCGGAACAATGTGCGGCAACTGGCGGACCTGGTTGACAAGCTCCCGCCGGAGCAGGCCAGGCCTTTTCAGGAAGTGGTCAGGCAGCTGAAGGCGTGTCGCAAATTCCTGTCCAGGGGTATTTATGACACTTGTGATGTGGCATCCAGAGCTGCTGCCCAGGGTATAGTGATGCGCAGGCTCTCATGGCTGCGTGCCTCTGACCTGGGCAACCGGACGCAGCAGCACCTGGCGGATGTCCCTTGCCGGGGGGGATAATATTTTCAGCGAGAAGGTCGAGCAGTTGGTTGGGCAACTGCACCAGCGGGAAACCGCTCTCGACAATCTCTCCCACCGGGCGCCTTCAGCATCCACCTCTACAGGTGGACGTTTTTCCCGGGCCCGGCAGTCTGCACCCTATGCCTACAGCAAGCGTAGGTACAACCAGCCGGCCCAAAGGCCTTCTCAGGCACAGGGCCAGCCCCAGCGTGCCCGTTCCCGTCAACAGCGTGCGACCAAGCAGACCCCTGCAGCTCCACAGCAAAAGCAGGGGACGGGCTTTTGACTGGATTCATGGGAGCATAGCCGCCATAAATGTGCCCGTGCCGGACGGCCTGCCGGTTGGGGGGAGGCTGGCATTTTTTCACCAAAGGTGGCCTCTCATAACCTCCGACCAGTGGCTTCTCCAAATAGTGCGGTGCGGCTACACCCTGAATTTGATCTCCACTCCGCCAAATTGCCCACCGGGAGCTCAATCCTTCAGCTCCCACCACAGGCAGGTACTTGCAGAGGAACTCTCCGCCCTTCTCAGCGCCAATGCGGTTGAGCCCGTGCCACCTGGGCAGGAGGGGCAGGGATTCTATTCCAGGTACTTCCTTGTGGAGAAGAAAACAGGGGGGATGCGCCCCATCCTAGACCTGAGAGGCCTGAACAAATATCTGGTTCGAGAAAAGTTCAGGATGCTTTCCTTAGGCACCCTTCTTCCCCTGATTCAGAAAAACGACTGGCTATGCTCCCTGGGTTTAAAGGATGCTTATACTCACATCCCGATACTGCCAGCCCACAGACAGTATCTACGATTCCGTCTGGGAACTCGGCACTTCCAGTATTGTGTGCTGCCCTTTGGGCTCGCCTCTGCACCACGGGTCTTCACGAAGTGCCTCGTAGTGGTTGCGGTGTACCTTCTCAGGCTGGGGGTGCATGTGTTCCCATATCTCGACGATTGGCTGGTGAAGAGCACCTCAGAGGCAGGAGCTCTTCGGTCCATGCAGTGCACTATTCAACTTCTGGAGTTGCTGGGGTTTGTAATAAATTACCCAAAGTCCCATCTCCAGCCAGTCCAATCTCTCGAATTCATAGGAGCTCTGCTGAATTCACAGACGGCTTGGGCCTATCTTCCCGAGGCGAGGGCTCAGAACCTTCTGTCTCTCGCCTCCCAGGCAAGAACGTCCCAGCAGATCACAGCTCGGCAGATGTTGAGACTCCTGGGCCATATGGCCTCTACAGTCCATGTGACTCACATGGCTCGTCTTCACATGAGATCAGCTCAATGGACCCTAGCTTCCCAGTGGTGCCAGGCCACCGGGAATCTAGAAGATGCTATTCGCCTGCCCATGAGTTGCCGCAATTCGCTGCGCTGGTGGATGATTCGGACCAATTTGACCTTGGTACGCCCATTTCAAATTCCTCAGCCGACAAAAGTGCTGACGACGGATGCATCTCTCCTGGGGTGGGGGGCCCATGTCGATGGGCTCCACACCCAAGGGGTGTGGTCCCTCCAGGAAGCAGGTCGTCAGATCAATCTCCTGGAGCTCCTAGCGGTCTGGAACGCGCTGAAGGCTTTCAGAGATTGGCTGTCCTTCCAAATTATCCAAATTCGGACAGACAACCAGGTTGCAATGTACTACATCAACAAGCGGGGGGGCACCGGATCTCGCCTCCTGTGTCAGGAGGCCGCCGGGATGTGGCGCTGGGCACACCAGCACGGCATGCTTCTCCAAGCCACGTACCTGGCTGGCGTAAACGACAGGCTGAGCAGACTCATACAACCGCACGAGTGATCACTCCATTTCAGGGTAGTACGCAAGATCTTCCGAGAGTGGGGCACTCCCTTGGTGGACCTTTTCGCCTCCCAGACCAATCACAAGCTGCCTCAGTTCTGTTCCAGACTACAGGCACACGGCAGACTAGCGTCAGATGCCTTTCTCCTACATTGGGGGAAGGGCCTCCTGTATGCGTATCCTCCCATACCTTTGGTGGGGAAGACCTTATTGAAGATCAAGCAAGACCGCGGCACCATGATTCTGATTGCGCCCTTTTGGCCCCATCAGATCTGGTTCCCTCTTCTTCTGGAGTTATCCTCCGAAGAACCGTGGAGATTGGAGTGTTTTCCAACCCTCATCTCGCAGAACGAGGGAGCGCTTCTGCACCCCAACCTTCAGTTTCTGGCTCTCGCGGCCTGGATGTTGAGGGCATAGATTTTGCTTCCTTGGGTCTCTCCGAGGGTGTCTCTCGCATCTTGCTTGCTTCCAGGAAGGATTCCACTAAGAAGAGTTACTTTTTTAAGTGGAGGAGGTTTGTCGTCTGGTGTGAGGGCAAGGCCCTAGAACCTCGCTCTTGTCCTGCACGGACCCTGCTTGAATACCTTCTACACTTATTGGAGTCTGGTCTCAAGACCAACTCAGTAAGGAATCACCTTAGTGCAATTAGTGCTCACCATCATCGTGTAGAGGGTAAGCCCATCTCTGGAGAGCCGTTCGATTCATGAAAGATTTGCTTTTGTCAAAGCCCCCTGTCAAGCCTCCTACTGTGTCATGGGATCTCAACGTTGTCCTCACCCAGCTGATGAAACCTCCTTTTGAGCCACTGAACTCCTGCCATCTGAAGTACTTGACCTGGAAGGTCATTTTCTTGGTGGCAGTTACTTCAGCTCGTAGAGTCAGTGAGCTTCAAGCCCTGGTAGCTCATGCTCCTTATACAAAATTCCATCATAACAGAGTAGTCCTCCGCACTCACCCTAAGTTCCTGCCAAAGGTGGTGTCGGAGTTCCATCTTAACCAGTCAATTGTCTTGCCAACATTCTTTACCCGGCCTCATACCCACCCTGCTGAACGTCAGTTGCACACATTGGACTGCAAAAGAGCATTGGCCTTCTACCTGGAGCGGACACAGCGCCACAGACAGTCCGCACAATTGATTGTTTCTTTCGACCCCAATAGTAAGGGGGTCGCTGTTGGGAAACGCACCATCTCCAATTGGCTAGCAGATTGCATTTCCTTCACTTACGCCCAGGCTGGGCTGACTCTTGAGGGTCATGTCACGGCTCATAGTGTTAGAGCCATGGCGGCGTCAGTGGCCCACTTGAAGTCAGCCAGTATTGAAGAGATTTGCAAAGCTGCGACCTGTATTCTAGACATGCTTGAAAGGCTTGTAAAGGCATGGGCGTAGTTTGGGGGGTTGAGGGAGCATTGCCCCCCAAACGTAGGGCCGGCTGCAGGCAGCTCTCAGTCCCTCCTTCCCCCTCCCTCCAGTTCCCCGACAGCCCTCCTCTCCGATCCAAGTTGCAGCGACAGCACTGAAAACAGCACTGTGGGCTCTCCTCCAGCCTTTCCCTTCCCTCTCAGTGTCCCGCCCTCTCGGAATCAGGAAATACATCATCAGAGGAAGACGGGACACTGAGAAGGAAGGGAAATGCTGGAAGCGGGCCCACTGTGCTGTTTTCAGTGCCGTTGCTGTGACTTAAAATAAAAGGTTTAAATGCGGGGCGGCAGGAACGGAGAGGAGGGCTGTCGGGAAGCTGAGGGCAGGAAGGCAGGGTTGGGTTGCAACTGAACTCAGGGACTGAAAAGGGAGAGCTGGGGAAGTCACTGGACATGGATGGGAAGGGAGAGTGGGGGTCAAAGGAGAATCGTTGGACATGGATGGGGGAGGGCAGAGGAGAATCGCTGGACATGGATGGGAGGGGAGGCAGGGGAGAGAGGAGAAATCACTGGACATGGAGGGAAGGACAGGGAGAATCGCTGGACATGGATGGGAGGGCAGGGGGAGAGATGAGAAATCACTGGACATGGAGGGGAGGGCGGGGGAGACAGGAGAATTGCTGGACATGGATGGAAGGGGCAGGGGAGAGAGGAAATTTGCTGGATTTGGATGGATGGAGGAGAGGGCAGAGGAGAATGCAGAGTTGCTGGATATGGATGAAGGGGAGGGTAGGGGAGAGAGTAGAGTTGCTGGTCATGGATGGATGGAGGCAGGGGTGTGCTGGTAAATTGTTAACAGGGGGCTCTCTCTCGCTAGCAAAGTAAAAGAGAATTCAGGAGGGGCCCAAGCCCACATTTTGGGATCCATTTGTTAAAGTAGCCATGGAGAACCGGCTCCCAAAATTCTTAAAAACTTAACAAACGGCTCTCGAGAGCCTGAGAGAGCCTGCTCCAGCACACCAATGGATGGAGGGGAGAGACGACAGGAAGGATATGCACATGGATGGAGGGCAGCGAAGAGGAGAGAAATGCTGGACATGGATGGAGTGGAGGGCAGGGAAGAGAGAAGAAATGTTGGACAAAGAGGGAAGGAATGACGAAGGAGATGCACACGGATGGAGGAGAAGGGAGAGAGGAGAAATGCTGGACATGGATGGAGGGGAGGGAAGACAGAGGAAGTAGATGCACCGATGGAGGGGAGGGGAGTGAGGAGAAATGCTGGATATGGATGGAGGGGAAACTGGTGAATTTAAGGGCTGGATCAGAACACTTTGAGAGCAGATGCTGAAGGACACAGCAGGATGGTGGACATGGTGAGTGAAAAAATATCAAATGGAAAGAAGACACTGCATAAAACAGAAGACGCTGGGACCAAAGTGAATAGAAAAACTAAATGCTCAGACAACAAAGGTAGAAAAAGTATTTTATTCAGAATTTATTAATTGAAATATGTCAGCATTTGGAAATGTGCATCTGTGATATTTTGCATGTAAGTTTCAATTTCTCTAGTATTGTTGCATGCCGATTCTGACTTAATTGAGGTAACTTTCCGGTTCAGTATTTTCCCTTCATATTTTTTTATTTCTAGTTCCTTGTGTCATGTCTGTTGTGTCATGTGATTTTCATGTGTGATCAAGGTGCAGTATGCTAATGTGTAGCATTTGCAGCCCTTTTTGTTTTTGTTTTTTTCACTAGGTAGCGTATTGGTGTTTTAGAGCCTGGTGTAATTACAGTGCTGCCTTTCCACGCATAAGGTTGTAACTCGTCCTGTCCTTGGAATTAGTGCTGTTATGGTTTGGTAAGGTTATGAGTATGTTTTTACACAAGTTTGTGTATAGCGTTTTGCAGTGGAGAGATTCTGTGTTGGCCTTACTGAGGTGGCACCAAAACATCAGAAAGGGTTTTAGAGCCTAAATCATGACATAGTTCCTCCTGAAGGATCTACACAAGTTTGTGTATTGCAGTGGAGAGATTGTGTGTTGGCCTTACTGAGGTGGCACCAAAACATCAGAAAGAGTTTTAGAACCTAAATCATGAAACACTACCCCTTGAAGGATCTACATATAGAGCCTAAGCATTTCTAAGGTCAACACTGGCATGGTATGGGAAAGGGGGTGGGAAATACTACTGGAGAGGAAGAGGGAATGCTGGGTAAGGAGGAAGGAAGGAAGGAGAAAGAGCTGGCTTTTTTGGGAATAACCAGAATGAATATGTATGAGATATCTCATACATATTCAGTACGGTTAGTCCCAAAAAACCCAAATGAAACAGTCAAACTGCACCCATGCGTAAAGGGTAATAGTTTAGCTAGTGGTTAGCAAATATATGCGTCCTATTATCTTTTTTTGTATTTTTCCTTTGATCTCTTTTGACAATCCTTGGAATCTCCAGGCATTGTGGGTTATAAGGAGTTCATGAGATTGTTTTTTTTCTATCAATGGTTTCTTTGTTATTTAATGTTTGATCTCCACTCCTATTTCTATATAAGTGTTATACTTGATATAGTCTGTGAAAATGTCATAAATAAAAACATTTTAAAAAACTTACATTTGCAACAAGCATAAAAGAAAAGCATTACTGTTATCTGACTTATTGGTTTAAAGAGTGTCTGAACACACCTAGGTTCTATGCTGTTCTTGAGTAGAGAGGTGTAGTAGCCATGTTAGTCCACTTATAAAAGTAATCAATAGAAATAAAACATGGAAAAGAAAATAAGATGATACGTTTTTTATTGGACATAACTTAATACATTTCTTGATTAGTTTTCAAAGGTTGCCCTTCTTCGTCAGATCGGAAATAAGCAAATGTTGGTAGATGACCGTAAGTGGCGCCAGCCGTCAAAACAAAGAAGTGCACGTCCTGTAACTAAACTTTAGTAATCCCGAGAACGCTAGATCCTGCTAAATCACGCCCCTGCGACATAACGCTACCTTCGCAAGACGGAGGCTTTGCAACTTTTAAGACGGACAAGATTGCTTCGTAAATACGAGGGTCCGGGAGAATAATCTCCAATGCTGAATACAGTAACAATCTTCTTCTAAATAATACTGAAATAATACCATAATGAACACCACCAAACTGCTCCTTGCAATCTACTCCTTATCCCTGATCCACCTAAAAATGATCACCCCACTCGCAGAAATCAACGATATACCCAGACTAATCAATTACCGAACACTGACCAGACACACCACATCACACCAAACCGACATAAACCAAAACAAAGGAACAGAATCAACAAGCGCACAATCTCAACAAAATGATAGGAAAGATCATAAAAAATCCACACAATCCAAGAAACAGCTAACAACAGTCCACATAACACCAAACGTAGAAGACCCATACCAAAAAATTCTAATAGGCTACGTTAACGCCAGATCCGTAGTAAACAAAACAACAATAATAACAGACTGGATCATGTCAGAGAAACTTTACCTACTCTTCGTCACTGAAACCTGGATCTATGATCAGAAGGACCCTATCATCTTAAACCTATGTCCTCCAGGGTACAAGCATATTTTCAAAGCACTTAGCCTTCCAAAGTTCCATAGGTTTCTATGGAACGTTGGAAGGCTTAAGTGCTTTGAAAATATGCCTCAAAATCACCCACTGGACCAGAAAAGAAAAAAGAGGAGGGGGCATAGCACTCATATACCAATCTCACCTCACAATTGAAACCACTGCGGAATCTATAACAACCCACCTCGAAATAGCCTCAATCAGAATCCACCATGAAACCCTGCTCGACCACCTAAATTGCGTCATATTCTACAGACCACCATGTAACTGGAACGAAAGCCAGCTGGACTTCATGGACTTCGTTTCAAATACATGTGTTTCAAACTCCAATACACTAGTATTAGGAGACATTAACCTTCACCTTGAAGACCCAAACTCTACCAACATACGAGATTGCAAGGACTTCCTTCAACTATGTGACCTTACATGGCCACACATGCAAACAACCCACGTGAAGGGTCACACACTCGACCTCATCTCATACAAATTGTCCACTGATCAGAACCTAACCTTAACACAAACTAGATGGACAGAAACCTCATGGACTGACCATTACAAACTAAACCTATCCCTAAAATGTCGAAAAAGGTGTTCTCCCCACACATGAGAACACACAACTTATACCACGAGAGGTCAAATTGACCCGGATGCTTTCTGGCAACAGATATACGACGACGATTGGACAGCACAAACGGAATCCACATATTACCTCTCAGAATGGGACAAAAGATGCAGACACATACTAGACAAAATAGCACCCTTACAAATAAGAACTTCACGTAGACACAATTCGACACCGTGGTTCAATGAAGAACTGAAAAAACTAAAAACACAATCAAGGAAACTGGAACGCGCATGGAAAAAATTAAAAGACGAACACTCAACGAATGGAAACAACTACAAAGAAAATACAAATACGCAATAAAACAGACCAAAAGGTCGTACTACAAAACTAAAATTGGGCCGGACTACATAAACACGAAGAAACTATACCATCTCGTGAACAAACTACTAGCCACAACACCGGTCACCACTACCAACACTGATAACCCATCTGCAGACAGCCTTGATAAATATTTCAATGAAAAAAATCATAAACCTACGCAAAACCCTACATCAGAACAACATGGACACAGAAAACTTCATTAATGGTCTAGACCCAATGCCTGGTGATACCCTGCTGACCGAATATGGTCAAATTTTGCTCTACTCAGCGCCGACACAGTTACCCAGGTGATTAAACAATACTCAAACAGCCATTGTCAACTGGACACCCGCCCCAGCTACCTAATACAATCTGCCCCCCACTGCTTCATAAAAGATCTCACATCCCACTTAAACTTCATGCTTC